>NC_086105.1:123242695-124600695 GCF_963921235.1 Mobula hypostoma | reverse complement strand
CCAAAATAAAATACATAAAAATTAGATTTTAGATAATCTTCTGAAAAATTTGAGGAAGATCAGGAATCCAATTTTTCTTTAGCTGATTGCATCACTTTTGTTCTGATTCTTTGATGACCTTTGTAGCTCATTGGCCCAGTGTGTACTAAAGATAACCTGCATAGCTCCTGACATTGAGGTCTTGCTACTGCATCCGTACAGTGAAGCAAAGCTGCCTGGCAGATCATGAACCTACCCTCAAACTATCCAGAGGACCTTTCCTCGGTTTATGACACCAAAGGACTTTTCATTGGTTTCTCCCTCCCGAGAACTGTATGTAACCTGAGCCATTCCCAAGATGGAGATGTGGTTACCTGGCAGTAGATTTAAATAGAAATGTAGCCCAACCAAGGGCAATGCGTAGTTAAACCAAGGTGTTTAACTCAACCATTCAGATATTGCTGCAAACCAACTTCTCACATGGTAGAAGATACCTGTGAGAATCCATCCTGTTGCTCTTCAACTGTTTGCTCATATGAACAAAACCTTGTAATTGAGTGCTTATAATCTGGGGAGATATTGTACGTACACTTCTCCTGAGAGTAGTGGTGGTGCTTTGGTGACCCAGGTTCAATCGTGATCTCTGAAGCTGGAGTGTGGAGTTTTCACGTTTTCCCTACAACTGCCCGGGATTTGCTCAGTGCCCCAGGTTCGATCCTGAACTCTGATGCTAACAGTGCAGAATTTGCAAGTTCTCGCTGTGAATGCACCAATTCCCTCTGGTTGCTCTTGTTCCGCCCACCTACGATGTGGGAGGATAAGATGCGCTGGTTAGTGGGTTAATGCTTACACTAAGGATCTCCTGATGTTGATGGAAGCAAGTTGATTAACATGCAAGACAGCTGTGTACATACATCTACTGATGCTTCTGGACACACCTTCAGTGATGTTCCTGGAATCATCGGGTGTTTTGGGTCTTTCAACATCATACAACCTCCTCCAGGTGACTCAGCCGGGGCTGATCAGACCCCAGCTTGTGTCCAGAAGACACAATATATTACAGGGAAATAATTCGAGGAATGGAGTTAATAGGATTTTTCTGAGAGTTGACAGAGACTTGATGGACCAAATTGTCCCCTATATCATAACAGAATAAGAAAATTATTGGGTGAAATTTACTTAATTAGTAGTAAAAGGTAAAACAAAATTTAAATAGATCAAATGCATTTAATTTATTTAATATGTAAGTGAATGAAAGAAAAAGAAATTTAGAAAAATTAACTTTTATTCCTTTTAACCTACTTTAAGCACTCATTAGCCCCCTTTCAAAATATCGTGACTACTTTGTATCCGACTGTAATGTTTGGCACAAAGCTGAAAGTTTAGGTTTGAAGTGAAACTGCGACTACCCTGAGATTTGTCGATGAGCCTAGTAGCAAAGCAAGAGGTCAGATATGCTGGTATCTGACCTCCAGCTTGTTCAGTACTCCTGTGCTGCAACAACCAACCGTCCAAAGTATGTTTTTTTCACTTATTTGTTCATGGAATGTGGATGTCATAGGCAATGCCTGCAATTCCCCTGAACTGAGAAAGCAATTAAAAGTGAATGATCTGGGCTCTCTTATTAGCAGATTTGACAGCTGAGGTTGACAGATTCCTTTCCATGAAGGGCACTGGTGATCCAGATAGGTTTTGATAGTAATCCTGCAGATTTACTGGTCACTGGGGTTATTTTTCATTAAATTCCAGTTTTAGTTAATTGACTGAATATCATTTTCCTGTTTGCCATGTTGCAAGTTGAACTTGCACTGCTGAATCAATAATCCAGAACTCTGCCTGCTGGTCTAGTAATTTAACCATTACACAAATATACCCAACAGCCCGTTATCTGTATGCTAGGCTCTCAACGAGTGACACAAATCACAAGGTAGCATCGGTTTTAGGCCTGTGTTAATTTAGATATATAGAATAGCCTTCAGTCAACTGGTATTTCTGTAACAAAGATTTCTACATTTTTTTTGCAGTTTCAGATTTGCACTATACATAGTGTAAATGAGATGTTCAATCATAAAAACAGGATGTTTTAAATACTCTGCAAGCCTGGTGGTGGAGAGACTCAGGCTGATGACCTTTCATCGTAACTTTTGGATCCAGTCCTGCCCTTTGTGTTTGGAAGAATTTGACAACTGAAGGGATGGAAATTTATCTTGGGCAGACCACAAGAGGTTTCCTTTCAGCTGCTCATTACACAAGTTAATCGATAGTCAGTTTATTTGTTTAGTGATACTGCGTAGGGTCAGCCCTTCCGACCCTTTGAGTCACACCGCCCCAACAACCCCCAGCAAACCCGATTAACCCTAACCTAATCAGAGGACAATTTACAATGACCAGTTAATCTACCCAGTATGTCTTTAAACTGTGGAGGACCTGAAGAAAACCCACACGTTCTAGGAGGAGACGTACAGAGCAGCACCAGAATTGAACTCTGAACTCTGGAATCCCCCAAGTTGCAATAATGTCACACTAACTGCTACACTACTTTGACACTAAATAAATAAAAATAAATAGTTAGTGTGTGAAATAGTTGTTAGTGGAATTGTTTCATATTTGATATTGAGGGATTATCCAGCGATGTCCGTTTTTCCCTGTCAACCCAAGATGTTTTATTTTTTACCAGATAAACTTCACAGTGTGAATACCCGTGATTTGCGTAATGTAGGTAAGAGAGTGAAATGCCAAAGTAAATCGTAGCAGTCTATTGAGTTTCCCATATTGCTATTACTATACTGTATAACTGCTATCCTCATTACTGCTAAATTTATGTATGAAATCCTTTTTTGTGATATTGACACAGAACCTGGCACAGTTTCCTGTGCATTTTCAGCATGGATACTGTCTGGGAAATTCTAGTGATTGCACATAAGAAAGGTATGAGCTTAGATTTTTTTTTATAGACTCCCTGAGAGATACTGCATAGAAACAGGCCCTATGGCCCACTGAGTTTGCGTCAGCCATCAAGCACCCATTTGTACTAATCCTATGTTAACCCCATTTATCCTCCTCACATTCCCATTGACTCCCCTCAGATTCTACCGCTCATTTACGCACGAGGGCAATTCACAGTGGCCACTAGTGAGGTGTAATATATTTGTGTCTTTAATTGGGTTAAAATGGGTTTTTAGTTCCTCAATCGAATCTATTATCTCTGTGGCCCTAAAATGTGTCAGGCCTGACTCAGTGGGACGAGGAGGCCATTGTTTGGTGATCTACCTTGAATTTGCGTGTCTCTCTTGGTCATAGAAGATAAACTCAGCCTTTCAATTAGTAATCCTTAAACTGGTAGTTAATACCTTGAATCTTCTGAGTTTTCTTTATATAGGGTGAAGATAAATAAGATGGATAATTGTTTCAATATACCTTACTATTTGTGAAATATAAATGCTAGTTTTATCAGTTCACCAGTAGTATTAAGGTTTTTTTCTGTTATAAAAGTTGTAGTAATGCAAATAAAGCTCAATTGTACACAGTAGATAATTTTACAAGCAAATAGAGGAAGAGGTATTTTTGTCAGTTACTTTAAACAGATTCTATTTGATTGCTGTTTTTGGCAAAGTGTAATTTTTATTGCTTCCTTATTACTGGGGTGCTATGGTAGCATGGATTCTTCTGTCTGTAATTTAAAACAGAATTTTAGACAATTATTTTTTATAGTTTTTGTTTCTGTTACAGACCACTCTTGGTAAAGTAGCTACAGTACATTCATAACATAAGCTTACAACTGAATAAGTGGAGGATGTAAGCTGTCTTTATGAGAAAGGGATATTCAATTTACATGATGTTGATCCTGCAAGTTAACATTGGACAACTTTTGCTGATTGGGATTATGTTGTGACTCTGAGGCAAATATCATTGACTAATGTCCTACTTCATTCAATACAGATGAACACAATTGAATTCTTGGATACAATGACCTCCAAGAGCTCCTGTCAGTGAGACTTGAATTGTTTAGTGCCTTCTTGGGTACTGCTTTGTGCAGCTAGTGGCCATGAGTTGGTGAGGATATATTTACTCAAGGAGGACCTCAGAGCATCTTTGTTTTGTACTGTAAACTTCTTGCCATGATGGAGTAGGTGGTCTGGTTTGCAGACTGTGGACTCTTAAGACCTGTCCACCATAGGTGGTTGAGTGTGATTAAATCTTTAATGATGTGAATGTTAATTTAGAAGAGGACACTGTCATTGGTTCACCTTTCTGGTTGGTGGATTTGGAAGATTTTATAGAGATGGCTCTACAGGGCTCCCTAGTAATTTGAGATGCCTAATGTATGCTGTTTCTGTTTCCAAAAGGCACAGGTAGGTAGGTGTTAGTTTTTCTTAGTTAACCATGAGATCAGTGCTGCATTTGTGGCCATGGTCTTTTCTTTAGTGGCTAAAGATTGTTTTGATGCACTGGAGGGAACAATATCTGTCTTCTGTGAGAAATGGTTGCTAACAGTGATCCACCTATTCCAGGGTCTCCTTCTGAATATCGATTGCTTGGTGTTATTTGATGTTGGTGTTATTTGATGGTGGCAGCCTCCACAGGAGTTGTATTTTGCAAGTTTTTAGTTAATGACCCATTTCTTGTATATTCAGTGAAGGAATCGGTGATGACTTTGAGCTTGGCTGGTCTTGGTGGATATTTAGAAATGCATTCAGGAACAGAAAAAAATCGAAGTAGGAATCCTCTTCAGCAGTCTCCACCAATGGTTAGACAACCCCACCTTGAGATGCAGAGGTGTAATGGAGATGATCGTCACGACCTGACAGGTTAAAGGAAAATGCAAAGAGCAATGCCAATTATTCTCTGTTTTTTTTTCTTTGGTTTAAGAGAAACGTTAAATGTTGGGATTTATTTGCAAACTTGGCTGTCCTTAGAAATCTTTTATATCTTCTACATCTGCTACATAATGAATCACAAGCTATGATCCTAACCAGTAGGAACAAATGAGAGTGTAGAACCTGGGGATATATGAAAATAGGAATAGGAGTCAGCCACCACTCCTATTCCACCATTCGGTCTGATCACGTGTGATCTATGTAGCATGTCAGGCTGGGACAAGTAAGGCTTTGTCATAACACCAACCACTTAGTCTTTTACACAAAAGTGATGCGCCTCATCTCCAATACTGTCTCCGTGGGAGTGGAGTTAATTTAATAGGGCAAGACGAAAACTGTTCAACCCTTGTAACCTCCACTATGATTTAACTAAACTTGGGAGTTGAGGCCAGTGCAGATCAGATTGAGAGGCCTACTGGCCAATTACTGCTCCTATTTTATGTTCAGTTACAGCATTGTCTTACAGTGACAGCAGGACTGGGTATGTGACTTGTGAATGCTGGACTCCAAGTCATCCTTTATTCCTTATCTGAACGTATTGGTCAGAGTAATGAGGATTAGTGCCCTACTCTTCTAAATACTGGCTTCTTCGCATCTGTAGTGGCACCGGAGAGTAGATGGAGTCAGCTGCACGTGAAGGCTGACACGTCTGACTGCGCAGGACTCCCGCAACACTAAACTACAGGAGCAGTGTGGTCACTGGAGTGGAAGCTGGCTCAGAGACAGCTGATGCAAGCAGTCTCCACGCATTAAGGTTCGATCCCCAAGATACTGTCATGCAATACCTGGGAATAAAATCACACTGGCATTAAAAATAATCATGTCCTTTTCTTCTTCTTTGAATAGATTTATTTATTATTTATATCAAATGGGAAGGGGTTGGGTTGATGGCCAAATGGGAGTCTATTTGTTTGCCCCTTGATTGGTGAAAAGACCGTACGCTATGCGCATGATTATGTAGTGTCACCAATGGCAAGTTGCAGGGCGAGAGCTAGTGATTATAAGTAGGTCACTTGATGAAATCTCCTGAATATTGTCCAGAATTAGTATTGGTTTATTATTGTCACATGTACCAAAGTACAATGAAAAGTTTGTCTTGCATACTGTATATAAAGATAAAATCATTACACAGTGCATTGAACTAGAATAAGGTAAAACAAGAAGAGTGCAGAATAAAGTCTAAAAGCTACCAAAAGAGTGCAGTTCAAGTAAACAAAAAAGTGCAGAATTATGTTGAGATTGATTGTGAGGCTAAGAAGTCATCTTCTTGCACAAGCGATCCATTCAAGAGTCTGATCACTGTGGATTAGAAACCCTCCTTTAGCCTTATGGTACATGCTTTTAGGCTTTGGTCGCTGATGGGAGAGGAGAGAAGAGCAAGTGTCTAGGGTGTGTTGTGTCTTTGATTATGCTGGCTGTTGTTTAAATGTTTTTAAATGTTGACTATCATACTGCAATCTGGTAATGTGCACCTGGCTAGATGGCACTCTCTCAAAGTGTCTTCCACCCCTTATTATTGTGTGAGTTCAGTGACTACTGAGCAACGAAGATTACCTCCAACAACTATATTAAACTGGGACGATGAGTGTGTATGACAGCTCTATTTTACAGCTTAGTATTGTTGACAGCAACATTAAGGCCCAGGCAGCTTAGCCAATTAGTAGGCAATCATTTTTCTGCACAACTCTATCAGTTTCTTGGGGAGCCCCAGCTGACTAGGCAGCTTGAAGACTCGGCAGGTCTATCAGTTCTCTGCAGAGGCACATTGTTTCCAGCCTGTTCATCTCGTCAACTTACCAAACACAGACAAATAAATTGAAGTGCTTCTAAAGCCACCTGCAGTAGTTGAAATAGGTTTCTGTTGAATTGCACATGGCAAATTTAATTGATCTTTGCATTTTTTCCTAAATGCGTAATATTTGAAGAAAATTACAATGTAGTCATGCCAATGCATAGTCTCATTGCAAATCTAGTCAACTAGATATAAACAGAAAATGCTGGAAATGTGCAAGGGGACAGACAGCATCTATAGAGAGAGAAAGGCTGTTAACATTTCAGATTGATGACCTTTTATCAGATGTACCTTGTGAATAAGAGGAGAATAGCAGATAACTAATTTGTGACGGCTGCATTACAGTTCCATTTTGATGGTTTAAAGACATTTTGAACAATTTTATGAAGTATCAAGTTTAAGAAGCAAAGTTTGAGTACAGTCAGCACCAGACAGCCTAATATTCTTTCTTTGTTACCGGTCTTGTTTTTCACCTCTGCCTTTCTCGTCCATTAAAGTTTCTGACTTCTCATGCTATTTCTGTTTGCTGCAAAGAGACAAAGATAATTTTTGTTGGTATACACTGGCCTCTGTAAGCCAGAATATGACCTTATCAATACTGAACATTAACTACTGCTTCTAATATAGTGCATTGCGATCACTGAACCATACACAAGCTGATCACATTTCTATCTATTGCCTACTAAGTCCAAATCAAATTCTATTGTCCTGCCATTTCCCCTTTGACCGCTGTCTTCCTCTTTTCTCAAATGTTTATTCTTTTCTTATATTCTGGCATCTGCCATAGTTGCTTCCAGTGGCAGAAACCAATAATTTAAGAGCATAAAATTTCTGATTTTTCTCCTTGACTAGGAACAGAGCTTTTTTGAAAAGTTAAAAGCTTTGAAAGCCAGTCACTTTTGTAATTGAGAGAATGAAATACAGAACTATGGATTCTCATAGTGGAACTATGTAATTGGTCCAATCGTCTAGAAACAACATAAGTTCCTCATTCATCATGAAATGTTTTAATATTTGCAACTACTGTATATGAGGTGACATCCTTTATATTAAATGTTAGTCATTCGTAATCTATAAGCCAAACAGTGCTATTCCAAGCAGATTGCCATGTGTGCTGTCAGTACATCACAATACACAGGGCCTTAGAACTTTGAAGCCACTACAGTCTAAATAGTGTCCAGGATAATGGGGAGAGCTTTCTGATCTTCCACTTGATGGTACCTCTGAACCATTGGTGACCATCTGAGAGATCATCTCTGTTTTCAAATGACAATGAATCTGTCCTTGGATTCCACACTGTAGTGTGGCAGTGATCAGAAGCTGTTATTCCCTGGAAATTTGCAAGAAATTCATTTCCTCTCATAAGTGCCAAATGTATGTATGTAAAGGCACAATTTATTCTGGTTCTGAAGTCTATTCCCCTGAATTTAAAGCAACGGATTTCAAAGATAGGGGTACAAGAGCCTGAAGACACACACTCAATATTGTAGGAACAGTTTCTTCCCCTCTGTCATCAGACCTCTAAATGGACAATGAACCCATGAACACTAACTTGCTATTTTTGTTGTACATATTTATCCTTTAAATGTATTTCTTATCATAATTTGTAGTGTATTTAAATATTATACTGTACTACAGCTGCAAAACAACAAATGTTGAGACATATGTCAGTGCTGATGAACCTGATTCTGATTCAGTGCTGATGGGACATATTTCTTGGATTTGAGCTCTTATTCTATAATACTGCCCCTCATACCAAATGGAATGAATTTCACAACTAATTTCATGTCCCTACAATGGTCTGGAGCCAAGGCTCCCCTGGCTTTTATCTGAGAATGTTCGCAGAAGGTAATGTGTGTGAGGGAATGAGAATCGAATTATCTTGACCCTTGTAGATTGATGGAGTGTTATTGTTTGTTAATAAAGACTGCTTTGTAATTAAGTTTGAGCCATTAGGAAACATCCTCCTCCATTATATCATTAGTTACCCATCCCATGGAAAGAAAACTTGCATTCAGAGAAATAGTAAGAGAAGCATTTAATTGCCAGGTGAAAGGTCTTCTTTTAAGCATTCACTATTGCCTGTGGCGTAACAGTCTTTTAAGTCATTCCAAATGAGCATTGAAGCATTTTTTCCCCCAGTAGAATAGTCTTTCGACATTCACACAACTACTGGAAAAACAAGCTCAAAATACTTGCCTCTTTCACTGTGACACTACTCTGTGTTTTAGTTTTATTTGTAAATTTATTGTTGAGTTATTTGAATTTGAATTTAGAAGTCAAACTAGAACCACAGGATTGTTCTAAAATTTATAAAGCTGATCTTTTATTTGTATCAAGTTTAGGAAAAAGCAAACTTATTTCTTGATGCAGCATACATATTGTGCTATGTGTCTACGTCCAGATTAATTTCTCCTTCAATAATTTGAATATATAAAAAATATCTTCCTCAGTTCTATGTGAAACCTAGTACTGAAATGTTACATCCCTGCAGAAATTTGAGAAGATCTTGCCATTATGTTAAACAGTTTTGATTTTGCCAGTCTGGTGAAATGTCAAATTAAAAAAAAATCAATTTTCTGATTTGGTCTTTGTGCAATGCAGTGAGATCTGTAAAGTGTTACCACATTTGGAAAGGACGTATTTTCGAGGCTAAATACCTCACTTCAGTATTTGTAAAATTACAGTTATCTTCAGTTATGATATTGCCATGACCTTTTATCTTCAATGGTTCCATTTTAATATCAGAGAATGTATGTAATGTGCAACCTGAAATTCTTACTCTCCACAGACATCCACAAAACAGAAGAAAACCACAAAGAATGAATGACAGAAAAACTTTAGAACCCCAAAGACCCCTTCTTCCTTCCCACGCACAAATAGCAGCAAAACATTAACCTCCCCCTCCCCCTCCTTCCACTGGTCCCAGCAGGAAACATCAACAGCACCACCCCCACCCATCACCCACCAAGCCAACAATAGCTGAGGCCCCAAAGAGGCTATGATCTATGTCCATCAAAAACTACAGTCCATAACCCAGCACTTTGAAATGCCACAGTCTCTCTCTCTTGCTGTCTCACTAACAAGAGAGAGAGGTGTTACCTCTTTCACAGCGGGGGTGGGGGGGGATGAATAACTCACTGTTTCGAGGCTATAGTCTGTAGTGCTGCTTATTCAAGCCCACTTGACTTGAGAACCAGGTAAAGTTCCAATATAAGACACACAAACTCTTACAATTTTTTTAAAATTAAAAATTATGTTTAGGATCTTACATTATCTCAAATATTTGAATAAAATAATATGAGGTTCTTGAGTAACTAAACCACTTAATATTGCAACCAATAAGATTATCTGCTGCATGTCACAATAGATGCTAGGTATCCACATGTCGGAACTTACTGGCCATTTGTGGACGGCAAATCTGATTTTTGTACTTTTTTTTGTCGATATTTTGTTCTCCTTGGCCTGGATGGTGATACGGAGTCTAGCATGTTAATTGACCATGTCCATCGATCATTTCCGTATCAGTGAAAGGTATTTTAGAATAAATGGCCATTGTAAAAATGTCAACGTTGTCAGCAAATGGCATTGTTAAATCTGAATAATCCTCTGCGCAATTCAACTGTGCAGTAAAACATGGAATTCTGAACTGTTTTATTGTGGGCCCATGACCAAAGTGCTCACTAGTGTGAGATAATGATAGCTCCATATGCTTTTGTTGGAGGGGAGAGGCTGGTGGTGCAGTAAATTTCTGAGTAAAGCTCTTTCAGTTACATGTTGGTCCACAGATAGAGAATCTATTTGAACCTGGTGCCAACTGATGTTGAGCTAGTGTTGACAACAACTTGGTAAAATAATGGGATTAAGTGCCTTGGCAGTGTCAGCGGAAAACCATGTAATTGGGTAACAAAAGTTTCTAATATTAACAATATTCCATAATGTTCTCCACTATAATTGAAGAGCTCCTGTCAAAGGATCACGAGTTTCTCATGTTTCTTAGCAAACTAGTACAGATTGCATAAGAGTTTTGGTATTGCTAGCAGTCTTTCAGAGTTGGGAGAAGTGCTTTTGAGTTACCATTACCTACCTTTTCAATGAAAGGTTTGGCTCAATCCCAAGCTTATTCAGTGGCTCTTTATGGCTGTCCTTCCTGTTGAATAGACTGCCGCATTCTTTGTACGCTTTCCTTGGGGAAGTGCACAGCCCAAGAAAGCTGTCAGTTCTCTCTCCTGCTTGTGATTCAAACGGCAAACTCAGCTGCAAGTCTGAAATGTCTGAAGATGTGAAAGCCAGAGGACAAATGAAGAAATGAACAGCACAAAGCACTTCTTGTGTATGGGGTACTGATTCCAGGAATAACACAGCTACTTGAAATTTGGAACAAGTGCTTCCTTTGAGCAATAGATATCATGTGAGTGTGAATACTGAACATCCCTGCCTTCCTGAATTCATGAGCTACCTCTGAGTGATTCTTCTTTATGCTGTGTCATCCATTCTTATATAACTAATCTAGCACATATCTGATTTGTGTCAGTCCAATTGTGTGTTAAATATAACAGGGTAGTTGCATTCTCTTAAGTATTAAATATGTATCTTCATGACAAAAAGAAGTGATATTGGGGGAGAAAATCAGGCCAATACTTTTAGAATAATTGTGCTCTTGCATTCTCAGCCACATCTGTAAACTTCTCAGTTTGCCGAAAATCCCCGGTGCAACAGGATTCTCAGCTAGAAAACACTCAGCCACACAAAATGATGTTAATGCTGATACAATTTGTAAAAATTACAGCGATAAGGGTAAATAAGCCATTTGCTGACTATGCGTCAATTTTAACATTGAGAAGGTACATGCTGTTCTTTGGAATAGTTGACCAACTACCTTGATGCTGAGAAAATAGTGCTTGGTGCAAAAAAAGATCATTGGCATTTTCAGAGTGTTCTCCTCACTTGTAATCTGAATATTTTTCTGAACAATTTTCTTACGAGAACACAGTTTGTACAGGCTATTCAAACACGTTCCCCGATGTTAAAATAGATGTATTTACAGTTGGAAAGAGTAAATGCACACTGTGCAATGATGTTTCCATTTCAAACCTAATAGTTTCCGCTCTTCAATTGACCCTTTTGTATATTTCTGAAAAACAAGATGATTAAAGTGCGAATTTTATTTTCGGAGTCTCGATTCTTCTGCTTTCAAGGCTGAAGGAGTTTAGAGGACATACAGACAATGTTTTTATTGTAAATACATATTTTTCCACAAATGGAGTGATGCACAGAAATTTATCCTTTGCTGCAGAACTTATTGTATTTTCAATGCAGGAGCTGTCCAGAGAAAACAAGGACATATGAAGCTGCCAGTTCCCTGGCAACTGCATTTTCTTCATGCTTCCACCTAACTCATTTTGACAGAAGTAAGGGCAAATTATTTTGAATATTGCTTGTAACAGTGTTTTTGTTTTTGCCAGTAGCTGGACCTGTTTGATTCTGTGGTGATGATCTGGGACCGGAGTATTTATCAGAATTGCTTTCAATTTATAAACGTGCTCCAGCTCTTAGGTCTTCTTCCACCAGTCCCTTCAATTTAAATTTAAATAATCTCCCTCAAAAGAAAATTGGCAACTTTTTTGTTAACTACATTCCGAAACTGTGGAACTCAAAACTATAAGGCATGTAGACTCAGTGGACACTTGTAAATGCCAGCTCAAAACTTGTGTATCTAACCTTGCTTTTAACTGACATTATTTTGGTATCTTATTTTGATGTTTGCACTTATTCCCATTGTAAAGCAATTTGAACTGTATCATTTGTATGAAAAGTGCGCTATAAATAATTTAATATTATGGAAGACAAATATATCTGGAATGCCTTGCAGTGAAGAACTTGACTCATAAAGTTATAAATCAAAACCATTTTGTATTCTAGAGTCAGCGTAATGTGTTCAGTCTGGAAGAGCAGGGGAGGCGATGGGCACAAATCTTTTGTTTCTTGGATTCAGTTCTGTTTGTGGCTTCCTTGACATTTTTCTTCAGGTAGTCATCTAGTACTCCAATACTACGATTTAGCTCCCAGAAATAAATCTCTGAAATCCACAGAAAGCTAAAGACTGAGTTAAGTCTTCTTCTGTACCACGTCATCTCCTGTATGTGGCTGATAGCCTTCTTTATTACTTAATGGTGTACCTTGTGAGACAAGGAGAAAATAATTGTCACTACAGCTGTGTTCTCTGTGGTTTCAGTAGATGGCCTGATAAAATTACTTTTACATTATGGATAGGCTCACTAGGCTATAAGTTAGGCAACAGATTCACAGACAATAGAAAACATTGCAGAATCTTTCTAATTCTCTGGGCTTTGAATTCACTCCATCATTCTCTCAATTGGGAATTTGGGTTCAAAAATTACTTGTGGATTAAGCTTCCTTTTAACCTTTACCAAAGGGTTAATGTGTTAAGTTGTAATTTTAAGAGGATGAGATATATAAAATTTTGACAATTAATACAGTTGAATTTTGTTTTAATTATGCATGCATTTCTAGATTGAATGGAAACCCAGTACAAGAGAAACTTCCGATTTTTCTTTGTTGCAGGCCAAAGAGAGTAATGAGACTCTTCAGATGGAAGGTGCATGGTTTCTATGGCATCCCAGTGAAGACTCTCTAGTGGAAATATGTTATTAGCTTTGGCATCAGTTTCACATCGGAGTTCTCAACTGACAAGGTTCATGAGATCTGACGGTACCTACAAGTGAATTTGTCCAAGTCCATTAAATAATTAATATTGAGCTCACCGGTGCCAGATAAAATGGAACCTTGGAAACAGTGAATCTACTGGTGTCTGTGTAGTTGTAGATATCACTAGGAATTACTGTCTGCTGTAGAGTGGCCACTGCACACGATTGGGAAAAGTTACAGAAAGTTGCAAACTCCGCCAGCTCTATCATGGGCACTAGCCTCCCCGGCATCAAGGGCATCTTCAAAATGCAATGGCTCAAAAAGGCAGCATCTGTCATTAAGGACCCCCAGTTCCCATGACATGTCCTCTTCTCACTGCTACCAAGAGGGAGGAGTACAGGAGTCTGAAGTCACACTCTGGATGTTTTAGGAACCGCTTCTTCCCCACTGCCATCAGATTTCTGAATGAACAATGATTATTACCTCACTTTTTCTTTTTCCCGCTCTGTTTTTGCAATACTTGTATAATTTAAATATAATTTAATTTTAATATATATAATTATTGTAATTGATTTTTTATTAATTATTGCAATGTACTGCTGCTGCAAAGCAATATAATTCACCACATTGCCGGAGGTATTAAACCTGATTTTGATTCTGATACTGAACCCAACTGTCCTGGGTGTCTCCAATTGGTGTTGGTGCTGCCAGCAGCATAAGCTCTGAAATTTCTTGCCTAAATCTAACACACACGGTCAGAAATACAGACACAACCTTGATATCACTTTGCTTGGCTGTGACGTTCCTTAATGCCCACTTCTTAGATTGAGCTTTTGGTCTTCAGCCCTGGTCTCTCTTTACATGGCTCAGAATAGTCTCTTTGATCAGGCTCCTTTGAAGTGGCTTCAAGCATCTTACTATTACTTGACTGTTGTATGAATGGTACTTGTTTATCTGTAATAAACTCTTCTTCAAGACAGTGCCAACAACCAGTGCAACCAACTTGTCGTTGTCCTGCAGACAGTTCACAAAACTACTACTCCTTCTACTTCCTCTTATAAAATATGCTTCTACCACTAAACCGTGTGCGATTGGAGCCTGTAGTTTACATTTTGATGAGCTTTTGAGTGCAGTCTGGTGATTTTGCCGTCTTCGGAGGAACTGAGCGAGGTTGGAGAGCGGAGTGTGGGACCTAAGAGTGAAGTGTGAACCCATTCTCAGCTCCATTACTCCTCACTGATTAAAGCATCCAGCAAGATTGAAATCAACGCGAGCAAAAGGCGGGCTGGTGTCTAGCGCCAGCTGCCCGTGCTTGACTGGCCCCCCTCTCCCTCGCCGCTGCTGGAGGAAGGTGAAGGAGTCTTCAGCCCTAAGCTGCGGTTTGATTGGGTGGCTGTGGGCTTGGTTTTGGAAGACTCTTACTTCACACTAAAGTGTTTTGGATTCTGCTTACTCTCTTTTTTGCTGTTTTTCACAATTTGATCGGAATGCTTCAGCCCTGACTGGCTCTACGGCCTGCAGTCAACAAAAGACACAACTGAACTAAATGGAGCATTGCTAGACAGTTTCGATGATTCTGTGGTCTGATGGTTAGTATTCTTATTAATTATTTTTGCTCACTTGTTATTCACTCACTTTTTTTTCGCATATTGTATGTTTGATGTTCTCTTTCAACTAGTTCCATGGTGTTTCTTTAGTTTGTGGCTGCTAGTGGGACAACAAATCTCAGGGTTACTGTGCACATACATTGATAATAAATGTACATTGAATCATTAACTTTGTAATATACATGCTAACAGGGAGTTGCTAATGCAACTAAAATATAAGCACAGAATTTCTGCACTATCTAACATTAAATATGATAACGATGAACTGTTAATGTGGTTGTAAATGAGAATAAGAGTTACTGTTAGTCACTGCACAGTGGGAGAGCTTGTATCTGTTTTATCTGTTAAGCCTGTGGTTAAAATGAACATGTTCCAAATCCATTCAGTAGTGCTGAGATATCAAGTGGTCTCTGGGAATCTCGAAGGGATCATAAAGTGATACACGAGAACTTGCTGAACATTGGAATGCTTAAAATCTGGATAAAGATGTTGAAGAATGTATCTTTTGTTGAAAGTAATGCTTTGACTCTGTTGGACTACCTATTGAATACATCAATTAAAAATTGCTGCTTAATAAGAATTAAAATTCTGGACTACTACATTCATACATGTTCCATCTGTGGAAAGCGTTTTGCTAAAGTGAATGGGCTTAACAGCTCGGCATCATAATGTATGTTCAAAAGGCCTGGGGGGAGCTGTGAAATATCAGTAATGCACTATATAAAAACCAGACCTGTAGATCTGTCTGAAGCAAAGCCTGAAGAGCTGCAGATGGATAAGGTAGGAAAAATAGTGGAATGTAGTGCTCTTCATTTATTTTTGAGGATGATTTGTCTTCCAGAATACTGAAGAGACACAATATAGCCATATAACAATTATGGCACGGAAACAGGCCATCTCGGCCCTTCTAGTCCGTGCCGAATATAACTGAATTACTTCTGGAATTCCTTCTCTCTTTTTAGCTGTGGTAGTAGTTTCGCTTTAGGTGATTGGGCCACAAGTCTAGTGCATTGGTAATTGTATCTTGTACTATTCCCTAAAGACTTTTTAAAAAACCCTTTAATCTTGAGGTAGTTTCTTATTTTATTTATGGAGTGATAGATTATTTTTCAGAAGAAATGAGTGAGAACGAGTGTTGAAATTCAGATACTAAGCTTAGCTGCTCAGCTTTAAACAGGATATGTTCCTCGAATTCTGAATTGTACCATCCCACCAAGCTTAGATCCTGGCATATAGAAGGGTACTTACTCTGAAACCTACAAAGGCAGGGATACCTACAGAGGCAGGGATACTGTCCCAGCTGGTATTCAAGACTAAGCTGCCAGGATAACTTCTGACAAGTAAAGACCAGTCTTGCCAGACATCGTCACAACATTTGTGAATTTGCTCACACTACTCTGTTGAGACACTGTGAAAGATGTACAGAGACAATGGAATGCAGCAGACAGTTCATATTGCCAGTTTAGACAGCTTCCTAATGACAGGTTTACAGCAGATGAATGGAATAATTTGAATTTCTAAACCTCCCAATCTCAATAATTAAGTGTGGCAGACTTTCTTTTTGGCAGCAAGTGGCGTAATTTTATTAGTTGGTTGGAATTATCAACTTAAAGCTGTGGAGTCTAAGTTTTCTTTATTATCCCAGTAACCACAGCACATTTCTTTTTTTGTAATGTGGTGTGTTTGTTATTGTTGACAGTGACTGCAGACTTCAGACTGAAAAGTCTCACAGAAATAAGTCAGTGAAGGGAAAAGAAAGAGTCAGTAAGTCATCAGTAGAGTGTCTCTCTTACTGTTACATTGGATACTGATAACAAGTCACAAGGTAAATAAATGCAATTGGGGTATCTTTGCCACAAGTAGGACTTCACATATAGTATCTGCACAGCAGTTTAATAGTTTCTTGTAAAACTGCCTTCTGTAATGCGTTTTCAACTTTAGGTTGACAGGCTTGCTGAGAGTATCACATGGCTGAAATTAAAAAGTAAACCAGGATCATCCACTACCCTTCTATTAGCTACAGAAAGACTTTGGTTACATTGCTTGTAGCTATTTCCTGCTGACTCTTTGTGGAGAATAAGGAGAAACGTTGCTCAGATCATCTCACCTCTTCCAGTAAACTGCAAGGAGAGGCACACCAGGGTTGGGGCGGGGGGTTGAAAGATCTGGGGTTTATCCCACCCCCAACTGATAAGGAGCACTGGGAAGGGAGTGCTCTTTACATTGACAAATAGTGGGGCAATTAGGTGCCTCTGTATAAAACGCTGGTGGGTAGGTAGTCATGTTTTGAGTGGGCTCACTTAAAAAACCATTGAATTGTAATCTCGTATACCATTGTTCTGTATGTTGTGTTTTGTAATTTGAGAACATTAAATTAATTGAAAGGAACTCACAGGAGTCCAAAAATACAGGTGTAGTTCGAGTATACTTGAAGCAAGGTGCACACTGATCACATGGTAGCACAATGACTTATGCAATTAACGTATTTTTACATATAACCCATAATCAATTAGCTAAACAATATACATGATTATTCAAACATTACTGAAGTATTAAATACACAATACTTTTCAAGTATGTCATTTTAATCAGACCCCTTTGATCTACTCTTCAGTGGGTAATTTTGCTCAGTTGCTACTGAAAGTGATAGTTGATCAGTAAGGACAAGGAGGCCTTTCCAGTTCAACTCATCCCTAAAGCTCTGTTCTATAACCCATTTTGCAATGAAAGCAACTACACAAACATCGTTAAATGAACTATGGTAGCATTGTCATATGAGACCAGCCTGCCTTGCAGCATAGATAGAGTAATGTCAGTCCAGAAGCTGATATACGAGGGGTGATCGATAAGTTCGTGGCCTAATATAGGAGTCAATTTTAGAAAACCTAGCACATTTATTTTTCAACATAGTCCCCTCCTACATTTACACACTTAGTCCAGCGGTCATGGAACATACGGATCTTGGACCTCCAGAAAGTGTCCACGGCAGGGGCGATTGATAAGTTCGTGACCTAAGGTAGAAGGAGATGAGTTATATGGTTCTCGTTACATGCACATGCAGTTCAACGCTTTGAGTGATTATGCAGAAAGTTTGAAGTTAATAACTCATCTCCTTCTACCTTAGGCCACAAAATATCAATCACCCCTGATGCGTTATTAGCTTCAAACTCCCTGCATAATCACTCAGGGTTGAACTGCATGTGCATGTAACGAGAGCCATATAACTAATCTCCTTCTACCCTAGGCCACGAACTTATCAAAGTTTCAGTGCTGTGTGGCCTGAGGTGTAATTGAAATCTGGGAGGTGGATGTGCATTCACTGTTTATTTTGTCTTGGAGTACGAAATGGCTGAGTTTACCGGCAATGTTACAATACACCACTGACCCATCCATGCTATTACTCTGTTTTCACACCAGACAGCCTGGTTACCCGAAATCTATTCTTCTAATGACCTAATCTATGTTACCTGTATTCAACAACCCAGTGAGTTGTTGAGGTTTTACTATAGATAAGTAATGACGACACTTTTTAAGATAACCAAGAAAAAAAAATCTGCCATGATCCTTGTACCAGTGGGAAATTAAGGTTTTGATTATTCTAAACATTTTAAGGGGAATTTGCTGTATATAGTACTAAATATTCTAAAGAAAGCTGTCCTGGCTATATCTACACTCTGGGTCACCTCTGATCCCAGTGATTTATGCTGTAAAATTCCTAGGTGCGGGGCATAAATTTCCCCTGCTTTCTTGAGCTAAAATGCCGGTGGCGGCCCCTCCTGCCAGCCCAGCAGATGAAGATGTTCTGTAAATATGAGGCACCTGAGTAAAACTGCACCTTTACTACGATTCATCCCTGAAGTGTGTAGTAACTCAGGTGAAACTTGCATGTACCTATTTAATTTTGTGAAGGAGCTGTCCTTGTTTTGATGGTTATTGCAACCAAGAAGAATGTAACCCAGGAAAAGAAATATCATGATACCTGTTTTCTCTATAAAATGTTCCCTTCCTGCTACAGTTTGGGAGCAACCTTCAGATGATGGAAAATACAAACAACAGTCACAAAATGTTGGAGGAACTCAGCAAGTCAGGCCGCATCTATGGAGGGAAATGAGCGGTGGACGTTTCAGGCTGAAACCCTTCATCAGGACTGGAAAGGAAGGGGGCAGAATTTCTCGCAATAGGTGCTGCTTGCACTACAGCGTTCCTCCAGCATTTTGTGTGTGTTGCTCAAGATTTCTAGTGTCGACAGAATCTCTTGTGTCTAGAGAATACAAGGATGTATAGCAATATTCTTAGAACATATTTCCCCCTTTAGCTATTGGTTCTTCCTGAGCCCTGATTGACATGACACTATTTTGATTAAATGTTGATTCATGCAATATGGAAATACCAGCAATTACTGTTTATTGCCCCTATACTGTGTACACTGTTCAGAGTCAGAGATATCAATAAACCTGAAATCACATGAAGACAAGCACAGGTAAGGTTGATAAATTTCCATTGTTGAAGAACATTAGTGAACCAGATGTGTTTTACGACAAATCAATTGCTTTATGGTGATCATTACTGAAGCTAACTTTTTTAACACCAAATTTATCTAATCGCTTGTACTTAAATGCCCCAGCTGTCAATGTGGGACATGAGTTCCTATCCTGTAAGTTAACTGTGATACTACCTCACCACTTGTAATGGTGGGATGTAGAAAGATCAGCTTTATTTGTCGCATATACATCCAAATCTACAGTGCAATAAGTTATTTGTGTCAGTCTGAGGATTGTGCTGGGGTAGCCTGCAAGTGTCGTCACACTTCCAGCACCGGGATAACATTCCCACAGCTCATCAGCCTTAATCCTAACTGTACCTCTTTGTAATGTGTGAAGAAACCAGAGCACTTGGAGGAAACCCACATGGTCACAGGGAGAACATACAGACTCGTTAACAACCAGCAGCAGAAGTTGAATCCTGATCGGTGATTACTGGCATTGCAAAACGTTTTGCTAACCACTACGCCACTATGTTGCCTATAATAATGAAACATTAGTAAATAATTGGGCTAAGTATGAATCTCCTTTTGGCAGGAGTCCCAATTCTCTTTCATTCCGCAACCAAAACAATTTTTGTTTCTTCTGCACTTGTGTACTCTACAGGAGCTAGTTCCTTTCACCTGTATGATGACGACAGGGGAGTTTCACAAGTTCATATTTGACTTTCTGTGATAGCGAGGCTAAGCGTGGCCAGAGTGGTTACACCTCGATGCAGTCAATAACTATTCAAGTGTGTCATGCCATCTCTGCTTATTTTTTAAAAACCTTTACCAGATAGGCAGCAACAGAAAAATCACATTGGCACAGCAGCATGATGTCTTGATCTCACAAAAATCATTTGTTTTAACAAGGGGTAAACCAATAACAGCAAAGCTTTTGTCTTCATAAGGACAACCTGATGTAATCTGCAGGCTGGTTTATTATCTGATGTATTTATGGTTTTTGGAAGCATTCAGAAGGATCGTGCTAGTTATGGTCATAAGATTCAGGACCTGTTTCTACTTTGAGGTACATTCAGTATGCGGACACATCATTGCCTGGATCCTGCATTTCAAAGTGTTTGGAGGAAAGGTGTACATGCCCCCAGTTTCCACCAATTCATTGATGTTTCTACCTGTTGGATTCTGGAATGATTTTTCCAGCCATAACTTTGTTATCTTTAATCTGAGATTAATGACTCCAGTTCATGGTAATTCATGGAATCCTCTCTGCGATACTTCCGGTTCCCCATTGGCAGAGAATTTGGTGCACTTTTAAAGGATTTCAGGGACTAGGAACTGGCCAAAGGAGCTAGCTGGAGTCCAGCTCACCGTTCCTTTCCCAACTACCATAAACAAATGATTGGGTGAATTTTGTCATTTGCTCTTGGTGGAATACACAAGTTAGCTTCTACATTACCTTTCATCACATTACAAGGCACACTTCTCTCTCCCCTTTATCTCTTCCTTTCTCCATAACCTGCTCTAGCCCTGTAACTCGTTGAACTTTTGGGACTTTTTCAGTTCCACAGACATTTACTGCAAAGGTGTTACATTGTATTTCAGAATTTCCTACATGATCTTTACATCCTCACTTTAAGTTATTTTGCAAAACATATCCATTCGCTCACCATCAGTTTTCCTTTTTTAAAAAAATCTGTGGATCACCTTGAGACGTTCTGTTACATTAAAAGCTCAAGTACCCATAACTGAGATCCAGTTCTTGGAAGGCACCTTGGAATGAGCTAAAAATGGGACAAGGCATTAAATAAGTGCAGTGTTCTTTTATAAGAAAAATTGGGTATGCAAGTTCCGTGACCCCAAATACTGGCAGCTCCTGAAGAAAGTATATTCAGAAGTACTTTTGTTTCACTTCTGTTGAGAAATCTAGGCTTGGATTATGTAAATTTGACAAGAAAACTGCATTACTGTGAGGTATATTTACATCCTAACCGGGCCCTTCGGTAGCATTAGAATGTTTCATTCAGTGAACTGTTAACACACTGTTCTGATGGAGATTCAGATACTTGATTTCATGTAACACACCATTAGGCTGCTGAGAAATGCAGCATTCTCCTATTCTGGTCTTTCTGCTATCTTACCTGATTATAATTGCCAGTGCAGCTTTTATCTGAAGCTAAAAGCAGACACAGAGTAGAGCTTTATAAGATTGAGTTTATTTGTGACATGTACATTGAAGCATTGAAAGATAATAGTGAAATGTGCCATTTTGCATCCAATATATGCTGGAGGCAGCCTGCAAGTATATATAAATATAGTGTTAGACATTTTATTTGCGTGTGAAGTATTTTGTTGGTTTGGTCATTTAGAAAAAGGGTTGTCATCAGCTCTAATGTAAATATCAACCCTTTTCATGGTTGCTAGTTTCTAGGAGTATTTATATTCAGTTGTGATGCAAATTAAAAATACTAGTCTCAGTCCTTCCAAAACTTGCTCAGAATTGTGAGATTAATTGAGAAAACCATTTTCAGCTCTCTGTATTTTCATTGCAGATTTTATTTCTGCATAGGTGCTGAGGAAGAGGATTTCTTGGAATGTATGCGGGATGGTTTTTTGAACCAACATGTCGAGGAACCGACTAGAGAGCAGGCTATTCTGGACTGGGTTTTGAGCAATGAGGAAGGGTTAATTAGCGATCTTGTTGTGAGAGGCCCCTTGGGTAAGAGTGACCATAATATGGTGGAATTCTTCATTAACATGGAGAGTGACGTAGTTAATTCAGAAACAAAGGTTCTGAACTTAAAGAGGGGTAACTTTGAAGGTATGAGACATGAATTAGCTAAGATAGACTGGCAAATGACACTTCAAGGATTGACGGTGGATATGCAATGGCAGGCATTTAAAGGTTGCATGGATGAACTACAACAATTGTTCATCCCAGTTTGGCAAAAGAATAAATCAAGGAAGGTAGTGCACCCGTGGCTGACAAGAGAAATTAGGGATAGCATCAATTCCAAAGAAGTAGCATACAAATTAGCCAGAGAAAGTGGCTCACCTGAGGACTGGGAGAAATTCAGAGTTCAGCAGAGGAGGACAAAGGGCTTAATTAGGAAGGGGAAAAAAGATTATGAGAGAAAACTGGCAGAGAACATAAAAACGGACTGTAAAAGCTTTTATAGATATGTAAAAAGGAAAAGACTGATAAAGACAAATGTAGGTCCCCTGCAAACAGAAACAGGTGAATTGATTATGGGGAGCAAGGACATGGCAGACCAATTGAATAATTACTTTGGTTCTGTCTTCACTAAGGAGGACATAAATAATCTTCCAGAAATAGTAAGGGACAGAGGGTCCAGTGAGATGGAGGAACTGAGCGAAATACATGTTAGTAGGGAAGTGGTGTTAGGTAAATTGAAGGGATTGAAGGCAGATAAATCCCCAGGGCCAGATGGTCTGCATCCCAGAGTGCTTAAGGAAGTGGCCCAAGAAATAGTGGATGCATTAGTGATAATTTTTCAAAACTCGTTAGATTCTGGACTAGTTCCTGAGGATTGGAGGGTGGCTAATGTAACCCCACTTTTTAAAAAAGGAGGGAGAGAGAAACCGGGGAATTATAGGCCGGTTAGCCTAACGTCGGTGGTGGGGAAACTGCTGGAGTCAGTTATCAAGGATGTGATAACAGCACATTTGGAAAGCGGTGAAATGATCGGACAAAGTCAGCATGGATTTGTGAAAGGAAAATCATGTCTGACGAATCTCATAGAATTTTTTGAGGATGTAACTAGTAGAGTGGATAGGGGAGAACCAGTGGATGTGGTATATTTGGATTTTCAAAAGGCTTTTGACAAGGTCCCACATAGGAGATTAGTGTGCAAACTTAAAGCACACGGTATTGGGGGTAAGGTATTGGTGTGGGTGGAGAATTGGTTAGCAGACAGGAAGCAAAGAGTGGGAATAAACGGGACCTTTTCAGAATGGCAGGCGGTGACTAGTGGGGTACCGCAAGGCTCAGTGCTGGGACCCCAGTTGTTTACAATATATATTAATGACTTGGATGAGGGAATTAAATGCAGCATCTCCAAGTTTGCGGATGACACGAAGCTGGGTGGCAGTGTTAGCAGTGAGGAGGATGCTAAGAGGATGCAGGGTGACTTGGATAGGTTGGGTGAGTGGGCAAACTCATGGCAGATGCAATTTAATGTGGATAAATGTGAAGTTATCCACTTTGGTGGCAAAAATAGGAAAACAGATTATTATCTGAATGGTGGCCGATTAGGAAAAGGGGAGGTGCAACGAGACCTGGGTGTCATTATACACCAGTCATTGAAAGTGGGCATGCAGGTACAGCAGGCGGTGAAAAAGGCGAACGGTATGCTGGCATTTATAGCGAGAGGATTCGAGTACAGGAGCAGGGAGGTACTACTGCAGTTGTACAAGGCCTTGGTGAGACCACACCTGGAGTATTGTGTGCAGTTTTGGTCCCCTAATCTGAGGAAAGACATCTTTGCCATAGAGGGAGTACAAAGAAGGTTCACCAGATTGATTCCTGGGATGGCAGGTCTTTCATATGAAGAAAGACTGGATGAACTGGGCTTGTACTCGTTGGAATTTAGAAGATTGAGGGGGGATCTGATTGAAACGTATAAGATCCTAAAGGGATTGGACAGGCTAGATGCAGGAAGATTGTTCCCGATGTTGGGGAGGTCTAGAACGAGGGGTCACAGTTTGAGGATAGAGGGGAAGCCTTTTAGGACCGAGGTTAGGAAAAACTTCTTCACACAGAGAGTGGTGAATCTGTGGAATTCTCTGCCACAGCAAACTGTTGAGGCCAGTTCATTAGCTATGTTTAAAAGGAAGTTAGATATGGCCCTTGTGGCTACAGGGGTCAGGGGGTATGGAGGGAAGGCTGGGTTCTGAGTTGGATGATCAGCCATGATCATAATAAATGGCGGTGCAGGCTCGAAGGGCCGAATGGCCTACTCCTGCACCTATTTTCTATGTTTCTATGTTTCTATAACAATGAACAGTGTCAGAAATAAGGGGAACAAGACCAATCTAGATTGACATTCATAGTTTTCTATCCTGTCTATCCTACCATTGAACAATTAGTAGTTCAATGAATCTTAATATCTGTCCACAAATACTCATTCCTGTAATTCTCCCTCTTATGATCCGAGTTGTCCACTTTCAACTTTTTCTAGCAGCCCAATCAAACAGCGATTCATTAACAAGGGCAAATAAAAAATTAGGCAGGGACAAGCAGAATGGCCATTGTTGGAGCAGCCATTGTGTGAGTGGACCTGTGCTATAGGGGAGGCTTTGACGGGACCAGGCTTGGGAAGATATGTATCTGGCAAGTCTTCTTCATTCTTTGCCTGTTGGTACATAGTTAGAGTACTGCCGATGGTTCCAGTTGCTGTGTCGTGTTCCTTGTGTGAAATGTGGGAATTCTGGGAGACCTACAGTCTCCTTGACAACTACATCTGTACCAGGTACACCGAGCAGTAGCTCCTCAGAATGTGTTAAGGAACTGGAGCTGCAGCTTGATGACCTTCGACTTATACAGGAAACTGAGATAAGAGCTGCAGGCAGGTAGTCACAACTAAGTTGCAGGAGGCAGGTACCTGACTGACTGTCGGGAGAGAGAAAAGAAATGGGAAGGCAGTGCAGAGTACCCCTGTGGTTTGTCCCCTCAAAAAATAAGTATACTGTTTTGGATACTGTTGGGGGTGATGACCTACCGGGGAAGCCACGGTGTTCGGGTCTCTGGCACTGAGTCTGGCTCTGTAGCTCTGAAGGGAATGAGGGAGAAGAGAACTGCAGTAGTGATAGGGGATTCCATACTTAGAGGAATAGACATAACCATATAACAATTACAGCACGGAAACAGGCCATCTCGGCCCTTCTAGTCCGTGCTGAACGCTTACTCTCACCTAATCCCACCGAATATAACCATATAACATGAGATACTGTGGGCACGATAGACATCTGGATGGTATGTCACCTCCCAGGTGCTAAGGTCAGGGACACCTCGGGTTAGATCCACAGCATTCTAAAGAGGGAGGATGAGCAGCCAGAAGTCTTGGTACATATTAGCACCAATGACATACTCTCTGGAATCTCCGGATTGCAATCTGTGCCATGCGCCAGTGAGGGATGGTTTGGCGAATGAATGCATGGCTGAGGAAGTGGCATAGGGGGCAGGATGTCAGATTCTGGATCATTGGGATCTCTTCTGGGGAAGGTATGACATGTATGAAAGGGATAGGTTACATCTGAACTCAAGGGGGACCAATATCCTTGTGGGCAGGTTTGCTAAATCTTTTGGGGAGGGTTTAAACTGATTTGGCAAGGGGATGGGAAACTGAGTGATAGCACGAGGAGGGGGCAGTTGGCATAGAAGCAGAGGCATTGAGTGTAGTGAGACTGTCAGGAAAGACAGGCAGATGATAGGGCAACATTGCATTCAGGAGGATGAGTTGCAGTATAATGGGGTGATAAATACAGGACTGAAGGTGTTACCTTTGAATGCACACAGTATATAGAATAAGGTAGATGATCTTGTAGCACGGTTAGAGATTGGCAGGTATGACATTGTGGGCATCATGAGTGGTGCCTGAAAGAATAGCTTAACATCCAAGGATACACATTGTATCGAAAGCACAGCCAGGTAGGCAGAGGGGTTGGTATTGTTATGTTGGTAAAAAATGAAATCAATCCTTAGAAAGAGGTGATACTGGATTAGAAGATGTAGAATCATTGTGGATAGAGTTAAGGAACTGCAAGGGTAAAAAGACCCTGATGGGAGTTATATACAGGCCTTCAAACAGCAGTTAGGATATGGGCTACAAATTACAACGGGAGATAGAAAATGCATGTGAAAAGGGCAATGTTACAATAGTCATGGGGGATTTCAATATGCATTTAGATTGGGAAAACCAGATTGGTGCTGAATTTGGATCTCAGTAAGGAGAATTTGTAGAATACCTTGAGATTTGTTTTTTAAGAGCAGTTTGTGGTTGATCCCACTTGGGGATCAGCTATTCTGGATTGGGTGCTGTGTCATGAACTATATTTGAAGAGGAAGCTTAAGGTGAAGGAACCCTGAGGAGAGAGATACCATAATACGATAGAATTCACCCTGCAATTTGAGAGGGAGAAGCTAAAGTCAAATGCATCAGTATTGCAGTTGAGTAAAGAAAATTACAGAGGCATGAGAGAGGAGCTAGTGTAAGTTGATTGGAAGGGGACACTAACAGAAATGACAGCAGAGCAGCAATGGCTGGTGTTACTGGGAGCAATTCAGAAGGCGCAGGATATATACATCCCAACCAAGAAGTATTCTAAAGGCAGGATGACACAACTGTGGCTGACAAAGGGAAGTTAAACCCAACATAAAAGCTAAAAGGAGGGCATATAACAGAACAAAAATTAATGGGAAGTTAGAAGATTGGGAAGCTTTTAAAAACCAACTGAAAACGACTTTAAAAAAAAGTCACAAAGAAGGAAAAGATGGAATATGAAGCTATGCTAGCCAATAATATTAAAGAGGATACCAAAAGATTCTTCAGATATATAAAGTGTAAAAGGGGGTGAGAGTAGATATTGGACTGCTGGAACATGATGCTGGAGAGGTAGTAATGGGACAAGGAAATGGAAGATGAACTGAATAAGTATTTTGCATCAATCTTCACTGTGGAAGACACTAGCAGGCCAGAGGTTCGAGTGTGCCGGGAGCAGAAGTGGGTGAAGTTGCCATCACTAGGGAGAAGATGCTTGGGAAACTGAAAGGATTGAAGGTAGATAAGTCACCTGGACCAAATGGTGTGCACCCCGGTGTTCTGAAAGAGGTGGCTGAAGAGATTGTGGAGGCATTAATAATGATCTTTCAAGAATCAGTGGATTCTGGCATGGTTCTAGAGGACTGGAAAATTGCAAATATCACTCCACTCTTCAAGAAGGGAGAGAGGCAGAAGAAAGGAAATATTCAGCCATTTAGTCTGACCTCAATGGTTAGGAAGATGTTAGAGTCAATTGCTAAGGATGTGGTTTCAGTGTACTTGGAGGCTCAGAGTAAAATAGGCCAAAGTCAGCATGGTTTCTTTAAAGGAAACTATTGCCTGAGAAATCTGCTGGAATTCTTTGAAGAAATAACAAACAGGATAGACAAAGGAGAATCAGTGCACTTAGATTTTCAGAAGGTCTTTGAAAAGGTGCCACTCAGGAGACTGCTTAGCAAGATAAGACCCCATGATATTACAGGAAAGATACTGGCATGGATCGAGCATTGGCTGATTGGCAGGAGGCAAAGAGTGGGAATAAAGGGAGCTTTTTTCTGAGTGACTATTGGTGTTCCACAGCGGTTGGTGTTGTGACCACTTCTTTTTATGTTGTAAGTCAGTGATTTGGATGACGGAATTGATGGCTTTGTGGCCAAGTTTGTGGATGATATGAAGAAAAGTGGAGGGGCAGGTAGTGTTGATGAAGCAGGGAGGCTGCAGAAGGGCTTAGATAGAATAGGAGTTGGAATGCAGTGTCAAGAAGTGTATGATCATGCACTTTGATTGAAGGTATAAAACCATAGACCATTTTCTAAACAGGGAGGGAATTTAAAAATCCTGGTGCAGAATTCTGTCATGGTTAATTTGCAGGGTGAGTCGGTGGTGAGGAAGGCAAATGCAATGCTAACATTTATTTCAAGAGGACTAGAGTATAAAAACAAAGATATAATGCTGAATCTTTATAAGGCCCTAGTAGGGCCTCACTTGGAGTATTGTGAGCAGATTTGGGGCTTAGAAAAGATATGCCAACATTGGACATCTTTCAAAGGACAAACAAGAGAAAATCCACAGATGCTGGAAATCCGGGCAACAAACACAAAATGCTGGAGGAACTCAGTAGGCCAGGTAGCATCTATGGAAAAGTGTTTCCTAGATGTTGCCTGGCTTGCTAAGTTCCTCCAGCATTTTGTGAGCTTATCGTATGAGGAGCATTTGTTGCTTCTGGTCCTGTAATGGCTGGAATTTAGAAAAATGAGGGAGGATCTCATTGAAACCTATCAAATGTTGAAAAGGCTAAATAGAGTAGACATGGAGAGGATGTTTCCTGTGGTGGAAGAGTCTAGGATCAGAGGGTACAGCCTCATAATAGAGGGACATCAATTGAGAATGGAAATGAGGAGGAATTTCTTTGGCCAGAGGGTGGTGAATCTGTGGATTTCATTGCCACAAATGGCTGTGGAAGCAGAGTTATTGGGTGTATTTAAAGTGGAGGTTGATAGATTCTTGATAAGTCAGGGCGTGGAAGGTTATGGGAGAAGGCAAGAGAATGGGGTTGAGATGGACATGGATAAGCCATGATCAAATGGCAGTGCAGACTCAATGGGCCGAATGGTTTAATTCTGCTCCTATGTCTTGTGGTCTTATGGATGCAGCAGGTTTGGTACTGAGCATCCATGGGCTATTCAGCTCCACGTGTTAATGGTGGCTCTCCTGCACTCGCTCAGCCTGTACCAGCAGAGGTCAGTGATTGGTACTATCTCAGTTCAAACCTTGTAGCATCCCAAATGCTGCTGCAATCAAGCAGACTCACTGATACTTCATAAACACTCATTAGATGCATCCAGTGCTACTTTATTTTTGTTAGTGCTGAGCAGTCTTGGCTGAATTGGATTTTTAATTTTTAATAATTCTGAAGACAAAATCAATGTTAGTTGTGCGAAGGCATGCGATTTATCGGTGACACATTAAAAGATTTTTTTTATAATCATGAAGCAAAGTGCTAATCAGGCAGCCTGCATCAGTCAGGAGTGTAAAACATTGGCTGCTTTGAGCCATTGTCTGTGCAGGCAGCCTGCCACCCTGCTCCTGAGGCCCTGATGCTCAGCGGCAAGCTGCGTTAGGATCCTTGAGCTGTTGCTGAGCCCCAGGAGTTCGGGCCCCTCAGTTCACATCCTGGCACTGATCTGAGAGAGTAACCTGGGCTGTACCAAGGGATTGCCCTTAGCACTGCAAGGATTCACACTGCCATTGTTCAGCAAGCAAAGCAGTTAATCAAGGCCTCGTCTCCCAGCAACAGGAGGCTGTGTGAGACCGAGCTGACCCAAGACCCCAGCGTGGCATCCATTTCCTTGCTGCATACTCTACATAGTTAGTTTATTAATAACTGAGATACATTAATAATGGATTGTGGTTCTTTGTTTCTTTTAATTTTTTTTAGGGTTTGGGCATCACAGGCAAGGCCCGAATTTATTCCTCATTGATGATTACTCTTGAGAAAGTGGTGGGGGCGGGAAGGGTGCAAGCCACCTTCTTCAACCACTGCATTCTTCTTGAGAAAGTACTTCCATGGAGCTTTTGGGTGGTGAATTCAGCATTTAGACTCATTTAGATCCATACTAGCTACAGAATGCCCAGCTTCTGACCTGCTCTTATCGCCGCATGTGATTCGGCCATGTGTCTTTGTGGTCAGTGCTGACCCTCAGGATGTTGACCGTGGAAGACATTTCATATATGAGGTGAAAATCAATTTATGGATAGCTGTTGAGTAACAGTATTACATCTGCTAACCCTGTTAGGGAGGAACTACGAGGTAGCAACATACTGTCAGTGCCCTCTTTATATTGTTCTTTGCTGTGCAGTGCTACAACTTACACTCCATGTCAGATTCCCACAGTTGAGTAATACCCGTGGACTCTGTAAACCTTCAGTATTTCGGTGGCAAGCTCTTTTGCAGACTGGTATGACTCCTCGTGGAAGCAAGTGGGGACACTGGGGCTGCTGCAAATTTCCCAGCTCCCAAGCCAGCTAAATCTGTGCTGTTAACCTGGTTCAGGTGCAGCAAGCTTTTAACCTGGATAGGGGCAATCAGCTGCATGGAGGAAGTTTAAACTTTTAATTTCAAGTTCATTGTCACAGGGTAGTGAAGCCATGCAAATAAGCCTTTTGCAGCAACAGGATGGAATGCTATAAACATGACAAGCACTTAACAAACTTAATAAGCGTCATTTAACATTAAGTTTGTTGTTCCTTTTTACGCCTTGTGGGCATGTTGGGTGGTATTTTTGCTGTTTCCGTAGCATTTGGCTTTTTTTTTAAAGCCAGGCAGGGTTGCTAGGTCAACACTCAGCCCAGCACAGATGCAAAGTGTGGCAGGAGCCGACCAGATTCAAATTTGGGACCATTTGTCTCGAAGTTAGGTGCTGGTGCCACTACACCACCAACTGATTAAGTTAGTTGCATCATTTTAAATTTGGGTATAAATATAAAATTTTTAACTAGTATTATTTTTAAGCACTTTAACTAGTCTTGAGTGATTTTGACTGTTAGCAAATGACTCGGTGAGGGGTTTGGCTCCGTCAGAGTCATTCTGTTGGTGTTTGTTAGGGGGGGGGTGGGTGTTAGGAGAAAGCCTTCTCCTTTGCTGACCTGCTGGGCATGGGCTTCAAGTAGTAGCTTGAACTGGGACCCTGACGGTGGATGCAGTGTATGCAAAGGCAGACAATCAGCAATCTCAAGGCAACAGAAGATTAAACATTTTTAAAAACTAATCTGCAGTAAGTTGCAGCCAATATTTGACATCCTGAGGTGTATTTGCCCTGAGTTTTAAAACTAATACTATGTTGAAGTATAAATGAAGTGATTGGTCAGGATAAAATCCAATTCAAATTAATATCTTTCAGTTGATGCATTTGTAGCTTCAGGTCCATTTTATTTTACTTCATCTGGAGTTTTAAAAATACGGTATTTGCTTAATAATTTGCAAAGTTGTTTCAGAAAGAAGTCAACTGCCCTTGAGTCAGATCAAGAGAAAACAACGCTGTTCACCCTCTTGCTATTGCCAGGTATCCTCCCTAAATAACTACAGCTAATTCTCACTGTGTAGACGATGACGGGTGCTTGTGACAGGCCAGTTCCACAAATAAACAGTTGAGATGAATATGAGCGCTTACAATCCCCTGCCATTTACTATTGCTAGATGTTATCAGCACATTACACATTTTCTTCAGTAGTGTATGACTGATACTTGGCATTCCAAAATTAGTTTCCCAGACAGTTGAATGATGACAACCTGTGGCATATCTGTTATGTCTACTTTACTTGGTGTGATCTAGGTTCAGTCTTGACCTCGGCTGCTCTCTCTGCGGAGTTTGCACGTTGTCCTTGTGCTTATGTGGACTTCCCCCTGAAGCTGCAGAGGCTTCCCACAGTCTCAAGGAAGTGCTGATTGGTCATTAATTGGTTATTAATAATTAACCCAACAGTCATTGGGATGAAGTTGATGGGCATGTGAGAGAGATGGGGTTTCTATGAGACTCAGCATGGGCTCAGTGGCCCAAATGGCCTCCTATTATGCTTTAAGAATATATGAGAGATTAATGTGAATAATAATGATACAATAATATTTTAATAAAATGTGGGTTTCATATTTTTTCCTCAGTTAATGAGCTCTTAATGAAAATAAAAGCGTGAAAGTGGGGTAAAAGAGAAAACAGTCACTCTTGATACTCATTAAAAAAGAAACACTGAGCTCATAATTAATCTTAAGTGGCTCATCAAACCATTCTTAGAACCTCTTCCAAATTTAAGACTTTTCCTCTAATAATTATTATTTTGAGGGAGAAATTTCTAGTACAGAAAATTGTTGGAAAAATAACAATTTACCCATGTTTTGACTGGTATATAAGGACATAGATAAACATACTCAGTGATAACGAAAGTAAAGTCTATTTAGTGAGGTGTTAAACTGAGTCCTTCTCAGTTGTGCATAAAAGATCCCAATATATCATTCCACTGAAGAATAAAGTTAGACCGATCGGGCCACTACTTGATCCATAACTGACATCATTATGAAACGGAGTATTATGTCCTTGTGATAACTTTGTGATTTTGCTGTGCAAAAGCCATCTTCGTCCTTCTCAGACAAACTCTCAAAAGTGTGTTCCAAATCTTGTTTTCTTTTTTCTTCCCTATTCCTCATGAAGTCTCTCAAATTGAAAGCTTCAGTAAAAGTGCCCTGCCTGTTTTATGTAAGCTTCCAATGTTTCACAGAAATATCACATAACCCATTTTGTTTCAAAATTAATGTTATTTAATGAAGTTTGTAATTATAAGGAGTTTGTTGTTTAAACATTTAGTCAAAGTACTTGAGAGTATGGGAAACAGAGCCAGGAGTCCTAGAGTTGGACTTGTGCCAAACTCATTCTTACACATTGTCAGACTCTCATATTCTGACACTGTTAATCAATTGATGGACAGTTTGCATGGTATCATGTAAAAGGTTGTCAGTGAAAAGATATGGAATTGTTGGAATGTAGCTTGATTCTAATATGTTTGGTTGCCAATATATCATTTTAGAGATTTGTAAAATGTACTTTAAATATTTAAACTGAGTATTTGACTATTTACACTGTCTACTCTTGGTAATTTGAATTATCCAGAAGTGTAAAGCAAACAGCAAGGGATAATTTTTAAATATGATTTGTATTTTAAGTCATATTGGTAAGACAAATTAAGTGACCGAATAATGAGGAGCAGCCTGTACCTATGAACTAAAAACTCTGGAAAGACATTTGATTCAAAGTTTCAGTTTTATTTTGAATGACAAGCAGAAAGAACTTTCCCAAACCAGTAACATTCAACCCATGTTCTTCACAGTATTTTTGACTTACTTTTTGATACGTTACTTAATAAGACTCCCATTCTTGAATGTTATTCAGAAATTTTCATTCTATATTGTGTCTATTGACCTCAGATACAGACAGGACTAGTTCCCAGAGTCAATAGGTCCCCTATCAATGTTTAACAAGGCTCATGCTTCAGAAAAGGCTCTTTGGAAACACAGCATAATAAGCAACTCTTAAACTCCACTTTAATCCAGGGAGTTAAACCTCAGTGGGAATATAGAGGAATTCTGCGAGAAGCCAGTGACTTTATAAGCCTTCCATTTCTGAAGAAGTTGAGAGGTAATTCCAAGTGGAATGACTGGAGTCAGCTTTGGCATTGAAATTAAATAAGCATTTATACAACTCCACCCGCACAGTCTTGACGTACTAGTCCAAAGTGGAGCCGGTACTCTGTGTGCAACACTCATATTGGTAAACATTAGAGTTACTGTGTGACTTTTGAAACTTGCACTTAAATTATTTTGTTGATTATAATGTATTCACAGTCTTGGCTTCAGTTTCAGCTTTCTCATTCAAAATCTTGTTCGCTTATTTGGATTATGTCCCAGTCCTAGAATTGAAACTGCAGTTATAATTCACTAAATTAAATGACCCTATTACTCCCTAATTTCCATTTCCAGGGTTCTTACCCATTTTTATGCCATGGTCCAAGTGATTCAATTCAAATGGTTCAACTCGTGGTTCGATATCATAAAGCGAAGGGTCCATGGACTCTAGGTTGGGAATCCCTGATTTACACAATCAAAAGATCATCATAAATGCCCAGTAAGAATGAAATCTTACAGCCCACAAGCACTTAAATGCAATTTCAAGTTAAGAAATATTGTAAGTGTTTGAAATACCTTGTGAGGATTTAACTATTTTAGTATACGGTAAGCATTCTGTTACATGGTATTGGTCTAAGGTGGTCTCAGTTGACCAGGAGAGCATGTATAGTGAGCAAGTGAAAATATACTTTGAGTGCAGCTGGCAGCATTGAGTGAAAAAAAACTTACTCAATATTTCCAGGATGTGCAGAATCTCTTGTATTTAGACCATCTCCAGTGGTAATTTATAGGGAACGAAGCATTCAAATGAGGACCAAAGATGTAGAAAGAAGCACGTAATTAGAGGACCAAATCAATAGACACATGTCAGATAGTATCAAATACACTATGACCTTTGAGATAAGATATTTTGTTCAAAGTCATAAATAAGTATAAATGATGCAAATCTGAAATAAAATCAGAAAGTACTGAAGACACTCAGGCACTTGTGGAAAGAAAAACAGCTAACTTTTCAAGATTTACACCTTGTAGATGGATGGTCTTCATCCTAAAATGTTAACTTTGATTCTCCCCAATCCATGCCACTCAGTTCAGAGAACAGCAGTTGTTCACAACCGATTTGAATAATGTTCCTTTCTGATAAAATCCTTATCTCCCAGTCTCATCAATGTTAAACTGTACACTTACAGATTTGCTTACAGTTGTATCTTAGCTCATTTTGGCATGTCAGTACATCACCATAGTTACTTTTTAGCTAAACTTTTCACAGCAGCAAGGTAGTAATGCGCAGGCTGCATTCAGGTGGGTAAAATTGATCTTTAAACCCATCAGAATATACTGCCATTTCATTATTTACACTAATTTTCCCAGCTTCTTGTGGTCTCAGGTATTCGCTAACAATATAATGGGAATCCTTCATTTAAAGCTGCAGATTCCATTTTGCTGCACATCAATATAATTTCTTGTTAACCTTCATTCCATAAATGCCAGCCCACAAAACTCAGAAATGCTGAGAATTTCAAGCAAGATAACAATTGCTTTTAGATCTGGAAGCTAGCTTGAATAAATGCTACTAACCAAAGCCATCATTTCAAGCTGACTAAAGTCCTTAGTGCTGCATTTCAGGAACTTTAATAATTTATTTATTTAGCAATGCAGCGCAGAACATGGCAAGCTGCATCAGCCAGCAACCCACCTATTTAACCCTAGCCTGATCACAGGACAACTTACAATGACCAATTAACCTACAAAGCGGTACAGTTTTGGAATGTGGGAAGAAACTGGAGCACTTGGAGGAAACCCATGTGCTCAAGGGAGGGACGTATACACTTCTTTCAGACAGTGTTGGAATTAAACTCCAAACTCTGATGGCACGAGCTGTAATAGTGTTGCACCAACCAGTGCTTTAATGGTTGAAGATGTTTTAACCACAGAGTGAAATGTATTGAGAATTCAACTAGCTATGTCCCAGCTTGCACCCGGAGCACCATTTCCCAACCAGACCTGCCCCATTTTAATTCTGCGTCCCATTCCCATTCTGGCATGTCTATCCACAGCCTCCTCTACTGTAAAGATGAAGCCACACTCAGGTTGGAGGAACAACACCTTATATTCCATCTGGGTAGCCTCCAACCTGATGGCATGAACATCGACTTCTCTAACTTCCGCTAAGGCCCCACCTCTCCTTCGTACCCCATCCGTTATTTATTTATTTATACACACACATTCTTTTTCTCTCTCCTTTTTCTCCCTCTGTCCCTCTCACTATACCCCTTGCCCATCCTCTGGGCTTACCCCCCCTCGTCTTTCTTTCTCCCTAGGCCTCCTGTCCCATGATCCTCTCATATCCCTTTTGCCAATCATGGCAAAAGGCTTGGCTCCGTCCCCTCCCCCTCCTGTCTTCTCCTATCATTTTGGATCTCCCTGTACCCCTCCCACTTTCAAATCTCTTACTAGCTCTTCTTTCAGTTAGTCCTGATGAAGATTCTCGGCCCAAAACGTGGACTGTACCTCTTCCTAGGGATGCTGCCTGGCCTGCTGTGTTCACCAGCAACTTTTATGTGTGTTGCTTGAAATTCCAGCATCTGCAGATTTCCTTGTGCTTGCGTCAATTCATTGATATTCATTTCCAGTTCTCTGGCTGCTGTCTCCATCATCATTTGTCTTCCCTTTGCTTTCTTCCCTTCAATCTGTCCCATAATTACCATGCATTCTAACTGCTCTTTCCTAATCCTTTTATAGGGCCTCTGCCCCTTCCCTCTTCAGTCCTGATGAAGGGTTCCGGCCCGAAACGTTGACTGTACCTCTTCCTAGAGATGCTGCCTGGCCTGCTGCATTCACCAGCAACTTTTATGTGTGTTGCTTGAAATTCCAGCATCCGCAGATTTCCTCGTGTCTGCCCCAGATTATACTATTCTCCATGCTAAACTGCCTTTGGAACATTAAAGAGGAAATCAGGCCTTGTTGTCCTAGGAACAAATATGGTGAATCATTCCTGGGTTTTATGGTCTGACTTGAATGGGAGATAAATAGCTGCTCCCCAGCCTATTGATCTACAATTGGCATCTGTGCAGTTATTTCATCTAAGGCAACAACATTCTTCAGAGTTCTTGGATTCATCGCAGATGCCTAATCTTAGTATGCAAAATAGCTGTGTTATCAGAATTTAAACATCTATGATGAAGCTTCCTTATTTTATTGAAGCCACAGATTGCCATCTTCTCTGGTTCTTTTTATTGAGACTACTCGGGAAATTTCAGATTGACTCAACAGCAAGGACATTGAAAATGGGCAGAGATCAGATGATAAATTAAGCCTCACTGGAGGGTTTTTGTGAATAACTGAAGGTTTTGCTGCATTTGTAGGGCTGAATTTTAACTTGCAGAGTGTTGCTGTGCTCCAGAAATTGTAGAATCAATCAGCCAGCTCTGGAGGTGGCCATTTGGGCCATCCTGTGTGGTCTGCAGCGGACACTTGTGTAGAGAATGCGGTTGAAGTAAATATATTCTCTGATTAAAGCCAGAACCGTGATTCTACCTGAAGCAAGCCAGTTCTTTTTGCTGCGAGTTTGAAACTATTTTGTAAATATACATGTACAGAAAAAGCCCAGTAGCAACTCAAAAGACCCATTTCTAAACATTAGCTTCAAACCAATAAATGTCATACCATAAGTCTAATTCTCTTTAAAGACTATGTCTGGGAATTCAGTTTGTACTCTACCACAAGCCCCCAAAAAAGTGTAAAATAATGCTAAAATATGCCCTGAAAGCAATTTTAAACTTGCTGTTTGTTTTTGGCTAGCCCACATTTGCCACATAAGTGCATGTGAGCAAATCTGGGGAATCTTATCTTCAGAAAAGAACTTTATTAAAATGCTTAGTAAACCAAGTCTGCACCCAAATCATATAACTGTCAGCACAGCACTCCACATGATGACAGAGACAGAAATTGGAGCCACACCAAGGAGTGTGCACTCAGTATGATCAACCGTAATTGTATTAGGTTTGTATTGAATGGGACATTGAGGGCATTAACACTTGTGGTCTCTTTCACTTAATGTGCTGCCTCATAAATACATTTGCAGGTATTACCTTTCTATATAACAGTCGATCAGGTCCTGTAATGTACTGAAGAAGGAATTCATATTTTCCAACAAGATAAACTGAGTTCCACTGCAAGATTTTCAGCCAGTGTTTCATTCCTTTGAATTAAAAGCTGAAGTAAGAAGCACTGCTTCTGAAAAAATATAGAATATATTTATAGAAAAGAGGGAGGGTGAGAGAATGAATGAAGGAATTCTGGTTAAATTGGGACACATTGGGACAAGTACATTTTGGCCCAATTATATGGCTACCCCAGTTAGTCAAAGTTCCATGGAAATAGTTAAGAAGGTATAAAAAAGACAAAATACCATTTAACTGAGTAAAAAAAAAATCTGCATTTAAATGAAGGGCAGAACAAATTAGAACACTACCACTACTACTGCAGTACTATAAAACTGTTATTAGTTCCTAATAGTTATTGATGGAGGAGTCCATTGTTTGCTGCTATGCTTTTTTGATTGACTAAATGAACAAAATCACCTAGTGTAGATAATGGACTGCCTTCATATAAAACTTTTGGCAATTGCATCCTCCAAATCCTCATTTTCATTGTTGTGGTCAAGATGATTATCAATACTTTCACATTCTTTGTAGTTCCTAACTTGTTGAAGTAATGAAATCCTTTTGCTATCACTCACCATCTTTTGAGGCATCTCCAAGCCCAAATCCTTGTAACCACAGTGAGCAAAACAGTTCAGACTTGTCTTGCTGCTTATTTCTCACCAGCTATCAGAGGCAAAAATCATGCTTTTTAGACACAATCACACACAACTGATGCTATTTAAAAACTGTTTGCCCTGAGCATGGTGTAATGTCTAATGGCCACAAAAGTGCACTTAGCTGACACTAGTTAGAAACTGTTCAGCAAAAGTCTCCTGCCCAGTTAAGCAGCATAGTGTCCCTAATAAATGAAAGGAATCCCAGCTATTTTCTTGATTAGTTTTTGTCCAGAATTAAGCAGCTGCCCCAATTAACTGATGGCCCAATGGAACTGAAATGCTGCTGACTCAGAATCACAGGTTATACTACAGAAGGAAGTCGTTCTGTCCCTCAAACCCCCCCGCTGGCTCTGTGTAAGAGCAATTCAGCTAATCCCAGTCCCTTGCTCTCTCCCCTTTACCTGCTACAATATAACTGCAAGTTGGTTGATGGTGGTTTTGCCAAGTGCCCATTTTCTTGTGCAAATCTACTGGTAGACACTTCAGTCACTGGCATAAGGTCAGTACTTGTACGTGGGCATATAAGAGACTGCAGATGCTGGAATCCAGAGCAACAAACAATCTGCTGGATGAACTCAGCTGGTTGAGCAGAATCTGTCGGGGGTGGAGGGATAAGGAAGGAATTGTCAACATTTTGGTTCAATCCTAATGTAGTGTTCCAACCTGAATGTTGCACCTCCAAATGCTGTTCGACCTTCTGAGTTCCTCCAGCAGATTGTTTGATGCTTTACGGCTTGTTTTCCTTAATCCAGGAATGATGAAACCAAATATGGAGCAATTGACTCAGTACAGACCAAGGATTGAGTGTTGAATTCTGACACCCACCTAGTTTATTATTACACAGATTATTAACTAAACCATTGTTCAAAATAAATTTATTATCGAAGTTCAGATATGTCATCATATACAACCCTGAGATTCATTGTCTTGTGGGCATAGATCCATTAATAGAATAATAACCATTATAGAATCAATGAAAGACTGCACTAAATTGGGCATTCAGCCATTGTACAAAAGACAACAAATATGTGCAAGTACGAAAAGAAAGAATAATAAATAAATAAGCAGTAAATATCAAGAACATGAGATGAAGAGTCCTTGAAAGTGAATCTATACGTTGTGGGAACATTTCAATCATGAGGCAAGTGAAGTTGAGTGAAGGTATCCCCTTTGGTTCAAGAGCCTGATGGTTGAGGGGTAATAACTGTTCCTGAACACGGTGGTGAGAGTCCTGGGGCTCCTGTACCTTCTTCCTGATGGTAGCAGCGAGAAAAGAGAGCATGACCTGGGTGGTGGGGGTCCTTGATGATGGATGCTGCTTTCCTGTGACAATGCTTTGTGTAGATGTGCTCAGTGGTGGAGAGGGTTTGCCCATGGTGGACTGGACCATACCCACTACCTTTTGTAGGATTTTCCATTCAAGGGCATTGGAAGTGTTTTCTTGCATTACATCAGAAGTGCTTTGGGATAATACAGTGTGTGTTAACTAGTTAATAATAACTATGTAGGATCAGGTGAAAGACCACAAAGATTCATATAATATAAAGATCAGTTGGTTTAATAAAGTGTCTAAATTAGTCTTGATAAATTGTTTCCTCCAAACATATTTCCCCACTTATCAAACATTTTTACCTCACTTCTCTTTCTTGTGCTTCTTTCTACTTCCAACCACGATTGTCCTCCCCCCTGCCCCCTTGATGCCTCAGACGCATTTCATTCCTTGTCTACAAACCTATTTCTGTGGAGCACCATGGTAGCTTAGAGGTGAGTGCAATGCTTTTACAGCTCAGGTCATTCCGGATTTCTGAGTTCAATTCCAGTTCTGTCTGTAAGGTGTTTTCATGTCCTTCATGTGACAGCGTGGTTTTCCTCCGGGTGCTTTGGTTTCCTCCCGCAGACCAAAGCTGTACTGGTTAGAGAGGTTAATTGGTCATTGTAAATTGACCTGTGATGAGGTTAGGGTTGAATACGTGGGTTGCTGGGTGGTGTGGCTTGTTGGGCTGGCAGGGCCTGTTCTGTGCTGTATATTTAAATAAAATAATACCTAAGGACTCTGCCCTCTTAGACTGCTTCACCCAAATACTGCAGAGTCAGTATTGTCCCTGTTTGCAATACCAGGTATATTTGGTCAAGTTATTTGAAAATAACACTGTGTTGTAATATCCTTACATTTCTAGAGTAGCCATTTCGATATAACATATACTATTGCTATAACTCTGCTCACTGTGATGGTTAATTTCCTTGATACCGTTGCATTTACAAGATTCTAACGTCACTACGGGAACCGGATTGCAATCACACTCAGAGAAGTGATAGGCACTTCTTCACGTGGCATTAGGTCAGTCCTGTGCCATTCATTAACTTCCCCTGAGATATCTGCTGAGTGACTCCTTCAACATTCCAGCGCTGTGCAGGCTGGCTTGGCAGATTTGTTGCGTGCCAGCCAAATCCTTTGTAGCTACGATTTGAAAAGGAAGTGGCTGGTGGTGCTTGAAATACAGTGCATTTGCTTTTCGGCCTGAGGTGAAGCAAGATAGCTGACTTCAAAGGAGCCCGTACAGTAAAGCTGTCAGTCTTTCTCTGTGATCTTTCTGGACATAAGACAGAGGTCATGTTAATATAGGTGCAATCACAAGAAACCAGATGTTGATATCTATATTTTAGTACACTGAAGCATCCTTGCAATAGAAAGACTTTGGAAAAAAGACTACAGAAATACATTCAATCCTTTGTTTTAGGAACTTAATACAGCAAGATTAAAAAAGACCAGGCCCACCATTTATTTTAATTCCGTTGCAGACGTGAGTATCCGTACTAGGCCAACATTTCTTCTCGAGAGGAAGCCTCCTTCTTTTGTGACTGTATGTGCTGGATTGTGACTACATTATATGTGCTGTGTGTGTGACTAGTGTGACTATATGTATCGTGTTTTGCACCTTGGCCCCAGAGGAATGATGTTTTGTTTAGCTGTGTACATTGTATGGATAAATGATAATAAACTTGTACTGCACTGATGATCAAACCTTTATGTTTTGAATCAGTTGAACAACTTTCTGGGCCATTTCAGAGGGCAAATAGACAGTTGTCACTCTGAACTTACCTAGTACCGACTGGGTAATGACACCAGATTTATTTCACTGAAGGATATTGGTGGACCGGATGGAAATTTAGGATGTTGATTACCATAACTTGAATATTTAAAAAATTGAATATCAAGTTATTTAACTTGCTGAATTCCTCCAATGCCTGGGTTGGGTTTTGAATCTCATTTCTATTTATTTGTTTATTTAGTGGAATACTGATTTACTGAGTGGAAAAGCAAATTGTACAGAGGATACGGAGAGTCTGCAGAGAGATATAGGTAGGTCAAGTGAGTGGGCAGGTGTCTGGCAGATGGAGTACAATGTTGGTAAATGCGAGGTCATCCACTTTGAAAGGAAAACTGGAAGATCAGATTATTAATTTATTGGTAAAAGATTGCAGCATGCTTCTGTGCAGAGGGACTTGGGAGTGCTTGTGCATGAATCACAAAAGGGTGGTTTGCAGGTGTAGCAGGCTATCAGGAAGGCAAATGGAATGTTGGCCTTCATTGCTAGGGGGATTGAATTTAAGAGCAGTGAGGTTATGCTACAACTGTGTTGGGTACTGTGAGGACACACCTGGAGTACTGTGTGTAGTTCTGGTCTCCTTATTTGAGGAAGGATATACTGGCTTTGGAGGTGGTGTAGAGGAGGTTCACCAGGTTGATTCCCAAGATGAGGAGGTTAGACTGGGAGTGTACTCGCTGGAATTCAGAAGTATGAGAGGAAATCTTATAGAAACATATACAATCATGAAAGAGAGATAGATAAGATAAAGGCAGGAAAGTTGTTTCCACTGGTAGGTGAGACTAAAACAGAGACTAGGACAGAGATGAGGAGGAACTGCTTTTCCCAGAGAGTGTTGAATCTGTGGAATTCTCTGCCCAATGAAGAAGTGGAGGCTACCTCAGTAAATATATTTAAGACCAGGTTGGATAGATTTTTGCATAGTAAAGGAATTAAGGGTTATGGGAAATGGCAGGTAGGTGGAGATGGGTCCATGGCCAGATTAGCCATGATCTTATTGAATGGTGGAGCAGGCTTGACGGGCCAGATGCCCTACTCCTGTCCCTATTTCTTCTTCTCTCATGTTCTTACTTATTGTCATACAGCGCAGAACAGGCCCTTCTTGCCCTTTGAGCCACGCTGCCCAGTAACCCCCGGTTTAAGCCTAGCCTAATCACGGGACAATTTGCAATGACCAATTAACTCGCCAACTGATATGTCTTTGGACTGTGGGAGGAAACTGGAGCACCTGGAGAAAACACATGCAGTCATGGAGAGAACGTACAGACTCCTTACAGGCAGAGGTGGGAATTGAACCGGGGTCGCCGGAACTGTGATAACCACTACCATGCCGCCCAAGGTTTCCAGGTTATTTGCAGCTGCTAATGGTGGAGAAACTTAGGGCACAAAACTTGGGAGCCACTGAGCACTGCGTATTTTGGCAATGAGAATGTGCTGCCTGGGTCAAAGGACCATTTTGAGGGGAGGAGGGTAGGGATCAAAGGCTGGGTTCAGGTCAGGTCAGGTCAGCGACTGGGTTTGTGCAGGTCGGTGGAGATTGGTGATCCTATTGGATTGGTTGTTTCAGAGAGGAAATCTGAACACTGCAACACAGAGCGTCATAGGAAGTCATTCCTGCCTGTGGCCATCAAACTTTACAACTCCTCCCTTGGAGGGTCAGACACCCTGAGCCAATAGGCTGGTCCTGGACTTATTTCCATCTGGCATAATTTACATATTATTATTTAATTATTTATGGTTTTGTATGCCTATATTTATACTCTGTTCTTGGTTGGTGCAACTGTAACAGAACCAAATTTCTCTCGGGATCAATAAAGTATGACTATGACTATGATCAGTGGGTGGTGCCTGGAGTGACTGGAGAAAGATTGGTGGGTACCATTTGTGGCAGGATAGTGGAAATGAAGGATAAAAGCATGGAACTTGTGTTGTCAGGGGTGGATCTAATGATCGCAGTGAAGACCAGCAGCTGCCACAAGGATACCATGATTTAATGTTCTCTGTATCTCCAAAGGATCATTGTGAGTGGAATGACATCATTTAATGCATGATTGACATAGAAATTGTCAGTCCTGTATCCAAGAGTTGCATCAGTTTGCATTCAGTCAAATATTTGTAGTTATGTGTAATGAATATGTAATTATTATTGCTTTTCTCTCTGAGGGGAGAACGTTTCAAATATGTAATGAAATAAACAGCACAATGTGGTCTTGTACTTCCATGCTTTGTTTTTTTAATTATAAAGAGGATAGGCGCAAAATTAATTGGCTCTTGTAAATAGATGGATATTGGTTTGAAGGAGTCTCCTGTAAGATAACATTGGGGAGTGTGTTTCAAATGATGGCAGAGGTCTAAATGAGAAATATTACTTCATGAGGGAAGACTTATTTTCTGGGGCAAAAGGCATATTTTTTGTTGACTTGTTGGGTTTATACCAATCTTTTGACACCAGGATACAGTATCGGATTGACCATACTACGTATGCCTTATCTGAGTTGATCCTCTATTGAAGTCAACAATTAGATAAGTTAGAAAGCAACCTTGGGTAACTCTTTAGTTGTTAATAAAATAAGGATTACGGAAGATAAATGGAGAATAAGCTGTTTTTCTGCAAGGTACTGGATAATGATCAAGGCCCATCCAGAAAGGAGAGACATATTTGCAGGATATAAAGCTAACTAATATTTTAGGAAATGTAAAGAGCAAAGTTTATAGAACTGCTAAGTTTTAAATGCCGATTGTGAATGTTTTGCATTTAAATGTGCTACTGTATGGTGAGGCTGACTGTACTGACTGGAGTTTGATGCTTTACCACTTGTGGGGAATAAAACAAATGAGGCATGTTCCGTTGTTATGGCACATATTGATGCTGTTACAAAGGAAGTATGACAGTGGCTATATTTCATTAGGACTTTAGGAGATTTGGGATGTCACCAGAGAAACTCGCTAATTTCTACAGATGTACCATGGAGAGCATTTGAATCACTGTCTGATATGGTGGTGGTGGGGGGGGGGCAGGAACTGTACAGGATCAAAGTAATCTGTAGAAAGTTGCAGACTCAGTCAGCTCCATCATGGGCCTTAGCCTCCCCAACATCAAGGGCATCTTCAAGGAGCGATGCCTCAAAAAGGCGGCATCCATCATTAAGAACCGCCATCACCAAGGCCATGCTCTCTTCTCAGTGCTGCCATCGGGGAAGAGCTACAGGAGCCTGAAGGGGCACACTCAATGATTCAGGTACAGCTTCTTCCCCTCTGTCTTCAGATTTCTGAATGGACATTGGACCCATTGAACACTAATTTTTGGAAAGCACAAAATGTCTCCATATTAAAAATAGATAATAATCAGCAGTATAAGCAATTTCACACTATTTTACACTACTTGTTTAATTTAACTTTTTATTAAATGAATATATGCTGGTGATATTAAACCCAATTCTGATTAATGTCAACAAATGAAGATTGATCAGATGTTTAAACCGATTTCTTTTGGCACTCGCCAGCAGCACCTGTCCAACGGCTCCACAATTAGCACTTCCCATTGTGTAGTGCCACATTCTCAAAATGCCCTTTGGACAGTCTTCTCACTGGGCACTTGCATTGGCTCACTGCACAGTCTTGGACTCTCAGGTATCTGAATACCTGTAAATTCAGTAAATCCTGGAAGAGACATCTAAAGCAGTCCCATTTTCCCATGTCTGGCTCATAAAACTTTAAACCTGTCCAATCCACGTGTCTTTTAAATGTTATTAATGCATCTCCTTTAATCACTTCCTCTAACAGTTCAATCCATATCTTGACCGCCTGGGTGAAAAAGTTGCCCTTGAGTTCCTATTTAATCTTTCCTCTCTCACCTTCATCCTCTGTGACTGGATGTACTGTGTTTTGCACCTTGGCCTTGGAGGAACACTGTTTTATTTAGCTGTATACATGCGTTTGGTTGAATGACAATTAAACTTGAACTATGCCCATTCATGATTTTGAAAGGTCACCACTTATTCTCTTCTGCTCTTAACCTGCTCCAACGCTCGCTCTCTCTCTGAGTCCTGGCAACATCCTCATAAATCTTTACTACGCTCCTTCCAGTTTAATGCATCGACCTTCAGTTCTTCTTTGGGGCAATGCGTAGCATAGCAGCTACTGCGGCACTTTATAGCAGACAGCTGTAAGATCAAGGTTTGGTTCCTGCTGCTGTCTGTAAGGAGTATGTACGTTCTCCCTTTGACTGCTTGCGTTTCCTCCAGGCTCTCCGGCTTCCGTTTTCCAAAAGCATGTTTAGGGTTAGTATGCTATGCTGGAGCCAGAAGTGTGGCAACATTTGCAGGCTGCCCACACGATTCTCACTTATTTGATTTGATGCAGGTGGTGCATTTTACTTTATTTGTCACATGTACTTCGAAAGATAAAGCTAATCTTCTTTTCTTTAGATTTAGGAGTCCTTTTTGGTAACATTATGCCATAGCTGATTTTTCTATAAGTGAGACATAGTTGTTGGTTCACTACGTTGCAAATCCTGTTTCCAACAAAGTTAGTTCAGGTTTAGTGCAAGCAGGGATGAAGCACTCAACATCAAAAGCAGTGGATAATCGGAGCCTGAGGCTTTAGCTGACCACTGAAAGCTAACTGCAGAACAGTGTTGGATGGTCAATGGGAACTATGTTACAATTTGGCAATCTTGGACAAGGAATTGGCATGTAGTAAACCCCCAGGAGGTTAAGAAGACAAGAATAGTCCAGTGGAATGTAAAAAAAGGAACCCAACTAGTTTAATTTAATTTTAAAGGGAATTGAATCTGACGTTTAGCCTCATACTATCATCTGGAACTACATTTTACTGTTAATTTCATTTTAAGTATTCCATTAACATGTTTCACTTGTGATCTTTTGTCCTCTGTTTAAAATTAATAGTCTGTAAAGTGTGTACTTCCATTTCTTGGGAGTTCTGATATGCAGTGCATAAGGCACTAGGGTCTGATAATTGCACATTTAAACTTTGCAAGCATTGCGGAGTTAGGAATTGTTTGCTCGGCAGACTGAGCACACCTGGCAAGAGCACGGCATGTCACTGGAGCAAGTCCAGATTGTGATGCACCATTAACAGCTTTTTTAAAATGAGTTGGGCAAGCTCCCACCTCTGTGGCAGTGGGACTTCCAAAATATCCTTTTGGTTGTGGGATATTGTAAAATGGGCAATGAAGAATCACATCTTTTCCATTTTAATAGAAATGAAAGATTGTGGGAGCGAAGTAAAAATCTTTCAACTGTTGGAAGGGTTCATTAACTATGGTAGTTTAGAAAAAGATTTCTCAACTAATGCATGCTGTGAATCTATTTAAATGAACACATGTCAACCAAACATAAAATTTTATTGTCAGTCCTGTTTAAATTTAAGTGCCTGGAGTTTGAAAATATTTTCTTGACTCCTTACTTATTTGATGTTCAGAACAGAGCAAACTTGATCACGTCATAAGATCATAAGGCCATAAGACATAGGAGCAAAATCAGGCCATTCAGCCCATCACATCTGCTCACCATTTCATCATAGCTGATCCATTTTCTTCTTAACACCATTCTCCTGCCTTTTCCTTCTAACCTTTCATACCCCGTCTAATCAGGAACCTATCAACCTCTGTCTTAAATGCGCTCAATGACCTGGTCTCCACAGCGACCTGTGGCAACGAATTCCACAGATTCACCACTCTCAGAGAAAGGAATTCCTCCTCGTCTCAGTTTGAAATGTACATATCTCTATTCTGAGGCTGTGCCTTCTGGTCCTAGACTCCCCCACCATAGCGAAAATCCTCTCCACGTCCGCTCTGTCGAGGCCTTTCAACATTCAAGAAGTTTCAGTGAGCACCACCCCCGCCATTCTTCTTAATAAAGTCCAAGAAATAAACTCCCAGAGTCATCAATCACTCTGCATATGTCATACGATAAGCCTTTTATTTCTGGAATTACTCCCATGAACCTCCTTGGAACCCTCTCCAATGTCAGCACATATTTCTTAAATAAGGGGCCCAAAACTGCTCACAGTACTCCAAATGAGGTCTCACCAGTGCTCTATAAAGCCTCAGCATTACATCATTGTTTTTTATATTCTAGCCCTCTCAAAATGAACACCAATATTGCATTTTCCTTCCTCATCACTGACTGAACCTGCAAATTAACATTTATGGATTTCTGCATATGGACTCCAAGGTCCCTTGGCATCTTGGATTTTTGAATTTTTTTCTACATTTAGAAAATAGTCTATGTTTTTATTCCTCCTAACAGTGTGCATATACTTCCCGACACTTTAATCCATTTGTCACTTTTTTGTGCATTCTCCCAATTTGTCCTAGTCTTTCTGCACCCTCCCTGCTTCCTCAACACTATCTGCCCCTCCACCTATCTTTGTATTGTCTGCAAACATGACCACAAAGCCATCAAATCATTGACATACAATGTAAAAAGAAACAGTCCTAACAATGACCCCCGTGGAACACCACTAGTCACCGGCTACCAATCAGAAAAGGCTCCTGTTATTCCCACTCTGTACCTCCTGCCAATCAGCCGACACTTTATGCATGCTGGTATCTTTCCTGCTATACCATGGGCTCTTGTCTTGTTAAGCAGCCACATGTTCAGCACCTTGTCGAAGACCTTCTGACAATCCAAGTACGCAACATTCTCTGATGCTCCTTTGTCTATTCTGCTTGTTATTTCCTCAAAGAATTCCAACAGATTTGTCAGGCAAGAAATCCCAAGGTATCTAAACCCCTGCCCCCTGCACCAGTTTCTCAGTGATGTATTCATCTGCCAAATTATCCTAGTCTTACGCTCACTGGTGCATGGCACGCACAGTAATCCTGTGATTGCTACCTTTCTGCTCTTGCTTTTCGGCTTTCTGCCTAGCCCCCTAAATTCTTTCTTCAGGGTCTCCTTGCTTTTTCTATCAATGTCATTGGCGCCAATATGTACCAAAACTTCTGGCTGCTCACCCTCCCTCTTTAGAATGTTGTGGGCCCGATCTGAGACGTCCCTGACCCTAGCACCTGCGAGGCAACATACCATCTGGGTGTCTATCACATACACAGAATCACACGCCTGCTCCTCTAACTATGGAATCCCCTATCACAAATGCATTCCTCTTCTCACCCCTTCTCTTCTGAGCCACAGGGCCAGAAACCTGGTTGCTGAAGCTCCCCCCACCCTCAACCCCGGTAGGTCGTCCCCCTCAACTGTATTCAAAATGGTATACTTATTATTGAGGGGAATGACCACAGGGGTACTCTGTACGGGCTGCCCTTTTGCTTTCCCTTTCCAGGCAGTCACCCATTTACCTGCTTCCTGCAACTCATGGATGACTACCTCCCTGTAGCTCCTATCTATCACTTCGTCAGTCTCCTGTTTGAGCCAAAGGTCATGGAGCTGCAGCTCCAGTTCCTTAACACATTCTCTGAGGAGCTGCAGCTTAGCGTACCTGGTGCAGATGTGGTTATCTAGGAGGCTGGAGTTGTTCTTTGTGTGAGAGGTGGGAATTCCCAGAGCTTCCACATCTCACACGAAGAACACAATACAACCTTGGAGCCATTCTCACTGCTCTAACTGTGCACTAAAAGACGAAGAGGAAAATCACCAGATACTTGGATCATCCAAGCCTGTTCTCGCTATAGCCTGGTGAACCAAAGCTTCCCCACTCTAACCCTGGTCTGCTCCAGCAATGGCCACTCCACTTGTCCCTGTCTTATTTGCCCTTGCTATTGAATTTTGACTGCGTCACTGAAAAGGTACCAAGTCCCGTGAAAACTCCTAAACTACTTTTTTAAACCTCTCTCTCCTGGACTTGCATGAGTCCTTCTCCACCAATTCTTCTGCAATTGCACTGTGGAAACATTTGTAGGTGGCTTATTGTGCTCTGTTGGTGAACAAAGGGAGAGAAAGGAACATAGCAAGTGGTCCAATTATGTCTCCTCATGATTGGACTTTGCTAACATGGTTCATTAATGGGCGTGTCCTTTGTCTGGATGAGTTCAGTTCCGAATGGCCATTAAGGTTTTGGGTCAAGAAATAAATAAAATTTGGTTACCTGTGCCCTAGAAGCTGTAACTGTCTCAGTTGTGGCTTGTGAAGAAGGATCCATTTGTGGTAAATAACTATATTTGTGAAACTTGAATGGAGATTTGTAAAGAACACAGTTTGCAAAACCCATGATTAAACCTGCACTGATAGGTATTCTTTATATCCATACAACCTCAATAAATTAGTTTATGTCTGACAGTTAATGCTACTGTGCTATTCAGCTATGCATCTATAAAAATCTGAAACCAAACTAAATCTAGTTTACTGAAAGAATACAAATACCGAGCAATAATTTAATTTGCTCTGTCTTCTTTCTCTTTGTTGCTGTAACTTGATATAAAAATAGTCCTGTGCCGTTTCCTACTGGTCATATGTAGTTTCTTCTGAAGCTGCTCTGGATCAATAAAGATATTTTTCAATCAGGTCGCATGTCCTCAGTTTCTGACCTTTGGCATTCCGACAGCAGATCTCAAAGGCTTATTGTTGGGCTGATCACTTCCATGCCTTAAATCTGTACTACGTTTGGTCTTGAAAATGTATTCCTTCTTTCCTAAAATGACAATAATGTTTGACTTACTGAATTGCTGGCAGCATAGAGCAGGCTGGCATGCTTGCTCCTCCAACTAAACAGTTTTTACAGAGCTCATCTTGTACTGGGAAAGCTATCAAGTATGTGGAAAAGGGAGGCAATATGTCTAGATTTTTTGTATTTTATAACAGAATGCCGCCAGTCAGCCTGCTGGGTGCTGAAGTACTTTTCTGTTCAATGTTGTGATTACAGATTTTAATTAAATAGTTAAATAAGCCCCACCGTCACATGCATTCCAGTGGAGCGTTGTTTAACCATTTAAGCTGTGACTCAAACAGACCTATTCCTATTAGTAAAATGAAAATTTGAAATAGATTCAAGTGTTTTATATTGCTTCATATGACATGACTCTTGTATAAAAAGACCTTTTTATGTGGACACAAAATCTCCTCTTTGAGCAGTGTTGGACAGAGCTAAAATTGGAAATGTATCACATCACTGTAGCCAAGAAAGTTTGGTGCAGTTCAGCTTGAGATGGTGAGTCAGATTTGAAAGGCATTTTATTTTTTTTTTCAGTTTCACCTGTCTGCAGGATGTGAAATGTTCTGGCAGTGACAGGAGTTCTGCTTCTAGGCCATCTCACTTAAAGCAGCTGCACTGTTGATTTCAGTATAGCTGTCATACTAACTGCAGTAACGTTGATTCAAGTATAATAGTTCAAGGTAGTTTGAGAAAGATTTGATAGGAGAGTTTTTTTTTTCTTTTGTATTGTATAATTTGTTTATCTTTAAGAAACCCAAGCCAGCAGTGATGGGAACAGTTGAAATGTAGTCAACAGTCCATAGCCGACCAAAATTTATAATTGGCTGTTGGTGCATGGAACCTTGCCAGGCACACATTTTATCTGTGAAAAGACGTTAAAGAAGCTATAAAATGCGCAATCATCAGGCAAACATTCAAAAGTGGAAGTGTATATATGATTTCATAATTCAAATTGTAATAGCTTAAACTATTAGTTTTGCAAGACTCCGTGATCTTCTGTGAGAATTATTCATTCAAATGGCCACTGATACTTTGGGGTTTCACTTGACCTTCTGAACATTGCATTCCACACCTCCAATTTCAATTAATGTGTTGCTGAGAACAGTCTGTTTTTTCGAGTTCTCAACCTGGAACCTCTCTTGTAGTTGCTCCTTAAAACCCATTCTTTGAGATTCGTGGACATCATTATAATAATTCTTTAAATGGAGGGATGTACATGCTTCTCCCATGATGCACCTGTGAAGTACACTGAGAGATTTCTGCATCTTTCAATGCACAATCTAAATGTCATCATAAGTTTTCAGCTTGCTATTTAGATATGTGATTAGGAAAGAGGAGTTAGAATGCACGGTAATTGTGGGAAAGATTGAAGGGAAGAAAGCAAGAGGAAGACAAAGACAAATGATGATGGAGACAGCGGCCAGAGAACTGGAAATGAATACCAATGAATTGATCCACTTGACCCAAAATAGCAGTGTGTGGGCCATGGCAGTCAAAGCTCAAACTGGGCATGGCACCTGCTGATGATGATGATGATTTAGGTGTGAAGCTGACATTATGGACTGTCACCTGTTATGGAAACTGTTGGATTTTAATTTTCCTTGTAAATATAAATCAGCTGCGTTTTAAAATAAAGTAGATCTGCAACATGGTGTTAGACCCATGTGTGGAATTGTAAAATTAACCCACAGAAGGGATAGTTCAGGAGTTTGAACCTAATGGTTATCAATAATAGTCAGAGCACCAACCTGCTCACTGAGGCTTACTCAAAACCAGAAATGACCCACACAGTAAAAAAAAGCCCAGTGTTCGGTCAGATAATAGGGCAGAACAATAGTGGGATGACACAGACACATATAAAGATAATAAAGGCAAGGATTACAGTAAATGTGACTGTTTCCATTTTTTTGTTGTTAATTTGTACATAAAAGTAGAAGACAGATGCTCAGATCAGTTTTATCTCCATTCATCTGGATCATGGATTTGATCCATGTCTCTGGTTTTCTTTATCCAACAGACCTCCCACCACTGTATGAGGAACTTCAATTAACACATCTACAGCTTTCCAGAATTTCAGATTTCCTCCATTCGGTTTTTTAAATACTTAACGTCTATGCAAGGAGAAAGAAAATTAGTAGTTCATGATTTTCCATCAGCAGGGAAAATATTTTAAATGTACTTTTTCTTCCCCCCAGTTATCAACTTGAAATATTTGGTATGCTTGTGACTCCATGCTTCCAGTAATTTCTATTTACAGATTTCAAAGTTCAAAGTAAATTTATTATCAAAGTACATATATGCAATCATATACAACCTGAGATTTATTTTCTTGCGGGCATACTCAATAAATCCATGACAGAATAATAACCATAATAGAATCAATAAAAGATTGCACCAACTTTGGTGTTCAACCACTGTACAAAAGTCAACAAACTGTGTAAATACAAAAAGGAAAAGAAAAAATACTAAGTAAATAAACAATAAATATTGAGAATATGAGATGGCAAGCCATTGAAAGTGATTGTGGAAACACTTCAATGTTAGGGCAAGTGAAGTTGAGTGAAGTTATCCCCTTTGGTTTAAGAGACTGATGGTTGAGGGGTAGTAACTAACCGAACCTGGTGATGTGAGTCCTGTGGCTCCTGTACCTTTTTCCTGACGGCAGGAAGAGAGTATGATCTGGGAGACAGGAGTCCCCGATGATGGATGCTGCTTTCCTGCAACAACGCTTTGTGTAGGTATGGTGGTGAGGGCTTTACTCATGATGGATTGGGCCATATCACTACTTTTTGTAAGATTTTCAGTTCAAGGGCATCAGTGTTTCCATATCAGGCTATGATGCAACCAGTCAATATAATCTCCACCACACACCTATAGAAGTTTGCCAAAGTTTCAGATGTCATGTTAAATCTTTGCAAACTCCTAAGGAAGTAGAGGCACTGCTATGCTTTCTTTGTAATTGCATTTAATGTGCTGGGCCCAGGACAGGTCCTCAGAAATGACAACGCTGAGGAATTTAAAGTTGCTGACCCTTGGTCTTGCTGACATTGAGTAAGAGTTTGTTGCTGTGGCACCACTCAGCCAGATTTTCCACCTCCTCCAATATGCTGACTCATTGACTATGGTGTCATCAGCAAACTTGAATATGGCATTAGAGCTGTGCTTATCCACACAGTCGTAAGTGTGAAGCAAGTAGAGGAGGCGGCTAAGCTCACAGCCTCGTAGTGCACCTGTGCTGTTAGAGATCATGGAGGAGATGTTGTTGCCAATTCAAACTGACTGGAGTCTGTAAGTGAAGAAATTGAGGATCCAAATGCACAAGGAGGTATTGAGGCCAAGGTCGTGTAGCTCATTGATTAGTTTTGAGGGGATGATGGTGTTGAACACTGAGCTGTAGATGATAAAGAGCATCCTTATGTATGCATCTTTGCGGTCGAGATGTTCCGGGGTTGAGTGAAGAGCTAATAAGATGGCACCTGCTGTGAACCTATTGCACTGGTAGGCAAATTGGTGCAGATTCAAGTTGTTTCTTAGGCAGGAGTTGATATGATTCATCACCAACCTCTCCAAACACTTCATTATTGTGGATGTAAGTGCCTCTAGACAATCTTCATTGAGACAAGTTACCAATTTCTTCTCACACTCTGGTATAATTGAAGTCTGCTTGAAGCAGCTGGTATTTCAGACCTGCCGAAGTGAGAGGTTAAGAATCTCAGTGAACACTCCAGCCAGTTGATCAGCACAGGTCTTTAGTACTTGGCCGGGTATCTTGTCTGGACTGATGCTTTTCTTTGATTCACTCCCCTGAAGGCTGTTTGCATATTGGCCTCAGAGACTGAAATTGCGGATCACTGGGGGCTGTGGGAGTTTGTGATGGCTCCTCCATGTTTTGATGGTCAAAACGAATATAGAAGGCATTGAGCTCATTGTGGCTTTTCACTTTTCCAGGGAAGTGTTTCCTGTTTTCACTCAACACCTGTCTCTGAGATTACAGCTTCTGCCACTTGAGGGAGCAGATTCAGGGAATCTACCTACAATTTTTATTATTAAATTCCTCAGTTAGGTTATCTCACAGTCTTCATAGATGAAAGCGATGTACTCCAGTCAAATAAGCGCGAGAAGGGTTGATTTGGGAGGATGTTTCTGTGGTCTTTGATGTAAAATATATGTTCAAAAAAATCAACATTGAAGCAAACATTTGAAATGAAATACCTGTAATTGTGGCTGTTTCAGCTCTGAAATGCCTGGAACCCAAGCTTTGGGTTTACCTCTCTTTACTTTGTCTCCTCTCTCTTGTCAACTTTTGCTTTGAGATCTACCTCTTGGAAAAAAGAACAATGAGCCACCTCCCCTACCATCCACTGATGTGGCAAACCTTTACTCTTTTTTTTTGACACCTCTCCTATGAAGCTGTTTTGGGTATTTTATGAAATGAGTATTAGAGTGTACATTTACATTGTACTTATTTAAAAGAACAAAAACATTCAATGTGGGTAGGTGTGGTTTCTATTACACCTTCTCTCAGTGCACCATCTCTAAATATTGAACAATGATAAGTATTAAATCAATTCAGTCAGATTTTGGCATTATTTGGATGTTATCATTGCTTTAAACTGTTGACATCCAACTGACAGTGTATGGCAATGAATATACTGCGCTAAACCATGATGTAGTAAAGGATATTTGGCTGGCCTTGATCATCTACCTTCCTAATGCAGCATGAACAAACCATAAGCAAAATGGTCAGGGTCATAAGAGCTCTTCACCTTATCGGTAACTGCATTATATTTGTAATGTGCCTATTTCTACCAAGACATTACATTATTCATAACGTATACAGTTATACAAGCAGGACATGGTATTGTCTTTATTCACACCACCAAGCATATAATTATATGCTCTTAGAGTCTTTGCAGTACGTTTACCTTCACAGAATAGTGCGTGTGCTTTGTCACCTCTCTGAACCTCCACTAGTTCTATTATACGGGCTTTAGTGTACAGGTGAATTGTCGTAATCAATACAATTGTGCATTTTTATATGCATGTGACTTCTCACTACCGTTGGATCACAGCTTGGTGTGTGACAACTGAAAGTTAAATGAAGTTTCATTATATACTTCTCCTAAAGAGGAGCAAAGTGTTCTACTCAATCTGGATAAATGGTAAGTTTCCTGCTGCTGAGGCAGCCATAGGCAGCGAGAGAAGCTGTAACGTGCATTGCCCTGCCTGTGCAGCTGCAGTGCACGGAATAGTATTCTGTCTTGAGGCAGAAGCAAGGACAAGCAAAGGGCAGCGGAGTGAACCTGGAATTCAACAGCAGATTATCTTTCAGAATGGAAAGATGATTTATGGGTCGCCCTATTCATCTGTGACATTTTGCGCTTGAAATTTCTTCTAGAATCTGGTTAGAAAGTGAATCTCACTAGCGTAAAGAGCAGTTGAGGTGAGTTGAATAGATACTTTTGAGGAACTTGAGGGTAGCATATGAGGGAGAAAGGGGTATTTTTAGCTTTAGGTGAAGAGTGAGACTTGTACAGGGAAAAGCACTGTTCCGGTCAAACCAAGGGGCCTCTTTCCACATTGTTGGCTCTACATACAGCAGCAGCACATTGATGTGGGGACAGACCCCAAGTTCACCTCCATGACAGGCACAGCAGTCCTTGGTTGTTGAAGTAACTTCTGCCTTGTATTTTACTCGAAACATTGCTCAGCTTTCACCACGTGACTGCATCATTTAGGTCAAAGATGCCTTGTTCGCACATCTAACGCAGTCCATCTAATTGTGTGCTGGAGACACTCGGCATTCCAACTTTGCCCTGAAAGGGTGGCTCATCATGGTGAACGAACAAGGAAAAAAGGCAGCGGTAATCAGTGAACCCAGTTGAAAGCCAAGCGGAATCCAGGAAAGCTGTCAGAGAACCAGTCAAACAATTACTTTACAAAGTCTGCAAACAATTGCACATTCATTAATTTCTGAAATCCCTTTGGATTAATTAGAGACTGTCTTCTTACCTTAACATTTACTTCATCTTGAGGCAATTCAGGTAGAAATGTTTCTTCCACCCCTTCAGACAAAGAACTACAAAGGATGTGTGGTAAACAAGAGAAGTAGATGCCAGTGTGCCTGTCTGGTATGTCAGCTCTGGTTCTCCTCCTTGTCAAAACCTGCAGGTGTGGATCAGTGCCCAGAGGAAAGCCCACATAATTCAGACAACATGAAATATCCACACACGTACAACTCTGCAGATAAGTAGCAGAATACTAATGGCCACTGGCTAATAAAATTTCATGGATCAAAGAAATGTTGCTTACTAATGAAGGTGGAGGAAAACACACACACACACACACACACACACACACACACACACACACACACACACACACACACACTCCTGCCCACTTTAAGAGGCATTGGAAGCATTTTTGAAGTGCCCTTTTCAAATGGGCACTGGGCGTGTAGAACACTTACCAGTCACTGAGTCCCATTATGGTTTTTTTCTGTAGATTACACTGAGCGTTAATGAGCCCACTGCACAGTATGTGTGTGTGCAGCCTGCATTCTTATGCTTCGCGCTGATGGGTGCAGTGGATTGAATCATCAGACTGGAAACGTGCCCAATATCCCCAGCAAGGTTTGAAGTTCTGGAACTTATTAACGTTTGCCACCCCATTAAATATATGAGCTGTTTTCTGATATTTTAATAGAATGGCCAATAAAAGCTGGCTTTACCAATGATACCCACGTTCTTAGATGAGTGAAGAACATCACGGTACACTACTTTTCTTGCTCAGACTTTTCAACTTTACAAGCTCTGTTTGATAATATCATTTATTGATCAAATGAGAACCAGGGTTTTATCAACTTCGTTCTTTTTCCCTTTGATTTGTACAGCATGTGTTGTACTGATGATTTTCTTTAATTGCATGTGAATTCTAACATGAGTTTCTTCAGCACACTGGAAAATATTCCATGAATAGTCTCTGCTTAATTACAATTTAAAGGGAAAGGTCTGAGAATGCTGGTTTCTGACAGCAGTTTATTTTCCTGCATACTGCGAAGAACAGGTACGATTGGTGTAACACAATGACATTCGTGTAACTGCAAGGATGCTAATGCTGCATTTTAGAAAATATGTGTATAACGAAGACCAGCCTAGGGGGCTGGGGGAGATTCTTTGACACTTAGAAGATCTGAAATAGTTGACATGTGTTGGATAGCTGCAGCATGGAGATATTATTGTTCTTTTTCAACCAAAAAATAAGTTAATCTGAGCAATAGGATTGAGAAGAGTTTAGGTTTTGTTAGTGGTTTGTAAGGAGGAATGGAAAAACAACAATGTATCCACAAACAAATGCTTCCCCCCCCCCGCCGTGATACCCATGTTCCTAGATGAATAAACATTTCTGTACCCTAAAACTTCCCTCAGACCTTTCACCTTTGATTGAAAGTGAACTAGGGTTTTATTAAACTAATTTTTTTTGCCTTTTGATAGGTACAGCATATGCTGCAGTGATGATTTTGTAAAAATAAATTGCCTGATTAAGGTTCTTGACTGGAAATGTCAACTTCTTATTCCTCTCCAAGATGCTGCCCGACCTTCTGTGTTCCTCCAGCGTTTTATGTGTTTTATTCTGGATTTCCAGCATCAGCAGAATCTCTTTTGTTTATGTACTCACCATCCAGGAAGAAAAATTGTTGACAGAGACCAGCTTTTTCAGCTGCCCCGTTGTCAGAATAGCTTTGCTGAAGGACTGCTCCCTGGGATGTTACAATGTGCAGCCCATAGGATTGCAACTGAAATATTCTTACACAGGAATGTGCTGTTTCACTAGAGACTGGGTATTTCTTCACAGTCTCAAAGCTGAGGATTGGTAATCCTGTCAATTAGCCAGCATCATGTTTACAGTGTTGGGATAATTCTGTCCAATAACATTGCTCTCTCTTCTGTTGCCATGGAGAAAGGTGAGCATACTGAAAGGAGCAACAGGATGTGACAGTCTGGTTTCCTTGTATCTCACCTGAGTCTCCAAGGAACAGAGATGCTGGACCAGTTTTGATCAGCAGAGACTGCTGTAAGATGGTTTGTCCTGACGGTCTTGGAATGGACATTTATAATGTGCCTTTAAGATGCCCCAAAGAAATTTACAGCCAATGAAACATTTTCAAAGTTTTTTCACTGATGTAATGCCAAATGGTAAATTAGTGTTAATGCAATGACCAACAAGTCTTAGTGTGTTATTGATTGAAGAATAAACCTTGGGAAAATCCCCCAAATTGTCTTTTGAAGAATGTAATGGAATCTTTTATTCCACCTGCAAAGCTATTGAAGGCCCTGTTTACTCCTTCACCTGGCTGTGACAGTTCAATGCTCTATTAGTACATACTCAGATCCAGTGATCGTTTCTCAGTCTGGTCTTGCATGCACAACAGTACTGTACCTCTCCTCAAGTGCAGTATAATCTACCAGCCAAACAAGATGGGAATGAAACATCACTGAATTATTTTAGGGATGGATTTAAATGGAGAGTGAGATGTGGTCCGATGAAAAGAGCTGTCAAAGTTAACATGGAAGCAAAAGGTCCCTTGTCCTGTATTATGGGTCTGAGCTTCACACAATACACAGCACTGATAGGAACTATAGCCATCTGGTCCATAGCTTTGGTTGCATGTGGCTGTTTAGGTGGGATGTAAGAAATGTGAACAGTCATGAACTTCTCCTTTATTCCTTAAGTAAAAAGACTTTAATGTTTTTCTGGGCCTGCTCATGAAACCTCCATACTTCACTCTTCGCCCTGATTTGTTTAGGAAAAGGAATTCAACTTGGCAGTGTGATCATACTGAGGATTTGAGAAGGTGAAATAACCTGGTCTGAAGAAATTTGACAATTACAGGTCAAAACTCCTTTATGGGCAGGAATGTTTACTTGAACACAGAATAACTTCTCAAAATGCACCTATCATACCTCCTTTCTCACTGAGGAGCACTTTGACTTTAAACTTTGTTTCTTAGGATCCATACAATGAGCAGTTAAAATAGCAATTCTCGAAGCTGCTGAAGTGTGTAATTTGCATATAATGTTTGCAGCCGGATCTTTTGCTTTTAACTGTAGTGTTTTGAAAAAAGTCCGAGAGCTATGTTTACAGCATTTTAGTGAAAGGAAATTCATTCCCAAATTTCTAGTGGATAATCCCAGTCTGCTGTTGAAAGTCCAATTCCTCCTGATAAGGTTGAAGTGATGTGGTAATAACAGTGATGGACTAGAGCGGGGTTCCCAACCCTTTTTTTGCCATGGACCCTTATCATTAACCGAAGGGTCTGTGGACCCAAGTTGGGAACCCATGGACTGAAAAGGGTCAACTGACGTATTCTTGTGGCCTCTCTTCATCTTTCTATGTCAGTATGTCTCCATTTCTTTCCTGTTCTGAAGGATTTTGTCATCCTGTCATCCAACAGTAGGGGTAAGAAACGGGTAAGAAAAACTTGCTTAAAGCTTTTCATACAATTTCTCATGTTGAATGTAAACTAAGCTATTGCATTAAAAATAGATAAATGAAAACAGAGAATTCCTAACATTCTCAGCAGATTCTGCCACGCCAAAAGTTATAAATGAAGCAGAATTTACCATTGCCTCCAAAATAATGCAGATAATTTTAAAATGTCTCTGGGGAGTGCTGTGGAAATTCCCATTTGATAGGCTTATTATTCCTGCTGCAGTTTCTAAATTCCATACCCGTCAGGGAATTTATATATTCAATTTATATGCAATTATTTAGTGATCAATTGTGTTACTGAGGAGCAGGTTAAAAGGATTTTATAATCATTTTAACTGGTCTGCTTGATATCAGATGGTTACAATTGGGGGGAGTAAATCAATGAATTGCAGTAAGATTTCAGAAGGTAGAACTTATGAGAAGGAGCTTCACATTTTTCACTTTAAGCACATGCCCTTTCATAGTAATATCTGTGTTGATAAATCAGCTTGTCAAGCTAGGCCTCCCTTGGTTCAGTGTAAAATAGTGCAGCCTGATCCAAACTGGTAACGATTCCAAGCCCCATGCCTCCATTTCTGCTGCAACCTGTGTGAGTATGCTGCATGAGCACCCACCAGCACCACCAGCTAGACCTATCCAAAGGTAGGCAAAGCCCATTAAGTGCCAATGACCACCCAGACCTGGAGAGTGCCACCACATCAGTCAGGCAGCAGAATTGCTTAGGAGGGAAAGCAACCCTACCAACCTCATAGCAAGTCAGCAAAGGTGCTGAAGAGCAACACTCACCAAGCATGGACTCGAGTGTGAGAGGATTGCTTCAGCACTGAAGGTCGCACTAGCTTTGAGATTGTGCAGCTCCCCTTTGACCAACTCACTGTGCTCCCAAAAGGCCATTCTGATACCCTGAGTCTTGATAGACATTATCCTGCCATGGTACCCATTCCACTTGTGGTTGTGCAGTTTAATAGGAGAACTATCCGATTCTATCCTGGGCTGACATCACCACCTCAATTTTGGAGGGGAGAGAGAGTCAGCTGGAAAACATTCGGGGATTGATGCACTTTGCATTAAAGTTGGCAAGATGGAGCAATAACCCTTACTGATGGAGTCATGGAGTTGTAGAACTCTACAACACAGAAACAAGTCCTTCAGCCCATCTAGTCTGTGCTGAACTATTAATTCGCCATTGACCTGCACCTCCATAGCTGCATAGCCCTCCATACCCCTCCCATCATATACCTATCCAAATTTCTCTTAAATGTTGAAATCAAACCCGTACCCACCAATTCCGTTCCACACTCTCATCATCCTCTGAGTTAAGATGTTCCCCCTCATGTTCCCTTTAAACATTCCACTTTTCACCCTCAACCTGTGATGTCTAGTTCTAGTCTCACCCAGCATCATTGGAAAAGGCCTACTTGCATTTACCCTATGTATACCCCTGATTTTAGCCTCCATCCCCCAACTGCTGAAAGGTGTTTCACCAACATTGCTGAAGCAGCATTCTCCAGCTAACTGTTGTGAAGCTGGGGCATATTGAGTGATTTAGATAAGGAACAAAATTTGGAGATGAGATGAGTCATGTGCTGCACAGATGGAAGAATCCCAGGAGAACATTTCACTGTTTGCCTATGGCCTTAGTCATCCCTGGGGAAAGATTATTGGCACAGAGTATATGGCTAGCTACATATATTATACGAACAACATTTAGATTGATTACCTTAAAAATATATATTGTATTAGTAGTGAGACATGCCATTATTTGAACAGTTTTTTGCTGCACTTATACAACAAGTGGAGGATGCCAAGCAATTCTGGCTGATGCTCAGTTATAATTTCGTCAATTTGTTTTGAAAATGGACTGTGCCTATTCATTTCCCAAAGAATCTGCCCAGAGCTGTATACAATTTGAAAATGCCTTCCAAATCTGTTCTTTGTTAGGGTGTGTTTTATGATGTATGAAATTCCAATATTGTACACAGATAACCTGTTGAGAAGATGAGAAAGACTGCTGTTTCCGAGCATGGAACGCTGCCCTCCTATGTGCTTTCAGTGTCCATTTCCAAGCTGGATGGACGCCAAGCAGGAGTTCTCAGTGTCTATTTTATTGTTATTAGGTGCAAGGTGCTCTAGTACCTGCATGCTTGGCTGTTCTCCTGCAATTTGTGGGCTTAAATGTGGATTCTCCTTGCTTGCTGCTCAATTTGTAGCCAGGGCCTCACACAGAGTGGTTCTTGGTGGCAGCATTTTTTCCCAGCTGTAGTTTCTTGCTGTAACACTTGGTAAAGTATTAAATACAGTATGCAGCAATTCAGTCCTGACTCGCCTTGGGTATGAAGCAGCCAAAGGCATCAAACCTTATTACTATCCTATCGTGAGAAAAGTAGTTGTTAGATACATGGGTTTTGACCAAGGGAGAAGTGGCTGGAGTCGATTAGCACTTTAGGGCAAGAGCATTTATTAGGTGTGTCAAAAAACAAACTTACAAAACTGAGCAAAAATAGTGAAAAGAAAACTGCCGATATTTACAAAAAGATATCTACCAGAAAACACAATATTAGCTCCATACATTGTCCAATGTGAACTCCTGGCGGCCCTGATTTCTCTCCCACTGAAAACGATGATCCCTGTTTATTAGGCACCAGAACGTACCCATTTTTAATTACCAACAAAGTTAACTTAAAGACTACACATGACTCAGATTATGATGCACCCCACAATGTAGTTACAATCATATTACAAAATAAACAGAAGGATCTACCTTAAATACAGTATACAAACAACATATGTACATTTACCCATCTCCATTACTAAAGAAATTGAATATTCCCCCGGGTATAGTGGGAAAGGCACCGTAAAGCCAACTTGAGTGCATCAGCTCAGTTTTGGACCGATTGTGAGAATATACGGGGAGGATACTAAAGTGCACACACTCAGTGCAATGACAACAGATTGACAAGGAAATGTTTGTGTGTGTGTGTAAATGCACATGTATAAGGATTGTGTTACTGAGCTCTCTCCATCGCAGTAGTTATGGAACATCTTGTGTCAGTGATGTATTCAGTTGGCTGCAGTTCATTCCAAATAATTCCAGTTTTAGTAGATGCACAGCCATGTACAACATGTTCGTATGTGAATGTCTGACCTTCCCTAAACTCTCTTATGATCTGTCCATTGTCCGATATTCCAGATTCTCTCATAAGAGTTTCCTGTAAAATTGCTCACTCAACATTTCCCTACATATCAACACCTGATTTTCATGGACTGCATTTAATTGCCATTCCCTGAGCATTCCTTCCTATACCTTATCCTGGATCAGGGCCTGCTGTGTGCTTTCAAAAGAGTCATTGTGTGGCGTGAGTAAAAGTTCCATTGTAAATTGAAAAGCGGCCCCAGTTAGATCATGCTGTGCCTGTTGTGAAAGATTGAGGGGTTGAAAGATGAAAGATATGAAGTGAGTTTGTTATTTACACTGGGCACTGTTTAACTAAACTAACTTTCTCTGATCTATGACAATTTGTGTTCAGACTTGTTTTACTGTAATTGGGCAATTGTGGAATCCTGGGCTTTATGAACAGATGGAAAATCAGGCGATTGTGTCAAATGTTTATAAAATGCAGGTTTAGCCATAACTGACTACAGTGAATGTTTCTGGTGATCTGATAAAACAAAGTTTACAGGAATGGTTCCAGGGATGAGGAATTTTAAGTTTAGACAAGATAAATTGGAGTTGCTGGCCTAGGAGTTAAGGAAGTTAGATCATAGTTGGTTTAGGTAGAGTAACTCCTGTTAGCAAATGGCTCGAGGAACTGCGGATACAGATTTAAAGCTTTGAGCAAACTATACAAGGGGATCTGCAGAAAACTTCTACCATGCAGAGGGTGTTTGGTATATGGAGTTCAGATCTTGTGAAGGTGCTGGGAATGTAATCAATCAGTGTCTTCAAAGTGTATTGGGAAAATATTCCATAATATATTGCCGGCGTCATGGTACTGTAGAGGTTAGTGTAACGCTATTACAGCTCGGGGCATTGGAGTTCTGAATTTAGTTCTGATACTGCCTTAAGGAGTTTATACATCCTGCCCGTGATACCCGTGGCTTTCTTCTGAGTGCTCAGTTTCCTTCCATCCAAAGGTACACCAGTTAGTACTATGTTAACTGCTCACTGTAGATTGTTTTACGATTAGGCTAGGGTAAATAAACTGGGTGGGTTGCAGGGCGGTGCGTTCAGGGCGGAAGGCCCTGTACCGTACTGTAACACCAAGTAAATAAATAATAAATATTTCATAACTCCTCTTTAGATTAAAGGTTTATCCTCCTTTTTCTTTCAGTACTTTAATCCCTTACTTCCAGCTTTTTTTTTCTGGTTAACTTTTACGGTTTTTTTTACGATGTGAAATATATTATAGTTTAGGTAGTCGGCAATACACTTTATTTTTATATTCACAGCTCTGTGGTGACAAAACTTTCCTTTATATCATAATGGTTGGCTTGGAGTTGTATAGTGGGAGGGTAGGGAGGAAATTAACTTGATATAATTTGATTTTGGGTGCTTTTTCTTTACTGTTACGAATTGTACTCCAGACACATTGGTTTTGCACTGTATAAATCTCCTTTTTGTTGGTGGCTTTTTTTTGTTGTAATGTAGAAACTCATAAAAAATTAATTTTAAAAAAATAAATAAATAAATAAATAGTATTAGGTAACCAGAATTGGGAGGGAATAGTTTGCAGGATGATAGGGAAAGAGTGAGAGAATGGGTCTGATGGGGGAAGCTGTCGAGACATGATGGTCCAAATGGTTTCCTTTTGTACTGCAACGATTCTGCAATTCTGTTATTCCAATAGTATTGGCAGAGGACTTGATTTTAAATTTAATGGCTGTATTTTCGGTTTTCACTTCTGAGAACTGCCTGGTGCCCATTGAGGAAATTCTAAAGGACTGTAATGCCTAAGTAACATTGACAAAATTTCTAATTTTCTTCCCTTTATCCTTCATCCCACCCTGGGAGGATATTGGCGATTGGTGGAGTATGTTTTCATGGGTGCTGTCAGCCAGTCATTATCAGTGACCTGTGCTGGAGTAAGGATCGGAGAATAATGCTGCCACCACCATTAATACCCTGGGCTAACATCTCGATACCAGCAGCAGCAGACATGGGCATCACTGGTACGACTGACGTTTGATTGTCCTTCATGAGTTGATCAGTTGCCTTAAGTAGAGGGAGGATGGCTAGTTGTGTACCCTGCTACTAAACCCATTCCTGGCGTGGAAACCTAGTAAGCACAAGACATCTTGATTTGAGAAATATCCACTTCTTTGTTCTCACTAGGTCATATCTAGTTTTCTCTGGACTCTATTTCAACTTCAGTGATATATCTTTGGGTTTTCAGATTGCCTGGGCATAGAGAATAAGGCCTATTGAGGGAAGAAGGCAACACAGCTTGCTCTTCCATTCACCTCCAAGCCCTTGGCTTTGGAAAGCCTAAAGGGAAGAGTGAATGTTGGGGGCTACGTGAAACATATTTTAGACTCTTGTAGAATAATTTTGGGGCTGCTCCTTAACTCTTTGTACTTCAGCTTTTCAAGTCCTATCCATTGTGCTGTGCACCAAGTCGGAGAGTTTCAGACACACAAAGGTGCGGCCAAGTTACCCTGAGGGGAAGTAATGAAAAAAGATCATCATTATTTGCAAGTTTAATAAGAGAACCCTTTGCTTCTTTTATCTTTACATTCAGTGCAGCTGCCTGAGGTAATCCTAAATTTAGTCCATTCATTTTGTCTGTATTTATTGCAGGGTTCAGCTAAAATTTGTGAATCAAATAACCTAGCAATTGCAGGAACATGTTTACTCGAGAAGGTATTAATAAAAGTCATTCCAGCAGTGAAATCTGATAAATATCTCAGCTAATGCTGATCTTGAGTACTTGTAAACTAGATGAAGTCACACCTTCCACTTTACTTTCATTTTATTTTCCACTTACTCTTCCAGCCAACAATAACCCCTGCCTCCTGTGTGCTACTGAGATCTGGATTATCTTAAAGCCTTGGAAAATACCATCAATGCTATCTCCACAAAATCTTCCTTATTAATTAGAAGGATAAGGCCTGTGCTTTCTCCTACGCAACAACCCCAGTACCGAGGCCCCAGTTCCACTGCACTGAGCTGGCTGTAGCCTTGTTATCCTGAAACCAGGATCCAAATCCAAACTTCTGCTCTGAGCTTTGCTGTGGAAAGTGATTGTCAGGCAGATAAACAAAAGCTCAAGGTAGAGTTTAAAGCCTTCTTGAAGGGAGGCAGGATCCCTATTGACTCCTGGGAATCACTGGCCCGTGACCACTTAAAGAGTCGAGAAGAAGCATTCAGGATGGTGTAGGATACCTTAAAGCGATGGGAACTTCACAGGTTCTATGTTAGCAGCAGGGGCAAAGACGCTTCAGTAAAATTCAATCCACTCAGGACTTCGGTAGTATCAGACCAGCCCGCTTACCAAATTATTGGAATGCTTTTCAGTATTCCATTACATGGCAACTGAATGTTTCCTTAACTATTACACAGGGGAACAATAAATTTTCCAGTGAACCAGATAAGTTTACAGGGAATGTAGGAGAACAAGGTCCCGATTAAATTAAAGTGGGCAGAGGAAACAGAAACTAGTGAGTTTAAATTCATCAGCGATGCGATGAGTGAATGGGAAGCCAGGCACTGGGGATCCAGCATGCCAAAAGGAGTGGAGGAGCCAGGACCCTGGTGTGTGGAAGGGAGCCATTATGTTAAACAGTAAACTTCGAACATCTCATTAAACCCTATGTAGTTTAATGAGGTGTTAGTTTAGATGTCATTTTTATGCAGACGAAAGGTTGGATAGTTTTCCAATAAGTTGCAGTTTGAGAAGAAACCATTTTACAGAATTGAACATGTTAAACAGTGTGTGGGAATCAACAGCCAATGAGCTAGGTGCCAAATGACTGGGATTTCCAAGAAGATGGATAGCAGATTATTTGAGTTTGACTGCATCTACCGTCACCTCTTCAGCAACTACCTTCCCCATCTGCTGCTCCAGCATTGGTTCCATCAGCCACTTTAGACCACACAAAACCAGCAGAGAAGTAAGTTGTCCTGAAAGAAGGTGTAATATAGGGTATTGCCCTGGTACTGCTGTTTCTTGTTAAGCCTATTTTGTTCCTTTTATTCAGAACTGAGACAATAATTTCATTCCATAATATAATCCATCTAGAAATTGAGTACCTCTTGTTATTTGAATGGTTACATTCCCCTGATTGCACAGAACCTTACAAATTCACCACATTTTTGGCAAAAAATCATATTATTTAATGCAAGAATGACAGGTAAAATAGTTAAGATAATTAATCATGCTTAAGCAATGTTCATACAGAATATCCTAAAGCAATTTACAACTGGTAAAGTTCTGTCTGGGCAGTCACTGATGTAATGTAGGAAATCTGGCAGCCAAGTCATAGCGAGCAGCATTTTACCGCTCCCCACCCCGCCTTCCCCAACCAGGGATGAGCTCATGGCAATATTATGTGTTTTAGTGATGTTGGTTGAGGGGTGAGAATGAGCCAGACTCCAGGGGATAACTCCTGGATTATGAGTAAAAAGTTTTAAGTCATGATGCATGAATCCCAAAGGCTGTGAGAGTCACAGGCAGCAACATTACTAATATCTGCCCTTTCACTCTGCAAGTCAAAACCAGCCATGGATTTAAGCCTGCTGTAGGCAGAATGGTGGTGCAGTTAGTAGAGCAGCTGCCCAGCTGTGCCAGAGACACAGCCTCAATCTCGACTTTGGGTGTTGCCTGTGTGGTTTCCCTGTGACCATGTGGGTTTCTTCTCACATACTGAAGATGTGTGGGTTTGTTGGTTAGAAAAGCTAAGGTTCTGCATTGCTACCATTGGTGGGATGATATCGTACAGTATGATAGTTTCTGTAGAAAATGGAAGAAATTCACTCACAATTATGACATATGTGACAGCAGGATGTAGGGTGTTTTAAGGCGCAATGTGTGCAAACCTAAGTTTTTATATACAATAATCAGGTTAAAAATGCACCCCATAGTTGGTCACAGGCCTTTAGCCATATAAAATCTAACGTTTGTCCAGTGTAATTTGACTCATACTGAGATGTGTGCTGTGGAATTTTAATTGTAGTTTAAAGTATCTCTTTTGATGCTGTTCCTCTGAAGTGGATGATTGTGTAGGAATCCAATGTGTGTATTTTAATAGGCATTTTAAGAGACTTTACTTTCTCAAAAGTTGTTCAGAATATTTTGTAATTGATACAATTGCTTCCGGTAACAAAAGATGTTAATTCTTTCCAATCAAGCTGATGACAACATGAATTCTTCCAGCTGTATGCCAGTAAAGGTAAATGGCACAGCATTTCATTGCTCTAGTTGGTTACCTTGGGACTTGGAGCATACATTTTTCAGCTTGTGAAGAAGATTTCCTTCAATATAGCAGATACAAGAACTCTTGGCAGGTATTTCCTGTCAGGACAATAGTATAGCAGTATTGGAGTGTATACAGTATATGTGTGAAGGAAAAAAATCGAGGAGGTAGTTGTAGCTGGAGGAAAGATTTTAAACTGTATTAAAGACTTATTTGCCCAACTGTACTATGACTATTGAATACAAGCATTAGATTATTGTTAAGCATCATTGCTGAAACTTTTTAACAATAGATCAAAGTTTAATTTAATAAATTGTTCTGTTGGATTTTATTAACAAATATTAATATTCTATTGCAGTGTCCAAATAAATTAGAAAATATTATATAGAAACAAGGAAATATCTCGGTTCAGTAGAATTTACTTAATTGGCTAATAACTACCTGCAAATAAAATATCAATCCATCTTGCTAACCTTTTCCCCAAAATAAAATTGAATGTAATGGAGGATATTTCTGCTGGCAGGTCATTCTGCAGGGGGAGTATAGGGTAAATGGTAAAATATTATGTATCTGCTACAGGTGTATAAATCCAACAGAATTTTGAATGTGAAAACTGAAATGAATTTAAGTTTTAGTCAATAACAATTAAGCTTGTTGACTTGGCAAAGTGGGTTATTTGAAAATAATGTGGGGCAGCACTCACATTGCTGGGACATGGAAGGTTGCGTGCTGATTTTTTTCCATTCCACTGCAACTTTATTGGCCAAGAATTTGTGACCAGCAGCAAATCTGTGGCTAAAAAAAATCTCCTTTCTTCATTGCCTGTTGTCACTGGACCCCAGCGACAAGCTAGCTGAGCAGCCAATCACAGTAAAGCATTCTCACCAACAGGAAAACAGGAGGCAATTATCAATTAATTTTGTAAAATTTTACAAGAGTTCTGAATTAAGTTCTTACATGTGTGATTAAAGTAGAAGTCAAAACATTATAAGCTCTCTAAAATGTTTTTTTCTTCTTGTTTTAAAGTCATGAAAGAATGTTATGTAACTATTTAACGTCAAGTTGTGCACTGGGCAATACCAATAAAGCTGACCTGGACGCTATGGGCCAGACATTGTACTGTAACCAAGCAGAGGTTCTGGTTGGTCAGAGCTACACTACACCAGCAGCTGATTTAGTTGTAACTCTGCCATTGTCCATTACATTAGCCTAGGACAAAAGCCTCGGGAACAAGTGGAAGGTGTTGCTTACCTTTGTTGTTGATGTTTGCTGCTTAGTTCTGAGATTCCTGGGGAGGCAAGGGGAACTGCAGGACTGGGAGAGACATTGGTGCTTGACTTCAGGAGAGAGGAAAATCTAATAAGTGTCTGAAGTAACAATGCTTCTTTCACATCCATCAGGCTTTTGTCTGATGATGTCATCATCCTCGCTGTGGTGCCAGGTTTTGAAATGTTTACCCCCTCCCGCAAATTGTCCTCGTATATTTGCTTTCACTTCTGAATATGCCTGGACTCTTTTGATTTTGTGTTTCATATTCTGTATTTTTTCCACTTTTTTTTTTGGTTGTTGCTGTTTGCATGATTTGTTGCTTTTTTGCGCGGGGGGGCAGGGTTTGATGTTTTTCTCTGAACGGATTCCATGGTTTTCTATGTTTCATGGCTGTCTGTGGGGGAGACAAATCTCAGGGTTGTATACTGCATGTGTACTTTGATAATGAACTGGCTTTGACTTTGAATCTTTGGTTTGATTAGCCTTCCACTTGAATGGGAGAGACCTAACATTTCAACATGCAAGTCTCCTTTTGTGCCTGTGTGTCATCTCATGGGGTAGGGTATAATGGAAGTCTGCAATGCTCAAAGTAGGATCTGATAGTGGTCTTGACAGTCAGGTAGGTGGCTGAGTTGGTGGGGTGAGGGGGAAGTTGGTAGCATGAGCTGAGCCCTCAGGGATTAACAGCACAATTGGAGAGACAGGATAAAGTGGTGTAAAATTGGAACGGGAGTTTCAACATCATTGGGGGCTGGGAGCGATGAGTACTCTGATCCTAAGAATACTCAACGACAGTCACTCGGGAAAATATAGCCAAATTTTCCCAGCAGTGCCACAAAATTGTGGTGTATGAGTACTGATGTTATCCTATGCACAGCTGTTAAGGATGTGCACCTCACCTAATTTCCAGGCTAGTATATGGCCGGCCTAGCTCTGATTTTCAGTTTTGTGGGACTGAAGACAAGCATCCCGTTACTAAACCTTTACAATTTGGTGCACACAATTTGGTGTAAGGTTTTCAGAATATTTTACTGCGTGATTAGTTCATAAATTGCTCAGGTTTATCGAGGGCATCTGCGAAAAGGGATCAGCATTGGGTTGAAAATAATGAACCTGAAGTTCTCTGTCTGTGCGGTGAGCTGGAGAAATGCTTCTGAGCACAAGGGATAAATGTGGCAAGTAACACATTATATGAGAAAATTCACTACATACGTTTTCTGTATGACTATTTAAAGCCTTATAAATATTACTTCTGTATACGAGTGAGTGCACTGAATGGAATCCAGTGGTCTCTGCTGTTGATAAAGTCTGTCTTGTTTTAGCTTGAGACTGTAATGTTTAATTATGATATTAGTCTTGGAAGGATATCTGATTATTCTACAGAGGTTCCTTTTGAATGTTCTCAACATTAGCTGACTTGCAAAATGCATCAACGTTACTTTAAAATGTCAGTAAATAAACAAATTTAGGGAAGTTAAACTCGTGGCAGTCTAAGTAAACTGAGACCAGAGGCCGTGCCAGCTGGTAAACCAATGGATCAGAGTAAGGCTTTATTTCTGATAGTTCTTGTGAGACTGCCAGTTGCAGTGTGGTTTTAAATCTGATGCAGGCTGTGACAGGGTAGGTAATAAATAGAGGCGCCGCCCAAATCTTGAGATCAAGTCTTAAAAAGGAGAATTTCAAATGAAATCATTTGGTTAAATTATAAACCAATGTCCCTCTCATTTTATAAAGTAGGTCAGCAATGTTTGAATTATTAGTGCTGGTCAGACAAAATTTAATGAGCTTCGTTCTCAAATTATTTGTGATAATTTCTATTGGATCGTGTCTGGGGCACAGAGGAAGAACTGCAGTATAGTGGTCTTTTTCACTGGAAAGGATTCTGAGGCATGAAAGAAAGTAATTTTCTAAAAATCCCATTGATTAAGCCAATGCTACGAAAGGTGGTTTTTATCTAGAAAGTCTGAACAGTCTGGGGATGTACTCACTTGAATAAAATTCGTTACTAAGAAATGGCCGGACATTCCCACTTATTGGAAAGACATTAGCTAGAGTTTCTAAGATCAAATATTGAATTCAGGCAAAACTTCATTACTGAAAGGATAGTAAGCAATGGAACTGTTACTGGACGGTAGAGAGTGGAGCTCTTATCACAAGCAGGAGAGGCAGTGATTAGCGTGGGTGCATTTAGCAGGAAGCTGGATAGCACCTGGAGGAGGATATGGAGGTAAAGGTGGCAAGGAGATTTCCTCTGAGGCATAACTGAATAGAACAAACCTCTCACTCTGGTTCCTCCTATTGCTATCACCTCTATCCCATCCCCACTTTGTACTGCAATCTACTGGCAATCCCTGCTGCTTTCCTGTCAGTCCCCATGCAGGGTCTCGATCAAAATGTCAACATACACCTTTTGCCTTCTGGCTTGTACTTTGGCAGTGATATTTATACTTAAGCCACAGTAACAATGCAGATTATTTGATTTGATTCAATACTGCTCCTTCAAGTTACTTTTGAAATTATTCAACTCCCATACACTATTTTGCTTGAAGCTTCAAGGTCTAATTCATAGACAGAAGAGGTACTGCAGATGCTGGAAATCTAAAGCAATGAACCCAACATGCTGGAGGAGCTCAGGAGGTCAGGCGGCATCTGTAGTTGGGAATAAACAGTCAACCTTTAGAGCCAAGACCCTTCAGCAGGGCTGGTGAAGCGTCTTGGCCTGAAACGAAGACTGAACTTATGAACTGTACTTACCAATCTACTCCCCCATATAGTGTAACTGTCCTCTGCTCGTTTGTTTTCCTCCTGCAATATGCCTAACTATAATTCCCTTGGCTATATTTTCATCTATTCTCCATTTAGCCAGTTTAGTTACCTGTTATTTCATGGAATATGATCTCCTTCATAGTTAACCATGCCGTTCATAATTGGATGTGTAGAAATTTTTCTTTGCGCTTGTTGAGAATCATGCCAAATTCTCGGGACAATACTGTGTGTCCACAGTCATGAGAACTACCATAAATTAGTTTCCTCAGAAACCTAAAGAACAGTACGAGTTCGTCAGGAACTGAAATAGCTAGTAGTTCCCATGCTGAATTAAACACACCATTCGAAGTTCAGAAAATAGGTGTTAAGACAGCTAAGGGTGCATGAAAGTTCAGCATGCAAACTCAGATTCTCACTGGAATTGTTTAAATTATTTAATAATTCGATATTTTTATTATGTAAAAAAATTCATTTTTTATGAGATAGCTTCCTGGTAAAATCTGTACAGTCCTTAATAAATACAATGCTTAGTGACCTCTCAAGTCTTCTACCTCATGTGGCGTGTTCTCTGTTCATCGAAGCTCTGCTGTGTTCTGTTGGATGACGATGTTGCAAGGTGGTAACTCCCAGATTCTTATTTTTTACCTGAAATGTTAACTCTTTATTATCATCAAAATTTCTGAAGTTTATTGGTGATGCTTCTTTAATTTCACTGCCTGTTTATACGTATTCCACCTTAACAATCGGCATTTTTCTTGGATAGCTGTGTGAGTGGCTCACACACCTCATTTATGTGGGGCAGAGACTTGCTCAGCTGGTTGATAAACCCAGAGGGCAATATATCCTGCAACATCCATCGGAGACGGCATCTCCTTTACTGCCTTGACTGTTGTAGTACCTGCAGTGATTAAGTGACCTGTGAAGGAGAGTTACTTCTTTATGAGGGTGCAGGAATTGTTTGTCAGGATACCGCCTGGATTAGAGGACCAGAAAGAGATGTTGAACAAAGTGGGTTTTCTCTGGAGTGGCAGAGGCTGAGAGGAGAAGTTAATAAGAATGCTTAGAACTTTATAGAAGACGTATAGAAATTTATAATATTATGAAAGGTCTAGATGGGATATACAGTTGAAGCTAGGTGTTTACATACATCTTAGCCAAATACGTTTAAATTCGGTTTTTCACAATTCCTGACATTTAATCCTAGAAAACATTCCCTGTCTCAGATCAGTTAGGATCACGACTTTAAAAATGTGAAACATCAGAGTAATAGTAGACAGAATGATTTATTTCAGCTTTTATTTCTTTCATCACTTTCCTGATGGGTCAGAAGTTTACGTACACTTTGCTAGTATTTGGTAGCATTGCCTTTAAATTGCTTAACTTGGGTCAAACGTTTTGGGTTGCCTTCCACAAGCTTCTCACAGTAAGTTGCTGGAATTTTGTTCTATTCCTCCAGACAGAACTGGTGTAACTGAGTCAGGTTTGTAGGCCTCCTTGCTCGCACACGCTTTTCCAGTTCTGCCCACAAATTTTCTATCGGATTGAGGTCAGGGCTTTGTCATGGCCACTCCAATACCTTGACTTTGTTGTCCTTAAGCAATTTTGCCACAACATTGGAGGCATGCTTGGGGTCATTGTCCACTTGGAAGACCCAACTGCGACCGAGCTATAACTTCCTGGCTGATGTCTTGAGATGTTGCTTCAATATATCCACATAATTTTCCTTCCTCATGATGTCATCTATTTTGTGAAGTGCACCAGTCCCTCCTCCAACAACATGATGCTGCCACCCCCATGCTTCACGGTTGGGATGGTGTTCTTCGACTTGCAAGCCTCACTCTTTTTCCTGCAAACATAACGATGAGCATTATGGCCAAACAGTTGAATTTTTGTTTCATCAGACCAGAGGACATTTATCCAAAAAGTAAGATCTTTGTCCTCATGTGCACGTGCAAACTGTAGTCTGGCTTTTTTATGGCCTTTTGGAGCAGTGGCTTCTTCCTTGCTGAGCAGCCTTTCAGGTTATGTCGATATAGGACTCTTTTTACTGTGGATATAGATAATTGTCTACCTGTTTCCTCCAGCATCTTCACAAGGTCCTTTGCTGTTATTCTGGGATTGATTTGCACTTTTCGCGTCAAAGGACGTTCATCTCTAGGAGTCAGAATGCGTATCCTTCCTGAGCGGTATGACGGCTGCGTGGTCCCCTGGTGTTTATACTTGAGTACTATTGTTTGTACAGATGAACGTGGTACTTTCAGGCATTTGGAAATTGCTCCCAAGGATGAACCAGACTTGACATCATTTTCTGATCTCAATCCAATAGAAAATTTGTGGGCAGAACTGAAAATGTGTGTGCGAGCAAGGAGGCCTACAAACCTGACTCAGTTACACCAGTTCTGTCTGGAGGAATGGAACAAAATTCCAGCAACTTACCGTGAGAAGCTTGTGGAAGGCAACCCAAAACATTTGACCCAAGTTAAACAATTTAAAGGCAATACTACCAAATACTAACAAAGAAACTTCTGACCCACTGGGAAAGTGATGAAAGAAATAAAAGCTGAAATAAATCATTCTCTCTACTATTATTTTGACATTTCACATTCTTAAAATAAAGTAGTGATCCTAACTGACCTAAGACAGGGAATGTTTTCTAGGATTAAATGTCAGGAATTGTGAAAAACCGAGTTTAAATGTATCTGGCTAATGTGTATGTAAATTTCTGACTTCAACTGTATAACTGGTATCTTTTGGTTGAAATGTGCAATTCTAGAGGATGTCCGAAGTAAGAGGGGACAAGCTAAAAGGCTTGTGTGGGGCAAGTTACCTTTTTTTACATAGTGAGTGGATTGAGCATGGAATGCCCTGCCAAAGACGGTAGTGGAGGCAAATATGATAGAGATGTTTAAAAAGCACTTAGCTAGGGACACGAGGGAGAGATGTGGATATTGCAATGAGGAGGGAATGAGTTTGGTCAGGTGTTTAGTTAATTCAGCACAGCATCATGGATCAAAGGCCCTGTGATGTACTATTGATTTTCTATGAATTATACATTTTTCCCCCAGCTTCCATTATTACTCCCTGCATCTGCTCATCAGGGCTGTAAGGTTCTGGTCACAATCTAACTTTCCTTCATCCCTTGTTTCCCCTCCTCCAAAATCCACTATGTCATCTGCTGCAGTCTTTACCCCACTGGCCATCAAGTGCAGTGTCCAGTCTTTGCAGGAGCTACCCTGGCGTTAATTCCAAAAAAGCATTCTTCTCTCACAGTATCTAGTCTGTCAAAACAAGTGGAATATCAGTTCCTCTCAACAAGTACCACTTGCCACTGCACACTCAAGGTTGTTTGCCTTCTGCAGCTTTGCTAAAATGTTTCCTATTATTTTTGTGGTCTGGCGGCTCCTGTTCAGAGCTCCATTTGGACAAATTTTCAGAAAGCTGATTGATTCCTTAGAACATGTCAGGCTGTGTGGTTTGTAGAAAGGAGCAATGTCTTCTGTGGCCATGTTCATTCTTGCTTATATCGCCTAGCTTAAGTCATTAGGATACACCTTGGTGGCAGTACTATCAGCTACCTCTTCCCATCTCAGACCACATAGTCTTTATTTGCCTTCTATCTGTGCTCTTTCAATATTTTTATTAGTTTCTGCTTAGAAGAATGCAGAGTACAAAAAGATCTATATTATGTCAAAAGAAAAAACTAAAATAGTACCCAATACATTGTATTAAAAACAGTTGCAATCACAAAACCCTGTATTAATAAAAATTAAATTAAATCATAATATTGATATATAATAATTTTATTATACAGGAAAAAAATCTAAACCCACTACCAAAGTCAGAGCTGTTAGGAAAAGCAAGAAAAAGGGGAGAAAAACCCGTATCATATAATAAGGCGATTCTGTGGACGCAGTCCAGAGACCCGGGTGGTAGTTTGCCTCCCTGGTGTCAGGGTCCGAGATATTTCTGATCGCGTCCAAGATATCCTGAAGTGGGAGGGTGAGGAGCTAGAGGTCGTGGTACATATAGGTACCAATGACATAGGCAGGAAAAGGGAAGAGGTCCTGAAAGGAGAATATAGGGAGTTAGGAAAGGAGTTGAGAAAAAGGACCGCAAAGGTAGTAATCTCGGGATTACTGCCTATGCCATGCGACAGTGAGAGTAGGAATGCGATGAGGTGGAGGATAAATGCGTGGCTGAGGGATTGGAGCAGGGGGCAGGGATTCGAGTTTTTGGATCATTGGGACCTCTTTTGGCGCAGGTATGACCTGTTCAAAAAGGACGGGTTACACTTGAATCCTAGGGGGACCAATATCCTGGCGGGGAGATTTGCGAGGGCTACTGAGGTGACTTTAAACTAGAATGGTTGGGAGGTGGGAATCAAATTAAAGACACTAGGAGAGAGGAGGTTAGTTCACAACAGGGGGATGGGAACAAGTGCAGAGAGACAGAGGAGTGTAAAATGAGGGTAGAAGCAAAAAGTAGTAAGGTGAAAAGTAAAAGTGGCAGGCCGGCAAATCCAGGGCAAAAATTAAAAAAGGCCACTTTTCAACATAATTGTATAAGGCCTAAGAGTGTTGTAAAAGCGAGCCTAAAGGCTTTGAATGCAAGGAGCATTCGTAACAAGGTGGATGAATTAAAAGTGCAGATTGTTATTAATGATTATGATATAGTTGGGATCACGGAGACATGGCTCCAGGGTGACCAAGGATGGGAGCTCAACATTCAGGAATATTCAATATTCAGGAGGGATAGACATGAAAGAAAAGGAGGGTAGCATTGCTGGTTAGAGAGGAGATTAACACAATAGAAAGGAAGGACATTAGCCGGGAGGATGTGGAATCCATATGGGTAGAGCTGCATAACACTACGGGGCAGAAAACACTGGTGGGAGTTGTGTACAGGCCACCTAACAGTAGTAGTGAGGTTGGGGATGGTATTAAACAGGAAATTAGAAATGTGTGCAATAAAGGAACAGCAGTTATAATGGGTGACTTCAATCTACATATAGACTGGGTGAACCAAATTGGTAAGGGTGCTGAGGAAGAGGATTTCTTGGAATGTATGCGGGATGGTTTTTTGAACCAACATATCGAGGAACCAACTAGAGAGCAGGCTATTCTAGACTGGGTTTTGAGCAATGAGGAAGGGTTAATTAGCAATCTTGTCATGAGAGGCCCCTTGGGTAAGAGTGATCATAATATGGTGGAATTCTTTATTAAGATGGAGAGTGACATAGTTAATTCAGAAACAAAGGTTCTGAACTTAAAGAAGGGTAACTTTGAAGGTATGAGACGTTAATTAGCTAAGATAGACTGGCAAATGACACTTAAAGGGTTGACGGTGGATATGCAATGGCAAGCATTTAAAGATCGCATGGATAAACTACAACAATTGTTCATCCCAGTTTGGCAAAAGAATAAATCAAGGAAGGTAGTGCACCCGGGGCTGTCAAGAGAAATTAGGGATAGTATCAATTCCAAAGAAGAAGCATACAAATTAGCCAGAAAAAGTGGCTTACCTGAGGACTGGGAGAAATTCAGAGTTCAGCAGAGGAGGACAAAGGGCTTAATTAGGAAGGGGAAAAAAGATTATGAGAGAAAGCTGGCAGGGAACATAAAAACTGACTGTAAAAGCTTTTATAGATATGTGAAAAGAAAAAGATTGGTTAAGACAAATGTAGGTCCCCTACAGACAGAAACAGGTGAATTGATTATGGGGAGCAAGGACATGGCAGACCAATTGAATAACTACTTTGGTTCTGTCTTCACTAAGAAGGACATAAATAATCTTCCGGAAATAGTAGGGGACAGAGGGTCCAGTGAGATGGAGGAATTGAGGGAAATACATGTTAGTAGGGAAGTGGTGTTAGGTAAATTGAAGGGATTAAAGGCAGATAAATCCCCAGGGCCAGATGGTCTGCATCCCAGAGTGCTTAAGGAAGTAGCCCAAGAAATAGTGGATGTATCAGTGATAATTTTTCAAAACTCTTTAGATTCTGGACTAGTTCCTGCGGATTGGAGGGTGGCTAATGTAACCCCACTTTTTAAAAAAGGAGGGAGAGAGAAACCGGCGAATTATAGACCAGTTAGCCTGACATCAGTGATGGGGAAACTGCTGGAGTCAGTTATCAAAGATGTGATAACAGCACATTTGGAAAGCGGTGAAATCATCGGACAAAGTCAGCATGGATTTGCGAAAGGAAAATCATGTCTGATGAATCTCATAGAATTTTTTGAGGATGTAACTAGTAGAGTGGATAGGGGAGAACCAGTGGATGTGGTATATTTGGATTTTCAAAAGGCTTTTGACAAGGTCCCACACAGGAGATTAGTGTGCAAACTTAAAGCACATGGTATTGGGGGTAAGGTATTGATGTGGATAGAGAATTGGTTGGCAGTCAGGAAGCAAAGAGTGGGAATAAACGGGACCTTTTCAGAATGGCAGGCAGTGACTAGTGGGGTACTGCAAGGCTCAGTGCTGGGACCCCCAGTTGTTTACAATATATATTAATGACTTAGATGAAGGAATTAAATGCAGCATCTCCAAGTTTGCGGTTGACACAAAGCTGGGCGGCAGTGTTAGCTGTGAGGAGGATGCTAAGAGGATGCAGGGTGACTTGGATAGGTTAGGTGAGTGGGCAAATTCATGGCAGATGCAATTTAATGTGGATAAATGTGAGGTTATCCACTTTGGTGGCAAAAACAGGAAAACAGTTTATTATCTGAATGGTGGCCGATTACGAAAAGGGGGGTGGAGTGCAATGAGACCTGGGTATCATTATACACCAGTCATTGAGAGTGGGCATGCAGGTACAGCAGGTGATGAAAAAGGTGAATGGTATGCTGGCGTTCATAGCAAGAGGATTCAAGTACAGGAGCAGGGAGGTACTACTGCAGTTGTACAAGGCCTTGGTGAGACCACACCTAGAGTATTGTGTGCAGTTTTGGTCCCCTAATCTGAGGAAAGACAACCTTGCCATAGAGGGAGTACAAAGAAGGTTCACCAGATTGATTCCTGGGATGGCAGGACTTTCATATGATGAAAGACTGGATCGACTAGGCTTATACTCGTTGGAATTTAGAAGATTGAGGGGGGGATCTTATTGAAACATATAAAATTCTAAAGGGATTGGACAGGCTAGATGCAGGAAGATTGTTCCCGATGTTGGGGAAGTCCAGAACGAGGGGTCACAGTTTGATAATAAAGGGGAAGCCTTTTAGGACCGAGATGAGGAAAAACTTCTTCACACAGAGAGTGGTGAATCTGTGGAATTCTCTGCCACAGGAAACAGTTGAGGCCAGTTCATTGGCTATATTTAAGAGGGAGTTAGATATGGCCCTTGTGGCTAAAGGGATCAGTGAGTAGAGAGAGAAGGCTAGTACAGGGTTCTGAGTTGGTTGATCAGCCATGATCATACTGAATGGCAGTGCAGGCTCGAAGGGCCAAATGGCCTACTCCTGCACCTATCTTCTATGTTTCTGTGTTTCTAAAATATATTATTAACCACCATCTGTACTTTTACAACAAATGAAAGGTTTTGAAAGAACTCCAAAATGGTCCCCACAATGTATAAAAGTCTTAGCTAGATTCAGAAATTGAACAACGGATCTTCTCTAAATTTAAGTATGACATAACATCCCGTAACCATTGAGCATGAGTAGGCGGAACAGCATCCTTCCATTTAAGCGAGAGCGCCCTCCTAGCTATAAGAGAGATAAAAGCCAAAATATGCAAATCAGGTGTCTCCAAATTAAAGTCTTTTCCTCCAACAATGCCGAATAATGCGGTCAAAGGTTTAGGCTTAAAATTTACCTTGAAAAGTATCGATGAAGTTTGGAATACTTCCTTCCAGTATCTTTGAAGGCTTGGACATGTCCAAAACATGTGAATTAATGAAGCTTCTCCATTATTACATCTATCACAGAAAGGAGATACATCTGAATAAAAACGAGAAAGCTTATCTTTAGACATGTGAGCCCTATGCACCACTTTTAATTGTAAGAGGAAATGACGGGCACATAACAATGAAGTGTTAACCAATTTAATATTTTTATTCCAAGCTTCCTCAGAGATTGAAGTCTGTAAATCTTGTTCCCAAAGATTTTTAATTTTGTCTTTAGGAACATTTCTCATTCCTTGCAACATACCATAAATATTAGATATTGAACCATTATAAAAAGGTTTCAAATTAAAAATTACATCTGGTAAGTCCTTATCTATAGTTGAGAACGCAGAAAGTCTCTTATTTGTAAATAACGAAAAAAGTGATTTTTGGGCAAACTATCTGACTGACATTTGCCCAAACGAAAGAAGACTTCCTCCAATAAACAAATCCTGGAAGCATTTAATACCTAAATCTATCCCATTCTTTAAAAACTGAATCGGTCATCGAAGGTTTAAAAAAATAGGTAGAACAAATGGGACTAGACAAAGAAAATCTCAATAGACCAAAGAATTTCCTAAATTGTACCCAGATCCTCAAAGTATGTTTAACTACCAAATTTTCAGTTAGTTTACTAAAGGATAAAGGGAGTGAGGATCCAAGAAGAGAAATAATAGAAAATTTATTAACAGAGTTAGCTTCTAAAGAAACCCATATCGGACAGTCCTCATGGTTAATATAATATGTCTAATACGTAAGAAATCGTATATTGACTGCCCAATAATAAAACTTAAAATTTGGTAAAGCTAAACCGCCATTCTTCGTCGATTTTTGAAGATAAACTTTATTTACTTGCGAATGTTTGTTTTTCCATATATAAGAAGATGTAATAGAATCGAGAGAATAAAAAAAGGATTTAGGAATAAAAACGGGTAATGCCTGAAAAAGGTATATAAATTTAGGTAAAATATTCATTTTAATAGAGTTAATTCAGCCAATCAAGGATAACGAAAATGGCGGCTAGTTTGATAGTGTCCTTTTTACAAAATTCAGTAAGGTAAGAAAATTTTCATTAAATAGTTATTTATAATTCTTGGCAATTGTTACACCCATATAGGTAAATTGATTTCTTACAATTTTAAAAGGAAAGTTAGTATTAATTGATAACAAATTATTCAGAGGGAAAAAAATTAATCCATTGAATAAAATCTGGCCCAAAATTAAAATTTTCTAAAGTTTTAAATAAACAATTCCATTCAACCCAATGAAAAGCCTTCTCAGCATCCAAAGAAATCACACATTCTGATACTTCCTTAGAAGGGGAATAAACAACATTTAATAAATGACGAATATTAAAGTGGGAATATCGATTTTTAATAAATCCGGCCTGCGCATCAGAAATGATAGATGGTAAAATATTTTCAATTCTATGGGACAGACATTAGATAGGATTTTAGTATCAGCATTAAGTAAAGAGATTGTTCTGTATGAAGAACATTCAGTTGGGTTCTTATTCATTTTAAGAATAAGCGAAATAGAAGCTTCATAAAAAGATTGTGGCAACCTACCCAACTTAAAGGAGTCTGAAAAAAACTGCACATAAATTAGGTATAAGCAGTGAGGAATAAGCCTTATAAAATTCTGCAGAAAATCTATCACGATCCGGAGCCTTCCCCGCATGCAAGGAACGTACAGCCTCGGTAATTTCCTCATATGAAATAGGTTGATCCAACTGTTTTCGGTTATCAACAGAAAGTGTAGGGATGTTTAATTGGTCTAAAAAAATTATTCATTACAGTGTTTGGGAGGGTCAGAATTATAAAGTTTAGAATAAAATTCTTTAAAAATATCGTTTATTTCTAAATGGTCAGTTGTCCTCTCGCCATTGGCTTTACAAATTTCTTTATTTTGCCATTTAGCTATAAAGGTTTTTAACTGGTTAGCCAATAATTTATCTGTTTTGTCTCCATGGATATAAAATTGACTTTTATCTTTTAAAAGTTGAGTTTCAATTGGATATGTTAAAAGAAGATCATACTTAGTTTGAATTTCAACACTCCTTTTATATAAAGCAGGATCTGGAGCCAAGGCATATTTTTGGTGTAATTGTTTTAACTGATTAGCTAACTCAATTCTCTCTTTATTAGCTTTTTTATTGACACTTGCAGTATAGGAAATAATTTGACCTCTAATACAAGCCTTAAAGGCATCCCATATAATAAGACTAGAAGTCTCTTCCAAAGTATTCTCTTCAGTAGAAAGAATAATTTATCTCTCCAGAAATTTTAAGAAATCTTTATCAGATAACAAAGTTAAATTAAAAGGCCAAGATCTGTTTATTTGTGGAAGACCAGGGAGATTTAAAGATAAAAGCACTGGAGTATGATCTGAAACAGCAATTTCTTTATATTCACAGGATCAAACTAAAGGAATCATTTGACTGTCAATAAAAAAGTAATCAATCCTGGAATATGTATGATAGACATGAGAAAAAATGAATACTCCCTATCTAGTGGATGTAAAAAACACTATACATCAACAATACCACATTTCATTAAAAAAGACTGAATAAACAAAGCTGATTTATTAGGTGTTGTTGTTGTTTTTTGAAGGATGACCTATCTAAAACTGGATTTAACCAGCAATTAAAATCTCCTCTCATCACCAATGAGTAAAGGCTCAAGTCTGTCAGAAATGAAAAAAAAAACGCTCAAAAAATCCTGGATCATCTGTATTTGGAGCATACGGATTGGCAAATACCATTAATTTATTATCTAATTTTCCTAACACTATGACAAAACGCCCATTAGTATCAGACACTACTTTATGTTGAACAAAGGGAACTGTATTATCCATAAAGATCGAAACCCCCCCTCGACTTAGCCTGGAACGAGGAGTAAAAATGTTGTCCATTCCATCTACTGAAAAGACGTAAGTTGTCACAATTACATACATGTGTTTCTTGTGAAAAAAAATTGGGGCCTTAAGTGTTTTAATATAGGCAAAAATCTTATTCCGCTTCACAGGGTGATTTAATCCTTTCACGTTAAGACTGAATAAGTTAAAAGTTGACCCATTATTAATACTATTTAATAGAGAAATTAAAGTAATAACCATTAAAATGAACATTAAAACCAAACAATAAGCCTTGAAATAGGGTAACCAAGCAACAGATTTGGCTAACTTCCCAAAACAGCTCCCAGAAAGAGACCCCTCCCCGCCCCCCAAAGTCAGAAGGGCAGCCAAAAGAAGGCTGGCAGTTTGACTCCTAATTAATTCCAAGGTCAACTGTATTCCAAGCCAGTCTAAATAATGGCCAAAAAACAATGTAACCCTCATAACAAGAACACAAATAGATTAGTTATTACAGTTTCAACAATAGGACGAAAAATACCCAAACTAATCCATATTGATAAAAAAACCCTCGAAAAAAGTGTATAAAATAATAAAAAAACATAAAAATTCATAACATATAATCACACTCTGTATTAACTCATTAAAATCTTATTCTCTGAGTAAAGCATTTAAATCACAAGGAAGTTTAGCTGCGAAGGTTCACCAAAAGTAAAAGAAGCAGTTATTCATATAGCAAGATACTAAACAGTCAATCCATTATTTTTAAGAAATCCCGGGCTTCTTCACTCGAGCGAAACCATTCTTTAGAACCATCTTGCAGAGTGATTCTAAGACGAGCAGGATAACGAAGAGATGGCTTTAAACCTTCGTCAAAAAGTTCCGACATAACCTCTTTGAATTTAGCACGTTCATTCATGACCTCGGGTGAAAAATCTTCGACAATTCTAACCTTCTGACCCTTGTAATCAATCATTCCTCTTCAACGAGATTCACGAATTAAACATTCCTTTGTTTGAAATTCATGAAAACAAATTATAACTGATCTGGGTTTGGCTCCCAGAGGTGGTCTGGGCACGGGAGATCTATGAACTCGATCGATCATAGGTGCAGACGGTAAGATTTTAGGAAATAATTGTACCAAAAGGCTTGCAAAGAATTCAGTAGGCTGATCACCTTCCATTAACTCTTCAAGACCCAGAATCCGTAGGTTATTTCTTCTACTTCTGTTTTCTAAATTAATCTTCTGTCTTAATTTCTCATTAGATTTAGTTTGCTTTTCACAGAGCTTTTGCAGGTCATCCATTCTTGCATCCAAAATCGGCAGAGTTTCTTCATTCTCTTCAATTCGTTTATCATGCTCAGTTAAGGTTTTTTGAAAAGAATCCGATTTTGCGTCCATTAGTTTAAATTCAGATCTAAGTTGTTGGAACTCGGCGGAAGATTCTTTTCTGTATTTTCGAAGCAAATCTATTATAGAATCCAAGGATGCAGGAGCATCTTTTTTTTTAGTACTTTTGGCAACCCTCGTACTCATAGTAAAAAATATCACGTTTAAAAGTGAGGTTTCAAAACAGATTGGAGACAGTAAAGTAAGTGAGATAGGAGCAACTCCAAGAAGCTGTACTCCATTCACAACCAGCAGGAGAAAAGACCGTCATTTGTCTTATTCAATGAAAAAAACATATAATTGTGCATTGTGAGTTATGCAACTGAGGATTCTTTGCATTGAATCAAATATGACCCTTTATAGTGCAACTTCATGAGTGCTATTTGCTGATTTGCACTACTTGCAAGTTTTTGTTTGACATTTTTCTGTCTGCTACAGTGAAATTCACATTATAGCTCCCTCTTCAATGAGCATATGTGTATTTTGTATCTTACATTTTGACATCACATGATTTGTTGATTATAAATGCACTGCTTTGTGGCTGCAAACTTGCTTTGGATGTTTGTGGGGTGGGATCATTGTGTATCGTTCCTTTGTCATGTTGTATTTTTATTGATTGTTCTTGTGTCAACACCTTGGCATACACAATTAATGAGTGTTCTTTCCACAGAACTGACATCCATTTGGCACCAGGTACATTATATTTGGTACTGAATGTCAGTCACCCTGTCGTTGTTCTTACATGGGTCATCTTGTCCTTTCCCTGGACCTTCAACATGTTCTATATTGTGAACTGTTTGTCAAAATGATTTCACAATCCACATTGTACGAGCACTCCTCCATAAGCAGGGTGTTTCTTTCTCAGCCGCTCATGTTGTCATCTACAATATTTGTAACATCTGAGCGATATTGGAATTGCTTTCCCTTTTCCATCTTAAACTTGCATTTCACCACATGCTGGTAAATTCTAGCCTTGCTTTGGGTGGCCCATAGAGGGTTCTATACCTCCCAGTTTTGCATGTGTGCATGGACTTTCCCGACCTAACTCTGACTTGGGGGGGAGCGGTGCAGTTATTCTTTCAGGCTTCCACCAGTCTGATCTGTTAATTCTTCTGGTATGCAGAGCTGCAGTTACTTATAGTATAGTTAATAAAGTGGCAAAGGATTTTCCTCCTAGTTGTATGTAAATTACGATGATCAGCATTTTACATCTCTGTGCAACCTTTCCTCTAATTTTTTTTTAACCGCTGCGCTGACCAACCGTTGCTCTGAACAGGAAATTTTTACCTGCCTTGAAAACTGCACGGAATTTCAAGTGTCTAAATGTTAAGAAAATTCCAGCTGCGTTGCAACAAAGGCTATGTGCTCAGGAGCATTTCTGTTACTACGGGGCTGCACACCCGCGCAGCTATGGGGGTATGGTGTGTCTATCTTGTAATACATCTGATGCATTCTTCATTGTCTCATTTGAGAATTTTATGATGCAGTACAATTCTCTCCAGTATTGTTCAGTGAGATATTTTATTAAGAAGTATTCAGATACAATGCCTCAGTAACAATTTTTTACAAGTTACTGGAAAATAGTGGGTGATTTAAATTGATGATAAAGGTACTTCAATGAACTTCAAAGCCTACAATTAGGGACGGCATCTTTGTTTCCAAATGGATAAACAAATTCTGCATAGAGAGTGCTTGGTCATAAGGTACAATTCATAAAGAGGTACTTAAGCTACATATGTCAAAGAATGTCCTCTCCATTGGATATGGGCTTTCTGCCCAATGTACAACTGTATTTAGTTGTCAGAGTCACAGCATACGGCAAAATTCAAAATGAGTAGCTAGTGTAGAACAAAGACTATAGGCTTTAAAAAAGCAGAGTGATTTTTATGAACATGCATATTGAAGCAGAAGACTTGACATGCTCATTTTTAAATATCACAAATGTTTTAAATAGAGGAGCCTTTACCTGTAATTTTTGATTGATTCTTTTTAGGTATGAGCACATAGCGAGCTTTGTTCTGTTGTATTATGAGATTAAATCTGATTGCTGTTAATCGATTTATTGATTTAAAACATTATTTGCCAGTTTCTGTAAGGAGAGAGACAGAATTTCTGAGGTGCTGGTTTAATTTCTTTTTATACCAGCAAGCATTGAAAATGAGGGACTGTAGTGGGTGGCTTGTGCTAATGAGTTATACTATTGTACATTGGATTGGTTAAGTATGATTCGCAGAGAAACATTCACAGAAAACTGGCCGAGCATCGTTATGGGGTGGCGCAGTGGCAAGACTAATACAGTTGCCAACTCACTGTGATCCAGATTCAATCCTGACTCGTGGCGTTATCTGTGTGGTATTGGCTCCTTTTCTGATTTGGCTGTCTGTTTCCTTGGGTCCACCAGCTTTGTCCCCTGTTCCAAAATCCTGGATTATTCTGAATTGCTGTAGTGCCATGGGGAAGCGGTAAAATGTAGGGAAAGTTAATGAGAATGTGGGGAGAATGCATGAGAAAGAAAATCAGAGGGGAAGTGGGATTGCTGTGAGAAGTGGCATAGACTGAATGGACCAAAAGCCCTACTTAAGGAACTTGTCATTTTGGCAATTACTGTATTGCCTATTTTCTCCATGCAATGTGTTGTTGGCTCTCTTTTAAGCCAACAGCAAAAATATAACATTGTTGTTGCTTCCAAGACATGTACTGAGACAAAGTATCAAAGTGAGAGGATGTTTCCAATAGTGGGGGAGTCGGGGACCAGAGAGCACAGTCTCAGAATCCAAGGACGGAGATGACGCAAAATTTCTTTAGCCAGGGCATGTTGAATCTGTGGAATTCATTGCCACAGATAGCTGTGGAGGCCGAGTCATTGGGTATATTTAAAGCTGAGATCGATAGGTTTTTGATTAATAAGGGTGTTAAAGGTTACAGGGAGGAGGCAGGAGGACGGGGTTGAAAGGGATAATAATTCAGCCATGATGAAACCAGACCAGACTCATTGGGCCAAGTGGCCTAATCCTGTGGTCTTATGGTGTGAGTTTGAGAATGCTGTTTGTTCTTTAGTTACCATGGTAACTGACTGACTCACTAGTATTCACTTGCTGGTTTCTCTGCTTCTTTTCCAGGACGTGCTTCTTTCTCACAAGCCGAAGGAGAAAAACCGGGTCGACAGCAACAATGAAAACTCGGTCCCAAAAGACTTTGAAAATATTGATAACAGTAATTTTGGATCAAGAACACAGAGGCAGAAGCTGCAGTCAGATGGTAAAAGTAAAGCTGCTGTTGTGCAGAAGGCCAAGTATGAGCAGCAGGGCAAAGTCAAGGACCATTCTCTGTTGGGTAAGAACACCAATGAAGTCCTTCCCCTGGGAAACCATAAGGCCAAAAATGCCAGCAATGCCCAGCTGAGCTACAAGACCGTGAGCCACTATAAGGGAGGGGCGATTGGAAAAACTTCTCATGAGCTGCACTATGAACAGGCCCCGAGATGTGAAATAACTGGTAAGGAAGCGTTGTCGGCCCTCTCCAGGGCTAAAAGCAAGTATTGCCGCCAGGAAATTGCTGAGCTCTACTGTCTTCATAAAGATGGAAAGTTAATGCCGGAAAAGGTACCACGCTTGTGTCCATTGGAGGGTAAGGAATATCAACTAAAGTGATTTATTGTAATGATGGAGTGGTAAGAGGCTTCTGCTCCTCCTTTATTCCTTTCATTCTAATTTTGACACATTCCTGTCCTCTTTCAGATGTCGTACTGCATAATTCAATTTCACTTTTAAGATATCAAGAGTAGAAAGCCAGTCACTTTCAAACTTAAAAAAATACTCCAGGAGTTTTTTCTGACTGCATTTGAGATAAGAGATAGACAGTAAGACTTTGGAGCGGAATTAGGCCATCTGGCCCATTGAGTCTGCTCCGCCATTCAATCATGGCTGATCTTTTATTCTATCTCCTCCTCAACCACAGTTCCCGGCCTTCTCCCCATAACCTTTGATGCTATGTCCAACCAAGAACCTATCAATCTCTACCTTAAATACACCCAACAACCTGGCCTCCACAACTGCCTGTGGCAACAAATTCCACGAATTCACTACCTTTTGGCTAAAGAAATTTCTCTGCATCTCTATTTTGAAAGGGCGCCCCTCTATCCTGAGGCTGTGCCCCCTTGTTCTAGACTCTCCCGCCATGGGAAACATCCTTTCCACATCTACTCCATCTAGGCCTTTCAACATTCGAAAGGTTTCAATGAGATCCCTCTCATCCTTCTGAATTCCAGCGAGTACAGACCCAGAACCATCAAACGTTCCTTGTGTGATAATCCTTTTGTTTCTGGAATCATCCTTGTGAACCTCCTCTGGACCCTCTCCATTGCCACACATCTTTTCTAAGGTAAGGGGCCCAAAACTGCTCACAATACTCAGGTGAGGCCTCATTAGTGCCTTATAAAGCCTCAGCATCACATCCTTGCTCTTGTATTTTAGACCTCTTCAAATGAGTGCTAACATGGCAGTTGCCTTCCTCATCACTGATTCAACCTGCAAGTTAACCTTCAGAGTGTACTGCACAAGGACTCCCAAGTTCCTCTGCATCTCAGATTCCCGGATTTTCTCCCTGTTTAGAGAATAGTCCACACATTTATTTCTACTACTAAAGTGCATGACCATGCATTTTCCAACATTGTATTTCATTTGCTACATCTTTGCCCATTCTCCTAATCTGTCTAAGTCCTTCTGCATCCTATGTGTTTCCTCAACACTACCTGCCCCTCCACCAATCTTCATATCATCTGCAAAATTGGCAACAAAGCCATCTATTCTATCATCTAAATCATTTATATACAGCATAAAAAGAAGTGTTCCCAACACTGACTCCTGCGGAACACCACTAGGCACTGGCAGCCAACAAGAAAAGGATCCTTTTATTTCTACTCGCTGCCTCCTACCAATCAGCCAATGCTCTAACCATGTTAGTAACTTTCCTGTAATACCATGGGCTCTTAACTTAGTAAGCAGCCTCATGTGTGGCACCTTGTCAAAGGCCTTCTGAAAGTCCAAATATACGACATCCACCACATCCCCTTTATCTATCCTACCTGTAATCTCCTCAAAGAATTCCAACAGGTTCATCAGACAGGATTTTCCCTGAAGGAAGCCATGCTGATTTTGTACTATCTTGTCCTGTGTCACCAAGTAGTCCATCACCTCATCCTTAACAATTGACTCTAAAATCTTCCCAACCACTGAGGTCAGGCTAACTGGTCTATAATTTCCTTTCTGCTGCCTTCCACCTTTCTTAAAGAGTGGAGTAACATTTGCAATTTTCCAGTTCTCTGGCACTATGCCAGAGTCCAATGATTTTTGAAAGATCATTTCTAATGCCAGCAGAATCTCTAACGCTACCTCATTTAGAACCCTTGGATGCAGTTCCTCTGGTCCCCTGGCTTATGTACCTTTAGGTCTTTCGGCTTTTTGAGCACCTTCTGGCTTGTAACAGTAACTACACCTACTTCTCTTCCTTCACACACTACATCAGGCATACTGTGAGTGTCTTCCACAGTGAACACTGATGCAAAATACTCATTTAGTTCATCAGTCATCTCCTTGCCCCCATTATTATCTCTCCTGCCTTATTTTCTAACGGTCTTATGTCCACTCTCATTTCTCTTTTATTTTTAACATACTTGAAAACACTTTTACTATCCACTTTGATATTATTTGGTAGCTCGCTTTCATATTTCATCTTTCACTTCTAATGATATTTTTAGTTGCTCTCTGTAGATTTTTAAAAACTTCCCAATTCTCTATCTTCCCACTGATTTTTGCTTTGTTGTATGGCCTTTCTTTTGCTTTTACAATAGCTTTGACTTCCCTTGTCAGCCACGGTTGTGGTTTTTACCGTTTGAGTATTTCTTCATTTTTGGAATACACATGTCCTGCACCTTCCTCATTTTTCCCAGAAATGCATGCCATTGCTGCTCTGCTGACATCCCTGCTAGCAGCCCCTTCCAATTTACTTTGGCCAACTCCTCTCTCATACCACTGTAATTTCCTTTACTCCACTGAAATACTGCTACATTAGACTTTACTTTCTCCCTATCAAATTTCAAGTTGAACACAGTCATATTGTGATCACTGATTCCTAAGGGTTCTTTTACCTTAAGCTTTCTAATCACCTCCGGTTCATTACATAACACCCAAACCAATATAGCTGATCCCCTAGTAGGCTCAACAACAAACTGCTCTAAAAAGCTATCTTTTAGGCATTCAACAAACTTACTTTCTTGTGATCCATTACCAACCTGATTTTCCCCAATGGACCTGCATGTTAAAATCTCTCATGACTACCATAACATTGCCCTTGACTCCTCTTTTCTATTTCCTATTGTAACCTGTGGTCCACCTCCCAGCTAATGTTGGGAGGTCTGTATATAACTGCCATCAACGTCCTTTACCCTTGCAGTTTTTTAAAGCAACCCACAAGGATTCAACATCTTCCAACCCTCTGTCACATCTTTCTACTGATTTGATGCCATTCTTTACCAGTAGAGCCACACCCCCCCCCGCCTACCTTCCTATCCATCCAATAATAATGTGTAACCTTGGACATTCAGCTCCCAACTACAGCCATCCTTCAGCCATGCTTCAGTGATGGCCATAACATCATACCTGGCAATCTGTGATATTGCAACAAAATCATCTACCTTATTTCTTATACTATGTGCATTTAGATACAACACTTTGAGTACCTTATTTGCTATCCTTTCTGACTCTGCGTCCCCAATGATTTGATACTCAGCCTGTTAGTGGCAACTATGTCCCATCACCTGCCTGCCCTTCCTGACAATCTGCATGCCATCTTTACTTTTTTGACATCCATCCTTTCCTGAGTCCCTTCGCCCTGGTTCCCACCCCACTGCCAAGTTAGCTTAAACCCTCCCCAACAGCTCTAACAAACCTGCCTGTGAGCATACTGGTCTCCGTCGGGTTCAGGTGCAACCCGTCACTTTTAAACAGGTCATACCTCCCTCGGAAGAGATCCCAATTATCCAAGAACCTGAAGCCCTCCCCCCTGCACCAGCTTCTCAGCCATGCATTTATCTGCCAAATCATCCCGTTTCTACCCTCAATGGCGCATGGCACAGGCAGCAATCCAGAAATTACTACCCGGGAGGTCCTGTTTCTCAGCTTTCTACCTAGCTCTCTAAATTTTCTTTTCAGGACCGCATTGCTTTTTATTCCTTTGTCATTGATACCAATATGTACCAAGACATCTGGCTGCTCCCCCTCCCCCTCCAAAATGTTGTGGACGCGATCTGAGACATCCCTGACCCTGGCACCTGGGAGGCAACATACCATACATGTGTCCCGTTTATGTTCACAGAATCTCCTGTCTGTTTCCCTTACTATCGAATCCCCTATCACTACTTCTCCCTTTTTCTCTCTCTTGAGATGTTGGATGTCTCAACTTCCAGTTGAATCTGAGAAGCATAGCGCTTATACCTTGTGATATTGAAGTGTTATCCAGTTGTATTTTGGTAGCCGAATAAAATATTGGGTCTAATTGAAGTGTTTGATGGCCGAGAGGCTCCCATTTCTGCCTCTATTTAACGAGGTAGGCTGATCTGACTGTAAATTCACCTCCATGTTTCTGCCTTTGCCCAGTTAATAAGTTAAAAATATTCAAAAACTGATTCCATCATCCTTTGATGAAGAGTGCTTCAATGATTCATGAGCCTCTGAGAGAATAAATGGGTAGCCATTACTTTTAAACTGTGAGTCAGAGTTCTAGCTTTTCATACACGAAGAAACATCCACACTGTGTCTGCCCTGTCAAGACCCCTTGGGATATGATAGGCTTCAATTTTGTTTTTCTCATGCTCCTGAACCCCTACCAAACATTTTCTCAAAAGGTCTCAGGGGTCAATTACCTTCCTCTTTGCCATTTATTCGGCTTTTGTGAGAAAAGTTTATTGTAGAAAAAATGAAGTCCTTGTATTTTATTATTTTTAATTATCTCTACATTTTAATAATTTGACTTCTTAAAATTGTTCAAAAAATTTTGAAGAGTTTTTGTGTATCCCTGTCAGAGGCATTTAGAAATAATTTAAAAGCCTTTGACTGCATTGAGCTATTAAAAGCCAACAAGATGTTTGATGGGCAGGGGTTCAGTGGTACAAGGCCTAAGATCTGCTGACTTCGGAGTACCTACTCTGGAGCTGTTTAGGGTCTGCAGACTGTGGAACATTTCGTATGCAGGAAGAGTAATTGCAGAAGTTAGGCACCACAGGCAGCTAGACTGAGGAGGAGGCTGAGCCCAGAACAAACAGACTCATTAATCTTCCTATCTCAAAATGCGGTGATATCTTCTGGGATATTGTTAGACCTGTGGCAATTACTCCACCAATGGCATTAAGCTACAAAGCATGGTTGAACAAAATAATTATTAATTCTTCTCGGAAGCTTGGCCCCGTTCGTTTTAAGCACTGCTACCAGATAAGTTGAATGAGCAATTTGTTTGAGCAATGGAACAGACAAGAGTGATGTGATAAAACCTGTGTATTGAATAGAGCTTAGATTATATGTGATACCACCTGGGAGTTCAGAGGAGGTCCCAGAATGGTGCATGCTAAGAATTAATTTGAAATTTGCCCAGTTATTAATGCTTGCTTTGGCTATTCATTTCAATCTGACATGGAAAACTTGAGTAAGTAAAAGCAGCTGAGGCCTCAGTCAACATCTATCCCCTGGTCCGGCTCAGCATAGGTTGAGGTGTTCAATCAAACTGGGATTTGTTACTGGCTGCCTTACCATTGTTAGCAGAACTTCTTCGATTGGGGTGGGGGCGGGGTAGAAAAAGCACTTCTCATAATGTTCGAGTCAGCAGAAATAAAAAGCAGAACTGGCAATTAACCTTCTGAAAATAAATTCCAAATTCATTCTGTCATCAAAAAGACTCAGAAGTGAGGTGGTAATCACCCACCAGCAAACTGAGACACTCAGGAATATCAAATACTTCTTGCTCCTAAGCCCATTATGAACCACTCAGCAACTTCTGTGCTGGATCAGGAACCTTGGTGTGTATTCTGTGTAACAAATAATTCCTGATTTAACTCTGTAACAAGACTCTGCAGGTGGTAAATCTCCAACTGCTCAGGATTAATACCGCTGGATAGGTCTGTGGTGTTTCATCTTCTAGTACATTGCTGCACGTGATCTTAGTGGATTGCACTGTTCGAAGTGCTGTCTGCCGGGGTGGGGGGTGGGGGGGTTGTCACGATAGTATAGCAGCTAGCATAACGCTTTACAGTGCTACAGTGCCAGTGACCCTGGTTCGATTCCTGTCACTGTCTGTAAGGAGCTTACACATTCTCCTCGTGACTGTCCGGGTTTCCTCTAGGTGATCCGGTTTCCTCCCATAATCCAAGGGGGTACGGTTTTGTAAAATAATCGGTCACATGGGTATAATTGGGTGGTGTGGGCTCTTTAGGCCGGAAGGGCCTGTTAGCATGCTGTATCTTTAAGTTGAAGCATTAATCTAAATCCACGTTCCTCAACTCCCCATGCCTCACTCTATTCTAAAGGACCTCATGTCTGTTCTATATTTTGAGGTTATTCTTCACTTTTGGCATAGTATTCTTCACTTTTTCATGGAGCATTTTGAAATCCTTGGCCTCAATAAATTCTCACTTGATGAGGAAGGAAAGGACATCCCAATGCAGCAGCAGGATCCATGGAATCCTTCATAAATCCACTTGTTTTCGAGAGAGGTTTGGGGCAAGATAGAGACTGAAGATCAGAAGGGACCAGAAAGTCTGTGAGGAAAGGCCAGAGGTCAAGGGGGCCTTGAAAAAGATGGAGACCCGCAAAACAACACCTCAGTTTGCCTTTTGGCTGTGCCCCTGACCCCTGAGTTCCAGATAATTTCTTGGGCACTGGGCCAGTCTGATGCCATAACTGCACTGCCTTTCTCAAGGACAGAGTTTTAAAGGAGAAAAATTGTTAAAGGTGTTAAAATAAGGCTGTTGAAAATGTAGAGGTTTTGTAATCCACCTCGTAGGCTTATGGTAGTTTGGAGAACTTGGCAGGAGTTTCTCCGATGCTATATTTTACCAGCAGGGTAGAGTTCTTGGCAAAACGTTTTTTCAAAGATTTCTTTAAAATAAAGTGGCTTTTTTGCATAATTGACAAGCAATGTAGATGGTGCAATGAAAAAGCTACCCTGTACTAAAGATCTAGCTGAAAGAACAGGAATTGAAACAATCTGTTGCTGTTGAGTTGATCTGTTTCCATTTCGTGACAAGGGCACAACAATTCTCTTGTCAGCGACTGACACACTGGCACTCGGGCATCCCCACCAAAGTACTCTTGAAACCAATAGATACTTTGTGCAGCTGAGGTAATCTAATGAATTTGCAGTGATGCAAAGTGGACCATTATCTGTGTTGTCTTGCCCAAATGATTGGGGCATTGTCACCTAGTGTTATGTTTCTGGTGTTCAGTGCTGGTTGTGTCTGTACTCTCTGGTCGATGATGCTAGTGCTAATTTGTACATTTTGAGGGGGCCCAAAATATAGATTGCTCTCGGTATGATTCTGCACTGGGAAATGCGTGGACTGATGGGGGATGGAATTCTGATATGCCTGAGGCCTTTCCTCTGCCAGATTCACTACTATGGAGCTGGCTGTGTAACGTGTGTAAGAGTTGCATTGTGATCAGGCCTATGGGATTGGGACCAGTGGCGAGAGGCTCCAGTAACCCAGGCCTCCTCATCCTTCTCCAGCTGGTCTGTCAACTTTGAGAGTCAGTTTCACTGGCTCCTGCTATTTTCCACTCCTACAGGGTGGCCTTCCAGGGACTATCCTTTACCCCGGGTGTTGTTTATCAGCCAACTGGCTCTCAGCAACAGCATGTAGAAATTTGGTACCAGCTTCTACATTGTACACTAATAATGTTTAGCTCCATTTCATCACCATATCTCAATTCAATGTCATCACACTGCTCATCTGACTGAAGTACAAGCTGGATCAAGTAGTGGCAAGAGTAGGCTCAGTACTTTCTGCTCCCGCCAGATGCCTGCTTCCTGAGCCAACAGTTCCGTGTCCCCACCATGAAATTGCCTGACCCTCAACCTGCCTCTTCAGGTACATGATTGTACATGGAGTGAAGTATTCCAAACAATTCCAGCCTCTGAGATACGTGCGCTTGGTTTTGGCCTCGGACACAAACCTGTTCCACTGTTAATGGCCATATCGACAACCGCCAAGGACCTTAACATTGCAATTTTGTTCCTTCATCAAGCTCAAGCTTTTTGACCAAGCTTTCTCTAATCTACACTAAATATCTCCTTCTGAGAATCAGTGATGGACTTTCTTTCTGTGAAGAAGCTTGGAATGCAGTTAGTAACAACGCTACACTTTTCTTTTGACTTTTTCTGCTCTGTGCTCTTGCTAACTGATAACCTGTCTTCCATCCCGGTAAACCCATCATACTTCTCTTGCTGAAGGACTATCTTTAAACAATTAAGTAAAACATAGATTGAAACTCAGTCATTTCATACGCTTCTAGTCTACCAACAAGGTCTTGCATTCAGATTTGCCTAAAGTTGTGATAAGACAGAAAAAGATGCCAGATGGCACAGACTTCTGCATTATGCATTACATAGTACTGCTGTTATATAGAACTCCATATCCTCTAATTTATCATGCGTGGATTTAATATGGCAGGAAATCTGTTTTAAGTATGCAACAGTTTGACAATGCATTTAATAAATGATGCTATTCATACAAGAAAATATTCACAGTACAGATGTTTTTACTTTAGCAAAGATAGCTTTAGCACAATGCAAAGCATGTCTTAAACCAGTTGCTCGTTTGATGAAGCTCTGCATCAAGTCACAAATGCCATTAAATCATGAAAATGTCATTTTACAAATGGAAATGCATTAGAGTATTTGCATTTAAATAGGCAAAATGTTGAAAGAAATTAAACAACTGAAAGATCCAAGAAAAGGCTTAAACGGGGGCAATTATCACCTGGATTGAACATTCGAAATGTATCATTGTTAGATTTATATCTGGGTGTTTTACAATGATTTTATATCCACTGATAGTATAGATATTAATTGAGCAAGATGTAATAATTTCTATATTATTTTTAGCTTGCTTTCTATTTGGTAACATTAAATATCTTCATGTACAGTATATGTCAAGGCATTGTTTAATTTCTTATGGAGCCATTCACTTGTAACATTTAAGCCATAAGCCTTGTAGAAATCATGAATTAAATTAGGATTGTGATACAGTCATAAGAATGGAAATTTTGGTTTGGGGATGGTAGTTTTAGTGCAGATCAGGCAATTGAAGTTTAGTCTAGCTGGCAGTCATTGTCACCTAAGGCCACACTAAGCTTGTGGTGAACAAAATGGACTCACTAGTGCGTGTAATCTTAGCAATCCAGCACAGTATGTGAATTTATTGTAGATAAAGCATGCTTTATTGTTTGGTAGTGAGGGTTCCCTTCACTATTTGATTGATATAAATGTGTTATAAAAGGGAAATAAACATCTGTACTCTAATGAATAAAGCATTAACATTTCTTCTGCTTAATTCCAGGATGCAAATTATGGACTTCTGCTCTCTTTAAAAGCCAGTCACATGTTAGATCACATTTTGCACATCTGAAGTTTAGGATGAGATTCTGATGTTTTACTGATTGTAATATCACAAACACAAGAAAATCTGCAGATGTTGGAAATCCAAAGCAACACACACAAAACACATATTTCCTTCCCCACCCCACCGTACTTTTTGCTTTCCACAGGATTGCTCTCTACGGGACTCCCTTATCCACTCGCCTCTCGCCACTGATCTTCCTCCTGGTACTTAACCTTGCAAGCAGAACAAGTGCCACACCTGCTCCTACACCTGTTTCCTCACTACTGTTCAAGGCCTCAAACTGTCCTTCCAGGTGAAGTGACATTTCACCTCAGAGTGTGTTGGGGTCATCTACTGTATCTGGTGCTCCTGGTGTGGTCTCCTGTATATCGGTGAGACCCAATGTAGATTGGGACACTGCTTCACTGAGCACCTTCACTCTGTCCCCCACAAAAAGCAGGATCTCCCACTGGCCACCCATTTCAATTCTGCTTCCCATTCCTATTCGGACATGCCAGTCCATGGCCTCCTCTATCGCTGCAATGAGGCCACACTGTGGCTGAAGGAGCAAGACCTTCTATTCCATCTGGGTAGCCTCCAATCTGTTGGCACGAACATCGGTTTCTCGAACTACCGGTAATTGCAACTCCTTTGCTCCTTGACCATTCCTCAGTCCTGATTCCCTCTCTCACATTATCTCCTTACCTGCCCATCACCTCCATCTGGTGCTGTTTCCCCGTCTCTTTCTTCCATGGCCTTCTGTCTGACCTATCAGATCTTCCCATCTCTAGCCCTTTATCTCTTTAACCAATCAACTTCCCAGCTCTTTACTTCACCCCTTCCCCTCTCCCGGTTTCACCTATCACCCACAACCTTGTACTTCTTCCTCCCATCCCCCCACCTTCTTACTCTGACTACTCCTCTTCCATTCCAGTCCTGATGAAGGGTCTCAGCCCGAAACGTTGACCGTTCAGTCTTTTCTGTAGATGCTGCCTGACCTGCTGAGTTCATCCACCATTTTGTGTTAGCTGCTGATTGTGGGATCTCTTCGCTCTTTTCCCTTATCAAAACATTTGATGCTGAAAATCTTTATTTTAATAAGTCATTTGTTATGTATAATAAATGTTCTGTACTCTGTCAGTGTTTAGACTCACTGAATTCATCTTTATGTATAATATAAATATAAAATTTCATTCAGTGTAGCAATTAGAATTTGGGAATGTGAGATTAAATTTAAAAATGGAAGATATCAAAGTGTCCACGTCTGGGTTCTGATCTTTGGTAACCTATCCCACTGTGAAAAACATAATAAGTTGCAAATACGTATGTTGAATGTGAGGCCTCCTTGTTCTGCATCAACACAGCATTCCATTTTCCCTCTCTTTTCCGGGTTATTGGACTTGAGTTGGGTTCGAAAGGGCCAGATTCAGGTTTCAGCAGCAGAGCTGATCCAGGGGCTGGGGTTTGAGCCTAACTCTGGGTGTTGTCTATATAGACTTTGCATGTTGCCCCCGTCGATTTCTCCACAGTGCTCCTATCTTCTTCCTTATCCCAGCTTTATCTCAGATTGGCTTGTAAAAAGTTATTTGACTACCGTACCGTACTAGTTACTTGAGAGGCAGAAGGGTCAAAATGGACTTGATAAGCACATGTGAGTAACTAGGTTGCAGGGAGGGTATAGGGCTAATGGGATTGTTTTGTGCGAGCCAGCATGGATCCAATATACCAAGTATCACCTCGTTATGATCTTACACTTTATTGTTTACCTGGACTGCACTTTCTCTGTAGCTCCTGCAGTTTATTCTACATTGTTAATGTTCTACCTTGTTCTACTTCCATGCACCTTGTAAAGATTTGATGTGCATGAACAATATGAAAGACAAGCTTTTGACTGTATTTTGTTTCAGGTGATAATAATACACTAATACCCACACCCGTATTGTCGTAAGTAAGTGAGGTTGGTCATAGAACAATACTGCCTTTTGGGCCAATGAGTCCATGCTGACCGCAGTGCACGCCCAGCCAGTCCCATTTTCCTGCATTTGGTGTTTAATTTTCTACCTGAGCACTAAGGAGATTGATTAAGCAGGAGGCCAGCACTAGTTGGGAACACTCAACAAGACATGGTGAGGATGAAGGGATAGTAAACATTGAGTTTGGAGGGCTGATTTTACTGAAAACAGTAGTCCCTTCGTCCTACAATATTGAGCCAACTCTTTAACCTACTCCTAGTGGAATATTTTCAATACTGGATCTGTCTTGAAGAGAATTAAAGGGATATTGAACAGTTTAGCTTCTGCATGCTCATACCATGTTTTTTTTCTTTTCTGCAGGGTTAGGGTGTGCCCATCAGTAGCCAAGTGCTGTTCTTCCCCCTTTCCACTAACCCATAAAAAATGCATTAGCTAGTTTTTTTTTCACATCTCTTCAAGGTTTAGAGTACTCCTGCTGACAGTTCCAGAGGGACTAACAATCTGGATGAATTTACAATGAGTTTACAGGGCAGAATTTGATAGTTTTTATAAGTAATAACAGCCAGAAATCTACAGTTGTCAATTAACTGCAGTCAACACAGGCAATCAACACATTGCTCAGAAACATATAAAAAATCATTAAAAATTGTTACAAATTTTACACAATTAAGAATAACACATAAAAGCAATTAAAAATCAAAAATAAAAAGATTTAACTGAACAATTTAAAAACTAAATTTTTAGTAGTATTGTTCAACAGTGCAATTAAAACTGCAATTAACTCGAGATTAGCTTTTCCCCTCAATGGTTACAGAACCCAACTGCACAGCAAGTGGAGAGGGTGGTGGTTGACTGGCATCAAAATAAGCTGGTGAAACGGGAAGCCAGCTAAAAAATTAAATGTTATGCAGAGTGTGAAGTGATGCACCTTGAAAGCAGAAATGAGAAGTGCAGAAATGGACACATGGTCCAGGAACTAGGCGACCAAGGAATGTATGTGAAATCTTTGAAGCTGGCAGGAAGTTAATCAGACTGCAGCAAAAGCAAATTAAGTCCTAGCCTTAAAAACATTAGTATTGATTATGAAAACAATGCAAAGCCTTTGTAAATTATTAACTAGTTTTCAGCTGGACATACTTACTGTCTTGTTAGATCCAATACATTTTGGACAGTATGCTGAAAATTTGGAATAGATATGAAGGAGATTTCCTAGATTGGTAACCAAAGGATTGGGGTTAGTTGTAAGGGAAGACTGGGAAGCAGACTAAGTTGAGATATTTAATGGATTCAAAATGCTGAAGATTTTTGATTGAGGATTGTTGGCCAGCTAAAAACAAAAGACACATGAATAGTATAAGAACCAGCAGGAAGACGAGGAATTGTTTTACATAGTGAGATCCAGAATGTGCTGCCTTTAAGGGTGGCTGGAGTAGTTCCAATATTAACTTTGAAAAGAAAATTGAATGCATTGTTGAAAAGGAAACATTTCTAGGGCTGTGGAGAAGAAATAAAAGTTTGCACAGTCACAGTGAGCTATCTGGTCTTCTGATCCTGAGAAACAGAGTCAAGTCATAAGATTAAACCTGGACAAATGAACTTCTATCAATGTGGCGTCATTCACAGCCTTGGGGCATCCCAAAAAGCTTTGGAAGCTAATGAAATAAATTTGAACTGTACTCACATTTGCAATGCAAGGAAATACAGTTTCACAAACATCAGAGGAATAATAGTGAAGTTATTTAATTTAGTATTGTTGGGTGATAGAGACCGTAGAACACTTTGATTCGGTGACTCTTTAAATATTGGCCAACACATCAGGTCCCCAGCTGCCACATATTGCACTAAAGTGGCAACCCTGTTTATTAACAAGTCTGGTCAGCTTGACCTGACAGTAATTAATCCAATAGTGACACCTCAGTCAGTGACTTCTTGATCATGATGTGAATTTATTACTGTTTAAGTCTTTGCTTCAACCCTTAAGTGCATGTGTTGTTTGGGTTGAGCATAAAATTAAACAGTAAATGTATTGTTTTGCAAGATTAAGTATTCCCACCTTTTAGCCCATTTGCAATGCCAGGCTAATCCTGAGCATTGGCGCTGATAGTTCTGTGGCATCACAGTAAATCACCAGGGTAAAGATTCATTCTAATATATTGAGCACAAATGTCTGCTCTTTTCTCTCACAAATAATAGCCAGAATTCAGCAGAAATCTCTTAAAGATGCCTCCAGCAGGATTTAGGAAAGCAAACCTACTAAGTAGTTCACTTGTAATCTTTGCCCTGCTTTATTGTTAGATATTGCTTTGTTTAAAAATTTAAATGCATTTCAGTCAGAGATGCAAACGATAGGAAGTATAATTTCTGCTGATACTCCTATTTAAAATAAATTGCTCAGCTTTACTATCCCATCACGGGTTTACATCCAAATATTTGCATAATGCTTAGCCCATTTCAGTTTTAAAGAAGACAGTCCAGAGTTATTTCCAAGCATTTGATGTTTTTGGAGGTGCCAAGATATCTTAAATCTTTTGATCTTTGTCTGTTGACTGAGTAATCTCCTATATGCATGTGATCCAGTGAAGTTACATTGACGCTTATGAAACTTGTCAGCAGGGACTATGTTTGGATAAATATTCCAAATATCAATTGATTGAACAAAGTGAATTACATTCCCCATTTAGAGATAGCTACTAACCTTTAACACAATGTTTTGTAGCAAAGTGATTGTTTCACTGGGTTTCATGTTTCTATTAAACTGTACATCCAATACAAAAGAAAGTTTCGTATTATTCTGTACATTAAATGGTCTTGCTGCTCCCAATAAAGATTGGAAAGGCAATTACATAACAAAATCAGCAAGGATGAAGGTAAGCCTTTCTATCAGACTGGTGGTGACTGGTGAAAAAGCTTCAGTTTCTTAATCTGATTTCCTTCCTAACCAATGGAAGTAAGTATGTGTGAGAGGCTGCTGCTGTTCATTTCTATTTGAAAACTGAAACTTCACCCTTGAGAGAAATTTTTATAGCCACCCAACCATTACTGCAAATGGACAGAAAATCTAACATTGCTGCAAGAAATGTTTAGAGAGGCAATTTCTTTCATTAGCTCTTAAAATTGAAGAGTTGTTATTTGACCCTTCATCTGGCATCAAAATATCCTGGGGGATTTTCCCACAGTTCCTACTCAAGGTGCACTGAGCATTCACTTCACCAGCATCTTTAATGAATGCTGTTTAACATGAGGTTGTGGTGTTCACAGGTCGGTACTGCTGTGGGCTTGACAGCTGTCAGCTTTAATTCTCTGTTGTTTCAGAGATCACTTGGGGGCTCTTCTATTTGCCTGCCATGGGTGACCTGTAATTACTTGCCACTCCTCAGTAGCAAAACGGAACACAATGATGTGGCCTTCACTCCAACGTCCATTTTGTTGGCTGAATCAGGCTATGCAACTCAATCTGTCTTGGACTTCCATCTGATATTTTTTTTATCCTCTTTGAGAAGCATCTCCTCATAGTTTTATGATCATCTCATTGTGTCTCACTTGTCTAAGCTTAAAACTCGGTGCCTCAATATTGTCAAGTGCTTTGAAATGCACACTACTGTGGCAAAGACCTACTGCAGGTTTTCTTGGATCACTAGGGGAGCAATTTCTTATCCTTGGTTGTGCAACTTGTAAATTGTGTACCTAGGGGCCTCAAAGGCCAGAGTTTGGAACCTAGGGTAACTGTACAATTTCAGGAAGGAAAAACCCTGTCAGTAACTCTTTCAACATTTAGTCTCAAGAGGAATTATTGCTTCGAGGATTGGCTGTCAGGTGGAATTCTGAACTACTGGCGATGAGTCAGATGAGAAAAGGCATTGCATGTTTTTTGCAAAGGATCAGGCATAGTGTTAAAGGTGGTCATTTTGGTGGAAGTAGCATTGCAATTTGCCTATTGCCTCAATAGGTCAACAGCAGATGCAATCTCAATGGCTCTTCACACGCCCTCAGAACACCTGGACTACAAAAACCCCTATGTCAGGATGCTGTTCATCGACTATAGCTCAGTATTTAATATCATCATTCCCACAATCCTGATTCGAGAAGTTACAGAACCTGGGCCTCTGTACCTCCCGCTGCAATTGGACCCTCGACTTCCTAGCCAGAAAACCACAATCTGTGCGGATTGGTGATAACATTTCCTCCTTGCTGACCATCAACACTGGTGTACCTCTGGGGTGTGTGCTTAGCCCACTGCTCTACTCTCTCTATACCCATGACTGTGTGGCGAGTCATAGCTCAAATACCATCTATAAATTCGCTGATGATACAACCATTGTTGGTAGAATCTCAGATGGAGACGAGAGGGCGTACAGGAGTGAGATATACCAACTAGTGGAGTGGTGTCACAGCAACAACCTTGCGCTCAACATCAGTAAGACGAAAGAGCTGATTGTGGACTTCAGGAAGGGTAAGATGAAGGAACACATACCAATCCTCATGGAGGGATCAGAAGTGGAGAGAGTGATCAGTTTCAAGTTCCTGGGTGTCAAGATCTCTGAGGACCTAACCTGGTCCCAACACATTGATGCAGTTATAAAGAAGGCAAGACATCTCTCTTGCTGCTGTCCACTTTCTTAAAAAAGGAAGAAGATGCCTTCAATAGACTATCTAGAGACACCTGAGAAGGTTCAGTGCTGTCTTCAATGGCAGGCTGTGTAAGGGTGGCTCAAGTAATGTCTGCCTTTGAATTATGACCATGTTGGCTTCCTTTTCTAATCAAGTCCAAATGCCTGTTTTTCTCATTGAGTATGTGCTCTCCCAATATTACAGCAGCAATGTCAAACCATCATAGCATTATGTAAAGTGGCAAGGGTTCAGTTTAACCATGCTCGTGCAGAAAGGTTATTGCTTAACTTCGTTGCCTTTATACATAAACAATCTGCACTACATCTTTGAATTTCTGCGCCATTGCCTTTGCAAGTTGCAAGACTAATGGGTCCAGCATGGAGTCAAAATTATGTCAGTTGTGTGATTGAAGTCGCCTTACACTGGAACCGCAATCATGAACTCATTAAAGCATGAAAGGATCTGCTTCTCACATTTAGATGTATTAGAAATGTGCTAAACTGTCCTTTAGAAAGAAAGCACTTTATCATAGGTTAGCAAGAGGAATTTCAACCTTGGATCTGAAATTCATCTGCACACTGCTGATGTATGTGTATGAGTCCAGAATTTGTCACCACACTGAGTCTAGGCTGGTAACTCTTCAAGGGCAATATGCTGTCAATACCAGCTCATGCACGTCAGTGGCATTGCTCAGACCTGCTGGCAGACTGCTTTAATGGCTTCAGGGACTCATTGCTTAGGAGCTCCAGCTTCTAAGTGAACAAGCAGAATTTGAAAAGAAGTAATCATATCCCTTCCAGATTGTTTATCTTACCCTATTAAGCATTTGGATGTTTTCCACATTCCTGGCCTAGCTCAAGCTTTGCAGACAAATGTCCCGATGAAATTTTTGGGAAAGCCTGGGAACACCACTAAACAAAGGTAGAATGAAGGTTTACCTTCACACCCTTGGACCAGGAAAAGCAGGGCCAAATCAGAGGAAACGGGATGACACCTTGCTTTCTGGTCCCAGGTCCAAAACTTGTTTCTTCAAGAGCTGAAGTTTTTAGTGTGAATCAGAATCAGGGGTATTATTACTGGCATATGTCATGACATTTTTTTTTTTTTGCAGCAACAGAACAGTGAAATACGTAGCAGTACAATAAATTACAATAAGAAATATATATAAAAAGTAAATAATGCAAAAAGAAAGCAAAAATAATGAGGTAGTGTTGATGGGTTGGTCCATTGTCCATTCAGAAATCTGATAGTGGAGGAGAAGCAGTTGTTTCTAAAATGTTGAGTGTATGTCTTCAGGTGCCTGTACCTCCTCCTTAGTAGTAGTAATGAGAAGAGAGCATGTTCTGGCTGGTGGAGGTCATTAATGAGGGATGTTGCCTTTGTGAGGCATCGCCTTTTGAAGTTGCTGGGGAGGCTAGTGCCCATGATGGAGATGGCTGAGTTTACAACCTTCTGTAGCTTTTCCCAGTCCTGTGCAGTGGCCCTCTCCATACCAGATGGTGATGCAACTAGTTAGAATGTCAGGGAGATATAGGAACATATTCTAAGATTGTAGTGCAGCTAAAGATGCTGAGAGGCATTCAGCGTCTATTTACAATAAGAAATTCCTTGTTCCTATAGACTGAGGGGTATTGACTGGTTTGCTATGTCAATACCCCTAACTCTAATATGTTTCCATTGACTTTTGGAGAATCAAAATTGATGAAATATTGAGCAACTTAACAAAATTATCAGGGAAATCTTTATATTGGAGCCAACACTGCAAGGCAAACGGTATCATTCTGTTTTAATAAATATTCCTATAACATTTAATAAGTTTGTCTCTAGGCAAACAGAAACATAATGACATTTATTTATAATATTGTAAATAAATTCATGTTTCTTCCTTGCATGCTTATAAAATATTCTGTATTTAGAATCAATGCTGGTAATGACAATAGATTATGAAGTCAGATTTAAGTAAGCCTGCAGATCAATCTAGCTATTCTATGTTAATATTTGATGTCTATATTCAAGATGTCTATTAATAGGAAAGCCTATTCTGTTGTTATTTCTCTTGCAGAATTCTGTTACAATTCAATTTACACAATTGAGGCATTGGACAAGTGATCCCTTTCTGAGTATGAACAGTTTAATCATGCACTTCTGTGCTGCTAAGAATGGGAGGGGCTAATCTGAATCACTGAAACCATGGTTAGCCACGTGGTTATAGCATTAACAAATGGGCTGAATTTAACATTGTGGGATTAATCCTATTTCAATGATGGTCAAATGCAAATTCAGTCCTGAGCTAAAAGTTGAAATTCTATTGTCTTCCAGCCTAAATTCACCTGATTAAGTGCAGCAAAAATGAATGTGGATCTGGAGTTGGCCAAGATGTACTACAAACCTGATTGTAATCACTGCATGCTGGTCTACCCACAGTAAACTTTCACACTCTTAATTATCAAGAGGAAGCCCATCTTTGTTCAAATACATTCAAAGGAGATTTCCAAAATCTTATTTCTCTTTGAGAGAAAAATACACACAGTGGCCACTTTATTAGGTACCTCCTGTACCTAATAACATGGCCAGTGAGTATGTTTGTTTATTTATTTGTTTATTGATATACAGCATGGAATAGGCTGTTACAGCCCTTTGACCCATGTCACCCAGCAACCTTAGCCTAATTATGGGCCGAATTCCAATGATAAATTAACCTACCAACCACTGTGCTTTGGACTGAGGGAGGAAACTGGAGCACCTGGAGGAAACCCATGTGGCCATAGGGGGAATGTACTCCTTACAGACAGGGGCAGGAATATGTTCCTGGTCTTCTGCTGCTGTAGCCCGTTCACTTCAAGGTTCTCCATGTTGTGCTTTCAGAGATGCTGTTCTGCACACCACTGTTTGTAACACGTGGCTATTTGAGTTACTTTTGCCTTCCTGTCAGCTTGAACCAGTCTGGTCATTCTCCTCTGAACTCTCTGATGAACAAGGCCTTTTCACCTACAGAACTGTTGTTCACTGGATGTTTCTTGTTTTTCACACTATTCCTTTCAGACTCACTGGAGTCTGTTTTGCATGATAATCTCAAATTTCTGAGCTACTCCATCACACCGTCTGGCACGACCAGTCATTCCACGGTCAAAGTCACTTAGATCACATTTCTTCCCCATTCTGATGTTTGGTCTGAACAACAACTGAACCTCTTGACCATATCTGCTTGCTTTTATGCATTGAGTCACTGCCACATAATTGACTGATTAGACGTTTGCATTAATGAGCAGATATAGCTAATAAAGTGGATACTGAGCAGAAACATCCCCATTTCAGCCTTATGTAAATGAGTTGTAATTTTCAAAAGTGCGTCTTTAAGTCTAGATTCCCCCCAAAGCAGAAAACATCCCTTCTACATCCACCCTATCAAGATCTCTCAGGATCTTAAATATTTCCAATAAGGTTCCCTCTCACTCTTCTGATCTTTAATGCATATAAACCTAGCCTGCCCAACTTTTCAAGGTAAGACATACAAGAGATGTAGGAAAGACCTTAGGGAATGAGGACGGTAAAAAGAGGTCATGAAACAGACTTTGCAAGCAGGACTAAATTGAATCCCAAACCTTATTATGTTAGAAGCAAGAGGGCAGCCGATGAAAGAGTAGGTGCCCTTGGAGGACAAAAGAGAAATCTTTGTGTGGAGCCATGATATATGAGCTGTATTCTGAATTCTGATATCTTCTCATCACTATTCACTAGGGATAAATCTGCAGAGTTAGAGAAATGGTGCACTGATGTTTTAGAACATGTTTATATCAGGAAGGAGAAGGTGTCAGATATTGTAATATCAGTATACTACAGTAAGTAAGGGAAGAGGTTACTGGGGCGTTAATGGAGATTTTTACCAAAAAACTGGAAGATTGCTTATGTTATTCTCTTCTTCAAGTAGGATATTAGGAATAAGCCAGAAAGCTACAGGAATGTGCCTTGCACCAATGGGAAAGACATTATTGGGGGAAAAAAATTCTAAGGGCCAGGCTTTCCTTTAACTTAGAAAGACAGGGACTGATTGGGAGGAATCAATGTAGTTTTGTTCGGGGAACTCTGTCTCACAGATCTGAGTTTTTCAGATCGTATAATGGAACGAGCTGTCAGAGGATATGACAGCAGAAGATATAATAAGATTTATCTGTTACATCGATGGGAAAGGAAGTAGGCTCCATGAAGGCAAATGGGATTAGTGTAGGTAGGGCTCGCTGTAATGAGCTAGTTAGGCTAAAGGGCCTCTGTCGGTCCTGTAGAGTTGGGTCTTTCTGTGATGTAGGTGAACAAAAAACCCATTTCGTACATTTGACATTCAAATATCCTTGAAATGGCTGTCTTGCTCCTTTCAAGAACTCCCACCACGAGTAATTCTTCAGACAAACCAATTGGAGTTGTGCAACAGCATAAATAATAATTAGAGGAATTGATTGCATGACTTAAGGGAAAGTGCATTGGTAAATAGTAGCTGAAAATCATCTTCCCTAACATTTCTTTCCCCTTTTTGTGATAAATCTGCAGACAGCCTCACCCAGCCTGTAAAAAGGTAGATTTTTGAAACATTCTGCTTCTTTCTAAGGAAAAGAACAATAGGGTGCCGTGCATCCCCATTACTAAATTAATACTTAGCAGGTTCCCCACATGTTCATGGCTGCAGCATAACAAGGCACCCCCATAACAAGGCAGATCATTTCTCCCCATACATGCCCTGTTATTTCAATTAGAATTATCTAAAATATAAGTTAAAATGAGACCTCATCGGGCAGGCAATCCATACAGTGTGCTCAGAAATAAATATGAATGTCTGCTGTTTCATACAGGCACAGCTGCTAAACTTAGAGTCCAAAGATACTCGGAAGATTTTGTTTTACATTTTTGGATTTCAGTCACCAGTTGTAATGAAACAGAGCTTGGTGTCACATCAAATGGGAGATTTGTTAGGATTCGGCTCTCAAAGCCGTGACAAGCAGGGTGGGTGTTTTAATCCTTTTGACTGTATTTCGTTGATGAAAATGTCAGTTCGTAATTAAATGTCATTTTTCTGCTTGACAGGCAGTGCACAATGACAAATTAAGAAGTAGAGTTCCCATGTACAAAAAAGGCTGGCTTTTATTAACACTGGATTTTGAAATCACAGGATGCTTGTAAAATGGGGGGGAAAATCAGCCAAGGTTTCAAATCCCTTGACCTGCCTTGTAAGTCAGGTTTTGCAAAAAGGCTTTGGCAGGAAGCTCTTGTCTGCAGGATTAGAGATTTAATAATGGGGTGAGCTGTGGCGTCGCGAATACTGACAGCCCTTGACCTCCTCTTCTTTCCAGAGGGTTCCCATTGTTATAATGAGGCCACTTGTGAGTAGTATCCAGGGTCACAGAGATGGCAGGTGAGATTTACTAGTCAGAACAATCTTTGCTGGTGCTTGCTCAGTGGAGAGCTGGGTCATAACTTCTGCTTTTCCTGACGCTGTCATTTACTTATGGCTAAAGACGCAGAGGAGAACCATTAAAATTATGACCACTTGCCTTCTGACTTCCTTTCTTAATTGTAAAGACGATTGTACAGCAAGGTGCTGGCACACGGCAGCAAGGCAGTTGTGCAGTCAGATGAGTAACCCAGAGGGCTAGACAGGAGATATGAATCACACCATTGCATTTGCTGAGTTTAAATTTGGTTAATTAGTAAGCAGTAATTTAGGGGAAAAAATGCTCATTGCTGTAATGGTAATCAAAAACAACTGGATTGTTGTCAAAAGTTATGTCTCCATCTGTTTTTTGTATAAAAGGAGATTAGACATCCTTCCCCAGCTTGACCTTATGTGTGATTCTAGTCCACATCAATGTAGTTAGCTATGAACTGTTCTCTGAAATGACCAAGCAAGCCTTCTCATTGAAAAGAACTTAGCACAGACAATACTGATCTCATCCAGTGTTCCCTAGATTACAACATGATTGTGCCATATTGGATAATTCTGTTTAGGTAACTGTGCACAAAGGAAAAAGCAAGAAGGAGGTTCAAGCTAATTGTGGTTTTTGGATGGCCCGCTAGTGTATGTCAGTCTTGCTCACTTCGCTAGCACTAGAAATATACTGTAACTTCCTCTTCCTCTTCAGAGTTACCAAAGGATGCTGCTCAGTGCACTCCATCCCTGTTGTAGGCAGTAATCTTGAGATGCTGCAAATCTTCCTTGTACAGTTTCACCCAAATGCCTATCTTCCAGCTCTGAACGAGATGTTGATAATACCAGGGAGGAAGCAAGTAGGGAAGTTATAGTTCATACATTCCCCATTTCTGCTGCCTTCTGCCTGTTATTCCTTTTACATAGTGGAATAGCAGTGATAATTAACGAGCTGATCACCAAACAGGAAGATATTTTAGATTATGAAGACACATAGTCCCCTTTTATTGTCATTTAGTAATGCATACATTAAGAAATGATACATTATTTCCTCCGGTGTAATATCACAAAACACAGGACAAACCAAGACTGAAAAAACCACATAATTATACATATAGTTACAACAGTGCACAATACCATAACTTGATGAAGAAAGTCCATGAGTACAGTAAAGTTCAAAGTTTCTCAAATATCCCACATCTCACGCAGATGGAAGAGGGAAGAAAAACTCTCCCTGCCATGCCGACCACAGTCCGACTCTGAGTCATCCGAAAACTTCGAGCTGTGATCAGCTCTCCGACACCGAGTACTGAGCGGCATCCCTGCCGAAAGATTTGACCTCCTTCTCGGTCGCCAAAAGCAGGCAAGGCCGGGGATTTTGAGGCCTATCCTCCGAAAGATTCCCGACCACACAGTAACGACAGCAGCGAACGGGCGTTTCAGAAGTTTCGCTAGATGTTCCTCTGTGATTTCACACCCATTCTCCATCAAATCAGAATTGTCCACAGCCCCTACTTAACAGATACGACATCATTTTTAACCGGAAAGCTGCGCACAATAAAGTGCAAGGATAAAAGTGCAATATTTTGTAATAAAGTGACAGGTAAACACTTGGCTATAATCCCGATCCTCTCCCGATGCAAATCCAGTTGAATCCGTTTTTTTTTTACTTTCTCATGTCCAAACTTTCCCGAATCATGCAGTAATTTTGCACCCTGCTGTACAGCAAACATGTTCTGTGCACACATGCCGTGAAAACCTACACTGCAAAGTCATCTTAACTGGCAAATCAAAGGCCAATTAAATACAGTGGCAGATTGCTCGGTAATTTGTCAGTTGGTGGAAAATGCCTATTTTGTAGTCTTTGCTGTATTTCTACAGGTAATAATAGACTTTTGATTTTGTTTCAGTCAGCATGATCCAATCTTTTCTGAAGAGGTGTATAAAATTACGAGGGCTTTTGATGGAATTGATGAGGACAAATGCTTCCAGCTACAGGAAGATTTGTAACCAGAGGGCAGTGATTTAAGATAATTAACAAAAGAACCAAGGGGAGATGGGGTTGTTTTCATGCAGTGAGTTTTAATGATGTAGAATGTCCTGCCTTAAAGGATGGTGGATTCAGAACCAGTAGGAATTTTCAAAGACAAATGGAAAACAGTTTCCAAAGTGAAAACTTACAGTGCTGTGGGGAAAAGGCAAAGAAATAGAATATCTGGACAGCTCCCTCAGATAGCAAGAACCTGATCATGTCAGGTTGGAATTACTGTGTCAGAAGACGAACTGAATAATTGGTGTATTGTTAGTTTTATTATGTTGGATTTCATCCTTTAGAATGTAATTATATCTTTGGATTCAGACAGAAGGCCTTCAGGAAGCTATGGGCCAATGTCGATGAACTTCTCTGTATCAAAGCTTTAATTTCTGAAGACAGCTCATCGTCCATTGTAGTTAGAGTTTTGACTGAAATGTAATTTTTTTGGCTTTGCTGAATGTTTTAATTAAAATTACTGCCTGATAATTCACAGCAATTTCCAGTTGACCATCAAGATAGAACACATGGCAGTATCTCAAAAAGTCAACATCGAGGGCAAATTTTCATTACAATTTATCAAAGTGATATTCCTCCCAAATTGATTTAAAATGTGTAAATGTTAAGTGATAAATGAGAACTGAGAGAAAAAAAGAAATGTACTAAACAAATACAGGGAGAGTTGTTGGGAAAAAATTACCAATGAGAATCGTTTTTATACACAAAAATAACCAAATAGCAATATGTAAAAATGGGACAAATTCTCTTGAAGTCTTTTGGCCATTTGAAATATTTATTATTGAAAAGATAATGTATTATAAAGACAGGACAAATGACATGTTATAAAATATCTTGAATAAGCCGACAGAGCAATTTCGCTACTCTTCTTCAAAGCATTGGTTTTGCCTTTATTCCTGAGAAATTGGATCGCATTGCAGTGTTCTGCAGTCCAGTTTCTATTTTATGCAGAGCAAATTACACCAAAGAGCATTTCAGAGCAAAACCAAGCTCCACACAAAATTGCAGTTGGCAAAATTACCAAGAGATATAAGAGACTTCCAACTGGCTTGCTACATTTTTATCTTGAATGACATTATAGAACTGAAATGGTTTTTCGACAAGATGAGCAGCAATCAATATAAAAGACCAAGTATTTATTGGATAGAGTTTTATGGGCAGGTAATATTTACGGAGTAATTCAAACCTTTTGGACACCAGCGACTTTATCTTCAGCCGTTTTCTTTTTGTTGTCTTCCCTTGTGGTTCTTAAGCCTCTGTGAATCGTTTTTCTGTGTGCTTGGCTTTAGCACTCAATCCACAAAGGACACTCAGTCAATGTATTAAGTTCAAGTTGTTATTAAGACAACCCCTTCATCTGAGTTTCTCATGAACAGTGCGTCATCTAATAAGACATAATTATAGTAGCAACTAACAAATGCTGCCTGGTGGTGTAGTGGCATCTGCACTGGACTTCAAGGTCAGTGGTCCTGGGTTTGAACCCAGCGGGCTCCATGCTGGGTTGAGCATCGAGCTAGCAACTCAGTCTTGTATAAAACAGACAAAGAGCAAGGTTGCTGGCCGATGTGCTGCAAGGCATGGAAAGGAACAATAAACAACTAACAAATCTGGTGTGCTTAGATTTCTACTTAAGTTCTTCTTTAAAGTACAATTAAGATTAATGGTTAAACCGTTGAAAAATGAAATACCAATTCTTTTTCAGAGAGAACAGAATTGTACTCAAAGTATAATTTTAGATGTGAATAGAAGTGTTTAAGTCCACGGTCTCATTTTATCCTCTTTGTTTAGTAAAATCCAATTGAGGGGAGATGGAGGGGTATTTGGATAGGACCTCCTTAATGTGACCTTGATTCATTGGGTCTCGTGGTAAAAAGTGCCACAGCCATTCGTGACCGCATCTGACCTTGATGTTGTTCTCCCAGATCAAAACACATCTTGAATGTTCAGCCATTGTTTTCAATTATCACCGTCACACAGTTACCTTGCTTTCTGAGTAATAAGCAGATAACTTGTTGAGATAAACAGATAATAGTCTCAGTTCGATCATATCTCCTCAGGTAATTATGAAACCAAAAAAACCTTAAGGATTTGTATAACTAATATGCTCATCATACAGTTTTGTTTTTTTCTGTTTGTTGTGGTAAGATTTTGACTTTCTCGGTTAAGCTTCTCATGAGGCCTTATGATTACAATTTTATTACTACTCACGATAGAAAAAATGCAAAAGGGATTTGTCAGCATAACTAACTCCCCGAAAGAATACAGACCTCCTCATGAGAAACACACACACACACACACACACACACACAATGCCGGAAGAACTCTGCAAGTCAGGCAGCGTCTATAGAGGAGGATAAGCAGTCAAGGTTTCAAGCTGAGAGGGAAGGGAAGGGGACAGAAGCTTGAATGAGGTGGAGGTGGAGGAGGGAGAGGAGTACAGACTGGCTGGTGGTGGTTGAGACCAGGTGAGGGTGAAGGTGGGTGGTTGGGGGAGAGGGCTGAGAGGGGAATGGGAGGGAGGTGATGGGCAGGTGAAGAAAAGATAAGGCCTGAGAGGGGAGCCAGCGGGAGGTGATGGGTGGGTGAAGAGAAGATGAGGGGAGCCAGAGGGAGGTGATGGGCTGGTGAAGAGGAGTCGTGAAAGGAGAACTAGAAAGGGAAATGGAAAGAGAAGGAGGGGGGGGGGGAGTGATTACCAGAGTTGGATAGACTGATGCCCATGCCAACAGGTTAAAGGCTACCCAGGTGGAATATGAGATTTTACTCCTCCAAGTTGGAGTTTAGCTTCATTGAGGCAGCAGAGGTGGCCTTGGACTGATGTCCAAACGGGAATGGAAAGTGGAATTGAAATGTGTAGCCACCAGGAGGTTTTGCTTTTTGAGACAGCCAGTGCTCAATGGAACAGTACCCCCATCTGTGCTAGGCATCAGCGATGTAGCAGAGGCTGTGTCGGGACGTCCGGGTACAGTAGATAAAGCACAACAGGTTCACAGGCGAAGTGTTGCCTCACCTGGAATGATTGTTTGTTGCCCTGAATGTTGGTGAGGAAGAAGGTATAGGTGCAGGGGTGGCATTTATGATACTCGCAGGGGTAAGTGCCAGGAAATCAGTGGAGTGGGATGAGTGGAAAAGGGAGTCATGTAGAAAGTGATCCTTACAGAAAGTGGGGGAAGAGGTAGATGGGAAAGACGTCTATTGGATGTGACAGAGGATACAGAGAATGATGAGAGTGGAGGCTCATAGGGTAGTAGGTATGGACAAGAGAGCCCTATCCGTGTTATGATGGTGAGAGGATTGGTTGAGGATAGATGTGCAGGAAGTGTTGGAGATGTGGGTGTGGGTAACATCGACAGTAGAGAATATTTCTCCTCATGAGGAATACTTTATGTTAAAAAAAATCAGAAGTAAATTTATTCTCAAAGTGCATATATGTGGCCGTATGCTACCCTGAGATTCATTTTCTTGCTGGCATTCACAGTAGATGAAAAGAAACATAATAAAAGTAATGAAAAATTACACCAAAAATGGTCAAATACCAATGTGCAAAAGGAGACAAACTGTGTAAATAAAAAGTATTTCTTAAAAATAATAAATAAGTAATAAATAATATTGATAACATGAGTTATAGAGTCCTTGAAGTTGTGTTCATAGGTTGTGGATTCAGATCGGTGTTGAGGACTGTGATGGTTGAAGGGTAATAACTGTTCCTAAGCCTGGTGGTATGGTACTTAAGGGTCCTGTACCTCCTTCCCGATGGCAGCAGCGAAAAGAGAGCATGGCCTGGATGGTGGGCATTCTGGATAATGGATACTGCTTTCTTGTGGCAACCTTCCTTGTTGATATGCTCAGTGGTGGGAAGAGTCTTTTCTGTGATGAACTGGGCTGTATCCACTACATTTTGTAGGCTTTTTCACTACTAGACATTGGTGTTTAGATACCAGGCCTTCAGGCAAACAATGAAGATACTCCACACTGTACATCTATACATCTATACAAGTTTGTCAAAGTTTTGGATGACATGCTGAATCTGAGTAAGCTCCTAAGAAAGAAGAGGCACTGCTGTGCCTTGTTTGTAATGGCACTTACATGCTGGACCCAGGTCAGTTCCCCTGAAATTACAGCACTGAGGAACTTAAAGTTATTGATTTCTTTCCACTTCTGATCCTCTAATGAAGACTGGTTCCCAGACCTCTAATTTCCTCCTCCTGTAGTGAATAATCAGCTCTTTGGTTTGCTAACATTGAGTGAGGTTATTGTTGTGACACCATTCAGCCAGATTTTCAAGTCTCCTCCTACGTGGCAATGCTGGTGTAAAGAGTGATGTGCTGATAACCTTCGCATACCTGGGATGATACATTTGTTTTGCATTACTCCACTTTGTGGAGATCCCCAATTCTAGAGAAGAAAGAATTTGTTTTCCTGTGAACAGGTATTCAAAATCATCACTCATATTGAGTAGACCAACAGCTCTACTTGCAATTAACATGGCACATCAGTAAATTATCCCCTGCTCCAGGGTGATCAGAATGTTCAGTAGAAAAGAAAGGAAAACGGCAGGTGCTGGTAGTCGAGGGAGAAGGGGGAGGCACCGAAAATGCCAAAGATATTCAGAAAGTCAGGCACCATTTGTGAAGAGAATAAGAACATTAAAGTATCTTCACAACTTAGTTAGTTGGGTGTAGATTAGTGCAGATGGACTCAATGTCAAATCTGGCACAGGAAGAGGAATAAAGAGAGAAAAAGGAAGACTGGTAAAGAAAACGGTAAGGTAAAATGAAAACGTAATTTAAAAATTTTGATAAAGCTAATAATTGAAATGTGAAGGAAGGGACGAGGTTCGCAGTTGTAAATCTTGGTTTTCAGCAGGCGGAGAATTTGATTGACAGTACTTAATATGTTGTTAATAGGGTACTTGGACAAGAAACGTAATTTTCTGTGGTAAGATTAGGTCCAGGTTTGAAATTCATTTACATCAACTTCCTGCCATCCAGTATATTTGTTCAGTTTATGGCAGGGCAGGTTTTGAATTTCCCCATTTAACTCGCACCTGTCCTCTGCTGAAAATGCTGTGACATCGTCTCACAAATAATGACGAGCTCCATTAACCTTGCTGTCTTTTGGCAGCAGATTATGGGGCAGTAAATTTTCTCATTCATGTCCCAGTTGAGAACACTACCATCTAGTAATTTCCATCTGTATCCTCTCGACACAACTACCTTCATATGTAGCTCAGTTAGTTTTGTGAGAGCATTCTTACAGAATCAACATTCACATAGCAGTTTCTTCCAGATTAAACAGCAGCATTTCATTTTCCTTTAAGAGTGCCAGTTTCACCTACTGATATTGATCATGGTACAGGTCTTGAGGCAGGAAGGAATTAAGTCAAAGACCACATCTGTTTTCCCATTTCCTATCACTCAGTACATGCCCACAACTGTCTTCCATTCACTGTAGGGGGATGAGATGGTTAAAAGAAAAAAATCAACTGTGTACTTTTCCAGTCAGCACAGCAGCCTCATGAATTTGTTTCTTCAGTCTGCATCCTGGGAGCTTTGTGATTGAGGAGTAGGTAAAGATTTGTGATGTTTCTGAAAACTCTGCGAGAATGAAAGGCAAGTGATCAATATTTGATCCTCACAGACACTAATTTAAGTCATCAGTCTTGATAAATCACAACCAGAGTTCTTTGTGGTTTGTTACATTGATATGGTTGTTTTGTCATTTAATACTGTCATTGATGTGCAAACACTACAGACCAGTTTCCTCCTGGTATGTTTATAAAGGGATTAGGTGCAGGAGTCATGCTCCTGCCAGCCGAACAGAAATTTAAGGTTCTGGGGATTTGCTCACTTTATGGTTTGGAGTGCCATTATCTTTTCCAAGGAAGCGAATTAAAATAAAATATTTCTTCAGCATCCCAGCAATATCCACTGTGGCCACTGGATGCCTGTTTTTTTTCTCATTGTATTTTAACATACCTTCATAAAGGCAGTGTAGGCACACATATTCTGCAGAAAATTCTAGTCTTAAATTCTTAAGTCTGAGCTAATGAGAAGGGCATACATTATATTACAGAAAGAATAAAGTTTGAAGTAAATTTTATTATCAGAATATATATATATGTCACCATATACAACCTTGAGATTCCTTTTATTAAAGGCATACTCAATGTATAGAATAATAACCATAGCAGAATCAATGAAAGACCACCAAACTAGGGTGTTCAATCGGAGTGCAGAAGACAGCAAACTGCAAATACAAAAAGTAATAATAATAATAAATATGCAATAAATATCGAGAACCTGAGATGAAGATTTCTTGAAAGTGAGTCCATAGGCTGTGGGAACATTGATGGGGCAAGTGAAGTTATCCCCTTTGGTTCAGGAGCCTGATGGTTGAGGAGTAGTAACTGTTCCTGAACCTGGTGGTGCGAGTCCTGAGGCTCCTGTACCTTCTTCCTGATGGTAGCAGCGAGAAGAGAGCATGTCCTGGGTGGTGGGATCCCTGATTGCTGGAAAGGCTTTGAATACATTCACTGGCCACACCTGGAAGTCTTGGTTTCTGTTGCAAGCTGAAGAATAGCAATCATGAGCTAGCAGTGCAGAATACACATCCTGTGAAAGAAAGAGAGGGGTGGGGTGGAGTGGACAAAGTAGCTGAGCTGGTGATGGGTAGAGAGATTCCTCTGCTTATGTTGGTCCCAGATTTATACAAAGTAGCACACTGGCCTTCGTAAGTCAGGGAATTGTGTATGAAAGAGCATACAACGGGTGGACAGGATGCTGATGAGGCCACACTTGGAGTGTGAACTACAGTATTCTGTTCTGGTCATCCTGCTATAGGAAAGATGTTATTAACCAAGGAATAGTGTGGGAAAGATTTACGAGGATGTTGCTTGGCCATGAGGGTGGGAGTGGTGAGTGTGTGGAATGGGCTGCCGGCAACGGTGGTGGAGGCGGATACGATAAGGTCTTTTAAGAGACTTTTGGATAGGTACATGGAGCTTAGAAAAATGGAGGGCTATAGGTAAGCCTAGTAATTTCTAAGGTAGGGACACGTTCGGCACAACTTTGTGGGCCAAAGGGCCTGTATTGTGCTGTAGGTTTTCTATGTTTCTGTGAGGGACAGAGTTAGGAAGAGAAGTTAGATAAAATAGATAGGAATTTATTCCTTCGAGCATAGGGGATTGAGAGGTGATCCTATAGAGGTGTTTAAAGTCATGCGGGACATAGATAGGGTGAATGCACTCAGATCTTGCCCTAAAGTTGGGGAATTGGGAGCTAGAGAGCATAGGTTTAACTTGGGAGGGGAAGCATTTTTACACAAAGACACACAAACTTCTTACAGACAGCGTTGGAACTGAACTCTGAGCTTCAGTGCCCTGAGCTGTAAAGGCTCACAATAATGGGTAGGATACCGTCTACTCTTGTTCAGTGTTTAATAGTGGTGAATAAGCTTGACATATATTGACTAAAGTAGACTGTCTAAACTTATTGAAGTTTAGAAGGACGCAAGGTGATGTTATTGTGTATCCACAACCATTACAAATATGTAAAGTTGAGATCAATGGATTTTCAAAAACTAAGGGGACCAGTGGAGGTAGGAATCCTGCAACAAAGTGAGCTTCAGATAAAGAGTCAGCCATAATCTTACTGTCTCCTCCTGCTTCTAATAATGTTATTATTGACTTGCAAAAGGCCGCTGGAGTGTAGTATGAACACAAAAGGACCTTTTGAAAGCAGAACAGTAATTGGGTAGGCTCACTTAATCCCTTTCTGATAGTCTGACACCGTTAGCAAGATTACCAATGCTATTCACTTGTCCATTAATCAGCCTTATTCTCCTGTCTGTTGACGGTTCATGCTGGTGTGTGGTTTTTTTTGGCATTCCCTCAGGATTGAGGATGACTTACTTCCTGCCTGGTTTCTTGGGTTCTGAGATGACTGCTGAGCCAAACCATGAGAACAGCACAGGCATCCTCAGATGGGGCAGATGTGTCTGGCAAGGCCGGTGGTGGTTTACTTTCTGAGCACCTTCCATCATTTACACAGTGCTTCACTGTGTCCTTGGTGCAGAGACCCAAGGCTCCCAAATCCTCCTTCAAGTAGCTATGGGTTGTGTTTCTCAAGAATTGGAGGGCATGGTACATATTTTACAGCACCAGACAAGCACCCGTGCATTGAACAAGGCTTGGAGCAAGAGTCTTTAAGACAGAGGTTGATAGGTTCTTGATTAGGCATGACATAAAAGGATACAGGGAGAAGGCATGAGATTGGGGTTGAGAGGGAAAATGGATCACCATGATGGAATGGTGGAGCAGACTCGATGGGTCAAATGACCTAATTCTGTTCCTGTTTCTTGTGGGCTTACGTGTGAACACACCACTTTCCCTTTTGTGCATCAGGATCAGGAATGAACCTGACCTAAACTTACCAGAAGTTGACAAAATAATGGTTAGACCTAGCAGGAGAGGATATAAAAGATGATGTAATAAATTAAATCTATAGATATAAATTACAACCCTTGAATCAAGGCACTCCACCATGGCCTGTATTGGCTTTAAACAACGTTATTGTACACCACTTAACACAATGTCCACGAATGTAAGAATGAAAAAGCATTGCACAGTTTGTATTCGTAAATAATTTTTGAGGGGGCGCCACGGTAGTGCAGCAGTTAGTGTAATACTTTAGAGTGCCAGTGGTCGGAAGGTCAGCGCTCAATTCTGTAAGGAGTTTGTATGTTCTCCCTGTGACTGCGTGGATTTCCTCTGGTATTCCAGTTTCTCCCCACTTTCCAAAAGATGTACAGGTCAGGGTTAGTACACTGAAGGCATGTTATGTTGGCGCAGGAAGCGTGGCGACACTTGGAGGGCTGCCCCCAGCATGAGTTTGGGCTGTAAACCCGAATGCAAATGACACATTTCACTGTACGTTTCCAAGAGCATTTGACAAATAATGCTCTTCTTAATTTTTAATCAGACTTCAAACTTCACAGTATTCACTCACCACAGTGGGAACACACTCAGATCATAGAATGAGAGGCCTTCACATAGAAGAGAGCCTAAAAAGAGCTAATGCTTTTTACCTATAGCAATTGAACAATATGAAATAGGTGTGAAGCTACCACATCTCATTTCATATAATGGCTAAATATCATTGATTAAAAAAAAACTAAATCGGATGTGCTATAAAATAAAATAAAATAAATTTAGAAGGATGGGGGGGTGGTTTCACTGAAATCTTTTGAATGTTGAAAGGTCTAGACAGAGTAGATGTGGAAAGAATATTTTTCATGGTGGGGGATTCTAGGACAAGAGGGCACAGCCTCAGGATAGAGGGGCTTCCATTTAAAACAGAGAGGCAGAGAAATTTCTTTAGCCAGAAGGTGGTGAATTTGTTACCACAAACAGCTGTGGAGGCCAGGTTGTTGGCTGTATTTAAGGCAGAGCTTGATATGTTCTTGATTGGACACAGCATCAAAGGTTACGGGGAGAAGGCCGGTGAATGGGGTTGAGGAGGGAAAAAAGGGATCAGCCATGATTGAATGGCGGAGTACACTCGATGAGCCAAATGGCCTAATTCTGTTTCTATGACTTATGGTCTAAATAGTCGATTCACTCTGAACCTTTGTCATGCTACAGGCAAAGGCAAAGGTCAACTTGAATATGGTCAATTACATAAAATACAGGCTTGATTTATCAAACTTCCAGTAATTGCCCCCGCCTTCACCATTCCTCGTTCCCATTTCCCTCTCTCACCTAACCTCCTTACCTGCCCATTGCCTCCCTCTGGAGCTCCTCCTCCTTTCCTTTCATCCACGGCCTTCTGTCTTTTCCTATCAGATTCCCCATCTCTCGCCCTTTATCTCTTTCACCAATCAACTTCCCAGCTCTTCACTTCACCCCTCCCCCTCTCCTGGTTTCACCTGTCATCTGCTACCTGGTACTTCTTCCTCTTCTCTCCCAACCTTCTTACTCTGACTTCTCATCTCTTTTTTTCCCAGTTCTGATGAAGGGTCTCGGCCTGAAACGTCACCTGTTTACTCTTTTCCATAAATGCTGCCTAGCCTTCAGCACTTTGTGTGTGTTACTTTGATTTCCACCATCAGGAGATTTTCTCTTGTTTGTGAAGTACTGTTTATACTTGGTTACTTATACAGTGTCGGGATAGTTTTGGGATGCCATATACTTGGTATATTATGATGGGTTATTTTTGAATCTGGAGGATTATCCTGGGCACCACTAGTTTATCCTCCTTTTGCCAGGGTATGACCCAAAATTGTCCATCCTAGAAAAGAGCCTGTAACAGGTTAATTCGACATTTACGAGGCATATTCTCTAATTTTCCAAATGTTACTCATTACCAACAGGTAAAGCAACCAATACCATTCAGCCAGAGGATGAATCCTTGGACTCTCCGCCTCCAAACCCTGTCAGAATTGCCTTTGTTTTGGTCGTACATGGCAGAGCGTCACGTCAGCTGCAGCGCATGTTCAAGGCCATTTATCACAAGGATCACTACTACTACATACACGTGGACAAGGTAAGACCCAGAATGGACCACAGGCAGGTTTTGCATTTGACGTGTCTGTAATTATAAAAATTCAGACCAAGTGGACGGATAGCTGGACTGGATGACTCTGCTTAAAAGGTGATCTTTGTTTCATTAATCATATTTTTGTTCTACTTTAAGCGATCCAACTATCTCCATCGGCAAGTATTACAGTTTGCAAGCCAGTATCCAAATGTGCGCGTCACACCGTGGCGGATGGCCACCATCTGGGGAGGAGCAAGCTTGCTGACTATGTACCTGCAGAGCATGCGGGATCTTCTGGAGATGAAGGACTGGTCCTGGGATTTCTTCATCAACTTGAGTGCTGCTGACTACCCCATCAGGTACAGCAATGAGGAACTATGTACTGTGGGCACCCAAACATTGAAAGCATTGTTCAGTACCTAGTCCTAATCAAGATAGGAGTATTAGTGAGGAATTGGAAGCCCAAAATCAATAGGTACAAGTTGAGACACCATCAGAATCTGGTTTGTTATCACTGACCTATGTCATGAAATTTGTTGTTTCAGTGATAATCAACCTGATTCTGAGAGTGTCTGAACTATTTTCTTAAGTCTATTAAGTTTGGGCTTCTGTTCCACACTACCAGAGTAGTTAAGATTTGAATCAATACCGGACAATGCAGTCAAATAGAGTCTCTTAATATTGGGCTATGCAACTAGACAATGTTCATCAGTAGTGAAAAGTGCCAATTGGTGGAGTCTATTGATCCTAGTTGGTGGAAAAATCCACCTTGCCCTGGCATTGAGTTAGTACTGAGTTCACCATGAAAGATTTCCCTATGTAAAGGGGAACTGGAATTGGCTTTGATGATTAATAACTTGAGTTTTTGAGAGAACTAATGAATTAAATTACTACTTTGGTGGTACAAACCTTCAGAACGAAACGTATGATTTATTATCTGCAGGGATTTTCTGTTGCACAGGATATCAAGTTTTCCCTCTGTAACCCAACAGTACCAAGATTAATATGGACATAAAGAATAAAAATTATTCTGCATAGACATCAAGATGAGAGACAAGGCATGTGGGGAAGAACCAGGGTGCATGCCTTTTGTGAGGGAAGGCTAGACTATGTGTGTCAGGAACAAGAGTAGGCCAGTGTTTCGAATCACGCTTTGCAGGCTGCTGATGAAGAAATGGATTTCAGTGTAAGATTATATGAGAGGAATACACTGGATGGAATTACACAATTTAGTCCTTAGCTCAAAGCTGCTGTGTTTAGTCTTAACTGCAGCTGACGTTGTGAAGCAGACTTAGCTTAAATGTCTTGGTTGTTTAATTGTATTCAGAGAAATTCCTAAAGCTAAATGATTCCCTTAAGCCTTGGTCACATATGAAACTAAGGGTCAGTGTATATGAGCAAAGTATCTTCCCTCAACCAGCAATTCCCTATATAGGTCCGAGACACAAGGTTCTGTAGGTACTGAAAATCTTGAGTGATACACACAAAATGCTGGAGTAGCTCAGCAGGTTGGACAGCATCTATAGAGGAAAATAAACAGTCAATGTTTCAGGCCGGGAAATGTCTCTGCCCAAAGAGTCATGGCCTGCAGTGTCAGCTGTTTATTTCCCTCTGTAGATACTGGCTGACTGGCTGCGTTCCTCCAGCATTTTGTGTATGCTGCTCTATACAGGTCCTCCCTGGGTTATGAATGCCTAACTTACGGACACACCCTACATATGAACAAGTATTTGGGAAACTGGTGGGACGGATGGAAATGGATTTGCTGGCTACTACGGGGCTTGGTGCATCATCTTACTGTGTGGAAACAGGACATGTCCATGTGTGTTCATTTCCCAACACTCCCACCCCTCCCAACCAGATCCCCAACAATCTGGATCAAACCAAGCAGAACTGGGAGCATTAAATACTATCACCCACTCTTCCCGCGTACATTTGTTCCCCTGTCAGAGTTGGTTCTGTTCATATTTGGCTTACAGGTTTACAGACAGATCTCAGGAATGGAAACCAGTCGTAAGCTGCGGACTGCCTGTACAAGTTTAAATTGAATTGCCTAGCCTGGAACTTCTGCAATGCGAGCACATGCATTAAACAGTATCGTGTAGGGCTTCCAGCAAGTGTTGTCCTAGGCTTCAGAGAGACAACGCTTGAACCCAGATAATGAGGATAGAGCACTGAGCATTAGAATTGGCAGTCCAAGGCTTTGTACACATCAGAATGGATTACCCAATCACACTTAGCACTCAGTCGCTGAATATGATTCCATCATATCAAACAAGATTGTACTGTACGACTGAATTTCTATCCCACCTTTTATTACCCATTGTGTAATTCTTAACTCATTCCCTGCTGATCAGGCACCAGAGTGTGACAGTCAAATTACTCATTCATTCTGCTTTTAGTACATATACAAATATAACAGGTATAAGTACTGAAGCTGATCTGGGTCAAGCAGAGGACATCCCAGAGGGAAGTTTGAATGAGCAGTAAATAATGGCCTGAAATAAATCAGGCAAACTTAAAGGTTTAAACACGAGAAATTCTGCAGATGCTGGAAATTCAAGCAATACACATCAAAGTTGCTGGTGAACGCAGCAGGCCAGGCAGCATCTCTAGGAAGAGGTGCTTCAAAACGTCGACTGTACCTCTTCCTAGAGATCCTGCCTGGCCTGCTGCGTTCATCAGCAACTTTGATGTGTGAAACTTAAAGGCTTTTGTCCAGTTTGCATAGAAACCTTTATTATGTTCTTTTTTCCAAAAAAAATCAAATCACAGATGAAGTTTGGGAATGAAATTTCATGAATTCAGCCTACAGAACCATTGACATAGACATGGTGAGAAATCAATCAAAGTCACCAAAAGCTTATTTTTTTTAAATCTGGGACATGAGCAGATTTCCAACATGTACCTCCACATTGTATATCCAAACTTATGCTCCTGTAATAGAGCAGGTTAATGCTTCAATACCTGAGCCTATCGACTGCATCACCCTAGTCTCCTCAGTTTATCACAACCAGCACGTCATCACATTTATCATAGTTGATGTTGGCTGTGAAACCTGCTGACTAGGGTGTAATGATCGTTAACATTTAAAGGTTATTCAGAGTGACTGGATTGAAAGCCATGTTCGGCACTTTCTATGGGCTTGACTTCATAAAATGGTTGTTGATACATTTCTGTTGTTATTCACAAGTGTTTCCTGCTGAGCTCATTGATATTGACTTCTGACAATATTCAGTTGGAATGGAAAATTGATTTTTCAAGCAAGGCTGTACAACCAGCAGTTTTCTTCCAATGGTTTCCCTCTCTCTGCTAATATCAGGTTTAACACGATGTTGGAAACTGCACTGCATTCTTGGGAGTTTTAAATTGTTTTCAGCTACTTGTGCTATAACTGTACTATGTAATAGAACATTTACTTTGTATTCCATTTCAAAGTCCAGCTCTATTGTCAGATTTTTTTTCCAGAGGACTATTATGTGCATATGCTACTCTTTATGAATTTAACCCCAAATACCAGGGGCAAATTTCAGCTCTTCTGTATCAGTGGTTGACTTGAGTTATTTCATAGTTCTCCCAAAACACTTCTACTCTAACCTACAAGATCGCGTGGATCCCTTTATAGTAGGAGAGTGATACGCTACTGCACTGAATTCCACTAGTGTGGGACATCAATTTGATGATGAAAGTTTGAATTCCTCCCCATCTCCCCCAAAGTTGGGGAAATTAAATACAGGTAACTAAAGCAATTTGGAATGTAGAGGTAACATCAATAATGATGACCATGAAAACTCGGAATTACTGCAACAGCCGAAGTATCTGGAAACTGAGCACATCTGAGTGCATGCATACCTGGATGTTTCTGTTCCTCACAGACAGAGATGTAAATGGAAAATTCAGACAGTGTTTGGTGCACTAAGTCTCTGATTGTTTTTGACCAACATTTTGTTCATAGAAATTGTAGTACATTGTAGCCATAAAAGGAATTTTCTTGTGTTCAATTATTAAAACGTGGCAAGTAGTGTCAGGCTTCTTTATTTTTATTTTAATTTATTGTGATGCAGCACAGAATAGGCCCTTCCAGCCCCTCGAGCTACAGTGCCCCGAAAATCCCTGATTTAATCCTAGCCTAATCATGGGATAGTGTATGATGTACAATTAACCTACCAACTGGTACATCTTTGGACTGTGGGAGGAAACTGGAGCACCCAGAGGACACCCACGCAGTCGCAGGGGAGAACGTACACACTCCTTTGACAATCCATTAAGATAGATAGATACAGTTCCACAACCACCTATCATATACACCTTTCTAAACGTCAATCATAATTACTTGCACTCATCTCGGCAAATGTCTGCTCTATTTTGACCAATGTGAACTGGGTTTCTAATCTCCTGGTTTTAGTCTGTTTAACAAATGTTGCTGCCTTGTTGGACATGCTTGTAATCCTCTGATTAGAGCTTTTCCACGTAAACTCAGAAACTTAGTATATAGCAGCACTGTTTTGGCCTGTGTAACAGCTGGGACGGATGCCATTTACTTTCCTAATTTAAGACTGAATTCTTTGTAAGTATCTAAGATTTACACATATTTTGTAAAAGTGGCAAAATTGTCATGGTGCATCAACAGGTATCAGTCAGAACCTAATCACATTTTAAGAAGAGGACCAACAAAATCTGTTAGGCTGATTGCGATATAGTCGGCACTTTGTTTAACGAAACAGGATCCTCAGAAAGCTCACCTCTACTGCAATGCAAGCTCTGATCTTGCTAGGCTTACTCCACCCAAACTGAGCTCCTATCACCTTCCCACAGAATTGAGAGATTTTTGTGGACTGTTTAAGAAATTAATCACATGTCATTCTATTTGTGTGTTTGTCATTAGTATTTGATGCAGCACCTCAAGTGGCACAAAGGAGCTGGAGACAACAACAAGAAAGCCCTCAGTACAATGGAGCTGTGCCTAAAGTCACTGAGCTGGTTCTACTGAATGATTTCTAAGCATGTTTTTGTTTTGCATTTAAACAAGTCTAGCACTCAGTCTTTAGATAAAGTGGATATTTTTGGGGGGCATTTTTGTAACTGTTGCATCTGTTTGTCATGCTGTGAAAGTGGTGAGTGCACCCACAGTGATTTTGTAATTGCCATCGTCTGTTTTGCATTGATTCTTTTATTATTTAGTATTTCACAAAATAAAACTCCATTTAATCAGGGATTAATTTTATAGCAATGCAAAATATTCCACCCACTAGCACAGCAGTGCCAAAATAACAGGGTTTTACCAAATCACAATGGCGTCCATTCTACCCATAAAACAAGTGCTTACCCCATGAAAATATTTTTCCAGTGATCTCCTTTTCACACTTTTAGCATAAACCAATAGGTTTAGTTCTTCCAAGTGTCTCCCCTTTATGAATTGTTAATCAAATCTGTTTCCATCAATCATTAAGGCATTGTATTCCTGAACATAGAAACATAGAAAACATAGAAAATAGTTGCAGGAGTAGGCCATTCGGCCCTTCGAGCCTGCACCGCCATTTATTATGATCATGGCTGATCATCCAACTCAGAACCCCGCCCCAGCCTTCCCTCCATACCCCCTGATCCCCGTAGCCACAAGGGCCATATCTAACTCCCTCTTAAATATAGCCAATGAACTGGCCTCAACTGTTTCCTGTGGCAGAGAATTCCACAGATTCACCACTATCTGTGTGAAGAAGTTTTTCCTAATCTCGGTCCTAAAAGGCTTCCCCTTTATCTTCAAACTGTGACCCCTTGTTCTGGACTTGCCCAACATCGGGAACAATCTTCCTGCATCTAGTATGTCCAATCCCTTTAGGATTTTATACGTTTCAATCAGATCCCCCCTCAATCTTCTAAATTCCAACGAGTACAAGCCCAGTTCATCCAGTCTTTCTTCATATGAAAGTCCTGCCATCCCAGTAATCAATCTGGTGAACCTTCTTTGTACTCCCTCTATGACAAGGATGTCTTTCCTCAGATTAGGGAACCAAAACTGCACACAAACTCCAGGTGTGGTCTCACCAAGGCCTTGTACAACTGCAGTAGTACCTCCCTGCTCCTGTACTCGAATACTCTCGCTATAAATGCCAGCATACCATTCGCCTTTTTCACCGCCTGCTGTACCTGCATGCCCACTTTCAATGACTGGTGTATAATAACACCCAGGTCTCGTTGCACCTCCCGTTTTCCTAATCGGCCACCATTCAGATAATAATCTGTTTTCCTATTTTTGCCACCAAAGTGGATAACTTCACATTTATCCACATTAAATTGCATCTGCCATGAATTTGCCCACTCACCCAACCTATCCAAGTCACTCTGCATCCTCTTAGCATCCTCCTCACAGCTAACACTGCCACCCAGCTTCATGTCATCCGCAAACTTGGAGATGCTGCATTTAATTCCCTCATCCAAGTCATTAATATATATTGTAAACAACTGGGGTCCCAGCACTGAGCCTTGCGGTACCCCACTAGTCACCGCCTGCCATTCTGAAAAGTGCCCGTTTATTCCCACTCTTTGCTTCCCATCTGCTAACCAATTCTCCAACCACATCAATACCTTACCCCCAATACCATGTGCTTTAAGTTTGCACACTAATCTCCTGTGTGGGACCTTGTCAAAAGCCTTTTGAAAATCCAAATATACCGCATCCACTGGTTCTCCCCTATCCACTCTACTAGTTACATCCTCAAAAAATTCTATGAGATTTGTCAGACATGATTTTCCTTTCACAAATCCATGCTGACTTTGTCCGATGATTTCACCGCTTTCCAAATGTGCTGTTATCACATCTTTGATAACTGACTCCAGCAGTTTCCCCACCACCGACGTTAGGCTAACTGGTCTATAATTCCCCGGTTTCTCTCTCCCTCCTTTTTTAAAAAGTGGGGTTACATTAACCACCCTCCAATCCGCAGGAACTAGTCCAGAATCTAATGAGATTTGAAAAATTATCGCTAATGCATCCACTATTTCTTGGGCTACTTCCTTAAGCACTCTGGGATGCAGACCATCTGGCCCTGGGGATTTATCTGCCTTCAATCCCTTCAATTTACCTAACACCACTTCCCTACTAACATGTATTTCGCTCAGTTCCTCCATCTCACTGCACCCTCTGTCCCCTACTATTTCTGGAAGATTATTTATGTCCTCCTTAGTGAAGACAGAACCAAAGTAATTATTCAATTGGTCTGCCATGTCCTTGCTCCCCATAATCAATTCACCTGTTTCTGTCTGTAGGGGACCTACATTTGTCTTTACCAGTCTTTTCCTTTTTACATATCTATAAAAGCTTTTACAGTCTGTTTTTATGTTCCCTGCCAGTTTTCTCTCATAATCTTTTTTCCCCTTCCTAATTAAGCCCTTTGTCCTCCTCTGCTGAACTCTGAATTTCTCCCAGTCCTCAGGTGAGCCACTTTCTCTGGCTAATTTGTATGCTTCTTCTTTGGAATTGATCCTATCCCTAATTTCTCTTGTCAGCCACAGGTGCACTACCTTCCTTGATTTATTCTTTTGCCAAACTGGGATGAACAATTGTTGTAGTTCATCCATGTAACCTTTAAATGCTTGCCATTGCATATCCACCGTCAATCCTTTAAGTGTCATTTGCCAGTCTATCTTAACTAATTCACGTCTCATACCTTCAAAGTTACCCCTCTTTAAGTTCAGAACCTTTGTTTCTGAATTAACTATGTCACTCTCCATCTTAATGAAGAATTCCACCATATTATGGTCACTCTTATCCAAGGGGCCTCTCACGACAAGATTGCTAATTAACCCTTCCTCATTGCTCAAAACCCAGTTCGGAATAGCCTGCTCTCTAGTTGGTTCCTCGACATGTTGGTTCAAAAAACCATCCCGCATACATTCCAAGAAATCCTCTTCCTCAGCACCTTTACCAATTTGGTTCACCCAGTCTACATGTAGATTGAAGTCACCTGTTCCTTTATCGCACACATTTCTAATTTCCTGTTTAATACCATCTCCGACCCCACTACTACTGTTAGGTGGGCTGTACACAACTCCCACCAGCGTCTTCTGCCCCTTAGTGTTACGCAGCTCTACCCATATCGATTCCACATCTTCCCGGCTTATGTCCTTCCTTTCTATTGCATTAATCTCTTCTTTAACCAGCAACGCCACCCCACCTCCCCTTCCTTCATGTCTATCCCTCCTGAATATTGAATGTCCCTGAATGTTGAGCTCCCATCCTTGGTCACCCTGGAGTCATGTCTCTGTGATCCCAACTATATCATAATCATTAATAACAATCTGCACTTTCAATTCATCCACCTTATTACGAATGCTCCTTGCATTGACACACATTGCAACCTCCTGCTATTTACCTCTTTTTACCAACCCTACTGCCAATTGAAATAGCTTGTAATTTGTAACTTTGAGCAACTAGATTGTTCCTCTCCGCTTCTCTGTTCATTCAGCCTCTCATTTCTGCCTGCTTGTCCTTGTACAAAACCGAATGTCCCCTGCATGCTTCTGTTTAAGCGGAGTCTTTGACCTGTACAGTGCAAAATGGGGCTTTCAGCTCAGCTCTTCCAGACCTTTCTACGCTAATCCCATTTGCCTGCCTATATCCTCTTCCCTACTGCCTAAGTATCTGTCTAAGTGCCTTTTAAACATTGTAGTTGTATCTACTTTTACCATGGTATTGGGGGCAGAGTACTGACATGGATTGAAAATTGGCTGGCTGACAGAAAACAAAGAGTAGCGATTAACGGGTCCCTTTCGGAATGGCAGGCAGTGACCAGTGGGGTACCGCAGGGTTCAGTGCTGGGACCGCAGCTGTTTACAATATATATTAATGATTTAGATGGGGGAATTAAAAGTAACATTAGCAAATTTGTCGATGACACAAAGCTGGGTGGCAGTGTGAAATGCGAGGAGGATGTTATGAGCATGCAGGGTGACTGGGACAGGCTGGGTGAGTGGGCAGATGCATGGCAGATGCAGTTTAATGTGGATAAATGTGAGGTTATCCACTTTGGTGGTAAGAATGGGAAGGCAGATTATTATCTAAATGGAGTCAAGTTAGGAAAAGGGGAAGTACAACGAGATCTAAGTGTTCTTGTACATTAGTCACTGAAAGCAAGCATGCAGGTACAGCAGGCAGTGAAGAAAGCTAATGGCATGCTGGCCTTCATAACAAGGGGAATTGAGTATAAGAGCAAAGAGGTCCTTCTGCAGCTGTACAGGGCCCTGGTGAGACCATACCTGGAGTACTGTGTGCAGATTTGGTCTCCAAATTTGAGGAAGGACATTCTTACTATTCAGGAAGTGCAGCGTAGGTTCACAAGGTTAATTCCCGGGATGGCGGGACTGTCATCTGTCAAAAGATTGGAGCGACTGGGCTTGTATCCTTGGAATTTAGAAGGCTGAGAGGGGATCTTATTGAAACATATAAGATTATTAAGGGATTGGACACGCTGGAGGCAGGAAGCATGTTCCCGCTGATGGGTGAGTCCAGAACCGGAGGCCACAGTTTATGAATTGGGGTAGGCCATTTGGAATGGAGTTGAGGAAAAACTTTTTCACCCAGAGAGTGGTGGATATATGGGATGCTGTGTCCCAGAAGGCTGTGGATGCTTTCAAAAAAGAGATGGATAGTGCTCTTAAAGATAGCGGAATCAAAGGTTATGGGGATAAGGCAGGAACTGGATACTGATTGTGGATGATCAGCCATGATCACAGTGAATGGCGGTGCTGGCTGGAAGGGCCGAATGGCCTACTCCTGTGTCTATTGTCTATCTCCCCTGGCAGCTCATTCCATATACTCACCACCTCTGTGTGAAAAGTCTTGCCCTTCAAGTCTTCTTTAAATTTCTCCCCTCTCACTTTAAAGCTACACCCTAACTTTGGGGCAGGAGGTGGGGGATCTCTGACTCTCTATCCTTTTTAATTCCACTTTTAATCTTATAAACCTCCATATGATCACCCATTATCCTCTTACACTAAATGAGAACTAAGAAAGTCTGCCCAACCTCTCCTTGTAACTAAAGCCCTTCAGTCAGGCAATATTCCGGTGAATCTCTTCTGCACTTGTTCTAGTTCTTTCAGTATATCCTCTTTAAGTTTATGAATTTTTTTTTTGAAGTTCCAAGTTTTCCTAAATAAGTGTACTCTCCTACATAAATTTATTTTTCATGCTGTGTTAGCAAACCCATAAAAAGGCTTAGTATGTAGATATGGGAATGTAAGCCAAGAATCACAGTTGATAACATCCTGGATGTTATCATGGCCACGGATCTAAATCACATTTGTCTGTTTCCTATTTAAGAGAAGGTATTAATCATTAAGAACAGTCTGTGAATGAGTGAAAATCTACCCTAATATGGGGTAGAAATCTTAGTTATCATAATCAAAAGCCACATGTACCAAGTACAGTGTATTTTATCTGAAACACCAACTACAAATCAGGAAGGCAAGGGGATTTAGTGAGGTCTGGAGTTTCCATTGGACTGTTGTTTTTGGTGCAAATCACTGAAATAAAAAGAAAGATCAACAAAATTTCAATTCTAAGTAAGATCCAGGACAAACTGAATTTTTATCAACTTGTGCTAGGTTAAGAAAAAAATCATCCAGAAAAATAACTGATTAAATTTAATCACAATTACGGGTTTTCACTAATTGTACTCATTTTGTGGACCTTGAAAGAAGTTCTTAAAATTGTTTAATGTAGACACATGCACTTTAAATCAAGTTTTGTAAATGGTGGTATGTAATTTTTAAGGTTATCTTTCATTTAAAATAGGTCAACAAAAGTTAATATAATAAATGTCAGTGGGAAGTTCATCTTACAATGCTGCATTTTTCAGTGCTGAATGATTGATAAGAGTGAGGGAACTTAAGAGTTACTGCAGTAATGACTATTGATCAGCAATCTTTGGATAACTGTTTTGGTCGTCCAGTGATAGAGTGAGCTTCATTGTGCTTGTGGTCTCTCCCACTATTCTCACCCAGTCCCCTAGCCCACAAGGAACTACCAATCCACTCAATTCTTCTGATATTCTTCCAATCTTCCTCACCACCTGATCCTCCATCTCCACCCCTTCCGAGGGCACTTACCTGATCACCATTCTGAAACATAGAAACATGGAAAACCTACAGCACAATACAGTTCCTTTGGCCCACAAAGTTGTGCAGAACATGTCCCTACCTTAGAAATTACTAGGGTTACCCATAGCCCTCTATTTTTCTAAGCTCCATGTACCAATCCAAAAGTCTCTTAAAAGACCCTATCCTATCTGCCTCCACCACCGTTGCCGGCAGCCCATTCCACGCACTCACCACTCTGTGTAAAAAACTTACCCCTGTCATTTCCTCTGTGCCTACTCCCAAGCACCTTAAACCTGTGCCCTCTTGTGGCAGCCATTTCAGCCCTGGAAAAAAGCCTCTGACTATCCACATGATCAATGCCTCACATCATCTTATACACCTCTATCAGGTTACCTCTCATCCTCCGTCGCTCCAAGGAGAAAAGGCCGAGTTCACTCAACCTGTTTTCATAAGGCATGCTCCCCAATCCAGGCAACATCCTTGTAAATCTCCTCTGCATCCTTTCTGTGGTTTCTACATCCTTCCTGTAGTGAGGCGACCAGAACTGAGCACAGTACTCCAAGTGGGGTCTGACCAGGGTCCTATATAGCTGCAACATTACCTCTTGGTTCCTAAATTCAATTCCACGATTGATGAGGGCCAATACACTGTATACCCTCTTAACCACAGAGTCAACCTGCGCAGCTGCTTTGAGCGTTCTATGGACTTGGACCCCAAAATCCCTCTGATTCTCCACACTGCCAGGAGTCTTACCATTAATACTAGATTCTGCCATCATATTTGACCTACCAAAATGAACCACTTCACACTTATCTGGATTGAACTCCATCTGCCACTTCTCAGCCCAGTTTTGCATCATATCAATGTCCCACTGTAACCTCTAACAGCCCTCCACACTATCCACAACACCCCCAAGCTTTATGTCATCAGCAAACTTACTAACCCATCCCTCCTCTTCCTATTGCAGGTCATTTGTAAAAATCAGGAAGAGTAAGGGTCCCAGAACAGATCTCTGAGGTACACCACTGGTTACCAACCTCCATGCAGAATATGACCTGTCTACAACCACTCTTTGCCTTCTGTGGGCATGCCAGTTCTCGATCCACAAAGCAATGTCCCCTTGGATCCCATGCCTCTTTACTTTCTCAATAAGCCTTGCATGGGGTACCTTATCAAATGCCTTGCTGAAATCCATATACACTACATCTACTGCTCTTCCTTCATTAATGTGTTTAGTCACATCCTAACAAAATTCAATCAGGCTCGTAAGGCACGACCTGCCCTTGATAAAGCCATGCTGACTATTCCCAATCATATTATACCTCTCCAAATGTTCATAAATCCTGCCTCTGAGGATCTTCTGCATCAACTTACCAACCACTGAAGTAAGACTCACTGGTCTATAATTTCCTTTCTTGAATAAGGGAACAACATCCGCAGCCCTCCAATCCTCCGGAACCTCTCCTGTCCCCGTTGATGATGCCAAGATCATTGCAAAGGCTCAGCAATCTCCTCCCTTGCCTCCCACAGTAGCCTGGGGTACATCTCATCTGGTCCCGGCGACTTATCCAACTTGATGCTTTCCAAAAGCTCCAGCACATCCTCTTTCTTAATATCTACATGCTCAAGCTTTTCAGTCTGCTGCAAGTCATCACTACAATCACCAAGATCCTTTTCCATAGTGAATACTGAAGTAAAGTATTCATTAAGTACCTCTGCTATTTCCTCCAGTTCGATACACAATTTCCCACTTTCACACTTGATAGGTCCTATTCTTTCACGGCTTATCCTCTTGCTCTTCACATACTTGTAGAATGCTTTGGGATTTTCCTTAGTCCTGCCCGCCAAGTTCTTCTCATAGCCCATTCTGGCTCTCCTAATTTCCTTCTTAAGCTCCTTCCTGTTAGCCTTATAATCTTCTAAATCTCTAACATTACCTAGCTCTCTGACTCTATACCCTCATATTTTTGGACTCTTTTGATTTCCCACCGAGTCCACTACCTGTTCCTTCTAACCCCAATCCAACTACCTCAACTGATGAGCTTAATCTTTTTTATTAAATCCATTCTCCCTTCACCATGTCTTCTATCCATATAGAGCTGACGTCACCTACCAATCCACAATGATTGTCCTTTAGCAGGGACCCCTCCAGTTCCCATTGCTTGACCTCTTGAATGTGGCCTCAGTCCCAGGAAGCACATTTTTGATGACAAGCTTGTGCAACTTCATTCCATTGAGCAAAGGGCCCAGACTGTAGTCTATTGTGGTGTGGTGTTTTATATGCAGTCTTCTCTTGTGTCAATATCATTGTTTATAAAACTGCACCTTTACCAGTCTTGAATGGATTATCCTTCTTCCCTGAATGCCATTATGTTGTACAAGAATAAAAGTTTGGCATTTATAGAAGAAAGATAATAGACATTTTCATTCTTAAATGTTGCCTGATTACCCTGGTTCATGGAAAACTGACAATTCAATGACATTCAATGAGCTTGAGTGGAAATTTGAGGGAAGAATGCTTCTGAAATCTAGCACAATTTTAAGAGTGATTTGCAGACAGATGGCCAATTAAACCCACATTAGAACAGGAAAACATAGATAATTCCTGTGCTCTTCCACAAGCTCCTGAAGTAGGATCTTAGTGCCCATCTGAGGGGGCTGACAGCTCTGATCTTGGTTAAAAGCAGTCCTAGAATGAGTGATAGAGATTGTTTGATCATGTAGGGCCAAAAGAACTGAGTTCATCTGATACAGTCTCCATCAGGTCCACAAACAGGTGAAACTACAATGCTAGACAACTTGCAACGTAAGTAGCTTGCAGTGGCTAGAACCTAAGACAGCCCACAACCAGTGGATCCAAACTAAGCATTCAGGCCTGTCACACTCAATTGTCAATGTGGTGAACAATTAAACTACTGTAGGCCAGAAAGAACTATAGTCTACAAATCAGTGAATTCAAATGAATCAAGTGCAGTGAAAGCAGACAGGCCAATTGTCTTTGTTCTTGCCATGAGGTCGAAGGAGATGGAGGCTGCCATTTTGTGAAGTGGCTCTACATCCTCCATTTTGTGAACTGAAGTTTTTTGGCTTGATTAATATTTTAAAATAGAAACAACGATGCTCCAGGTAATAGGCTGAACTAGAGATCATTTCCAGATAAGAAGTTAATTGTGAGGTGATCTTTGGTTGGATATAGTATGCGGGTTTGTGAACATTGGGTCTTTGTCTGCCTTGAGTGATTCGAGCTTGTTACTGATTGAGAACAAAGAGCCATAAATTACCAGTTGTCATTTGCGGAGGAAGTGCAATAAATGGATGCCGACTTGGACCACAGCCAATAAGAAGGTGTTAAAGGTCATTCAGATGACCCATAGCCAATAACGGAAATGCAACCTTTGAACTCGTAAGGAATGAATATAAAAGCGATAACTTCGAAGAATAACCATCGCAGATACAAGGGTGAGTGACCCTGCATGGAATGTGTGGAGAGTTAGATTGGGATCACAGGGAACACTGGGCCAGCAAAGACTCCCTTGCCCGGGTATTACCTTTTCTGTTCTTTGACTATTAAGGAGAATCAGGGAAACCTAGTGGGTTTGCACATGGGTATTTTAGTGTATGAATTCTCGTATTTGTTAGTTTAGACATAAAGTACTTGTTAGTAATTATAAATTCTCTCTGCGCTTTTCTGATCATTATTACAAGGGGCGATTCTTGTAACACAACTCACTACAAGCTCCACAGATATCCCCATTCTCAGCGATGGGGAAGTCCAGCTCATCAGTGCGAAAGAGAAAGAGGGAGCACTTACAAGAATCTTTAGTCAGAAGTGGTGGGTGAATGATCCATCCCTGCCTACTCCAGTGGTTCCCAGCATGACAGATGCCATGACATCCACGTGATGTCAAGAAATGGCTAAAACATTGGATCCAGCTTACAACTTTATAGGCCTTGATAACATACAACAATGGTACTGAAGGTTTGTGCTCCAGAACTTGTCATGCCCTTGGCCAAATGGTTGCAGTATAGCTACAACACAGGAATCTACCTGACACAGTATGGAAGATTGCCCAGATACATCCTGGACACAAGAAACAGGATAAACCTAATCTGGCTAATTACCACCCCACTGGGCTATTCTTTATCATCAGTAAAGTTAAGGAAGAGATCATCGATATTGCTATCAAGTAGCTATTGCTACTGCTCAGAGAATCACAGTTTGGATTCTTTTTACAGCCTTGGTCCAATTTGTGCAAATGGTAACAAAAAAAGTGTGAAAACACAGAATATGAAACACAAAATCAAAAGGCATTTTTCAGTACAATTTTGTTCTATAATCTCAAAATTTTTGTAAGGGAATTGTGAATTCCCAGACAGCTGTAACATGGGGCCTCCTGTATTGGTAGTCAATACTGTATTCTTATTTTAGGATAGTTGTTATTGTTGTAAAATCTAGACCACTGTAAGTAAATCCTTTGAAAGAGTGATAATTTATTATAAAGCCATTATCGATGCACAGAAATTTGATGACTAAGTGTTGCCTCAGCCTGGCTGCCTATTTTAGACTTCTAATATTCCCTCCCAATATCTTGCTGCACAACTAAATCTATAGCACCAATAATGTCAGCATGAGGCGTGTCCGGTCCAAATAGCATTATCATTAAAGATTGATTGTATCTTCATCTTGACAAGTCGTATCCTGAAATTTTGGAAACAATTCAAGTTTTATAATGCTTTGTTATCAAACAAAATGAAAAGTAATGTAAAATTTCTGTGGAAACAAATTTACTGTTAAAGGTCTTGGACTCAGATCTTTCAAGTTGGCAATAAATGGTCTTAGGTGAAGGTTAATTAGCTGCTGTAGATTACCCCAGTGTATCTGGGGTGGGTGTAATAGAGTCAGAGTAGGATTGATGGGCATGTGGGAGAGAATAGGTTACAGGAAAATACGTGGGCATATGAGATTGATAGATTGGTTCTGAAAGCCTACTTGAACAAAAGACTGAATGGTCTCCATCTCATAAGAGAATAAAAGGGAATGTAGAATGATAAGGCACCAATGTGGGGTCTCATGCATGGGGGGAGTGTAGGCATTGCTTCAGCATGATTGTCACTGAAAAGAGTCATTTGCGTGTACAAAACTGCAGAAGTGCAGGTTTGTTTCTGGCTACCACCCTTGTGGGATTAGTGCAGCTGCCTTTGCATAAATTTCATTAGTTCCGTGAATTTCACTGTAGACTTTACAAAACCCAATTTCTACACTGGACCACCTGCAGTACTGTAGCTGCTACCTGAGAGGAACCTGCACAGAATGCATTGGATGTCAGTACCAGTTCTAGCACCTTTGGAAAATTGTGCAGAAAGCATTAACGAAATCCTGCCTGGCAAGGCTTGGGTTTTGGCACTGTCGACTCTCTCGGTGGCTTATGTGGCGATCTGTCAGACTGCTGCTGCGGGAACACTTCTGCTGGGAGAGTTTGTCTGACCCTCTGGTCCTACAATGTCAGTTATTGAAGTCATTCCATGTGGAAGTATTGCTAAGTGCTCTCAGTAAATGGCCCTTCATCCTAGTGAAAGAGGAAGCTATTGAAGCATCAAATGTGGAAATTTGCACAGCTTAGAATATAAAGCACAGTTTTCTTTAGCTGCCAAATGGAGATACAAAGCAGACCTCTCGAAGGCATCAAATCTATTTCAACAAACATAGGAGAGCCTGATATTGCTACAGGAATACAATGTGGATGTATGTAAAGCTGACAGACAAGTTGTTCGTGCATGGGTTGTTCTTTGTGTATAACTTTTAGGTAAATATGATATAGTTCAGGATTAATTTGTTCTTAGGTGTGGATAGAGATCTACTGTATAGAGATTAACTATGAGAGATGTTCATTCATTTTTACCGTATTGTAGAAGCACAGCTATGTTTTATGATAGCAAATGCTCAGACTTACTGATATATTGAAGATAAAGATAATACAAAGAACATATTAGTTCTGACAGGAGAGGATAAAAATTCTGATTAGTATCGTTCACAAACAGACTGTTTAATTGCTCACCCTGCATTTCTGTGGGCATTATTTTTGTTTCTGTCAATAACACACTCAAAATAAATGGCTTCATTTAAAATACATAAACCAATGCCTGCAGATAAGTGCTATACACAGGATTATAGTACAAACGCTAAGTGCTTTCTAGTGATGATTGCCAAATGAAATTTCTACTCTCCTAATTCTTGTTACCAGAGATGAAAATGTAGTATGTGAGTAAGTCAGTCTGAATGGTTTAAACAGTGACACAATGTTCACTGCACTTTAGGCCCAGGGCTTCTGTGTGAACTAATAAGTGAAATGAGTGTGGCGTTCCTCCTACAAATCAGCAGCATTTGTAAAGGAAAAGTTAAGAGAAGCCTAATATAGACCACAGGACATAGAAACAAAATTAGGCTATTTGGTCCATCAAGTCTGCTTTGGCATTTCATGGTGGTTCATCTTTTATCCCTCACAATCCCATTCTCCTCCCTTCTCCCCAACTTTGAACCCTTACAAATCAGGAAACTATCAGACTCCACTTTAAATATACCCAATGACTTGGCCTCCACAACCATCTGAGGCAATGAATTCCACAGATTCATTTGCTCCTGGCTAAAGAAATTCATTCTCATCTCTGTTCTAAAGAGACATCCATTAATTCTGAGGCTGTGCCCTCTGGTCCTAGACCCTCCCCCCACACTATAGGAATCTTACCTTGATATTTCACCTTTTCTTTCCTTATTACTATTTTAATTGTCTTCTGTTGATTTTTAAAAGCTTCCTAATCCTCCAGCTTCCCAGCAATTTTTGATATATTGTATGCCCCCCCCCCCCCGTGTATATGTTACTAGTAGTATGAAGAAGTCGTAACTACAACCTATAGAAATGAAATATACAGCAAGTAAACCAGAATCCGGATTAGGGGTTTATTATCACCAGCATGTGACGTGAAATTTGTTAACTTAGCAGCAGCAGTTCAATGCAATATATAATATAGAAGAGAAAGAAAAATAATAATACTCTATACTTTATTGTCGCCAAACAATTGATACTAGAACGTACAATCATCACAGCGATAATTGATTCTGCGCTTCCCACTCCCTGGATTACAAATATTAAAAATATTAAAAATAGTAAAAATTAGTAAATATTAAAAATTTAAATTATAAATCATAAATAGAAAATAGAAAAATGGGAAGTAAGGTAGTGCAAAAAAAAAACGAGCGGCAGATCCAGATATTTGGAGGGTACGGCCCAGATCCGGGTCAGGATCTGTTCAGCAGTTTTATCACAGTTGGAAAGAAGCTGTTCCCAAATCTGGCCATATGAGTCTTCAAGCTCCTGAGCCTTCTCCCGGAGGGAAGAGGGACGAAAAGTGTGTTGGCTGGGTGGGTCGTGTCCTTGATTATCCTGGCAGCACTGGTCCGACAGCGTGCGGTGTAAAGTGAGTCCAAGGACAGAAGATTGGTTTGTGTGATGTGCTGGGCCGTGTTCACGATCTTCTGCAGCTTCTTTCGGTCTTGGACAGGACAACTTCCATACCAGTTTGTAATGCATCCTAGAAGAATGCTTTTTACAGTGCATCTATAAAAATTAGTGAGGGTTTTAGGGGACAGGCCAAATTTCTTTAGTTTTCTCAGAAAGTAAAGGCACTGGTGGGCCTTCTTGGCAGTGGACTCTGCTTGGTTGGACCAAGTCAGGTCATTTGTGATATTGACCCCGAGGAACGTAAAGCTTTTGACCTGTTCCACTTGCGCACCACCAATGTAAATTGGGTTGTGCAGTCCGCTACTCCTTCTGAAGTCAACAACCAATTCCTTTGTCTTGCTGACGTTCAGGGATAGGTTATTGTCTTCACACTATGCCACCAGGTTCTTAATTTCCCCTCTGTACTCAAACTCACCATTACCCGAGATACGGCCTGCAATTGTTGTGTCATCAGCAAACTTATATATTGAGTTTGATGGAAACTTGGCTACACAATCATGGGTGTACAGTGAGTACAGCAGGGGGCTGAGTACACAGCCTTATGGGGCACCGATGCTCAGAGTGATTGTAGAGGAGAGCTTGTCCCCTATTTTTACAGCCTGGGTCCTGTCTGTGAGGAAGTTGAAGATCCAGCTACAGATCTGAGTGCTAAGGCCTAGGTTCCAGAGCTTAGGAATCAGTTTATTTGGAATGATGGTATTAAAGGCAGAGCTGTAGTCAATGAAAAGGAGCCTTACGTATGCGTCTTTATTCTCCAGGTGTTCTAAGGAAGGATGTAGGAATGTAATATTCAACAAAATAAGTAAATCGATTACAGTATACATATATTGATTAGATTAAAAATTGTGCAGAAATAGAATAATATATCTTAAAAAAATGAGGTAGTGTTCACAGGTTCAATGTCCATTTAGGAATCGAATGGCAGAGGGGAAGCGTGACTTTTGCCACAGTTAGTCAGTGATGACGATCAAGCATTCATTTATACTAATCCTACATTACTTCCATTTTTATTCTCCACATAGCCTTCAGCTCCCCTCGATTCCATCAGGCCCCAGGGACTTATCTGTCCTAATGTATTTTAACAACTCCAACACCTCCTCTCCCTTAATATCAGCATGCTCCAGAACATCAACCTCACTCATATTGTCCTCACCATCATCAAGTTCCCTCTCATTGGTGAATACCAAAGGGAAGTATTCATTGAGGACCTCGCTCACTTCCACAGCCTCCAGGCACATCTTCCCACCTTTATCTCTAATCGGTCCTACCTTCCCTCCTGTCATCCTTTTTTTCTTCACATAATTGAAGAATGCCTTGGGGTTTTCCTTTACCCTACTCGCCAAGGCCTTCTCATGCCCCCTTCTTGCTCTTCTCAGCCCCTTCTTAAGCTCCTTTCTTGCTTCCCTATATTCCTCAATAGACCCATCTGATCCTCGCTTCCTAAACCTCCTGTATGCTGTCTTCTTCCACCTGACTAGATTTTCCACCTCACTTGTCACCCATGGTTCCTTCACCCTACCATTCTTTATCTTCCTCACCGGGACAAATTTATCCCTAACATCCCGCAAGAGATCTCTAAACATCGACCACATGTCCATAGTACATTTCCCTGCAAAAACATCATCCCAATTCACACCCTCAAGTTCTAGCCTTATAGCCTCATAAATTGCCTTTCCCCAATTAAAAATTTTTCTGTCCTCTCTGATTCTATCCTTTTCCATGGTAATGCTAAAGGCCAGGGAGGTCATGAACGTGGTCAGCCTATGTGCTAATCAGGTTGGAGAAGAAAGGAACAGAGCCTATTTCATTCAATGGAGGGTGTGGATTGGAAAGCATTGGCACTGATTGAACATCAAGGCATGCCTCTCTTTCACCGAGCTCTTTGCCTTGTGCCTAATAGCTTGGTCAACACCCCAAATATTGTTTGATAACACATCTGAGGCATTATATTATAGCTACCACTATAAATAAAATTTATTATTGTTCATTATATGAATATTTTTTACAGGTAGATTCATCATACAAGTCAAAGTGTATCAGATCTAGGGAAGGGGGTCACACAAGTCAATAAAATAAAAAGCATCCTGTAATTGGCTGACTACCTTACTGTAGCTCTGGAGAGGAGTCTTAAATTCTTTTTTTTGTTTTGGATATTTAAACACAATTATAGTTTCATTGTAACTGCATAACTGAAATCAGATTGGGTTAGAAAGAGGGAAATACTCAATAGAACCAGCAATATCAGTGACACAGCAAATAGAATTAGTTATTCATGTCAATAACTTTGCATAAGAAAGGAAAAAGTTAAAAATGGAACAAATTTTAGACAAGGCTCAAAAACCCTGATTCAATTGAACACTGACGGGGGCAATGTGAAGTCGTGTCACACTTTCCATTTTGCTCATAGAACACCTTCCAGATCTCTCCCAAGTGGACCTTTTACTAATTATTTTTTATGTGTATCATTGTCACTTTTTAGCTTCCTTATTGCTCGTAACTGACGGTCTGACTTAACAAATACACTGCAGGTTTGATGGTTGGGAAGTCAGTACTGAATGTGAAACTGCACATTAATTTCATCTAATACAACCTGATTAACATTTACTATTAAATTCTTAGTAAATATAAAATGATCCTGCATCACCTGTTATCTTCCATATGGACACCACAGTACAACAGTAGCCTGGATTATCATGATAGCATTGCTAAATGAAGAAAAAGCCAACCTATTTATATATTTTTTTCAATGTGTTCTTTAGGTAATAAATGACCCAGGGTGACTTCAAAGCTACAATAATTTCATTGCTGCTTTGTCCATAAGCCCATTATTCCACATAACTGAAGAGTCTATTCAGCAAAGTGTTATAGAGAGAAAAGCTGCTGCATTTTTCAGAGTACTTAAAGTTGCTATTCCTGGATGAACATTTCCAGATGTAACAGCTATGATTGTTACCTCTGATCCGCCTCTAATCAGTGTACCCCAGTACACCAATACTCTGAAGAATGGCTGTCAGATGCATCTAATCATTTGAACCACCTTCCCACACAATATTTGGTCCCTGACTAAATATATAAAAAAAAACTCTCCAAACAAGATGCAAAACGTCTTTTAGTCTGCAAATCTATGAAAAATGCTTTGGTGTCCTGATGTTCCTATCATTCATTTTATGGGGTTTCTTGTTTCGTGAATATCTGTGAAGAGTAATAATTTCAGGTTGTATGCTATATGCATTCTTTGATAATAAATTGAACCATTTGAGGAAAAGGGAATCAGTGATCACTTGTTTCCATTGATCATAAAGGAGATGGAAATAAACAGACCAACTACAAATAAAGGAGAGACAATAAACATTTCATTGAACACTCAATGAAGTTTCTCCGGGCTTTCTAGAAGCAGCACAAAACAAGATGTTGGAGGAACTCGGAGGGTCAGGCAGCATGAAGGAAGTGGCACTGTTGTAAGAGCTAGCCCTCTAAGTAACATTTTTGGAAGAGTAATAATTCATTATAAAAATGGTCAGGATAGTCAGAAATTTAATGATTGTGTTGCCTCAGCGGGGCTACCGGTTAGTTTTTCTAAGCAACACACAAAATGCTGGAGGAGCTCAGCAGGTCAGGCAGCATCTGTGTAAGTGAGTTGATGTTTCAGGCTGAGACCCTTCGTCAGGACTGGAAAGGAAGGGGGAAGATGACAGAATAAAAGGTGGGGCGGGGGGGACAGATAGTTAGAGGGTGATAGGTGAAGCCAGGTGGAAAGGCAAAGAGCTGTAGAGGAAGGAATCTGATAGAGGGGAGTAGACCGTAGGAGAAAGGGAAGGACGAGGGGCACCGGGGAGGCGATCGGGAAGAGAGAAGAGGTAAGAAGCTAGAGTGGAGATTAGAAGAGGGGAATGGGAGGGATTTCTTTTACTGGAAAGAAATATCAGTGTTCATGGCATCAGGTTGGAGGCTACCCATATGGAAAATAAGGTGTTGCTCCTCCAACCTGAGGGTGGCCTGTAGGAGGATGGGAGGTTCAATTCAATTCCAGTCCATTCAAGTTTAATTGTCATTTAACCATATATGAATATTCATGATCCAGCCAGACGAGAGCGTTACTAATAGGTCAATGCGCAAAGGCACGTTACCAACAGTCACACACAGTAAGCACACGCAATATCACAATCACACAATTGGAGTCCTGAGAGTCACCCCCCCACCATGCGACACCGCGGCTTGATGCACAAGTAAAGAAAACCATACAGAATATCAGTAAAAATACAACACAGAACATGCAAATATATATAAATCTATATGAATCCAGACCTCCCAATCCACTGATATAATCTGTCGACTGGCCCCCGATGTCTGAAAGGCAACACCAGGGCTTTGAGGCCCAGGACTTGCATATGCAAGCAGATATGGAATATTAGTAAACACCTCCACACAAGTATATATGTATATAACGTAGGCCCCTCAGTCCATTTGAAATCTTCAGTTGCCACAGCTGTGCTACGCCGCTCCCGGTAGAGTGCGATTGCTCGGACACCTCTCCTGCAAGCGACCCCGCGGCTTGAGGCCCTAGTCCATTGAGTGCTGTTAAGCAATCTGCAGCCGGCCGTCTGCCGAGTGGCCTGGGAGGGCAGCTCCGACTCCGTTCTGGACACTGTGCCACACCGCCTCCGGTGAAGCCCAACGTGCAATGGCTTCGTCCCCTCACTCTGAGCAGCTGCAAACAGCCAACACTGTGGCTTCAGGCACAGTCCTACAACCGAGGACAAGGCCCCCTCCAATCGCCCCTGCTCGCATTCCATAAATTAGCAAACTGAACTTGTTAACTGTGTTCAAAGGGGTCTTGCGATCACAAGAAAAGCAACTGTGACGGCCACTTGCTACTTGACTGCAAGTCTCCATCGTCTCAGGCAGCAGCACGTTGCTCAGCTCTTTCATCATCTCCACCAACGAGCAACTCGCTGATGATGTAGACCTGCAATTCTTAACGTACAGCATTATCTTCCAATTATTAGACGTACATTGAAGTAGAACGGTAGCTAGCACTTTTTGTTGACCCTGGAGAAGCTGCTGCGACCAGTGGCATCGCTGTCTAGCTGGAAATAGTTTCTCTAATATTCCTTCCCTATACCTTCCTGCACCATTAAATCTACATCTATAATGTAGATTATGGATGTTATATGATTATATATGGTTATAATGTTAGAATGAGGCTTGGCCAGTCTAAATAGCATTAGCATTAAGGATTGATTGCAGTCTTCATCCTGACAAGTTGTATCTGAAACGTTGATAACAGTTCAAGTTTTATAACCCTTTCTTATCAAACAAAATGAAAAGTAATTTAAAATTTCTGTAGAAATAAATTTATTGTGAAAGGTCTTGGACTCAGATCTTTCAAGTTGGCAATAAATGTGCTAGTATGAAGGTTATTGGCTCCTGCTGTCACACAGGGGGCACTGATAGCAGACCCAAATGCAAGACACAGACACTGAAGAACTAGGAACAGGACTTGACTAGAGAGCTGGGTTAGAGACTTGACTGGATGCAGACTAGTAGCTGGGACAAGAACACAGACTTGGGCTAGGACATTGGCTAGGCAAGCAGGACCAGAACTAGGAGCCTGGGAGTCAGAGACTGGACAGAGCGCCAAAACCTGGGTCTTGACTCTGGCTCAGACCCCAGAACTAGGTGAGGACATGATGTGGCCTCAGGTTTCTTCAAGGCTTGGGTATGGACTCCGAGCCAGAGACTGGGCAAGGACCCAGAACCTGGGTCTTGACTCGGGCTTGGACTCTGACTCCAGAACTAGACGAAGACATGTCGTGGCTATGGGACTGGACATGGAACTCCTACACAGGACGAGGCACACAGACAGGATGAGGTTCTTGGACGTGGCTTGGACAGGACAAGGGAACCCCAGCACCAGGCTGGCGTGGTACTCCTGGGCTGGGCGAGGCACATGGACAGGACGAGAACACGAAGCCTTGGCTAGGTCAAGGGAGACAGGAATGCAGAGCCTTGGTCTTGGAAGACAGGAACACAGAACCTTGGTCTTGGGAGGACAGGTATGCAGAGACTTGGAACACAGAGCCAGGACCCCTCCTTGGGAACAGGACTTGGGGCCAGGGCTCTACACAGAGCCAGGACCCCTCCTAGGGAGTAGGAGATAGGGCCAGGACTCATACACAGAACACAGAGAGACAGTTCCCAACACAAGGTAGCAGCAAACAGCCAGACCTACCTAGCAAAGGCATGGACACAGAGACAGTTCAAAACAATAGACAGTTCCTTATCTTGCTCCAGCAGTTGAACTTGACTGCAGTGCAGGCAAGGCTCCCAAGCAAGGTTAGGCTCCAGGTGAGGTGAGGTTAGGCTAGGCTCCAGACACTGGTTGTAGGGCAAGACTTCAGGAGAAAGAGGCAGAGAAGGGATATAGACAGGGGGTTTGAACAGGAACAACCCAGGAACTGAAGCTGCATCAAGGAGCTATTTATGTAGCCAGCCCAAAATGTGAATCAGCTGCCTCAATTAGAACACCCAACAGAAAAACAGGGAAAACCAGAAAACCTGGAATGAGGAACGATGGACCAGACCATGAACCGGAATCCGGACTTCACGCACCGGACCATGACACCTGTAGGTTACCCCAGTGTATCTGGGGTGGATGTAATAGAATCAGAGTACACTAGATGGGCATGTGGGAGGGAGAATAGATTACAGGAAGATATGTGGGTATGTGAGATTGATAGATTGGTTTTGAAAGCCTGCTTAGACAATGGGTTGAATGTTCTCTATCTCATAAGAGAATGATGAGGGTTAGAGTTATGCAGAAATGCAGAATGATAAGGAATCAATGTAGGGCGAGCAGGGTGTGCTGTTGACATTCCTTCAGCGTGATTGACACTTGAAGTAGACGGTTGATGTTTTGGGTCAAGACTTTTCATCTGGGCGGAGGGGAGATGACCAGTATTAAAAGGTGAATGAAGGGGTGGATCAAGAACTACAAGGTGATAAGTGGATCCAGGTGGGGGTGAGGGGTGTTGGCGATTGCTAGGTGGAGGAGAGGAGAGCAGAAATAGCAATAAAACTGGCAGATGAGAGAGAGGGCGACAAAAGACTGAAGATGTTAGAATCAGATGGGAGAGGAAGGGAATGGAATGCAGCATTTAATCAAGGGAGGCGGAGAGAGCAGATGTGAATGGTGGGAACATTATCTTTCTAGATGCACTGCCTGGAAGAGCAACCTTGAGTTCACAGAAAATGATGAGTAATTTAACAGTCTTGGCTTTCCACTGGGTGCAATATCTATAGGGCACTGGTAATCTCTCTGATTCTTCAAGCTACAGAACTGGAAAAACATTAGAGAAAAAGAAACAAACATTTGATTCGAATTTATCCTATCATCTTTCCAATACTCAAGATTAGGGAACCTCCAAGCTCTTCCAGAATGACAGATCAAACACAGAAGTCAAACTTGGATGGAGCCTATCAACAAGAGGTTAAGAAGGTCATCTGTGATTAAATATTGGTAGTGAATGACAGAGTTGTGTTTGAGAGGTAACATGACAGAGATTGTCCAGTTCATTAATGATTGGGAAGAAAGTGATAACTTTGCTTTTGGGAGGTTTCTTATATTCTGGAAAGTTTAACAGCATTGATTCTGGCAAGCTGGAGAGGTGGGTGGGACTGTAGTACTTGGGGTGGGGGGGGGGGAGATTGCTGGTATGATCATGGGGAAATGGACCAGTGGAAGCCATTATTGTTCTTCCTGACCCACTGGCAGTATTAGAAAAGCATTTGCCTTTTTACTCTGCTGCTTGGATAGTGATGAAATAGGGTTATTTCTGTAATCAAATGGCTCCCAGGAATCAACTGCCTATCTTGCAATCTGTAAAATAGGAAATTGCTTCACATAAAGTCTCATTTTTACACATGATTCCTTTTATCTTCAGTGAAAAATGTAGCACATTGAAAAGTTGGGTCCGAGAGAGTTGCACACTTTGATTTTCTTTATGAGCCCACCATGTCTCAGGCAATTTAATAATATGATAAGCTCCATTGAGTTCAGCAGTGCGTACTACGCACTAGTAATCTCCTCACTGTTGACCAATGCATATAAGGCTTCACGTCTATAAAACTTGTTGCATTGTTACTTAAAAATATGAGAACTTGTCTTTGGAAAGTCCCACATGTTTTATGCATATCTGGCTGTCCATCAGAGCCACCAATCCCCACTCTACCAGCCATTTCAGTGGTGAATCTCTAAATCACCCCACCCACATTCAACTCTTCTCCAGACGACAGATCATGTTCCTTAAACCTCTAGTCTACTAAAATGGTCTCAGTAAATAGGTTCAAACAGAACATTTCTTGCCCCCACTCTGCACCAATCACTTCGCAGACCTCAATAGATGCATTCAAATTCCAGTCACTAAAGAGTAGGTTCAAGGCAGATAGTGTTTGTGCTTGAAATTGTTTTAAATATTAACCTCCCACCTAGCTCAAACCTACTCATTTTTGCAGCTTAAATTATTCTCATTGCTTTCATTTGTCAGACAGGGGGAATAGATTATAGAACATTCATAAAAGGAATCCTATGTAAGGTCAAAGATCCCTTTCTGCAAAGAAGCAAAAGCATTTATGAAGCATAGATAGTTGTTTGAACAAAGACTATAAAGAATGAGGAGGAGTGGCGATTAGACTAGATGGCTATGGTTGAGAAAAGCACCACTGTTGACTTGATGAGAGATTCCCACTTCACAAAAGGCACTTTCATTTTTTATTTGTTCGCGCAATGTGATCATTGATATTAATGCCAGCATTTTATTTCTCTGATGGGCAGAAGTTTTGCTGCTACTCCAGTGAGGTTACTACAAAGCTCCCATTTCCATATGGCATTTGACTTCATGACAATTGTGAGAGTATTTTCTGATACTTTTAATTTTAAATATTAACTAGAAGTATGTGAAGCCACAGTAAATAACACGGAGATAAGACCAGGAATACAAGCAAGCATGTAATTTCTTAAAGCATGAAAGATGAACTATTTTATCACTGGAATATCTATACCAGAGAAATTCAAATGTATTGCAATAAATAAACAATCAATTAACAGTACAGTATTTTATCTATTACAAGCACTCTGTGAGATAATATCAGAAGGAGAGATTGTACAGTATTAAGAGTGGGAATTGCCATTTAATCCTGTAAAGCAACAGAGAGTGTACCAAGTAGAGCTGCTGTCACTCAGCTCCAGTGATGTGTGTTCAATCCCGACCTCCGATGCTATCTGGAGTGCCTGCATTCTTCCTTCGAATACATCATCCCAAGGATATACAAGTTGGTCATTTCATTGACCACTGTGACTTGTTCCTGACGTGTAGGTCAGTAGCGGAGTTTATGGGAATTGAGGGACAGTGGCAAAAATAAAAGTGGCATTTGTGTAAATGGGCATTTGATGGTCAACACTGACAGTGGGCTACATTTTCAATATGCCTACAGTGTTTGATTCTATGACTAAAAACCAGAACACCTAGGAGTAAGGAGGTTAGGGATGATACTAGAAAAAATGTTCTTTCACCCATGTGGTGCTTATAACGTGCAATGCTTTGTCTGAGAAAGTGGTGGAGGCAGGTGCTCTCATAGCATTTAAAAAGTATGTAAAGCCTTTTAATCACCAAGACATGAAAAGCAGTGGATCAATTGCTGGTAAGAGGGATTAAAATAGATGAGTACAGCGATCAGTGTGGACTTGATGTGTCAAAGAGCTGGCTTCTGTGCTGTAGAACTCCGACTTGCTAGCTTAGATTGTGGGGTCTCCGAGTGGTTTCTATAAATGGTTGATACATTCTTCAGGATCAGGTGTCTGCTTCCTATCATGTAATGTTGTTCCCTTTTGGACTTGCGTGTTTGTTTTCTTCAGCATTGCAAATCAGCGATGGTCATGATCTACTGAATGGTAGAATGGGTACAGATGGCTGAAGAGCCTATCCATGTTCCACTGTTTGACATCTGCTTGGATATTGGGGAAGGTTTGATCAGGCAGTGCAGGAAGTGTCTACGAGATGTCCTCAGTGTTTTAGGTGATGCCAAGTAGGGAACAAGTACCAATTAAATAACTAGTCAATTTTGCCTCTTTGGAATTGTTGCGACTATGATCAAAGTCACCGGGAGACACTGAAGCTGGTGGAATAGAAGTCTTTATTCTGCACAACAAGCAGGCATCATACTGGAGACATTCTTGGAAGAAATGGCCACCTGACCCGATAATACATCACATTTGATATGTTAAAAAACAAAGATAACAACAGGGCAATTTCTACAGTTGCAATGCATTCATAATGCTTCCTTTGAGTTGCACATAATTTCCAACACCTGTATCTTCACACCAACACACCCAAAATGCGTGTTAATCACCTCTCTTTCAGAGATACATTCATGCATAAGCGGACATCGCAGGAGAATGGTCTGTTTCCTGGTTTGCAACCGACCCCAGTGTGCAGCTCCAGGAAGACCATTATTCTGAGATGCATTTTAAGTTCAATCTATAGTCCACATTCAGATCTGAGGACTGGTTGCTGTTGAAATTAATATTTGCTATACTGTATTGCATAACTCCAGAATACGCCTGAACAGAATCATCTGATTCTTCAGCAAATCACTTTGTTTTTGCCGTCAAATTAGATAGACGTACTGTATTCATTTTGAAGGTATTACTTTTATGATCATTTACCAGACTGATAAATGCAAACCAGATGAAACTACACAGGATTCAAGTTTTCTCACCTCCAGAATTCCTGTATGTTTTATAAATTTCTGTCATTGAGTATTTTCTAATCTTTGAGCTCCATTTATGCAATCAATAATTTCCAAAGGCTTAATTCTGTTTGATGGTGTTTTTTAATGAAAAAGTATAATCACTCTTATACTGTGAACTATTAGGGAAATGACATTCTCCCCTCCTGATGTTATAGGCTTTCCATTATTACACAATGTAATTTGCAAAAGATAAAAAAAGTACTGTATTAATTAATGGTGTATGTTTATTTATTGCAGTGAATTTGATTTTCCCTGGTGTAGCTCTTCTTGTGATAATATATCTATCTTTCATCCCTTCAGAAAGTACTTAAGTACGTGCATGTCATCTGGTTTCTGCATTATTGATTATAGTTTCGCATAGTCCTTTTAGAACATAAAATTGAACCCATTCTATTTTGTAAATGCTGGCCAAATAAGTATTGCTGTGCATTTGGAACCACTTATTTCCTTTATAGATTCAATGAAAATTTGAGAAACAAATTGATTGACAGTCGGTATCCTTGCCATGGGTTTCACAGGCACCAGACAAATGTATGGTCAGCCAGCGAGGGACAGAGTGCTATCTGAACACCTACTTACAAGAACTAAAATTCTATTTTCCACTGCTCACTCAACAGCAGCTGTAGAAGACTTGAATTGTTGTATTGTAGTTGTCTCCAATGGTCTTGCAAGTTGGAAAGGACTGCTGTAAGGCATTATTTGAAGTCACTGTATTCTTCAACTCCTTACTGTAGCAGGAAAGAATTCTACTTTACCCAGTTTGTGTTGAGAAACAATGATTGTAGCAGTAGTTTCCAAAACCTTATATACATTCTAACTAGGTACTGAAAAGAACCATAGTAACTATTTATTCTGAATCATCTTAAGTAGAGATTTGTTGTTGTGAATGAACATGGCTCTTATCGCACCCCATCACAGCTACCTTTGATTCTGTAGAAATGTTCCAACAATGTATCCACTTTCATACAATGCAAAAAGATACAAGCAGTGGAGGCTTGGTTGAGGTTTCTGCCAAGTTTCTCTATTTCTTTATTATTATTATCGGTGGGGGGGGGGTGCGGGGAAGCACCTACCAGGTTTTACTTATGATCTGGATGGGTTAGTAAATTTTCAGAAGACACGAAGATTGCTGGTGCTGTAGTTTACAACGGGACATTGATAGGATGCAGAGCTGGTCTAGGAAGTGGTAGACGGAGTTCAATCTGGAAAGGTGTGAAGTGATACACTTTGGAAAGTCAAACTTGAAGGCAGAGTACAAGGTTAATGGCAGGATTCTTCGCAGTGTGGATGAACAGCGGGATCTTGAGGTCCATGTCTATTGATCCCTCAAAGTCGCTGTGCGTTAATGAGGCACTTATGTGGTGTGTTGGCCTTCATTAGATGGGGAACTGAGTTCAAGAGCTGTGATGTAATGTTGCACCTCTGTAAAACCATGGTTAGACCACACTTGGAATATTGTGTTCAGTTCTGGTCACCTCACAGGGAGGACGTGGAAGCTTGGGAAAGGCTGCAGAGGAGATTTTTTTCAGCATGCTGCCTGGATTAGAGAGTTGAGGAGAGGTTGAGCGAGCTCGGGCTTTTCTGTTTGGAGTGAGGGAGGATGAAAGGTGACTTGATGGAGTTGTATAAGATGATAAGAGGCATAGATAGAGTGGATGGCCAATGCTTGTTTTTTCCAAGTGGGATTTGGCTAATACAAGAGGGCAATATCTTAAGGTGATTGGAGGAAAGTATAGGGCAGATATCAGAGGTAGGTTTTTTACATGGAGAGTGGTGGGTATGTGGCGTACACTGCAACAGATTATGGTAGAAGTGGATAATTTGGAAGATTTTAGAGACTCTCAGATAGGCATATGGATGAAAGAAAAATGGAGGGCTATGTGAGAGGAAAGAGTTAGATTGATCTTGAAGTAGGTTAGAATGTTGGCATAACATCGTGGGGCAAATGGCCTGTTATGTGCTGTAGTGTTGTAGGTTTTATGTTCTAATACTATTTTATACAGTTTGAGTACCCCTTACCTGAAAATCCAAATTCCAAAAACCTCTGAAATCTGGATTTTTTTTTTGAGTGCTGACATGACGTCACAAATAGAAAATTCCACAAGATGCTGAGAAGGTTCCCAGGCAATGTGCAGATCTCTGCTCACCACAGACAATTCTAAGAAGTAACCTCACATATGTAGTGAACAAAAGTTAATGAAAAGTAGAAAAACACTGCAGAAAGTGAAAAACGAAGATCTCGATTGTGTTAAAAGAATGGATCTGTCAGCTCTGGAGTGAACATATGCCACTTAAGGGAATTCTGATCGTGAAACAAGTAAAGATCTATCACAGTGAACTGAAAATTGAAGGTAATTGTGAATATTCAGCAGGCTGGTAGCAGAAATTTAAGAAAAGGCACAGCATTAAATTAATAATGATTTGTGGTGATAATGCATCGTTTGCTGATCATGAAGCAGCAGAGAAATTAATTGGTGAGTTTGTGAAGATTGTCATTGATGAAAATCTAACACCAGAACAAGTCTACAATGCTGATTGTTTTTATACCTTACATAAAATCTAAATAAAAAGTAAAACATAAAGATAATGAACTGTAACCTTTTAATCAAAACACAGCCTCACAGGTGGCGACTGAAAGCCGGCTGCAGATTCAGGTATTCCCCGAGGCTGCTCTGCTGGTTTTGTTACCCTGCACACATTTCATTTTCATTATATTATTGGTATGTCATCATTTTTTTTTCTGTTCAGTACATATGTGTGATGAACAAGTATAAGACAAAGACTGCTTACTGGTAGCAAATAAATTCAGAGTTGAAAATGAGGGCAATCCCAAGCTATCTTATTATATATTTGAAAATTTGAAAAACATCCGGAACACTTCCAGCCCCAAGCATTTTGGATAAGGGATACTCATCCTGTACCACCGAACGTAATCAGCTCTTTCCATTTCATTGAGTTCATTTTCCCATTTAAGCGCCTTTGTGGAACATAGGGTGGAATCATGATTTAGACTGCCCAAATCTCACTTATACCCCCCACACTGTTCCTAAGGTTGTACTTGCTTTTGCTTGGCTCCCTTGGGTCTTGAAAACTCATTTCTGCTCCTGTCTTCTAAAGTGGTGTTATCCTTGAGCAACAACTAGGCTTCAAGTGTCAGACCCTAGGTCTGAGTTCTTCTTAAATGCCCCTGATATTTAGAAACATTTGAAATACAATTAAATTAAGTTTGCATGGTAGCTTATTGTGAGGCACAGTAGTTTGTATGTTCTCCTGTGATGGTGTGGGTTTGCCTGGGTGCTCTGGTTTCTTTCCACATTCCAAAGATGTACAGGTTAGGGTTAATAATTTGTAGGCTGTGCTATGTTGGCACCATAAGCGTGGCAAACTTGCGGGCTGCATCCAACAAATCTCGTACAGCGTTGTTTGTTGATGCAAAACAACAAGTTTCACAGTATGCTTCAACGTTTCAATGTACATGTGACAAGTAGTTATTCTTTTAAAAAATGTGAATATAAAACAAAATTAAAAAGGACAGCAACTTAACCAAAGGTTATGAAAGTCAAAAACACTGCAAATGTTGGAAATCTGAAAAACAGAAAATGCTGGAAACACTCAGAAGGTCAGGCAACATCTGTGAAAATATAATGTTACATGGCAAAGAAGGATAAAGGATCTTTGATCTGAAATATTGACTGTTTTCCAAGATTTTCAGGTTTTATTTAACATTTGCTGACCTTTAGATGAAGAAGAGGTGAGGTATGAAGTTGTGTGGCAAACTGTGGTATTTTTCTGGCCGGGCACATCCTATAATGGGTCTCTCAGCTGAGACCAATCAAGAAGAGCCTCCACTGGACAGATGGAGGGGTTACATGCAGTAACACCTAACCTCCAGCACCCAAACTACAGTCTGACAGAAGGATCATGTTTAAACTTCCCAAACAACTGTAGATGGAGGAGTGGAACTGTGGGCAACCCTGTTCATTTTACCATGGTCTTCCCTCACAAATGAGGGTTGGTTTCACCAATCTGAATAAGTTAAGGGGTGAGCAATGTGACCAGTAACAATGCTGAAAAATTGTTAACATAGTTCTCTTCTGAAAATAACATGCAAGCATATCATCAAAGTCCATATGAATTCACATAGTTAACCTATTGAAACAATGAACAAGTATAGTTAACAGTAACATTGGTTGTGATATTTCTAATTATTTGACTGTAACAGTTTATTAACCAGAGATGTATTATTAAAGTATACTTTTTTATTTGTTCTATAGAACTAATGATCAGCTGGTGGCTTTCTTATCAAGATACAGGAATATGAATTTTCTGAAGTCTCATGGAAGGGATAATGCAAGGTATTGTGCCTTTCGTACTTGCTGCTTGTTGCCTGTGTGCATTTCCAATCTAACTTATGAATTGATTTTCCCAGGCTGCATCTGTGATTTGGTCAGCTTTTCGACAGAGGCCACATTGGTGATAGTCAGATCTGCTGCCCAGACCCTAGTATTCACATCTGCCCAGTCATAGAGTTAGTACAGGATAGGTTTTCTATGAAAATCCTGTAAGTGGGGTGGGGAGAGATGGGAATAGTGTTGGGTATAAAGATAGAATCATAGCTTTTTAAAATTGAGACAAGGATACCACTTGCTAACTCACAATTTATTCACCCACCATCAGAGGTTTAGCACCGAACCAGAGGACCTATTCAGCTGAGAATGTGAACAAAAATGCCCTTGTCTTGTACATATTGATGCATGCAGCAGCACCAATATAAATTACCTAAGACACGAGCAAGATTTACCTTGAACTGTCCTACTTATTCTGCAATTTAGAGATATGATTCAGAAACATCCAATCTGGACAAACTTCTTGAAATAACAAATAATTTATAAAAATCTATTGTATAGAGGGTCAAATGACCTAAACTAGTTTATTTATATATGGATTTACAATCTGATGCACAAACTTAAATTATTTTGATTTGTACTTTGTACAAAGCTTAATCTCTGTATTGAATTCCAGTGGAGATGCTTCAGCAATACATTCTAATGCTGGAGTCTCTTTTAGACCTTCTACATGATTTAACTTTGGTGTCATTTTTGTTGAGGACATTAACTTATATTGTAGGGCACGCTGTGTTGATCTTTAAATAACATGAATATGCACAGGCTTGTAACTCACAGTGTGAAAGCCATAATCAGCAATAACTTCCAGGCACTGGCACATTAACTGCTGGCTGAATAAAGTCCATGCAGCCTAGTGATAGAAAAGCCATCAAATTGTTGAATAATAGTGCAAACATTACAGACTTAAACTTCTTCATCCATTGATGGGCATGGTTTCTTAGTTGCCTTCATTTGATTTAGGATTTTTTTTACTTATTTAGAATTTTAAATTACATCAAGCAAGTCCTTCAGAACCACTCAGTCCTTCCCGTTGTACCGAGAATATGCGTAATGAAGTGACCCCCTGTACCTAACAAAGTAGCCACAAGAAGTATGTTCGTGATCTTCTGCTGCTGTAGCCCATCCGCTTCAAAGTTCAACATGTTGTGCATTCAGAGATGCCATTCTACATACCACTGTCAGCTTGAACCAGTCTGGCTAGACGCCTCTGAACTAATTAACAATGTGTTTTTGCCCACAGAACTGCTGCTCACTGGATTTTTTTTTATCACACCATTCTCTGTAAACTCTAAAAACTACTGTGTATGAAAATCTCAAGATATGAGCAGTTTCTGAGATACTCAAACCACCCCATCTGGCACCAACAAACATTCCACAGTCAGAGTCACTTAGATCACATTTCTTCCTCATTCTGATGTTTGGGTCTGAGCACAACTGAATCTCTTGACCATGTCTGCATGATTTTATGCATTAAGGTTGGCATGATTGGCTGATTGGAAATTTGCATTCATGAGCAGGCGTACCTAATAAAGTGGCCAATGAGTGTATAAAGCCACTGAGGTGAGGTATGGTACAGCGATGTGTGCATCACCTAAAAGGTGATCACCATGGACAGTAAGCGGAGAATGTGTAGAATATCCATTGCACGAAGGTCCTTGATATCTCAGAAAGGACAACTCCTTAATGCTTTATCAGCATATGTCAGTACAGCACACTTGTCCCTTGATCAACCAAAGCATTTTGGTTACTAAAGGTTCAAGATTGTTTCATGTCATTTCCAGTACTCAAGTGTAAGGGAGAACAAAATAATTGCAAGTTTGGTTCCGCTGGAGTACAAAGGAAACACAATAAGATGAAGAACACAGTAATAAAAAAGCACAATAAATAGAAATAGATAAGATAACTTATATACATAGATTGATGGTATGTCCATAAAGTGGTGTTAGCCACAGGAGCACATCTGAACATAAGGTGACTCTGACAGAAAATAGGAATACTGTAGTAATGATGTTGAGGGGGTGTGGTGGGATGGGTTAGTGAGTGGAAGTGTTGCTGTCCCCTTTGATAGTCTTCACACTTTGGGTGAATTATCAGTAACTTAAAATAGGATGAACCCAAAGAGCAATGGAGTGTACTATTTGTAGTAGATGTTTTCAGCACTTGTGAAGCCAAAGTCAGCCATCCAGCTTATAAAAGGGGGATTCTATCTCTGCTCAGAATTATTTGTTTGAGCTATACTCTGTGTGTCATTAGATATAACTGCTTCCATGCTGATTCTAAAGAAGAATTCAGATCCCAGCTTTAATGCAGAAAAAAACAGAATGTACAGTACCTGTTGCACTGGGAATAAGATTAAATGATGGTGCTAGATGGCAGGCAGGTAGATACGCAGGAATCCCACCTCTCCCGGAAGTTCCGGGAGTCTCCCGCATATTGATAGCGGCTCCCTGATGCCCAGAAATTATATACAATATCCCGGAAATAAATTTTTTTGAGAGTGAGAGCAAGCATCTTGATCTCTTTTCGTCCTAAGTAGACCCATCAGTTTTGTCTGTGGGCGGGCTTTACAATCGACCTCAAAAATAATGACAGTGTTGCTCGCTGCACTGTTTGCAACAGTGACTTTTCTATTGCCCATGGTGGGTTAAAATGTAAAAGACATGTTGAGATGAGTTCAACAGGTGTCATTCGTTCATTAGAATAGCTAATGTTATTTAAACTAGCTGGCTAGCTGCTAAGGAGCTGCTCTATTGATGTCCTACGTGATGAGGCCAAACTCCCTGTAGACTTGCTTAAAGTTGTAATAGAATAAACATGATAATATAGTATAATATAATATAAATACATATTTTAATGTCACATTTTCTGCACATACCCAACTTGGTTTACAGATTAGACAAAATCACTAAACAAAGTATTACATACACGTTTGGAGGTCGACCGGGGGGAGGGGGGTGATACGGAGTTACGGGGGACGGAGGTGCTACCTCCCTGAAATGAGTTTTTGCAAGGTGGGATGTTTGGATACGCCACTACCAAAGGAGGTGTAAGGCCTCTGCTAACCTGCAAGTCACCCTTGGGTAAAGTATAGCACCTGCCTAGCCCTCTGATCAGGGTCACGTGATGCCATGGGAGTAGGTGGTGGATGGTCGTATGAACAGCTGATGCATATCGCAAGTCCTGGTTATGCGACCACTGACACCAGGCAGACAGTCTCTGAAGAGAATTATAATGGCTGGGGTCACCTGTCTTGTAAAGTCCAGAAGAAGGCATTGGCAAGCCACTTCTGCCGAAAAGTTTTCCAAGAACAATCACAAACGTGAGACCGTGATCACCCACGTCATGCGACACGGCACAGAATGATGGTGATGGTGGTGGTGTCTTTACAGGAAAGCTTTGAAAGTCAGCAGAGCAAAAAGAGTTCAATTATGGATCTGTAATTTGCCCATCAAAATTTCCTGTAAATACTGCATCCAGTCAATACTTTACACCCGGTTTCTGAATTCAAAAATCTATCCTATTATATCAAATCACAGCTGAACATCAATCGCCAAAATAAACACAACATGGAACCATGCAGTCAAAATGCCTCATTCCTAATTGGAAGGCTTGATATCCAGTGTCATCACTGCTGTGCCATTACCCATTTGCCCTCTATGAGATGAAGGGCAACTCTGGGCAGTGCTTTTTGTGCAGATTCTCTGCATTAATATCAATGATTATCTTCTTAGTAGTCTCTGGAGATCCTGTGGTATCACAGAATTGGATTTGTCTTTTTGGCTTGTAGCTTTCTAATCAGTCATTTCATTATGTAAATTGGACATGTTCTCAGTGGAAAAGAGATGGTGAAGAGGTGAAATGGATGCTGTCTTTAGGATTCTGAAGGCACTATACCTTGCTATTTTACCTTGTACAGAGCAATAAAAGCAAAAGTCAGTGCTTATGCTTAAAATATGGGGCCTGGGGGACATTAGTAAAGTTTCACCATTTCTACCAATACATATAGAAAGAACTGCTGCATTCACCTCTAAGTGAGCTGAGATTGCTAGCTAAGGACAGATCTGGTTTTGTTTAAATATGCATAGGTTTGATGGCATTGTTTTTAACAAGTATATCCTCTGTAAATTACTGTATAAAATAGCTTTCCAGTGTGGGATATTAAATTCTATTAAAGACGGGCTGGATGTGTGATATACTGAGGGAATGGGCCATTTTTCGTGGACCCACTGTGGATAGTACTGTTGGCAGTGTGACCTTCCAGCATGCCTTTGAAAGGTGCCATTACTGCAGCTGGCAAATCATCCATGCAGCCCCAACTCAGCTGAACATAGTAATAGAAACATAGGGAACCAGTGTTGGCCACTGAATTTCATAGGCCAGGCCCCTTTGTTACATTTTTGTTGGGCTATGTTCATCCGTTTCACTGGCTTCATCACAAAGTTCGATGGTAGCCAATGTAAGTGGGAAGATTAGATTGGTCTTTTCTTGTTGCTACCATCGGGCAGGAGGTACAGGAGCCTTAGTACATCACCAGGTTCAAGAATAGTTAATTACCCTTCAACCATCAGGCTCCTGAATCAAAGTGAATAACTTCACTCAACTCAACACTGAACTGATTCCACAACCTATGAACACTCTTTCAACGACTCTACAATTCATGTTGTCAATATTATTTATTTATTTATTGTATTTTGTACACTTTATCTTCTTTTTACAATTTGGTTGTTTCTCAGTCTTTGTGTGTAATTTTTCATTGATTCTGTGTTCTTCTGTGAATGCCTGAAAGAAAATGAATCTCAGGGTAGCATATCATGACATGTACGTACTTTGATAATAAATTTATTTTCAACTTTTGGTCAGAAGAGGACTACCCGTGCTTATCACCAGTTTGTACAGCAGCTATTTATTCTAGCCCAGAAACTAGTCCCTGATGTAAACAGAAAGGAAATGCATCTTGAAGGCTTCTTTGCTTTTAACTTTTGTGTAGGGTCTAAAATAGCATCAAATGCATTTCATTGAGGAGGGAGCTACAGAGCTGCCATTTATCACAACCAGACTGTCACTAAATTGGGCTAATAGTGGCAGTTCTGTTAAATGTCTCTTCCAAGCTAACTTAAGAGATTTGCACAATGTCAGTCAGATGCTATTCTGGTACAATGGACTTTCCCTCCCTTCAAACATCACCAAAAACTCAGCCTCAACAAATTTCACCACAGTGCTGGACTCCATCGGTCATATGATTGCTATGTGATTCTTTATCTCAGCTTCCTTTGGGAATAGACTCTTCTCTTTCACTCATCATCCTCTAAAACAAGGTGTGTTGTCCTCTGACTACAGCCAATAGGCACAGAGCATCCAGCTTGCTTGACCTCCCTTGTAATCACTTTTCACTGAGGTTTCCTATGATGAAGTTAACTCTGGCAAAAACTAATGCAAGTCAGTTGGCTCCACGGGTTCAAAGGGGTCCAAGTACCATCAAGGAAATAGGAATAAAATGATAAGGAAAATCTGAAATACACGCTATCTCAACCAGGGCATCCTTTTCATTTCTTCTGGACCCTGGATGTATATTTCATGTGAGTATACTTGCCAAATGCCACTTGAACAGGCAGGATAGGCCTGTACACGAGGAAATCTGCAGATGCTGGAAATTCAAGCAACACACATCAAAGTTGCTGGTGAACGCAGCAGCAACTTTGAAGATAGGCCTGTCCTCAGTTACAAATTAAAAACAGTGGCTACGTTCTCAAGGCAAGTGCTTACACAACTGCTCTTCCCGTTGGGGAAAAATAACAGGAGTTATCCAGAAAACCTAGGCTGCCTCTGGTAATGATTTGACATTTGACCTTTGACATTCAAGATTCCTTTCAGCAGCAACTTGCCAGGTATGTTTTATATCAGTCTAATTCAAAGTCAGGGTAGTTCCTGAACATTGTTGTGATCTCAGTTCTGGATAACCTTGCCACTTCAGTCACAAAGGCTAAATATGGACCCAGAAATTCTTACTTTATTTAGAGATACGGCTCAGAACAGCCCTTTCCGGCCCTTCGAATTACACCATCCCAAAACCCCTGACAACATAATCACGGGACAACTTACAATGACCAGTTAACCTACTCGGTACATCTTTGGATTGCGGGAGGAAATTGGAGCTCACAGGGAAAACCCACAGATTCCATGGGGAGGATGTACAGAATCCTTACAGATGATGCCGCAATTGAACTCTGAACTCTGAACTCCACCCTGAATGTTGTGCTAACCAATGTACAAAGTTTAAAGAAAATTTATGACCATAGGATATAGGAGGAGAATTAGGCCATTTGGCCCACCGAGTCGGCTCTGCCATTTTCATTCATGGCTGATCCAATTTTCCTTTCAGCCCCAATCTCCTAACTCCTCCCCCACCCCCCGTATCCCTGCATGCCCTGACCAATCAAGAATCTGCGCAACATCTGAGTTAAATATACATAAAGACTTGGGCTCCACAGCTGCCTGTGGCAACAAATTCCACAGTTCACCACTCTCTGGCTAAAGAATTTGCTCCTTATCTCCATTCTAAATGGACACTCCTCTTTTCTGAGGCAGTGTCCTCTGGTCTTAGACCCTCCCACCACTGGAAACATTCTCTCCATATCCACTCTATCAAGGCCTTTCACTACTCAATAGGTTTCAATGAGGTCATCCCTCATACTTCTGAATTCCAGTGAATACAGGCCCAAAGCAATCAAACACTCTTCAAATGACAAACCATTTAATTCTGGAATCATTTTCGTGAACCTCCTTTGAATCCCCTCCAGTTTCAGCACAACTTTTCTAAGATAAAGGCCCTAAAACTGTTCAGGATACTCCGTGAGGGCTCACCAGTGATTTATAAAGTCTCAACATTACATCCTTCCTTTTATATTATAGTCCTCCTTAAGTGAATGCTAACATCGCATTCACCTTCCTTACCACAAACTCAACCTGCAAATTAACCTTTATGGAATCCCGCACAAGGACTCCCAAGTCCCTTTGCACCTCAGATTTTTGTATTTTCTCTCCATTTAGAAAATAGTCAGCACTTTCATTTCTTCTATCAAAGTGCATGGCCATACTCTTCCCAACACTGTATCCCACCTGCCACTTCTTTGCCTATAATCCTAATCTGTCTATGTCCTTCTGTAGTCTCTACTTTCTCAAAACCACCTGCCTCTCCACCTATCTTCATATCGTCTGCAAACTTTGCAACAATTCCATCATCCAAATCATTGACATATGACGTAAAAGGAATCACTCCCAACGTAGACCCCTGTGGAACACCACTAATCACTGGCAGCCAACCACAAAAGGCTTCTTTTATTCTCACTCTTTGCCTCCTGCCAATCAGCCACTGCTTTATTCATGCTAGAATCTCTTCTGTATTACCATGGGCTCATAGCTTGTTAAGCAACCTCCTGTGCGGCACCTTGTCAAATGCCTTCTGAAAATCCAGGCACACAACATCAACTGATTCTCCTTTGTCTATCCTGCTTCTTATTATTAAAATACCCATATGTCACCATATTCACTCCTGGGATTCATTTTTTTGCAGGCATACTCAATAAATCCAATAACCATAATAGAGTCAATGAAAGACTGCATCAACTGGGCATAAAACCAATGTGCAAAAACAACAAACAGTGAAAATACAAAAAGAAAAAGAAAAATAAATAAATAAGCAAACAAACAAACAAACAAACAAAAACAAACAAGCAAGCAATACAAACCAAGAACATGAGGTGAAGTGACCTTGAAGGTGAATCGTTAGTTTGTGGGAATGTTTTGGTGATGGAGCAAGTGAAGTCATCCCATTTGGTTACCACTACACTACAGCGCATGCATGCCATATCAGTAACCACATGACAATTGGTACTGAGAGTAGTTGTGGAAATATTGAGTGAGAAAGATTGGTTCAGCTTTTTTATCTAAAAGGACGATTTAGGTAATGGCTGAATAAAAGGCGGAATATCAGAAAAGGCAATACAGTATTTGCATTTAAGTTCACATGAACATTCACTTCAATTTATATTCTAGCTTGTTTCTAAATGATTATATAAGCCACATTTCATTTGTACTAAAGGTGTTGAAAAGTTGAATTAGATATTTTGTTGCATAAGGTTACTAGATTTGTACAACTTTGACTGATTTGTAAAAAAAAATGACATTTATAGGAAATGATGGTCTGTTCAAAGCCAATGTACACCTCCACATTCATTCAGCTGTTATCCCATTATTTTAATGAAACAACTTAGACAGCAAATTAGACAGAATATCCTTCCTAAGATCTGCCAGTGATCTACACTTGCATGTATTAAATATGTGTCGTAGAAATGTATGTATAATGAACTATGCTTCGAAAATTTTAATTTAATTGAAGTCAAAATTTCAGAATTGGAACTCGTGCATTATTTGCTGTACCATGCAACTATTTCTTACACTAAGGGAATTCAGGTGAATTGCTCTTTTCTGATGTCTGTACTCCATACATCCTCCTAACCTTCCATATCTGGCCCTATCAGCTTGTCCTTTTCTCCTTCACGTGCTGCCCCAGATCTTCCTTAACCCAATAGCTCTTTTTTTTCACCAGTCAAACTGATTGAAGTGATCAAGTCTATTAATTTCAATCCATTAAATGAATGGATTATCTTTGGGATTTCACCAGTTACTTTATCACAGTGTCCACCTGGCCATTCAGAAGAAAATCATTGTTTTTTGTTTTACAAACGTTATATTCTGGATTCCACTAAAAGACCTCACCCGAAGTTGGAGAATGGTGGAAATTTTCATTGATTACCTCTATAGAATTTCACTGCCAAGTGTACATTTGTATCTCTCTGCCTCTGGTGGGATAAGTGCTGATTATTTCTTGTGCACATTCTGCTGGATTCCTTGACCCTGTCAACCTTTACCCATCTCCCCAACCCAGAATTATCCCATGGGAATGGGAGAGGTAATCTGTGAAACGAAAGGGTGTTTTAGTATCTCAAGCTGCCTTATTTCCAACCCCCCACCCCCCTCCCCCTTGCACCCCCAATCTATCTACTGAGAGTTTGGCTTATTACTCCCAGTATCTAATGCAACCTGTCCCACTTAGCTCTGCTCTTGTTACGGAGCCATTTCTGGCTGGATTTTTCTCTTCAGTAGAATTGAGTTCTCTCTTAACCTTGGCAAATCTATGCCCGTTGACCCAGAAAAACGGATTGAAGTTATGGTGAAGCCAAGACAGCATTTGGAACATTATGTTTTCCCTGACACACTAAGATGTGGATTCCACTCATTATGTTCACTGCTGATTGTTCTAAATTGGGAACCAATCTGGATCAATGAACATTTTGTTGCTCCTGTTTTGGAAATTCCCTAAAACCAAGTTATGAATGGAAGTTTTGTAGAATCAATACAGTTACTAACTATAGAAGGATTAATAATGTATCGTGAATTATTAACAACTAAATTGCAGTTCACCCAACTCTGCTTTCAATTGATGTTCACACATAGACAGAAAAGCAATGTTTATTTTTTCTCCTCAACTTGCAGTCAGCCTGGATGGGACTAAATTTCTCAGGATTTGGTTAATTTTCAGTTATGCTCATTACATGCACTGGAAGAAACCTATGGAGGTGACTCGGAAATTGCCAGAAGGATTAGTTTGGAACCAAATGCCGCAGGTTTTAAGCAAATGACAAAAAAAAGAATGAAGGCTGGAGGTACACCATGATTAGGAATAGAAAAGGGACCGCCACACAAGTTTTTACTGCTCAACACTTCTGAAGGCCGATGACCTTGATCAGCACAATACAGGAATATAAGCAGGAAAAGATCATGTGGCCCCATGAGACTGCCTTACCCCTCACCATTCAATAAGGCCTCAGCTTGGTCTCAGCTCCACTTACTTGCCTAATTCTCACAACATTTGATTCCACCAGTATTGCCAAAAAAAAACCAATCCTTCTCAGCTTTGACCACATTCAAAGATACAGTCTCCATAGCTCTCTGGTAGGGAATGCCATAGGTTCACAATCCTCTGAGAGGAAAAACCTCCTCTTTGACTCTATCTTAAACATGTGACCCTTTAATTTGAAATTACTCCCTAGTTCTAGATTCCTCCAATGAGGAGAAACATTACTCACAGCTTCAAGCACTTTTTCAGAAGCTTGCCTGTTTCAATAAGGTTACATTCTTCTGAAACCCAATGAGCATTAAACTGACCTGGACAACTTTACTTTTAGGGCAAGACCTTCATTCCAGGATGCAACCTGCTGAAACATCTCTGAAATGTTTTCAAATTCAATACATCTGTTTTTAGAAAAGGAGACCAAAATAGTACATAGGCTCTGTTTAGTAATGGCAGAATTTCTTTGTACTGCATCTCTCCTGTAATAAGTAGATGCTCTCTCCTACTGTGCATACATTTACATCAAATTCAGCTATGACTACAGCATCAGTTCGGCTTTGCTACGTGACTGCCCTCTGAAAACTTGTTAATTATTGTGCACAACTTGCAATTCAAGCCCCTGCGACAGCAGAAAGAGTTACTGTTTTTGCAGATAGAATGACATTAGTGCACTTACTCGAGTTGACAAACCAGAATTAGGAGCTTTGTATGCCCTATTCCGTCTGTGAAATGTCAGATTACCATAGACTGTTTCATGGCTTCTGGCAAGCACGTCTGCCTTTTTAATGGTTCACGTTCAGAAATATCCTTGTCAGCCCTGTTTTATGCTTGATTTACAACAAAATAGTAGCTAAATTCAAGCCTACAATATTCTTCTTGGCCACCCTCCTCGGATGGGCACAGGCATCTAAAGTAATGAGTGGGTTGTCATACTCCAGCATGGCGGTGGCATCGTCAACTGCAGGTTTTCTTGCTGAACTTAACATTTCAAGTCAGGTTCTTTCTCCTACCTATTCAAAATGATAGTTTGTGAAGGTCACTTTCACTGTCCCCTTGATTGGCTCTTATGCCTATTTGTGATTTGGCTTTGCATTGTACAGTACATTTCTCTATTCTGTTCACAGTATTGTGAAAGGCATCAAGGATAGAGTAAGTATTTCTCTGTTTTACAGTCTGGTTCAGTGCTCCGTTCTGTGCATCCCTCAGTCAGATTGATGTGATAATGTGCAAATTCAGGGATAATAATGATTTAGCTTCATTATTGATTTTCTGATTGGCTGCTCAGTGTGATAGTTCAGTGGTAATTCAGTTCTTGAGTGTACTTTAAAAAAAGTGTGAGAGAAAATTTTACAGAGGGAAAGATAAATCCTTCAATATCAGGACACTTTTATTTTCTCATGCTATTGATTTTTAAAAGTTGTGAGCATCAACAGTGAGGAACTGGCCTTGAACACACTTCAAGATGAAGAGTGTGAGGGAGATAATTAACCAAAGTAGAACTTGTCAATGCCTCAGGGTCCTTTACTAAGTGTATTTCCTTTGTGCACATCTCCACAGCTTTCTCCCAGTCACTGTTCCCTAAATGGGTTTGTGGCATCTGGAGTGCACACCAGAGGTTTAAATTAAGGTAGACAAACAAAGAACAGAAGGACATTAAAGTTCATTATTTTTCATAACTGAGTTTTAAAAATTGCACTGGGAGTGAGACTTGTTCTTCTGTCAGTCTGACAAGAAAGAGGCAACCTATTACATTGTATCACTTCTTTCTGATAGAGAGGGACTGGATTGATTTTCTTCATAACTTTTTTAACTCTAATGCAAGAGGAAATGAAAAATACTAGCATTGAGTCAGTGGTAAGGAAGGCAAATGCAATGTTACTGTTCATTTTGAGAGGACTAGAACATAAAAGCAAGGATGAACTGCTCGGGCTTTATTAGCATTAGACCACAGTTGGGGTATTGTGAGCAGCTTCAGACCGCTTATCTAGGAAAGGACGTGCTGGCATTGGAGAGGGTCCCAAGCAGTTTCAAGAGAATGATCCCAGAAATGAAAAGGTTAACATATGAAGAGCTTTTGATAGCTATGGCCCGTACTTTCTGGAGTTTAGGAGAATGAGAGGGAATCTCATTGAAATTTACCGAATATTGAAAGGTATAGATAGGGTGGGCATAGAGAGAATGTTTCCTATAGTGGTGGGAGGTGGGGTAGGACCAGAAGATACAGCTCAGAATACAAGGATGTCTCTTTAGAACAGAGATGAAGAGGAATTTCTTTAGCTGGAGGTGGTGGATCTATGGAATTCATTACCCAGGCAGCTGTGCAGGCCATATCACTGGGTATATTTAAAGTGAAAGTTGATTTAGTAAGGATAAAAAAAAGTTATGTGGAGAAGGCAGGAGAATGGAATTGAGAGGGATAATAAATCAGCCATGATGGAATGATGAAGCAAACTCAATTGGCCAAATGGCCTAATTCAGCTCCTATGTCTTATGATCTTATTTATATAGCAGCCTTCACATCCCCAGAGATTTCAAAGTGCAGCAGATTGTCTTTTGACTATACCCACTGCTGGAATTGCATCAAATAATTTTCAACAGGAAGGTTACATTAAAGCAATAATGGATTGATGGGGATATTTGTTTCAGACATTGGTTGGCAGATATACAGTGTTTTAGCCAGGAACCTCTTTACTGTAAAATAGTGCTGAGAGAACTCACATATCTACCTAAGGCAGTAAGTATTTTCTGCAAAGAATGGCAGCTCCAGCTGTGCAGTCCTCCCTCACTGCTAAGCTGAAAGCGTTGGCTTAAATTTTTGTGCACCCGTTCCTGGAGTGGAACATGAACCCACAACCTTCCGACACAGAGGCAGAAACACGAGCACCGAACGTTGTTACACGTGTTTCAAAGACATACAGGTCAGCAGGTTGTTCGGTCATATGGGTGTAAATCACACCAAAGAACAGCGACAAATGTAAAACTTTGAACAGGAGAAAGTGCAGGGAAGTGAAAGAACAATGGAGAATGTGAAGACTTGGAGAAAGTGTAAAGTACTGGCGATATGCACAGGAAGGTGAGGATGCGCAGGGGTGCTAATTCTTATATATCCAGTGGGTGTTTGAAGGCGAAGGATGGTTCGATATTCAAGGGACAAGCAGGTATACTGCCTAAATGGTCTGAATACATTGCCAACTTGTTTGAAGATGCAAGAGGAGAGAAGCCAATAATTACTAAGAACGTGGATGGCCCACTGATTATGAAATCAGAAGTTAAAGCAGCAGGGGAGTGGAGATAAGGAAAGGAAGAATAAGGTGTTAGGACCAGATGGCATTGTTATAGAAATGATTCAAGCGCTGGAAGATTTTGGGATTGAAGGGCTGACAGATTTGCTGAATGAAGTATATGATAGCAGGGAGAACTGTCCACTAGGACCCATCAATACCAACTGGCTGTAAAGCAGAATGACCGACTCTTCCTAGTTGCTACCCACGAAGATCGAGAGGGACACAAGTTCGACCGGGCAACAGTGAAAGTCACGGCACAAGCAAGCATGCGGCATGCAAAAGAATTCCAAGAGATGTGGTTTTTCATGAACAATTCTGCAAATAGGCATGTAAAGCTCGATCCTGTTCATGAGCTGATTTGGGCAAAATTCCAGACCACAATGCATGAAGTTCGCCACACAACCAGTCACCAACGAGGATTCCTGCCCACATCACAAATGAGTTTCCGAAATGATGTTGAATCAGCTGATTGAAAAGTATGTAAAGGCCAAGCATTTGGAGGGCCCACCACAATCAACAGCGCACTGACTATGTCTCCTTGCATGGTGATGAAACTTTTGCAAGTAAGTTGCCAAGATCGGACGACGACTCAACAGAACCATCAACCACCTGAGCTACACATCTTTCAAGTTATTTCCATTCTCTGGAGTTTACAGAGAACGTTGCGAGAAACCAAAAGAACATCCAGTGAGCAGCAGTTCTGTGGGTGAAAATTCCCTGTTAACAAGACAGGTCAAAGGAGAATGGACAGAATGATTCTAGCTGACATTTTGCCAGCCAATTTCAAAACGTTTACCTGATAGAGAAGAGGATCAGGCACTATATTTATTCACAACATAAGCTGATGAAATGAAGACTGCTTATCCCAGTATTAATCATAGTCAGGGTGTCTGATATCATGGTGACGCTAGTGGTCTAAATAATCTCTTTTTATGCCCTTTCTTCAAATAAGTCAAAATGTTTAAAAACATTTCGTAAAACGACATTCATACCAAGATATATAATTAGATAGTAGCCAGAAGTTTTAATGGAGCATTGTGTAGGGCAAGAGAGACTCAGGACAACTCAAGAGCACAGGCCCCAGCAGTAAATACACAACCACCAAGTGAATAAATAATAGCAGAGGGCCAGAATAAGAGGAAAGATAGTTTGTTGAGGGCTGGAAGAGATTATGGGTTGGGGACATTGCTTAACTGTGTGCATATACTCTGGGTCAGCATGGAAAGGTATAACGGGAGAAGGAAACAAAATAAGTAATAGGCCAGGTAGCACAGTTTTGAGTTAACTCAGGTTTATTTGCTGTGTTTATGGGGCCTTGTCTTATTTATTACAACACAAGTGACTACATCTTAAAAAGAACATTATTGACTGTGAAGTCCTTTGGGATGTCCTGGTGCTGAGAAAAGTTTTGTATGAATGCAAGTCTATCTTTCGACCATTAGATTAAATTTACTGTCAACTGGTGCCCACACTGTGATGTCACCCCATCCAACCAAGTGGATCAGCGTCAGGAGGGGCCTGGGAAGTTGGAAATTCTGAGGGCGGGTTGTAAACAAGGTATTGAATATTCAGGGACTGAAGATAATGAGACCAAGGAATAGATTTGTGAAGGAGAGGTGAAAGAGTGTGGACATTAAAAAGCAGGGGAGAGATGGTGGAAGGGTGGGGCTCCAAAATTGACCTGCAGAGTGGGGACTAACAACAGCAGAACTGAGAGAGGAACTGTAGGTAATTGAGATCCAAAGGGGAAGAGGAGATGAGCATTCTTAAACCGAAGCTTGTCAGACTATGAAGTCCTACACTGACACTATTATTTGCAGAGCGATGGAGGATAGATTCAGAGTGAAGAGAAGGCTGAAGAAAGGTTGTGGATACGGGCAATGCATAAAACTCAAGCAGCGGGTGGGAGTAGTACATAGAATCGTTGGGCAGTCTCATTTCAAGCACTGACAGCCTCTTTCTCCAGGCTATGGTACTGCAAGTTTCAGCAGCTATGACACACATCACGGGGACAACAGAGCAGTAGTTAACAGCTCTCTCCCTCCCTCTCTCTCTCTCTCTCTCTCTCGCTCTCTCTCTCTCTCCTCCACACTTTGATAGACACTCCGGCTCTGTGGCAGCTGCCTTTCTCCCTCAAGGAAGCAAACTAGTAAATCCCAGGATCTCTCTATCTCTCTCTCTGTAGGTAGCAAACCCAGATACTCAAGTCACAGTCATGTTCTACTAGCAGGGATGCAGGATCAGGCACCATCCCAGCTGAGACAGATAAGAAGTATGAATTCTAAAGGGATCTTTGACTGTGGTTCGCGGCAGCTGACACTTGGAGTCGTGTGGACATGGTAGGGAGCAACAATGCAACATCCCCTGACTGACCCATGGCTGGATTGAAATGAGAGAATTCCCATTCTGGGATATGAATCATTCCCTGTCTTTACATACAATTTTAAAAGTAAAGTGCAGCTAAAGAGCATCTGATGCCCGTGTGTCCCTGGTTGCAGACAAAAAAGTTTAATCTACAATAGTCAAGCTTTACTTTCCAACAGTTGGTTTACTGCAATATTCCAGGGATCGCAAGGCATTCTGCACAAATTCACCCAGGAGACAAAGTGCGGATGGGGCTGTGAACAGCTCCATTCACTGAGCAGCAAGATGATGCAGACTTGCTGGTGTGGAGTACACAGTGAAATTGCCTCCATTGAAAGAGTCGGTCCATCTTGTTTTAATTTCCTGTTTGTTTTATTAGACTTGTGCTATCTGCTTGTTTTATATGATTGCTACATCACTAATATAGAGATATAAGCTCCCAGCATTACAAAGTGGCCAAGAAAGCACAATCCAAGGTGATATGGGAGAAATAAAACCAAAACTACAATCAATTTACAAAGAGGCCATCTCAGTTTTAATACCCTATCGATCTATCTATATTGTAGTTTGGCTCAGCGCTGTTGTTAGTGCTTATCATATACACATTCTCCTTTCTTTAAGAGATTGCAATTAGTCCTATTCTAGCAATTGATATGATAAAAAGCTATAAAATTGAACCTGAAGCACACTTCCAAATTTGCTTTTCTAATTCTAAAGAGAAAACAAATATTCAAGGGATTCTGTCTTTCATTGGAGGGTTGAGTTAGTATCTCGACGCCTTCCTCAGCACATCCATTTTGTGGGATAGTATGTAGGAGACAAATGTGCTCTCAGGAAACAGATGAATCAGCAGAATCATTTCAGGAGATAAAAAGTATTTTGCCCAAGTACTTTTCAACCCCTCAGACATCCAGCAGGTAAAGGGAGCTTAGAATGGTTGAGCCTATGAAATAAAAACTTTTACAGCACCACTTGTGACTTCACGGAACAGGAATATTTTCCCTAACTTCCCAGTCTTCTATGTTTATACACACTGCCTTTGCTGACTTCTTCCAGTAATTTCCCAAGAAGTTCCTGATCACCTAACCATAGAAACCATAGAAAAGCTACAGCACAGAAACAGGCCTTTTGGCCCTTCTTGGCTGTGCCAAACCATTTTCTGCCTAGTCCCACTGAATAGAAACCATAGAAAAACTACAGCACAGAAACAACCGATGTTGTACCCAACATACAAACAGTCTCTCGAGTTTCACCACCTATTCATTGGGATGTGGAGGAAATTCATTCCTCTCTGTTTCCTGTCTTGGAAAAAAACACTCCTTGCCGTATTCCAAGCAAACATTGGTGCCTCTGTTCAAGAGTAGGTTTAATCTGGCAGAATTTGATCTTCCTTCAATGAGTATTTTTAGACCTACACTATCAAAATTGATACAACTGTGAAATGGTAAATCTGAATTCTATCAGCGAAAATCATTATTCATTCCCAGTGAAAATATGATGTGGTAATACCATACGCTGATAGACTGTCTGATGTTTCGATCACAGGAATACAAGAGTGGATTAGTTAAAAAAATCAACCGTAGGATTAAGGATTTTATTGCTTTCAAATATTATTCAATTTAAATTGGACAGATATGATAAAATATATGGATCACATAAATTATAATTGAATCTTCCGAGTGATGACTTTATTGAGTTGGCAGCAGTGTAAGGGAGAAGCAGTAATGCATGCTTCAGAACTGATCAACTGGGATTATTAAAGGATTCCTTAGGCTGTCCAGTTGCAGAGTATTACCAGTATGTGTGTAGGTAGATAATTAATATTTAATCTCATATGCAGAAGCTGATCCTGCTTCTCTTCTAGTTTCATCTTTGATTAAATACACAAGCTAAATCCAATTGTTGAACCAGCACTAAAAAGATAATTAACAGTCTGCAGAGTTCTCACTGAACCTATTTTTTTTACTGGTGGTGTTATCTAAACTTTGCAAAATTCTTGTTTTGCCTCACTAATGCCACCACAAAGTATTGTCCTGTTTCTGTCTAATACACTGTTTCGCCTTTCTCACATCCCTCAGCTGGGTAATGCTATCATTGCCAAACGTGTGTCAGTCAACTGGGCACTAAGAAAAATAGAGTAATATTGGGAGCGGTATTCTTAATATCTCGATTTTGGATGTTCTGCTAAGTAACAGTATTGTAAAGAGCAGCCTTTTTGAGCTGGGGAACAGCAAATCTGAATAGAAAAGAAGACAGTTCAGGGTCTTTTGTTATCTGAAAGGAAGGAATAATGCAGCTCGAAAAGGCGGACCAATGTTTGTATTAAAAGTACATGCTCACCCATACACCACAGACAGAAGCAGCCATTGTGCTCAGATGGTCTGTACTGGTGCTCACGATGCATAAAGGCCTCCTACTAGCTTTTCAATTCATTGTAGCAGTATAACTTGTTTTTCCTCCCCTTGAATTATCAAATGTTGTCACACTAACACAGACTATTCAGCCCTCAGTAGCTTTGTTGGCTCTTTGAAAGAGATATCCAATTAGACCCATTTCTCCACTTTCTCTGAAAACTATGGCAGTTCGTTTCCCCCTTTTGAGAGTTCAACCATTCCTTCTATGAAAGTTATTACTGCTTTTGTTATCTTCCACGTCTGTAATATTTTTTTCCTCATTGCTTAAGCTTAGATACTAGAATCTTATCTAATCTCCCCATAGCATATAAAGACTTAAATATTAATGAATGAACAAATATCCAAGTCAAAGACGTACATGTTAGGGTTCATAAGTGTGGGCATGCTACATTGGTACCAAAAGCATGGCGACACTTGAAGGCTGCCCCCAGCGTATCCTCAGACTGTGCTGGTCATTGATGCAAACAACGCATTTCACTCTATGATATACATGTGATAAATAAAGGCAATCTTATAAAGCTAATCTTATCAGATAATGAAGGATTGGCAGAGCTAATAAATTTCAAAATGGCAGTAATGATTCACATGTGCATCTATAATGCATTAAAAGAGATCTATAATATATGCTGGTGAATGCTGAAAGTATTCAACAGTTCAAGTAGTTCTGTACGATTCTTCATCAGAACTGCCTATTTAAATTAGTCATGTTGTAATTGCAGCCTCCTGCCAGTGGTGGCAGTGTACTCCATCAGTTATGGCGGTAACCTAATCCATTTTAAACACTCCATATTCTGTTCAAGATATTTAGTTTCGTAATCTAGAGCCCAATCATTGATAGGATTGATTTGATGTATATTCTACTCTGTTTTTAGAGGCCATTTGAATCTGCAAAAAACATCCTTTTGTGGTCCAATGCAGTTTCTTTTTTTTTGTGTCTCGTGTCTCTTAATTTGGTTAAAAAAAATGCAAATTATCTATCTTATTCTACCTCTTAAATAGTATAATTTAGTTGACAACTGCCCTTTAATGGCACACAATATTTATCCCTGTATTCTAGTGAATAAATTCCTTCATTCTGCAAAAACATTTTCAGACATCCCACCCTGCAAAAACTCATTTCAGGGAGGTAGCAACACCACCCCTGCCCCCCGCAACCCCACATACACCCGCCCCGGTCGACCTCCAAGGGTGTATGTATTCAGGCCATTTGATTATGAAAGAGCACAACAATTTGTTTGATCACACATTGAAACTATTTACACATATATATATACTTGTACTGTGATGTGGCTTGCTTGGCAGATTTGATCATTTTGCCGGAAGGCGCAACCTCATAGCAGTCTGTGTCAATGAATTTATTAATCTTGCAAGACATCAGATTCACAATTATATTATCATGGGGTCGTTTTTTTATTCTATTACAACTTTAAGCAAGTCTACAGGGAGTTTGGCCTCATCACGTAGGACATCAATAGAGTAACTCCATAGCAGCTAGCCAGCTAGTTTAAATAACATTAGCTATGCTAATGAATGAATGACACCTGTTAAACTCACCTCAACATGTCTTTTACAGTCTTAACCCACCATGGGCAATAGAAAAGTCACTGTTGCAAACAGTGCAGCGAGCAACACTATCATTATTTTTTACCCCTATTAGGCAGGGGTACACTTTAGTGTAGTCTGGAGTGAAGTATGTTTTATATTTTCTTTTTTTGGAACACTCTGTCATGGCGCTGCAGGACACTAAACTGACCTGATGGACAATGAGAGAGGGAGAGAGGTCGACTGTAAAACCCGCCCACAGAGAAAACTGATAGGTCTACTTAGCACAAAGAGAGACCAATAAGGATGCTCTCTCTGTCACTCTCTCGCTATGTCTGTCACTCTCTCTCTCTCTCTCTCTCTCTCTCTCTCTCTCTCTCTCTCTCTCTCTCTCTCACTCGCTCACTCTCAAAAAAATTGATGGCCATGGGCGCTGCCCTCCGGTGTTTACTCAGGGGAAGACGAGCTGGGTCTGCAGCTACACTAGCGCCGGATGATCGAACTGTTGCATGCTTGTTCTTGCCCCATCAATCTGCAGGGCATGACACTCAGGGGCATTGGCTATATTTTTTTGTGACTGTACTGTATGTTTACTACCTGTGCTTTGTATGCCTTATGCTATGTATGAGTGTTGGTACTGTGTTTTGTACGTGTTTTGTTTGGCTGTATTCATGTATGTTAAACTTAAACTATACTGTTTGCCCAATGGCTTTGCAAACCATTTATTTTTATTTATTATTATTATTGAGCTACATCATGGAATGGGCCCTACAGGCCTTTTGAGCCACGCCTCCCAGTAACCCCCCAATTTAATCCTTGCCTAATCACGGGATAGCTTACAATGATCAATTAGCCTACAACTGGAGGAAACTGGAGCATCCGCAGAAATCCCACACAGTCATGGGGAGAACGTACCAACTTCTTACAGGCGGGGCAGGCATTGAACCTGGGTTGCTGGTACTGCAAACGATTGTGCTACTGTGTCGCCCCATTTAGTTCTATTTTTCTTGTGTGTTTCTAGCCAAATGCCACAATATGACAATGGGTCTTTTAAAGCCTGCTACTGTACTATTTTCAAAATTGAAGCAATTCAGGATAATGTTGGGAAGAGTTTTCCTTGCCACTGATGTAGGAAAATCCAAGCAATTTAGCTTGTCATGTTTGTAATGTAGTGTGCTGTGCTACAAAAAGCTAATTTTCATGACATTTATACCCTGGGTATGTCAACTCATGACAATAAACTTGAAACTTGATCCTTGTGTCACATAAGATCCTCCCTTATGAAGTGAATCTACTTGAAATATATTCAAACAACAGGAAATCTGCAGATGCTAGAAATTCAAGCAACATACATCAAAGTTGCTGGTGAACGCAGCAGGCCAAGCAGCATCTATAGGAAGAGGTGCAGTCTACGTTTCAGGCCAAGACCCTTCGTCAGGACTAATATATTCCATTAGTTGTAACACACTTATCAGACCGAGGTTGTGAAAAGCCCTTTACAAAAGCCAGTCTTTCTTTTGTCAGAGGCAGATGACACTAGGTGTCTTCACATCCCTGGAAGAAACTTAAACATATGTTGCTGTTCAAACTCATTAAACACTGGCATGGTTGGGATCCTCTGAAAACATACAAAGCTTTTCTCTGAATGTCCTACAACACATAAAAGCAATTTATGGAGACATTTTGGATTGGGTTAAAACAATTATAAGAGACTATTGACGCAGAAAGCAAACAGAAAGAATTTATACCAGTTGCTTAGTCCCAGTAATGAAATACTACTTGTCCTTCTGCAGTGTAACTCGTGCAAGTCACTATACATCTTTGTTTTCAATTGTTTTAGTCGTGTTTCCATTTGTACAGAAATGTCCCAGCCAGCAGAGTTAAAGTCATGATCAAGCTGTGTTTGACTTTTGCCTTTTGTCGGTTAATTAGTGAGATTTATAACTTTGCAACGACCTGATTAAATTGCCTCTTGCTATATAAATTTAATGAGCAGGATGCACTACAGATGTGAAATGGCACCAATTTAAGGGGAAAAGACTTAAAGGCAATAATTCAAGCCAAAATTGAGGTTAATACTGTGTATCTTGTTAAATCCTCGAAATAATTTTATGCAAGTGAGGAACATGTTTCATAAATGTAGAGTGACTCTTATTTTCAAGGTTGTCAGTTTCAGAAAAAAAAGATACATTACATTTAGATGAAAATACCAGCAAATCATACAATTTCTATTTGCTGCTATGAAATGAGTTAAATGGATCAATGTACTTTGCTTGATTTTCATTTGGCAAAATTGTAATCTAAGCATGCGCCTAGAATACTGTTCCAAACACCAAAATCTCTCTGCATGTGTACTCAGTCTAGCCAACACATTGTCAATCAGCACCAAGAGGGAGTGAGAATTAGCCCTGAACTGAGGAACAACACCCCAAATTCAGGAGTAGTCAAGTTATTTAAGTTACTTAGTTGTGACGATTCATTCCGCAATATTTGCTTGGAGAAATACAGGAGAAGAAATTATCAACTTCAGCTGTTTCCTTGGCCCACAAATTTTGCAAAATGCTAATTAAAATAATTTTGTTTATGTTGAGAACTTCCCATGGCTGTTATAAGCAGAATTTGTTTTGATTAGCAATGAACAGACTGCCCTTGGGAAATTTATACACTCACAAACCAATCGGTCCACCACTGGAAATATGAAAGTCATAAATCAGCATCATTTTTATGTAGATAAGACCATGATAGGAATGCTGCCCATTTCAACCACAGTGAAGCTGAGTGTACCTTCAGTGGGAATGAGTGATGGAGCCTTAAAATTCGTTATCCATTTCAGTATTCGTGATGGAAATTTGTTCCCTTCTGTTTGAACTGGAGCAGTGGCACAGTAAGTTAGCGTGTGCTACTTGTCTGGTGGGGTAAAGTTGAGGCGGGGAGTTGAAGCCCCACCTAAAGCATGTGTGATTTTAATGTTTTCCCCTTAATGCGACTGGGTGACTCTCAAACTGAGCCTCAAACTGCGGTGTTCTGTTTCAATTGGGGCAGCTTGGTAGCGTAGCGGGTCGCGTAATGTGCCACTGACTCACCCGGGTTCAGTTCTGCCACTGTCTGTAAGGACTTTATACATTCTCCCCATGGCCTCTGGGTGCTCCGGTTTCCTCCTACATTCCAAAAACGTACAGGTTAATAGGCATTAATTGGTCGGCACGATCTCATGGGCTGGAACACCCTGTTACCACGCTGTATCTTTAACTAAATAGTAAAAAAGTAAAAGGTGAGGTGTTGGGGGGGGGGGGAAATGGTGATTGCAGTGGAAATGACTCATTTAAATATTTATAGTGGGTTTCTATGATGCAACTCACACCTGGATGAGATTTTAAATTGGTTGTTCTGTTCCACTCAGCTTCCAGCTGGACAAAACTTCATAGGATTGGCGTCACAGATAGATTGGTGTGAGCAGAAGCAGTGCAAAGAGGCATTAAGGTGCAAGAACTCAGTTGGTATGGGTCTGTGGGATTTTGTGCTGATTGGATTTCCAAGGCATTTCTGGGAATGGCTGTTCTTCCTGATTCCTCGCACAATACATTCCTTGGGATCATTGTTTTGGATGTGGTGAAAATGGCAGGAGGAGTCCCAGGGTAAAAAGCTATTTGATCCATGCCAACCATCAAGCACCCATATGTACTATCCTTTATTGCGTGAAAGCAACAGTTACTGCTGAGGCCCTTGAACTGAGCATTTGTACATCTTTTTACAACAACTGCAAATTCTTGGAGTCTAGGAGCATGTATGTGAAAAGTGTAAAACCAGCATAATGGAAAAGAAGAATAGAAAATATGGAAAATATTTGGAAGGGAAAGTATAGAGTCAAGAAAGACCTTGATTCTGCCAATAACTTGCACTAACCTACTTATACTTCAATGATAATGATCTCAGACTTCCATCTTAATGGGCAATGATTCCACAATTCAGTGGTTGTTTAACCTTGTGAATCATTGCACTGTATATTTGTGACCAGTAACCTACAGATTATTGTGTTCAAACCACAGCCAAAATCTCTGCACTTCACAGGATTCATTAAAACATCCATTCAATGCTGCTTGTGACTCTCCCTGTCTCCTGTCTGTCATTCCAGCTATGTGGTCATGGAGTCATATGACATAGAAATAGGCCCTTCAGAGTTGGGATCAGAACCTCATTAGAAGTAACCCTTACTTGGACTTTAGATTAGATTATGAGAACACTCAGTCCTCCTTTATTGACATTTAGAAATAAATTTCTTAATTTATTGTCATTTAGAAATGCATATATGCATTAAGAAATGATACAATGTTTCTCCAGAGTGATGTCACAGAAAACAGGACAAACCAAAGACTAACACTGACAGAACCACATCATTTAAAGGCATCTGTTAGTCTTGCGAGACCGTGGATCTGCGCTTGGAAAGTCTTCACTCTCCAGGGCACAGGCCTGGGCCAGTTTGTATGGAAAACCAGCAGTTGCCCATGCTGCAAGTCTCCCCTCTCCATGACACCAATGTTGTCCAAGGGAAGGGCATTAGGACCCATACAGCTTGGCACCAGTGTCGTCACAGAGCAATGTGTGATTAAGTGCCTTGCTCAAGGACACAACACGTTGCCTCGGCTAGGGCTCGAACTCACGACCTTCAGGTCGCTAGTCCAGTGCCTTAACCACTTGGCCACGTGCCCACATAATTATAACATATAGTTACAGCAGTGCAAAGCAATACCATAATTTGATGAAGAACAAACCATGGGCACGGTAAATAAAGTCTCAAAAGTCCCCGAGTCGATCGACTCCCAAGTCCCCGATGACAGGCAGTAAAAGGGAGAAACTCCCTGCCATAAACCTTCAGGCACTGTCAACTTGCTGATGCCTTGGAAGCAGTCGACACTGAGTCCATCCGTCTGAAAACTTCGAGGTTCTGACCAGCCTCTCCAATACAGCCTCCCGAGCACCATCCTCTGCCGAGCACCTTCAACCTCGCCCCGGCCGCTGAAACATGCAAAGCCGAAGATTTCAGAGCCTTCAGCTCTGGAGATTCCGGTTACCACACAGTAGCAGCGGCAGTGAAGCAGGCATTTCAGAAGTTTTCCAGATGTTCCTCCTACCCTCACGTCTGTCTCCATCAAATCAGAATTGTGCACAGTCCCGTACTTGACAGATAACCGACATCACCACCAAAGTGGCCACGCGCGCTGCCGTCGCGCCGCCATCTTCTCCTCCTGGCAACACAGGTCAACCTAAATTTAAAAAAAGATGTTGCACAAAGGCTGGTAGTCTTTGTAACACCTCTGAGATCATATTGACTTAAATGATTAGCTCAGCACTAATATTTCTTAAATCATTTCCATGGGTCTGTAATGATTTCAGTTGTTGAGGCAGATATACTAACAACATGCAAAAGGTACATGGACGGATATAGGGATATGGGTTCAGATGCAAGCAAATAGGACTAGCTTCGATGGGAATCTTGGTCAGTGTGGACTAGTTGGGCTGAAGGGCCTATACATGGTGCGTTTTGTACACGTTGCATTAAAAATAAGTGACATAATCGCACAGTGCTGAAATAACACAGTGTGGCAATCTGTGAAGACTAGAGAATGCAACAGTTCAAACCGTTGTGCATTGCCGGTCGTGACTCACTGCATGGAAAGACTAAGCATTGCAGATATTTTGATGTGTTTGATGAAGGAGATGAATGACCTTTATTCATGATATCATTTAAATGTTGTTTACAGTAGAACTCTGGTAGTCATCATTAAAATACTGAGCCGCTGCATTTGCTGAGCGTAATGATAACTGAAAACTGAACTTCCCTGTTTTATCTGCTTTTTGTAACCAGTCCTATCTCAGCAAGGTTTTGTTTACTTCTCTCTTCCCATAACACTTCATGAACTACCATTCACCTCACAATCTCTTATTTTCCTCCATTTTCTGTCCTTGCCTCAGGTTCATAAGAAAACAAGGACTGGACCGGATTTTCTTCGAATGTGACACACACATGTGGCGCTTAGGAGACCGGAAAATCCCAGAGGGCATCACTGTAGATGGCGGCTCGGACTGGTTCCTCCTGAATAGAAAATTTGTGGAATATGTAAACTACTCAGAAGATGAATTGGTGACACATATGAAGAGGTTTTATGCCTACACCCTGTTACCAGCTGAGGTATGCCGTAGCAGCAAAACCGTTTGATATCGTGGTGTCTGTTTATTAATTGTCTCTCCATGTCCACTGGCTTTACTTAACATGAAGCACTAAGGTACAATGATTTAAAGACCACAATAAAGTTCACTGCTATTTGAAACCCACTTATATGATGCCCACTTGAATGATCCAGTGGGCACCATACATGCATAGGAAGAATTCTGAGGAAGTGCTTGCATTGGCACTTTAATAAATCATGGTGAGGCAGCTTGCAGCTGCAATTGACCACATAACTTACCATATTAATTTGCTTACAGAGGAAAGTCCAATGTGTTTTAACAACAACCTAGCCTTTGCAGTTTCACTGGAAATCTCTTCTGTGCTGACTACCGTGAGAATTTCCACATTTTAAAAATAGCACCTTTTTCATTTCCATGCTTGCTGAAGAGATGGTACTTATTTAAAATTACGTATTCTCAACGTTCTATATGGTTTATATCTGCTGAACGGGAACCACAACCCAAAACACAGTCATTTCTATTCTAACTTTCTCCAAGGGTTCTTCCTTTTAAACTTCCTAAGCAACATGTTGTAATAGCATTAAGTAATTATGCTCCTGTGGTATGAATCATTTAACACGACTTTAATATTTTGTAAATTCAGAATGAGATACCAGGCCTGAGATACCAGTCAGATGATGGGATAAAATTGGAAATTGTTCCAATTTCACATTGAGCAAGAATCGCACAAGCGGTCTTCACTTCCATGTATCATGAATTCTGGGGTTTTCAGTCTTCATCATTGATTTGATATTTTAATACATAAACCCAGTGGCCACTTTATTAGGTACAGCTTCCAACCCGGTGTGATTTTCTGCTACTGTAGCCCATTCACATCAAGATTCAACGTGCTTCGCATTCAAAGATGCTTATCTTTGAATAATGTTGTAACATGTAGTTATTTGAGTTGATGTCACCTTCCTGTCAATTTGAACCAGTCTGGCCAGTCTCCTCTGACCTCTCTCATTTACAAGGCATCTTTGCCAACAGAACTGTTGCTCATTAGATGTTTTCCTATTTGTCACACCATTCTTTGTAAACTCTAGGGACTGTTGTACATGAAAGTCCCAGGAGATCAGCACTTTCAGAGATACTCAAACCACCCTATCTGGCACCAACAACCATTCCATGGTTAAAGTCACTGAGCTCACATTTCTTCCCAATTCTGATGTTTGATCTGAACAACAAATGAACCTCTTGACCATGTCTGCATGCTTTTATGCATTAAGTTGCTGCTACATGATTGGCTGATTAGATATTCGCATTAAAGAGCCAGTGTACTAAGTAAAGTGGCCACTGAGTGTGTAACTCAATATAACGTAAGAAAGTGCATTGGTGAAGTCTGTCAGCATGCTCTGTAGTCGTAATTATCCCAGTGTAAGTACCCGGAATAGTGAAAGTCCTTACTTTCTTCTAGAATTGAAATGCTAAACTTGTACTTGTATTTTCTAGTTACTGTCATTGTTTATACATTTCTTTTGTTCTTATAAACACTTGTTGTGTCATACAGTTCATCATTTTTTATAAGAACATACAAAATAGGAGCAGGAGTAGGTCATGTGGCCCATCGAACCTGTTCTGCCATTCAATTAGATCATGGCTGATCTGGCCTTGGACTCAACTCTACTACCTGCCTTTTCCTAATAACCTGTAATTCCTTGTTGTCCAGAAATCTACCTTGGTCTTTCAAAATGTTCATGTTGACTTAAACTTTAGAGATGGACATATTTCTGACATTTAATTTGTCTAAACTGTATGCTCTTTCCTTTTTAATGCATGGATTTTATGTATCTAAAGCCAAATATGTCTCTTATTCCACACTTTTACTTGGTTTATGGGCTAGAATGACTCCCTGTGTAGATGTTCTGTGATCTTTGTGATGTTCTACAGCTGGTTCAGAACACCGCAGCCAGGCTCCTGACAGGTGCCCGGAAGAGGGACCATATTACAGGTTTCCCCCACCATCCGAAGGTGGAACGTTCCTGTGAAACGGTTCGTAAGTCGAAATGTCATAAAGCGAAGAAGCAATTACCATTTATTTATATGGGAAAATTCTGTGAAGCGTTCGCAGACCCAAAAATAACCTACCAAATCATGCCAAATAATACATAAAACCTAAAATAACAGTAACATATAATAAAAGTAAGAATGATATGATAAATACACAGCCTATATAAAGTAGAAATACTTTTCCACAATCATTACTCAACTGTTCTCCGGAGCGAAAATCTCACACAAGCGCCATCGGCAGAAACACGCACAAGTGCTCTCCAGTAATCTTTAAACTATGAAGCTGCCAAATCATACCAAATAACACGTAAAAATATACAGCCTATATAAAGAAGAAATAATGTACGTACAGTGTAGTATCACTTACGGGAATTGGTTCAGCGCCAAGCACACTGATGATGGTGTGTTAGACTGGGTCGTCGGAGTTTGGGTGGTGCAGTGGCCCCCCCACCCTCCAGGCAGCTGAGCGATACATTGCCGCGAAGAATGCAGGGGTCCAGCGGTAGCCGGAAGGTACACAGCACATCTTTAGGAAAAAAGCCGAAACAAACATGCTAATTAATTAGGTGCCGCCCGTAATTGTTGGCCCAGATCAGTGCCGATTTCCGATTGCGTCGTCTCTGATCTGGGCCGACAATTACGTGTCGGCGTCACCTAATTAATTAGCATGTTTTTTCTTAAAGATGTGCTGTGTGCCTCCCGGCTACCTTTGCATTCTCCGCGAATCGGTATTTGCCCGTGGCCTGGGGATTGGGGTGGTGGGACACTGGGGTGTCATCTCGTCGTCTGTTTCCATTGGAGCAGGCAGCTCATCTTCTCCTATGACTGCCGGCTTCGATGTTGAAGGTCGAGGTTCGTCATCTGCTGTGGCTGATGTGGAAGACTTGCTTGACTGCTGAGCCTCGCACATTTTTCTATCGCACAGTTCTTTAATAAGGACTCAAACCATCCTGCAAATATCCCCTAAACCGACGTACCCTTTCAAAATTAAAGTCGTACTTTATCATTACTCATTCGGTTTCGACTGTTATCCTTTCCTCTTCCAATTGCATCAGCTCTTTATCTGTCAGTTCTTGGTCATGGGATGCCAAAACCTCTTCAACATCATCTTTGTCAACTTCCACAAGCCAAACTCATGTTGTCCTTACTTCGTTCACCACGATCAAAACGCTTAATTATGTCTAGTTTTACCGTAAGTGTAACACCCTTACGAGCTCTTTCAGGCTTTTCCGATACCATAGAACTCATCTTCCAAACGGCTGCTTACAGGCTCGTGTTTAAGCAATGCCGGCGACAATCCGAGGGAGAGCGGCTGCTCGGGGCGTGCTGCCTTTTAACGCACGCTGGTTTTTTATCGCGTGCTGAATTTTTTTTTCGTAACAGTGAAAACACCTGAAAGCGAAAATAGGATACTAATGTAGGTCTTTCGTAACAGTGAGGTTTCATAAAGCGAACATTCGAAAAGCGGGGGACACCTGTACTTCTATCCTGGCCTCTCTCCACTGGCTAACAGTATGGTTTAGAATTGATTTTAAGGTTCTCCTGTTTGTTTATAAAGCCCTAAATGGGCTGGCCCCCTCCTATATTGCAGATCTTCTAACCCCTTATTCTGCTTCCAGGTCCCTCAGGTCGGCTGACTTGGGGCTCCTGGCTGTCCCACAATCTAAATTTAAGTTCAGGGGTGACCGCGTCTTTGTTGTTGTAGCCCCTAGACTGTGGAACAGCATTTCCTTCCCTATCAGATCTGCCCCCTCCATTGACTCTTTTAAGTCCAGGCTCAAAACTTACCTTTATTCACTAGCTTTTGAATCTTCCTAATGTGGCTGATTTTTGGCTTGTGCCTAGGCTCATGTGTTTATTTTGTGCCTATAAGCTGTGTGCCTTGTTGTTTATATTTGTGTTTCTTGTATTTGTGATTTTAGCTACCTGTTACGTACAGCACTTTGGTCAACATGGGTAGTTCTTAAATGTGCTGTATAAATAAATTTGACTGACTTGACTTGACTGTGGTAATGAGGCAGCAGTTGCACTTTCCCCTGTGTTTCATTCACATTCAACCAAATACTAGGGAGACTTGCATTTGGGAATTTCTAACTCTAGTTTAAAAGCATGTAATTAACCATGAAAGTTCCCTTCTGCCAACGTGGAGTATTTTTACATGCTTGTGATTCATAGAGTCAAACAGCTTGCAGCAGGCTCTTTAATCCAACTCACCCATGCCAACCAAGTTAGTTAGTCCAATTTGCCTGTATTTAGTCCTTGCCTTGCCTTGCTCCCTTAACTCCTGGTGGAGTTGTCAGGGCGCCGTCATGTTATGCTTTGCACCAGTCTGTTCCATCTGTTGCGGTTGTGTGCCAGAGCCTGGGTCACTGCAAATGTTTTCCCTGTCCATTCTTTGATGTTGTCCGTCCATCTTTTCCCCTCCACAGTTCTTTGTAGAATGGTCTTTGTAAAGCCACTGGATCTTGTTACTTGGCTGTACCACCTCAGCTTTCTTTTCTTCACCGTTGTAAGAAGGTCTTCACGGGGGCCAATGTGTTGCTGGATGGTCTTATGGACCTGCTCGTTTCTGATGCGGTCCAAGTATGAGATACCCATGATGTTGCGATAGCATCTCATTTCCAATGCCTGTATCTTCCTCTGTAGCTCTGCTGTGAGGGTCCATGTCTCACATGCGTACAGGAAGATGGAAAATACCAATGCACGCAGGAATCTGATCTTGTACTTCATGGTGATGTTGCTGTCCCTCCATATTGTCTTGAGTTTAGATAGTGCAGTCATTGTGTGTGTGGTTCTTGCCAGGACTTCTTGTCTTGATCCTTCATCATTGATGATTGCCCCAGGTACTTTCTGACCATGGACTGAGATGTCTGTTGTGATGGCACCGTTGGCATTTGCCATGAGCATTTGTATTTAGTCCATATATCGGTAAACCTTTCCTATCCATGTTCCTTTTAAATATTATTAATATACCTGCCTCAACCATTTTTGGCAGCTAATTCCGTAAACAGGTGTCCCCCGCTTTTCGAACGTTCACTTTACGAAACCTCACTGTTACAAAAGACCTACATTAGTACCCTGTTTTCACTAACAGGTGTTTTCACTGTTGCGAAAAAAATCAGTGCGCGATAAAAGGCAGTCGCGCCCCGAGCAGCTGCGCTCCCCCGGATTCGGAACGGCATTGCTTAAACACATTGTATTGAGCAGCCGTTAGCAAGATGAGTTCTAAGGTGTCGGAAAAGCCTGAAAGAACTCGTAAGGGTGTTACACTTAGCGTAAAACTAGACATAATTAAGCATTTCGATCATGGTGAACGAAGCAAGGACAAAGTGGGTTTGGCTTGTGGAAGTTGACAAAGATGACGTTGAAGAGGTTTTGGCATCCCATGACCAAGAACTGATAGGTGAAGAGCTGATGCAATTGGAAGAGGAAAGGATAACAATTGAAACCAAATGCAGTAGCGAAAGTGAAGCAACCGCGTGAGATTTTCGCTGCAATGATAAAGTACGACTTTAATTTTGAAAGGGTACATAGGTTTAGGGAATATTTGCAGGATGGTTTGAGTGCTTACAAAGAACTGTATGATAGAAAAATGCGCAAGGCTCAGCAGTCAAGCGAGCTTTCCACATCAGCCACTGCAGACGACGAACCTCGACCTTCGACATCGAGGCGGGCAGTCATAGGAGATGAGCTGCCTGCCCTGATCGACAATGAGATGACACCCCTGTGTCCCACCACCCCAACCCCCGGGCCCCGGACAGATACTGTACTGATTCGCAGAGAATGCAACGGCAGCCGGGAGGCACACGGCACATCTTTAAGAAAAAAGCCGAAATAAACATGCTAATTAATTAGGTGCCGCCTAGCACATAATTGTCGGCCCAGATCAGAGGCGATGCAATCGTCAATCGCCACTGATCTGCGCCGACATTTACGTGCCGGGCAGCACCTAATTAATTAGCATGTTTATTTCGGCTTTTTCCTTAAAGATGTGCTGTGTGCCTCCTGGCTACCGCTGCGTTCTTCACGGCAACGTATCAGGTCGGCGGCCCGGAGGGTGGGGGCCGCTGCACCACCCCAACCTGCGACGACTCAGTCCAACACACCATCATCAGTGTGTTCTGCGCTGTCTTCCCAATTCCAGTAAGTGATACTACACTGTACATACATTATTTCTACTTTATATAGGCTGTGTATTTTTACGTGTTATTTGGTAGATTTGGCAGCTTCATAGTTTAAAGCTTACTGGAGAGCGCTTACACCGTGTTTTTGCCAACAGCGCTTGCATGAGATTTTCTGCCGAGAACGCTTGCGTGAGATTTTCGCTTCAGAGATCTGTGCAGGCAATCGTTGTAGAGAAGTATTTCTACTTTATAAAGGCTGTGTATTTATCATATCATTCTTGCTTTTACTATATGTTACTGTTATTTTAGGTTTCATGTGTTACTTGGCATGATTTGGTAGGTTATTTTTGGGTCTGCGAACGCTCACAATATTTTCCCATATAAATAAGTGGTAATTGCTTCTCCACTTTACGATATTCCGGCTTACGAACCGTTTCATAGGAACGCTCTACCTTTGGATGGCGGGGGAAACCTGTACTAACAATCCTCTGGGTGATAAATTTGCCCCTCAGGTTCTTATTAAATCTTTCCCCTCTCACCTTAAACCTGTGCCTTCCAGTTTTTGATTCCCCAACCCTGGAAAAATGTCTATATGCAAAGCCCTAGTTATGGCACTCATGATTTTGTGCATATCTATAAGATCACCCTTCATTCTCTTGCAATCCGATAAGTAATGTCCCAGCCTGCTTAACCTCTCTCCCTTCAGTCCCAGCTGTTGAAGCCCAGGGATTTCAAAATCAGATTTATTTTCACTGTCTTATATGTTGTGAAATTTGTTGTTTTGTGGCAGTAGACAGTGCAAAGAAATAAAATACAATAAATTACAAAATAATTAAGTAGTGCAGAAAATAATGTGTTCATAAATATGATTGCAGAGGAGTAGAAGCTCTTTCTAAATCATCAAGCGTGGATCTTCAGGCTCTAGTACCTCCTCCCTTATGGTAGTAACAAGCAGAGGGAATGCCCTGGACGTCCTTAATGATGGGTACCCCCTTCTTGAGACACCAGCTTTTGAAGATGCCCTTTGGCAGGGGTATTTGCCCATGATGGAGCGAACTAAGTCCACAACGTTCTGCAGCTTTCTGAGGAAAACGTAATCAAAGATTTGTATATAGCACAGAAAAGGCCCTCGTGTGACTTGGTGCCATATGAGAGGACAGTACATAAACAGAAGCCCAAGCTATCGCAGGAAGTATGTTAGCATGGACTGAAAACTGGCTGTGGTAATGAAACAGGGAGTTGGAATAAATGGGTCTTTTTCAGGCTGGAGGAGTGTATCTAGTGAAGTACCCCAGAGATCAGTTTGTAGCCCTAAATTGTTTATTCCAGCGATGCTGAGGATGTTCTTTGAGTCTGTGGTGGCCAGTGCTATCATGTTTACTGTTGTGTGCTGGGGCAGGGCTGAGGGTAGCAGACACCAGAATCAACAAACTCGCTCGTAAGGCCAGTGATGTTGTGGGGATGGAACTGGACTCTCTGACGGTGGTGTCTGAAAAGAGGATGCTGTCCAAGTTGCATGCCATCTTGGACAATGGCTCCCATCCACTACATAATGTACTGGTTGGGCACAGGAGTACATTCAGCCAGAGACTCATTCCACCGATGCAACACTGAGCGTCATAGGAAGTCATTCCTGCCTGTGGCCATCAAACTTTACAACTCCTCCCTTGGAGGGTCAGACACCCTGAGCCAATAGGCTGGTCCTGGACTTATTTCCTGGCATAATTTACATATTACTATTTAATTATTTATGGTTTTATTACTATTTAATTATTTATGGTGCAACTGTAACAAAAAACAATTTCCCTCGGGATCAATAAAGTATGACTATGACTATATGACTATGTTACATTAATGACCAGGACAGGGGAATGAAATGTCAGGTTGGCAGATTTACCAATGATTAGAAAATAGGAAGAAGGGCATGTTGTGATGAGGATATGATTTTTGCCCTAGCAGAGATATTTAAATCATCCTTAGTGACAGGAGAGGTACCAGAGGAATGTTGTTCCGCTGTTTAAAAAATGCTATAAACATAAACCAGGAAACTATAGGCCAATGAGTCTGACATCAGATGTGGGAAAGTTTTTGGAAGGTGTTCGAAGGGACTGGATACAAGTATTTAGATAGACATGAACTGATTGAGAATAGTCAGCTTGGCTTTCTGATTGGTAGGCCATGTCGAACCAACCTTATAGAGTTTCTCGAGGAAGTCACCAGGAAAGGCAGTGGATGTTGTCTACATGGACTTTAGCAGGGCATTTGACAGGGTCTAGCATGTGACGTTAATCAAAAACGTTCAGTCGCTCGGCATACAAGATAAGATAGTAAATTGGATCAGACATTGGCTTTGTGGGAGAAGCTAGAGAATAGTAATAAATGATTGCTTCTCTGACTGGAGGCCTGTGACTAGTGGTGTGCTTCAGGAATCGTTGCTGGGTCCTTTGTTGTTCGTCATCCATATCAATGATGTGAATGATGGCAGGGGAGTCATGTTATGACGTGGGATTGAGACGTGTAAATCCAGCTCTCCCGTAAAAAATCAGCAAAGTACCATTTAAACAACGTAAAGTTAATAAATACTTTCCGAAAACTACTTATAAACTTCTTAAGACTACTCTACAATATGCCTCGTAAACCGCAACAGAAGAGGTCTGTTGTTGTGAAGTCGCCACGAGATGGGAAGAAAAAAGGGCCTACTGCAGCGATGGAGCCTGGGATTCAGGTTGGATCTCCTTCGGAGGAGATGCATTTTATCTCTGGCGTAGAAGAACAGGGAGCAATGGCGGCAGTAGTGGTCTCTCGGAAGAAGATGCCGGAATTGCGCATGTGCAAAGAAGTACGCATGCGCAAATCGACACAACTTAAACTACAAGAACCGACGGCCACTGCAACTGAAAGTGACTCAGAGTCAGAATTGGATACGGCAGAGAATACAGATGAAGAAGAGGAGGAAGAACTGAAAGAGACTGGAAGTAAAGGAGACGACGGAGACATAAGAGAGGCTTTATTGCAATTAACGGCTGAACTAAGAAAATTAAGAACAGAGCTTAGAGATGTGAAGATGTGCTATGATAAAGCTATGAAAAGACAGGATAAAATGGATAAGAAACTTCAGAAGATGGAAAGAACAATGGAGCATATTAACGATAGCGTGGAAAAAACAGAAAGTGATATGCTTGTCTGGAACACGGAAAGAAATCGACTCTTGGAGAAAGTGGACGTGTTGGAAAATTTTAGTAGACGTAATAATATTAAAATTGTTGGTCTTAAAGAAGGTATAGAGGGAGATAATCCAATAGAATTTTTTCAAAGATGGATCCCGAAAACCTTGCAAATGAAAGAGGAAGACCGATCAATTGAAATTGAGCGGGTTAATAGAGCTCTAAGACCAAAACCACAAGATGACCAATATCCACAATCAATTTTAATAAAATTCTTAAGATTTCAAGATTACTTTTTAAAGAAAGGATTCTACAGGTGGCTGCCCAAGCTGCCAAGAAGAGAAAAGGGCCACTGATGATAGAAGGGAAGAAAATTTTTTTCTACCCTGACATAAGTTATGAACTTTTGAAGAGAAGGAAGAAATTTAATCCAGTGAAAAAAGCCCTATGGGATCACGGTTATCAATTTATATTGCATTATCCTGCAACCTTGAAGATTTTTTTGTCTGGTGAAGAAAAAAGATTTTTTGACAATTACTGGAAAGCGGAGGAGTTTGTGCAACATTTTTTGAATATTCACAAGATACAAGAACAAACCCAGGGGAGTGAGATGGATTGAAGATGAAGACTGGATCAAGGATTAGACCTGTTGGATTTTTAGGCGGATGAATATATATTATTAATTATATGAGGGAGGGGAAGAAAGGTTAAAATTTGAGAAATATTAGCTAGGAATAATGACATTAATTTTTTTTTATATATATATAATTTTTTGTTACGGGGAGCTAGAAGAAATACTGACTAATCGCTACGTTATTCATGTGTGCAAGTGTGGCAATAGCCACGACCCGCACAGTGGAGGCGGGTAGTGTTGTGTATCTTTTCATTCACAACATTAGTGGGGGGGGGGTATTTGTTTTTTCTTTTTTTGTATCTTATCTATCTTTTTTTTTCTTTTTGCCTGGATGATTGGGAGGGAAACACATAGCAACATGGTGAAGTTCAAAGAGATTCCCCAGGGAACTATGAGAGTTGAGAAGCTAAGTAATGTTTTAGATTTTAAGAGATAAATGTGAAACATTTTTGAATATTTGGAGCTCTTATTTACAGCTCTGATGATAAAGATCTTGGTTCCTTGGGGAAAGTAACAAACATATATTAAATTTATTTTTAATCCCATGGAGCGTGTGCAAACCTTCCAATATTCAGGCGGTTCTTTTTTTTTCTTCTTTTTTTTCCTTTTTTCTTTAGGTAGGAGTATATATCGGGGGGAGGGGGGAAGGTAGATATTATTTTCTCACGTATTCACTTTGAAAACTGAATAAAAATTATATATAAAAAAATGATGTGAATGATAGGATAATGTGGTTAAACTGGATCAGCATATTTGCAGATGACACCAGGATTGGGTACGTAGTGGACAGCGAGGAAGGCTATCATGGCTTGCACTGCGATCTGGATCAGTTGGAAAAATGGGCTGAAAAAATGGTGGATGGAATTTAATGCAGATAAGTGTGAGGTTTTGCACTTCGGTAGGACCAGCCAGGGTAGGTCTTACACAGTGAACGGTAGGGCATTGAGAAGTGTGCTAGGACATAAGGGATCTGGGAATACAGGTACATAATGCATTGAAAGTGGCATCACAGGTAGAGAAGCTCATACAGAAAGCATTTGGTATGTTAGTCTTCATAAATCAATGTATTCAGTACAGGAGATGGGATGTTATATTGAAGTTATATAAGACATTGGTGAGACGTAATTTGGATTATTGTGTGCAGTTTTGGTCACCTACCTGAGGAAAGATGTAAACAAGGTTGAAAGTGTGCAGAGAAAATTTAAAAGGTAGATTGAGAGGAGATTTGATAGGGGTATACAAAATTATGAAGGGTAGACATAGGGTTAATACAAGCAGATTTTTTTCACCGAGGTTGGGTGGGACTACAACCAGAGGTCATGGATTAAGGGTGAAAGGTGAAGCCTAAGGGGAACATGAGAGAAAACTTATTCACTCATAGGGTTGTGAGAGTGCGGAATGAGCTTCCAGCACAAGTGGTGCATGCAAGCTTGATATCAACATTTAAGAGAAGTTTGGATAGGTACATGCATGGTCAGGGTATGGAGAGCTATGGTCCCGGTGCAAGTCGGAAGTTTAAATGTTTTTGGCATGGAGCAGATGGGCTGAAAGGCCTGTTTCTCTGCTGTACTTCTGTATGACTCTATGACACAGTTTGGGTTTATATTCCTTGAAGTTTAGAAGAATGAGGGTATGCGTATTCAAACCTATCATCATCATCAGGTGCCATGCCCAGTTTGAGCTTTGATTGCCATGGCCCACACACTCCTGTTTCGGGTCAAGTGGATCAATTCATTGGTATTCATTTCCAGTTCTCTGGCTGCTGTCTTCAAACCTATAAGATAGCTATTGAGATGTTTTTGCTCGGAGGAGAGTCACAAGCAAGGATCTTAGTTACAAATTAAAGCAGTTATTTTAAAGTTAAAGCTTGTAGGAATTTCCCTTAGAGTGCAGCGAATCTCTGGAATTCCCTTCCCCCTGAGGTTGGTAGAAGTCAGACGAATTTAAGGAGTAGTTAGATAAATATTTGAAAGGTAGAGGAAATGAGGATTACAAGGAACTGACACAGAAGAGGAATAGAAGCCAACATGGATCAGCCATGAGAGACCTGGAGGCCTACTCCTGCTCCTGTTTTCTTGTAATGACCCACAATCTCCATGTTGACTGCCATCCGTATTAATCTCAATTAGTAACACTCAGTTAGTACCCTTCTCTGTCTCGCAATATGAATCATGTAGCATGAAAGCAGCCTCTTTGGCCCAAATTGTCCTTGCTGACTGTGTTGCTCTGCCAGCTAGTCCCATCTTCCTGCATTTGGCCCATAGCCTTCTAAGCTTGTCCAATCCATGTAGTTATCTTAGTTGGCTTTTAAATGTTGCTAATGTGGCTGCCTCAACTGCTATTTCTGGGAGCTCATTCCAAATACTCCCCGTCTTTTGAGTAGCTGCCCTGTTTCCAATTTTACATCTCTCAATTTTGATTTTAAATCCATGCATTTTTGTTTTTAGCACCGTCTCCCAGGAGGTTTTACCCTGTCAAAGACCCCCATGATCTCATATACGTCAATCAAGTCTCCTACATTCCAGGAACAGTTTTAGTCTGCACAACCCCTCCTTGTAATTCAGGCCTCCACGCACAGGCAAGATCCTAGCAAATCTTTTCTGCACTGTTTCTAGTTTAATAATATCCTTCCGATAACAGGGAATCTAAAATGTACACCGTACTCTTAAGTGTGGTCTCACTTGTATAACTGTAACATAACTTCCCATCTCCAATACTCAGTGCCCTGACTGATAAATGCCAGCACACTTTCTTCTATTTGTGACATGGTTTTCAGCAAACGGTGCCCTTGTACTCCTATCTCACTCTGTTTCACAGCATTCCCAGGGCCCAGAGAGAAAGAGGTTTTGCACAGTACTGTATTTGTCAATGCGGAGCGGAGAGTGAGATTGTAAATCTTGCGGGAGCAGAGGATGTTGGGAATGGCAAGGGACAGGTGGCAGAGAAAGTGTGCCATATATGGTGTTGGCATGGGTGCAGGTACATGCAGCTCTGAGACCCCAGGCAAGGTCATTTGATTCCAAACAATTGGTTTATTGATCATTACAGAATATATCTCTGGTGTTTCCCGCTCCCTCTCCTCTTCTTAAGACTACATATACCCCTAAGAATTTTGCACAGTACTGTACTTCTTAAATGTTACAGAAGTACCTGTCCTTGTCATCACTTCAAGGATGTTCTAATTACCATCTAGATGAAAAGAGCTCCTCCTCAGCTCTCCTATAAAACTCTTATCCCTCACCGTTAACGTATGCCCTCTGGTTTTAGACAACTCTGCTACGGAGAGAAGCTTCTTCCTATCTACCCCTCAGTGTTATATTTCCATTTTAGTTCTACCCTTAACCTCCTCTCACTCAAGAAAAGCAAACCTATCTTATCCATTCTTTACTCATAGTCATAGTCATAGTCATAGTCATAGTCATACTTTATTGATCCCAGGGAGAAATTGGTTTTCGTTACAGTTGCACCATAAATAATAAGTAGTAATAGAACCCTAAATAGTTAAATAGTAATATGTAAATTATGCCAGTAAATTATGAAATAAGTCCAGGACCAGCCTATTGGCACAGGGTGCCTGACTCTCCAAGGGAGGAGTTGTAAAGTTTGATGGCCACAGGCAGGAATGACTTCCTATGACGCTCTGTGCTGCATCTTGGAGGAATGAGTCTCTGGCTGAATGTACTCCTGTGCCCACCCATACTGAAATGCTCCATATGAAGCAACATCCTGGTGAATTTCCTGCAGGCTCTCCAGTGTGGTGATGCACTGTATTCCAGTAGTGACTGAACCAATGTTTATGAAGTCTCCCTGTACTTATCCTTGGTGCCCATGACTAATGAAAGCCTCCGTCCTATACACCTTCTTCATCACCTTATCTACCCCTGGTTCTCAATACACCTTAGGGCTCCATCATTTCTTCATATACGTTCACTCATTATTACTGCAGCACATTATACATATCAAGTGTGTTTTTCCATCTCCCATAGCTCTCCCAATTTCACAAATTAGCAACAATGCCAATTCCTGTCTCACCTGTGAAATTACTTCATTGTAAAAGCCCAGGGTAGGAGATAAAATCTGATCTTTTGAGCACTCTTTTGTATGACTTTCATTACTGGATGTACATTTTTCATTTACACCAGGGACATGCTCTCTTCTGATTACGACCATCAGGAATGAGGTAGAGAATCTTGAAGACTCACACTGAATGGTTTAGAAACAGCTTCTTTTAGAAACAGTACCATCAGATTTCTGAAAGGTCCATGGGTACTACCTCACTATTCCTCCTGCACATTATTTATTTATATATTTGTTTATTTGCCTGCCTATTTATTTACGTTTGTCACTTATAGTCATTTTGATGTCCTACATTGTATTGCTATCACAATATAAACACAACATATGTTAGAGAGTGGGCACGTGGCCAAGTGGTTAAGGCATTGGACTTGCGATCTGAAGGTTGTGAGTTCGAACCCCAGCCAAGGGAGCATGTTGTGTCCTTGAGCAAGGCATTTAATCACACATTGCTCTGCGACGACACTGGTGCCAAGCTGTATGGGTCCTAATGCCCTTCCCTTGGCCAACATTGGTGTCGTGGAGAGGGGAGACTTGCGGCATGGGCAACTGTTGGTCTTCCATACAACCTTGCCCAGGCCTGCGCCCTGGAGAGTGAAGACTTTCCAGGTGCAGATCCATGGTCTGGTAAGAGTAATGGATGCCTTTATGTTAGAGATAATAGTCCTGATTCTGATTAAATAACATTCTTTAAGGGGAAGGAATAACACAGAATAGAGATGTTCTTTCCTCTCCATTTCATGTGTTAGTCATTATTTCCAGGGAGACATTTCTGCTGTTGTGATAGTGTAATTGCAACAATTAGAATGGTTTCGACTGCATGTTCTAGTCTTTTGCCAGAATCATTCATATGGAATTGAAACTTGCTGTCTGGTCAGGGATGAGTTGTGAGGATTATCGGAATAACCCTTTTGCAGGATTTTAGGATTTGCTTTTAAGTAAACTTGAATTAATTCACAGTAGACAGCAGCAGAAACATAATATGCTGAAACACACCACTGGTCAGGCAGCATCCTCGGAAAGCAGCACAATAATGTAGATTCACTTATGGGAAAGATAGATAAACGAATGAAGCAGAAAGCAGTGGAAGAGAAGGAAGCAGAATAGTAGTTGGGATGTTTATTTTAAAATTATGCACAGTATTTGATTTCCACTGACACAGCACACATTTATTTTTGTCAATGATTGTCCTGGAGATATTGCAGGTGAGATTTCTTAACTGTCTGTAGTTCTTAACTGTGAACATGCTCTGACAGTGTTCTTGGGGGTGGAATTAGATTTAGAGCCAGCAACGATGAAAAAAACACTGATGCATTTCCAAGTCAGGATGGTGATTGGAAACAGGCATTGGGTGATTTCCATAGGAACATGTTGCTGTAGTCCATTTCAATTCTTCGAGTTCATGAAGAGGGGCAAAAAGCAATTTTCCTGGAGCAAAATGATAACAAAAAGCAATTGGCCTAAAATGGTCTGTTTCTCATTTATGAATACAGTATGTTCTTCTGTTTCACTGAGTTAAAGATGAGCTCACCAATTATCCCATTGATGTGGACTGATACATGTACGTGTGTGAGACAGCTTCTGTTTTGGTTTTAGGTTTCCAGTATTTGCAATCATTTGCTTTTTTTTTAAGCAGCAGATTTAGAAGCTGTGGGATATTGTTTTAGCATGTTTGACTCAATAAAGGAATGGCTCTTTCCAGGGAAACAGCAAAGAGAAAGATATGACTACATATGAAGCTATAAGTCTTTATCTACCCTCTTAGGTGGATGTAAGATATACCATGGTAATGACTTTTAAAAGAGCTCAAGATGTATTCTATTCCATGTGTCTGGAGCAAATTTTAACCCTCTGTCAATGTTACCAGAATTGAATACCAGATCATTTCCTGTTGCCGGAGCTTGTAGATATCCTAATCTCTACAGTCGTTGCACTTCATAAATATGAAAGTCATTGGCTGCAAATTGCTTTATGGGATCATCATGTTAAGAGAAGTGTTTTACAGAGAATTTTTGTTACAATGCAGACCTGTTGCCTCTGGAGGATTTCCCTTTGTTTATTGCACAGGGACAAAGACAAGAGCAGATAGAAGCACTGCATCATTTCAAGCTTCAGATAGTGAAACAACTCCTCTGTGTTGCCTCATTGCCAGTGGCTGCCATTTTATCTTTGAGTGAAAATGCCAACATTTCAAATTTTCAAACATCATGCAGAATGAACACCAACTCAATGAACTGTTAATATAGTTCAAATTCCCATATAGGTCAATTGCCAGTGCATCCCCTTAATTTCGAGCATTAAGGCATGCATTTTGCTGGTCATTTTTTACATAATAAAATATTAATGTATTTTTCACCAATAATCCTATCTCAGTATTTTTTAAATGGCCAGGCGGCATCTCTAGGAAGAGGTGCTGCCTGGCTTGCTGCGTTCACCAGCAACTTTTATGTGTGTTGCTTGAATTTCCAGCATCTGCAGAATTCCTGTTGTTTCGGTATTTTTTAGTTTTTTAAAAAAATTTATTTAGTGATTTGTGATTCAGTAAAACGTTGAAGTGTTAAATTTGAATTAAGTTGGGGGTAGGTGCATTATTGTGGGCTGTGCAGCAGGTAACGTAATCATAGATTATAAGTGCATGTAAAGGTCAAACCCATGTTTTTTGGACTGGCAGCTGATATGATTTGATTCAGTACCAGCACTATCTTATGTAACTAATCTGTGTTCAATTAGATTCAGTAAGAATGAGGCTGGACTTGGTGCTCAATGACTTCTGTTTATTGTGATATACAGTCATCTAGGGGTGAATTAAAATTAATTAAACTGACCCAACTGATGCTTTTGTTCTGAGTGATATAAAGATGACCACTGAAAAATGATGCATAGACTTTATGTGGAACATTGAATGCTAGGGTGGATTACCATTATTGGAAGATGCCTTCTACCAGCAAATAAATAAGTAACTTACAAGTTTTTTTTTGTTAGTCGTAACACTTTATTCCCTTCAATTATGATGGGTCTTGACCGCAGGTAGTGTGGTGTAAAGATTTTCTTTTGCTGTGGAGTGTTTCTGAATGCCTAAGTCTCAATGATTACTTTTTATTTCAGTCCTTCTTCCATACGGTTCTGGAGAATAGTCATCTCTGTGGTACAATGGTGGATAACAATCTGCGCATTACCAACTGGAATCGGAAGCTGGGCTGTAAGTGCCAATACAAGCACATAGTGGACTGGTGTGGCTGCTCACCCAATGACTTCAAGCCCCAAGACTTCCATCGCTTCCAGGTAGACATGTATTCTGTAACAATATATGGGTACAGCTTATATCATTTATACCATCATTGCTACAAGAACTTTCATTCTGATAACTTGGAAGCAATTCCAGCAAACTCTTAGATAGTCCATTGGAACTTAACTATTCCAACATAGATTGTGGTCAAATGAACATGTGGCTCCAGTAGGGCGTCTTGGTAAGAGACTAGTTAGGATCATTTTTGTTCATTGGAACAACTGCTTGAAGGGATGCAGCAGAGAAAAGGTAGGTACCTGGGAGGCAGCTCCACATTCAGAGTGCACGAGGAGAAAAGGGAGATTGGTGGTGGTTTAAACTTCGGTCAAAACAGATTGCGAGGTGGGATCTTTAAAGAAGTGTTTCATGACAGCAGTATTACAGGAAGAGGACTCTACTCAATGACAGATCACATAGGAGCTTATGAGGAAAGTTATGCATTTAAGACCTTACAATGTATCGATACATAGAAATTAGGAGCAGGAGTAAGCCATTCAGCCCTTCAAGCCTGCTCACTGTGATCTGGTTGATCATCCAAAATCACTGTCCAGTCTCCATCTTCTCCCCCATCCCTTGATCTCTTTAACCATTAGTACTTAATCCTTCTAATACTAATTCCACCTTCAGAGCATTGTTGGTAATTGGGCTAGCCCCACCTATGCACAGATTACAGTCACCCATATTTGCAGAGAGATCCTTATTGACCTGCCTTTAATTTCCCTTTTAGTGGCATCCACAATGTCACCACTAGTGCTTGAAGGAGTATCTAATTCCTTCTTGAATATATTTAATGATATGTCTTCAGTTGCCTTCTGTTAAAGAGAACTGCAGAGGTTCACCACTGTTTGGATAAAGGAATTTATAGGGTGAAGATTTATAGAAATTAGTGGGTGAAGGACTCAACTAAGTCCTTATTGGGTTGCCCCATGTCATTACACTGTGATCTCTGAACTCTCCCACCACCAGGGAAAATCCTTCTTGCAACTAATTTGCTCAGTTACGTCGGGATTTTATACATTTCAATGAGGTCCCTTCTCATTCTTGTAAAATGTGTCAAATAAAAAGCCCATTTACCCTAATCCTTTTTCATACATCACTTACGTCAACCCAGGAATCAGTCTGATGAATCTTCACTACACTCCTACCAAAACAAAAACTTTTTCCTCAGACGAGGAGACCAAAGCTGCACACAATCCTCAGCAAGGCCCTCGACGACTGCAGTAAGCCATCCCTGATTCAGTTTTCAAACCCTTTCAAAATGAAGGCCAACAAGTCATTCATCTTTGTAAGTGCTGCTGCACCCTCATGCTTAATTTCAACAAATGGGGCAGACGAACACACAGATGTTGCTGTATCTCTCTATTGCCCTGTCTGTAGCTGTTTAGATCATCTGCTTTCCTGTTTTTGCCACTACATTGAATAACCTCGTACTAATCCAACCTAAAAGTGCATATGCCATACATTTGCCTACTACCTCAACTAATCCAAAACATCCACATTCTTCTCAAAGCATGCAATTCTGTCCAACGTTGTTTTATTGGCAGACTTGAAGGTTTTATATTTAATTCCCTCAGCTACATTATTAATCTATATTGTGAACAGCAGAATTCCAAGGACTGAACCCTATCGCACCATATTAGCCACTGCCTGCAACTCAGAAAAGGAACATTTTTATTCCCAGTCTGTCAGCTGGTTTTATATCCATGACAATATCCCCTAAACCCACCTGCCTTCACTTTGTATGGTAATCTGTTAGGCAAGACATTGTCAAAAGTCTAATCACACCATAGCCACAGGATTTTCTAACCCCAATTATTCTACAAGTTATATCACCAAAAGACTTCTAATATATTTGTCAAGCATGATCTCCCTTTCAGGGTGATCTTCACTGACGCTATCAATTTTCCAGATGCTCTGCTATTAAATCTTCTAATATTGGGTTCTGGCATTCTCCCTAACTAACTTCACAGTTTTATTTCCCTCCTTATTTTCTTTCTTTCTTTTTGTAATTTATTTTTTATTGAAGTTCATCATCAAACAAAACATTCCATAAGATGTATTTCAGATACTGTACATATATATCATATAGTCATAGTTGTCACAAATCTCCACATAATATTTATCTGAGGTATACACTTATAGAAAGGAGAGGAAAGAAAGAACAATCAAAAGAAGAAAACTATGTACAAAAATAGTGGGGTTACATTAGCTACCTTTCAATTTGTAGAAATTGATTTGGAGTTGAAAGTATGCAATTTAGTATATCCTCCTCTAAAGAAAACACTCACTAATAAATTCTTCTCGGCTTCCAGCTGTGAAGCGTTTATTCGTTAAATACGCTGGGAAAGCACTAGACCCTTTTTCAATACACTTACTGTTTCCCACTCCCTTAAATACTTTGGGAATATTGATTTCCTTCAAATCTTACTCTCACTAGACCCCAGATTCATTAATGTTTTAGGGAGGCTATTTCGTTCCCTCCTCTATGAAGACAGACCCAGTGTATTTGCTCAATGGACTGCCATTATTTTGTTCCCTATTTGTGAATCTTCCTGTTTGTTGGTCAATTCTCACCTCATACCATCATAATGCTATAGCTTCCTTCATTTATGTTAAAGGGCCTTAAAATCTTCGAATCCACTTTGTTGTTCTCCATCTAAATGAAAATTCTGTCATATTATAGATACTCCAATTCAAAAATCTTGCCCATGAAGATTACTAATTAATCCTTTCTCATTACACAGTACACAGTCAAAGATGGCGTGCTCCTCAGTTGGTTCCAGAAAAGAAATCATCTAGCCCCACAATTAAAGTCATCCACAATTACGGATATTACCGTCTTATTTCACCTCTCTCTAATTTCCCTTTTAATGGCACCCACAATGTCATCACAAATGCTGGAGGATCTATATAAAATTTTCCTTAATATTTTCTGCCCCTTACTTGTTCTTAGAACTTGAGAGCTTGTATTTGTAGCTCTGACTGTACAGATTCAGCATTTTCCAAGCTAATATCCTTCATTATTGTGTAAATCTTCTCTTAACCAGCAACACTACTCCACCTTCTTTTCACCCATTCTTCTAAATATTGATTAACCCTGGTTGTTCAGTTCCAATTACAGGACACCCCCTGCCACCATGTCTCTGTAATCCCTTATTTTCATCTCCCTTTTGGTACCTACACTCAGTGGCCACTTTATTAGGTACCTACACTCAGTGGCCACTTTATTAAGTACCTCCTGTACCTAATAAAGTGGCCACTGAGTGTATGTTTGTGGTCTTCTGCTGCTGTAGATGCTTCAGAGATGCTTTTCTGCACACCACTGTTGTTAAACATGGTTATTTTAGTTACTGTCACCTCCCGGTCAGTTTTGTACCTGTCTGGCCATTCTCCTCTGACCTCTCATTAGCAAGGTGTTTTGGCCCACAGAACTGATGCTCACTGATGTTTTTTTTTTGTTTGTTTTTCTCACCATTCTCTGTAAACTCTAGAGACTGTTGTATGTGAAAATCTCAGGAAATCAGCAGTTTCTGAGATACTCAAACCACCCCATCTGGCACCAACAATCATTCTACAATCAAAATCACTTAGGTCACATTTTTCCCCCATTTTGATGTTTGGTCTGAACAGCAACAGCCTTTTGACTATGTCTGCATGTTTTTATGCATTGTGTTGCTGCCATGTGATTGTCTGATTACATTCTTGCATTAATGACTAGGTGTATAAATAAGTTGTCATTGAGTGTACTAACCTTATTGTAAATGCTCTTACGCATTGACAAACTATATTTAGGCTCAACTTTTAATCCTCTAATCTCCATTATTTTCCATTACAGCCTTTCTGTCTTCCCATTTTCCTATCCTTTGTCTCCATCCTTTTTTTTGCCTTCCTCTGTCTCCTTGCATAATATCCCATTGTGCTGCCATTTTAGTTTAAGCACTCCTTGAGTAAGCTTCTGAGAACGTGGGCTAAATCTCGTGGTCATGTTAAATATAAAGCTTTAAAGAACAGAATTGGAGAGGAACCAGGTTAGCAACAAAAATAACACTTAGCAATAAAGCCGTCATGTTAACAGTAGTGCTAGAAGGGGTGAAAGAGAGGAAGTATTTTAATAGAACTTTGCCTGGAGATTCATCACCAGTTGTTAGCACTTCATGCAGTTGCAACACCATCTTGACCTCTGTGTCAAAATTAATTCCATTAAAAGAAATTAAAATGAATTTTGGAGTCAAAAGTGCACCACAGTGATGATGTGATATTGTGCTGCTGACTGGGGAAGAGGCTCTCAGATGTTATCTTTATACCCTGAAATACCACTTGTAGAGTGGTGGGCAGTTTTGGTGGGGGATAGTAACAAATAGTGTTTATTATGATCAAGGCAGTTTTAGCAATGAATATACAGACTGTGTATGTCAGTTATGCACAGATCCGAAGGAATGAAATTCAGGGAAAGGGTAGGTTAGGAAATGAGATGAAAAGAAAATTGACAGCCGATTCTATCATAGGATAGAAATTCCAAAGTGTTGCTACAAACTTAAAGTCTGATTAACATATATAGATTGGATTCCTATGGTACAGCTTTGAGTCTAATATAACCCTTACTGCTGGGCAGGGATGAGGAAACCTAGCAAGTGTCTTTCTTTGTGCTTGTTGTGAGGCAGGAGGACAGGCATATACTCCTGGGGAAGTATCGAACTCTGACCATTTTCAGCAATCCTTTTCTCTTTTCCAATTGCCAATGTGTCAATATCGAACAGGACCTTCCCGGTCCTACTGACTTGCATTTTTACATGGGGGGGGGGTGGGGGGTGGTACCAGTAAGGATATTGTTCCATCATTTTACATTTAAAGCAATAGAAAGTCGGCCTGCTATCCTACACCTCCTCATCTCTGCTCCCAGCTCTCCCTCAAGCTGGATCCGCTCAATCCCTCTGGGTTTCTGCCCTTGTGAATTACTTGTAATCCAGACCGTTCACCAGTTGGAAATACAGCCCCACCAGCTGAGTTCCCACACACCAAGAGACACCTGCAACCTGTCAGCAAACAGCAAATCCATCCCACCAATCTCCCAAGCACTTGTACGCGGTTAGAGGCTGTATACAAGTTGGGTATTGGTAAGCTGGAGAAGATCCATAGTACATTACACCAGTATTGAGAGCAATGGGAACCCAACTCAATCCAGTGGGAAAATGATCCAGTGGAAAACAGATTCCTGAAATTCTATCCTCCCTATAAACAAGGTTGAGTATTTTCTGCATTGGTATCTCATACAATAGATTTTGTGTTCTTTAGGGGCCTGGCCAAAATCAGCCAGGCATTAGAGAAGTTTCCAAGTGGTCGGTGAAAGTAATGAACTCTTCTGCCCACACAGCAAACTGCGAGACCAACCTTCTTTGCGCGGAAGTTCGAGGCTGCAGTTAACCAGGAGATCATTGGCCAGCTGGACTTCTACCTCTTTGGCAACTACCCAGCTGGCACAACCGCCCTGAAAGCGTACTGGGAAAACACATATGACGAGCCAGATGGCATCCACAGCATCAGCGACTCATATCTGACCATGCTTCACTCCTTCACCCGCCTCGGCCTGAAGAGAGCAGAATCTTCCTGGCATTCGAATGATGAAAATAAGTGCAGGTGAGAGGGAAGATGCAGCTCGCTGCCAGTGTCAGCAGTTTTGCAAGTGCCCAGCTATGTTAAAGAGGGAGTGCTTGAAATAATTATGCTGAGGGCTTAAAATATTTTGAAATCATTTACCCCTTCAGTATAGATTTTTTTTCTGTGTTATCATGTAGTGAAACACTTTTCTCTGTCTCAGATGAATCAAATGCTTCCTACCCAGTGAATTTAATGTATAGTTACTGTGGATAGTAAACCAGAGCACAGAAAACTGAACTTACTCCAATAAGAAGCTAAAACCTAAATGTTTCTTGAAACAAGGCATCCCTTGTATGCAATGTTAAAGAAATGTGCCAATTCTACGCATTGCTTTTCTGTACAATAACTTTTGTGTTCTTCAGGGGTGTGGACATAATTAGCTGGTTGATATAAGCAGGAGGGAATATAGGAGGAGCTATATACATGTGCCCAAGACCTTTGCACAGTACTGTATATATCTGAATAGCGGTATGTATTTACAATGTAAACAGCATTATAAAAGGTGGTTTAAAGTGTTTACAATGTAGTACTGTAAATGAGATAATAAATAGGGTGGGGGGGGGGGGAATCAGATTAACTCCCAGAGGGAAGACACTTTTCAACAAATTACCATGAGTTATGATTTTAAAAATAAATGAAGATTGCAAAAGCAGATTAACATGGTAGCATCATGGTTAGCACAACGCGCTACAGTACCAGCGACCCAGACACAATTCCCGCCGCTGTAAGGAGTTTGTACATTCTCCCCATGGTGGTGTGGGTGTCCACCGTGTGCTCCAGTTTCCTCCCACAGTCCAAAGAAGTCCAAAGGTAGGTTAATTGATCATTGTAAATTGCCCCACAATTAGGCTAAGGATTACACTGGAGGGTTGCTAGGCAGCGAGGTTCAAAGGGCTGGAAGGGCCTATTCCGCACTGTATATCAATAAATAAATAAATGAAGCAGGTCATTCCATCTAATCTTTATGTTGACTGACCAATCAAGATTCACAGAATCAAAAAATGGTGGAACTGCCATGACAAGAAGATATTCGGCCCTTCAAGTCTGTACGATTTCTAGTACAGCAGCTTCATCAGGATCCTTCAACTAGTCCTTTCCCATTACCCGGCAAACAATTATCACATGTCTATTCAATTCCTTCTGAAAACAGTATTTGGCTGTTTTCAAAACCATACAAGCAGAAAGTTTTTCATCATAATCCCCTTGCTTCACTCCAGTCTTTAAGAAGGGACAGAGTCAAAAGTATGGAAATTAAAGGCCAGTCAGCCTGACTTCAGTGGTTGAGAAAGTATTGGAGTCCATTATTAAGGATGAGGTTGTGGGATGCCTGGAGGCACGTGATAAAATAAATCAAAATCAGCATGGTTTCCTTAAGGGAAAATGTCTGACAAACCTGTTGGAATCTGTACTGGGACTTCTGCTGTTTGTGATGTATATGAATGACCTGGATGAAAATTTATAAGGGTGGGTTAGTAAGTTTGCAGATGATATGAAGGTTGGTGGTGTTGTGGATCGTGTAGATGACTGACAAAGAATACAGTGGGATGTAGATCAGTTGTGGATATGGGCAGGGAAATGGCAGATGGAGTTTAACCCGGTAAATGTGAAGTGTTGCATCTTGGTAGGTCAAATGTAGAGACAGTACACTTTAAGGGAAATACCTTAACAGCGTTGATGAGCAGAGGGAACTTGGGGTCAAAGTTCATTACTCCTTGAAAGTGGCTACACATGTTGATAGGGTGGTTTAGAAAGCATATAGCATGCTTTCCTTTATTAGTCAAGGCACTGAGTTCAAAATTCAGGAAGATACGGTGCAGCTTTATAAAAATCTATTTCGGCTGCATCCAGAGTATTGCATACAGTTCTGGTTGCTGCATTATAGAAAGGATATCAAGGCTTTGGGCTTGGTGCAGGAAAAGTTTACCGGGATGCTGCCTGGTTTAGGCAGCATGTGCTATGACGAGAGGTTGGACAAACGTAGAGCAGAGGCTGAGTTTATGAGAGGCAAACCAAATAGAGTAGATAGAGCAGGCAGCCAATATCTTTTTTCCCAGCACTGAAATCTCTAATACCAGACAGCTTGCACTTAAAGTGAGAGAGGGTCATTTTAAAGGAGATGGGAGAGGCAAGTTTTTTATACAGAGAGTGTTGGCTGCCTAGAATGCACTCCCTGGGGTGGTGATAGAGGTTAGAGGCAGATATATTAGGGACCTTTATGGACATTTAGATAGGCACATACATGTGAGGGAAATTGATGTTATGTGGACACAAAGGATGGGTTTAGTTGGCCATTTGATACGTATTTATTTGATTTGGCACAACATTGTCGGTCCTGTGCTGTCATGTTCTATGTTCTAACTCTTAAGAAGTTCTGGTAACAATCAGACAAAGCAGCCCAACGTATTAGCACCTTATTCACCAATCTACACATTAATTCTCTCTACTACATAGTGGCTACCATGTACAGTTTATCACATGCAATTATTTGCCCAGACTGTTGTGACAACACTTTCTAAACTTGTAACCTGTACCATTAAGAAAGGCAGCGGCAGCAGATCCACAAAGCCTCCACCAGATCCCTTCCAGATCACTCACCATCCTGATTGGATCCTTCACCAGAGGGTCTAAATTCTAGAAATCCCTACCCAGCAAAATTGTTGGGATATTTTCAAGGACTTGTAAGGTTGGACACAATCAATTCTCAAAAATACACTTTTTGTGACTTGGCCATTGCAGCAAGGACAGCATTTATTGTCCATCCTAATTACCTGTGAGAAGATGGATAGAGACTGTGAAGTGCTGCAGTGTTTCCTGGGGTTATCTGAAATGCTATTTAAATGTAAATCTATCCAATTCTGTCTCATCTGGCTGATTGTGTCTCCAAACAAGCATGGTTAATCGAACAATCGACTGGAAGAACTCCATGCATGGTTCACTATCCATCTGCTTTATGTAGATTTCTCTGAATGGTGCATCCTTCAATGAAGCCTATCACTCAAAGACTACAGGTTGGATATTGGGTGATGGAAGAAATCTGGCACCAGCTAACTTTGAATGAAAGGAAATTCCAACCATAATATTGTTGAATTAAAATGTAGAATGTAACCTTCAACCTATTAATTTTTTTTTATTCTCAATATCTTTTTTGAGGTTATTTTTGGATATGCTTATGAGGCAAAACCCTGTATTGGATTGCAGGAATCAATAAATGTTTCCCAGCTTCCTAGTGCTGACATATCTGTTGTTGGCATATAAGGCAATGCGCAAGCTGATAAGTTCTGATATACCATGTCAATAGCAAGAGTGATTGGAGATTAGGCCTCTCAAAGCACTGGTAGCAGAGAAGCCAGTTGACCAGGTCTGTAGGGAAGGATCAGTTGATGACTTGAGGGAGGTGGATAGGGAAGCAGGGAAGGGCTGAAAGGTAGGTGAGCAGGGTATTCCCATAGTAAACACACATCCAAGCACTTAAATGGATGCCATTATTAGTGATTCTAAAATAGGGGAATGAAATTACCTCACTATTCCTCTTTCGCATTATTTATTTTTTGTAACACCCAGTGATTTTTATATCATGCACTTTACTGCTGCCACAAAACAACAAACTTCACAACATAGATCAGCAATACTAAGCTTGATTCTGATTCTTGGAAAGTGAAACAAAATTCATGTCTCAGGCCCCTGTGAAGTGGTAACCATTTTTAGATAAATGTTGATGGATGAATTTGGGTTCAAGAGCCGTGAGGTAATTTTACAGCTATATAAGATGTTGGTCAGACCCCACTTGGAGTACTGTGTTCAGTTCTGGGCACCTCACTACAGGAAGGATGTGGATACTATAGAAAGAGTGCAGAGGAGATTTACAAGGATGTTGCCTGGATTGAAGGGCTTGCCATATGAGAACAGGTTGTGTGAACTTTGTTTTTTTCTCCTTGGAGTGACGGAGAATGAGAGGTGACCTGACAGAGGTGTATAAGATGATAAGAGGCACTAATCGTGTGGATAGTCAGAAGTTTTTTCCCAGGGTTAAGTTTTTCCACACAGAGGATGGTGGGTATGTGGAATGCACTGCTGTTGACAGTGGTGGAGACAGATACAACAGGGCCTTTTAAGAGACTCGTAGGTACCTGGAGCATAGGAAAATAGAGGGCTACATGCTAGGGTAATTCTAGGCACTTTGTAGAATAGGTTACATGGTCCATAAGACCAGAAGACGTAGGAGCAGAATTAGGCCATTCAGCCCATTGAGTCTGCTTCGCCATTCCATCATGACTGATCACAGATCCCACCCAACCCCATAGACCTGCCTTCTCGCCACATCCTTTGATGCCCTAACCGATCACGAAACTATCAACTTCCGCCTTAAACATACCCACGGACTTGAATGGTCTGCCACGGACCCACTGTCTGTGGCAGACCGTTCCACAGATTTTCTACTCTCTGCCTTAAAAAAATTCCTCCCCAGCTCTTTTCTAAAGGGACGTCCCTCAATTTTGAGGTTGTGCCCTCCTGTTCCGGATACCCCCACCCTAGGAGACATCCTCTTCACATCCACCCTGTGCAGTCCTTTCAACATTCAGTAGGTTTCAATGAGATTCCCACACATTCTTCTAAATTCCAGTGAGTACAGGCCTAAAGCTGCCAAACACTCCTCATATGTTAACCCCTTCATTCCTGGAATCATCATTGTGAACCTCCTCTGGACTCTTCTCCAATGACAACACATCCTTTCTGAGATATGATCCCCAAAACCATTGACAGTACTCTTTAAGTGCAGCCTGGCTGGTGTCTACAAAGCTTCAGTGGTTGGCACAACATTCTATGTTCTATGTTTATTTAGAGGTACATTGTGGAACAGGCCCTTCCACCCCGCTGAGCCACGCCACCGGCAACTCACAGGTTTAACCCCAAGCCTAATCACAGAAAAATTTACAATGGCCAATTAACCGACTAAGCAGTACGTCTTTGGACTGTGGGAGGACACTGGAGCACCCGGAGGAAACCCCCACACACAGGAAAAACATACAGCGGATGCCGGAATTGAACTCAAAGCTCTGAAGCCCCAAGCTGTAATAGCCTCACACTAACCACTATGCTACTATGGCAGCCAAATTTCCAACAAGACATGGAAAATTTTAGGTTTTTTGCAGTTTTTCAGTAAATAATATTAATGCTAGTTATGTTACAAATTTTATTTTTATTTTCTAAAGAGGTATCACATGAAGCAGCTGCCCTGATCAATTCTAGAGATTATATTAAACTATTTACATTATTCATTTGATTTTACATATTAATTTCTGACTGCTCATCCTACCTGTCCTATTAAGTGAACAACAAATCATAGCCAAATGGCAATTGTTTAAATTAACCAACTGACATGATTAGGACAACAATTTACAATGGTGTATGCTTGGCCTCAGCTTCCCTAGTTTTAGGACTCTCCATGGAGACATAGTATTTACATAATCATGCAGTAGGTATTATTGGTGCAAGATAGTAAGATTGTGTCCTTCAGATTACTTCTTGAAAATTTGGAGCTTCATAAAAAGGGAAATAATAAAGTGAAAACAAGTATTTTTTTCTCCGAAGTTACGTATAAGAATCTAAGATCTGGTAAGGTCTATTGAATTCCTTCATGGATTTTCTCTCTCTCTCTCTCTCTCTCTCTCTCTCTCTCTCTCAGCAATGTATTCAACATTTGGAACGGTCTCTGTATTTTCCTTAATATCCTGCCTGGTACATTAGTCAAACATTTATCATTGGAGTCTAGAAATTATTTTTCAATAATTTAGATATATCCTCTAGTCCTAGCTTACTTTCTATTCAATTTCTGGCTTTTCTCCAGCTCTACTGCTTAATATTTCATAACATCAGAATGAAATCCAATCAGATTTTTAGACAAAGGAACATATAATTCTTTAATCTTATCCATAATGTATTTTATGCAGGTAAGTGCAATATTTTAAAAAAAACTTGCAACACATAAAAAGATATTATAAAGATTCTGTCAGCTTTGAATTGATTACTTAAATTAATTAGACAGAATTAATCAGGAAATAAGAAAAGATTGAAGAAAAAAGTAAAACAATAGTTATATACTACTTTATTCTTCATTTACATTGCACATATGATACTTGCAAGAATAGCTCTGACAATGAGTTCATAAAGTGCAGTTGGGGCAGTTTTCTAGAAAAATACATCAGGGCTGCTGAACAAACTGTCTTAGACTTTATCATATGTATTGAAACAGGGTTAATTAATTGCTTCATAATAAGAGATCCATTAGTGATCATAATGTGTGTTGTAAAAAGGTAGATAGCACTATCAAACCAGTATACACTGTTGCGGTGATAGCAAGATTAGATTAAAGATTTTGCAGGCAGATAAATAATGGCAAATATTTAAGGTATATTCCATAGAAAAATAAAAAGTTTATGGAGGATAAATCAATATAAGTTGAAAAGAAGTGTTATGACTTTGCCAAGAAGGGTGGTAACCCTGCAGGATGGGAACGTAATAGGAGGCCGAAATGAATGTTCAAGAAAAATAGATCTGATATACGTTCTGAGGTTGTATATAGAATTGTATAATAACTTGTACAACCATATGAGATGAAAGAGCAGTAAAAATCAATTGAACTCTCCTAGAGAGAATGCGAGAAATTACAATGGGGAGTAATGAAATAGCAGAGGTAATATACAGATATTTTTCTGTCTTCATACATCTTAATAGAGCAGAAATAGAAATGAATCAGACAGGGAGCTTAAAGTAATTAATATCACCAGAGTGTAAGTACTGGGAAAGTAAGGGAACTAAAGTGTGAGAGAGCCACTGGTACTTAGGATCTGTATGCCAGGTTTGTGGAGAGATGAATGTGGAAATTGTGATGCTTTCATAATAACCTTCTGTCATTTTTCGTACTTTGAAGAATTCTCAGCAGACTAGAAGATTACAAAAAAGAAGAGAAGGAAAATTATGGAACTATAGTAACACACACAGAATGCTGGAGGAACGGATGAAAGTATCTCGGCCCAAAATATTGACTCTTTATTCTCCATAGATGCTGCCTGATTTGCTGAGTTTCTTCAGCATTTTGTACGTTTCTCCGGATGCTCCAGCATCTGTAGCGTTACTTGTGATGAGGGAGCTATAGACTAGTTTGCCAATTTTAACAGAATGCCAAGATCATTCAAGGCTGTTAACAGATCATATAAAATGAAAATAATTAGACAGACCTAGCATAATTCAATTGAGGGAGAATTGTGCCTGCCTAGTCTAGTACAGTATTTTTTAAACCTTTAACTAGAAAGATAGAGAACGGGGCATTTAAAAGACCAGAATGATTATAATAGAGGTGATGAGAGGTTCTGTAGAGAGCGGTTTACAATGAGTTGCGATGCTCCAGTGCCATCTTGCTTCTTTTCTGCACTGCCCCCCAACCTTCTTTGTTGTAACCTTGCAATTTACTGTCTACCTGCAGAGCACTTTCTCTGTAGCTGTAACACTTTATACTACTTTCTGTTGTTTCTTAACTTTGTATTGCCTCAATGCACTGTTGGAATGAATTCATCTTGGAATGAACGGCATGCAAGACAAGTTTTTCCACAGTACCTTGGTAATTGTGACAATAATAAAGCAATTTACCAATTTTGGGGGCCATTTAAAGAGCAGGATGTAAAAGTAGAGCTACTGGGACTTGATGTTTCAATCCCTATGGTAAGTCGGCACTCTCGATGTTGGCAGTGGGCTAGGAGTGGTGACAAGGAGGGAGAGTAGGTACATCATCGGGGTCATCAGGTGGGCACCCTCCCTCTTTGGCGTTTCGTTGATAAGCCCACGACGTCTCCAGAGGGCTCAACGGTGCTACATGGCGTCCCAGATACACCCCCCTCAGTTCCATACCCTCCTGTCTTAATCTTGCAGCCCAGTTGTTGTCTTTCCTTTTAATCCAAATCCAATTGCTGCTTCCTTCTGCTGTGTTTGACAAGGACTTGATTGCTTGTTAGAGGGAGTGACCCCTCACCTCCATCTTCTTCAATAGACTGGTCGTAGATGTAGCAACGATGCATCCCACTTCTACAGGGAAAATCTTGGTCTTCCAGCCATTCTGGGCAGCTTCAGTTGCCAGTTCAGAGTACTTGGTCTTTTTCCTCATTTTAATAAAATCTTTAAAAAGGATTGTCACATCAAGAAAATATTTACAAGCCTAGGGTAACTTTTTAGCAAGGATAAGTGATTGATTAAAAAACAGAAAACAGTGTTGGACAAATTGATACACACAAGATGCATGAGGAGCTCAGCAGGCCAGGCAGCATCTATAGAAAAGAGTACAGTCGATGTTTTGGGCCAAAACCCTTTGGCAGGACTTGGATAAAGTGAGAAATTTTAGGTTGACAGACTGTTGCTGGTCTTGGAACATATGCGATTCACAATTTCTGTTGCTGGCAAATGAAAAGCAGGTAACTTGTTTGCTGATGATCCAAAGATAGATGGATCTGTGAGGGCGTCTACAGGGGTTGGTAACTTAATAGTGGTAAATGGATCATAAATGGGAAAATATGTTTTTGCCCTTCAATTGTAAGAATAGGAAAGAAGAGACTTTTTTTAAATGTTGAGAAATGAGTAAGTGGAGCACAGTCTGTTCAACATGCACACATTCATGATTACAAACAAAAAGCAACACTGGTTGGGAATGCTAATAATATGTTACCCTTTATTGCATGCAAAGTGCTGGACAGAAGAAGGGCCTTGTTGAGATTGTACAGGACTTTTGTGGGTATTCCGTGTGCAATTTTGGTATCCCCATCTAAAGAAGAGCCACCTGCAAATTGTAGCATGCTGTTAAAGGTCTGCTGTATGTTTGTTCCAGAGGGCCCCATTGTTGTTTTGGCCATGACCACAGAGCTTCAGTCAACCCCATGACAATTGAATGTGGTGCCTTTTCCTTTGCACCCCAGATCGTACGATGTTGTGTACATTCCTGGGACCAAGACCAGGGTTATGTGATCAGTTAGCGAGAGGGCTGAAAGATGGGGTGAGCTCAACTGTCAAAGAATCAAGGCCTATAGAGGAAGAGAGATTTAGCTGTCAAATCGTGTGGAAGCCTGTTTGGTTCTTAGATATCCCAAGATAGTTTGGGAGGTGGGTGCATGAAGAGGCACATTCTCATCCATACCAGATGGCCCTGTGATTAGCGATGCCCAGAAACTACCATAATGTGGAGTTGCAGAGTGTGTTCAAGGGAACATGTTTATTACTCTGCTCTCTCTCTTCATCATCTTATTTGAGACCTTTATTTTTCACTGGGCTTTCTTGAAGCTTGGACAAATTGAAATAATGGGTTGAACAACTCACTGTAAAGTAAGAGCAAAATTCTTGAGAACTTTAGTACAAAGTGTAAATCAGAACAACAGCGACAACATGCATCCAGTACCTTTAATGAGACAAATGATTTGAAAGGGCTCCAGTGTTCAATTCCATTTTTTAATTACTTTTACATATTACCCAGACATTGTAAGTGATGAGTGAGCTTACAATTATGGCATAATCCCTTTTGTTATCTCCTTGTATTAATTAAATTCCATTTATTACATACATTTTTTAACCAATGTACAACACTTTACTTTTAACATTAATCATTTACCTGAACAAAAGCAAAGATTTCCATTTCTAATTAAACCAACCACTTCTTTTCATTTGCTACCATCTTCCTTGCTTAGAATATTGCTGGAAAAAGTGCTCCTTCAAGTATCCTAAAATTGTTTCTACTATTATAGTCCTTTGTTTAATTAATTCCTTTCAACAACACACCTGCCATTTGTGACGCACCTCCAATTCCCTTTGAGAAGCTGATAGTGAGTGACCTTTGTTTAACTTTTGCAGTTCACTTTGTGAAGAGGCTTCCACATTGGAATAGCAGTTTTTAACACTGCTGTGCTTGTTGCTAGGCAAGAGGACAATTAAGACTGCCACACTGTCTGGAATCACTTATAGACCATAGATGTTGCCTGTCTTGCTGAAATCTTAGAGCATTTTGTGTGTGTGTGTGCGTGTGTGTTATTTCAAATCGAGTCAATCAAAATCAAATTCAAGTTTAATTATCATTCAACCATACATCAATACAGCTGAACGAAACACCTTGGTTCCTCTGAGTGAGGTCAAGGTGCGAAGTATGGACAGTACATTCAAAATAGCGAGCAGAAAAACATAGTCACAAAAAAAACACGTATGTTAATAGCCCAAGTCCCTGATTAACACGTCCAGCAAGTTGTTGGTATAGTTCTTTGCAGTGTGAAGTCCAGACTGTCACTCTATCAATTGAACACTGCAGGGCAGCACCAATGGGAGAGGCCTGCCCCCAACTGAGCATGGATGGCACGCTACACAGCCTCCGGCATCTCTGCAGCAACAGGCAAGCCCACATCTTGAGGCCCAGTCCTGGCTACAACCAAGTCCACACAGTGGCCTCACCATCCATAGACCAGTCTGAGGAAAGGGAGCAGGTTTCCTTCCCTATAGGATAACGGTGAACCAGATGGGTTTGTACAGAACCTGGGGTCACTATTACTGATACCAGCTATCAAATGAAGGTATATTTTTAAGCTAACTGTGGTTGTGGTTGAACTAGTTTCCCATGAATCCAGGCCTCTAGATTACTTCGCTGTTATCAGGACCACTCTACTGCCATGATAACATAAAGCTAATAGGCTGGATAGATTATTAATTATTTCTAGATGTAGTCTATTTGTTGCTGACGGTTCCCCCAATGAACGACAAAAGATAGTGCCAGTAACCAATGGTGACATCTTGCAGCAAAAAGAAAGAGAGAAGATGGCGCCAGTGACCTACAGCAACGTGTTGCAGACAGCTCACATAGTACTAGATATTCTTCTTTTAAATATACTTTTTCTTTTAAATTGCGATCACTTCAGTCTGCAGCCTGTAATTTCCCTTTTGATGAATCACTTTAGTGCTGACTAAATGATCTGGCTCTTTTGTGATCTCCTGGGGGATTCGGCAAACTAGAGTTCGGAACGTGCAGATGTGGCTGGGCTGGCCACCGCTGGGGATGCACACGGCGTCAGTGTCTGATGGACCACGAAGCTGCGATCGGCTCCATAACTCTGCACCAATTATAACATCTAGCACGATTAAAACCGTCAGGAATGAGAGCGGAAAACGACCGGATGACCTGAGTCCCACGGCGCCAGGTGCGGGAGCAGTTGTTGCCTGACAGCCATCGGGCTCCGGAACCAGCTTCATTTGGTTCTGTACTATGAACTTTGAACTTCAAACATAGTCAATTTACTCAGTGTATTAAATCGCAGAGAAAACAAACCGTAGCAACTTCTCCCAACAAAGGTTTGGGTATTTGGACTGAGGCTGTCTACAAGAAGGGTGAGAGCCGTCTCTATTTCCTGAGGAGACTGAGGTCCTTTAACATCTGCCGGACGATGCTGAGGATGTTCTACGAGTCTGTGGTGGCCAGTGCTATCATGTTTGCTGCTGTGTGCTGTGGCAGCAGGCTGAGGGTAGCAGACACCAACAGAATCAACAAACTCATTCGTAAGGCCGGTGATGTTGTGGGGATGGAACTGGACTCTCTCACGGTGGTGTCTGAAAAGAGGATGCTGTCCAAGTTGCATGCCATCTTGGTCAATGTCTCCCATCCACGACATAATGTGCTGGGTGGGCACAGGAGTACATTCAGCCAGAGATGCAACACAGAGCGTCATAGGAAGTCATTCCTGCCTGTGGCCATCAAACTTTACAACTCCTCCCTTGGAGGGTCAGACACCCTGAGCCAATAGGCTGGTCCTGGACTTATTTCATAATTTACTGGCATAATTTACATATTACTATTTAACTGTTTATGGTTCTATTACTATTTATTATTGATGGTGCAACTGTAATGAAAACCAATTTACCCCGGGATCAATAAAGTATGACTATGACTATTTCTTCAGTGAGCTTAAGATCATAGGTTATGTGCATAAAGTCAATTTTAGCCACATGCAACAATATAATTGTTTGATTCTCTGTCAATTAGCTTCACTCTAACTGGGTGTTCCATTGCTACCACATACAGTGTTTTAACAATAGATCCTTTAAAATCTCTGCCTTCAGCTCTAGAGAATTTAAAAGGTGCCCAATTATTTTCTTGCCAGTTAGTAGACAGTGCCTTAAACAATTCCCTTATTAACTCCTTCGGGATCCTCGAATCAAACCAATCAATTAGTGCCTACAAATATCTCAGTTCTATTTGGTTCAAAATATCCATGTATAATAGGGGTTCTTTGGACATTTAGTGGCTAGTTAGTGTTAACCTCTTCACTGAATATTTAAGAAAGTATTTAAATTTAGCTTCATTAGTTTTATCAATATGTTTAAGATTTTGAATTTATCAATGTTTTTCTTCTGTGGTAAATGTTTCGATACAGTCTCAAACATACTATAATTCCGTAACCAAAAAAACTCCGTGTTATCATTTCTAGGGTCTTTGTGTCCCTGTGCTGCAATCAGTTCTAATAAATTCCCCTGCTCCTCTTGGCATTCCTCATCCCTCCCTTCCCTGTGGGGAGATTCCTCCACCTCCTTCCCCCTCATCAAATTCTACTCCCCTCTCCCTTCACCTTTCCATTTGGAAATGTAGACCTGTGTTTTCAGCATGAACTTGCCCTCATCCGAGGAGCAGCAGGGTACTTTCCGTACAAGCTGACTTTCAAACGACACATTAAACTGAGGCTCCATCTTCTCCCTCTCTCAGGTAGACAGCACAATTTCAAAGAAGTGAGGACTTCTCCTCACTGCCTTGGCCAATAAGTATCTCTCCTTCAGCATTGGATGACAACAGATAGTGTGATAATAATTGCTTTGCTCTTTGATACGTGCAGCCAGTCATTCAAGGAAAAAGCTTACTGCTGTTCGGAGTGTAAATCATTGGCAAGCAGAACACCGTGGAACATCCTAAAGAGACAAATATCTATGCCTGTCTTTTGTTCATTAAAACCTGTCCTCGTTGAAGGCATCATATTGGGGAATTATTTATGTCTTTATCATTCCAGTTTAATGCTTTTCAGTTTATAGAAGTGACTTGCTCAATCGTGTGTTTATTCCAGGTATATGGTATTTAACATTAATTTACTTCCGTTAATTCATTCTTTTAAAGTCACCTTTTTAAAATATGCATTCTGCTCTGGTTACCCCTACGTTTGTTTCCAAGATTTACAGTCATTAGTTACCAACTATTGCATTAACTTGCCCTGACCACTCTTTAGAGTTTGATCTAGAAATGAATTACCTTTGGTGGGGTGCTTCACAGAGTTAGTCTTGTAATGGAGTGTCATGCCTCATTTCCAATTTTATACAGCATTATTTTCCATATTTATATGTATATGTATATGTATAATATACCTCATATCTCAGCATAAGACATTTCACACTACTTAACCTGCCCACGGGTTCTGTAGCAGGTCTCCCTTCTCAATCTGCTTTCAATTTGCTTGTTGACTTAACCCACGCTATTTAAAAAGTGTGTCTTTCCCTGGAGCTTTTAGTTCAGCACCTTCTTTTTTAAATTATGCTGAAAATCACCATCTATCCCTCCCCCATCATCTTTTCTTTCCCTTACAGAGTTTACTCCTGTTTTTTTTTGCAGAGGGTTCTGTTTTTTTAACTTGTGCATTTTCTAAAACTCCTGCAGTTGTTTGTGGATCTAAAATCAACATTCTATTTCAAATTCTTTTTCTGTATCTCTCAACAGCATGGGAATTTGGTTGTGTTAGTAGTACAACTAAGTAACATGTCCAGAGGGTGAGGAAAAAGTGAACTACATACAGCACCAATTTGAAAACACCAGTGAGGATCAATGAATTGGACATTAACAAAATTCAGATTGACTGACTTCTGTCAGGATCCAGCAAAATAGGCTCAAGGAGTAGCTACTTCACAAAAGTGATCATTTAACAGCTGGTGAGCCACTTCTGTGCTCCTGAGCAGCCCAATGCTCCTGCACGGATGTTTCTTTTTGCTGCAAAAGATTCATGATATAAGTTTGTTTGTCATGTGCACATCAAAACATACAGTGAAGTGCATCATTTGCATTAACAGCCAACACACCCGAGAGTGTGCTGGGGCAGCCTGCAAGTGGCACCATGCATTCTGGCGCCAACATACCATGCCCACAGTGCTTGGCAGGACAACAAAACACAACAAGCAACAAAAACATGACCTGTTCCTCCCTCCAGTCCCCACACATACACTGCCCTTTAACCCCAGAATAGGCCTCCAACATCCTGGCTCTAGTGGACATGGGCTCGGGCCTGTAGACACGGGGTTTTGACTTCCCCAGTGGATTCAAAATTGTTAGGAAAGATTTTAGTAAGAATACAGCTCTCTGCTGTCAAGTTTTGGAGGGATTGGAAGTTGGTCATTCCAACACTTTTTTTCTTGTGCCTGCTTGTTGAAGAACAAAGGTATCAGGAGCAGGAGTAGACTATCCAGACTGCTCTTCTAAACATCAGGCTCATGGCTGAAGTTCTACCTCGGCACCACATTCCTGCGCTATTCACATGACACTTGATCCCTTTAACATCTGGAAATCCAGTAGTCTTGTTGCAGTCAATCATTGGGATAGAGAATTCCAAAGGATCATCCCTATATGAATTAGTTGGCAATTGGTTTCCTATTGTCACAAATCCAAGATCCAGTGAAAAGCTTTTGTTTGCATGAAATCCAGACAGCTCATTCCATACATAGTACATCAAGGTAGTACAAACGAGAAAAAGAATATAAATTTCTCCTCTTCTTAGGCCTACTCCTTATTCTAATCGTGTGACACTTGCTTCTAGATTCCACAGCCTGAGGAAACATCCTCACTATATCCAGCCCATTGAGCCCTGTAAGAATCTTGTAAATCTCAATGAGATCTCCTTTTGTGAATACTGACATGGTCTACACAATGTCTCATGTGCAGCAAACTATCCATCCCTGGTATTAGTCAAGTGAATCTTTGGCGTACTTGCTCAATGGCCTGTACATTGTTTATCAAGTTAGGAGACCAAAACGGCATAATATTCTGATTGCAGGCTCACCAAACTCCACATAATTGCATTAAGACATCTTCCTTCCTGTACTGTACACAAATCCTGTCATAACAACGCTCCTTTGCACAATTTGTCTTCTTAATCGCATGCTGCACCTGCAAATTGGCTTTCAGTGACATGCACAGAGACAGTTGAAGTTGTTTAAGATATTAGTGAGGCCTAATTTGGAGTATTGTGTGCAATTTTGGTCATCTACCTAGAGGAAAGATGTAAGTAAGGTTGAAAAAGTACAGAGAAAATTTACAAGGATATTGCCAGGTCTGGAGGACCTGAGTTACAAGGAAAAACTGAGTAGGTTAGGACTTTATTCCTTGGAACGTAGAAGATTGTGAGATTTCATAGAGGTATACAAAATTATGAGGGGTATAGATTGGGTAAATGCAAACAGGCTTTTTCCATTGTTGTTGGATGGGGCTACTACCAGATGTCGTGGATTTAGGGTGAGAGGTGAAAAGTTTAAGGGGAACAAGTTTAAGTGAAACTTCTTCACTCCGAGGGTCCTGACTGGGTGGAATGAGCTGCCAGCACAAGTGGTGAATGCAAGCTCAATTTCAATGTTTAAGAGAAATTTGGGTAGGTATGTGGATGGTAGGGTGTGGAGGGCTATGGTCCCTGCGCAGGTTGATGGGAGTAGGCAGTTTAAATGGTTCAGCACAGACTAGATGGGCCGAAGGGCCTGTGTCTCTACTGTACTTTTCCATGACTCAATGACTGGAATTGTGTTGTCCTTCAGTTACCAGCCTGAACACTGGCATCACTGAAGTATCTCTGTAATTCCCATTGGCTCGGTGTACATGGTTTCAATTTATTGTCAATTGTTTGATTCCCTTTGTTTTTGGCTTCGTACCAAAAGCTTTCATTTTCATGTCAGGACAAATCCTTTATTTCAATACTACATAACTAGTTCAATAGAAGAAAGATCGGTGTGTGGACATGGAGTTATGCAAAACAGTAACATTAAACTTTCCCCCCCTTCATTTGACCTTGCTTTCTCTCTGCGGCTTTCTAAATCATGCCAGCGGGTGTTAATCTAGCAGGAACCAGTTAAAAGCAAACAACAGTCTTTAATTCCCCCATCTCTGGGGCTGTTTATAATGAGTTCAGTTCTAAATGGTTTTCTCTGTGCTAATGGGGTCTTTAGGCCAAATACTCTACCTGAACATTTTTATTATCTAGACCGTTCCTTTTTGTCATAAAATATCTGGAGGATATGTTATTTTTGGCTAATGTTTCTCCCTGTTCCCGTTCTTTATTCTAGATATTATGGCATGGGTCACCCCATCTCCGTTCACCTCTACTTCTATGCTGACCGGTTCCAAGGCTATTTGCTGAAGCACCATGCAACCAACCTAGCTACCAGCAAATTGGAAACACTGGAGACTTGGGTGATGCCGAGGAAAATGTTTAAATTTTCAAATCCCTCGAGTGAGTTTGCACGTCTGCAGTTTGCTGAGGTAAAGATAAATAAGTAATAAAGGTGTGCTATTTTACTGCTCTGACAGAACTGCCTCTTCTAATTGTAATTACCATTTCAGCTAAGTACTGAACTTTTTTCAGTTCATTTCAGACTGGTCACTCTGGTCAGGAGCAAACATTTTGAATCCAAGGATTGGTCCAGGAGAATTGAGGAATGGCTTATCTTGGACCAAAACAATGATTCCTGTTGACTAAGTGACATTCCTGTATGCTAAATGTGTACACAACCTAATTCTTTGGAATTTCCTCTGATACTATTGTGTATTAGTATTCAGTTTTTATATTTTAAGGCATTCAGCAAATGCCTATTACAACTCCTCTGGGCGAAGGCCTGGTTAGAAACTGCCTATAGTCCCCAGTTTTTGGTTTTCAGTGTCCTCTCTGTCAGCCATGTTGAGGAAGATGAAGATACGAAAGACTGTAGATGCTGGAATCTGCTAGAGGAACAATTTGAGCGATGTGTGTGCTGTTTGATGAAGATAAATATTATTTGGTGCTTTTGGCTGGTTTAAAGCCATTCTGCACTGGCTTTACCTTTTTCTGAAGCAGTGAAGTCCTCCTCAATCCAAGGGAGTAATGCAGTTGCCTCGGGCTGTTGGCTGTCTTACATTCAATCCTGTGCAATGGCTGCCAGTGGTCTACTCTGTCCACTGCATACATCTGCATCCCTCCACATTGTAAGTGTGATACCTCTTTATTTCATGGCAGTCTATATTCAACCAGCTCCATGTCATGGAACCCTCTGGTTTTGCTGCTAATAATTTTCCATCTCAAATGCAATTAACACAATCTAAACAAATAATAGTCCTGCAGATGGGCAAACCAGTCCCCCCCCCAAAGGGTGCAAGGTTCTTTGTCCTTCTCTGTACCGTAGAATCATTCATGCAGACGACTGTAAAATCTCCCAATAAAAACAGAAAATGCTGAAAGAGCTCAGACCATGTGTAGGAAAAGAAAAAACGGCAATGTTCTGGATTAGGGAACCTTCCTCGGGAGTGGAAGAAGACTGGATGTTTTACAGATTTCAAAGCCGAGTTTGAGGGAGGAGTGGGATGTTAAGACAAAAAGCTATATGAAGATTACTTATGATAACTCAGGTTCTTAAGGGCCATGAGTAATGAACTCCTAATTTCCTAATGAGCCCCACCGTTGTGTTCCATTGACCTGTTATTCAACTTGAGTACAAACGTTAACTTACCTCACTACTCCCCCTTACTTTTATATATTCCCTTTCACATCGTATCATGTAATAAATTAATAACTTGCCATATGTAACTTGAGCAAATATTTTCCTTTATGTTCACTGAATGCCTGAAAAATATACATTTCATAAGTAATTTTTTTCTTGCACACGGCATTGAACCCTTCTCTATAAATTAAATTATTGTCAATTTTCCAAGAATACAAACTTCCAAAATATAGAGACGCAGAATTGTTTGCATCCATAGATGCCGCCTGACCTGCTGAGTTCCTCCATTTTGTGTATCTTGAATCTAGAGAACGGCTTCTCAACCGTTTTTATGCCATGGACCAATACCATTAAACAAGGGATCTCTAGGCCCAAAATTGGGAACCCTTGATCAAGAGGATATTTCTTTGGCTGTTACTTTGAGGGTGTGTCCATACTTATGAAACCAGTGCAATTTAATGGTATTGTTTGTCAATGAGGACATCTCAAAATTAGTATCCAGTGTACAAGTCGGCTGCAACTAATGCATGAGTTTGTGTTTGCGTTAAGACTGCACCCTAGGAGATAAATCTAAAGGGAAAAAGAAAATTAGCATTCACATTGCAGCTCAGCAGGCCTGACAATTGGTGCTAATGTTTCTGATTTTGTTTGAGTGCCAAGAATACTTAATCTGGCTAATACATGGAATTGATCCAAACTGGTATGCTTGATTGCCTTTTGTTGAAAGAATTACTAATTTAGATCCTATTTTCCTTACAAAAAAAGTGATGTATTTAGCTCCTTCCTTGTGTTGACTACAAAGAATTGAGATCAGCCTCCCACATCCTTTTCTTTTGTTATGTCAAACAAGACGAAATTAACCAATCAGCTTTCACCAGTGCAATCAGACTACAACCCTCTGTAGCATTTCCTGATCCTGTGCAGTGCCACCTCCGTACCAGACAGCCACACATGATATATCACCAAAAACGAGCAAATTTCTACAGATGTACCATGGAGACTGTGGTTGCATCCTGCACAGGATTGGAGAAAGCTGCAGAGAATCGTAATCTTAGCCTGCTCCATCAGAGCACAAGCCTTCCCAGCTTCGAGGGCACCTTCGAACGGCAAAGCCTCAGAAAGGCAGCACCCAGGAAATGCCTCCTCTCAATGCTACCATCAGAGAGGAGCTGCAGGAGCCTGAAGACACACACTCGATGATTTTTGTCCTCCACCACCAGATTTCTGAAAGGACAGTGAACCCCATGAACATTACCTCACTATTTTTCTTCTCTTTATATGTACTCTGTGTTGTAATTTACAGTATATTATAGGTACTGCTGCCACGAAGCAACAAAGTTCGCAAAGCAAATGAGCGATAAACTAAACCTGACTTGGATTCTTCTTCTGATGTGCAGCAAACCAAATTGTGCAAATTTCATAACTTCCAGCAAAAGCAGTGGTTATTCATCGTCATACAGCATAGAAATAGGTGTTTCAGCTCCCCGCCCCCATCCATGCTGACCCTGTAGCCTATCTACGCTAATTCCATTTTCCTGCATTAGACCCGTGCTACGCTTTGCCCATACAAGTGCCTGTCTAGATGTCTCATAAACATAGTGATTGTATGTGATTCTGTCACCTCCTCTGGTAGCAGGTTCAAGGTGTAAACTGCCATCTGTGTAAAAACATTCTCCTCAAATCTCGTTTAAAACTCCTCCCTCTCGCCACTTCACTCAGTGCTAAATCACTGAACAAGTGTTTGGATTGAGAAATTAGGCCAGTTTTATTTTCCAAAGCAGGAGTGCCTGAGTAGGAGAAGGACATCCTAAAGCTAGCATTAACAGACTGTGTAGGAGGAACAGAGGCAGATAATAGTACTCCAGGGTCAGAATTAGAGCTACCAGGGAGAGCTCCTGAGGAAGAGCAGCAGCAGCAAAAACTCATATAGGGATGGGAGGTCACAAACAAAGTCAGAAGAGCTCCCTCAGAGAGGCTTGGGAGCAGTCAAAAAGACTTGTTTATAAATTTAACAAAAGTTGCAAGACTAGATGCTATAGAGCTGTCTCTCTGGCAGGTCTCCAAGGCAAAGAAAGTCAGTTGTTAAGTTTATTCAGGACAAGTGGAACCTTTCAAGAGAAAAGCGGTTCCTTTATGTCTTATGTCAGGGATTCTCTATTGAAACAGCTGCATCAATGACGGCAGGTGAAAGAAGGCGGCCCAGTGAGGCTTCAGACTTGGCAATCCTTACAAAAGGCACTTAGGTATAAGGCAGTCCCATTTATTGTTACAAAAGGCCTGTGATTATGGAACACATGATCCATTAGAGAACTGATAATGAAGTTCGTTGCAAGTACCAGCAAGAGAGGCTCCTCTCATTCGATTCTGAGAATCATCGTCAGTGTGTTCACACAGGCAACAAATTTCTGGTGCTCTTTCCAATCTTCACATGTTGCCGTAAAAAAGACATCATAGAACATAGAAACATAGAAAACCTACAGCACAATACAGGCCCTTTGGCCCACAAAGATGTGCCGAACATGTCCTTACTTTAGAAATTACCTAGGGTTACCCATAGCCCTCTATTTTTCTAAGCTGGACCTTCTCTTCTACCATTACAGCTGTGAGCTCAAGAGAAGAGCTGATCAAAGATGATTTTCTTCACTGTGCAACAAGCTGCAATCAGTGCGAGAGGGTCACAATTACGGGCAGGGCTGGTGCATAGCCTACATAAACAACCTGGAGGTTAGCTTAGTGATCTAATTCTGGAAATATAATCCAAGCTTGTAGTTCAGGCCCTTTCACAATGGTAATCAATTGAAATTTACATATTTAGTGTTTCATAGCCAGGTCCACCACTTATTGCCCAAACCAGCTGCCATTAGAAGGTCATGATTGCCTTTTTACAGTTAAGTTGTAAGGTATGTAACCCATTAAGCCCACTCAACCCCTCAATAGGATCAAGAAAGAGTTGATTTTGGCCTCAATATACCTGAACCCCAAAAACTTTGGTTCCTCTATGATCCAAATCTCTAACTATCTTAGCCTTGAATATATTCATTGGCTCAGTCTCCACAACTCTGAGACAGAAGATTTCAAAGAGTCACACCCTCTTAAGAGATTACTGCCTATCCCTGGCTTAAATGGAGAATCTTTATTATGATTCTATCCTCTCTAGATACTTCCATGAGGGAAAACATCCCTAAACATCTACCCAGCCAAACCCGAGAAGTCTAAATGAAAGTGCTGTTGTGTGAAGTTGGATGTGGGATATCAACACTGAGCAGCAGTGATGGTGAAGGAGAAGTGACATGTTGGGTGGTCAAAATAGTTGTCTTCGGAGAGGAACTTGGCAGGTGGTGGCATTTCCTGTGTATCTGCTGCCCTTTGGAGGTGTCTCCTAGGCAACTACAGTAGGTGAGACACTCTGCTCCAATTGAGGAGGATGAACTTTTCAGGGTAGATGGTCACGATGTTTACTTTCTCCTGGACAATCTCAAGCTTCACTTATCTGGGCAAGTGAAGAATATTTCATCAATGCTGCGGTCTTGGACCATGCTGTTGACAGGGAGTCATAAGGCAAATCATCTTCCATAGGACACCAGCCTCTGACATGTTGCTATGAGATCTGTGGATACTTTATCAAGGTCCTGTTCAATGTGTATCCTAGGAAGTTGATAGAGGCCATCTTGGTGATGGTAATATTGTTGAGCGTTAGAGAGAAACTAGTTTGATACGTCTGAGGTAAAATTTTGAAATTCTGAAAATGGCAGAATTCAGAATAAACTGTAAGCAGCTTACTTGTTGGTAAGTTTTCACCGTGGCCTGTTTTGGATTTTAGATTTAGCACTGCAGAAGCAGTAGCTACCTGAATGTTAATGGCTGATTCGGCGCTTGTCCTTCAGCCTCTTTAATTCTTCCAACCCAAAATGTACAAGCTACCTATGTCTTTTGATCTCCGCAGGTACACTTTCTCAGCACAGCTGGGACCTCTGTCTGAAAGTATATGTTGTTAGGAGCAGTGGTCAGACAGTGGGAGGGGTTCTGTAGCACTGCTCCTCCCAGCTCTGCATGGACTTTTACTGTTTTACAGAAAAGAGGAAATCCATGCAGGGGGTGCTTGAGCAACTGGTGGACTTTCCGTTAACAAGTGCAAAGGACACAACACTGGGTAACTACCTGAAGGTTGATGAACATGGTCCAGAGTCTTTACAAATTGGACATAGCTCATCCCCGTGCTGGATTTGGTACACAGAACAACTGTTGTATGGCCTAAATCTGGTGACATTTTTAATTCCACAATTCCTAAATCCACTTGAATATGGAAATGTATGGTGATGTCAGGGCGAATGTGCAAACACCACACTGACAGCATCAGAAATTAGGACTAAATTTGGGTTATTGAAGCTGTAAAAAATAGGTTTACCAAGCTCTGATCTCTAAGCTCCATCCCATGCTGTCCTGTTTTCTCAAATAACAAGATATTCCTGAGATCTGTAGTCTTCTTTCTTAGATGTTTATCCTATACAATTTGCGGGCAATTCTTTAAAGTTGGAATTTATTTCTTTGCTTTCAGGTTGGCACAGAGTGGGATGCTAAGGAAAGAATTTTCCGCAACTACGGAGGGCTCATTGGACCCATGGATGAGCCTATTGGCATGCAGAAATGGGGCAAAGGCCCCAACACTACAGTCACTGTGGTCTGGATTGATCCGATTAATGTTATTGCAGCAACCTATGATATTCAGGTTGATTCAGGTGCCGAGTTCACTCATTACAAGCCTCCGTTGAACTTGCCTCTGCGGCCAGGCCTTTGGACGGTTAAAATTCTTCACCACTGGGCACCCATGGCCGAAAGCAAGTTTCTGGTTACGCCTCTGACATTCTCGAACAGGCAGCCAATTAGAAAAGGTGAGTTATATGCTGGTGACGCCACCCGCGAATAGCAGCAGAGATTAGTGTTGCGTGTGCATGGAGCAGGGGTGACAATGTCATGTCAGCCAGTGTACACGCTGGGCAACTTGTACTGAGGGAGCTGTGAGTCGGGCCTGTCAAGTGCACTTGAAAGCCCGCGTGGAAAGAGTGAGCCCTCCATGGGTAGGAGGCCCTATTGACTCATCATGCCCTATATGCACTTCCCACATTTTCACAATCGATCCAATATGGTTCAGTGAATGTGCGAGTTCTCAAACCAGAGAATCTTAAATATTGAAACAAGTCCACATTCTACACAAGATCCCTTCCACTCTGTCTGAATAACATCCTATACTTCACTCCCCTTCTGAAAGAATGCTTCTATTGTGCTCCACAGGGATATGGCAAGTGAATCCAGCTTTTAGAAAACAAAACAACTGTTTAAAGTGGGAAAGCACACTAATCTTCAGTTCAGTGTTTCTTCTCTCCTCTTTATTTATGCGGCTCTGTAGGCATTATTTAATCTTACTGTCTGATTGGTCAGAGTTAGTTGGCTGTTTAACTGCAGAATTAATCACAATTGAACCTGATCCTGATGGTATGGCACCCACATATATCAGGTGTCAATGGACTGTATTAGTATAAATGTTCTCTGCTGCTTGTTCAGACAGTGCCTGCCCTGTTCATAGTGATTGAACTAGTGAATCTCTGGCTTGTTTTACTCAGTTGCTTTATGCTTCAGGCAGTAAACAAGCATGTTCTCCTGCGCTGACGTTGACCACTCACTTCAGTTCTAGGATCAATTTAAAGGATTAAGGTTGGTTGTTGTCTCTAATTGGTTCTGTAACATTCCCCACACAACAATGATTCAGTTACACGACAAGTACAGTTTACCATGAGAAGAACCACTTCACTGCTTCAATCATAGCTCGTCATAAATATCAAGGACTGGACAGAACCCATTCAATGTACTCTTCACAAGCACTTTGTCTAACCACATCTATGCATATGAAGTGTAGTAGTCAATTTAACAATACAAACCTGGCTTAAAAATAAAAACACTCCCTAAAATCTATATTACAACTTCATTACCTGAGAGTCACTAATCACCAAGAGCATATTAAAAACTGTAATTTCCTTATAACCTTGAAATTTTATCTAGGTGCTTGTCAAAGTTAATTTTTATAGTCAAAATGGGAAGATAGCAGTCAGACAGACAGCATCAGCATAACTTGGGATAACATTATAAAAGACTTCAAACTGGTCCAAAGGAAGCATTTGTTTTCCTTTGCATTGACTGAATCCATGTTCAAGTTCAAGTTTATTGCTATTCAACACTGCACATGTATGCAGCTAAATGAAATGATGTGCCCCAGGGATCAAGGTGCAAAACACAGTACATATATCACATACAGTGAATAAAATAATGTAAGCCTCGCAGCAGGTCGTGTTTACAAACTCGGCTCGTTAGCTAACTTCGCTAACAGCCACGTGACTCAGCGGTGAGAAGGCCACTTTCCGTAAACAACATATGTCTAGCGTCGGTATGAGTTGGGGTTCAACCAAACAGGAACATTGGGAATTCCAAAGTAAGGAACCTCGAACTGAACGAATGCTGTGTAAATAAATACTGACCATACAGAATTACCAATCACTAAGAAATGCCAAAACATGCACCAGCGTAAAATTATAAAGGAAGCATATTTACCAATTTCAGCTTTATCAAACAGTTATTAAGAGAAAAAAAGAAAGAAAACAAATAAAAGGCCCCATCTAAACGTGCACATGACCATTGGAGCTCATCTCTTCCTAAAGCTGGGTATAACCGCTTCTCACAGCGCTAAATTCTCATCACCAATCACCAGTAGAACTTCCCATCTTGGACTCTTTCATCTTGCAAAGCCGTCCTTGCAATCGCAACTTCCTGTTGGATCAAACCCTATAGACGTCTTCTCCGCATCTCCCGTCAAAAGACCACGGACCCCACCACTGACAATCACAAATGCCTATCAGCCCAGCTCTCTCTGGAACCTTCTCCCGATCCCTTCATCCTACTTGGTTGACACAACATTCCTAAGTTGAACAACATGGCCCCTTATCTTTAGCTGAAACCAAAGCATCCTATCAGCAGGACACACTGCTTTTACAGAAGACTGCTAAAATGAAATACCTCACAGAGGAGCAGCAGATAGTATTGCAATAGTATTAACATAATAATATTAACAGATAATAATAAAATACTGTAGATGTACAAGTTGACAAAAAGTGCATATATGACATATAGTTAAATATACAACAATACATATAATGCTACTGGCGTTGACATAAATAATGTGTACTGGGTAGTGGAGTGTTCAGAAATCTCACTATCTGGGGGAAGAAGCTGTTACCCACTCTCCAACACAACTGTGATGCCTTCTGCCTGACGGTAGGAGGTGAGAGAGATTGTGGGACAGATGGGAGGGGTCCTTGACAATGCGGAGAACTCTGTGAATGCAACATTTCTGATCTATGTCCTGGACAGGGGGTTAGAGTCATCCCAATGATTCTCTCAGCAGTCCTCACAATCCATTGCAGGGTCTTGCAGTCAGATGCCCATACAACTCCCATACTAGACCATGATACAAATTGTCAGGACACTCTCGATGGTGCTCTGGTAAAATGTGGTTAGAGATGGGGGTGGGGAGCCTCGCTTGCCTCAATCTTCATTGGAACTAAAGCTGCTGCTGTGCTTTCTTAACTGAAGAGGGACCAAGTGAGGTCATCTGTGATGTACACTCCAAGAAATTTGGTGCTGCTGACTCTCATCACTGAGGAGTCATTGATGTTCAGTAGGGAGTGGTCAGCCTGCACCTTCCTGAAGCCCACATTCATTCTCTTTGTCCACGTTGAGACTCAAGATGTTGTGTTTGCGCTAATCCACCAGCCTATCTCCTCCCTGTATGCCAACTCATCATGTATTAATCATTCGAGTAAAAGTCTCATTTCTCCGTGCTTCTCTTATGATTCCTGTCTAGAACATTCCCAATATTCTGGATTCCCTTCCTCACTTTACATTTTGTTGCATCACATTTGAAAAATAATAATAAACATTTTAATAACAACAATGCGCAGGATTAAACATCTAAGCCTTCCACGGTTGAGGCCATTTTGTTTTTCCAATGTCAGTACTAATAGAGTTTGAAAAATAAATTAAAATAATCGAATTCAACAGATCAAAATAATCAAAGGTAGGCCTGATAAGATGTACACAGATTTCCAAAATAATATCCCAGAAATTAAATACTTCGGAAATGTTCCTGAACAGAACAGCTTCATTCAGTTGAATTTTCAAGTGATCTTGTATTCATAATGAAATGATTCAGCTGCATACTTGAGGGTCCTACTTTAATTTTTCATTGGTGTAACTGCGAATCAGGTGCGGTGTAACCCTGCGATATACTCTCTACACCTCTACACCTGCTCATTAACTCAAATATCTAATCAGCCAATCATGTGGCAGCAATTCAAAACATAAAAGCATGCAGACATGGTCAAGAGGGTCCATTGTTGCTCAGGCCAAACATCAGAATGGGGAAGGAATGTGATCTAAGTGACTTTGACTGCGGAATGATTATTGGTGCCAGATGGGATGGTTTGAGTATCTCAGAAACTGCTGATCCCCTGGAATTGTCACTCACAACAGTCTTTAGCGTTTACAGGGAATGGCAGAAAAAAAAAAATCCAGTGAGCGACTGTTCTGTGGGCAAAAATGCCTTATTAAGGAGAGAGGTCAGAGGAGAATGGCCAGACTGGTTCAAGCTGACGTTAACTCAGAGAAGCACACATTGCAACAATGGTGTGCAGAAGAGCATCTTTGAATGCACAACATGTCGAACCTTGAAGTGGATGGGCTACAGCAGCAGAAGACCACAAATATACACCTAGTGGCCACTCTATTAGGTCGTACAATTTGCAGCAACATTCCCTGCACAATTAACTGAGGGCTTAAAGTTTTCGGGGAATGGAGCAACGGAAGGAATCAAGGATTCAGGCTGGGCAGAGCAGGAAGAACTAATAATTTAAATGAGGAATTTAAAATATTTGAGCAACTTAGAAAGTGCCTTGAATTCTGGGTCAATTTAAGATCTAATGTTTTGTAATTTTGCTAATTTGGTAAACACTGCTACTCTGAATCACGATCCTCAATATCCATATCCTGTGACCTAGCTGAAATTATTTCAATATCCATATTCTATGACCGAGCTGAAATTCCCTCAATACCTTTGCTAATTAAAAAAAATGTTGTGATTTCAGATTTAAGTTTAAAAAAAACAAAACATAAGATGTCTTTTGCAGGGGAAGTTCCAGATTTTCATCAGATGTCTTTTTTAGCAGAAAGTTCCAGATGGTTACTGCTTGTGCAAGCATTTCGTAACTTCAGTAATCTGGCTCCAATTTTTCAACCTTTCCCTGTGTCACATCCTGTCACAACCAGTGGAAATATCTTCGTCCACTCCAACAGTGCAGCCAAATATCTTGAAAATTTCAGTTAAGTAACTCCTTAGCCATCTGAATTCCACAAGAAGCACAGTGATTTGGGAAACCCATTTCCGTACCCTTACCTTTGGAATCATCATTGTATATCTCCCTCTCTCAAAAGGTAGTCTAACTTAACGAAGCAAAGAAAAACAAATTTCCGGAGGACCTCAGTGTGTAAGGTGGCATCTATAGAGACAGTGGAATGGTCAGTGAAAAGACCCTGCAACTGTGTTTCATTGTGATAGACAGCACTTAAGACAATAGCTATAGTGTTATCACATATCCTTTTTGCACTGGTTGCTGTGTGAAAGTCTTCATTGATTTTTGATACTCGATGCATCATCTGAGATTAGCTAGCTAGGACCAAATCCTCAGCTGGGTGAAAAAACTAATATACAGGAAAGCTGATTATTCATTTGCTGCCTCTGTCTTCATCGCCTTTTGTCATTAAAATATGAGTTCTTTGCTTAATTGCCCATTAAAGGTCACCACAATGTCTTCAATCATTATGAAAGTAATTTAATAGAAGTGACCCCTTGGTAAAGGGGAACAACTCATACCATCCAAGTTAAGAATAAGACAAAACAAACTTTGGAAATGACATCATTTGTTTTCTGCATCTGCAGTGCCCTCCAGTCCTTCTGATGTCAAGCATGTGAGGAAAGTCAATGAACCCATTCCAAAGCTCATGTACTGTATCAACACTGTACAATCAACAGAAGCTTATCAGAGGCTGCTACCACTGTCTTTGCATTCCTCCTTTCTCCTGTCGTCTATTTACTGGATGTTGGAAGTTATCGGGAAGCCATGGAGCCCAGATCCAGTGGGTTCAGTTGCTCGCTTAGATGTTATAAAATATTTTCCTCTTAAGCTTCTTAAGCACTGTGGATATCTTTGGCAACAATGATATTTTTTGCCCATCCTATTTTGTTCTGCAGTCTGAAGTCAACCATATTGGTCAATCTAGAGTCACGTACAGGCAGGACTGACAGATTTCTTTCCGTGAAGCATGACTTAAGATAATACTCTGACAGCTTACAGTTGTCATTATTAATAACTGCTTTGTAATTTCAATTTCATATCTCTGGTACACGACCTAGGTCTCTGGATGCTCATCCAACAGCTTAACCTCTGGACAGTATTGATCTTGGTGCTCATGTTAAATTACTAGAAGTGTAAGAAAAGCAGGTGAAACAATGGGTTTGGCTTAGAGATGCTCATTTATTTAGTCACTTTTTGTTTGTTCAGTCTGAAACAGTTGAATCATTGAACAAAAACATCGCAGGTGTTTTTCTCAAGTACTATTTATAATCTCTCCTAACATCTGTGAGTGTTAAAGGATTCCACATTTATTCATTATGCACTAGATAGACAGTTGTCAGTTGGAACCAGAATTGTTACTGAACAAATCTATCTGGTTTCAGTTCTCAGCCATTATGAGTATCTAATTCCTGTAGCTTTGAGAGTGAATGCAGGGGGATTATTGCTGCGGTTAAAGGGAAGTCCTTATGCAGACTACAAGCAACAACAATCAGGCATTGTTTTATCTCTGTCTAAGCTTGTTGTGACCTCACTTCTGAATCAGGTTAGAGGTTCAACTCTCACTACAGATTCTTGTGCTTAATAAATTAAGATAACTCTAAATAAGTTCATAACTTAAGTTCCCATAAGAGGGACTTGTTCACATGAAATATTAAACTGAGCAAAGAACGTAGAAGAAAACAGCACAACCAGGAAAAACCACTGCTGCATCATGATGCCAATCTAAATTCATCCTATCTGCCTCTACATTGATCTAAATCCCTCTATTGCCTGCCTGTTTATGTGTCTGTCTAAATGCTTCATAAATGTTGCTATTGTATCTGCTTCTATCATCGGCCCTGGCACCTGTCACTCTCTGTATGGGAGAAACCAAACATGCCTTGCATTTCTTCTTTAAATTTTCCCCCTCTCACCTTAAACCTATGTCCCCTTGAACTTGACATCTCCACCTTGGGGGGGAAACATAACTTCATAATTTCATAATTTCCCATAACTTCATAATATTATTTATTTCTATCAGGTCATCCCTCAGCCTTCAGCACTGCAGGGAAGGCAATCCAAATTTGCCCAACCTCTCCCTGTAGCCATTACATTCCATTCCAGGCAATATCCTTGTGAACCTCTTCTGCATCCTCTCCAAAGTCTCCACATCCTTCCAGAACTGCATGCAATACTTAAAAGGTTTTAATCAGCTGCAGCATGACTTCTCAACTATTATCCTGGATTCCCCGACAAATGAAGGCAAGCATTCCATGTGCCTTCTTTGCCAATCTATCCACATGTTGCCACTTTTGGGAAGCTATTTATTTGTGCCCCAAGATCCCCCTGTGTATATCCATGCCCCTAAGGGTTCTGCTGTTTACTGTACAAGTTCCCAGCTGTTCCCTGAGCTGACTGTAAAAACTCATGTTTTAAAGAAAAGCAGGCAAATTATCTAGGGAGCATACAAGAATGTATCCTTATCAATATCAATGAAATTTATCATCTAGTCACTATCATACTGCCATCTGCAGGACCTCTTGAATTCCTACGTTACAAAAATGACTATTCGTCAATTGTACTTTTATTGCCATAGAGCACTCAGTGATTGTGAAAGAATTGTTAAAAGCAGTCTAGAAACATAATGCGCTTTTTTTTAGCTTAGTTGGAAAACTATGAATTAACGCCATTTAAAAGACATTCCTAAATTACGCTTGTGAAATTTCAAATTGCAATTTGCCATGAGCATTGAAGAAACATTATGACAAAAATGGGTTAAATAAGCCTTTTAAAACATTAAGAGAACTTCCTGGAGAGTGGTGATGAGTGGTAGGAGTAGACAATCTATGTATTTACTTTATTTACTTGCTGTATTTGTAATCTTCAGTGTTTCACTCAGTTCCCACTCTACAGCCCCCTAGTTGCTCCGTATAAACTATCAGCTAACTTTTAACTTATCTACCAAAGTGGATAACCTCACATTTCTCCCTTTTTATTCCATAGAACCATAGAACATTACAGCACTGAAACAAGCCTTTTGGCCCTTCTTGGCTGACCAAATCATTTTTCTGCCTAGTTCCACTGACCTGCACCTGGACTAAACCCTCCATACACCTCTCACCCATGTACCTGTCCAAGTTTTTCTTAAATGTTAAAAGTGAGCCCGCATTTACCACTTCATCTGGCAGCTCATTCCACACTCCCACCACTCTCTGTGTGAAGAAGCCCCCCCCCCCCGCCAATGCTCCCTTTAAACTTTTCCCCCTTCACTCTTAACCTATGTCCTCTGGTTTTTTTCTCCCCTAGCCTCAGTGGAAAAAGCCTGCTTGCATTCACTCTATCAATACCCATCATAATTTTATATACCTCTACCAAATCTTCCCTCATTCTTCTACACTCCAGGGAATAAAGTCCTAACCTATTCAATCTTTCTCTATAACTCAGTTTCTCAAGTCCCGGCAACATCCTTGTAAACCTTCTCTGCACTCTTTCAACTTTAATAATATCCTTCCTGTAATTTGGTGACCAAAACTGTACACAATACTCCAAATTTGGCCTCACCAATGCCTTATACAACCTCACCATAACATTCCAACCCTTATACTCAATACTTTGATTTATAAAGGCCAATGTACCAAAAGCTCTCTTTACAACCCTATCTACCTGTGACGCCACTTTTAGGGAATTTTGTATCTGTATTCCCAGCTCCCTCTGTTCTACTGCACTCCTCAGTGCCCTACCATTTACCTTGTATGTTCTACCTTGGTTTGTCCTTCCAAAGTGCAATACCTCACACTTGTCTGTCTGCCATTTCTCAGCTCATTTTTCCAGCTGGTCCAAATCCATCTGCAAGCTTTAAAAACCTTCCTCACTGTCCACTACATGTCCAATCTTTGTATCATCAGCAAATTTGCTGATCCAGTTTACCACATTATCACCTAGATCATTGATATAGATGACAAATAACAATGGACCCAGCACTGATCCCTGTGGCACACCACTAGTCACAGGCCTCCACTCAGAGAAGCAATCCTCCACTACCACTCTCTGGCTTCTTCCATTGAGCCTAATCCAATTTACTACCTCTCCATGTATACCTAGCGACTGAATCTTCCTCCCATGCAGGACCTCGTCAAAGGCCTTACTGAAGTCCATGTAGATAACATCCACTGCCTTCCCTTCATCCACTTTCCTGGTAACCTCCTCGAAAAACTCTAATGGATTGGTTAAACACGACCTACTATGCACAAAGCCATGTTGACTCTCCCTAATAAGTCCCTGTCTATCCATATTCTTGTAGATCCTATCTCTCAGTACTCCTTCCAATAATTTACCTACTACCAACGTCAAACTTACCGGCCTATAATTTCCCGGATTACTTTTAGAGCCTTTTTTAAATAATGTAACAACATGAGCTATCCTCCAATCCTCCGGCACCTCACCTGTAGATACCGACATTTTAAATATATCTGTCAAGGCCTCTGCAATTTCAACACTAGTCTCCTTCAAGGTCCAAGGGAACACCTTGTCAGGTCCTGGGGATTTATCTACTCTGATTTGCCTCAAGATAGCAAACACCTCCTCCTCCTCAATCTGTATAGGTTCCATGACCTCACTACTTGTTTGCCTTATTTCCATTGACTCCATGCCAGTTTCCTTAGTAAATACAGACGCAAAAAAAAAATTTAAGATCTCCCCTATTTCTTTTGGTTCCATACATAGCCGACCACTCTGATCTTCAAGAGGACCTGTTTTGTCCCTTACTATCCTTTTGCTCTTAATATACCTGTAGAAGCTCTTTGGATTATCCTTCACCTTGACTGCCAAAGCAACCTCATATCTTCTTTTAGCCCTCCTGATTTCTTTCTTAAGTATTTTTTTGCACTTTTTATACTCCTCAAGCACCTTATTTGCCCTGTTTCCTACTCTTCTCATCCCATCTGCCACATTTTTATGCACTCACTCCTAACCTTTCTATATCTTAAACTCTGAGTAATTGCAACCACTCAAATTCACTGATTTGACTAAAGTACTAGATTGATTCTGTAGTGATGGTGTGGTACGCATGCGTCATCGCCATCAACGTTGTATGCCTTGTCGTATGACGTGGTGATACTGGTCTTGTCCATCATTGTTATTGGCAAATTTCTCTACAGAAATGGTTTGCCATTGCCTCTGGGCAGTATCTTTAAAAGCCATTATTAATACTTTCTAAAAATATTTTTATTGAGATACAACACAGAATAGGCCCTTCTGGCCCTTTGAGCCACACCGTCCATTAATCCCCCAATTTAATCAGACCCTATTCATGGGACAATTTACAATGACCAATTAACCTCCAACTGGTACAACTTTGGTCTGTGGGAGGAAGCTGGAGCACCCAGACGAAACCCACACAGTCACAGTGAGAACGTACAAACTCCTTATAGGCAGCAGCAGGAACTGAAACCGGGTCACCTGTACTGTAAAGTGTTGTGCTAACCACTACGCTGCTGTACTTTTCAGAGATTGTCTGCTTGGTGTCAGTGGTCTCATAACCAGGACTTGTGCAATGCATCAGCTGCTCGTAGGACCATCCACCACCTGTTCCTGTGGCTTCACATGACTAAGCAGATGCTACACCTTCAGCCTAGCGGAGTGAAAGAACTCCTTACATCTCCTTACATAGAGATGTATCTCCACCCCTACCACCCTACACACATGTAACATTGAATTGAATTGAATTGACTTTATTACTTACATCCTTTACATACATAAGGATTAAACATCTTTACATTACGTTTCCGTCCAAATGTGCAATGTGCAATTTTTAGTAATTTGTAATAAGTAATATGTATCACAGGGCAGTCAGTATAGCATAGAAATACAATTGTCTCAGCGTGAATTATTCAGTCTAATGGCCTGGTGGATGAATCTGCCCCGGGGATTGTTGGTCCTGGTTTTTATGCTGTGGTACCGTTTCCTGGATGGTAACAGCTGGAACAGTTTGTGGTCGGGGTGACTCGGGTCCCCAATGATCCTTTTTACACTCCTGTCTCTGTAAATGTCCTGAATAGTGGGCAGTTCACATCTACAGGTGCGCTGGGCTGTCCGCACCACTCTCTGCAGAGTCCTGCGATTGAGGGAAGTACAGTTCCCAAACCAGGCAGTGATGCAGCCAGTCAGGATGCTCTCGATTGTGCCCCATATTTTAAAAAAATAATTATAGTATATTTTGCACATCAAACATGATATAATATAAAGTTAAATCAACAGTGTTACAAAAAATTAGATTAACAACAACCAGATTTTAAATATTGGTGTAATTATGTGCTATGATTAAATGTATCTATATACTTAGTGGCCACTTTATTAGGTACACTTCATTAATGAAAATATCTAATCAGCCAATCATATGGCAGCACCGGGTTCCATTTCTGTACCGAATAAAGTGTCCGCTGAGTGTATTTCTGATCATTTTTACAAATTATTTTCAAGTATTTGGATATGTTTTAATGAACCATTGTTTTCTTATTTTGCAGAGGAAGCTGTTAAGCTACATAATGGGCCGCCGAGGAATGCCTACATGGAACAGAGCTTTCAGGGCCTGAATAACGCCCTGAATGTTCACATTACTCCTGGCCAAGTGGAACAGGCGAAGCGCAATGCAGCTCTCACAGGCTCTCAGCTGGAGAACTGGGTGGATCCCATGGTGAACAGCCTGTGGTCAGCCGTGGACATTTGCACCATCGGTCCCACCTCTTGCCCGGTGATGCAGACCTGCAGTCAAACAACCTGGAGCTCCCACAGTCCGGACCCCAAATCCGAACTGGGGCCCATCAAAGCCAATGGCCGTCTGAGGTAGCACCCAATGCAGCCCCAAGTCATCGCAAAAACACGACTTGCCTGATAGTGGGATCATTTTCTGCAGTTGGGTCTCTCCCTTAGTTCTTAGCAACAGTTCCAGGATGTCTTCATAAAACCGTGGCAAAGCTAGAGCAGTGCATTTAAAGCTGAAGACCGTGATGTTCAGAGAAGGAGTCTGTGTTAGCTGTGCTGGCACTATGAAAGAAGTGATTGTATTATGTACGAAAGAAATAGAAGGAAATTTTCGCACTCTATTTATTTAAACATTTTAGTCAGTGACTAATGAGTAGATGCTGCTTTTGCAGCTTGATATCTATATCCTACTAATAAGCTGCCTTTATTGACAAAGGCCTGTGCCCTGACTTCCCACTTTCTTTATCTGTACCTGACCTAAAAAACCGTAGCGGTCTTAATGCTTCAGTCAACAGGACTATTTATAATTGTTGCACCTACTGTAAAAGTGAGAGCTAACTGGGCTATAACACTCTCTGCTGAAACAGGGCTTTCAGTACTGACTATTCCAAGTGTGTTATAGATAATCTGAACATTATACTACAGCCAGGACTAGGAACCAGATTCAGAAATCAATGCTTAAAACTCTCCTATGTTAGCAACCCCAAAAAATAATTCACTGAATTCACTAATGTTCAGGGTTTTCAGGACCGTCATGCCAGTAACATACTAACAATTCTTAAAATTATTTACATCGTACATTCCTTATAAAGTTGTCGTTTTTAAGTTTACATGTTTGTAACAAATTTTGCAGAACAAAACGCTGACATTCTACTTCCACTGAATCAGCTAATTGAGCTCGGCACCGGAAATCTGTTTTCTTTTCCTAATGCAAAGCTTTAGGGTGAAGGTGTGAAGTCTGTCCTGAACTGCAGAGGCAGTGGGCTGTGCACAGTGCCCCACTTTCCTTCGGAGGAGCATATCGCAACTGTAAAGTGCAAGGTCAGCGGCAGCTGCTGAGCCAAAATTAACCTAGAACTCAACTCTGTACTCAGTAAATGAGTGTTTTGCTGAACTGTTATTTTTATATTACCATTAGGGCTTAATTATATTTTTTAATTTCATACAAACTAAGTTCGCAAAATTGAGGTTCTTTGAAATCCTCGACTGGATTTTCTAAGTATTCTGAAAATCCCAGTCTTTAGAATACTTTAATAAATATTTAAATTCAGCAAACTACATTACTCTCTGCGTGACTGTTCCAGAGATAGGCAAGTTCACATCATATCTTTCTTTCTCCATTTTAGTAGAACGAATAAGCTTACTGGAAACTTATGAAATAAACCCCATTCCTACATTTACTTGGCTTACTGTCAAATTTTTTGTTAATTAAGTATGAGCAAAATAATTAAACTTAAACATTAAATAGGTTGAGAGTCACGATTTTCTATAAGCTTCACTTCTCCCAAACTAGTTTTTTTTCAATTTTTCAGCACTCTCCACTCAAAATTTGTTGCATACACAATACAAGCAGCACGTAAAGAACTGAGATTTAACCATGGAGATCCAGTTCCTTAAGACATCAGCTGTTGTTAATGTGTAGGGATGGCAAAGGGTTTAGACTTGTTTTGAATCTCACACTACCACATTAACAGCAGCCTTACAACAAAGTTAACGTGAAGAATTGAAAAAGGTTGCAAACGCACAGCAGGTCAGTGCGAGAAAGCAGACGGTTCTGAATTGGCGTTTTTTCGCAGGGTGCCAATTTAAATCCATTTACCACCTTGCTTCTTATTGCAAGTACATTTTAGAGGTAGAAATTCAACTTCCGTTATCAGCACTGATGTGAGAATACCAGCTACTAGCTGTGCTCCCCCTCACACTCCCTGAAAAGCAGCTGTGCACAGGCAAGGGACCTGACATTTTGATGGGTTTAACACCAAAGCCAAACTTCTCACCTAATTATTCCAGGTTTCCATCCTTGCCAACGTAATCATTAGATTCCTGAAGTTAGTGGTTCATTAACGGACTGAGGAGCAGTCTTTCTGTACTATTCTATTACAGCACCTGAGGTACAGTACTAGAAATCAACTGAACTGGTAACCTTGCCATGAATGCAATTAGGAATCTGAATCTGAACAGGACTTGCTCAAATGTTTAAACAGAAGGGTGGTTTTAATTCTAGTGGAGAGGGTAGAAGCTAGTGATCAGGATTGACTTCCTCACTGATCCCATTGCAATCTCATTTCTTTCACATTTTATGGGATTTCTGGAGCCTGAAATTCTGAGGAAGTGGGTTTTAAAGAAAACTAGCTTCCTCTCATTTTCTTGTACTAATCAATGTATCCTAGCCCAGCTGGTAAATGATAACTGACTCTGCTTGAGAGGGATTGATTTTATACAGTACTATCGATCTATTTGGATCTGTAGTAGCAACTCAAGCTGGCAAGGGAAAAAGAAAATCCACATGAAAATGTTAGACATGGAGAAGGAATAATTAATAATTTGATGGCAGAGAAGCTGAAAACATAACTAATATATAAAGATAAGCAGGCAATTTCTTGCAATGTTTCGCATGCTGCCCTGTCTCTCTAAGAATGGAAATACTTACAAAGTGAGATTTCTCAGACTGTAAAGGGTTGAATAGTAGTGAACTTCATGTGTTCTGCAAAATTCATTATGAATGCAAATAACTGACTGTATTCCCCAAGGCTCTATCTTCAGCCTTTGAAATGTATACAGCAGGTACGCTTTTCCAATTTGTTCAATTTATCCAAACGTACAAGTTAAAAGCATAAAGTTGACGAGTACATTTCACAACTGAGTGAACAAAATCTTCTTAACAGGAGGCAGGGGAGGGAATTTATGAAGTAGTCCTCCTGCCATTCATTATCGAGTCTGTGCGTTGTTAATGTCCATGATTTATTACCATCAAATCTTTAGCTCAATGCCTTCTCCCTTCTGTAATGAGGGGGCGCTGTCATGGGTGCTACCTCACACGTGTACGGGAGTTTATTTTACCGATTACTATAGATACCAGAACTATCTTCAGAGCTTGTTTCACCTGAGCTGAATGTATGATCTATGCAAACTGTTCCCGATCGTGAGAACTCATCAAAATTGAAGATAATCTTGCCACATAAACTGCAAGATGCTGTATAGATGTCTCTGATAACAGAGCAAATATTCAGGTGCTGTTCACTGCGCCATGTTTGTAAATTGTCACATATTTTATTCAATGAGTTTTGTTAGTCACGGTTAGGTCAATTCCTGTCCAAAGACCGCATTAAAGATACTCTTATTAAATGTCAACAAGTGTGTGGATGTCAGATAGTCAGTGCTGGCTCTTCTAATAAATTAGTGATCACACCCTCATTTTAAAAGAAAGATGACCAAGTGGATTTAAAAGATGATGGCTATTTTATTAAAGATCCAAATATGCATTAAAAATCTGTAAAGAATTATTTTATAAACTGAACCTGTATATACAACGATAGAACGACAAATTCCAATATGCAGCACATTGAAAGATGTAAATATTTTGTTATTTATTTAAAGTAATAAAATATTTTATGAGTTTAAAAGAATCTTTAATTTGACCTTTTAATCAAAGTTCTGAAACCAGTACAATTTCCTGTATGTAGAATTATATTCAGCAAATAATTGCACTAACTGTTTTGCACCCAATTGCCCTTCTATTAGCAGAGAGAAAAAGAAACACAGAAATTGTGCCTTAGCTGCCTTCCGGTGTGAACAAGTCTGCTTTTGTTTGACAAAGCAAGAGTTTGCAGATTGTCAACAGTTGTATTAAATGCTGTATCATACCAAAAAATTAACTGCTGTTGTATATAGATGCCTTCTGTCATATTGTGTTTTTGATTGCAAAATTTTAAAATACAAAAAAAAGATTTTGCGTTATGCTTTCATCTTTATTTATCTCTTTACTCAGGGTACTATGCTGCATTCATGGTATGGGGCAGATCTGGGCTGTCAAAAATCCAGATACATACATGGCTAAGACCTTAATGTACTAAACTCTCCTTTACTATTTAATTAGGTTAATCCCTTTTCACTTCACACAGAGGGTGATGAAACTGTGGACTTCTCCCCAAAAACTATTAAGGTTTTTGAAAAATTCAAATCTGAGATTTCTGGCTCTTTGTTAGCCATGTTTGCACAGGAATACAGAAAAGGAGTGAAGGTCTAGATCAGCCAGCCCTAGGCTCAGAAGGCAGTATGATCTACCACTTTCTCTACATCCCACCAATGCTCCAACCTTGCTAGCTCCTACAGTTCCTTGAGCTCGGTGCACTGATACAGCCCTCCCTGTGGAACTGGCATTTTAAATCTGTGGCAAAAATAGAATATTTACAAACAGATTTCTTATGCAGCAGGGATTAACTTTTAGAAATGGAATGCTCTTTAATAACACTTCCTTGATGCAAATATACTGCTAAAAACAATGTTAATTTCCATTGTATTTTACTGGACATTGCCAAAAAATAACCTAGTGAGATTGATTTTGTAATGCAGTCCCTGTTAGAATGTGAGAAACATTTAGATAATGGCATTGGAAAGTTTGTATCTGCTCCTCTGTGTCCATCCTAAGACCGCAACAGTGCACCACTTCGCTGGAACATTAGGGCAGATTCTCTGTTCAGTGAGCCTGAGTTCCCCCAGCTATTTGTTTTTGCTCCACATTCCAGAATCAGCATTTTCTTGTATCTCCAGGTTCTTTGCTGCAGTTCTGGACGTGGAATGAATTCTCAGACCATGATACCATTAATCCTCAGCTCTCTCTGGCCCAACCTCCATTGTGATCCATTCTCCTAATTTTGGTCACTAAATCTCACCCAGTGGCATGCCTTACATTTGAACTGAGAATGTTTCTTATCATCTGGCCATGGGTTGTACGAGAGCATCCAGATTGTTTCACCCTTGTGGGGAAGTGCACATAAGCCTTTGACAGCTTGTCTTTCATTGAAAGGTCACTTGCAGTTTTCAGGAGCTGCCATAGAGAGAGCTCCAAGGTTACCTTTACACTCTCTTAAGGAACATTGTTAGTTGGAAACAAATCTGGAGTTAACAATGTGTTTTCCACTTAAATATGGAACAAGTGCATTGTCCCAGATCCAGAATTATAAAAACATCCATCTCAGGATAAACCTCATGTGATAAATGTAATCAGTAATGTTCTCACAGCTTGAACCTAATGTGTAATGCCTCATGTAAATATAGCAAACACTGTTTGATGACCTTTCTATTAATCAGTTAGGCAATGGAAGTCAGTACTGGAAAATTAAACACATTCATATTCTATAATGATATCATGCATTCGAGCCCAGAAAGTTGAAACCAAGTTAATCGCCCCTGAAACTGTGTTTTGGCCGTCCTATCCCTGCAGTGATCCAGATGGTGAATTGTGAATTAGGGCCCGATCTCAGAACATTACAGTAAGTGAAATGACTTTTCTGTAATCAGCGAAGAACAGATACTTACCCGAATAGGGAGTGTTAACACCATAGCCAGGCCCCAGAGGTAGCAAGACATGATTCAAACCCACTGCACTGCCAGGCCACAGCATCATACAAGCCATTAAATAAACTAATCTTCCATTACCTTCTACCTGACATTATCCGCAACCACCATTGCTCCAAGTATTTAAAAGTCTGATTTCTAAATGTTATCAAGTGGGAGGAAGTTGACTGCTGTAACATAATTTGGGTTTAATAATTTATTCAATGGATTTTTAAATGCCATTCTCATTCTCTGAAGACATTGTCATGGATATTTTATTGTGCAGTGCTAGCTTTTATGCACAATGAAATGGAACTTAAGATTCAATGGCAGTACATTGTGTGCATATATTACATGGGGCCTCTGGGCATTTGCAGTGATAGATACCTCTGCACAAGGCACAGTTGATGTTTGTGTTAACTTGCATAATACATTAAAGGGTTAGATTTTATGATACACAGCTGATGAACAGTGCATGTTCCAAAGGCACAGATAGATCTTAATCAAAAGTTTAAGGCTATCTCCAGTATTAGACAAAGGGCTTGCTTCTAACACGACCGCAATCATAGCGGACAGCAGGGAAGGTTCTCTGAGGAGGTTTCCTCACAACCTTAGTAATCATTCACCACTCTCCACAAAACACACAGTCTGCACTGTGATCTCTAACGTATCCCCTCCCTTTAATCTTCCGAACTTGTCCCGGTGATTTGTTCTCCACTCTCCAGGAGAGCAGGAGCGTGTAGAGAAAGACCTTTTCGTACACGGAAATGTTGAAGGAATTTTTCTTCTCACTGGGTTATAAATGGCATGCTAATTAGAGTGGATACTACATTCATGGCCTCAAATAAAAGGATCAAAAGTTTAAAAAAAAGTGTAAAAATGGTCTGCATCTGTGGAAAGTGAAACAGTTCATTCTTCAGATTCAAGATGATGATTCAAAACCAGAACCATTAACCCCGTTTCTCTCTCCACAGATACTGCCAGTCCTACTCAGAGTTTCAGGCAGTACTGTTTTAGGTTTCAGATTTCCGGTATCTACAGTTAATTTCATTCTTAATGTTGTTGCAAAATGTCCTGGTAACTTTTGAAAAGTTTGATCTAAAATCTCTTGATTTTAACTTCAACATTTTTATTTTACATCTGAAAGCTTCATGCCGGTGCTCAGGGAGAATTTTACGAAACTTCCAGACACAATGAAATACACCAAATGAAAGGCAATATTCTGCAGATAGCAGAAATCTGGAATAAAAATAGAGAATGTTGGAAACACTCAGCGAGTCAAGCAACATCCGTAGAGAGAGAAACCATTTCAAATTTTCAGGTCAATGATATTTCATCAGAAAAATAACACAAAACCAAAAAGTTAAGAGAAGAGGTTCCCAACCAGGGGTGCACAGACCTTTAGCTTTAATGGTATTGATCCATGGCATAAAAAAGGTTGGGAACCCCTGGTTTAGAATGAGTCCTCCATGCTATTAAAATGTCTCAGATGGGCTTTTGGGCAGTCAGGACAATCCCCTAGTATCTCTATGTGCCTTTTCATTAGCCTTTGTCTATAAAGTACAGTAAAATAATGGCTAAGTAGCTTAGCATCGAGAGGCTTGGATTATTGATCCAGAGAAATAAATTTGAATCTCATTTGGGCAGCTGGGTATTTAAATTGAACTAATTAGATTAATCTGGCTTCATAAAGCAAGTGGCTGTGATTGTGGCCAAAATATTACATGTATGGCCTATTCGTGAGTCAAGACCACAGCAATGTGGGTGATATGTTACTGCCCCCTGAGATAGCAAATAACAGTTCAACAGGCAATTAAGGGTGGCGAATAAATGCTGCCCGCATCTTGTAAAACGAATTTTAAAATTCAAGCTGTCAGAAGCAGTGCACATTGGGTCACAAGTTTGTTGTGACCTCACTCTCCGGAAGGTGCAACAAGAACTACACTTTCCTGTGCCTAATTGCTGTTCATTTACACCTTGGTGATTTCCCATATGTAGAGCCTGTCTTTATTTCTTTACTTACAGACACAGCACAGAACAAGCCCTTCCATCCCAATGAGCCGCACCACCCGCCTAATCACAGAACAATTTACAATGACCAATTAACCTACTGGTTAATAGGTTAATTGGTCATTGTAAATTGTAACTTAACCAGTACATCTTTCGATCATGGGAGGAAATTGGAGCAGTCGGAAAAAAACCCACGGGGTTCACGGGTGAATGTAGAAACTCCTTACAGATGGCGTATGAATTGAACTCCAAGCTCAGAAACACACCGAGCTGTAATAGCATCACGCTAACTACTATGCTGCCATGCCACCCATGAAAAGTAAGCATTAAGCAAACCTTTGCTCAGCACGAAGTGTCAGGTATAAGCTGATGCATATGAGCATCAGTTGCAGTGAAATATGCTCTTCCTCCTCCCCTAACCACAGCCTGGCCCAGAGAGTTGGCCACCTGAAATGATAAGCATATAGTCAAGCTGAGAGAAGGGGACTGGAAAGGCACTCTTAAACCTTTTCACGGAAGAAATGAAATGGAGGATTGAATACAAGCACACATTATCCACACACACACATACACCTTCTCCTGCATATGTCAAGAATGATTTTGCACACTACATTTTCTTTTTGTGGACTGATTTATTTCTAGCCCAACCTGTTCAAAATAAACTTGTGGATATCGAGGTACAAGGAGGAAGGTGTGGTAAATGACATGCAGTCTGAAGCTGATGATAAGCAGTGAAGTTGCCTGCCTGAAATGGATGGGATGGCATCTTAGAGAGCTACACCCAGGAACATTAATTTTGGGACAGCCTAACAATTGCCAAATGAGGATTTCAGGAAGACTTTTGTCAACTTAAGTATTTTGGAAGATCTGCCAGATGCTTTGTTTGTACTCAAAATATTGCAGTTTCAGCAGTAACAGCCATTGCGGTGTCCCTGATCAATCAACAGAGGATCCTAGATGCTACAAACTTAACCTTAGGAAGTCATAGGCACCTTCATTATTGTGGCTGGGCAGTTCTGGAAGCAAATCAGCAGTAGTCCGAAATCAAATGGGAAGAAATTACCCAACACTCATCATCAGTTATGGAGAGAATTAAAGGAGCAGGGCAGACCCAGGGTGAGAGGAGGAAGAGGAAGAGAGGTCAGAGTAAATACAGCAAGAGATGGAAGAGGCTTAGCCCCCATCAATTAATGATGTACTGTCAAGCCTCATTTGTCAGCTTCTTCTGTCATGAGTCACTACAAAACAGTCATACATCAGCTAGCATCAGAAGTACATTATACACTCAATGGTCACTTTATTAGGTACGCTTGTGCATTAATGCCGATATCTAATCAGCCAATCCCGTGGCAGCAACTCAATGCATAAAAGCATGCAGGCATGGTCAAGAGGTTCAAATTTTGTTCAGCCCAATCATCAGAATGTGATCTAAGTGACTTTGACCATGGAATGTTTGCTGGTGCCAGACAGGGTGGTTTGACGATCTCAGAAACTGCTGATCTCCTGGGATTATCAGACAAACAGTCTCTAGAGTTTACAGAGAATGGTGCAAAAAAAAAACAAGAACAACAAATGAGCGGCAGTTCTGTGGGTGAAAATACCTTGTTAATGAGAGAGGTCAGAGGACAACGGCCAGACTGGTTCAAGCTGACAAGAAAGTGCAGTGCAGAAGACCATCTCTGAACACATAACATATTGAACCTTGAAGTACATGGTCTACAGCAATAGAAGACGGCAAACAGACACTCATTGGCCTCTTTATTAGGTACCGCAGGTAACTAATAAAGTGGTCTCTAAGTGTGTTATATAACACAGCACTCACACTGAAAATAGAAGTTTTTAATTCCATCATCCCACGTTGAATGAACAACAAGTAAGCTGGTATTTTCAACTTTGGTGCTGCTTACTCTGTAAACAAATGGAAATATTGACACCAGAAACCAGAAGCGTGGTTTGAAATTACTTGACTTGAACTAGTGATTTAGTAGGGAACTTATTTTGCAGAATATGGATTAGCGTCAGAAAAACTGGGTTGTAAAAAAATCTAAATAAACATTCACTGCCTCCACCAGTGGAACACCATGAGTAGATCATTCACCATCTGCAAGATGCATTCCAGATATGTGCATGAGTCACAATCTCACAAGCTAACCATTTACATGGACAAGGACAGCCGACACAAGAGAACATCACGGCCTGCAGACTCACCTGCAGGTCGCACACCGTCTGTCTCCTGTTGGAAATACATTCAGTAGCCACTTTATTAGGTACACCTATACACCTGCTTGTTAGTGCAAATATCTAATCAGCCAATCATTTGCACCACTCAGTGCATAAAAGCATGGTCATAATGTGCAGTTATTGTTCAGACCAAACATCAGAATGGGGAAGGTTTGTGATCTTAAGTGACTTTGACCATGAATTGATTGTTGGTGCCCAATGGGGTGGTTTAAGTATCTCAGAAACTGCTGATCACCTTGTATTTTCATGCACAGGAGTCTCTAGAGTTTACAGAGAATGGTGTGAATACAAAATAACATCCAGCGAGCAGCAGTTCTGTGGGTGAAAATGCCTTGTTAATGAGAGAGATCAGAGGAGAATGGCCAGACTGGTTCATGCTGACTGGTAGGTGAGAGTAACTGAAATAACCACGTGTTACAACAGTGGCATGCAGAAGAGCATCTCTGAATGAACCACATGCCAAACCTTGAAGTGGATGGGTTGTAGCAGTGGAAAACCATGAACATACACTCAATACCACTTTATTAGGGAGAGGAGTAACCTAATAAAGCGGCCACCAAGTACAGGTCACTGTTCCTTCATTGTCACCTGCTCTAAGCCTTGGTACACAACAACTGTGTATTAGTACCTTCCCCATGAGGACTGCAGTAGTTCATAGATAATTTGGAATTGGCACTAAACATGTCACTTGGCAGAAGCACCCACACCAACATTGCAAGAATAAATTAATGAAAAGATTTGAGTGAGACCACAATAGAAATAATATTTTGTCCTTGCATTTAATTAACTTCCTCATAATGTAGAAAATAATTAGATGCTCAAAGTGTATGTGGCTGGAAGAAGTCATGGTAGCAGAATATATAAGGAGTGTCGAAACGTGTAAGGCATCGTCACTTTTGGTAATTGAACATTAATGCACTCAAGCTCTCTTTGCAATGAATACTGTGTGTTGTCTGTGATAAGGAGATTTTTGTTCAACACCCCACACATTCGTTTCTCGAGGGGAGGGAGAGATGATTAAAACCCTGCTGTAAGCTGCTGGTGATTGGCTGCTTTGAGAATCATTTTGCCAACATAATCATGACTCTGTTGTTGCATTTGTCATTTTAAACACAGCAAAACAGCCTGAAGGCTCATTACGAAATACGTTTAAATGAAAATGTTGCAATTTACTGTATTCTTCAGTGGTTTGCAAATCTTATATCTGGTTTTATTCTTTCCTGTTTTACGCTGAAATTAATCAATCAAATCAGGTTAACGAAATTAATGAATTATATTACAGGAGACCATTCTGTCCAATGATCCAATATTCATGCTAACTCTTCACTCTGCTCCTTTCTCAAACTCTTTTACTTTTCGCCTTCTCCAATATTTCCTCTTTGAATGTTCTATATTCAAATATCTCCTCTCCCTTCTCCTGACAGTAAGTGATTCTGTAAAATACACTAGGCTATTCTTGCAACACCTCCCAAGCCTGTTATGTTTTGAACTCCAGAAACTAATCAAAAGAAAAACACAGGGGCTGGGATATGTTTTGCTTTCTTTGTTTTTACTTTAGTGACGCGTGCACATATGACCTGGTGGCATCATGACGTATGCCATTCATGTACTTTTATATATAACCTATAATGAATTATGTAAACAACAAAGAATTCTTAATCTAACAATATATTTACAATACTGCTCAAATATTGGTGGTTATCCATCATGTCTGACAATGACTGGACAGTTTTAAAAGTGGATTGCACTGGGATAATTCCACTCTCTAAATTGCAGGTCAAGTGGTACGAACAAGTGTCACAATCCCTTGGTTGCAGTGGATGACCATGATGTCCTCTGTGCCTTATCATGCCCTTCCCTTCCATGAAGCATTTGGTCTCTCTGTAGACCTCATCCACCAGAGCTTACTTTGCATGCTGGGACAGGCGTGTCCCTATCTCACTGGGATATGAGGCCGTCAGCTACCCTCACCTGGTTTAACCATTTGTTAAAGCAGGGTACCAGGATGTGGTTGTTGTCATATGCAAGCAGCTTCTTGGAGCCACAGGTGAGAGCTGAGTGTCCGGTGGGGACCAAAGGTGAATGGGCATGACAATCCCCTTCACCAGAGGTGCTGCCCCATCCCTGGACACTCCATAGACCTCAAATATCACTTTAATATTAAATACACAATAAAGCTAATGTTCAACAGTGACAAGACGGACATAACAGCAGGAGGAGACTATTTGGTCCCTTGAGCGTGTTTAATTATTCAATCCAACACCATTGTCCAGTACTAACTCATTGCCTTCTGATTCTCTTAATATCTAAAAATCTATTGATCAGTAGCTGAACCTCCACTGTCCTTCTGCATACAGATTTTCAAATATTCATTGTTCTCAGAGTAAGGACATTCCTGCTCAATTTTATATCCAGTGGCCGCTGATTGAAGCCATGAACCTTGATTCAAGAATCGCCAGTCAGGGGGAAACTTCCAACCTGTCAAGTTCAATAAGAATTTTACATACTTCAGTGTACCCTTACTGCACTCCCTCAATTATAATTTCTTCATTCCTAAAGTCAGGAGACAAGTCCTGTAAATTATATTGCAGGGTTGATTCCATCATGACTAGAGTAAGAATTCACTCATTTTGTTCGTAATTCTCTTACAATAAAGATAGTTTGCTTCCTGATGTTTGCTGAACCTGCGTATTAACTTTGAGTGATTCATATACAGTACAAGACAACCAACTTCCATTTCACAACATTAACGAAAACTGTCTCTATCAGTTCACTTTTACACTCTACGTTCCATCTGTCCTTGGCCATGCACTTGGCCTATCCATATCCCTCTGAAGCCTCTCTGTATACTCGTCATCATGAAGATGAGGACATGGGGCTTCAGAATCTGATCTCTATACTATCCTAGTACTTACAACCCAAAGGTGACCAATTTATTCCCGTTTCTACTTTCTGACCTTTAAGCAATCCTTAACCTATGGCAATAAATTAGCTCCTGTACTGTGCAGGAGACACATGGGAACACTGCCACCTGCAGGTTCCTCTCTAAATTGCATATCATCTTGGACTATGGTTATTCCTTCATCATTGGGTTAATTTCCTGTAACCCCCTACCCAATAGGGTTAAAAGAACTTCTACAGAACCATCACATTGGCAAGAGCAGCTATATGGATAAACTACTCTATCTGATATTTTCATCCCTTGCAAAGGAAAAGTTCTCTGTGGTTTCATAGGCAAATAAAAATCCAATATTATAACCAGTGGTGCAAACTATTGCAAGCTGCCACCTGTGAGTTACAATATCTGTAATTTCAGAAGTTATCTCTTTTGACATAATACTCTTTATGTATCTAGCTCCTGTGTTTTCAGTCCTCTTATTATGAAAATAATAATTGACAGGACAGCATTCTAGTACAATCTTTCCCTGTCACTGTCTCATGCCTGTCAGCTCTATTAAAAGCTCCCCTCCGTGCCCCCCACTGCCGATGATTTTCCACAGCCGGCAGGTAAGTTGTCCTATTACAGGGTGCAGGGTGCAGCAGTACAGAGGCCTGGCGCTGGGACACCTGTGGTGCTCTGGTAGGCAGCGCGTGGACTTCCGGCCAACACAGCATCAGCAACAGCACACTTCCAAGGGCAGATCTACCCCCTGAATCTCGTGTGAGTGCAGTAGACCAATAGAAACATTGACCCAAGCAACAGCCAATCCGCTGAAGGAACACAGTGGGTTGAGCAGCATCCGTTGCAGGAAAGGAACCGTCAACACTTCGCCCAAAACTTCAGCAACTTCTTTCCCCCCACAGACGCTGCTCGGCCCACCGAGGTCCTCCAGCGCGTTGTTTCTTGCTATAGATTCCAGCACCTGCAGTCTCCTGTGTCTCCAGAAACAGTGACTACCAGAAGGGATATTGGTTGCTTCGATTGTTTAATTAACTTTAAGCACACGTGTGCTTTTTCACATTTATGCTTCCATTAAAATTTGACTTTTTACCATTACTTCCATTGCTTTTTAAATGTTCTGTGTGATTTTGAATGTTTGCTAACGACATGTTTGTAATGACAGCCAGTAACGCTGGGCCAGGGGCCTCACAATTGCCCTGGCTATTCTGTGAGTGCAGCCAGCCACGCAGGCTTGTAGTGGACTTGCACTGGATTGCCTGGCACCTCTGTGGTCAAGAATAAAATCTCCCAGAGGAGCTCTGTAGCTGGACCCAAATATCCAGCACTATATAACTAGTGATCTGGAATTGGTGTAAAGTTCTGTCCCAATAGCTATTTCCTATTTTTCTACCTGAGTGCATTATATTGGTATTTAACTTTAACAATCTTTTATTTTCTACCTGCCACGGTCTCCCTCTGTTTCCTCAGCTACATGAAAATCCATTTCTGTCCTTTTAGTTTGCTGTCTCTGACCTTTTCATCTTGTCATTTTGCCCTTCCCTGCAGTAATCCCACAACGCACATCAACCCTGTAATCGGCAGGTTTGAGCGCAGCTCACCAGCTTCAGACACATCTGCGGAACAGTGGATGGTCTCTCAGCAGCTGCTGCCACAACTGGGAGAACTTTACACAGATTTTAAGTTTTGCCCTTTGATTTAGGTATACCATAGAAGAATATAAATTGAAAAATAATGTCCGAGTTGTCATTTGAACTGAGTAAGTAAGCTGAGACACATTTTCAATCTAAATCTTTACCTTCTAAACAAATTATTGAGTTGTATTTCAAGCACACAGACATTGCAAAAGAGACTAAGATAGCTTTGTCTGACACATTTCAAACTTCATTAAAAATTGGTGATAATTATTCATCTCATGTGTAAGTTACTGAATATGTGTTTAACACAAAAATATTTGCTGCATGTTCTTTTTTTAATACATGCATTTATATTCAGACTGGCTAAGATGCAAAAATGGATCCCATAAAAAAAATAATCTATGGACTACTCTGGTTTGCTCCCTTCCTGGACTATGAGATGTTGTTTGCAGGTTAGGTTACAGTCCACAATAAACATTTCATCAAGTTTACTGGAATGCTCTGGCAAATATTTTTATATAAACAATATTGTTAATATTCCAGCCAACACTACATAGATCCAAGAAATTCTGCAGATGCTAGAAATCCAAAGTAACACAAACACAATGCTGGAGGAACTCAGCAGATCAGGCAGCATCAATGAAAATGACCAAACAGTTGACGTTTTGGCCAAGACCTTTCTTTAGGACTGGAAAGGAAGTGGAAAGATGACAGAATAAAAAGGTGGGGGGAGGGGAAGGAGGCCAGTTGAAAGGTGATAGGTGAAGCCAGGAGGGTGGGAAAGGTCAAGGACTGGAGAAGAAGGAACCTGATAGGAGAGGACAGTGGACTACAGGAGAAAGGGAATGAAGATGGGCACCAAAGGGAACTGGCAGACAGCTGAGAAGAAGTAAGGAGCCAGAATAGAAGAAGAAGGAAGAAGAATGGATTTTTTTCTTAGTGGAAGGAGAAAACAATATTCATTCCATCAGCTTGGAGGCTATCCAGATGGAATATAAGGTATTGCTCCTCCACCATGAGGGTGGTCTCTTTGTGGTACTAGAGGAGGCCATGGATCAACACGTCGGAACAGGAATGGGAAACAGAATTAAGATATTTGGCCACTGGGAAGTTCTACTTCTGGCAGATGGATTGGAGTGCTTGATGAAGTGGTCCCCCAAAATACAATGGGTCTCACCAATGTAGAGGAGGGCGTGTCGAAAGCATCAGACACAATGGACAGATTCACAGGTGAAGTGTTGTCTCACCAGAAGAACTGTATTGGGGCCTGGAATGGAAGTGTGGGAGGAGGTGAAGAGGCAGATGTAGCACTTCAGCCATTTCTGGGGATAAGTGCCAGGTGGGAGTTCAGTGGGGAGAGATGAATGGATAGGAAAACATGGAGGGAGAAACCCCAGGGGAAAGCGGGGTGTGGGGTTGGGGGTGAGGTAAAGATATGTTTGGTGGTAGGATCTGTTTGGAGGTGGCAGAAATTGTGGAGAATGATATGTTGGATGTGAGGAACTCTTGCTGTTAAAGTGGTGGAAAGATCATGTGAGTGCAGACTTTCAGGAAAGGGAGGAGATGCAGGTGAGGGCACCATCAATGGAGGAGGAAGGGAAACCCCATTCTTTGAAGAAGGAGGACATCTCTGATGTCCTGGAAAGGAAAGCCTTGGCTTGGCAACAGATGTGGTAGAAATGAAGGAACTGAGGAAAGGGAATCGCATTATTACAGGAAACCTACGTAGATGCTAACTAACCTTGTGCTAACGGTTAAATATAGCAGCAACTTATTGAATTAGAAGCTGCAGCTTCTCATGATTTGGCCAATTGGTTGAATATCTATTTGGTGGGTTTCAGGAGATCACAAGATAGGATGTTGGCTGGTGCCTTGCAATACTAAGTTAGGTCCAGTGGTGGGACTTAACTGAAATTCCGTATCTATAGCCTAACTGCCCAATTTTCAGAAAGAACACATAGAACATAAAACATGGACCACAGAACATTACAGCTTAGTACAGGACCTTCAGCCCACAGTGCTGTGCTAAACTTTTAACCTTTTATAAAAACAACCTAGCCCTTCTGTCCTACATAGCCCTCTCGAACTTTATTAAAACAGTTGTAGACAAGTGTGTCTCCACAAAATCATTCAGTCTTCCTCAACTAGAAACCCTGTATTAACTATGAGATCCACAATCTGCTGAGAGCTAGATCTGTGGCATTCAATTCTGGAGACTAAGAGAGTTATAACAGCCATATCACGGGCGATGTGGCAATTCTGGACTAAACCTGAATCAACAAGGGATGCTCGGCAGTTGTAGAAGGATGCAAATACTGTCACCTCGTATAAAGTTAAATCAAGCAACATAAGCAGCAACAGGGCTTCACTTCCACATGAGCTTAATGGTTGCTTTGACCATTAAATCATGGAGGAGCCATCATGAACTCCCACAGCCCCCGATGATGCTATGATTTCAGTCTCTGAGGCTGATGTGCAAGCTGCCTTCAGGAGGGTGAACCCATGAGAAACATTTGGCTCAGACAGGGTACTTGGTCAAGTATGAAAAGCATGTGCAGATCAACTGGATGGAGTATTCACTGAGATCTCTAACCTCTCACTTCAGCAGTCTGAGGTACCCACCTGCTTCAAGCGACTTCAATCATACTGGTGCCTGAGAAGAATGTGGTGACCTGCTTCAAATGACTATCACTCAGTAGCACTTACATCCACTGTGTTTTGAGAGGTTGGTGATGAAACATATCAACTCCTGCCTGAGAAGCGACTTCGATCTACTCCAATTTGCTTACTGACGCAACAGGCCCACAGCAGATGCCATCTTATTGACCCTTCACTCAACTCTGGAACATCTGGACAGCAAAGATTCATACACCAAGATGCTCTTGATCAACTACAGCTCAGCATGTAATACCATCAGCCCCTCAAAACTAATCAATAAGCTTCAAACCTTGTCCTCAATATCTCCTTGTGCAACTGGATCCTCGACTTCCTCACTTGCAAATTGGCAACAACATCTCCTCCACGATCTCCATCAGCACAGGTGTACCACAAGGCTGTGTGCTTGTCATGGTCCGGTCCGTGCAGTACGCATTCCGGTTCACGGTCTGGTCTGTGGACTCAGGACTCCGGGTCTTCCAGCTGTCCCTCGTTTTGATTGAGGTAATCATAGGCACCTGATTCCCATCTTGAGGCTTGGAATATAAGTAGCCTTGGGGTTGAGTGTGAGCTGCTGGTTTGTCTTGTCAGATCCCTTGGGAGCAACCTGCCAGTGGAAGGCTAGAGTGGGCACTTGCCATCTTTAGGCCGTGTTGGGGAACCATCCCCTCATGAAGACTTGCTGTCAGTAGTTGAGCTGTCTTTGCTGTATGGATTTGGCTATTTCCTGGGCCAGCTGAGTGGCTGCCAGCCACTCTGAGCTAGGTAAGGATCAGGCTGTTTCTGTAGCCAGCTAAGGTTGCTGGCTGAACTGTGACTTGGAGTAAACCTAATGCAGAGGTGGAACTGTCTGTCATTCTTTGGTGTTTGTCTTGTCTTGTCCTTGCCTCTGTGGGGTTAGTCAGGCTGTTCTGCTGTTCCCCTGTGGGGGGACCTGTCTTGTCTTGTCCTTGCCTCTGTGGGGTAGGTCAGGCTGTTCTGCCATTACCTGATGGATGGTCCTGTCCCACCTTGGTGTGGAGAAGCAGTTGAGTCCTGGCTTGTCAAAGTATAAGTCCCAGCTCTATGTCTATGTACTGTCCTGTCTCATGTTGGTGTTGTGTTAATGATGAGTCCTGGCTTTTCAAAGGATAAGTCCTGGCTCTATGTTGATGTTCAGTTCCCAGTCTGTCTCTGAGCTCTAGCCTCTGAGTTATCAGCCTCCACGTTATCAGCCTCTGCATTCCAAGGTCCAAGCCCCTAGCCACGCTCTGTCCTGAAGCCATGTCAGGTCCTTGCCTAGTTCTGGGGTCTGAGCCCAAGGCAAGACCCAGGTCTTGGGTCCTTGTCCAGTCTCTGGCTCAGAGCCCAAGCCCAGGCTCCTAGAGCATAGTTCCTTTTCCAGGTTCCCTGTCTTGTCCATGTCCTAGCCCAAGTCTGCATTCTTGTCCCTGCTCCTTGCCTGTATCCTGTCTTGTCCCTACTGTAGTCAAGTCCTGTTTCTTGTACTTCAGTGTCTGTGTCTTGCATTTGGGTCTGTTCCCAAAGCTCCCCCATTGTGACAGTGCTTGGCTCCCTGCTCTATTTGCTTTACAATTGACTGTGTGGATAAGCACAGCTCCAATGCCAAATCAAAGGTGACGAATCAGCATATAGGAGGAGACTGAAATTCTGACTGAGTGGTGCCACCAACATCAGCAAGACGAAGGAGTGGATCATCAACTTCAGGAGAAGGAAACCAGAGGTCCAAGATCCCGTCATCATTGGAGGATCAGAGGTGGGGAGTGTCGGCAACTTCAAATTCTTTGGTGTTATTATTTTGTAGGATCTGTCCTGGGCCCAGTAGGTGCAATTATGAAGAAAGCAAATCAGCACCTCTACTTCCTTAGGAGTTTGCAAAGATTTGGCCTGACATCTAAAACTTTGACAAACTTCTATAGATGTGTAGTGGAGGATATATTGACTGGCTGTTTCGCAGCCTGGTATGTAAACACCAATGACCTTTAATGCAAAATCCTACAAAAAGTATGGATGCAACTCAGTCTGTCATGGGTAAAACCCTTCCCACCATTGAGCATATCTATATGAAGTGTTGTCACAGGAAAGCAACATCCATTATCAGGGATGCTCACCACCCAAGTCATGCTCTCTTCTTGTTGCTGCTGTCAGGAAGAAGGTATAGAAGCTTCAGGACTCTCCCCACCAGGTTCAGGAACAGTTATACTTTATTGTCGCCAAACAATTGATACTAGAGCGTACAATCATCACAGAGATATTTGATTCTGCTTTGTGCTCCCTGGAGTTCAAATTGATAGTAAATATTAAAAATTTAAATTATAAATCATAAATGAAAAATAGAAAAGGGAAAGTAAGGTAGTGCAAAAATCTGAGAGGCAGGTCCGGATATTTGGGGGGTATGGCCCAGATCTGGGTCAGGATCCGTTCAGCAGTCTTATCACAATTGGAAAGAAGCTGTTCCCAAATCTGGCCGTACAAGTCTTCAAGCTCCTGAGCCTTCTCCCAGAGGGAAGAGGGACGAAAAGTGAATTGGCTGGGTGGGTCATGTCCTTGATTATCCTGGCAGCAGTGCTCCGACAGCGTGCGGTGTAAAGTGAGTCCAAGGACGGAAGATTGGTTATTATCCCTCAACCATCAGGTTCTTGAACCAAAGGGAATAAGTTAATTCAACTTCACTTGCCACATCATTGAAATGCTCCCACATCCTATGGACTCATTTTCAAGAATGCATCATCTCATGTTCTCAATATTTATTGCTTTATTTATTATTATTATTTTTTCTTTTTGCATTTCAGTTTGTTGTCCTTTGCACACTGGTTGAACACCCAGATGTGGTATAATGCATTGATTCTATTATGGTTATTGTTCTATTATGGATTTATTAAGACTGCAAGAAAATTAATCTCAGGGTTGTATATGGTGACATATATGTCTGAGTCTGAGGTCTCTGTTGGTCAGTCCACCATGGATGATGCATCCGAGCTGTCTAGATACACAGGCCAGGACAGTACAATATGGAGGGCAAGCTACTGTCCATGTAGCAAGCTCCCCCTCTCCATGCATCTGGTGAATCCCAAAGGAACGACAGAGACTGATACAGTTTGGCACCAGCAGTGTCAAAGGAGTTGCCAGTCTACATTGAACTCAATGTAAGTTTGCCTTACGGACTCCAGCTCCGGATTTTTCCCTCTGGGTTTATTCCAGAAGTCTTCCCCCGAGCTGGTGTAGCTGCAAGGCAGCAGAGGTTTGAGATCGGAGTTGTCCTTCTCGATGAGCTGCCAACCATGGCTGACAAGTCTCATCTGCCTGAAGTGACTGGTCTTAAGATATCCCTTCTCCTGTCAGTAGAAACAGTTCCACCAGGCTTAGTAGCTAAGCTACACGTGAAGGCCAGGAGATGGACTTGATTGTCAGAGGCTATTTGAGGTGCATGCCATTGGGAGTATTTAGTAGGTGGTGGGAGCTTGTCTCCATTACCACCCCCCAGCTATAACAACCTTAGGGAACTGACATATATGTACTTCGATAATAAATTTACTTAGAACGTAGAACTTTGATCTAAGAGCTTCTTAAATGCCCCTATTGTATCTGCCTCTACCACTGCCCCTGGCAGAGCTTTCCAAAACACTGTTTATAATCTTAGATACCTCTATCGTCACTTCTCATCCTCCTTTCATGTCAAAGAGAAAACACCTAGTTTGCCCAACCTTTCCTTAAGACAGCTATGAGTAAAAAAGTTGAAAGGTGGCAAAGAGAGCCTACAAATTTATGGAGGGTAGATCGTAGAAGACTACCCCCCCCCATCACAGAGTACCACATATTCGTCTCTCTAGTAGCTCAGCTATGGAGGTGACTGTGGATGGTGACGGGAGCAGTCTCCCGGTGTCAGCAGCATGTGTGGTATTCCAGAACTGGAGGCAGGACAGGATTCCAGAAGCAACAGCAGGAGAGTGGTCACAGATGCAGAGGCCTCGTGTGGAATGGTGCCCGTCAAGAGGAGCGAGGCTTTCTCTTCTCTGCCGCAAGGCCAGAGTGAGCTCCAGCCCAGTTCAGCAGTGTAATAATGCATCTATTTATTTACCATTATCTCCAACTTTGAGTTAGGCAGAACAGATCACTTAATCAGTCGAAAAAAAGGACACATGAAGTACTTGCATTAGACCATATCTGTCAACAATATCATTTCATCGATAATTACACAACCCGAATTACCGATATGAGTGCAGGGAAAGCTGAAAATCCTCAACGTCAGGATTGACAGAAGGTCACTGAGTGAAAAATTGGAGCTGATTATGCTGTTGGAGATGGATGATCCTGCAGGGAATGGCTGGCTGGCCATAGTGTGTGGGGAAGTGCTGGCCTGACCTTCACATCTACACATTGCATTGTGTAAAGCAGGAAAGTTCTAGGGATTAGATATTATGTGGATGTGGTTATGGACCTGGACTGAAAAGGTACCTTTAAGCAAGACACTTGTTCTTTTATTATTACTGAATGTGCTTAATTTCTGTAAAATAAATTTCAATTGATTTTTAAGCATGTTTCAATTGCTTTCAAATGTATGTATTCATCAAAAACATTTAGAGACAGTTAACAAGGCAATCAACAGCAAAAAGAGGCACAAGATATTCTGCAGATACTGGATATTTTGAGTAACACACAAAAATGCTGAAGGAACTCAACAGGTCATGCGGCATCTGTAGAGGGAAATGGACAATTGACATTTCTAGCTGACACCCTTCATCAGGACTGGAAAGGAGAGGGCAGAAGTCAGAATAGAAAGGTTGAGGGAGTGGGGGAACACAACTCAGCAGGTGATGGGTGAGACCAGGTGAGGGGGAAGCTGACAAGAGTTCATTGAGGCAGTTGCAATGCAGGACAGGGCAAGCTCTTCTGGATCTGATACTGTGGTCTAAGTTGCCATGCTTTGGCCATTCTGTGTCATGTAACAGTCAGACTTCGCTGGATTTGTAGCGCCACTAAAGGTAAGTGTGACCTGAGAGTGTGAGGGGTGGGGGAGTGGGAGACACAAAGAGTCATCCAGTCTGAGCCTTTCACTTTGTTAATGCTTCCACACATCAAAACACACATGCAGGGCTGTTGAATTTGCCGGCATGACAGAGGCACACATGTGTATCTTCAATGTTACCAGGTGGATGTGTGGCTGCATGTCCAAACTTCAGCAGACTATTGTAGGTGGTGGTTTTCTGTGCCTCCCCCCCTGGCAGGGGCGTCCTTGCCCCTCCCTGCAGGCTCCTCCTCGCTTCCATCCTGTCACCCCGGCTGTCTGAACTACTGAGGACTCTCTGCATCACTTACTGCATTTCACGTGTCCACAATATTGTCCTTTTGTGTTAATTTGTGTAGAACCCAACTAAACAGTGATGCTAAAATTTGGCTATGCAATTACAGGCACTTATGAATGGGTCTTAGTTTTGTGTTTACTTTTACTGAGACACACACATGTACTATGATGTGGTTATGTCATGACCTATGCCATTCACATATTTTACATGTAATGAATTATTTAAATGAACAACAATGCTTAACCAAACAATATATTTACATTATTACTCAAATATGACTGAAATATCAAATACACAACACTCTTCCCTGCTTAGCTATAAATTCCAACTCAATATTGAATGCATCTCACCCTAGTTACATTTACTATATACATAGTATATCTACTGTATAATGCTGCTACTATATAGACATCCACAGCACCATAAATCTTAAATTGTCTGATTCAGTCCTACAGACTGAATTGCTCAGGAGGATTTCTTACTTTTGTTGGATAATGCCTTTCCTGATGGGGTGGGGAGGTGGGGCTTACCCTGCTTGGCAGGAGAGCTATCTCAGTGTTTAGATGGTGGTAGGAGTTGACTCTGGGACTGCAGGAAGTGGTTCTGACAGTAGGGACACTTTTCTTCTGGTTGTGTTGGCATCCGGAGCAGTGCATGACAAGCTTTGCTGGACAACGTGAATCATAATGTGTGAGTACCGTGTCTGATGCCACCATTTCCTTTACCTTTTGGAAATTCTCCTCACACTGCTTTGTCCATTGCCATTTCCTACAATCTGTGGTATTGAGCTCAGGGGGTGGAGCACAGCACCACTGGCTACTTTATGATAGATTGTATAAGGTATTGGATGGGCTTTGTAAAACTTGGGTGCATCATTTTCATTTAACACATTTTACCCTTGATATGTCTGAGTTTTCCGATGCAATCCTTGAACACTGCTGCAGCAGCATCCAGTAGCTTTGAGTTCTCTTTCAGTTGATTCTATTGCTGGGGACGTGACGTGCAAGTAGTGGATGGATCTCCAATCAAGTTATAGTGGTCTCAGCCAATCACACCTCCCCTCCCCCCACAAGGCTGGCTCTCTTGTTTTTACCATATACAAACTCAAGTAGCTTGTTTGTATTTGTATTTCACTGTTACAAGTGTCGTTCCCACAGGAATTAACTTTTCTCCAATAGTAGTTGAGTCAGTTGTGAAGAAGGAGAAATGCCATTCATATTCATTTCGTGGAATAACTGAAACAGCCTTACCAGTATCCAATTTCATTTTAATTAATTTAACATTCACTTCTGGTGTAAGCAATATTGCTTATCTATCCTTTCGGCCCGAAACGTCGACTGTACCTCTTCCTAGAGATGCTGCCTGGCCTGCTGCGTTCACCAGCAACTTTTATGTGTGTTGCTTGAAATTCCAGCATCCATAGATTTCCTCGTGCTTGCTTATCTATTGTTAGTTTTCACATTGTAAATCGCAAGGCTATCCACTCCTGTGTGTCTCATCATTATCAGATTTTTCATCAACAGCATGAAGATGGTGCTCTTTTTGAAACTGCAACTTGACTTTTTATCTTTTCCTCTTCTCTGTGCAGTCCATTTATTTTTGTCTGCCCAACATGCTGTTTATGTGTCCCATTTTCTTGCATTTCCTGCACGTTTCAACTTTAAACCCACGTTGGTCTGGTGTATGTGAGCCCCTGACACAATGGTAACGTAATTTTTTTGGCCAGACAGGGCTCTGTTTGGACATTACACTTTTGTTGACATTCACTTTCATTCCTGACTAAAAACTCAATTGTGCCTCTGTCTGCTCTTCTTATTGATATAGGTATTTCAACTGTTCTTTTAAATGCAAGTTGTGCTTCAGTTAGGAGTGATTTTTAAATGCTTCCTTGTAAGCTTCCACAAATCAGAAGTGGAAGGGTGAGCAATTTCAAGTTCCTGGGGGTCAACATTTCTCAGGATCTTTCCTGGGCCCAACATATCAATGCATTTACAAAGAAAGCACCACCATGGTGATATTTTCTTAGGAGTTTGAGGAGATTTGATATGTAATCAAGATGCCTGCAAATTTCTGCAGATGGACCTTGGAGAGCATTCTAACTGACTGCATCACTATCTGGTATGGGGTGGGGGTCACCACTGCACAGGATCAAAATAAGCTGCAGAAAGTTGTAAACTCAGTCAGCACCATAATGGGAACTAGCCTCCCCAGCATCTCGGACACCTTTGAGGAGCGATGCCTTAAAAAGGCTGCATCCATCATTAAGGACCCCATCACCCAGGACATGTCCTCCTCTCATTGCTACCATCAGGAGGAGGTACAGGAGCCTACAGGTACACTCAGCGATTCAGGAACAGCTTCTTCCCCTCTGCCATCAGATTTCTGAATAGACATTGAACCCATGAACACTGCCTCACTAGTTTTTTTTTCTCTTTTTGCTCTATTTATTTAATTTAATTTAACCTTTTTAAAATACAAATACACCTCTTTTGAGATTTACAGTTTTTATTATGCTGCTGCATAACAACAAAAGTCACAGCATATGCCAGTGATATTAAACCTGATTTAGATTCTGACTAAATGAACCCTCAGTGCATCATTAAGCCCATTACCAAACTGAAATGCTCAGACGGCTTCTTCAATTCAGTCACATATGCTGAAATGGACTCCCTTTCCTTTTGCTTACACCTATGAAAGCTAAAGCATCCTGCAGTCAACAATGGGTTTGATTCTATACGTTCCTGGATTACTTTTACGATGTTAGCAAAGCTCAGTTTGTCTGGTTTCATTGAAGCCATTAAGCTTCTAAGCAAACTGTATGACTTTAAACTCAATGTCAGCAAAATTGACTATTTAATTTGCTTCAAATTACTGCTCTATTTGCTCAGTATACAAAATCCAGTTATCCGTTGTTGAATCGAATGTGCTTATCTTTCCAATGTAGCCAGCTATTTCTGCTCTTTTTTTGTTTATGACTTTTATCATCTAGCACACACTGTTTATGAACACATGAATTTGTCCATTTTCTGTCTTTCTTTTAAACCCGACTGAGTCCGTCCCTTGGAAAGAAGCATGTATGCACTGTCTATTTTCACTCAACCATTTCTCACTCTGCTTTTTTTTAAACTCAAATATTTCTCTGTGCTTCAAGATGTAGGTAGTTCTCTCTGGTTCATTTTTTAGATTATGAGGATATGCAGTCCTTTTATTGTCATTTAGTAATGCATACAATAAGAAATGATACAATGTTCCTCCAGTATGATATCACAGAAACACAAGACAAACCAAGACTAAAAAAACTGACAAAAACCACATAATTATAACTTATAGTTACAACAGTGCAAAGCAATACTGTAATTTGATAAAGAACAGATCATGGGCATGGTAAAAAAAATTCACAAAGTTTCTCGAAAGTCCCATCATCTCATGTAGATGGTAGAAGGGAGAAACTCTCCCTGCCATGAACCTCCAGCGTTGCAAGCTTGCCGATGCAGCACCCTGGAAGCACCCGACCACAGCTGACTCTTGAGTCCATCCGAAAACTTCAAGCCTCCAACCAGCCCTCCGACACCGAGCACCATCTCTGCCGAGCGCTTCAACTCCGGCCCCAGCAACAGGCATTAGGCAAAGCCGAGGATTTGTGGCCTTCCCCTCCGGAGATTCTCGATCACACGGTAGCAGCGACAGTGAAGCAGGCATTTCAGAAGATTCTCCAGAAGTTCCACTGTGCTTCTCATGTCTGTCTCCAGCAAATCAGGATTGTGCATGATACCTACTTAACAAATACCGATATCATTTCGGAGAGACCGCGCATGCTGCGTCGCACTGCCATCTTCTCCTCCCCTTGTTTAAAACTTCCTTGTCACCATTACCATATTTTCTAACTCCAAAAACATAAATTGCATAAAAAACAAGAGCCCAGGAGAACAAGTCTTAGTTTTTTTTACGTTAGCAAGACATGCACGTGACATTGTAGCATCATGACATATGAAATTCATGAATTTTCACATGTAACCCATAATGAATTATTTAATCGAAAAAGGATGCTAATTTTTTTTTCTTTTTTCTTCATTTTTCTTTTTCCTAATGTTATTTTGTCTTTTTCTTTTTCTTTCCCTTGTAGTTAGTGGTATTTTTTTCCTTTAGTTAGTTGGGGTTCTCTTTTTTCCTTTATAAAAAATATTTTTTTTCATTATCATATAATCTTTTTTGATAAGTTTTTTCTTCAGCTTTATTAACTGTATATATATCAATTTGTTGAAGTCTTGTATCTAGGTTCGACCCACGAACCCGGAAAGGGAGGACAGACTGCGTTTTTTTTAATTCTGGAAGGAACAACAGTTTCATTCGAACTCCAATGCTAAGATTCGAGGCGTCTCTATTTTTATAGACTCCTCAGTTACTTTTATACAACATGATATTTCTGATCCGAATGGTAGATTTCTATTGGTTAGTGGTCTACTATTTAATAAAAAGGTAGTTTTGGTTAATGGCTATGCTCCTAATATGGACTGTCCGGAATTTTATAAATCCTTATTTAATCAGTTCGCAAATTTGAATGAGTTTTCATTGATCTGGGGCAGAGATCTCAATACCTGTTTGTCTCCAGCTTTGGACCGTTCGGCTCCTCTATGGACCTTACCTAATAAATCTGCAACTTTGATTAATTCATTCCTTTCTGATTCTGGGTCGACGGACATTTGGCGTTTTTTGCATCCTCAGGAAAAAGATTTTTCTTTTTTTTCACATGTTCACCATTCCTATTCAAGAAATGATTATTTCTTTATTGATTCTCGTCTTATTTCTTCAGTGATTAAATGTGATTATGACTCTATAACCATTTCGGATCATGCTCCACTTAAGCTTTCTATTAAAATTCTGGCCAATTTACAAAATAATAGACAATGGCGTTTTAATTCGCTGTTGTTTCAGGACTCGGACTTTGTTAACTTTATGAATGAACAGATTGATCTTTTTTTTTACAATTAACTATACAGAGGATATTTCTGTGAACATTCTTTGGGATACTTTTAAAGCTTATATTCGTGGTCAGATTATCTCGTATTCTGCTGCTTTGAGGAAGAAGCTGAAGCAGGAGGAGATGGTAATTGTGGACAAGATTAAGGAAATTGATAAGAAATGTTATAGCTCCTTCTGAGGAGTTATATAAACAAAGAACTGAACTTCAAATGGAACACAGTTTATTACTTTCGTCCTCGATTGTAAACCAATTAAAGAAAACAAGAAGTGAATTTTATGTACACAGTGACAAAATTGGTAAACTGTTGGCTAATCAACTGAAGTCCAATTATGCTAAATCTCAAATTAATCAGATTTATAACCAAAATGACCGACTGATACTTGATCATGTGGGGATTAATCAAACCTTCTGTGATTTTTATTCTTCCTTATATCAATCAGAGTCTCCTCGAGATTCTAAATATATGAATGATTTTAGATAATCTAGACTTCCCTGAGATTTCACAGGATATGTCTTCTATGTTAGATACTCCCATTACCACGGATGAGATTAAGAATGTTATTTTCTCTATGAATTTGGGGAAAGCTCCTGGCCCTGATGGGTTTACCGTAGAATTTTATAAATGTTATGCTCCTTCATTAATCCCTTGGTTCTGTAGGGTTTTTGAGGCTTCATTAAAACTTGGTAAACTTCCTGAATCTTTCAGGGATGGTTTTTTTGAACCAACATGTTGAGGAACCAACTAGAGAGCAGGCTATTCTGGACTGGGTTTTGAGCAATGAGGAAGGGTTAATTAGCGATCTTGTCGTGAGAGGGCCTTTGGGTAAGAGTGACCATAATATGGTGGAATTCTTCATTAAGATGGAGAGTGACATAGTTAATTCAGAAACAAAGGTTCTGAACTTAAAGAGGGGTAACTTTGAAGGTATGAAACGTGAATTAGCTAAGATAGACTGGCAAATGACACTTAAAGGATTGACGGTGGATATGCAATGGCAAGCATTTAAAGGTTGCATGGATGAACTACAACAATTGTTCATCCCAGTTTGGCAAAAGAATAAATCAAGGAAGGTAGTGCACCCGTGGCTGACAAGAGAAATTAGGGATAGTATCAATTCCAAAGAAGAAGCATACAAATTAGCCAGAGAAAGTGGCTCACCTGAGGACTGGGAGAAATTCAGAGTCCAGCAGAGGAGGACAAAGGGCTTAATTAGGAAGGGGAAAAAAGATTGAGAGAAAACTGGCAGGGAACATAAAAACAGACTGTAAAAGCTTTTATAGATATGTAAAAAGGAAAAGACTGGTAAAGACAAATGTAGGTCCCCTGCAGACAGAAACAGGTGAATTGATTATGGGGAGCAAGGACATGGCAGACCAATTGAATAATTACTTTGGTTCTGCCTTCACTAAGGAGGACATAAATAATCTTCCAGAAATAGTAGGGGACAGAGGGTCCAGTGAGATGGAGGAACTGAGCGAAATACATGTTAGTAGGGAAGTGGTGTTAGATAAATTGAAGGGATTGAAGGCAGATAAATTCCCAGGGCCAGATGGTCTGCATCCTAGAGTCCTTAAGGAAGTAGCCCAAGAAATAGTGGATGCATTAGTGATAATTTTTCAAAACTTGTTAGATTCTGGACTAGTTCCTGAGGATTGGAGGGTGGCTAATGTAACCCCACTTTTTAAAAAAGGAGGGAGAGAGAAACTGGGGAATTATAGACTGGTTAGCCTAACGTCAGTGGTGGGGAAACTGCTGGAGTCAGTTATCAAGGATGTGATAACAGCACATTTGGAAAGCGGTGAAATGATCGGACAAAGTCAGCACGGATTTGTGAAAGGAAAATCATGTCTGACGAATCTCATAGAATTTTTTGAGGATGTAACTAGTAGAGTGGATAGGGGAGAACCAGTGGATGTGGTATATTTGGATTTTCAAAAGGCTTTTGACAAGGTCCCACACAGGAGATTAGTGTGCAAACTTAAAGCACACGGTATTGGGGGTAAGGTATTGGTGTGGGTGGAGAATTGGTTAGCAGACAGGAAGCAAAGAGTGGGAATAAACGGGACCTTTTCAGAATGGCAGGCGGTGACTAGTGGGGTACCGCAAGGCTCAGTGCTGGGACCCCAGTTGTTTACAATATATATTAATGACTTGGATGAGGGAATTAAATGCAGCATCTCCAAGTTTGCGGATGACATGAAGCTGGGTGGCAGTGTTAGCTGTGAGGAGGATGCTAAGAGGATGCAGAGTGACTTGGATAGGTTGGGTGAGTGGGCAAATTCATGGCAGATGCAATTTAATGTGGATAAATGTGAAGTTATCCACTTTCGTGGCAAAAATAGGAAAACAGATTATTATCTGAATGGTGGCCAATTAGGAAAAGGGGAGGTGCAACGAGACCTGGGTGTCATTATACACCAGTCATTGAAAGTGGGCATGCAGGTACAGCAGGCGGTGAAAAAGGCGAATGGTATGCTGGCATTTATAGCGAGAGGATTCGAGTACAGGAGCAGGGAGGTACCACTGCAGTTGTACAAGGCCTTGGTGAGACCACACCTGGAGTATTGTGTGCAGTTTTGGTCCCCTAATCTGAGGAAAGACATCCTTGCCTTGGAGGGAGTACAAAGAAGGTTCACCAGATTGATTCCTGGGATGGCAGGACTTTCATATGAAGAAAGACTGGATGAACTGGGCTTGTACTCGTTGGAATTTAGAAGATTGAGGGGGGATCTGATTGAAACGTATAAGATCCTAAAGGGATTGGACAGGCTAGATGCAGGAAGATTGTTCCCGATGTTGGGGAAGTCCAGAACGAGCGGCCACAGTTTGAGGATAGAGGGGAAGCCTTTTAGGACCGAAATTAGGAAAAACTTCTTCACACAGAGTGGTGAATCTGTGGAATTCTCTGCCACAGGAAACAGTTGAGGCCAGTTAATTGGCTATATTTAAGAGGGAGTTAGATATGGCCCTTGTGGCTACGGGGGTCAGGGGGTATGGAGGGAAGGCTGGGGCGGGGTTCTGAGTTGGATGATCAGCCATGATCATAATAAATGGCGGTGCAGGCTCGAAGGGCCGAATGGCCTACTCCTGCACCTATTTCTATGTTTCAATAGAGCATCAATTTCTCTAATATTAAAGAAGGATAAAGATCCTGCTCAATGTGCATCTTGTAGACCAATATCTTTATTAAATGTTGATTCTAAAGTTTTTCTAAGTTATTAGCAAATAGATTAGAAAAAGTACTTCCTTCTATTGTTTCGGAAGACCAAACGGGTTTTATTAAAGGTCATTACTCTTTTTATAATATTCGCACACTGTTAAATATTGTTTATACTCCCTCACAAAATGTTCCTGAGTGTGTTATCTCTTTAGATGCTGAGAAAGCTTTTGATAGAGTAGAATGGCCTTATTTATTTAAGGTGCTTGAAATGTTTAATTTTAGCTCGAACTTTATATCCTGGATTAAACTGTTATATCATTCTCCTGTGGCCTCGGTCCGTACTAACTCTTTAAGTTCACCTTTTTTCCCTCTTTTTCGAGGTACTCGACAAGATTGTCCTCTTAGTCCTTTATTTGATATTGCATTAGAACCTCTTGCAATTGCCATTCGAGAATCTCCAAATATTACTGGGATAACTCGGGGCTTAAAGTCCCATAAAATATCACTCCATGCTGATGACTTTTATATATTTCTAATCCTCAAAAATCCATCCCGGTGGTTTTAGAGCTATTAGCACAATTTGGTCTTTTTTCAGATTATAAATTAAATCTTAGTAAGAGTGAACTTTTCCCGATTAATAAACAACTTCCCTTATATCATAACTTTCCATTTAAATTGATTAATAATTATTTTTCATATCTTGGAATTAAAATTACTTGTAAATACAAAGACTTATTTAAGATTAACTTTTTACCATTAATAGACCATATTATTCAACTTTCATCTAAATGGTTTCCTTTATATTTAACTTTGATTGGTCGTATTAATGCAGTTAAGATGTTTTTTTGCCAAAATTTTTATATATATTTCAGGCATTACCAATCTTTGTTCCAAAATCTTTTTTTGACAAAGTCGACTCTAAAATTTCTTCATTTATTTGGCAAAATAAAAACCTGAGACTGGGTAAAATACATTTACAGAAAGCTAAGAGAGATGAAGGCTTAGCATTACCTAACTTTAGATTTTATTATTGGGCAATTAATATTCAACATATGAAATTCTGGTTACTTGACCAGGATATACTATCCATTCCTAAATGGGTAGCATTGGAATTACAATCTGTTCAGGGTTATACACTTGGCTCTATTTTAGGTTCTTCTCTTCCTTTTGATTTGAAACGCCTTAAACAGGTGTCTAACCCAATAGTTAAATATACCTTACGTATTTGGTTTCAATTCAGAAAATTTTTTGATCTTAATGAGTTTGGGTTAGCGATTCCTATTTTTGGTAACATATTTTTTCCTCCCTCTTTTACGGATCGTGCTTTTCAAATTTGGAAGACTAAGGGTATTTTACGGTTTTTGGATTTATTTTTAGATGGTTCCCTTATGCCTTTTGAACAATTATCTAATAAATATAACTTATCAAGAATACATTTTTTCAGATATCTACAAGTTAGAAATTTTCTAAGTACTATACTTTCTTCCTTTCCAATGCTTCCTCCTACATACATTTTAGATACTATAATTAACCTTAATCCATGTCAGAAAGGTGCATCGGCTATGATTTATAATATTATTATGAAACTTAGGAAAGCTCCATTTGATAAGATTAGGGTAGATTGGGAACAGGAATTGGGGTTTATCATTTCCGTGGATGACTGGGGGCAGATTTTACAATTAGTCAATACTTCCTCTATCTGTGCTAAACATTCCCTAATTCAATTTAAAGTTGTTCATAGAGTACATATGTCCAAAGATAAATTAGCGCGCTTTTACTCTCATATTAATCCTTTTTGTGATAGATGTCCGGGGCAGATAGCCTCTTTAACTCATATGTTTTGGTCTTGCCCTACTCTGGAAACTTTTTGGAGAGACATTTTTAATATTATCTCCAAGGTATTGAATATAGATATCTCTCCTCACCCTATTACTGCTATCTTTGGACTACCTAAAACTTCCAGTAATCTTTCCCCTTCAGCCTGTAGAATGATTGCATTTCTTACTTTAATGGCGAAAAGATGTATCTTACAACATTGGAAAGAGCTTAATGCTCCAACTACCTTTTTTTGGTTTTCTCAGACAATATTATGCTTGAATTTGGAGAAAATTAGAAGCAATCTTTATGACTCATTTAAATTTGAACAGACCTGGAGATCTTTTATTCAATATTTTCATTTAATGTAATATATACCCTTGTTTTTTTTACTGTTTTTAATGGAGGTCGGGATTGAGGACGTGATTTTAAGCTTTTTAACTCTGTTTGGTTTCAAGTTGGCCCATTGCTTTGCTTTGCTTTTAGTTAGTTGCACGGTGGGTTTTTTTGGGGTTTTTTTTTTCCTTTTCTCTATTGATATATATATAAAAATTAGTATACTATTATGTTACCTTGGTACGTTATGTTTAAATTACATTGTAGTATTTTTTGTATTAATATCTTCTGTAATTTTATTATATTCTAACAGTGTATTAGTGCCTATATGGCTTACCTTTTTGTATACTTATTCAATAAAAAGATTTAAAAAGAAAAGTCTTGTATCATTTTTAAAGCTGTAGAAGATTATGGATCAATAAAAAGATTTTAAAAATGAAAAGGATGCTTAATTCAAATGATATATTTACAATATAACTCAAATATTACTGAAATATTAAACTGCAGTTCATGAAATAGATTGGATGAATTCCTTTAAGTCATTTCTCAGAGATGTGATAATGCTCTAACTAAACACAGTCTATTTCATTGAAAAGTTATTCTCCTGAAATATTCACAGCGTTGTGCTCTCTTTTGCTCCACGTTGTGGAGTATTTCCAGTATTTCTGATTTTGTTTCTAAATCCATAAGATTTTCCTTTCTCAAACACAAGAAAATCTGCAGATGCTGGGGATCCAAAGTAACACACACAAAATGCTGGAAGAACTCAGCAGGCCAGGCAGCATCTCTAGAAAAGAGTCAAAAGCCTTTCTGATTTTCCTTTCTGACTGCAGAGACAGTCGCATAATCACCACTGTAGTGACCTCACCAAAATAATCTAAGATATAGAGGTAGTGAAGAAACTGGAGAGAAAGATCTTAGTGGATGGTTCATGACAGGTATAATCATAGAGTCACTGAAAGATGCAGAAAAGAAACTGACCATTCACTCCATTGAGTCCCTGCTGCCAATTCATTACCCATTTACTCTAATCCTAGAGAAATTCTGGTTTTCATTAGAGGTGCAGAGTCATACAGCATGGAACAGACCCATTGGCCCAACTGGTTAATGAAAACCAAGATGCCCTTCTAAGCTGGTCCTGTTTGGCTGTACTGTATTTGGCATGTATCCTTCTAAATGGTTCCTATCTGTTATTCCCATCAAGAAGTCCTCCACAGCTTCTACAACTCACTGATCACACTCAGGGCAATTTACAATGGAATCAACCTACAACCCCATTGTTTGGGATGTGGTAGTAAACCACACATCCCACACGGTCACAGGAAGAATGAGCATACCCTGCACAGGCAGCATCCAAAGTCAGGGTTGAAGCTGGCCCATGGTTCTGCAAGCTGAGAGGCTTTAAGAGCTATGAGTTAATTATTTTCAGGAAAGATTGAACAGTCTGAGAGTAACTTTTCTGGAAATGCAATGTCTGAAGGATGATTTATTGGGTGAATTAAAATGATCATGGTGTTTGAGAAGGTAATTCAGGAAGGCATTTTGGTTTCAAGAAAGGCAAAGATTAAAAACGAGAGCCTGGAAATAACTCCATTTTGGAAAACAAAATATTCGTACCCAGCAGGGAACATGCAACCTATTTCCTGATGTAATTCACTTGGGTGTTTTAAGTCTCAGGTGGGGTAGAAAGCATATAATTGTGTTAGATGTAGAAGGATAGTCATCATGTAGAACATAGAAACACAGGCAGAGGCTAAGTGGCAGTGGCTGAGCTTTCAAAGTCATCCACTATTACTGAGCCTTGCCTTTACCTGTTTGACTTTTAACTGTTTAGTGGCTTATTACTGGAGCTGAAAGATGATTTTACTGCAAGGAATACAAAAGCATCTGGAAACAGAGTTGCCAACATTGTATTTCGTGAACCAATTAGATTGTAGTGTTTCCAAATGGCACTTTGGTTACTCTCTTAGAATTTCAAACCTGTAATTCTTTCACCAAGAAGGATAAGATCAGTGGATTCCATTACCCCCAGGTTCCCCTCCTTTTCCTGACATGGGAATTCTTCACCTTCGTTGAGTCCAATTCCTGGAATTCACAACCATCAATAGACAGGCCACAATTGTTCACGACGTGCCTTCGCAGTGATGACTAACAATAGTAAACACAGCCTTGCCAGAGCCAACCTGATCCCATAATTGAATAATTCAACAAATTCAGATAAAAATGTTGAAATCATTGCATGAAGTATGAGAAGAAGGTGAATACAATGAACCCTAATTACAAATGGGCAAGAAAAATTGGATAAAGAAAGAAAAAGGCAGTAAGAAAATTTTAAAACGTAATTTTTCACATTTTAGAAATCTCCAATAACAAAACAATTGAAAGTAATGAAAACCCAAATTTCATTATTTATTGTAGTCATTAAGGTTCATTGGTGGAAAATGACATTTTAATGTCATCAAAAGTGTAACCAGATGGCAATGGTTATGACTATTGTGTCTGTGGCCAGGTTGCCTGATGTTTACAGGTCTCCTGAGGTTAACAATGACTTTATATAAAATATACTTTTGCTCTGTAAATCATTTTCATCATTATTATCATTATTATTATTAAAAATAACAATTAAAGCTACACAGTAGTATCTCTGTAAATCTTCAGAAAGGCAGAATACTAAACACCACTAGAATAGACTAGGAATTGAGAAATGAGCATGCTTGGCTCTGCCTGCAACTCAGATTTTACCAGCTTGAGCTGAGGAAAAAATAATAATTAATATTAGTAGGTTACAGGGACCATGGTGTACAAAGGCTGTTGTAAATCTGGTCAAGAAGAAAAGCAGAGCTTACGAAAGGTTCAAAAATAGATAATGATAGAGATCTAGAAGATTATAAGGCTAGCAGGAAGGAGCTTAAGAATAAAATTAGGAGAGCCAGAAGGGGCCATGAGAAGGTTATGGCGGACAGGATTAAGTAAAACCCCAAGGCATTCTACAAGTATGTGAAGAGCAAGAGCATAAAACGTGAGAGAATAGGACCAATCAAGTGTGACAGTGGAAAAGCGTGTATGGAACCGGAGGAAACAGCAGAGGTACTTAATGAATACTTTGCTTCAGTATTCACTACAGAAAAGGATCTTGGTGATTGTAGGGATGACTTGCAGCAGACTGAAATGCTTGATCATGTAGATATTAAGGAAGAGGATGTGCTGGAGCTTTTGGAAAGCGTCAAGTTGGATAAGTTACTGAGACTGGACGGGATGTACCTCAGGCAATTGTGGGAACTGAGGGAGGAGATTTCTGAGCCTCTGACAATGATCTTTGCATCATCAATGAGGACGGGAGAGATTCTGGAGGATTGGAGGGTTGCGGATGTTGTTCCCTTATTCAAGAAAGGGAGTAGAGATATCCCTGGAAATTATAGACCAGTGAGTCTTACTTCAGTGGTTGGTAAGTTGATGGAGAATATCCTGAGAGGCAGTATTTATGAATATTTGGAGAGGCATAATATGATTAGGAATAGTCAACATGGCTTTGTCAAAGGCAGTTCGTACCTTACAAGCCTGATTGAATATTTTGAGGATGTGACTAAACACATTGATGAAGGTAGAGCCGTAGATGTAGTGTATATGGATTTCAGCAAGGCCTTTGATAAAGCCCATGCAAGGCTTATTGAGAAAGTAAGGAGGCATGGGATCCAAGGAGACATTGCTTTGTGGATCCAGAATTGGCTTGCCCACAGAAAGTGAAAAGTGGTTGTAGACGGGTCATATTCTGCATGCAGGTCGGTGACCAGTGGTGTGCCTCAGGGATCTGTTCTGGGACCCCTACTCTTCGTGATTTTTATAAATGACCTGGATGAGGAAGTGGAGGGATGGGTTAGTAAACTTGCTGATGACACAAAGGTTGGAGGTATTGCAGACAGTGTGGCGGACTGTCAGAATTTATAGTGGGACATTGATAGGATGCAAGACTGGGCTGAGAAGTGGCAGATAACTGTGAGGTGGTTCATTTTGGTAGGTCTTGGCAGTGTGGAGGATCAGAGGGATCTTGGGGTCCGAGTCCATAGGACACTCAAAGCTCCTGCGCAATTGGACTCTGTGGTTAAGAAGGCATACGGTGCATTGGCCTTCATCAATCGTGGGATTGAGTTTAAGAGCTGAGAGGTAATGTTGCAGCTATGTAGGACCCTGGTCAGACCCCACTTGGAGTACTGAGCTCAGGTCTGGTCGCCTCACTACAGGAAGGACGTGGAAACGATAGAAAGGGTGCCGAGGAGATTTACAAGGATGTTGCTGGATTGGGGAGCATTCTTTATAAGAATAGGTTGAGTGAACTCGGCCTTTTTTCCTTGGAGCGATGGAGGATGAGAGATGTACAAGATGATGAGATATTGATCGTGTGGATAGTCAGAGGCTTTTACCCAGGGCTGAAATGGCTAGTATGAGAGGGTATAGTTTTAAGGTGCTTGGAAGTAGATACAGAGGAGATGTCAGGAGTATGTTTTTTACGCAGAGAGTGGTGAAGTGGTGACTGCGTGGAATGGGCTGCTGGCGGCGGTGGTGGAGGTGGAAACGATAGGGTCTTTTAAGAGACTCCTGGGTAGGTAAACGGAGCTTAGAAAAATAGAGGGCTATGGGTAAGCCTAGGTAATTTCTAAAGTAAGGACATGTTCGGCACAGCTTTGTGGGCCGAAGGGCCTGTTTTGTGCTGTAGGTTTTTTATGTTTCTAATATTAATAACAACTTCTTGAGTGATAAAAATGCAGGAGTTATATTGCGTGTGCATAGTGGTATAATGTGGGTTACCATAACAAATGAATGTTCCTGACTTATGGAGAAAGTAGTTTATGGTCATTTCTTCGGAACAGATCTTTATAAAACTTGGGGACTGTCTGTACTGTAAAAGTGCAACAGCTTTAAGATACTCAATGCATTTCAATGGTGAGTCTGCCAGTGAAAAGCTATTTTCACGTAACCAATGGTTCTAACTTGCATAGGGATTTTCAACGTTCTATTACTCATCTACTGTAGTCTGGATTCTGTGGCATTTGCAAATAAATAACAGTGAAAACTATCACCCTTCTTGTCATTTTGTCAGTAAATTATGACCCAGTGTGCTAAATAAAGATACTGAATGATTGGAACTTTTTTTTTAAAGTACCTAACAGAAGAAAAGTAATTCAAACTTAATTATGGTTTGGGTGCAATCCTTTCATAATAAAAAAAGACTGAGAGTTGATGGATTTTGCAGTAAATAGTTAATGGAAAAATGTAGAAAGAAATTCAATCACTTCCATCACGTTCCATCCAGAAATAATAGCCACTACAATGCCGAGATCATGTGATCTATCATCGCTTCTTTGTTGTAAAGCAGTTAACTTTATTTAAACAAAATCAAGAATCTTGCCCAGGCATAACCTGCAGGGGTCTGGCAGGTGTTGGAGCCAATGTACTAAAGGACTGAGGGGACAAATTTCACTACAGTGGAATTTTTTTACAGAGCGACCATTCATGTTGTACTTCTTTCTTACACTGGTTTCATATTTGTTATAGTATTTTTTGATTTAAATTTGCAGAGTATTGCATTTAAATTTAATTTCAGGAAAAGGGCCGATAACATCATGAAAGATCCCAACCATCCTACTTATGGACTCTTTGTCCCACTCCCAGTAGGGAGGAGAATACATTGCATCCACACCAAGATCACCAGACTTAAAAGCAGTAAGGCTGATCAACACCTCCACCTACCAGCCGACCCCTCCATGCCCCCAACCACCACTACTTTATTATTTCTTGTCAGTCACCTTACGTACAAACAATCCTGTGCTTAACATCACTTTATAGTCATATAATCAATCTGTGTACATAACCTATCTCATGTACTTAATTGTTTATTATTATTATTATGTTCTTTACCTTTTGTGTTTTTTTTTTGTTCTGCATTGGATCCGGAGTAACAATTATTTTGTTCTCCTTTACACATGACATTAAACAATCTTGAATCTTGAATACTGGGTCCACTTCATGTCCTAATTGGGTAATGAATCTCATTCTATTTTCACCCTTAATGAAATCTGAATTCTTCAGATAGTTTCAGAAAATTCATATTTTTCCCAAAATATACTTTACTCATAAAATACACAGTTATGTAATTGGGACAGAGCATTATTTTCCCTCAGTGTTCGGACAATAAAATTACATTCACTTATGCATTTACAATATGTCAACATGTCATTAATATTTTATCCCCAAATTGTTCTCCTGAATTGAATGTCCAGAAGCAGCTATTAAATCTGTTTCCACCATTTTTGTTAATTATACTAACTCACTATGGTTAAAAAAAAAAGTGCCTCACTTCATTCTTTTATCTCCTTTGCCAACTTTCTCCAATCTACATCTGTCTTCTGGTTACTGACCCTCCTGCGACCAGGAACAGTTTCTGCAGATCTACTCCATCAAAATGCTTTATGGTACGGAACACCTCCATCAAGCTGGCACAGAATGAAGTAATCTGAGTTTATCTGATGTCTTACTTCTTCATTCCTCAACTCATTCTGATAAATCTTCACTCCACTCCATGTCTAAGTCCTTTCTAGAATGTAATATCCAGTGATAAACAGATTCTCCAACTGAATTCTAACCGGTGTCATTATAAAGTCTTAGAGTATATTGGTACCATATATTTTGTATTGCCATGGTCCAAACTTGCTAAGAAAGTGGCTCTCCTCACACTTTTTGCATTAATGTTCACTTCTCCCGTCTCTGACGCTCTCATTAATTTATCAATACCCTCATGTTGTCCATTACAATCAGCCTCACTGCTTACTGTACTTCACTGCAGTAAAAAATCTCTCAAATGACATTACATTTAGGATGACTACACAATTGAATTTCCACAATGAAGACTTCTAACTTACCACAAAAATCACAAAGTGTCTTATTTCCTTTCTGGTACTCAGTGTATCTAATGTACTCACATGTGAAGTCACCTGGATATATGCAGAGTCATTCAACTGCATGTCTAGACATTATATCCATCAGTTTGTTCACTTATGCATATGTTAAAGAGAACCTGAGGTCTTTGCCCTAGGATCAGAACTTTCTCAACTGAGAATCTAGTCTCTCAGAGAAGCTCTCCAGCCCCCTCTGTCAAGATGCAACCACATACCCTAGTCACCCTGCAACCCTAACCCAAAGACAATAATGACACTACTTAAGTCCAGATCAACAGCCTGCTATCCGTATTGCACTACCCTGGCTTGCATATCATGTAAGTAGCTATGACGTAAAATCCCCGGTTGAGCCTGACCAATGGAGGGCCTCATTAGTCCAGATAAAGGGCCTGGATAGTTCATTTTCCCCCACAGGTGCTGCCTCACCCGCTGAGCTCCTCCAGAATTTTGTTTGTTGATACAAGCTCCAGTACCTGCATTTTCTTGCCTCTCCCTATTAGATATTCCAAACTAATTTCTCTCCAAAGGATATCCCGTGTGCTGCTCCTCTGCGACTCCTCCGTGATTAATAAAATGGGTTATGGACCCAACTAATTCTCATGCCGGCGTTCAGTGAGAAATTACCTTCAGGCATATTGACTATGGAAGACTTTCAGAAAGAACACCTACTTAGCACACCACAGGCTGCTTACTCAACACACTTTTTCAGGTGCCAAAGAAATCTTTGTCGTAGTGTCAAATTAACAATGACAAGCCAAGGTCTTTGTGCATTTCAAAAAGGAAGTGCTTTTAAGACTAGGCTTTCTAAACACTTTTTGAAATCATATTTTATAGCATATAGAATAGTGCCACCCTGCCTTGAAGAGTATCTATTTCCATTTTTTGTCCTTGAAAAATTACTTTCTGCTCTGGTAACCAACCTCAGCAGAGAGAGAGAGAGAGAGAGATCCGATTCATTTGGTCCCTCAGATTTCAGATGTCATTATATCTATCAGTGTGATAAAAGCAAAAACATTAGTAGAATATTAATCAAAACCAGTGAATCCTTTGATGCCAGAAATGGGGGAGACTTCTCATGATGGGTTTCAATTTAATACCTTGTTTGTACTCAGAAGTTGATTGCTGATAACTGGGCTGCAGCCGTCAATTGCAGGTGTTGTTTCCAATGATAAAGGAGAAAGCAGCCCAAAGTAAGATTGATATTCAAGACGGGAAATTGAAGAGCTTTCCACTGCTTTGTCATTGAGTTGTGAAGCCCTTCAGCAGCACTTACCTAGTGAATGGAATACTAAATAGAAAACAAGAAGCTCCTTGGCCTAACAGCATTCAGTCTAAGTCCTGACAATTGTAACAGGAAATAGAATGACTAGTGGAGTAGGTGACCTTTTATGATCATGCATAGGATGAACTGGAAGAGATTGTTTAGTGAATGTACCCAAGTCACCTGGATTGGTGGATAAATGCACACCACATTTGAAATCCCTTTTTAAAGCTTTTATTATGGCAAATTTCATCATCATATTTTATAAACTTACCTGTGCTACAAGTGCACAATCTTTTTGATAAAGATCAAACTGGTTTCAGCCAACCTTATTGATTGAAGTGCAGTCAAAAAGAGGGGAGGAGAAGATGGCGGCGCGACGCAGCGCGCGTGGCCGCTCTGAAATGATATTGGTATTTGTTAAGTAGGTACCGTGCACAATCCTGATTTGATGGAGACAGATGTGAGAAGCACAGAGGAACATCTGGAGAAACTTCTGAAATGCCTACTTTGCTGCCGCTGCTACTGTGCGATCGAGAATTTCCGGAGAGGAAGGACTCAAATCTTCGGCTTTGCCTATTGCTTGGTGGCCGGGGTCGAAGTGCTCGGCAGAGATGGTGCTCGGTGCTCGGTGTCGGAAGGCTGGTCGGAGGCTCGAAGTTTTCGGACGGACTCAAGAGTTGGCTGTGGTCGGGTGCTGCATCGGCAAGTTTGCGGCGCTGGAGGTGCATGGCAGGGAGAGTGTCACACTTCGAGGGGTGATTGATAAGTTCATGGTCTAAGGTAGAAGGAGTCAATTTTAGAAAACCTAGCACATTTAATTTTCAACATAGTCCCCTCCTACATGTACACACTCAATCCAGTGGTCGTGGAGCGGACGGATCCCTTCTTTGTAGAAGTGGTCCACAGCAGGGGTGATTGATACGTTCATGGCCCAGGGTAGAAGGAGATGAGTTATTAACTTCAAACTTTCTGCATTATCACTCAAAGAGTTGAACTGCACATGCATGTAATGAGAGCATCTTGGACCTCCAGGTGGTCCACAGCAGGGGTGATTGATAAGTTTGTGGCCTAAGATAGAACGAGATGAGTTATACAGTTCTCGTTACAGGCACATGCAGTTCAACTCTTTGAGTGAGAATGCAGAAAGTTTGAAGTTAATAACTCATCCCCTTCTACCCTAGGGCACGAACTTATCAATCACCCCTGCTGTGGACCACTTCTGGAGGTCCAAGACTCCGACTTCTACAAAGAAGGGATCCGTATGTTCCACGACCGCTGGACTGTGTGTGTAAATGTAGAAAAAATAAATGTGCTGGGTTTTCTAAAATTAACTCCTTCTACCCTAGGCCACGAACTTATCAATCACCCCTCGTAATTTGGGAAGTCACAGTTTTCATCAGTATTAGCAAATATTGGCCCATGCACTAGAAAATTCATTTGCACTGGATTCGGTATCAACTGTAAAAAAGATAGAGCAGGCTTTTAAAGAAATGCAACAGACAGGAACCTTAATAAAATGTTATGAATGACTGCTGTCAATAATTAATGAATTTGTATTGCACATTTCCCATGCTCAGGATGTCTCAAAGTGTTTTGCAGCTGTTGAAGTGCAGTGGCAGTTTTAACCTTAGAGATCATAGTGCTAGTAACTTAAAGTTCTTGAGAGGTGCTTTTGGGTATCTATGTCATCACACAAGAAGTCTGACTGTATCTGCAAGTTGGGCAGACTCCTATAAAACATGAGAGGAAAAGCAAGAGGCCTCATTTCTACTCTTACCACATTAGTTGCATCATATGACTGGGCTTGGACAGGTGAGACTTAAAAACTAACAAAAACCACATAATTATAACATATAGTTACAACAGTGCAAAGCAATACTGTAATTTGATAAGAACAGACCATGGCACGGTAAAAGTCTCAAAGTCTCTCGAAAGTCCCATCATCTCACGCAGACAGTGAACCTCCAGCGCCGGTGCAGCATCCTGGAAGCAACCGACCACAGTCCGACTCCCAGTCTGTCCGAAAAACTCCGAGCCTCCAGCCCACCTCTTCGACACTGAGCACCAAACACCATCTCTGCCGAGCACTTTGACCCCGGCCCCAGCAATAGGTGATACGCAAAGCCAAGGATTTGGGGCCTTCGTCTCTGGAGATTCTCGATCGCACAGTAGCAGCGGCAGTGAAGCAGGCATTTCAGATTTTACTCCAGATGTTCCTCTGCGCTTCTCACGGCTGTCTCCATCAAATCCAGATTGTGCACGGCCCCTAGTTACATATAATTGATATTCATTCGGAACGACTGTGCGCGTTGTGTCGTGTCGCCATCTTCTCCTCCCTCCGATACATTGAGTAATGCAGAGGAGATTATGCTGCTGTTTCTAAGATCAGTGATCCATCCCACTGGTAAGATATGATACATCTCACATCTTCTTATTAATGCTATTAACAGGAGGCGTTTTAAAGTAAGAGTTTAAAGTCTGTTGATTTAACCAAAGGACTTGGAAGATCTTGTGTTTTTTTTTCCATGTGATATCAGAGAAAATGTTATGTTACAAAAGAAGCAGCTGTCTACTTGTTTGCATCAGAGAAGGATTGAATACCAACTAGGCCAATGGGATTTCCCCAAATCCAGCATTCATGACTCATTCACTTCTTAAAATGGATTACAAGTTGATAAACAATCCTCTTATAGCAATTGCTAGCCAACAGGGAAATGGGCCGAAGTTCGCAGGAGGATTATTGGTTAGATCAGCTTCCTGTTGCCCAGCTCCTCTATTTCATTTCAACAGACCAGTTTCACTGAAATGGTAATTCACCCTACCTCTCATTGTATCTGCTCATGGAGTTTGGGCATGCCAGGCAGATTGGAGTAATTTACAAAGTGAATGGACATCTGCGGTCTTCACGTAAATTCATAAAAACCTCTATACTTCATAAACAGCACTAATTCCCTTCCTGTCATTTATTCCTGTAAGTGGAAGGAGTGCAATACCTGCCCATTCACCCCCTCCCTCACCTGCATTCAGGGCCCCGAATAGTCCTTTTAGGTGACACAACACTTCACCTGCAAATCTTTTGGGGTCTTCTACTGTATCCAGTGCTCCCAATGCAGCCAACTCAATATTATGAGATCCAACGTAGATTAGGGACAGATCTGTCGAGCATCTTCACTCCATCCATAAAAAGTAGGATTTTCAGGTGGGCAATCATTTTAATTCCAGCCCCCATTTCTATTCCAAACATGTAGGTCCATGACTCCTCTACTGCCACTATGAGGCAACTCTCAGGTTGGAGGAGCAACATCTTATATTCCTTCTGGGTAGCCTTCAACCTTATGATAGGAACATTAATTTCTCTAACTTCTGGTAATATTTCCCCCCTCCCCCTTCCCTTTTCTTCCACTCTCCACTCCTGCTCCCCTCTTGCTCCTTCTTCTCAGCTTACCTGCCTCTCTCTGGTGCCCCTCCTCCTTACCTTTTCCACGTGGTCCATTCTCCTCTCCTATCAGGTCCCATCATCTTCACACTTCATCCTTCCCACCTATTACCTCCCAGCTTCTTACTTCATCCCATACCCCACCACTTCGCCTATCACCTTCTAGCTTGTCTCCTTCCCTTCCCCCCACCATCTTATTCTGACTTCTTCCCCCTCCCTTTCCAGTCCTGATGAAGGACCCTCGACCCTTCCACTCCCATAGCTGCTGCTGCCTGACCTGCTGAGATCCTCTAGTGTTTTTTATGTGTTACCCTCTGCACTTCTGTTGGATCTTTTGAAACTATCAGTAGAACCTTTGAGGCATATTTATATTGATATTGATATTGAAGCATATTGAAAGCATATTTTGCTTTGAAACAGGATCCAGATCAGCAGTCCTGTTACTCAATGATGAGCAACATCAAATCAACAGAACCAAATTTCAGAACCAGAGTACACAAAACCTTTATAATAGATGTCTGGTGAAAGAGATTGGAAGGTATTATGATTTCATAAGCTATGTCTAAATGTTGGGAGTACCCTGGCAGATATTCCACTCTATTTTAGATTATCCCCCTTGTGGCATTATCTTAGGTCTTATGATGAATAAAGTAAAATAGAATTGATGTTGTTGTTCCTTTCTGCACTTTGTGTGCATCGGGCAGCAAACACGCCATTTCTTTAGCAGTTGTCTGTTTGTTTTTAACGACTACAAGTTGCTAGCTCAGTTCTCCACCCAACACAAGGAGCCAGCCAGGTCTGAACCTGGGATCACTCACCTCGAAGTCCGGTATAGATGCCACTACACCACCAGCCGGTGAGTAAAATAGAATAAAGTAGATGTATTCTTGTTCTCAATAATTTAATTTGTCCTTGTTCTTTAAATGACGTCTCATATGATCAGTCAGATCCTTTTGACAATAAATGTGACATTATTACAAGTCATTTCTGAATTGTGTGAACAGCAGAGACTGGACCAAGCACAGACTCTTAGCAATTCCAAAAACCATCTCCCTACGTATATCCTTTTCCATTTATTATCGACCTGTGCTTTTATTACTGAATCAAATCTCAAATAGAGAGTTTTAAGTTTACAGTAAATGATGTAATTTTTTAACATCCTGAGTGACGGCGTTTTTATCAAATACTTTCTGGTTAACAGAAAGATATTGGCTGAAAAGCTCATCTTCTAATTTAGTGGTTCCTTTTGAGATTTTCAACAGATTTATGAGGCATGACCCATGACTTCTAAAACACTGAGTATACCTTTATGGCTTCAGTATATTTCAGATTAATATTGATTGTATCATGTAAAATGCTCTGGAATTTCATAGCACTACCAATCTTTGATTTAACTTGTCTGTAATTCACTCACTTGCTTTGCATTTTATTTTTTTGGTTTCAATAACAGAATTATGTGAGTTATTCTGCAGATTTATCATAGAGCCCCTTTACAGCAGGTATAATGAAATGCAAAAGATATCAATTTTTTTAAGGATATGTAATTTGTTCAACAAGGCACTGGAACTTCAGGAGAACCTGAGAATGGAAAAAAAACATTAGCTATCAGATGAAATGAAAATTTACTTGTTTCTTCAGAGCTATATTTGGTGTGTGTGTATATGCTTGTGTGTGTCTATCCCTTTATGTGTGTGCATAGTTCTGGTTCTTGTGAATATGAATTTCATAATAAGACCTGCTATAGTTAATTGATAGCATTCTCATCTCATTGTTAGATGGTTGTGGCTTAAAGCCCAGGTCAAATTCTTCAGCTTAAATATGTAGCCTAATTCTCTATTGCAGGATCAAGTCTATATTGCTGTACTACAGGTGTCATCCCTCACCAGAAACTCTATATTCCTTCTTCGGTCAACGTAGAGCAGCTGGTGATGCTATTTTGCTCATTGATTAGTTAAAGAGCGATATAGTATAGAAACAGGGTCTTTGTCCCTCTGAGTCTGCACTCATTTCTTCTAATCCTTCTTTTTCCCTCTTGTATTGCTCATATACCATCTCTAAAACACATGTTACCTGCATACGCTGTTTATTAGACATTACTGAGTGCCAATTGACAACTGCTTTTCCTATAATACATCTCAAATAATACCTAAGTGCTTGTAAAATGCCTTGTAATTTCTGATATCATGAAATGCAAGCTGTTGGAAGATGTATAAATTTTTAATTGAGTATTCAATAAATGATTTATAACTGCAGAAAGGACTGTCGAACCATGGAGTCAAAACAAGTTCTTCAAACATGAATATTTCATACAATATCAGTAAGGATTTGTATGAAACTTACAACATTAAAATATAGGATTCAAGGTAAACATTTTAACAAAAATCTTGGAAATTCATCTATGTAATTTACCTACTTTATTTAGAGATATAGCGTGGAACTGGGCTTCTGGCCCAGTAACCCAAACCTAAATCACAGGACAATTTACAATGACCAATTAACCTACTGACCTATATGTTTTTGGACTGTGGGAGGATACTGGAGCATCGGGGGGAAACCCATGCATTTCCTGAGGAGGGCATACAAACTTCTTACAGAGAACACTGGGACTGAACTCCAAACACCGATGCTCTGAACTGTAATTGCATCGTGTTGACCGCTACACTACCGTGGCACCCTTAATTGCAAGCATAAAGAACTATATATTGCTTTGAAAGTTGGCTAATTGGCATTGTGCAGAAGTTAATTTTATTCCATGTACTAATAATTATTTATAGAGTTTGAATTCAGTTGTCATGTTGCCTTCTGAGCTTACAAAATTCCTGTTCTCACTGGAGATTAGAAGAATGAGGGGGGATCTCATTGAAACCTATTGAATATTGAAAGGCCTAGATCATGCAATCAACATAAATCAATCTATGTATATAAACTGTCTTATATATTTATATTTATTGTGTTTTATTATAAGTATTATGTCCTGTTTTGTGCTGCATTGGACCTGGAGTAGCAATTATTTTGTTCTGCTTGCACATGTGTACAGGAAATGACATTAAGCAATCTTGAATCTTGAATCTTATGTGGAGTGGATGTAGACAGAATGTTTCCAATAGTGGGAGAGTCTAGAACCAGAGGTGCAGGCTTAGAATATAAGAATGTCCCTTTAGGACAGAGATGAGGAGGAAGTTCTTTATCAGAGGGTGGCGAATCTGTGGAATTCATTTCCACAGAGGCGAAATCATTGGGTATATTTAAAGGGCAAGTTCATAGGCTGTTGATTAGTAAGGGTGTCAAAGACTACAGGAATAGGGCAGGAGAATGGGGTTTAGAGAGGTAATAAATCAGCCATGATTGAATGCCAGAGAAAGCTCGATGGGCTAAATGGCCTAATTCTGCACCTATGTCATATGGAAGTAAAAGAATGGCTTCAGGAGGAAGGAAATGAGAAACCATTACATAGTGTGATCATTATAAGCTTTGGGAAGAGCAATACAGTGATTACTGTAACTCAGGATTGTCATTCAGACTTTCCCACATGATTCCTAGATGGCCGGATGTAGAGGTATGCTGCTTATCTGTGGCCCAACAGATACATTCTTCCTGGATGAAACCAACACAAGAGAAAGCACCTGCCCGAAGCTGTCAGATCAAAGTGTCAGTGGTACTTCTGAAGTCAACATACAAGAAAGTTTCAGAGATGGTGGAGCTATTCAAACAGAGGGAGGCAAATTAGAATCGTCTGCTTCTGTTTGTCATTTTTTTAGGGTAGTATCTCATGGGGATTTTCTGATTCTTTGATTCTATTAGATCAACGCTTAAGCAAAAGAGGTGCTAGAGTTATTAGCATGAAAGCAATAGGCAAATATGCTGATGCTTTCTTACAGCATGGTAGCACCTGAGGCTCTTCATCTCACTTTCTCCAATGTTTGTCTATGTAGTTGGAACATCAAAGGGTTAACTTCCCATATAGTGACAAAAAAGCGCAGCTATCAACAGGTCAATTTAAAGACTTAGCTACCATTATTGAGTATTAAGTCATTTCTAAGAGTTAATCATCAGGAATGTAACAGTTAACTGGCTTTAGTGCCTCGGCTGATGGGCAGAACATAGAGAGACGTAGAGGAGCAATATAGCACAGACGCAGGCCCTTCAGCCCAATCAGTCCATGCCAACCACAATGCCCACCTAGCTCGTCCCAATTTCTTGTGTTTGGCCCATATCCCTCTGAGCCTGCCTCTTCAGGTACCAATCCAAGAGCTCTTAACTGATGTTATTGCATCTGCCTCAACCACTTCCTCTGTCCCAAATACTCACCAACCTATGTATGGAAAAAGTTGCCCCTTTGTTACGTTTTGTAACTTCAAAGCATTAAACTAATTCAAAGGTAGACACGTGAGTCCAAACTGCGGGTCTAATTTCCAGTTTACTTCAAGTGAGGCACACACATATTTCGTGGTAGAGTAATGATGTATGCAAGTCAAGTATTTATGCCTATGACACATAATGAATTAATTAAATGAACAAGAATATTTAATCAGCCAATAAATATACGATTACTCAAATATTAAATATTACATACACAATACCTCAGTCCCTTTTAAATCATTTCCCTCTCACTTTATATCTATTTCCTCTAGCTTTGAACTTCCCTACCCTGCAGAAAAATGCAGTTATCATCTACTTTTTTATCTATGTCTCTCATAACTTCGATCATTTCTATATTGTCGCCCCTCATTTTCATATGCATAGAACAAAGTCCAAGCCCTGCAAACCTCTCCACATAACTCGGGTCCTCTACTCCTGGCAACATCCTTGGAAGTCTTTTCTGCACTCTTTCCATTTTAAACAGGTGACCAAAACCGTTTGCAGTACTCCAAGTGGGGCCTCACCAGTCACAGATACTGTGGAAACCCGAGATCTCTGAGTGATTTTATTTAAAAATTGGCATGAAAATTTATGTTAATAAATATATTTATTTGTTTCTACAATAATACCTTTGCATCAAATGAACCTTAGAAATATAAAATAAACGGTTGAACTAGAATTTATTGCTCCAAGTTCTTATGCGAAATATTTCAGTGACAAATCGACACTTTGAAAGTTTGTGCTGAAGATTCTTGGAATAATAAATTAATTAGTTGGTCAAAGAGCTCATTAAAAGCCCATTGAAACCAATAAAGATGTTTTTGAGATTCCTCTAATTTGTCAGTCATTGATTTTATGTGAGGTTTCTCGGAACACTTTATTGAAATTGGATGAGGTTATCTGAAATACTGTCAGAAAGATTCTATGTTTGCCTGATTTTATAGCACTTTATAGTCTACAGCTAGAATTGGAGGACTGGGCAGGCTACCATTAGAATTACTAATTCCATTTTGCAATCATTAGGAAGTTTAAAAAATCCTCAAGTTAGTGATATTTTAGAATCCCACTCTCTTCATTATACAGGTATTAAATTGAAGAAACCAATGTTATTGTATAGTAGCTTAATTTCTGGCTTGGGTATCTACCAAGTTTTTGGAAGATAATTACTTTTGCCTGACTTTGGAAAGTTTTCCTTCATCAGTAATTCCAGTAAAGGTCTGAATAGTCTATGGGTGTTTCAAGCATATGAAGTGGACTGCAGACAGGCGGTATTATTCTCAGAACATGAATAATGCAGCTTTAGCCATGCTTTTGCAATATATTTATAAATTGTGGGATAAGTGATGAGGGCTGCAATTTTCCTATCACCACAATACATCTACAGCAGATGCAAATTCAGTGGGCCCCTACTCGACCTTAGATCACATGGGGAGTAGAAATACCTGCGTCAGCCTGCTGTTTACTGATTACAACTCAGCATTTAAAACAATCATATTCTTGGTTCTAATCAACAAGTTCCAAAACCTGGGCCTCTCTACCTCCCTCTGCAACTGAATGCTTGACTACCTCACCAGGACAACACAGTCATTGTGGATCTCCTCTTCACTGATATCCAAACCTGGTGAGCCTCAAGGATGTATGCTGAGCCCATTGCTCTACTCTCTCTACACCCATGACTGTGTGGCTAGACATGAAAGAACTCTTTAGTCAGCTCCTATATGCCACATTTTCAATTACTTAGGAAAAACGTGGTTTCCCTTCAGTCAGAAGATACTCTTAATCTCAATTAAGAAATTTCAGAAGACCTGACAATAAGTTTGAAATGTGATTGTCATTTTTAGTGTTTTATTGGTTTTCTCTTTCCTTTTCCGGGAAAGTGAAGTCCATTAACCCTCTGCCATGTTGTGCCTGTGGATATATTGATTTGTCACCAAGCTCTTAGTTATTTCGTATTAATTGTTGCAGGCCAATTTTGACAGATGTGTCTTCCAGGTTCAGAGTGATGTAGAGAAAAAGAGCCTCACATCATATGTGAATTTGTTAATGTCAACGTATTAGACTTTAGTAAAAATAGGACAGAAGTATTGGAAATTTGTGGTCAGGACAGATAATCTTCAAGAGTAATGTTCCCTGACTGCAAAGACCATAAAAGGCGTCCTCTTGGGGAATAGCGATCCTCATATTTATTCCAAGGGAAAACAAGTAGTTGTTTGAGATTATTTGTATACTTGTTTTAAACTGATATTTTTGGAAATGCTATTCCTCCTTGATTTTGTCAAAATAAGTGGAGCAGTGGTTATTCGGACATTGCAAATTGACACAGTGAAACCTAGATAAGCTCTTTCCTTTTTATTGCTTAGATCTGGCTGGTGGATTTTTTCCTTTGGAATGCTCTATATCACAGAACATATACAAAATGAAAGCCTTTGACTAAACAGGGGTCTCAAGAGCTATTTTGCTGAGTGAAAAGCCTTGTATCTCATGAATTAGATGATCACTTTATGTTGCACTGGTGCCACATCCATCATGCACATTAATACATGATCAGTTGTGCGTGGCTGAGAGAAGGCAAAGTTCCCAGATGACAAATTCCACTTAGCCATGATCTCATTGAATGCTTGAACAAGCTCAAGAGCTGTACATGGGAAGGAGGTACAGGAGCCTTAGGTCCCACATTACCAGTTTCAGGAACAGTTATTAACCTTCAGCCATCAGGCTCCTGAACCAGCATGGGTAACTTCACTTACCTCAACACTGAGCTGATCCCACAACATCTGACTCACTTTCAGGTTCTCAATATTTATTTGTTTGTTTGTTTGTTTGTTTGTTTGTTTGTTTATTGTATTTGCACAGTTTGCCTTCTTTTGCACATTGGTTGCTTGTAAGATTTTGTGTATAATTTTTCATTGATTTTATTGTATTTCTTTGTTCTACTGTGAATGCCTACAAGAAAGTGAATCTCAGGGTAGTATATGGTGCCAAACAATCAGTGTGACTTACATTTTTAGGTACTCCTATACCGCTACTCGTTAATGCAAATATCTAATCAGCCAATCATGTGGCAGCAACTCAATGCATAAAAGCATTGTCTAGAGGTGCAGTTGATGTTCAGACCGAACATTTTAATGGGAAAGAAATGTGATTGAAGTGACTAGAACTCACAGAGGATGGTGTGAAAATCAAAAAGCATCCAGTGAGTGGCAGTTCTGCGGGTGGAAGGGTCTCGGTAATGAGTGAGGTCAGAGGAGAATGGCCAGACTAGTTCATTGCATTGTCATTTAGTAATGCATGCATTAAGAAATGATACAATATTTCCTCTGGTATGATATCACAAAACACAGGACAGACCAAGACTGAAAAAACTGACAAAACCACATAATTATAACATATAGTTACAACAGTGCAACAATACCATAACTTGATGAAGAAGACCATGAGCACAGTAAAAAGTTCAAAGTCTCTCAAATGTCCCACATCTCACGCAGACAGGAGAAGGAAGAAAAACTCTCCCTGCCATACCCGACCACAGTCCGACTCTGAGTCGTCCGAAAAGTTTGAGCCTCCGAATCAGCTCTCCGACACCGAGTACTGAGCGCCACCTCTGTCCGAATGATTCGACCTCAATCTCGGTTGCTAATAGCAGGCAAGGCCGGGGATTTTGAGGCCTTACCTCCGGAAGAATCCCGACCGCGCAGTAACAACAGCAGCGAACGAGCGTTTCAGAAATTTCTCCAGCTGTTCCTCTGTGCTTTCACGCTCATGTTCATCAAATCAGAATTGTCCACGGCCCCTATTTAATGAATACAATATCATTTTTCACCACAGGGCTGTGCACGCGTGGCGCACTCCTCTCTCTCCTCCTGTCAGATAAATGAAGACTTCAGGATCCTCAGAAAGGACAGTTGTAGGCAATCCCTGGGAAAACAAGCAATTACCATGATGGGAGAACAATTCTGCCAAAGTGAATAGCCAATTTAATCTCAGGCACAATGTCAGAAATAAACAAACTATATTCACTGAGTTATACTACATGAAAATAGGCCCTTTGGCCCATCGAGCCCATACCAGTCATCAATCTATTTTCACTCACCCTAATCTAACCTTCATTTTATTTTGCCCATATTCCCATCTATGCCTCCATACTCTAATATTCACTTACAAACCAGGGGCAATTTACATTGCCTAATTAACCAATCAACCAATCAACCCACACTCCCTTGGATGTGGAATGGAATTGGAGCACCATTAAGATCCATGCAGTGACAACAGTACATTAAAATCCTCCAGGGACAGTGGCAGAGGTTAGGACTGAACATTGAGACAGCAACCCTACCAGCTATGTCAGTGTGCTGCCCAAAAGTACAGGCTCAACAGGTTCCTAGTAAACCTGCAATAAACTGCATCTAACACAATATGAAAGGTAAAGTACAAAACTAAGATTTTTTAAGTCACTGAAACAAGAACAGGTCAAAAGTTTTAAGTTTCTCGGGGTCAATATCACAAATGACCTGACTTGGTCCAACCAGGCAGAGTCCATTACCAAGAAGGCCCACCAGTGCCTTTACTTCCTGAGAAAACTAAAGAAATTTGTCCTGTCCCCTAAAACCCTCACTAATTTTTATAGATGCACCGCAGAAAGCATTCATCTAGGTGCATCACAACCTGGTATGGAAGTTGTCCTGTCCAAGACCGGAAGAAGCTGCAGAAGATCGTGAACACAGCCCAGCACATCACACAAACCAATCTTCCGTCCTTGGACTCACTTCACACTGCATGCTGTCGGAGAAGTGCTGCCAGGATAAACAAGGACACGGCCCACCCAGCCAAAACAATTTTCATCCCTCTTCCCTCTGGGAGAAGGCTCAGGAGCTTGAAGACTCGTACGGCCAGATTTGGGAACAGCTTCTTTCCAACTGTGATAAGACTGCTGAATGGATCCTGACCCAGATCTGGGCTGTACCCTCTAAATATCCGGACCTGCCTCTCGGTTTTTTTTTTGTACTACCTTACTTTCCCTTTTCTATTTTCTATTTATGATTTATAATTTAAAATTTTATTATATTTACTATCAATTTGTACTCCAGGGAGCGCAAAGCGCAGAATCAAATATTGCTATGATGATTGTATGATCTAGCACCAATTGTTTGGTGACAATAAACCAATAAAGTAATAAAGTAAAGAATGAATACATTTAAAATCTTTCCTGTTCTGTCGAATTCTGTTGTAAGGAGGGGCACATTTCAATTGGCTTTAATCCTTAGCAGAGACCATCTTGTGTGTGTTTTGTGCTGTTTTAAAACTCAAGAGTTATTTCTGAATTCAAAATAAATCAGTGTTTTATTATATTAATTATATTTGCTTCCACTTGTTCTGGCCTCTGTCATTCTTTTGCAAGTAGCCTGCTCTAAGCTGCTTGAAATATTGCCTGGCAACCTGGTTCAAAGGACAAATTCACAGATCTTACAATATACAGAACATTTCAAAACACCAGTAAATGCACCTCCTGCAAATATGATTAGAAAGGAAGTACATATTAACCAGGGAACATTCATTTATTTTTCAAATCTGACATTCAAACACGCTGCACTATAAACTTATCTAAACCACTTTTCTTTCTGATTCAGTGTGTTAATTTTTTGAGTATTTATATTTCCAAAGGCATGATTTAATATGCATGGGATTGATTGTTCAAATACATAAATCATTAAGGAGGAGCCATGATAGTTTGCAAACATGTGCAGGTTCCTCTAAATTAAAACGGATTTTAACTCAGATGGGGATTGCTTATTACTGACAACAACAAAATAGAGAAAATGCTTGGTCTTTCTTTTATTATGCTCCTTAAAATCCCAGTCTCTGATCTTGAGCCGTTGTCTTCATCTTTATCCTGATAACTACCATCAAAATCAGTCTCACCACATATCCATTGCCAATGCTCAATTCCCATATGGTGCTTCGATGCTTTCTGATTATAATCCATTCCCAAATCCCTAATTCATTCCATTTCTAACCCTTTTTAATCCCTATCTTTTTCCTTCTGTCGCACAACCAATCCATTCTCGTCATTATCACAGTTATCCTTACATCCAATTAATTTCTAACCATTTGCTTTTAAATATCCTCACCCCCATTTTCATCCCATTCTGATCTCTCTTATTTTCTCCAGACTTTCAGATCACACCTTCTTCTGACCCTATCTCAATCCTCATCCTAATCTCCATTCTTAAACCTTATTGCCAGTCCTATCCACATCTTCCTTGTTCCCTTCCTTGCCCTATTCCTAGATTCATCCACTTCTACTACATTTTCAATCCTTTCTGTCTTAATCCATCATTAAGAACACTTACCATCTGGGATATGCCTGTTAGTTTGAACACTAGCTCCAAATGGCCTTTCAGTTTTCTCTTTCAGTAACTAAACCATGTCCATTCCCAACCTCAAGAGTGCAGTTCCTATTCTTAATTTCATCCTATTCCTACACCAATCCCATCTCTATCATATACTCCTTCCCACTGGTGCGGCACGATGCTGTAGTGGTTAGCATAACAGTTTACTGTACCAGCGACCCGGGTTCATTTCCTGCTACTGTCATGTAAGAGGTTTGTATGTTCTCCCCCTGACCCCATGGGTTTCCTTTGGGTGCTCCAGTTTCCTCCTACAGTCCAGAGAAGTACTGATTGCTAGGTTAATTGGTCATTGTAAACATGTCCTGTGATTAAGCTAGCATTAAATCGGGGGATGGCTGGGTGGCGCAGGCTAAAGGGCTGGAAGGGCATATTCCGCATTCTAGCTCAATAAATAAATAATAAAATAAATTATTGCCTTCATTCCATAATCTTTTTCTCAACTACATCATACCCCAGTCTTGTTTATCAATACCATTCATATTCCAACCCCATTCAAATATTCCTCCTCATCACTATTGAAATTTCAGATTAATTCCAAATCACTATCTCAGTGACTAGATAAAGTTCATCTTCTTCGCTAATGTTCTCCATAATGAAATAAACCTGCCATCCTTACTCAGTCTGCCTCATGTACAAGTCCAGACCTGACACTGAAGTCAAGTCGTATCTGTCTCCTTTGTTCAGGAGCATTGAGAACGGACAATAAATTGGCTCAGCGCTTCATAAATAAATAATAAGCACATTTTACCTCCTTCCTCAAATGACATCCATATTGCCATTCTTACTACTTCCCTGTTCTAATCCAATTTGCAATCCCAATTTCATGAACATCCTCAGCCTGTCTTGGTATACATGCTTTTCTTCGTCTCCGTCACAGTTCCCAATCCCTACCCTCAGTCTCATACTCAATCCCTTCTTGTCTTGTCTTATGCCCGGCACCATTGCTATTGTAGTGTTCACACTTTTCCCCATTCTTAATCCCACTATTCCTCCAAGAGGGCCACAACCTTGTCATGGAGGTTTTCATGCCGTAATGACCTGGAGATCTGTGTTGGCTGGAGTCAGGGCTTTACGCTTTGGTTCTTGGTAGGGTCACCCATGTTAAATGGGTCAAAGGATAGAGGCTAGACTAAAAGTGGTCTAACAGTCCTCCAGGTTCAGGGGTTCAGCTCAGGGCTAACAAGCCTACCTGGTAATAGAAAATTGTTATGGAACCACAATGAAGAGTCCGACATCTGGGTGTGACAGTACTCCTGAGTCTCCACCCAGGACTTGTATGACTGACAGTAGTGAAAACCAAGAGGAAGCTACTGACATGATGAAGGAAGCCTTGAACACTGCCAGAAATGGAGGTCATTACATTGCTTCCTTGAATACCAGCAGTGTAATGGGCAGTAAGTAAGTCATCCCACCATTGGCCCTACTTCCAAAATCACTGTTACTAGCATCTTCAAGGAGCTGTGCCTCAGAAAATCGACTTCCATCATTAAGCACCCCCATCACCCAGGACAAGCCCTCTTCTCATTGTTACCATCAGGTAGGAGGTACAGAAGCCTAAAGGCACTCACTCAGCAATTCAGGAACAGCTTTTTCCCCTCTGCCATCTGATTTCTAAATGGACATTGAACCCATGAACACTACCTCACTACTATTTATTAATTTCTGTTTTTGCACTACATATCTTAATTTAACTATTTAATACTCATACATATACATTTATATATCTAATGTAATTCAGTTTTTGTTCTATATTGATCATGTATTGCATTGTACTGCTGCTGCAAAGTTAACAAATTTTATGACATATGCTGATGATATTAAAGATGATTCTGATTCTGATCCTTAAATTTGATCTGAAATAATTTCATCATCTTCTCTGCTTCAATCTGTTCCTTCAACAGACTCAAGCTCGCTCCCCTATTCCTCTTCACTATTTCCATTTACTCACATCCTATCCTCAGCATATTCCCACTGCATGCTCATTTGCACCCACATTCATGCATTTGGCAATTATTGCCAGCCTGTCATGAAACAAAAACTCTAAGATTGCCTATCAGCTTCTCAAGCAAGTAAATATGACAACCATATGGAATGCATTCAGAACAACTTCCCACTGATACTTTATCATGCAGTCCATACTTGACCAAATATTCCATCAAAGCTTTTTTTTTCACCTTGCTGTGTGAAGAAATGAACAATTCTGCTAGAACTCTACGACATGCATCAGCAGACAAGCTGATATGATTGTTTATCTATGAATTTTTGTGAAGGGAATCTTCAATTCAAGCACATCCATACACAGTGAGATCTACGACAGAATTTCCTTTTCTGTATATTATCATCATTCCTTGTTAACATTATTTGCAATCCTGGACTTCAAATTGGTTCTGAGCAGAGAATAAAGTGACACCCATCTCATCAGAAATTCCATTCATATCTGGATTCTATGTATTTGCCTAGCAAAGCAGTTCCTGATTAATTATCTCAGAGACTCATAAAGCTACACATCAGTGTAAAAACATAAAAGCTTTTTACTTCAGTGGCATCATGATAAACTCTGTTCGATGCAGAGAGATCACCACAAAAACAGATTTTTCTCAGGTGGAGTTCTGATTTCATTTTATCCAACCTCTGCAGCTACGACCATGAATTTTGCATCATTTTCTCTCATGTCATCTTGAATAGCCATGGCTCTGGTAGTGGCATCTGCACTCTATGTATTTGTACACTATTGAGGGAGTGCAGCACAGCTGAAGGTTTTGGGTTCAATTGCGACATTAAACAAGCCAAGGGGTGGCAAAGCTGTGGAATTCATTGCCACAGATGGCTGTGGAGGCCAAGCCTTTGGGAATATTTAAAGTGGAGGCTGATAGGTTCTTGATTAGTAAGAATGTCAAAGGTTATGGGCAGAAGGCAGGATAATGGGGTTGAGAGGGATAATAAATCAGCCATGATGGAATGGGGGAGCAGGTTCAATGGGCCAAATGGCCTAATTCTGCTCCTATGGTCTTATATTTGCCTTCTCAGATAGATGTGAAAGACTCCATGTCACTATTTTGAAGCAAGTAAATTCCAGACAGAACTTTAATAAAACAGCTACAATCCCTTAGCTAACTTCAATGAAACAGATACAATATCACACTCCTGTGTGATAGAGCTAGTTGTGAGCAAATTGGCTATCAGATTTCATATATCATAATAGTGACTGCATTTCAAAAGCTACATTTCAAACATTCTCGGACTTGCTAACACCTTGGAAGCTACCAAAGAAATGCAAGAATAAAGATCTTAATGTCTGTCAGCTCATTTAATAGTTGCTCCAGGTGGCTCAGGAGCCAGAAGCTGAGGTTGTCTGTGAGACATTTGGTGCCAGTGTTTTTTCTCAGAGATCTCCCACAACCATCACAGTGAGGGCTGACAAAACATGTACGATTGCAAACTTCTGAAACAAGTGTTGCGAAAATGTAGATTAAAGTGATGAATCAGCAGCGAATCAGCACAATCCAATTATGTTTCTACCGTGTACAGCAATATCTGAGCCTGAGAAAATATTGAGAAAGCACATAAGAAAAGCCAGAAAACAGCTTGTACTTCCCAGTGCTTGAATACAGTTTACTTGGATTCAGATTATAATCCTTGCACCATATTTGCTTACCTGCATCACACTTTTTCTGTTCAAAGTTCAAAGTAAATTTATTATCTAAGTGCATGTAAGTCACCATATACAGCCCTGAGGTTCATTTTCTTGCAGGTAGACACAGTAATTCTAAGAAACACTATAGAATCCATATAAGACTACACCGAAGGACGGGCAAAAGACAATGAACTTTGTTGTCTTTTGTAGACCAAAAAGAAAAAACAACAGTAAACAAATAATAATAAATAAATAAGCAATGAATATTGAGAACATGAGTGGAAGAATCCTTGAGAGTGAGTCCATAGGTAGTGGGAATATTTCAGTGATGGGGCGAGTGAAGTTACCCCCTCTGGTTCAAGAGCCTGATGTTTGAGGGGTAAAACTGTCCCTGAACCTGGTGTGTGAGTCCTGAAGCTCCTGTATCTTCTTCCTGATAGCAACAGTGAGAAGAGATCATGACCTGGGTCGTGAGGGTCCCTGATAATGGATGCAGCTTTCTTGCAACAATGCTTTGTATGGATGTGCTCACTTGTGGGAAGGGCATTACCCTTGATGAACTGGGTTGTATCCACACTTTTTATAGGATTTTGCTTTCAAGGGCATTAGTGTTTCCATACCAGGCCATGTTACAACCAGTCAAAAAACTCTCCACTACACGTCTACAGAACTTTGTCAAAGTTGTAGTTATCATGACGAAGCTTTGCAAACTTATTAAGAAGTAGAGGGTAGTGTTATTGTAACACTACATTCTGCACTCTCTTATCGTATTCATTTTGGACTACCTCGACATATTTACAAATGTATCAAAAGCTTCTCATTGTTTCACTGTATTTGAGACCTGCTGAAGGGTTTCGACCCAAAACGTCAACCGTACTTTTTTCCATAAATGCTGCCTGGCCTGCTGAGCTCCTCCAGCATTTTGCGTGTGTTTCACTGTATCTCAGTATATGTGACAATAATAATTACAAATTCTATATGGCGATACAGATCCATTTAACCTTATAATATTTTATTGGAATATTGGATCTAATTTTTTTCTTGTTCTCAGAAGTTTGGAATCCCAGACTGAAATCCTGCCTCAACAAGGACCTTGACCCATTGAATTTGCCTATCGCCACAACAGGTCAATGGCAGATGCAATCTGAATGGCTCTTCACACGGCCTGTCCCACAATCATTCCCACAATCCTGATTGAGAAGTTACAGAACCTGGGCCTCTGTACCTCCCTCTGCAATTGGATCTTCGACCTCCCAACCGGAAGACCACAGTCTGTGTGGATTGGTGATAACATCTCCTCCTTGCTGACGATGAACACTGGTGCACCTCAGGGGTGTGTGCTTAGACCACTGCTCTACTCTCTGTATACACATGACTGTGTGGCTAGGCATAGCTCAAATATAATCTATAAATTTGCTGATGATACAACCATTGTTAGTAGAATCTCAGATGGAGACAAGAGGGTGTACAGGAGTGAGATATACCAACTAGTGGAGTGGTGTTGCAACAACAACCTTGCCCTCAATGTCAGTAAGATGTCAGTAAGATGAAAGAGCTTATTGTGAACTTCAGGAAGGGTAAGACGAAGGAACACATACCAATCCTCATAGAGCGATCAGAAGTGGAGAGAGTGAGCAGTTTCAAGTTCCTGCGTGTCAAGATCTCTGAGGATCTAACCTGGTCCCAACATTTTGGTGTAATTATAAAGAAGGCAAGAGAGCAACTACACTTCATTAGGAGCCACACATCAAAGTTGCTGGTGAACGCAGCAGGCCAGGCAGCATCTGTAGGACTCATGTGTTGCTTGAATTTCCAGCATCTGCAGAATTCCTGTTGTTTACACTTCATTAGGAGTTTGAAGAGATTTGGCATGTCAACAAATACACTCAAAATCTTCTATAGATGTACCATGGAGAGCATTCTGACAGGCTGCATCACTGTCTGGTATGGGGGGGCTACTGCACAGGACCAAAAGAAACTGCAGAAGGTTGTAAATTTAGTCAGCTCCATCACGGATCCTAGCCTGCGAAGTACCCAGGACATCTTCAGTGAGCGGTGTCTCAGAAAGGCAGCGTTCATTATTAAGGACCTCTAGCACCCAGAGCATACCCATTTCTCACTGTCATCATCAGGTAGGAGGTACAGAACCCTGAAGGCACACATTCAGCGATTCAGGAACAGCTTTTTCCCCCCTGCCATCCAATTCCTAAATGGGCATTGAACCCGTGAACATTACCTCACTTTTTTAATATGTATTATTTCTGCTTTTGCACGAATTTAATCTAGTCAATATAAGTATACTGTTATTTATTTATTTATTTATTTATTTATTTATTATTACTACTTTTTTCTTCTATATTATGTATCGCATTGAACTGCTGCTGCTAAGTTAACAAATTTCACGACACATGCCGTTGATAATAAACCTGATTCTGATTCTGATTCTGAAATCTCAACGTAGTATGGACAAAAATGGAGCATGAGGGTGTGGAGGTTTAGCTGAGACCCCCAGCTGTTAGCTTTAATTGGGGATGCCTGGGAGGACCTTGTACTTATTACAAACATGTCAATGTCATAAGAACATTAGAAAAAACAACAGGAGTAGCCATCTGGGCCATGGAGCTCGCTCCACCTTTCAATCAGACCATGGCTGATCTGGCAGTGCTCTCAGCTCCACCTGCCTGTCTTTTCACCATAACCCTTAATTCCCCATCTATGCCAAAAAATCTACCTAACCGTGTCCAAACGATACTTAACGAGGTAGCCTCTACTGCTTCCCTGGGCAGTGAATTCCACAGAGTCACTACTCTCTGGAAGAAGCAGTTTCTACTCATCTCCATCCTCTGCATCTTGAGGCAATGTACCCCAAGTCTCTCATCTCACTGACCAGTGGTAAAACCATGCTATTGAACAAAACAGCAATTTACAACATAGGTGTTATGCAGTACGTTTATAGCCAACACAACATAAGGCTCACCCATGTCTGAATATGTTTTGGGCAAAATCTGTAGGAATTTTTAACAACAGGAATCAGCTAGGAATTGTCCAATCTCTTAATGTGTTTTATCATCATCAATCGCTTAAGTGTAATCTCTATATAAAAAAGGTATAGTGTAGACAAGCAGAGCTTTCTGAACATTAGCAGTTCTATGAAATATCAAATCAACCGGTTTTCTATTGGATTTCTTCTGATTCTAGCTGTGCCTTGATTTACATCTTCATTACTTGGGGCTGATTGACAGTGAAGGCTGGGAGGGATGATTGATCGACGTGCCAGAATTTTAATTTAAGCTTTGATTTGTTCACACTCCTCTTCTGAGTAACATGCTAAGTACTGCGCTAAGGTTATGAGGTTGTGAGCTTTCTTCTGCAGGTGTAGCTGTCGTCTCATTTTCCATGTGGCAGATTTTACTAACACGTACAGAGCCAAAGACAGTGAAGCCTTTCATTTCCTTTGAGTTTTGTTATGTCACCTTTTTAGATCAAGCGTATTCCATGAGAAGTAGAGAAATAATCAGTGTCCACAGAATTAGTAATAGTTTTTGGCTGACACAGTACTGAGGTAAGGTAAAATAATCTTGCAGTTTCTGGCTAGGATGACTCAGTGGCAAATCTTCCATCTGTCTGCTCTTCAACCAGATGGTCATAGGCTTGAAAGCAGGCCTGCCAGTCAATCAAATCCACTTGTCACTGTTGAACACAGGTATCATTAGTTTGTAGTTCAGGTGTTTGATGGAACAGTATGATATAGATAGACTTCCATGGCATGATGCCTCATTACATCTGTCAGAAGTGTCTCAAAGACCCAAGAGAGATCACCACGGAGTGTGAAGAACGTTATTAAGCAGAAGATATGGTGAGATTCTTGAGTTCAGGTGAGCACATCTTGATCATGAGTTACAATTCAGAAATGTAAAATGCATCTAATTTTTTTCCAGTGTTCTCTCCCTGGTTTTTTTTCAATGTCACTCTCTTGAGGAGTACCACTCCTGCTCTAGATTCTCCATATGCCCCCATCTCCACCCTACAGTCTATAAAATAGCCATTGCTTATGCATGAATGACAGATGGTTGACACCTGTTCCATTCCTAGCGGCAGGGAACATCAATTCCTAAGTCTAATTCTGCCGGAACATATCAAAAATCAAAACACTACATTTGCTGGAAAACTGACATAAAAGTAGATGATGCTGAAACCATTTTGCAAGGGGAAGCAGCATCTGTGTAGAATGTAGCAGAGTTAATGTTTCAGACTGAAGATCCCTGGGTAGTCAAAACTGCCCAATGCACCACTGGCGCCAGACTACCCGCCATCAAGGACATGTATACAGAAAGGTGCTGGACAAAGGCCAGCAATATCATGGAGTATCCCACACACCCTGCTCATGGACTGTTTGTCCCATTTCGGGAGGAGGCTCATAACGCCCACACCAGCATCACCTGACTCAAAAACAGTTACTTTCCCTGAGGAGTAGGGCTGACCAACACCTCCACCCACCACAACCTGCACCACCACTACTTTATCATTTCCTGTCAGAACCACCTTGCGTAAAGACTCTCCTCTAACTACTGTCACTTTATGCACGTACAATCTATGTATATAAGCTATCTTATGTATCTATATTTATTGTTTTTCATTATTGTGTTCTTTATCTTATTGGGCATTTTTATGCTGCATCAGATTCAGAGTGCAATTATTTCACTGGACTAGAAATCTCATGGACTGGAAATGGCATTAAAAGATCGTGAATCTTGAATCATAATATTAACTCTATTGCACTTTCCACAGACACTGCCTGACTTGTTAAGTGCTTATAGCCTTATTTAATTTTACTGCAGCAGTGCTTTCACCAAGTTGCATCAGGAATCGTAGATGATCTTCCCTGAAATAGGAATGTTGAATCTAGCTGATGCATTGCCAATACCACCTAGTCTGATGGCTACCTCATCGCAGAGCATTGGACCAGACTGGCAGTCTTGGTTTGTATCTCTCAGTGGCACACCACACTGCTGCTTCCTTCATCTGGCCTGAAATGGTTTTGTTCAGCTGTTCCTTATTTGGATCAAATTGAATGTAGCTTTGTTAAACTTCCAAAAAATATCTGAAGTCAGTGTGCCATAAGGAAAATATACAGTTCCCCTCTGTGATTCCCTATGGCCTGATGATCATAAAGGTCTATTGTATCTGGCAATGGGGTTGCAGAGAAGAAATTATGCTAGTGTTGGTTAAGCAAACTCATTGGTAGACTGACTGTTAAGTCTAGTATATCAGTTGAGCAAAGAAAACATATCTTTGCCTCTGCCACTACTGTACTTATTTCAGAACATTTCATACGAGAATAATTGAACAGACAGATACTTTTAAACCTCGGAATGGCTTTAGCCTCTTTTACTGCGTTACGCTAATGAGAAAGTTGCACCTGATTCCCAAAGTACAATGAGATCTGATAAACTGATACAGTTCTGTAATTTTAACAAGCAGATTGTGTCAGAAATCATTTGTGATTCTATGTATATTCATTAATTTTGCATGATGGATAGACAATGGTATTTTAAAGCATAAATTTTGGTAACAATAGTGTTTGTCCTCCCAGGAAGGTTGTTACAAGGGTACACGGGGAGAACTAGTCGTCTCAACGTTAGAGATGTGAGAACATAAATTGACTGGACAGGCACCTCAGGACTTGTCACTGTTACTAAATCCAGTGCATGTTTAGCAAGAAAGTGGAAACAAATGAGTTTAGCACTTCACAGATTCAAGGGCTTTTGCTATTTTTATATTATGTTTCTTTATTATGAAATTCCCTAGTCAATTAGGTGTTCGAGTGTCCCACTTGGTTTAGTGTTCCTATGGATTTCTAATATTAAAGATAGATCATATTACATCATGTAATTTTATCAGTTAAAATCAGCTGACATCTGTAATGTGGCTGAAAACATCAATGAGATTTGATGTACTTCCCTGGGATATGAGAAGTGTTAGATTTGAAACATTGACTATTTCTGTTTCATAGAACATAGAAGATCACAGCACAAAGCATCTCCTTCGACGCACGATTATGTGTTGACCTTTTAGCATTCTCGCAGATTATTCTAATCCTTCCTTCATACATAGCCCTCCATTTTTCTATCATTCATGTTCCTATCTAAGCTTCTTAAATGCCCCTAATGTGTCTGGCTCTACCACCACCCCGGGAGGGTGTTCCACACACTCACCACTCTCTGTGTAAAGAACTTGCAGTACTGTGCAAAAAGCCTTGTGCACCTCTATCAAGTCATCGCTGATCCTCCACTGTTTCCTTCAAACATTGATTATTACAAGTCCTCCTGATTTATCTTTCAGATATCTAGCACTGTTGTAATTCGTGTTTGCTTATGGTGGCTAGTATTATACAACTTTTGCCAGATACAAATGTAGAAATGCATTTTGCTACACCACATTAATATTAACTGACCATTATGTATGATCATACTGTACATTGCTGGTAGACAGCAATGAGAAAGTGTGAAGACATCTCCGATTCTGACATGCCATTAACCTACTTGCTTAATGCTCACTGTCCACCATCTGCATTGGAAGGCTCAGCAGACCAGTACCTATAAGAAGGTTACTGAAACTCTAAGCAAAGGGAGAGAATTTTTAAGTTAGATCATCCCTCTGCATTGTGGATCATTAACACCTTCCTGCTTGGATCCATCAAAATTTTCCATCAGAAGTTTCTAATGTTAGGTCCAAAATCCACCAGGAACAATATTCCTGTTTCTTTTCTCCTTTGCAATGAATGTATAATATTTGTAAAAGGGGATAAGGGGATATAGAGAGGGAGTTCTTGGGAGTGGGAGAGGGGAGTAAATAGTGAAGAGGTTTTGTCAGGCCACATTGCTCCACATTCCCAATGGCATTAGGTGTTTATTGCAGGAAAGTTTTGCTTCACTAGCTCAGGTCTGTGGGATAAGTTCAGTTGCAAGTCTGGATGAAATAGATTTGACACCACTTCTAATCCATGCCCACTTTAGACTACACTATCCTGAGCATTGATGGTGTATGTGAAAGGGTAAAAACTGCTCACACCTTGATGGGAAAAATATTCTTATTCTACCTTTGTTCTCTTCTCTTTAGAATGACGATTGATGCCAGGACAGGGCACTGTAGATGTTAGCAGCTGGCTACACTTGATAACCAATGTTAAGGGTTATGGGGCAAAAGAAGGGATACAGAATTAGGTTAACTCTATCAAAACAACATCCCACTGCATGTAGAAATAATGGATGCAGGGTGCTAAATGGCCTGTTTACATTACTCTGTGTCCATGTTTATCACAGCACCCATTCATCATGCCAATCTGTGGGCACTCTGTTGGTATTTATTATTGCATCATCCCTGCTGTAACATATCTGGCTGTTATCATCTGACATTAATAAAGGTAGACTTCTGCGCTTAGGTAAATGGATCATCGTTAAATGTGACCATCATGTGGCCAGAAATAAAACATTGTTCCTTTGCCCTCCTCCAAAGGATTGCAACATTAAGAATGCAAGAAAATTAGAAAAAGAGCCAAATATACATAAATCATTCACCTCCTCATATCCACTCTTTCCTCCACTAAGATCTTGGCTGATCTATTATCTCAGTGCCACTTTCTTGACCTATTCCTATGTCTTTCTATTTCCTTAATATCCAAAAAAATCTATGAGTCTCCGTCTTGAATATACTTATCAACTGAGTTTCTTTGAGAATTCAAAGGCTCACCACCTTTGAGTGAAGAAGCTGCTTCTCATCTCAGTCTTGAATGACTGAGCTTTTATTTAATCTTTTGAACCCTTATTCCCAGACAAGCCACCCTGAGGCAACATTATTCACATGCCTACCCTATCAGGCCCGTTATGAAATTTGGATTTTTCAAAAAAATATTATCTGTCTCTTCTAAACTCTAGAAAGTGGGGGCCCAATTTGCTTGATCACTCCTCATACGACATGCCTGTCCCTCTCCACACTGTGCCCTCCATTCCCAGGAAACCATTTGATGACCCTTCATTGCACTTCCTCTGTCTCAAGTATAACCCTCCTCTGCTAGGGTGATTGGTGGTGTAGATAATATTTCAGTTTCATTCTCACAAAGAGCTTAAGTAACTGCAGTAAGACATTTTATTACTCGTGCTCAAATCCTCTTGCAACAAAATCCAATATATTAATTGAACTGTAGGGTAATGTAATGAGTAGAAACATATGCATGACTCACAACCACTGACATTGCGTTGGGGTTCACTTCAAGAGGCTGGTCTGACGTGATGACATAATGATGTAAAGTTTTTACTCCGCTTTATGTTCTGTGTTTGGCTGACAATAAAAGAGAGTTTCCTTTAAACTTAAAATGCCACAAATCATTTTATGTATGAAAACCTACAGTGGTGACCCCAATGCTTTAGGACAATTCCGGAGTTATTCAACATGTTGGCCTATGCAATTGCTTTCCTATTGCTGGAGTTTTGGGAGCAAAATGCCGTCGCTTTGTTTATACAAGCTGAGGCTCAATTCAGGCTGCAATAAATCTCCATTGATGATGCCAAATATTATTATGTAGTAGTGATGCTCAGCAGTTCCATGGCAGTGAGAGTGGTGAATGCAAAAAAAAAATCGTATGCTGAAAACTCACCTTCTACAGACTTTTGGACTATTGGAGTCTGTGCGCGCCAAATTCTTGCTCTCCTTGCCTGGCCTGGGGAATGCTAGCACTTGTTGTCTCCTGGGAAATCACCGTCCTTATTTTATCTTTAAAGAACTCTTTATACAGCTTTTATAGATATGTGAAAAGGAAAAGACTGGTAAAGACAAATGTAGGTCCCCCACAGACAGAAACAGGTGAATTGATTATGGGGAGCAAGGACATGACAGACCAATTGAATAATTACTTTGGTTCTGTCTTCACTAAGGAGGACATAAATAATCTTCCAGAAATAGTAAGGGACAGAGGGTCCAGTGAGATGGAGGAACTGAACGAAATACATGTTAGTAGGGAAGTGGTGTTAGGTAAATTGAAGGGATTGAAGGCAGATAAATCCCCAGGGCCAGATGGTCTGCATCCTAGAGTGCTTAAGGAAGTAGCCCAAGAAATAGTGGATGCATTAGTGATAATTTTTCAAAACTCGTTAGATTCTGGACTAGTTCCTGAGGATTGGAGGGTGGCTAATGTAACCCCACTTTTTAAAAAAAGAGGGAGAGAGAAACCGAGGAATTATAGACCAGTTAGCCTAACGTCGGTGGTGGGGAAACTGCTGGAGTCAGTTATCAAAGATGTGATAACAGCACATTTGGAAAGCGGTGAAATCATCGGACAAAGTCAGCATGGATTTGTGAAAGGAAAATCATGTCTGATGAATCTCATAGAATTTTTTGAGGATGTAACTAGTAGAGTGGATAGGGGAGAACCAGTGGATGTGGTATATTTGGATTTTCAAAAGGCTTTTGACAAGGTCCCACACAGGAGATTAGTGTGCAAACTTAAAGCACACGGTATTGGGGGTAAGGTATTGATGTGGATGGAGAATTGGTTAGCAGACAGGAAGCAAAGAGTGGTAATAAACGGGACCTTTTCAGAATGGCAGGAGGTGACTAGTGGGGTAACACAAGGCTCAGTGCTGGGACCCCAGTTGTTTACAATATATATTAATGACTTGGATGAGGGAATTAAATGCAGCATCTCCAAGTTTGCGGATGACACGAAGCTGGGTGGCAGTGTTAGCTGTGAGGAGGATGCTAAGAGGATGCAGAGTGACTTGGATAGGTTGAGTGAGTGGGCAAATTCATGGCAGATGCAATTTAATGTGGATAAATGTGAAATTATCCACTTTGGTGGCAAAAATAGGAAAATAGATTATTATCTGAATGGTGGCCAATTAGGGAAAGGGGAGGTGCAACGAGACCTGGGTGTCATTATACACCAGTCATTGAAAGTGGGCATGCAGGTACAGCAGGCGGTGAAAAAGGCGAATGGCATGCTGGCATTTATAGCGAGAGGATTCGAGTACAGGAGCAGGGAGGTACTACTGCAGTTGTACAAGGCCTTGGTGAGACCACACCTGGAGTATTGTGTGCAGTTTTGGTCCCCTAATCTGAGGAAAGACATCCTTGCCATAGAGGGAGTACAAAGAAGGTTCACCAGATTGATTCCTGGGATGGCAGGACTTTCATATGAAGAAAGACTTGATGAACTGGGCTTGTACTCGTTGGAATTTAGAAGATTAAGGGGGGATCTGATTGAAACGTATAAAATCCTAAAGGGATTGGACAGGATAGATGCAGGAAGATTGTTCCCGATGTTGGGGAAGTCCAGAACGAGGGGCCACAGTTTGAGGATAAAGGGGAAGCCTTTTAGGACCGAGATTAGGAAAAACTTCTTCACACAGAGAGTGGTGAATCTGTGGAATTCTCTGCCACAGGAAACAGTTGAGGCCAGTTCATTGGCTATATTTAGGCGGGAGTTAGATATGGCCCTTGTGGCTATGGGGATCAGGGGCTTTGTCCTGGATAAGGTGGCTAGATCTCTCCTTGGCGCAGATTTCCTGTGTGCCCAAAGATTGTTGGCTTATCTTAAGAACTGTCAGCTTGTGGATGTCGAGGACTTTGGGTCATTATCCTGTTCCCTAGGCAAGTTCCCCACAACGACTCTGTCAAGCACATGCATCACTGCATGTGAGTTTACTTGACTGCTAGATGAATTCCCAAACCTCACCAAACGCACATTCTCAACTACTGTCACAAAACATGGGGTAAAGTTAGTTTTTTTTTAAAAGCCTGATTTAGTTAAGGGCTTCCATTAGGTTCTTGTGTGCTTGTAGACTTGTTGGCACATTTATACAGAAAGTTAATTTTTTTCTCAGGTTGACTTAGTTAGGGGTTACCATGGGGTGCTTGTGTGCTCGGCAGACACCCCCAAAATAGCTGTGATAAGCCCATTCGGCCTCTTTGAGTTTCTGTGCACATTGTTTGGGTTGAAAAACGCAGCACCGACTTTCCACCGGCTGATGGACTCTGTATTGAAAGACTTAGATTTTCTTTTGGTTTACCTGGATGACATACTTGTCACCGGTGCATCCAAATCCGAACACATATCAGATCTCCGTATGCTTTTCGAGTGCTATAGCCACATGGGTTGATTATTAATCCTGCTAACTGTCAACTTGGGTTGTCAACCATTGACTTTCTTGGCCATCGCATCTCCACAGAAGATGCAGAACCCCTCCCTTCCAAAGTCTCTGCATTTATGGAATTCCCACTGCCCCACTTCATTCCACAAGCTGCAGTACTTATGCTCTCTCTGCATAGTGCCCTTAAAGGCAATGCCCCTAATCGTATGCTTGACTGGTCAGCGGACGTGACCAGAGCATTTAATGACACCAAATGAACTCTTTCTAACGTGACCCGTTAGAATATACAATATTTACAATATACATTAATGATTTAGATGAAGGGATTAAAAGTAACATTAGCAAATTTGCAGATGACACAAAGCTGGGTGGCAGTGTGAAATGTGAGGAGGATGTTATGAGAATGCAGGGTGACTTGGACGGGTTGGGTGAGTGGGCAGATGCATGGCAGATGCAGTTTAATGTGGATAATTGTGAGGTTATCCACTTTGGTGGCAAGAACAGGAAGGCAGATTACTTTCTGAATGGTATTAAGTTAGGAAAAGGGAACTACAATGAGATCTAGGTGTCCTTGTTCATCAGTCACTGAAAGTAAACATCCAGGTACAGCAGGCAGTGAAGAAAGCTAATGGCATGCTGGCCTTCATAACAAGGGGAATTGAGTATAGGAGCAAAGAGGTCCTTCTGCAGCTGTACAGGTCCCTGGTGAGACCACACCTGGAATAGTGTGTACAGTTTTGGTCTCCAAATTTGAGGAGGGACATTCTAACTATTGAAGGAGTGCAGCGTAGATTCATAAGGTTAATTCCCGGGATGGCATGACTGTCATATGTTGACAGATTGGAGCGACTGGGGTTGTATACACTGGAATTTAGGATGAGAGGGGATCTGATTGAAACATATAAGATTATTAAGGGATTGGACATGCTAGAGGCAGGAAACATGTTCCCAATGTTGGGGGAGCCCAGAACCAGAGACCACAGTTTAAGAATAAGGGGTAGACCATTTAGAACGGAGTTGAGGAAAAACTTTTTCACACAGACGGTTGTGGTTCTGTGGAATGCTCTGCCTCAGAAGGCAGTGGAGGCCAATTCTCTGGATTCTTTCAAAAAAGAGTTAGATAGAGCTCTTAAAGATAGCGGAGTCAAGGGATATGGGGAGAAGGCAGGAAAAGGGTACTGATTGTGGATGATCAGCCATGATCACAGTGAATGGTGGTGCTGGCTCGAAGGGCTGAATGGCCTACTCCTGCTCATATTGTCTATTGTCTATTGTCTATTGACCCAACGGGTGTACCCATAACCATTACTACTGATGCATCAAACTATGCTGTAGGTGCTGTGCTATTCATGAACAGCGTGTGGCAGCTGCTCACCTTTTTCAGCGAGCAGCTCCATACGGCCAAAAGGAAGTACAGGACGTTTGATCACGAGCTTCTTGGTCTCTTACTGGCTGTCCGCCATTTTCGTTTTCTACTAGAGGGTTGCCACTACACAGCATACGTTGACCACAAACCCCTTGCGCATGCGATGGCCAAAATATCGGATCCTTGGTCTGTACTGCAGCAACACCATCTAGCCTACATATCAAAGTTCACAAATGCCATGCAACACATCAAGGGGAAAAATAATACCGTGGCCGATTGCTCTCACAGTCAGCCGTCGAGGCCCTACATGTTGGGGATAACTACATTGAAATGGCAGCCAACCAAGCTACTGACCCAGATGTCCAGGCTTACTGAACAGCAGTCATGAGCCTACAGTTAGCTGACATTAAATTTGGGGAAGCTGGGGATTCTCTCCTGTGCGATGTCTCAACTGGTCGCCCTTGCCCCATAGTACCCGCAAACTGGAGATTGCTTTAAACTCCACTTGTGGCCTCTCGCATCTGGGTTGGAAGGCCTCACAGAAACTGGTTTCACTGAGGTTGGTGTGGCGCAACCTTAGAAAGGACATGCGCGATGGGAGTGTAGCCTGTGTGGAGTGCCAGTGGGTCAAAATAAACCGTCTTGTTCAGGCACCATTGGCACCTTTCAGATCCCTGAGCGACAGTTTGATTATGTCAATGTGGACCTGGTTGGTCCTCCTTGCCCCTCCCACAGTTTCACACGGCTCCTGACCATGGCAGACCGTGCCACCCGGTGGCCAGCGGTCATCCCTCTGGCATCACTGACAGCCACAGACATGGCTTGGGTGTTCATCAGCACCTGGGTTGCTCGGCTTGGGGCACCCTATCTGACCGCAGTCCACAATTCACATCAGACCTCTGGGCTGTGATGGCCAGAGCCTCAGCATTAGGCCACATCACGTCACGGTGTATCACCCGCAGTCCAATGGCCAATGCGAGCGGTTTTGCTGCTCCTTAAAGGTTGCGCTGAGTGTTTCCATGATGGATGAGTGTTGGTATGATCACCTCCTGTGGGTCCTGCTGGAGCTCAGAACGGCTTCAAAAGAAGACCCGCAGTTGTCTGCAGCTGAGTTGGTATACGGGCAGCCATTATGAGTGCCATGTGATTTTATTCCTGACGCTATGACCACCTGGTCGGCCTCTTAGCAGCGTTCCACCCACTCTCCTCAGGAAACTCAATTCCTTTGCACCTATTCCTACCTCGCATCACGATGTATAGCACTCCTGACTTCCTGTTGACCTACATTCTGCCTCGCTCATTTTTGTCCACCAACAACCCCTTAGGCCCCTTTCTAACGGCCTGTTCCGCATTTTGGAATGGAGAGAAAAGACTTCTATTGTAGATAGGAGGGGTAAACCTGAATGTGTTTCGCCTTAAACCCACTCACCAAGATTTGGAGGATTCCGTTATCACGCCTTTGGCATCACGACATGACCGTGAGCGTGTCAACGTGCCTCTGGATGAGCCAGAGGCACCTGCTGTTCCTCCACCCATGGAACACAGAACCCGAGCCGAGCGGCTCGTCTGAGCTCCAGAAAGGCTCACAATGCCTGTTTCAGTGAATTCTAAGGGGTTTGGGTCCTGTGCTGGGTAATGTAATGGGTGGAAACATATCCATAATTCACAACCACCGATATTCTGCTGGGGTTCCCTTTCAGAGGCTGGTCTGCTGTGGTGACATGGAGTTTTTACCACGCTTTATGTTCTGTGTTTGGTTGACAATAAAAGAGAGTCGCTGTTTCCCTTAAACCTAACAAGCCTCTGCCACTTTATTTATGAAAACTTCTATCTGCTCAATGAAACCTTTATGTTAAGTTCCAGTGATTTGTACATAAGGACCCACAGAACTCCCTGAGCACCAGCACTTTTCAATGTCACAACATTTATTACCAGTTTCTCATTTTTCAACATTACCTTCTTTAACACACCATATTCTGCAAATGCTGGAAATCCAGAGCAACACAAAATGCTGGAGGAACTCTGGTCAATCAGCATCCATGGAGAGGAATATATACATGTCTATATTTCAGGCCTAGACCCTTCATCAGGATCATCTATCTGCCACGAACTTGCACTTTCATGATGCTAGTCCATATCCCCCCGAAGTCTTCCTGTATCCTGAAATATTGCATACAATCCAGCTTTGAATCACGAGCGAACTTGGAGACTGTGCCTAGCACCAACTCCCCTTATCAAAATATGGTTTCAAAAAGTTTGGGCACCACTAACATCTTCATGACATTGAATTAATTATAACTTCACAAAGTTATTCCTGCTTTGTATCACTGAACCAATCCTCAGTCTTTGTTGGTATATAACATCCAATCTCTAATTTGTTTAAATACCTCTTTTATGACATTTTATCAGAGGTTTTCTCACAGGCTAATATGCCATGACATTAGCCTGTCATTAGCTACAACCTCAAAAAGCTAATGGATTTGTCATACATGATTTCCCTCTCATAAATCCTTGTTGACTCTGCCTAATCCTATTATAGTTCTGATGTTTTATCATTTTCCTTATTATTGTTATCAGGCTAACTGATCTAGATTTCCTTAACTTTCTCTCCCTTTTGTCTATATTCAATCTGCAGGAACTGTTCTAAAATCTATGAAATTCTGGAAGATGAAAAACCAGTTCTGGCAAAGTGTCTAACTTAGTTTCTCTTTTCGTAGATGCTGTCTAACCTCCTGAAAGCTGTTAGCATTTTCAGTTTTTATTTGATATCTATGCCCTTCCTCTGATTATAGAACATAGAACACAGAACATAGAATAGTACAGCACAGTACAGGCCCTTCAGCCCACAATGTTGTGCTGACCCTCAAACCCTGCCTCCCATATAAGTCCCCACCTTAAATTCCTCCATATACCTGTCTAGTAGTCTCTTAAACTTCACTAGTGTATCTGCCTCCACCACTGACTCAGGCAGTGCATTCCATGCACTAACCACTCTCTGAGTAAAAAACCTTCCTCTAATATCCCCCTTGAACTTCCCACCCCTTACCTTAAAGCCATGTCCTCTTGTATTGAGCAGTGGTGCCCTGGGGAAGAGGCGCTGGCTATCCACTCTACCTATTCCTCTTATTATCTTGTACACCTCTATCATGTCTCCTCTCACCCTCCTTCTCTCCAAAGCCTTATAGCCTCATAATTTGCCCTTCCCCAATTAAAAATTTTCCTGTCCTCTCTGATTCTATCCTTTTCCATGATAATACTAAAGGTCAGGGAGCGGTGGTCACTGTCCCCCAGATGCTCACCCACTGAGAGATCTGTGACCTGACCCGGTTCATTACCTAGTACTAGATCTGGTATGGCATTCCCCCTAGTCGGCCTGTCCACATACTGTGACAGGAATCCGTCCTGGACACACTTAACAGACTCTGACCCATCTAAACCCTTGGAACTAATCAGGTGCCAATCAATATTAGAGATGTTAAAGTCACCCATGATAACAACCCTGTTATTTTTGCACCTTTCCAAAATCTGCCTCCCAATCCGCTCCTCTGTATCTCTGCTGCTACCAGGGGGCCTATAGAATACCCCCAGCAGAGTAACAGTGTTATCATTACTCATTTTGCTACTCTAACCCATCGCTTTGTGTCACGGTCCGGTCCGTTGACTCTTCATTTCAGTTAGTTTCCTTTTTCCCGTGTTCCAATGGGCTCCTTGATTAGAGCACCTGATCCTCAATCGAACCGACAGCATAAAAACTCTGGCTTACATCTACTCGCTGCTGGTTCGTCACCTCAGCAGTGCGTCTAGGCTCATTCTGGGCTGCTGAGAATGAGTCGAGTCAAGAGCCTGCCAGTCACAGTTCCTGGGACGAGTCGAGAGTCTGTCATCTGCAGTTCCTGGGTCCAGTCGAGAGCCTGTCGTCCACAGTTCCTGGGTGGAGTCGACAGCCTGCTGTCCAGCTGAGTTTGCTGGCCATTTGCTGCATCATGAGCTCCCCGGAGTCAAGATATGAATGGACTGTTGTTGTTTGTTTTTGACGTCTTGTGTCTGGCTGAGTATTGCAGGCCCTTTGCTGCTGCTCTGAGCCGCGATACGAATTGTCTGTCGTTGTTTGTTTTTGTCACTCTGTGTTTCAGACAAGTCCAAGTCCTGGCTCTGAGTCCAAGTCAAGTCCAAGTCCGTCTCCGTGTCGAGTCTCCGTGCCTGTGTCCTGCACTTGGGTTCGCTCCCAAACGCCGCATTACAACACTTTGTCCTTGCACTTTAATATTCACTTTCCCCATAGTTCCAGTCAATTTTTGGCACTTTAGTTGCTAATTTGACTATCACAGGCTATACAAACCATAACCAATAACTGAATCCTGGATCTCTACCTCAACAGAACTTAAGGCATTTAAGATATCAAATTAAGCATAGATATATAGTGTCAAAATGCCCTCCAGATTGCATCCGGTTATATGAACTGTTTCCCTTGGTCAGGACTAATTCTGATGGAATGTGACTCCCAGCACAATCTTCAACACATAAAGGAGGGAAGAGTTTCAATAAAAAGGTAAAAGTACAATAAAATGTCAATTGGAAGCCTAACTTGGTTTTGATTTGTCCTTTTATGCTGTTCTAAATGACCTATTCTGAAACCCAGCTCTAGCCTTGGACTCCTCAGGCAGGGGAAACACCTTCACTGTCTAGTCTACTGACTTAACAGTTAAATGCAGCAAGCAACTTAAGTGTTTCCTGATGCAGGCACAGTACTGGCAGTGCCAGTTTCAGTATGGAGACTGCCACCTTGTCCCCAGTCAGCTGTATCATTCTCAAACTGGTCATGTGCCAAAATGAGTTTCTGCTCTATTTCCCCTTCTGTTCTTCTTCCTGTTATTTTTAACAGCTTATAAAGATACAAATGTTCTGAACCTCAAATAGTTAATTTCCTATATAGTGCTGTGTAAATGTCTTAGCATATAGAGTGTATAAAACTTTTACATAATACTGTAGCTATTTTTTGTTGCACTGTACTGCTGCCACAGGAAAAAAACAGATTTCTTAACATGTGTGAGTGAGGGTAAACCTGATTCTGATATGGGACTCTATTGTTGACTGAGAGTTGAAAGGAGAATCATGGTCGGGAAAAGGTGAAGGGAGAGGGGAGGGAGCGGGAAGCGCTAGAGAGACATTCTGTATTGATCAATAAACCAAGTGTTTGGAATCAAATGACCTTGCCTGGTGTCTCAGGGCTGGGTGTGTCTGCACCTGCGCCATCCCCCAACCCTGGCATTCCATCTCTGCTGCCTGCCCCACACCTCTAACCATGGCACTCCGCATTCACCATTCCCAACACCCTTTGCTCCCACCAGTTTTACAAATTCATTCTCCGTTCCACGTTGGCAAGTACAGTACTGTGCAAAAGTTTTAGGGACCCTAGCTATTTATATGTGCCTTAGACATTTGTATAGTACTGTATATTCTAGTCTTAATATATAATTTTTTGATTATTCAGTTAAACAGCAAATTAACTGAGATCCTGTGCCAGGATTAGTATTTTATCTACAATTATCTCTGATGTTTGCTTTTTCTGTACAGTTTCCAAAACTTCTATGTTCTCTGTGCAGCTGGGCAGCTTATTGGAGCAGCTTGTTAGTTGCAAATATACATAAATGATGGAAGTCCAAAAGAATCCCACTGCAGGTTTTGTTTCATAAGTAAGTGGTTGAGCATATTCTTCATAGGTCATGTTGGGTAAAGGGTTATCACTTTTTACTCACAACAGTACATTGAAATGGTTCCTGGAAAGCTATTGCAACCTCACAAAGTCTCCCATTTTCAACATTTCCAACCTTATTCTTCCTCTGTAATTTCTCTCCTTACCCTTTCTAAATTCGTCTCCTCTGTAAGTTCTGTCTCCTGCAACACCAACTTCATCTGTACTGACAGTACAAGCCTGGTTTTTACCGACCTGGCTGTCGTTTTCTCTGTTAATTTTCCTTTGCATTTGACCCCTCTTGCAGTCACCTCAGTGATAACTTCAGCTCCCAGATGCATTGATTCAGGGGTGACCCAGTCTGACCCTTCACTACTCAACCCCATCATTCTTTCCTTGATATCCCCTCATCCTACCCTGGCTCCATTCTGGGCCTGATGCAGTCCAAATGAAAGTCCGATTTGCCAGTCTCATCACCAAATAGGAAATCTCATTACACTAATTAGTGTGGTTAGTGAATTGGTTACTCTCCACAAAATTAATTAGCGTGATGCACTTTTGGAATAGTAAATAACAATTTGTTCTTATAGAGAGAATTGTTTATAGTAATTATTCATTATTGTTGGAAAACAAATATCATGAAAATCTCATCTCTGAGATGTCCATGGAGTGTTACTGTGCTAAGGGATGATTGGCCACTTTATGTATTTTAGGTACTAAAGAGCAGAACATTGATAAAGTGACTTTAGTACTGCAGTAATATTTCTGCATTAATATTTCAATTTAAAAAAAAATTCATTTATTTACCTAATGCAGAACACACCAATCAAAGGGCTCATGTAAGTGAATGCACCCATTCATCTTTCTCTCCAACGCTGCTGGGTCAAAGTCCTTGATTTTACTACACAACTGCACTGTGAGAGCACAGTCACCACACTGAGTGAAGGGGTCACTGAACAGTCAGCTCCAACGCTGGAATGGGGAACAGGTCTTCAATCAGCATTTGCTGGCCTTCCACTCTGAAGGCTGGAGTACATCCTATCCATCTGTACATAGAAACATAGAAACATAGAAAATAGGTGCAGGAGTAGGCCATTCGGCCCTTCGAGCCTGCACCGCCATTTATTATGATCATGGCTGATCATCCAACTCAGAACCCCGCCCCAGCCTTCCCTCCATACCCCCTGACCCCCGTAGCCACAAGGGCCATATCTAACTCCCTCTTAAATATAGCCAATGAACTGGCCTCAACTGTTTCCTGTGGCAGAGAATTCCACAGATTCACCACTCACTGTGTGAAGAAGTTTTTCCTAATCTCAGTCCTAAAAGGCTTCCCCTCTATCCTCAAACTGTGACCCCTCGTTCTGGACTTCCCCAACATCGGGAACAATCTTCCTGCATCTAGCCTGTCCAATCCCTTTAGGATCTTATACGTTTCAATCAGATCCCCCCTCAATCTTCTAAATTCCAACGAGTACAAGCCCAATTCATCCAGTCTTTCTTCATATGAAAGTCCCGCCATCCCAGGAATCAATCTGGTGAACCTTCTTTGTACTCCCTCTATGGCAAAGATGTCTTTCCTCAGATTAGGGGACCAAAACTGCACACAATACTCCAGGTGTGGTCTCACCAAGGCCTTGTACAACTGCAGTAGTACGTCCCTGCTCCTGTACTCGAATCCTCTCACTATAAATGCCAGCATACCATTCGCCTTTTTCACCGCCTGCTGTACCTGCATGCCCACTTTCAATGACTGGTGTATAATGACACCCAGGTCTCGTTGCACCTCCCCTTTTCCTAATCGGCCACCATTCAGATAATAATCTGTTTTCCTATTTTTGCCACCAAAGTGGATAACTTCACATTTATCCACATTAAATTGCATCTGCCATGAATTTGCCCACTCACCCAACCTATCCAAGTCACCCTGCATCCTCTCAGCATCCTCCTCACTGCTAACACTGCCACCCAGCTTCATGTCATCCGCAAACTTGGAGATGCTGCATTTAATTCCCTCATCCTAGTCATTAATATATATTGTAAACAACTGGGGTCCCAGCACTGAGCCTTGCAGTACCCAACTAGTCACCGCCTGCCATTCTGAAAAGGTCCCGTTTATTCCCACTCTTTGCTTCCTGTCTGCTAACCAATTCTCCACCCACACCAATATCTTACCCCCAATACCGTGTGCTTTAAGTTTGCACACTAATCTCCTGTGTGGGACCTTGTCAAAAGCCTTTTGAAAATCCAAATATACCACATCCACTGGTTCTCCCCTATCCACTCTACTAGTTACATCCTCAAAAAATTCTATGAGATTCGTCAGACATGATTTTCCTTTCACAAATCCATGCTGACTTTGTCCGATGATTTCACCACTTTCCAAATGTGCTGTTATCACATCCTTGATAACTGTCTCCAGCAGTTTCCCCACCACCGACGTTAGGCTAACCGGTCTATAATTCCCCGGTTTCTCTGTCCCTCCTTTTTTAAAAAGTGGGGTTACATTAGCCACCCTCCACGCACTGTGAAACACACATCCCAAGGTGTTCTGGCAGATTCAGAGAGCTAAATCCAACAGTTTGTTCTGCATCTGGATTGTAGTGGACTGTAGTAGAAGAGTGCAAGCCATAGGGATTTGTCAGCAAATACAAATTCCTACTGGTCTGGCATGATTAATATTAATTGCTTTAATTTAATTTTTCGAAACATTTTTGTCTTTTTATGTGTTTTAGTTAACTTGGCGAGCTGAAAAGAAAACACTTCAAGTTTAAGTGCCTCTGACATCTAAAACTGATGAAAACTTTTACTGTATCTTGGCTCTGCTCCAGCTTTGCTGGCTGTCAAAGGTCATCGAGCTGCCTGAGGATCTTCGCCATCCAGATAATGACGATGGTCTTTGGATTGCAGAGGGTAAGTGGGGTGGATATGGACAGACTGCAGGTGGGAACTCTAGGCAGAGGAATTGGGCTAGCATAATTCCGCCTATACGGTATGAAAGAGTATCAAATAACCTCTGTTTAGAACATAGAAAAGTACAGCATAGGAACAGGCTCTTCAGCCCACAGTGTTGTACCTAACTAATCAAATTAGAAATCAGATGCTCAACTAAATTGATTACCTTCTATCTACACATTTGTCCATATCCTTCCATTTCCTGCACATTCAGGTCAAGTCATGTTGTTTGTCTTGTCTTGTCTTGTCCATACTGCACCAACTGCCACCACTGGGCCATAAACGTGCAGAAATATTAAGTGCCTTGCTCAAGGACACAACATGCTGCCTCGGCTGAGGCTCGAACTCGCGACCTTCAGATCACTAGTCCAACACCTTAACCACTTGGCCATGTGCCAACATTTAACTACCCATGATCTTAATACTATACCATATAATGTATATAGAAAAGAGACTATGTTTCTTCGAACCAGAGTGTAAAGCACAGAAGTACACATAACACACAATAACTTATGAAGTTAAGGATGAAGTCTACAGATGAATCACAGTTAAATAACAAAGTAAAATGCATTAATATTAAATATTGTAAGGTATTCATGTGGCCATCTAATAGCCCCTTGAACGCTTCTACCATATTTGCCTTCACCACCACCCTAACAAGCTCATTCCAGTTACCCACCAATTTCTGTGTAAAAAAAAACTTGCCCTGCAGATCTCCTTTGAATTTACCCTCTCTCACCTTAAATGCATGCCTTCTGATATTAGACATCACTGGTATTAGACATTTCAAACTGGGGAAAAGGCACGGGCTGCCCACTCTATCTATGTGTCTCATAATCTTATAAACTTCTACTGGATCTCCCCTCAGTCTCCAACACTCCAGACAAAACAACTCAAGTTTGTCCAACTTCACCTTAGAGCAGGCGGTATCCTAGTAAACCTCTTCTGTATCCTCTCAACTCCTCGATGTCCTTCCTATAATGGGCCAAACCGAACTGAACACGATTCTCCAGATGCAACCGAACTAAAGTTTCATAAGGCTGCAACAAAACTTCATGACTCTTGAATTCAATTCTTGACTAGTAAAGGCAAATCTGAAGCCTGCTATTCCATGATTCCATGGGGTACTCCACTGTTAGCAGACTTGAGTATCTAACCATCAACAAGGCTTGAACCAGTGATTTTAGCATCTGCTCCAATCCATCTTTAAAGGTTGCAATCACCAATTTATAAGGTGGTTTTTATCGATATTTTGCACTAAACATGTGAATGGTCACATATTAATTGATAGATTCTGGATAATTATGTAATCTGGAGACAATAGATGACAGAGAATTATTTAGATTATCTAAAGGTTAACTATATCAAGAGAGAGGAAGATTGATGTTAAAATTATCACAGAATAAAATACAATTCAACATTAACAATATTTTGCAGAAATTATCACAGGATTAATTTAAATATATACAGTAGTGTAGTTCCTTAAGAACCCAGGTTTTTTAAAATATAGAATTCGATACAATTATAAATATATAGGATTTTGGATACCCTGACCCACACTCCAGTTCAGAGGGCAGTGATAATGCCACGTAAAGCTGTTTACCAACTGCTACAAAGTTCAAAGTAAAATTTATTTTCAGAATACATATCTCCACGTACAACCCTGAGATTCTTTTTCTGCGGGCGCACTTAGCAAATTTATAGAATAGTAACTGAAAACAGGATCTGTAAACTGTAAACAAACTGCAAATGCAGATAATAAATAAATAGCAATCAGTTAACAATAGCAATAATAAATAAATAAATAAGCACAAAGCATCAGATGAAGAAGAAGAAGAAGGCAACTAAATATGCCATTATTAGGAAAATATGCACCCGATGTTGCTGCTAATTGTATGGATATTTCCTAAGATGATACCTGAAAAAGTTTCAAACTTTATGCATGGTTTCCTTTAAGGCTGTATGCATCCTAAAGTGGACATGCTAGTGAGATATACCTACAATAATAGAAGACACAAGTCCTTCTAGCAAAGGTATGTGTTCTAACACTAAGAGCAAGAAAGTTCTTATACGTATGTCTTGCATCTTTTAGCATATACAGTGGATTCCGATTAGTTGGGCCATCAGTTAATTGGGGCAATGGCATATTTGGGACATATATTTAGTAAAGAACTAAAACCTAATTGCTAAAATAACGGGTTTTTTCTTTGTTTATTTGGGACACTCTTGTCACTTACCTGGGACAGGACACTGTTGCTAAATAGTTTCTAACCAGTGTCTGTCACGTGCATGGGTGTGGCCATTAGACACTGCACCGTGCTTTGAGTGAACAGTTTTCAAAGGCATCACTTGCATGTGTTTGTGTTCGAAAGGCTGCAATTTTTCTGTCACTGATAGTTGGCAAGAAATAATCAGTAAGACCATTTGGAACTGTTGGCTCACGGTGGTTTCAGGCTTCGAGATGCTAGAAAAGGCCGGGAGTGAAAATGAAACAATTTCACTACTTCATCAAGATAGGAACTACAAAGAATTTGAAGGCATTGACAATGATCTTGAACGTTACAACAAAAATGAAGATTTGACAGATGCAATTGTTGAAAGCATTGTATGAAAGCAGTCCATTACCTGCTCTAGCTGCCGGCACTAATTTTGTTCATTTACTGTCAATCAAAAGAACACAGCAGTGTACACTGGATGAATTCCTCCACTGATAACTATTGGGAACTAATACACAGTTTTATACATAAAAGTTGCTGGTGAACACAGCAGGCCAGGCAGCATCTCTAGGAAGAGGTACAGTCGACGTTTCAGGCTGAGACCCGTCTCGGCCCGAAACATCGACTGTACCTCTTCCTAGAGATGCTGCCTGGCCTGCTGCATTCACCAGCAATTTTTATGTGTGTTGCTTGAAATTCCAGCATCTGCAGATTTCCTCGTGTTTGCGTGACACCGTTTTATAGTACAGTTGTAGTAGTGGCAGTGTTCTAATTTGGTCGGCATGTTATTGAAATACATAATTTGTTACTCAGTTTAATGATAGCTTCTCTTTTTTATGGCTTTCTAACTATTTCCATGAAACTTCAGCTAATTGGGGCAGCTGCTTAATTAGTTCAAAATGTACAGGTCCTGATGTGTCCCAATTTACTATCATGGTGGTGTCACTATGTTCTCTGATCACATGGCTTATTTATATAACTATGTATAAATACATTAGAGACGTTGCTGGCCTCAACTCTTCATTGTGCTAGTAACTCACCGTTTTAACTCAGTTAATGCTGAATCCTTTATTGGCTTAACTAATTACATTTGATGCACTGGACAGCAACATTTTTTGAGTGTTGCTTCCTCAGAATATTTTTGTTCATGATAGACCGCTTGAAACTGAACACAAATGGAATTTCAGACTATTTGTATCATGTAGGAATTTGGAAAAACAAGAAATTAACTTTTATTGAATATAATGTGCTTAATTGCATACACTTTGCAATAGTTCAACAATGCTAAAAATGGTTTGTTGGCAGAGACATAGAGAAGTACAGCACAGAAACAGACCTCTTCAGCCCATCTAGACATGCCAAAATAATTTAAACTGACTACTCCCATCAACTGTAAATACCCATCCAGACATCTAAACATTGAAATCAAGCTCACATGCACCACTTGTGCTAAGCACCTCATTCCACGCTCTCACAACCCTCTGAGTGAAGGAGATTCCCCAAATGTTCCCCTTAAACTTCTCACCTTTCCCATTTAACCATGACCTCTGGTTGGAGTCCCACCCAACCTGAGTGGAAAAACGCAAACACGAGGAATTCTGCAGATGCTGGAAATTCAAGCAACACACATCAAAGTTGCTGGTGAATGCAGCAGGCCAGGCAGCATCTCTAGGAAGAAGTACAGTCGACGTTTCGGGCCGGAACCCTTCATCAGGACTAATTGAAGGAAGAGCTAGTAAGGGATTTGAAAGTGGGAGAGGGAGGGGGATGAGGTACGAGGGGGAGGTGGGGCATTAGCGGAAGTTAGAGAAGTCAATGTTCATGCCATCAGGTCGGAGGCTACCCAGACGGAATATAAGGTGTTGTTCCTCCAACCTGAATGTGGCTTCATCTTTACAGTAGAGGAGGCAGTGAATAGACATATCAGAATGGGAATGGGATGTGGAATTAAAATGTGTGGCCACTGGGAGATCCTGCTTTCTCTGGCGGACAGAGCGTAGGTGTTCAGATAAAGCAGGACTGAACACCCACGCTCTGTCCGCCAGAGAAAGCAGGATCTCCCAGTGGCCACACATTTTAATTCCACATCCTCGTACCCCATCCGTTATTTATTTATATACACACATTCTTTCTCTCTCTCTCTCCTTTTTCTCCCTCTGTCCCTCTGACTATAACCCTTGCCTATTCTCTGGGTTTCCCCCCCTCCCCCTTTTCCTTCTCCCTGGGCCTCCTGTCCCATGATCCTCTCATATCCCTTTTGCCAATCACCTGTCCAGCTCTTGGCTCCATCCTTCCCCCTCCTGTCTTCTCCTATCATTTTGGATCTCCCCTCCCACTCCCACTTTCAAATCTCTTACTCACTCTTCCTTCAGTTAGTCCTCATGAAGGGTCTTGGCCCGAAACGTCGACTGCATCTCTTCCTAGAGATGCTGCCTGACCTGCTGCGTTCACCAGCAACTTGATGTGTGTTACTCAGTGGAAAAAGCCTGCTTACATTTACTCTATCTATACCCATCATAATTTTGTGTACTTCTATCAAATCTCCTCTCAATCTTCTATGTTCTAAAGAATTCAATTCTAGCCTATTCAGTCTTTCCTTATAACTCAGGTCCTCCAGACCTATAACATCCTTGTGAATTTGCTCTGATGATTTTTGTTCATACTTAGTGTCTGAGGCTTCTTGCTTAAGTGTCCAACAATAATCAGCTGGCATTGATGGATTCCAGTTGCCCTGATACCATGTCTTCATGACTGCAATGTCCTGGTGAAACCTTTCACCATGCTCGTCACTAACAGCACCAAGATTTGCAGGGAAGAAGTCTAAATAGGAATGCAGAAAATTAATCTTTAGTGACGTAATGCACTTCATGGTTTTGTATGCTTGAAGCATGTTGTCAACCAGCTGCATGTAGTTGCCAAGAAAATTTCAATAACATCCTTGAATGCCTTGCTTGCGATTTTCTCCAATTCCATTAGAATTTCTTCAAGTTGCCTGTCACTGATGATCTGTTTAATTTGTGACACAGTGGTGTCAAGAAAACTACCTCTCCCGCAATGTCGCAAAAACAAAGGAGCTGGTTGTGGATTACAGGAGGAATGGAGACGGGCCAACCCCTATTGATATCAGTGGATCCGGGGTTGAGAGAGTAAACAGCTTCAAGTTCCTCGGCATCCACATCACTGAGGACCTCACGTGGTCTGTACACACCAGCTGTGTGGTGAAAAAGGAACAACAGCGCCTCTTTCACCTCAGATGGTTGAGGAAGTTTGGTATGGGCCCCCAAATCCTAAGAACGTTTTACCAGGGCACAATTGAGAGCATCCTGACTGGCTGCATCGCTTCCTGGTATGGGAACTGTACCTCCCTGAAACGCAGGACTCTGCAGAGAGTGGTGCGGACAGCCCAGCACATCTGTAGCTGTCAGCATCCCATGATTCAGGACATTTACAAGGACAGGTGTGTAAAAAGGGCCCATAGGGTCATTGGGGACCCAAGTCATCCCAACCACAATCCATTCCAACTGCTACCATCCGGGAAGCGGTACTACAGCATAAAAGCCAGGACTAATAGGCTCTGGGACAGCTTCTTACACCAGGCGATCAGACTATTGAACTCATGCTGGTTTGAGTGTACTCTATGTTACGTAGAAACTGGCATAAGCACCAGCCTGATGGGCCACAAGGCTCGGGACAGACCTTGACTTTGATATTACATTGACTGTTCTATATATTATAAATTACTAGGATTGCACATGGCACATTTAGATGGAGATGTAACATAAAGATTTTCACTCCTCATGTCTGTGAAGGATGTAAGAAATAACGTCAATTCAAGTCAATTCAATTCAATATATCTTCCTTAATCTTGGTATCAATTATTCTGGGAAACTTTTATCTCAACTCCTTCACCTTCCTTGTTCATTGCTTTCACAAAATTTTTCATAAGCCCCAGTTTTACATGACGAGGAGGCAAAATTACCTTTGGTGGATCTACAAGTGGCTTATGTGGCACACTTTACTGACCTGGAACCAACTGCCTCTGGGGTGGCCAATCCTTATTAATGTAATGAGATTCTTTGGCATGGCTGTCCCGTTTGAAAATGAAACAACATACTTGGTGTATCCAAGCTGCATTACTAGTAGCAATGCTACTACTTTTAGATCACCACAGATGTTCCAGTTGTAGTTGCTATATTGTTTGTGTTTCAACGAGACTTCCATATTTCAGTAGTTTTCTTTCATGTGTATTGCGCAGTCGACTGGTACTGAAGGGTGGGCATGCTGTTGTGTGGCAGCATAGCTTTCAAGCTTAACACTGAAAAATCGATAAATGGACACAATTATTGTGGGATATGCTGGCAACCCAATGCAGTCAAAAACCCATTAATGTCAGTGCTGAAACACAGATTTTGTGCCTAGTGACAGCAGATTCCATCCTTGCAGTCTTGAACAGAGTAATTTTGTTTATGCCTTTGATAACCCCGAGTGTCTAACCAGGTCATTTAACTTAGACTGCGTTATCAGATGAGGCTCACTTGACATAAAGGTTTCAAAATCTGTAACAATATCAGTGTCATTTTCCATTCGTGGCTCATGCATCATGGCATTTTTGTCTGCTTCCTCTAGACTCCATGTCTCTGGTGGCTTCTGTGCTGGAAGACTATTGTCATGTGGTACAGGTCTCATGGCAGAAGAGAGATTGGGGTATTCAATGGATTTCTTGGTTTTAGCAGAGAAACCAGACATACTGGTCAGACAGAAGTAATAGAGTGTCACCCGATCCTTCTGCTTTTGTCATATCATCAGGACAGAGAATGTCATTGACTTCCAAGTACCTCTGAGCCAAGCTCTAAGACTGACAGTGCATGTTGCGCAACAAATGTGAGGAGCCAAGGCTTTGACTTGGTCACCAATTTTCCACCTAAAGTAGAGCTCATAGGCTTTCTTAATAAGAGGAGTCACGCTCTGTCTTTGAGATTTAAGCATATACTCGCCCCAAGTTTAACAGGAAGTATCACGGATGTTGCCACATTGGTGAGACATTTTGCTATCACAAATAGAATTACTGTATTAGAATGAGTACACACAATATGCTATGCATGTAGAGCATCCGCATCAATGTGATTCCAAAGTGATATGCATAGAAACGCAACACATAGAATGATGTATGTGTGATACTTTTAGAGCCTTTCCAAAGCCTGCCCTGCTACGCAGCATCCGCCCTGCCCAAGCATACCTGGACCAAGACAGAAAACTTTTCAGCTTACATTGTGGGCAACATTTTCAATGACTTGAATTATGAATTGTAATAACAAATATAGACTATTTCAAAAAAAAATGATGCAACATAGGGAAATTCCATGGCGATTTTCATGATCAGCAGCGTAAAATCCATAAGATACACCCAAAAGTATTCAGGAAGCAAAATCTTTGTTGTACAGTGTTATCTATCAACAAAACAAAGCAGTTTTTTTTGCACGTCTATGTTCTTATCAAACCTCTTCATCAATTGAAAAGCCTCTTCAAGGAAATTCTTCAGTCTTCTGCATGTACAGAAGAAAACTCTGTCTATTTACTATTTTCTGATAGAACTAACCTCTCAAATTTGGCATTGTTGAAGTAAGGTATCATTGCATCTTCTCCAAATTTTTGACGTCCTTTCTGAAAATGGAGATTAGAGCCATGCACAATTCTGTAACCTAGGTAATACACACAACATTCTGGTGCAACTCAGAAGATAAGGCAGCATCTATGGAGAGGAATAAACAGTCAAGGTTTTGGGCCGGGACCCTTCATCAAGAACTGATTCCTTCAGCATTATGTGTGTGTTTCTCTAGATTTTCCACATCTACAGAATCTCTTGTGTTACTATAACCAAGGATCTGACAAATTTTGCATGACCTCTGCCTCTATTATTTGTGTGTGCAGGAATGAATCCTGAAGTTTCCTTCCCTATTTTATTGCCTTAGTTATCTGCACCATCATTTGGAGTGTTCACTGTATTTTTAATCCAGAGCTCTCTGCTCCTCTGCGCCTTTGAGATAAGTATTTTCAAAGGAGTCTTTGGCATCCTTCTTCTACCTATCAATGAGTGCCACCTCTCTCATCTGGGGAGAAACTGTTTCTTCTTACAAATAGGTCAAAAATCAAAAGTCATGGAATTGAAATAATCAGCAAATGAAAGAAGGAAACAGAGAAATGAAGGATTGGCTCACTCTATCTGAAAGGATGGCGAATCACATCCCATGGTATCTGACAGGATAATTGTGCACCTTTTTAAAAGAATATGAATTTGCAGGACTATGGTATGTATAAGTAAACATAGGGAGAAATGGAGCAACTCTTTTTGTGAGCTCACACAGGATTCTTGAGCCATTTGTAAAATTATATGTTACTCAATTTGCATAATATTCAAATTAGCCACCCTCCTTCCAACTAATAAGCTATTTAGATAATCTTGACAGTATGGATCCCCACTAAATTGGAAAATGAGAATTTGCTCATTTCAACATTGTATTCTGCAGTATAGTGTACAGAGGATGGTGACAAATCTGTGCGTTTTAATTTTCTGAGTAGCAAATTATTCTTGCAATATAATGCAGTATGCTACATCCCTCCAGTAGTTGATTGTTTAGAACAAAATCAATAACATTTGAAAGGATAATAGGCTAAAATACTTCAGTTCAAGCTTCCATGATAAAGAAGCTAAGTTCTGAGCAATCAGCAGAGACTGTCCAAATTAATCAATTCAAATATATGCTCATTATGGTTGTGTACATAGTAAGTACTTCTGCAGCAACACACACAAAATGCTAGAGAAACTCAGCAGGTCAGGCAGATCTATGGAAATGAATAAACAGTCAATATTTTGGACCGAGATTCTTCATTAGGACTGGAAAGGAAGGGGGAAGACACCAGAATAAGAAGGTAGGGTGTAGGGGAAGGAGGACAAGCCAGACGGTGATAGGTGAAGCCAGGCAGGTGGGAAAGGTAAAGAGCTGGAGAAGAGGGAATCTGATAGAAGAGGAGAGTGGACAATGGGAGGAAGGGAAGAAGGAGGGACACCGGGGGAGGTGACAGGCAGGTGAGAAGACGAGATGAGGCCACAGCGGGGAATAGAAAAGGGAAAAGGGAAGGGAAAAAAATTACCAAAAGGAGAAATTGATATGCATGCCATCAGGTTGCAGGCTGTCCAGATGGAATATGAGGCATTGCTTCTCCACCCTGAGAATGGCCTCCTTGTGCCAAAACAGGAAGCCATGGACTGGCATGTCAGATCAGGAATGGGGACGGGAATTAAAATCGCTGGCCACCAGGAAATTCCGCTTTTGGTGAATGGAGAGGAGATACTCAATAAAACAGTCTCCCAGTTTACACTGGGTCTCACCAATGTAGAGGAGGTTGAATTAGGAGCACCAGCTACGGTAATGACCCTGAATGAAGTGTTGCCTCACCTGGAAGGACAGTCTGGTGACCTGAATGGAGGCGAGGGAGAAGGTGAATGGGCAGCTGTTACATTTCTGTCACTTGCAGGGTTATATGCCAGGAGAGAGATTAGTGGGGAGAGATGAGTGGACAAGGGACTTTTGGAGAGTTGGGGGGAGACAGAGGTATGTTTGGTGGTAAGTGGCAGTTGATGATGGCAGAAGATGCAGAGAGTGATGTGTTGGATGTGATGCTTTGCAGGCAGCATACAAAACTTCTAACAATTCTACTAAGTACACTTTCTTGGGACTACAATCACTGCAATCCACAGTCTGTAATTTCCCACTGGAGGTGTGCATTTGAACTGTCTATAGACCTGGTGTTTTTGTGGTATCTTGAAATATTTGATAAACTGGACTCTGTAGAGGGACAGCCACAGCAGCCATTGCTGGAGTCTATTCTGGGGCCAATCTGAGTCTCTGGACTGGACTGAAGAGGCAGGGCCTGGGCCCAGGAGCAGATAATGAACTGACGTTTGGCCGATATAAATGCAGAGCCAGAATAAAAAGGTTAAGGTGCTGAGTCCAAAGGCGGAGGACAAACTGGTGCTCAGTTCACTACTCCAGGGGTCCTTACTCAGCTCAGCGCTGAATTGACTCTGCAGATGTGGCCTGCAGCCACTGGCAGTCGCCTCAGTGCTGAACCTGGCTCCAAGGCTGTGGACTTGCTTTCGGGGATTCTGAATTTCATGTCCTGTAGATTGTTCGTTTGCTTTTTTTATTGTTTGCACGACTTGCTCTTCCTTTTTCACCCATCAGATGTATGACTGACTTTGTGATGTGGAGTTTTTCATGAATTCCATTGTGTTTCTCTATTTTGTGTCTGCTGCAGAAGATGGATCTCAAGGTTGTCCATGGTATGCACACTTTGTTAATAAACTTTGAACATTGAAGTAAACAAAGAGTTGCTAACATTACAATGCAGCTTCCCAATTCAGCACACTTCCTCTGCAGTACTGCCTTCAGCAACAGAATATTTTTTTTATTAAATAAATCAGAACGTCAGATACAGAAATCACAACTCCAAGATCCAATAGTCTTAAGTAGCCAATTTGATACAACTGTCAGCTGTTATGATCCAGTCAATGTGCTGCAGAAACCAGCTCATAAGTGAAGGAATTAAATGAACTGTTTAATTCAACCAAAGTAATCAAAGATATACTAATATTTTTTGCTAAACACGGTGGGTTTTTGAATGAAAGAACATCACAGACCAAATGTTTTGGCAAGCTCACATTTAAAAGAGCAACATTGTTCTTTGATATAGATAGGAGCCTCCCCATGCTCTCCAAATACACTTTGAATTAATGTGAAATGAAATCTTCATTCCTCTATTAATCTGTTTATGGTGCTGCATCAAATATATGGATTACTTTTTATACCTTTCTTAAGCTTCCCAGTGGGGATAATGAGAAACCAATAAGAAAAGTTAACTAAAGCCATCACTCCTTTATTGTGCAATAGTCTATCACAGCTGGAATCTAGATGTGCCACAAATAAGTTCATTCTGATACTTTCTCTGCTAAGAAAATCATATCTGATACCACGACCAATGTTTGAGATAACTACTGTGGTTGTAGTAAGGTAAATCTTTCAGCTCCATATGCAATTCCATCAAAATTTTCTTCCTTCTGACAAATAAATCAGCTGTTTAAAACTGTTGAGTATGTGTCCAATCATCAATATCTGGTATTAAAAAGAGCTTAATTATTAATTACTGAATTTTGAATAAGCTTTATAATATTTAATTAAAGGGGATCCAGAATGCTATTTTGATAACTTTCTATTCGCAGGAATGGGCAGTTTTCATTTAAAATCCATCTGACATACAGTTTATTTAGGTGCAATTACAGAAAGTACTGGAAATATTCAGTATGTCAGGCAGCATCTATGGAAAGTTGAACAGGATTGATGTTTCAAGTTGCAGACCCTTCCATCAAATCATTAAACTTGTTTTGCTTTCCAAAGCTGTTACCGAATCTCTGAGTATTTCGGTATTTAGTGCATTCTGTATTTATCTGTATTCATTGTTTATGTTTGCTTTTCAGTCAAGTTCGAAGGTTAATTTGTTAAGTACCAGAAACCACAGTACACCATTTCATGTTGAAGACGTCAATGTGTCCCAACCCTTAAGGTGAAATGATGAGCAGAAAATTTAAAATAAAACACTAAGAAGAAAATTATTATCTAGGGATTTGATTTTAATTGTGCTCTTTGATCTGTCCACTCCTGGGTTAACCATTCCCCTGCCAGGATTACTACCGCTCTTCCTTCTTCTTCAGGGGTAGTGTTGTGTTGCCATGAACACTACCAATTCCCTGTTGGAGCAATGCACAGGATGTTGGCGCCTATGCTCAGGGACAAGGGCCTCCCCCAAGAAAATGCCTCAGTTGTCCGAGAGGCTTCCAAGCAATTCCTTTACATTTGCATGGGCTTGTTCACAGGGCCATCTGGTCCAGCACCCCAATGTTCTTAAAGTCAAGAGGCAGTCAAGAATTTCCCAGCAGCAAGCACTGACTTCTCCAACAGGATGCTATGGGGATTGTAGCTTAGACACATGTTCCAACTCACTCTGCTTTTGACCAAGGTCCCTAGAAGTCACCTGGTGTTCGTCTGGCCTGATATTGGTGGGCAAGGAACACAGGAGCCTGGACCTGGGATCATATAGGTGCCTGAAATGTAGGCACCTCAGCATGGGCCAAGGTTCAGTCTGATCTTCTAGGGGTCAAACCACATCTACTCTAGACTCAGACATAGCATACTATAGGCATGGTATACTGTCGGCGCAGTGTACTATGGGGATAAGTCTGTCAGTGCACTGTACTTTGCTCCAATAAATGTAGGTGTAGTTCCATCTCATATAACCTGCGATAGGTACTGGTGTGTACCAGTCTAACACGGTAAAACTGTAGAAGATTAAGGCTGGGTATAGGTCTGCCACTGTACACAGCTAGTGTCTAATACTAATGATACAGACTTGTCACCGCTGAAGGTCAGGGAACAGAACCAGTGAGTACAGATCTCACATCAGTTTAGTCACTCATTTCAAAGAGCTACTGTGAATAACAGGCATGAGCACAATGACTAACCGATCTCGTCGCCACTTCCTTGTGTGTGTGAACCGGAGGGATTCCCGTATAAAGCTGATGATGCTGTGTCATGATTATCCAGGGTGAAATAATCTCAAATGAAATGTGTCAAAGCTCATAGAATAACAAGTGGGGAAGCTGTGTGCCCTCTGAGCAGGAAGGAGTGTTAACAACTAACCTTATAACTTTGAACTCAGAAGAGCACAGCACAGGTACAGGATGCCCGCATCAAACATGATTCTAATTTAAACTGTACATCAGTCTGCATCTAGTTGATATGTCTCCCTTACACGTCTGCTCGTGAGCCTGTCTAAATGCTTCTTAACTGTGCCGGTTATATTTGACTACCATCCCTGGCAGTGTGCTCTGGGTATCCACCACTCTCAGATTGCCATTCAAATCTCCTTCAGACATTCCCCCTCTCACCTAAAGCCTATTCCCTTTCGTGTTTCACATTTCCCCCCTCTCACTATTTACCTTATCTGTGCCTCTCAGTATTTTATATTACTTGATTAAGTCACCCAGCCTCTGAGGCTCCAGAGACAGAGTTATAGAAACAGGTCCTTCGGCCCATCTAGTCCATGTTGAAACCATTTAAACTGAATATTCCTATCAATGCGTACCAGGACCGTAGCCCTCCATAGCCTTACCATCAATGTACCTACCCAAACTTCTCTTGAATGTTGAAATTCAGCTTGCATGCACCACTTGTGCTGGCAGCTCGTTCAACACTCTCATGATCCTCTGAGTGAAGAAGTTTCCCCTCATGTTCCCCATAAACTTCTCAACTTTCACCCTTAACCCATGACCTCTGGTAGTAGTCTTGCCCAATCTCAGTGGAAAAAGCGTGCTTGCATTTACCCTATCTGTACCCCTCATAATTTTGTATACCTCTATCAAATCTCCTCTCAATTTTCTATGTTCTAAGCGATGTTGTCTTAACATATTCAATCTTTCCGTATAACTCAGGTCTTCCAGATCAGGCAAAATCCTTGTAAATTTGCTCTGTGCTCTTTCAATCTTGCTTACATCTTTCCTGTCGGCAGGTACCCAAAACTGCACGCAATACTCCAAATTAGGCTTTATACAACGTCTTATACAACTTTAACAAAACATCCCATCTCTCGTACTCAATACATTGATTTATGAAGGCCAATGTGCCAAAACTTTTCTTTCTGACCCTATCTGCCTGTGACACCACTTACAACAAATTATGGACCTGTAGTCCCAGATCCCCTTGTTCTAGCACACTCCTCGGTGCCTTACCATTCACTGTGTAAGACCTACCCTGGTTGGTCCTACTGAAGTGCAAAACCTCACACTTGTTGGCATTAAATTCCAGCTGCCATTTTTCAGCTTGTTTTTCCAGCTGACGCAAATCCCTCTGCAAGCCACGATAGCCTTCCTCGCTGTCCACTACGTACCCAATCCTGGTGTCATCTGCAAATTTGCTGATCCAGTTTCACCACATTATCCTATCATTCACATCATTGATATGGATGACGAACAACAAAGGACACAGCAACGATTCCTGCAGCACACCACTAGTCACAGGCCTCCAGTCGGAGAGGCAACCATTTACTACCACTCTCTGGCTTCTCTCATAAAGCGAATGTCCAATCCAATTTACTATCTCATCTTCTATGCTAAGCGCCTGAACTTTCTTGACCAACCTCTCATGTGGGAACTTGCTGAAGTCCATGTAGACAACATCTACTGCCTTGCCTTCATCCACTATTATCATAAAAATTTTAAAAACTAAAAGATGAAAAATAAGGCAGAGGTAAGTTCTACAGGCAATATTCAGGCATGTATGTGTGTGTGTGTGTGTGTGTGTGTGTGTTTGGCATCTATCCTATTCTTGGATTCCATGTACCTTAATTTTCTACATCAGCTTACCATAAAGGACATTTTCAACAAAATAAAAGCTGACAGGCCTGAATATTGCCTGTAGAGTATACCTCTGCCTTATTTTTTCCTCTTTCAATTTTTTAATATTTTGCACAATATCTGCATTTACAGAAGATAGTTTGGCTAATTGAGTCAGTGCTTTGCCTGGGTTCCACTGGCAGGAATACAGAAGTTACAACCCTGCCTGCAACAGGTCCCATTCACCACAAGGTCCCAGTAAATCTTAATCTGCCGCTTCCAGCCTAATAAGGAATAGCCAACGCACTTGCAAATTGGATGAATGACCTGAAGTGTCAAACTAAATTTAAAATTCAACCTGCTCTGAACTTCATGGCCAGCTCCCTGAAGTTTATTAGAAAGGCAGACGTTTGGTTCCCTAGTTTTGACATCAAAGTGAATAACATAGAACAGAACATTTTGTGAATTATTTGCTGCATTTCACATAGTGCTCACAAATTATGGCACGGTACTGATGTCAAGGCACACTTACTGTATTAGCATTCAGAATTAAACTGGTGCAATAAGACACATAGGCCCATGGGGTTAGCAGTGTTTGGAGTAAGTTGTAATCACTTGAATGATTATTTGATGGTGGTTGCTCCAAGTATTTCCTGAAAAGAAACATCCTTGTTTATGAATGAGCTCAGTCAGAGCATAATACCAGGCAGGACTGGTGGGCTCGGATTTGCTGCTGACTTGTACTTTGTGGCATTTGCTGATTTTATTTTTTGACTTAAATATTCCCTGTGGCCCACCTCCAGTATCTGCCAAAGCAGCTCTCTACTCTCCGGAAATTATCATCGAAGAAGTAGCTCCTCGAAGCTGAAGACTGCTGTCAAATTATCTTTATTATCTCATGATATATTAGGGTGGAATCACTATAAATTTCAGTTGTCATGGCAATGTTTTCATGTTTCCCATAGGCTTTGCAAATACCCAATTCCCCTGGGTTTTCAGGTCTAATTAGCTACTATTTTTGTCTTCAGAATATATATTTTTTTAAGTTTCACGCTGTTAGATCTGGAATACAATTGCACTTCCTTTTAGTGCAAATTAATTTTCAGATGTTAGACAAAAAAAATGAACAAATGTCAAGAGACCAGCCTTGGGCAGAAACTTCACAGATGAAAGCTTCAGGGCATGCTGGGTATAACCAAAACTGACTTTTTAAGTTCCATTACCATCTCCTGTGCAAGGAACGTGAGATATTCTGAAAAAAATATTCTCAGTTGAAAGGCATGAACAAAGAATCACCAATAAAACAGTAGGTTAAGATGCTGGTTTCTGCTAGAATGACATGAACTGGATCACATAGAACAGGGCTGAGGCATGCTCAAAGCAGTGTCAAAAGCCTTATTCAAATGTAACCCATGAGCTGCTCCTCTCCATCTTCCTTATTGTCAAATTGATGGATTTAAGCAGTGGAGCCACTCGCAGAAGTGATTGTGTAAGTCCCAGGATTAATGGGATAAGGTGGGCTTGATCGAAAAGAAAGGAATTGATCAGCTTGTCATGGGACAGGGGATGGAATGATTGGATGAAAGGGTGGGTGTTAGGAAATAAGGAAAGGTAAAGTGATTGGGTGGGGAAGTATAGGAATATAATCCCAAAGCAGAAGCTGCTAGATGGAAGCAGGATGAAGAGGAAAAGAAGGAGACCATTGGGTGAGGCAGTGTGGCAGTGGGATGAGCATGTGATTGGAAACATCAGGAATGGTGGGGAAAATCAGGAAATGGATATTAATTTGGGAGGTTTTTAACTGGAGTAGAATTTGAAATACATATGTAAGAAGGTGCAGTCAGAAGGGGTAAGGGAGAAAGAAAGAATCTGGACTGGACCAAACTGGTATCGCTGTCAGAATTCACGACTGCAGTGCAACAGTGAGGTGAAGTCTTGCCTCATTCAGAAAGCATTTTCTTTTTGAGAACAGCTTCCCAAATCCCTTTATAGACCTTCATTGGACATTCTGAGGGCCAGCTCCTTCTTGAAAGTTCATGCAGCAAGCCAGTTCAGCAAAGGAGATTTTCAATTGGATTGAGGTCTCTTAATTCAATGTGCTTTTTATCTGTGTCCATTGAGCATCTCCTGATGTGTACTCCTCATTTATGCTTTATAAATGAAACTAGCATGTCAAGATTCCTTTTCGTCATGGTTCATAAGCCATAATTGTGATGTGCTGAGCCAAATAAAAATACTATGTTAAAAATGACCATCATACAGGAGGTCAAAGACCAAATGACAACCCAATTTATTTTGTAACAAAAAAATTGGGTTGCCCAATTTGATGCTGGTTCAAAGCTTTCTCTGACTATCCTCAATGAATGATCTCAAGAGTATTCCTGCTCATCAGAATCTAACTCTGGGTGCCTGTGGTTTGGCTTGACAGAGAATAAATGCAGAGTGGGGGGAATTTAAACTTTGAACAGTAATATTCTGTGATGAAGCAAAGTGGCAAAGTAGTAACAAAAAACACGAAGCTCCCATTCCCTTTTTACCTCCATTCATTTATATGCACGGTCATCTGGCTCAGATGCTGAAAAATGTGCAAGACATCTTTCCTTGCAATCATCTATGATAATAAGAACAAAGCCGGCCCTTTCCCAATTTAGCTCATACCTGCTATTTCGGCTGTTGAGATACATATGAAAATGTCACAAGCTGTCTGCTCTGGAACACAATTGTCCTTCCATCAGGTGCAAATTAATTTTCAGTTATTGAGCTAATCTCGAGAGGCACAGCCTTGGCATACACTTCACAGAAGTTGGACATTAATTAGAGATAAGTTTCCTTTTAATTTCTTTTAAATGAGATTCATACAAGGTCTCTAGGTTAGTCATTTTTATGACTTTACTTCTACATACTAAAAAGCAACCAGTTTCCAAATGATTATGATCCAGCTACGCAGAATTTTTTAGGTAACGAGTTTGCATTGATGAAGCACTTTTTACATTTTTAGCACGTACCTAAATGCTTCAGCACTGAAGAACCACTTCTACATCATTGCTTTGATGGAAATACAATCACAGTTTTGTAATAATTTGTGGCAACTGATTATTAAGAGCCCAACATGGAGCAGAATGAATGTTTTGCATTGAAAATAACAAAGAAGATGTAGCATCCATAAACTGATTTAAATTGATTTAAATCTTAAATTTTGACTGATCAGAAATACAGACATTTGAAGATGGAACAAAAGATTGAGACACAGAAGAGCAGATCAGGAGACAGACTATGGAAAAGAGCAAAAATAACAGGGTTGTTGTCATGGGTGACTTCAGCTCCCTTAATAGTGACTGGCATCTCCTTGGTGCAAATAGTGTTGATTGGCTAGAATTTGTGAGGTATGTCTAGGAAGGATTCCTGACACAATATGTAGACAGGCTAACTAGAAGAGAGGCCATACAAGATATGGTACTGGACAATGAATCCAGTCAGCTAACAGACCTCTCAGTGGGAGAGCATTTCAGAGGCAGTGACCACGGCTCTCTGAACTTCACCATAGCTTTGGACAGGGATAGGAGCAGATGTCGTGGGAAAGTATTTAATTGGTGGGGGGCAAATTACGATGCTATTAGGCAGGATCTTGGTGAGCGTGAAATAGGAAAAGATATACTCATGGAAATGCACAGCAGACATGTTGAAGTTGTTAGGAAGCTCTTGCATGGGGTTCTGGACAGGCTTGTCCCTTTGAGGCAAGGGAGGGATCGTAGAGTGAGGGAACCATGGTTGACAAGAGGTGTGAAACATCTAGTCAAGAGGAAAAAAGCTTACTTAAGGTTTAGGAAGCAAGGATCCGACAGGGCTCCAGAGATTTAGAAGATAGCCAGAAAGGAGCTTAAGAATGGACTTAAGGAGCTAGAAGAGGACATGAGAAGGCCTTGGTGTGTAGGATTAAGGAAAACCCCAAAATGTTCTGTAGATGCGTAAAAAGTGGGAGGATGAATCAAGAATAAAAGAGGAAGCATGTATCTGGAGTCAGAGGAGACAGGGGAGGTCCTTAGTAAATACTTTGCTTCAGTATTCACCAGCATTTGACCTTCACGAAGATGATGTCAGCGCAGGACAGGCTAATACGATGCAACATGTCAGCATTAAGGAGGATGTGCTGGAACTTTCGGAAAATATTAGGGTAGGTAAGTCCCCGTTACTGATGGGACATACTCCAGGTTACCAGGGAGAAGTGGGGGAAGAGATTGCTGTGCCTTTGGTGATTATCTTTGTGTCCTCAATGGCCACAGAAGTATCACCAGAAGGGTCGAGGGTTGTAAATGTTTTTCCTTTGTTCAAGAAAAGTAATAGAGATAATCTTGGGAATTATAGTCCAGTGAGCCTCACGTCAGTGGTGGGCAAACTATTGGAGAGGGTTCTTAGATATAGGATTTACAAGCATTTGATGCAGCATAATTTGATTAATGATAGTCGGCATGGCTTTTGAGATTATGCCTCATGAGCTGGATTGAATTATTTGAAGAAATGACAGAATAAATTGATGAAGATAGTGGATGTGGTATATATGGATTTTAATTAGACATTTGACAAGGTTCCCTATGGTAGTTTCAGCCAGAGATTCTGACTTAGATCCAGGATGAGATCTCAGCATGAGATCCAGGGAAACTTGGTTGAGTGGATTCAGAATAGACTTGCCCACAGAAGGCACAGAGTGGCAGTAGGTGGACCATATACTGCCCGGAGGTCAGTGACCAGTGTTGTTTGGCATGGATGTGATCTGGTACCCTTGCTCTTTGTACCTTTTATAAATGACTTGGATGAGAAAATGGAAGGATTAGTAAGTTTTCAAATGTTATGAAGGTTTGTGGTGTGGATAATGAAGAAGGTTATCAGAGGTTACAATGGGACATAGCTAGGATGTAGAGCTGGCCTGAGAAGTGGCAGATGGAGTTTAGTCCGGAAAAAATATGAAGTGATACACATTGGAAGGTTGAACTTGAGCCGTACGCCTTTGGAATGTAGAGCATCTGGAGCAAACCCACATGGTCATAAGGGAGAACATAGTGTACATATGCCTCACAGCCAGCAGCAGGAATGAGCCAAGGTTGCTGTTGCTGTAATAGCACTTCGCCTGCTGCTGTGCTACCAAACTGCCACTAAACAGCCACACGTACATTGCAACATCAAGATAGACAGCGAAATGTGTCATTTGTGTCAATGACCAACACAGTCTGAGAATGTGCTGAGGCAGCTCACTAAGGTTGTCACATTTCCAGTACCAATATAGCAATCCCACAATTTCATAAACCTAACGCATACGTCTTTGGAATATGGAAGTAAACCCGAGTACCCAGACAGTGACAGGAGAGGGTACCATTTCCTTACAGACAGCAGCGGGCACTGAACAAATGTCACTAGCATCTTAAAGTGTTACTAACCACTACACTATCATGCTTCCATTGCTGGTGGAATTGTGACCAGACACTACCATGCGACCATCAGGCGGGGAATTGATTTCAAGAGGCACAAGGCAATGTTGCATCTCATATACCACACTTGGTATATTGTGTTCAGCTCTGTTGCCTTAGAGAAGCTTTAGAGAGGGTGCAGAGGAGATTTACCAGGATGCTGCCTGATCTAGAGAGCATGTTCTTTATGAAGATAGTTTGAGTGAGCTGGGGCTATTCTCTTTGGAGCAAAGGAGGATGAGAGGTGACTTGATAGAGATGTACAAGATAATAAAAGTCACAGATAGAGTGGACTGTCAGAAACTTTTACCGAGAGTGGAAATACCTAATCAAGGTGGCATAATTTTCAGGTGATGGAGGCAAATATAGGGCAGGAGTCAGAGGTTGTTTTTTTTTAGAAACTGAGACTGGAAGGTACATGGAACATACTACCAAGGGTGGTGGTAGATGCAGAAACATTGGAGACATTTAAGATACTCTTAGATAGACACGTGGATGAAAGAATACTGGAGGGGTATTGCAGAGGGAAGGTTTGGTTTGATTTTAAATTAAGTTACGATGTCAGCACAATATCATGGGCTGACATCATGGGTCTGAATTGTTCTTAAAACAACTTGGGGGTGTGGAGGGGAGGTTAGTGGCTGGAGATGTTGATCAGCCTTACTGGTTGGGGAAAGTAACTGCTTTTGAGTCTGGTGGTCCTGGAATGGATGCAACATAGCTTCCTCCCTGATGGGGGTGGGACAAACAATCCATGATCAGGGTGAATGGGATCCTTCACAATACTACTGCCCTTTTCCAGCACCTTTCTGTATATGTCCTTGATGGCGGATAAATTGGTGCCAGTGATGCATTGGGTAGTGTTGACTACCTGTTGTAGAGTGCTCCTGTCTGCTGCAGAGCAGTTTCAATACCATCCAGTGACGCAACTTGTTAGGATGCTCTCTACTGCACATGTGCAGAATGACGCGAGTATAGATGTGCATAGTGATGCACCATCAATAACTCCAAAAGACTGGAAGTGGAGTAAATACTGAAAGGCAGCAAAATGTGACCTCCATCATGCTGAGTATCTGCCCCTGGACTGAGGAAGAGGAGCAATGGCGCAATCACCTTTATTCAGGGTCTGTGGGAGGAGCCACAGGAGCAGTCAGCAGATGGGCGTGTCCAGACAGGTAACCCAGTTACATATATATATAAATGGTTTACCACACATAGTCCAGCTCTCTTCAGCCTCCTCAGAAAGTAGAGGCTTTGGAAAAGAGGAGTGTGAGTGGCGTGAGTTCTTCTGAAGTCGATAACCATCTCCTTTGTCTTGTTGACATTGAGGAAGAGGTATTTGCCTGGAAGCAGGCCTCGAGCCCTTCCACCTCCTCTCTGTATGCTGTCTCATCATTGTTGATGATGAGCCCCACTGATCTATTGACAATATGTTCACTCATCACGCTTCACACCAAATCATAATAGGCAGAACTGAACCCACTGTGAAAGAAAGTAGCACATTAACTGCTGTCTCCCTTCCTGCCTTGCTTCATGTGCAATAATGCAGGAGGAATCAGCAGAGGCCATGCATTCAATTGACTTTTCTAGGCAAGTGAAGGGTAGCTTTGTTTTACAGTGCAAGCGTATAATGTATGTCTCGCAGTACTACTTCCTTCTAATTGGAAAAAGAAATTGATCTGCAGTGGCTGCAGATTAATAAGAGAGGCATTATTGGAAATGTTGATTCGCTTACAGTGATTGTTTGTATTCCACCAATACTTATTTTCAGCCATCACTGAATGTAATTATATTAATTCTAAACTAAAAGATTCTCTCTTCTAACAGTGAACTGTTTGAGTTTTTCTATCCAAATGGGGAAATGAATTGGAAAGAAGATAATTATCTTAACCTGGGTAAAGAGGGGACAGAAACCTTGATAAATGCTTATATTAACAACGGTTTGCAGAATAGCACAATGGTTATCACAATGATAATACAGCTTGGGGAACCAGAGTTTGGAGTTCAGTTCTGGTGCTGTCTGTAAGGAATTTGTACATTCTCCCTGTGACTGCGTGGGTTTCCTCCGGATGCTCTGGTTTCCTCCCACATTTCAAAGAGGTACAGAGTGAGTTTGTGGGTTAATTGGTCACATGAGTATAAGTGGGCAGCACAGTCTCATTAGGGACTGTTGCCGTACTGTGTCTCGAAATGAAGATAAAATATCAGTGCAAACTAAAAGATTGTTGATTGAATCAGAGTGTCCTGGCTATGTGTGAATCATTGATCAGCTATAATGACAAGCAAATCGTACAGGACAATAGGCACATATCACAGGTTGTACCAAGTCTGCAATATTTCTGACAGGTTCTCTGGATTCTAAGGCTCCGATACTTGCAACAGGCTTTCTGTGCTGAGCGATAGATATCTACGTTCCTCTTCTGAAAGGAATTGGACTCCACTATGTCCATATAAAAGTCAGAATTCACCAGTAAAAACATTTCATTACACAGTAAGAAATGCTAGTTTTAGGGTATTTACTAAAATCCTGTGAAAGGGTTTCTTCACAACCGCCCTCAACCTGTTTACAGGCCTCTGGAAACGTGGCAAAGGAAGTCAGTGGTCCAATAAAGCACAGGCAGCCTCTGGGCCAGTGACTAATGAAACCTCTGTGATGCCGAGAGCGTTCTTGCACTTCCCACACAGTTCCCAGAATCTTAGCATCTGTAGCAGGGAGGACCTTCTGAACTATCAGGAGGAACTTAATGTGAAAAGCCAAAACATGCCGGATAGGCAAAGGAGAACCAGTGGATATTGTGGACTTGGATTTTCAGAAGGCCTTTGACAAGGTGCTGCACACAAGGCTGCTAGAGAAGTGAAGAGCCCAGGGTATGAAAGAAAAGATACTGGCATGGATAAAACATTGGCTTACTGGCTGGAGGCAAAGAGTGGGAGTAAAGGGAGCCTTTTCTGGTTGGCTGTTGGTGATTAATGGTGTTCCACAGGGATCTGTGTTGGGACCGATTCTTTTTACGTTATATGTCAATGATTTAGATGATGGAATTGATAGCTTTGTGGCCAAGTTTGTGGACGATAAAAAGATAGGTGGAGGGGCAGGAAGTTTTGAGGAAGCAGAGAGGCTACAGAAGGACTTAGACAGATTTGGAGAATGGACAAAGAACTGGCAGATGGAATACAGTGTCGGGAAGTGTATGGTCACGGAGAGAAAAATCAGAAGTGCAAAGGGATTTGAGAGTTCTCATGCAGGATTCCCTAAAGGTTAATTTGCGGGTTAAGTTGGTGGTGAGGAAGGTAAGTATGATGTTAGCACTCATTTCAAGAGGAATAGAATATAAAAGCAGGGATATAATGTTGAGACTTTATAAGGCACTGGTAAGGCCTCACTTGGAGTATTGTGAGCAGCTTTGGGCCTCTTATCTAAGAAAGGATGCGCTGACATTGGAGAAGGTTCAAAGAAGGTTTATGAAAATGATTCTGGGATAGAAAGGCTTATCATATGAGGAGCATTTGATGGCCGGAATTCAGAAGAATGAGGGGGATCTCATTGAAACCTACTGAATGTTGAAAGGTCTTGAGAGACTGGATGTGGAGAGGATGTTTCCTATCGTGGAGAAGTCTAAGACCTAAGGACACGGCCTCAGAATAGAGGAACATCATTTAGCCAGAGAGTGGTGAATCTGTGGAATTTGGCAGCTGTGGAGGCCAAGGCATTGGGTATATTTAAGGCAGAGATTGATAGATTCTTGATTAGTCAGGGCATGAAGGGATATGGAGAGAAGGCAGGAGATTGGAGCTGAGAGGGAAATGAATCAACCATGATGAAATGACAGAGTAGACTAGATGGACCAAATGGCCTGATTCTGCTCCGATACTTATGTTCAAATAATCTCATTTTGACTCACTACTACATTCTTAAGGGCAAGTAAGAATGGGCAATAAATGCTGGTCATGCATCCTGTCTATGAACAACAAAACAAGGTTAGTTGTTGCTCAATTAATTTTCACCTTCAAAATAATCCGAAAGTTAATGGTGGAACCTATTAATTATATTCCACATTATTGGGGGAACAAATCAAAAGGAGGATTCACTTTCATTTTTCCTCAATTTGTCTGCAGCTAACTTTTGTTTCTATTTTCTACTGATGGCCAGTTTTAAAACTGTTCTAACAGTGGTGGCAAAGGTCATTGGTCCCTTACAGGAGTCATCTTAAAATGTGCCAATCATGGCTACACTTGGTCTGTTGGATGTGGTGGGATTTTACTCTGTTACTGAGCAGGGCACTCATGTTGCCCAGTCTGACAGGCAAAGCTATTGGGAAGCAGGCAAGATAAATGAAAAGCCTTCATTGAATGGAGACTGGGCTGGTCCTTTGGGCCTTATGTGGAATTCTGCTGCGTTCTGTTCTCAAACCCACCTCCCAAACCTCATTTCAAAGTCTTTAAAACAATCCCGACAAAACCTGTATTCCATCTTGTATCTTATTTGGCGAAGGCGAACTATCACTGCAAAAAGCTATTTATTGTCACCCACCTTCTAGGGCTGACATATCATACCTTGGGAAAGCCCTACCTTCCAAGGTTCATAACCCTTGCCCAGTGTTTCCCTGCTGGCAGGTGTGTTGAAATCTTCAGCTCTGCCGACTTGATTCCCCTGACTATGAACTTCTTCAGTCTATCAATCTCACTTTGCTTAGTTTCCTTTGGTTCTTAACTGCCGGTCATTCTCCACCTCCTGATACCCACTGACTCGCAATACTGAGCCCTTCTCGACTGATGCTACAAAAGACTCTAGTGCCACTGATACTAATGCCTTACCCCTAATGACTCTGACACATGCTCCTCCAGCAATCTCCCACCTGGCCCTTTGTTAAATGCAGCCCTGACCACTGACTATTATTGGTTTTGGTACTGGTTTATTATTACCACCTGTACCGAAATACAGTGAAAAGCTTGGCTTGCATGTTGTTCATAGAGTTCAAATCATTGCACAGTGCATTGAGGTAGCACAAGGTTAATCAACGTTAAACAAGGTTAAGCACGTAAGTGCCATTTAATAAAAGGCACTGAAGCCCCTCTATTTTTTCAGAAGTTTGCACGGATTCAGCATGTCATCTAAAACGTTGACAAACTTTTATTGATGTTCCATGACTTGGTATGGGAACAGAAATGTCCAAGAAACGTCTACAAAAAGTGATGGACACAGCCCAGTCCATCACAGGCAAAGCCCTCTCCACCGTTGAGCACATCTGCAAGGAGTGCCACCCATGGTGGGTGCATCCATCTGCAAGGACCCCCACCATCTAGGCCATGCTCCCTTCTTACTGCTGTCACCAGGAAGGAGTTACACGAGCTTTAGGGTAAGGGACAAGAAGTCTGGCGGTGAGCTGAGGAGAAGTTTTTTCACTGAGGGTGATTGCTATCTGAAATGATTGCTTAAAGGATAGTGGGAACAGGTACTCTAATTATATTTAATTGACTGAGCAAGAACTGGAATCACAAAATTCTTGATAGTTATTAACCAAATGTTGTTAAATTGGATTGGTGTAAGTGGGTGGTATTGATGGTCAGCTTGCATCTGGTGGGCTGGTGGATCAGACTGTGCTCAGTGCCTCTGCTTATACAGATCATTGCTATATTACTTCCTCTTCCAGGCATTATGGTGCGCATGAACGTTCTTGCCGATGCGCTTACAAGCATCAATAATGCAGAGAAACGTGGAAAATGCCAGGTTCTCATCCGGCCATGCTCCAAAGTGATTGTGAGGTTCCTGACTGTAATGATGAAGCATGGTGAGGATTACTTTGGACTATTGTATTAAAAACTTAGTTTGCCTTTTCATGTACATTTTTGATGCAAGAAAAGCTGAGCTGCTCACAAGATATCAGATTGGTTTGATCACCTGCTTCGAAACGGTTTAGCATTGTTTTACTCATGGCAATGTCAGAAATCTGAAACCAAAACTAAGGGTTAGAAGTACGTAGCAAGTCGAGCACCACCTGTGGAGGGAAATGATATTCACATTAGTGACCTTTCCTGTGCTGTCAAGGACATGGGCAGCGTTATGCATATCTGAAAATCAACAGATTCTTTGATAGGGTGGTACAGTAACATATTAGTGTATACTTTGCAGTGCCAGCAGTTGGAAGGTCAAAGTGTTCAATTCTCCCTGTGATTGTACAGGTTTCTTCCGGGTGCTCTGGTTTCCTCTGCATTCCAGACATACGGGTTTAGGGTTAGTAAGTAATCGGCATGCTGTGTTGGTGCCAATGGCATGGTGAGGCCTGTGGGCTGGCCCCAGCACATTTTCACACAGTGTTGGTTGCTGACACAAAAGGACACATTTCACTGCTTCGATGTACATGGGACAAATAAAGCTAATCTTTGAGATATGCCCATGAATGTGCTAAGAATGGAGGGATATGGGCATTGAGTAGGCAGAAGTGGTTAGTTAGGTATATAATTATGTCATGCCTGGTTAAGATTATTACTGCTATGCTGTCAGTCGGTCAGTCAGTGGATGCCATCCCAAATCCGGGGTGGGTGGCTTTGCACCGCCATCTTCTTCGATCTTGCGACAGCACCAAGTACAGCCTCTCCTCCAGTTTGTTCTCGCTGGCTGCCTTGGCACTGCCCGCCGCTGCCCCCACCAAACACGAGTCCAAGGCCGTGTCGGCCTCCAGCCACGGCTGCTTCTTCGAGCTCAGCCCTTCCTTAGGCGGAGGCCTTGGGCAGGTCAAGGCACACGGTGCAGCGCCCAAGTCTCTACTAACTACGTTTGTAAGTGCATAGCATTCGATTCGTAGATAAGTGGTGAGGCTTTAATCCCTTCCATGGAAGATGGCCGTTGGCTCACAAGGAGCTCATCCGCCCTTTGTCTGGTCTTGTTTTTTTCAGTCCTGCTGGGTGTCCTCACACCCTCCTCACCAGACTAAGTCCGGTGGGGGTGCCAGCCCAAGTTGCCGACCACTCGACCACGGCCCCCAGCCGAACACCGGGTGCCCGCCCCCTGCTGAATCTCTCTGAGCGTCCGGGTCCCGACCGAAAACCATGGTCGAGTGGCTGCGACCAAACCGCAGGAAATTCATTTTAGCAGTTCTGTAAGAGCAACCTTTTCTGCTTTCAGATGTCTAGGTTTGAGCTGAGATAAGGGGCTTTGTTGTTCAGCTTAGGAATGTGGTGTCAGCCAATCAAGATGGTGGAATGGGGAGAAGGTTCTAGAGAACGCTGGGGGGTGAGGTCTTTGTTGGTGGGAGCTGGGAGAAGACAGGAGGGAAGATGGCTGAGGATGCCGTCCCTGTTGAACAAGGTGCTTTGTGCAGATAATGGTTTCAAGGAGGAAGAACCAATGCTCCCGTGGGAGAGTCCATTTGTTCGAGATGGATTTTGAGTGACATTTGGAAGGTTCATCGAAAACAATGGCTTCTGGAAGATTTGAGCTCCACTATGCACATGTGACTGTTTAAGGGTTTGAATGGGTGAGACACCCCAAGCTCACAGATTTGGCGGGAACGAAGTCATATACACCCTAGACGTATGAAGCCTGAGAAAGATGGGTTTCTCACATTGGAATCCAGTGGCTGTCAATGAGGAGCTAGCATGCCGATTTCCAGAGACGCTTGGTAAAAAGGGGTTCAATTACTAGTTAGCGTGACATCATAGTCCGAATTGCCTGTTGCTGTGCTGTACTGTCTATGTTCTGTCCAACCATTCCTCTAAACGTACAGGTCCCACACCACTGGGTTCAGGAACAGTTATTATCCTTCAACCACCAGGCTGCTGATAACTTCACTCACCTCAGCTCTGAAATGATTCCACAACCGATGGACTCACTTTCAAGGGCTCTACAACTCACGTCCTCAATATTTATCTGCACTTGCACAGTTTGCCGCCTTTTGCAGATTGGTTGATTGTCAGTTTTCGTGTGCAATTCTTCATTAATTCTAATTACTTTTTGTTCTACTGTGAATGCCTACAAGGAAATAGACCCTAGGGTAGTACATAGTGACATATGTGTACTTTGAATATAAATTTATTCTAATCTTTGATATACTAACAATGCCGAAAGGGCTCAGATCCATATATCTGACTCCCAACATTTGCTTCCACTTCCTTCCTCGATAACTCCAACCCTCATGCTCAAGTGCCAGTTCTCTGTTTACTCTACAGTGGTGGAGAGGAAAGGCCTGTGAGGGCTGTTTACGGCATACACACCTCAGACCTCAGTCCTCACAACCTGTGCTGAACTCTTCAGTGAAAAAGCAGATACACAGAGTGTTTAGTGGTTCGAGGGGAGGCACCGTGAGGAAGCTGCTCTGTCAGGGTGCCGGCATGCTGGACCGCGCAGGGTGAGGGGGAGCTGCCAAGCAAGGAAGGCGCAGGGTGAAGCGGGGAGGGCAGCGTGACTGGAAACGGGCTGTGGAAAGTGACGAGGTGCAGCGTGATGAGCCATCACACCGGGTAGCGGGAAGCGTGGGTAGTCAGAGAAGACAGAGTGAGAGGTAGCGCCCAGCAGGCAGAGGCGTGGAGGCAGCAGGGTGACCTAGATTGATCATGGCAAACTGGGTACAGACCCAACAAAGAGGAGTTTCTTTTGGATTATGAGGACACGCAGTCCTCTTTTATTGTCATTTAGTAATGCATGCGTTAAGAAATGATACAATGTTCCTCCAGTATGATATCACAGAAACACAAGACAAACCAAGACTGAAAAACTGACAGAAACCACATAATTATAACATATACTTACATCAGTGCAATGCAATACTGTAATTTGATAAAGAACAGACCATGGGCACGGTAAAAAAAGTCTCAAAGTCTCTCGAAAGTCCCATCAACTCACGCAGAGGGTAGAAGGAAGAAAAACTCTCCCTGCCATGAACCTCCAGCGCCGCAAACTTGCCGATGCAGCACCCGACCACAGCCGACTCTTGAGTCCATCCGAAAACTTTGAGCCTCTGACCAGCCCTCCAACACCGAGCACCGAGCACCATCACTGCCGAGCATTTTGACCCCGACCCTGGCCCCGTCAACAGGCAATAGGCAAAGCCAAGGATTTGGGGCCTTCCCTTCCGGAGACTCTCGATCGCACGGTAGCAGCAGCAGAGAAGCAGGCATTTCAGAAGTTTCTCCAAATGTTCCTCTGTGCTTCTCAAGTCTGTCTCCATCAAATCAGGATTGTGCACAGTACCTACTTAACAAATACTGATATCATTTCGGAGCGACCGCGCGCGCTGCGTCGCACCGCCATCTTCTCCTCTCCTCCACTTCAGGTAGGCATGAAAGGGAGAAGGCAGGCAGCAGTTCCAATGAATGTGAAAGAGAGACAGCAAGCTGGAACATCAGAGGATATGAAAGGGTGCTGGCAGGAGGGACCTCGAGCGGACATGAAGACGGGTTGCCTGATGCACCGTGCAGTGCGAAGCAGGAGCGGGGAGGGGTAGCTAAACACAGAATGAGCACAGTCCACCAGATGCAGGGCGATTTGGAAGTCAACTGGCCATCGTGAAAGTGGACTGGCATCGCAGGGCAAAGCACAATCTGATGCTGGTAAATAGGATTAAGTGTTGAGAAGTGCAAGAGCAGCAGAGACAGGCTGGGCCTGAGGGCTTGCTCTAAGTTGCATGATGCTGAGCTAAGCTGTTGATAGCTAGTTGCCTCACAGTTCCAATGACCTTGGATGCCGTCTGCGTGGAGTTTGCATCACTCACAGTACGCCGGAGGAACTCAGCGGGTCGGGCAGCATCAGTGGTAACGATGAGTCAACATTTCGGGCCAGAACCCTTTGTCAGGACTGAACAAAGAAGGAGGGGGAAGGATTTGAAGAATGCTTGTAGGTTCAGTTAAAAGACCAGTAATTTGAAAGACAAATGGGTGGGGGAGGGGAAGCAGGGACATCATAGGCAGGAAAACAATGGGTAGTGGAAGGAGGAGGTGGAACAATGAGGGAGGTGATAGGCAGCTGGGGGAGGGGGAAGGAATTACCGGAAGTTGGAGAATTCTATGTTCATACCAAGGGGCTGGAGACTACCTAGACGGTATATGAGGTGCTGCATCTCCAGGAGAACGGCCCCTGTCTGCTAATGCAATAGCAGTATTTTTCTGCTGCTCTTAGTTTTCTTTCTTTCCCCATAGTTTAAGCTTTGAATTTAAAATTTTTACTTGTTGATTCTTGAGGGTGATCAATATGTCTATGTCTACAAGAAGTGGGAAGAATTTACCTGAACCTAGTGATAAAGGTAATGGGAAAGGAAAGGTGCAAAAGGAAAGATATGATGAAATGCCACCGTGGGCTGAAGATATCGTTCGGACACTGAATTCAATTAAGGGTTAGAATGGATCAATTAAAGACCAACTGGAAAATAATAGTAATGAAATGAAAACAACAGGAATTCTGCAGATGCTGGAAATTCAAGCAACATACATCAAAGTTGCTGGTGAACGCAGCAGGCCAGGCAGCATCTATAGGAAGAGGCGCAGTCGACGTTTCAGGCCGAGACCCTTCGTCAGGACTAACTGAAGGAAGAGTGAGTAAGGGATTTGAAAGCTGGAGGGGGAGGGGGAGATGCAAAATGATAGGAGAAGACAGGAGGGGGACCATCTCTCACTGCTCCCCATCTGTGATTTCTTCGGCTCTTCAACTTTTCGACCAGACTTTGACTCAAACTCGCTATCACTGCCATGTATCCTTTCTTGGAACGTGCCTCCGTCTCCAACTTACTCCAGTTGGCTTTAGGATTCATTTCCAAGCCTCTCAATTTGGACCTTCTGAGGATCCCAGGTACTCACATTTTATTGACTCTGCCTCTCGCTGCTTCTCCTGTCAAGCTCTGAAGGCGACGCTCTCCGCCATGAGGAGGTACTTGGTGTCCCTATCCCAGACCCTTCCACACATTCGGGACACTTTCTTCGCCGTCTGTAATGGTCCTACCCGCTATTTCATCCTCCGTCGGATCCACGCCTGCAATCGCCGTTTCTTTGACTTTGTCATGTTAGGCAAAGATCGCAAGATCTTACATCTACGGACTGCAGAGCCTGCCGGCCCCGACGCTAGCAGGCATGAACTTTCGGTTGCGGCCCCTGCCGTTGGTCTCGGCGGCTCCAACACCTCAGGACATATTCAAAACCCGGACTCCAGCAACGACCATGGAGACATTCAAAGCGATCGCGCAACCACCAACTGCGACTCCAGCCTTGAACTCCAGGCCGGGTCTTTATGTGCTGCTGTTGTGACTCCCGTCTCCCCTTCCCCCACCAGCACTCCGCAGCCCCATCTTCCTCAGATCCCACCGTCAACTCCTGGGCCCTCAGAGGCTCCATCTTCCTCTCACCCCAACCCTCCGCTCTCCATTGACACCCCCAGCCTCCCCCCTCCCCCCTCTGATCCCAGCTCTCATCCGTGCCGGGTCTTTACCATCCCCTCCGACCTTCAACTGTCGGAGGCAGAACGCTCTGTTCTCAGTAAGGGCCTCACGTTTGTCCCCCTTCGCCCACACCTCAGCGAGTTCCGTGTTCGCCATGATGCGGAACTTTTCTTCCGCCGTCTCCGTCTCCGAGCCTACTTCTTCGGCAAGGACTCTTCCACCCCCACCGATGACCCCTTCTCCCGTCTTCATCCCTCCTCTTCTTCATGGACACCCCGCTCTGGTCTTCTGCCTGCTCTGGATCTCTTTATTGCCAACTGCCGACGGGACATCAACCGTCTCGACTTCACCGCACCTTGTCCCCATTCCAACCTCACTCCTTCGGAACGCTCTGCTCTCCACTCCCTCCGCACTAATCCTAACATTATTATTAAACCCGCTGATAAAGGGGGTGCTGTTGTAGTCTGGCGTACTGACCTCTACCTTGCCGAGGCACAGCGACAACTCGCGGATACCTCCTCTTATTTACCCCTCGATCGTGACCCCACTAGGGAGCACCAGGCCATTGTCTCCCACACTATCAACGACTTTATCCGCTCAGGGGATCTCCCATCCACTGCTACCAACCTTATAGTTCCCACACCCCGCACTTCCCGTTTCTACCTCCTACCCAAGATCCACAAACCTGCCTGTCCTGGCCGACCTATTGTCTCAGCTTGCTCCTGCCCCACCTAACTCGTTTCTGCATACCTCGACACTGTTTTATCACCCCTTGTTCAATCCCTTCCAACCTATGTTCGTGACACTTCTCACGCTCTTAAACTTTTCGATGATTTTAAGTTCCCTGGCCCCCACCGCTTTATTTTCACCTTGGATGTCCAGTCCCTATATACTTCCATCCCCCATCAGGAAGGTCTCAAAGCTCTACGCTTCTTTTTGGATTCCAGACCTAATCAGTTCCCCTCTACCACCACTCTGCTCTGTCTAGCAGAATTAGTCCTTACTCTTAATAATTTCTCCTTTTGCTCCTCCCATTTCCTCCAAACTAAAGGTGTAGCTATGGGCACCCGTATGGGTCCTAGCTATGCCTGCCTTTTTGTTGGGTTTGTGGAACAATCTATGTTCCGTGCCTATTCTGGTATCTGTCCCCCACTTTTCCTTCGCTACATCGACGACTGCATTGGCGCTGCTTCCTGCACGCATGCAGAACTCGTTGACTTTATTAACTTTGCCTCCAACTTTCACCCTGCCCTCAAGTTTACCTGGTCCATTTCTGACACCTCCCTCCCCTTTCTAGATCTTTCTGTCTCTGTCTCTGGAGACAGCTTATCCACTGATGTCTACTATAAGCCTACTGACACTCACAACTATCTGGACTATTCCTCTTCTCACCCTGTCTCTTGCAAAAACGCCATCCCCTTCTCGCAATTCCTCCGTCTCCACCGCATCTGCTCTCAGGATGAGGCTTTTCATTCTAGGACGAGGGAGATGTCTTCATTTTTTAAAGAAAGGGGCTTCCCTTCCTCCACTATCAACTCTGCTCTTAAACGCATCTCCCCCATTTCACGTACATCTGCTCTCACTCCATCCTCCCACCACCCCACTAGGAATAGGGTTCCCCTGGTCCTCACCTACCACCCCACTAGCCTCCGGGTCCAACATATTATTCTCCGTAACTTCCGCCACCTCCAACGGGATCCCACCACTAAGCATATCTTTCCCTCCCCGCCTCTCTCTGCATTCCGCAGGGATCGCTCCCTACACAACTCCCTTGTCCATTCGTCCCCCCCATCCCTCCCCACTGATCTCCCTGCTGGCACTTATCCGTGTAAGCGGAACAAGTGCTACACATGCCCTTACACTTCCTCCCTTACCACCATTCAGGGCCCCAAACAGTCCTTCCAGGTGAGGCATCACTTCACCTGTGAGTCGACTGGGGTGATATACTGCGTCCGGTGCTCCCGATGTGGCCTTTTATATATTGGTGAGACCCGACGCAGACTGGGAGACCGCTTTGCTGAACATCTACGCTCTGTCCGCCAGAGAAAGCAGGATCTCCCAGTGGCCACACATTTTAATTCCACATCCCATTCCCATTCTGACATGTCTATCCACGGCCTCCTCTACTGTAAAGATGAAGCCACACTCAGGTTGGAGGAACAACACCTTATATTCCGTCTGGGTAGCCTCCAACCTGATGGCATGAACATTGACTTCTCTAACTTCCGCTAGGCCCCACCTCCCCCTCGTACCCCATCTGTTACTCTTTTTAATGCACACATTCTTTCTCTCACTCTCCTTTTTCTCCCTCTGTCCCTCTGAATATACCTCTTGCCCATCCTCTGGGTCACCCCCCCCCGTCTTTCTTCCCGGACCTCCTGTCCCATGATCCTCTCGTATCCCCTTCTGCCTATCACCTGTCCAGCTCTCGGCTCCATCCCTCCCCCTCCTGTCTTCTCCTATCATTTTGCATCTCCCCCTCCCCCTCCAGCTTTCAAATCCCTTACTCACTCTTCCTTCAGTTAGTCCTGACGAAGGGTCTCGGCCTGAAACGTCGACTGCGCCTCTTCCTATAGATGCTGCCTGGCCTGCTGCGTTCACCAGCAACTTTGAGTAATGAAATGAAGTTATTTCTGGGAAAACTTAAAGACCTGGAAACTCAAGTTATTACACACGAAGAGGAATTGAAAATAACTAAGCAAAAGCTATCTGAAGCTACAACTCATTTGGAAAGATATCAAAATAAGATTATAGACCTGGAAACTAGGTCTCGATGAAGGAATATAAGAATTGTTGGGCTGCAGATGGAGATCTAACGGCTTACTTTGGTCAGCTTTTCCACACTTTATTTCCTACCATTCTATCAAAGCCGCCTGCTATAGAAAGGGCAGACAGGGCGTTTATCTCGAAATCGAAGGACTCTAGTAAACCAAGATCTGTTCTGGTTTGCTTTCATCACTTTAAAATTAAAGATCAAATAATACGACAGGCAAGAAAACAGAGAGTTTTTAGATTTATGGAATCTGAGCTCCGCTTCTATGAAGATTATCCAAGAGAGATAATGGAACAAAGATCAAAATTTGCCCTGGTAATGAAACAAGCATATGATAAGAATCTTTTTCCGTTCCTGAGGTATCCGATAAAACTTAAAATTTTTCCTCCTAGTTATCCTCCTCGTACTTTTTTTGATCCAAGTGTTGCACTGGATTTTGTTCAGGCTTTGCCTGCCGTTGTCACCGACACCGCTGTTGAATGACCCATCTGAAAAGCTGTTTGGCTATTTCTATATTATTCACATTTTGGAAAGAAGATTTATGAAGATCACTTATATATTTCATCGACAGTCTAATTAAAGAACAGGGAGACTTGTTTTTTATTACATATTATTGGTTTTCCTCTGGAAAGATTTATGGTTTAAGTGCCTCTGCTCAAATGATCTCTGGACATTTTATGACTGAGGGAAGAAGATAAGGCGATTTGTTCCTTTAATTTAATACTTCGTAGCTATTTGGTAGTTTTTCCTACTAATAGGGCTTTTTATATATTTTTCTGTTCTATTATAACATTTTATAACTGAATTTAAAGCTTTTTTAGGGAATTAATATTAAACTTAAACATGGCGCTGGTTTTTCTCTCTAACAGATAATATTATTTTGGTTCTTTCTTGTTTATCAGTCGATGGAATGTAAATACCTTTTTTTCCTGAGACTTTATTGTCTTTCTCATAGGGTCACTCTACTTTTTTACTAACTGGGGGGAGGGAAAGAAAACACAGACAGAGCAGTCAGCAGCTTTGAATTCTATCGTTGATTGCTTGCCTTTTTCGGGTTTCCGGGTGTTGGTGGGTGGGTTTAGAGTTAGGAGTTTCCCATTGGGTGGTTCCGGAGCATGTGTGTTTTCTATGTGGTTGTATTCTTCATGGCCGCCATCTTTGATCATCCTGCATTGATACGTGCTTTGTGCATGTATAAAGTAGAATGAAATTATAGTATGCCGTTCAAACGGATTAATATAAGAAGTTGGAATGTACGTGGTTGGAATCATCCTATTAAACGAAAGACGACTTTTAAAATCATTAACCGATTCCAACCTGATATAATTTTTGCTCAAGAGACACGTATCAGGGCTGGAGATCAAAATAGATTTTTTAGATGGTGGAATGGTTTGTAATTCCAATCCACCTCTCAGAGTAAAACAAAACGTGTGTCTATTTTCATTAAACCTAATATATTTATTCAAGAGGATATTGAATCAGATTCTAATGGTAGATTTTTAATTGTTAAAGGAACAATCTGTAATAGAAAAGTCGTTTTGGTTAATTTGTATGGTCCTAACTTAGATGATCCTTCTTTTTTTTAAAAAGGTATTCGCTTTACTGCCTGACTTAAATGAATATATGCTCATAATGGGTGGGGATTTTAATTGTTGTTTAAATCCTATGATTGATAAGAGTTCAACCAATCAGCGACTTCCAAATCGATCCACGTCATTTATTAATTCCTTTTTGATTGATTTTGGGTTGATTAATTTGTGGAGGTATCTTCATCCCGACAATAGAGAATATTCTTTCTTCTCACACGTTTATAAAAAATTTTCGAGGATCGATTATATTATAATCGATCCCCGCTTCTTGCCTAGTGTTAAAACCTGCGAATATGACGCTATTGCTATATCTGATCATGCGCCTCTGAGTTTGTCTTTTGAATTTGATGATGTCACACTTGCCCGCCCACCTTGGCGCATGTCTCAGACATTATTGCAAAACTCTGACTTTGTCAGTTTCATTGAAACCCAGATAAAGGAATTTTTTCTTTCTAATGATATAGGGGGTATGTCTAAATTAGTTATATGGGATACATTTAAAGCATTTTTACATGGTCAGATTATTTCTTATTCAGCTAAACTTAAAAAACAAACTAAAGCAGAATTAGATAGAATTTCAAAACAAATTAAAGATTTAGATAATATTTATGCAATTTCCCCCAATACTGATTTATTTAAACAAAGGGTGGAACTTCAATCACAATATAATCTGTTATTAACTCATCCCATTGAAGGTTATTTGCTTAAGTTAAAGAGCCAATTTTATATGTCTGGAGATAAAAAATAATAAATTGCTTGCATCTCAGTTAAAAATGGCTACAGCCAAAAGGCAAATCATGAAAATTCATAGGAAAGATGGTACCTCAGCTCAGGAATATGAGGAAATTAATAAGATTTTTCAAGACTTTTATGCTGAGCTATATAAATCTCAATGTCCGTTAGATTCCTCTAAAATGAATGCTTTTTTACGAAAGATTGTTTTTCCTAAAATCTCGGCTGGGGATCAAAAGATTCTCGATACTCAAATTACTGAAGCCGAAATTCATAAAGCTATTTTTTCAATGCAATCTGGTAAGTCCCCAGGACTTGATGGATATCTTGTAGAATTTTATAAAAAATTTGGAAATTTGCTCTCTCTGTATATGTTGGAAATGTTTAAGGATTCTTTTGTGAAAGGTGACTTACCCTCTACTTTTTATGAGGCCTCTATTTCTTTAATTCTTAAAAAAGAATTCTTCATATAGACCTATTTCATTACTGAATGTTGATGCTAAGATCTTGTCAAAGATAATGGCCAATCGGTTGGAGAATATTTTGGGTAAAATTATTTGTAAAGATCAAACAGGCTTTATAAAGGGTCGTTATTCCTTTTCAAATGTTCGGAGACTACTTAATAGTATATATTCATCCTCTTCTAAAATTCCACAATATGTTGTATCTTTGGATGCTGAAAAAACGTTTGACCGAGTCGAATGGAAATATTTATTCAATGTTTTAGAGAAATTTGGCTTTGGTGTTAATTTTAATAATTGGATTAAAATGATATATAAAGCCCCTATTGCTACTGTTGTTACTAACAATTGTAGGTCAACTTTTTTTCAGCTTTCACGGGGAACAAGGCAAGGCTGTCCATTAAGTCTTTGTTGTTTAATTTAATATTAGAACCCCTTGCTATTGCTCTTCGTGAGGCTAAAAATATCCATGGGATATTTGTGAATGAGACCATGCATAAGGTCTCTCTTTATGCTGATGATTTATTGGTTTATATATCTAACCCTGATGAATCCATTCCTGCCCTGTTAAAATTATTTAATGAATTCGGAGGTTTTTCAGGATATAAAATTAATTTTAGTAAAAGTGAATTATTTCTTTTAAATGATTCTGTTTCTATATATGATAATACTCCTTTCAAAGTTTCAGACTCTTTTAGATATTTAGGTATTGCAATTACTAAAAAATATAAGGATCTTTATAAAGCTAATTTTGTTTCCTTAGTAGACTCTATGAAGTATTTATTTAGTAGATGGAGTCTACTTACATTTTCATTTGTTGGTCGTATTCATATAGTTAAAATGATGATTCTACCGAAATTTTTATATTTATTTCAGAATATTCCTGTTTTTTTGACTAGGAAGTTTTTTGATTGGATTGATTCTATTATTTTAGCTTTTATTTGGAATAATAAAAGACCAAAAATTAGTAAATGTCATTTACAAAAATTGAAAAAAGATGGAGGTCTTGCTTTGCCTAATTTTAGAATGTATTATTGGGCTGTTAATCTGCGATATATGTCTTTTTGGTTATACTGGGTTGATAAGACTGATCGGCCAATTTAGGTAGATCTGGAACCAAAAGTTGTAAAACAGTTTTATTTAACTTCGTTATTGGGGGCTCCTTTACCTATGCAATTAGGTAAAGTTGTTAATTTAAATTTATATCCTGTGATTAAGTATTCTTTACAAATTTGGCTCCAGTTCTGCAATTCTTTTAATCTTACAAAATTTAAACTTTGTAGTTTAATTTAACAAAATTACTTTTTTAAGCCTTCTTTGAGTGATCCAATTTTTCTACTTTGGAAAAACAAAGGTATTAATTCTTCTTTGGATTTATTTAAAGAAGATAGATTGATGTCCTTTGAACAATTAACTGATAAATATTCTCTTTCATATTCACACGTTTTGCAATACCTTCGTTAGACATTTTTTACAAAAATATTTAAGTAATTTCCCTTACATATTGGAGGCTGACCTGTTAGATACTATTATGAGTATGAATCCTTTGATTAAGGGTTCTATTGGAAGAATTTATAATTTATTATTACAATGGGATAAGCGTCCTTTGTCTAAGATTAAACAGGATTTAGAAAAGGAACTTAATTTGACTTTTATGATGGAGGATTGGATACAGATATTGAAGTTGGTTAACTCTTCTTCAATTTGTGCTAGCCATTCATTGATTCAATTTAAAATTGTACATCATTATCATTTGACAAAGGAGAGACTTTCTAAAATTTTTCCTAATATTGATAGTCGTTGTGATAGATGTAAAACTGAGATAGCTACACTGACACATATGTTTTGGTCTTGTTCTATATTGGAAGAGTTCTGGAAGTGGGTTTTCTCAACAATTTCTAAAGCACTTAAAATTAATTTACAACCTAATAAATTAACTGTGCTTTTTGGAATAGTTCCTCAAAATATTCATGGTATTTCTGTGTCTGACCAACATGTTATTGCATTTGTTACATTGATAGCTAGGAGGGCCATTTTGTTGGAGTGGAAGGACACATCAGCTCCCACTTTGTCACAATGGTTCTCTCAAGTGATGCTATGTCTTAGTTTGGAGAAAATTAGAAGTCGAACCTTTGAACTTTTATTTGATTTTGAGAAAAGATGGGGCTCATTTGCTCGCTATTATCATTTGAGTTAATTGATATAATTTTTCCACGATCTAATTGTAAATTCTTTTAGTATATTTTCTTTTCTTGCTGGCGGTTTGATGTTTATTTTTAGAAGCTTTTTGTATGACGCATGGCTCCAGGGTTGTACACCTAATGGGTTCTCTTTTTTTTTCTCACTTTTCTGCTGAGTGGGTTTTTTTTGTTATCACAAAATTTTGTTTCCAATCTTTAAGATGATGATTTTTTTGAGGCATTGTAAGTGTTGTTACTTCGATGTACTCATGTTATTTTTCATATATATATATACACACAATAAAAAGATTTGAAAAGGAAAAAAAGAGGTGTTGCTCCTCCAACCTGAGTTTAGCCTCATCATGGCAGTAGAGGAGGCCATGTATGGACATATCTGAATGGGAATGGGAAGCAGAGTTGAAGTGGGTGGCTACCGGGAGATCCTGTCTGTTTTGGCGGACGGAGCGGAGGTGCTCGACGAAGCGGTCCCCCAATCTGCGTCGGGTTTCACCGATGTAGAGGAGGCTGCACCAGGAGCACCAGATGGAATAGACGACCCCAACAGACTCACAAGTGAAGTGTTGCCTCACCTGGAAGGACTGTTTGGGGCCCTGAATGGTGGCAAGAGGGGAGGTGTAGGGACACTTACGCTTACAGGGATAAGTGCCGGGTGGGAGATCCGTGGGGATGGACATGCAGATAAGGGAGTCGTGGAGGGACCGATCCCTGCGGAAAGCAGAGAGGGGTGGAGAGGGAAAGATGTGCTTAGTGGTGGGGTCCTGTTGAAGGTGGCGGAAGTTGCAGAGGATAATGTGCTGGAGTTTGCATGTTGTCATGGTGACTGCATGGATTTTCCTTCTGGTGCTCCACTTTCTTCCCACTTCCTGAAAACACGAGGATTGGTAGATTAATTACTCATGGGGGTTTTGGAGAGTTAATAGGAATGTGTGGAGAATAAAATGGATCATGGCAGAATTAGGTTAAAAGTGGGTGCTTCATGTTTACCACAGATATGGTATGCTGAAGGCTCTGTATCCTGTCTACATTTCTCTATGGCAACTAAACAGCTGTCCCTCCGGCTTTCCTTCAATCAGAACCACATCCCAGGTCATCCCATAAAAATCCCCATGTTTTCCATACATCTCCCCAGGACCTGCAAACCCCTTCTCATTCCCTGCAGCAACATCACGGCTGGGCCAGATTTTAAAAGGAGAATTACCTCAGACTCCAAAGCACGATCTCGACGGCCCTGGTTTTAATTAGGCTGTGTGTCACAAGCACTGAAGAATGGAAATGAAATAGTGCAGGAGTTAAGGAGTTATACTCTCACCCAATGTACTTTCAATCATGGCTTGACCAGCAAAGAGGCAGCATTGTCAGATTGACGGGGGTTTTAGAGTGAAAGTCAGCTCCTGCTGAATTATTGGTGGTGGAAGGGTTAATAATCAGAGTGAATAAGGGGGGATTACCAGTAGTCAGGACTGATTGGCTGGAGGTGATGATTTTGGAATGTGGGCAAGGGGAGTCAGATCAGCAGATCTGGGAGGTAGAGGTTGTTGGGAAAGGATTACAAACTGCTGCTTTAATTGCTGTTTTATAGGTGTAGAGGCCTAATTGACAAGCTGCTGGGAGACCCACACACATCTCACTTGACTCTGTTACTGGGAATTGTGCTTAATCAGAAACTCAGTGGATTGACACCCTGAGATGGTTACCTGGGGGCTCAACTCAAGGGTAAATGGGAAGGGCATCATAGTGTCAACTATAATGTTAAAATGTAATATCTCAAACTGAGGTAAAAGTACTTCATTACGCAATATGGAATTTTAGTTTTAGGTTATTTACTAAAATTCTGTGAAAAGATTTCAACACAACTGCCCAGAAACCGTATACAAGCCCGCTGGAGGCATAGACACTCAAAGGAAGACAGCAGTCTGAAAAGGCACAGGCAGCCTCTGGGCCAGTGACTAAAAAAACTTCTGATGCTGAGGGCATTCTTTCACTGCCCACACAGTTCCCAGAACCTTGCCATCTGCAGCAGGGAGGATCTTTTGGAATATCAGGAGGAGTTTGATGTGAAAAGCCAAATCATTTAGACTCAGCACCATCTGCTCAGGGCAAGTCCAAATGGACAATAAATGCTGGTCATGCATCCTGTGTATGAACAACAAAACAATAAGTAGAAGACCATGTTGATTACTGGTCAATTAATTTTCACCTTGGAAATAATCCCAAAATTAATGGTGGAGCATGTTCATTATATTCTACATTATTGGGAGAACAAAACAAGAGGAGAATCCAGTTTCATTTTCTCCTCCAATTTGCCTTCAACTAACTTTTGTTTCTATTTTCTACTGACAGCCAGTTTTAAAACAGTGGGGGAAAAGGTCACTGGGCCCCCACAGGAATCATCTTAAAATGTGCCAATCATGGTTAAACTTGGTCTGTTGGATGTGTTGGGATTTTACCCTGTTACTGAGCAGAGCACTCACATTGCCCAGTCTGACAGGCAAAGCTATTGAGAAGCAGGCGAGATAAATGAAAAGCCTTCATTGAATGAAGACTGGGCTGGTCCGTTGGGCCTTATGTGGAACTGCCTTTGGTTCTCAACCCACCTCCCAAACCTCATTTCAAAGTCCTTAGAACAACCCCCACAAAACCTGTATTCCATCTTGCTGCCCACAGCCTACCTTGACGAAGGTGAGCAGTCACTGCAACGTCTACGGAGGGAAATAAACAGTCAATATTTTGGGCCAAGACCCTTCCTCAGAACCTGATCAAGGGTCTCAGACTGAAATCAATTGTTTATTTCCCCTCCATCGACTCTGTCTGACTTATTGAGTTCCTCCAAGGTTTTGTGTGTGACTTGCAGCAAAGTTTCCTTAGTTGTAATCTCAAAGCAGCTAGTTATGCAGCCCCTCCAACCAGAAGCAGGTATTTGCTCTATTTGCATTAAAATAACTTTGTAACATTTCTCAGAAACAACACCTATTATTGCAGGTATGCAAACAGTCTGGAAATCCCTCAAGTGGGACAGGGGTTGGTAAAACAAAGGGAATATCTTTCATAAGATGAGTCCAAATGATTTTATCAGCACATTAGACTTTGCCTGTGTAACATGTTGTAAACATAAAAAAATGGGACATGCTCAGCAGGCCAGACTACACAATTAGACTAAGAAAAACTGAGCCACAACACAGATTGTGCAATGTTGGTTGAAGTGAGAACCACTGCTTTAACACTCATGAATTTTTTTTTATCTAGCATTGAGGCCAATGATTCCCAACAAAGCCTCTGCTATTGCTCAACATGTGTATGTGTATGTGTGTGCATGTGTGGGAGGGAGGATTAAAGCTTGTTCTGCTGTTGTTGTTTTGTTGCTTGTTGTCTTCTGTGTTGTTCTGCCAAGAAATTTGGGCACGCTAATTTAGCACTGGAATTTGAGGTGACAGTCACAGTCTGCCGCTTGCACACCATAAGGTCTATTGACTGTTAATGCAAATGACACAGTTCACTGTGTGTTTTGACTTACACCTGATAAATAAACTTGAATCTAAAATCAATATGCTTGTGTGCTCCAAGGTCTCAGCAAAACTGTCAAGTTTACATTTCATGTCAATTGATGTCCGTACTTCGCAAACTGTGGCTTGAATGTGTTAGTGCTTTACACATCTGGAAACTGCTAATGACCTTCACTCTCTGCAGTATAAGTGCATGTTAAGTTTGGATGGATGTCGTGGTCGACATGGACCAATTGGGTTGAAGGGCCTGTTTCTGTGCAGTATAAAATGTCAATGACATTTTGTGGTCGATTTTTCACTTCCTTTCAATTGTGCAGCATATCAAAAACCTGGATAACATGTATCACACTGGAATACATTTTAATGATTTTATTCATTATACCTGGGCCCTGAAATAATGATAAATAACACTCATGGTAACAGAGTAATTCATTATTAATTGCAATGAAAAGTATGAAGATATTAATTCCCAGCTCATAGATATTGCAGATATATTCCAACTGGAACATGTTCTCTGACATTGGCTGATTTCTGATGTTTTCAGTCTGAGTTGGATGAGGTAATTAAAAAGAGATTGCCTGCACTGTGTGCAGTTCAGGTCAGCTTATTATGAAAAGGATCTACATGAATAATATCAGAATTTAAAGGTCATAGACAGGCCATTTTGGATGGACTCTTTTCTCCAGAAATGGCAGCTTGAGGGTGACATAATGAGGGGATTTAAAATAATTAAGGGTTTTGATAGAGTTGGTATAAAAAGGTGTCCTCACCTGTGTGGGAGTGCAAAATAATTAAGATAAAAATAAATCAGATGGCAAAACCAGGGGAAATTTCTTTACCTGGAGAATGGAGAAAAGGTAGAACTAGGAGTAGCTGAAATAAAAAAATGATGCTTTTGGGAAGGTAATTAAATGCTTGAAGGAGAAAAGGGATTGCGTACAGTTCAGATGGAATTAGAGAAAAAAGGGTGGGAGAAGGCTTCTGCAGGCCACAAATGCTGACAGAACAGCTAAGCATAAACATTTACTCTCACTCTGATGTAGAATAATATAATCTTAGATTTGTTCAGCAGAGAAATGAGTCTTTCAGCCCATTCATCCAGGATGATCTTTTTGCCCATTTACGTTAATCCCATTTGCCCATATTCAATCTGTATCTTTTACTGCCTGGCCTATTCAATTGCCTTACTAAATATCTATTAAACTTACTAAACTTACTATAATTGTCTTACTAAATACCTCTTCTAATGTGAGTTTGAGATCACTGTGTATAAAAAATTCTCCCTCGTATCCCCTTTAAAACTCCTTAAAAAACCTGTGTTCTCCTGTTTTTAATACACCTCCCAATTGATAAAGATTCTGACTATCTATACTATCAATGCCTCTTACTAGTGTTATGTACTCATTTGTTCACTTCTTGATCTCCTTTGCCCAGGAGAAAACAAAATCGGCCAAATCTGTCCCCATAACTAAAGTCCTCCAATCCAGGCAACAACCTGGTGAAGCTCTTCTGCACTATCTCGAATTCCGCCACATTCCTCTGATCGTGTGGTGACCAGAAGTGCACCCAAGACTCCAAGCACAGTTTAACCAGTGTTTTGTAAAGGTGCAACATAACTTCCCAACTTTTTATTCTGTGCCCTGACCTGTAACAGCAAGCATGCCACCCCATCAAGGAACTATGAACATGTACACCCATATCCGTCTGTTCACTAACACTGCTTTCATTTCGTACCATATATACCTCACCACTTCCTAAAATGCATCACATCACATTTGTCAGGATTAAATTATAACTGTTAATACTCCATCCAACTTTCCATTTGATTCATATTCCATTGTAACAACTTTCATTGCTATCCACAACACCACCAGGCTTCATGTCGTTCACAGACTTACTAATTATATCTCCTGCAATCACATTCAATCATTAATACACAGCACAAACAACAAGAGTGCCAACAGTACTCCCTGCCGTATAGGCTTTAAAATCAGAAACATGTCCATTCACCATCTCCTTCTGCCTCCCATCACCAAGAGCATTTTGGATTTAATTTGACCAACTCATCTTAGATCCCTTGTGACGTAGCTTTCTGGACCAGCCTATCATGTGGGACCTAGTCAAGTGTCATATTGTAGTCCATAAAGACAATGTCTACCACCCTGACTTTCTAGTTACCTCCTCAAAAAAAAAATTAACTCAGTTTTACATGATTTCCCCTTGAACAGAGTACAAGGTTGTCTCATGTCAAAAGCATCGAGCCTGGGATACCACAGGTCCAATGGCAACAATCTGCTTTGCCTTACTTACCAACGACCATGATTGCCCTTGGCAAATTTTTCTACAGAAGTGGTTTGCCATTGCAACACATGAAAAATGCTGGAGTAACTCAACAGATCAGGCAACATCTATAGAAATGAATCAGTCAATGTTTCAGTCTGAGACCCTTCTTCAGGACCTCTTCTGGGCAGTGTCATTACAAGACGGGTGACCCCAGCCATTATCAATACTCTTCAGAGATTGGATGGTCTCAGTCGTCACATAACCAGGACTCGTGATGTGTGAATAAACGTTTACCGCCTGTTCCCTTGGCTTCACGTGACCCTGATCGGGCGGGGGAGGGTGGGTGGGTGGGTGTACTAAGCTGGTGCTACACCGTGCCAAAAGGTAGCGTAGAGAAGGAGCGTCTTACACCTCCTTTGGTAGAGATGCATTTCCACCCCGTCACCCAAGGCATGATCATAAACCTACTTTAAATATGGTGAAGGATGGATCAACAATGAGGAACATTTTTTAAGCTTCTCCCTTTTATTTTGTATATCTAAATTGCACTTCATGGGAAAATGGGAAAATGTAATATAATACAAGAGCTATGATATTTTTCATTTCTGGTTACCGGTTACTATGGAGCAAATGCCCTGCATCGAAGCCTATGGCAGGAGCCTTCTCCACTGGCAGAGCACCTGCAATATCCAGGTGTGTTGCTAGCATCTGAAGCGTCAAGTTGGCAGTGTGAAGTGGTAAGAATAGAATTATAAATGAAAGTTGCTGAAATACTCAACAGGCCACACACCATCTGCGGCAAGGGAAACGAGGAAATGCTGAAGTCAATGGCCTTCTGCTGGATCTACATTTTTCATCTGAAAAAAGTCATTGACCAGAATATTAATTTCATTGATCCCCCCAGAAATGCTGCCTGACCTGCTGTTCTCATGTTTTTATTTCGGATTTCTACTATCTGCAGTGTTCTGCTTTTTGTAAAGGGTGCACCATTTCTACCCATTACTCTCCAAACTATGTGAACAGGTGGCACCAACAAGATTAGATTTGATTAACTCATTGTCATATATTCCTTGTTTGTATGAAGTGAACAGAATAGACCAGGCACATGATAATAATAAATACAAAGGTGTTGCACAGCCGCGGAATGAAGCAAAGACTGCAAAGCATCCAGCATAAACACAGCCCCCACCCACCTCGGACATTCTCTCTCCTCCCTTCTCCCACTGGGCAGAAGGTACGAACTTCTGAAAGGACAGCTTCTATTCCATTGGTACAGACTCCTGAATGGAACTCTTATGCAATAAAATAAACGCTTGACCTCACAACCTTCACCACACCATCTCTGTAGCTTCTACATTTTATTCCACATCGCCGTTGTTGTAAATTATTCTACCTCAATATCATGATTTGATCTGTGTGCAAGACAAGCCGTATCTTGGTACATGTGACAATAATGAACCAATGCACGTAATGGAATCTGGAGTAGTGCAAAACAAAAGATCTAAACAGCACACAAACAAACAATAAAAGGAAACATGAAAGCTTTCATGGGAGCTCGGGCAACTATGAAGCTGTGGCAGGTTACAAGCCCAGACCAAATTAAAGGGTGGTACAGCAGAGCTGCTAATAGAGCTCTGTTTCACAGCTCCTGCAAGACAGGTTCAGTCCTAACTTAGCACGTACTCCCTAGGACTGAACAGATTTCTTCCAGGTACTCTAGCTTCCTCTACACTCCAAAAACTTGTGGGTTGGTAGGTTATTTGGCGACTGTAAACTACCCCGAGTTAATTGAATCTGGGATTGGAAGTGAGATGACAGGATGGCAAGGTGAATAAAATGTTTTACGGTAGAATTAGTGTCAAAATGGGCCCTGGATATTTGCAGTGGACTCAGTGTGCCAAGGGGCCTGATTTTGTGTTATAAACCTCTACGAATAAAGATGGGGATTGGATGAATGAGTGGCTGTATCCTATGGTTACAAGGAAATAAAGTGGAATCCAGCTCCCAAGGAGATTAGCAGACAGCTGTATTGCTTTGGTTATATTGGCTTTGTCAGCTGCTGGCACCCTGTCTCTCAGTTAGATAGTAGTGGGATCACATCCCTTTGCAGAGACTCGAGTATACAATCCATACTAAGAGGGTGGTCACTTTCATGTGAAATATTAAACTGAGATTGCTTCTGCCACTGTATTTAACCTCATGAAACTATTGCAATGGCATTTCTGAATCAGTTGTCTAAGTTATTGATGAAGCTGCTGAAGAGCAGAGGGGAGGGATTTAAAGGATTAAATCTTTCGGAATCTAATATATGTCTGTTCTGTATGTAGCAGCTATCAGATCAACCCGAGGCCACGGTGTGAGATAGGGTGTAATATAACTGATGAATGAGCAAGATTGTTAATCAGCTAGTTTGCACAATGGAGACAAACGTTGCAAAGTCAAATAGTTACTTACTGTCTGTTACACTGCTGGCATTTAGGGCAGCAGTGAAGGTCCTCCAGCTCTGGTGGTATTCAGGGCTTCCTTCATCGTGTCAGTAGTTTCCTCTAGGTAAGTCATGCAAGTGCTGGGTGGAGACTCAGGAATACCGTCACACTCAGATGTAGAAGGATTCTTCATTGCTGTTTCCATAGCAATTTTGTTTTACCAGGCCATGTTGTTAGCCCTGAGCTGAACCCCTGAACCTGGAGGATTAGTGGACTACGCTTAGTCTGGCCTCTACCCTTAAAGCTCTACCCGTGAAGTCCTGACTCCAGCCAACATTGTAACTGAGGCAAGCAAGCCTCCAAACCATGATAAGATTGTGGGCCTTTTGGAGGCAAGTCGAATAACACAGGTGATAACTGTACACATGTAGGAATATACTGGCCCTAGCAATTTGTTTTGATTCATTTATTATAATACTAGTAATTAGCCGATCTGTAAGGCTGAGAAAGCCAAAGGAAGCCTTTAGTCTTGAAGAAAAAGGAAAAGTATGTAAAACTTAGGAAGTTGGAATCAAACAGAGCCCTTCAGAATTATTAAAAAAAAGCAGAAAAGAACTCAAGAAGGGAATGAGGGAAACCAAGAAGTCCTTGGCAAATAGGATTAAAGGGAACCCCAAGGCATTCTATACCTACATCAAGAGCAAGAGGATAACTAAGGAGAGAGGAAGACTACTCAAGAAACATAAGCTTGGATGTGGAGGGTGGGTAACATCCTTAATGAGTACTTTACATCAGTCTTTACCAAGGAGAAGCATGTGGAGAACAGGGAGGTCAGTATCAAGAGTATTAATATGCTAGGGCATTACAAAATAAAGGAAGATTGTTGAGTCTCTTAAGAGTATAAAGGCGAATGTCCCCAGGGCTTGCAGGGATATACCCCAGGTAATTGAGAGAGCCAAGTTATTATCTTAATTAGATCTTTGATGAGGTAACAAGGGTGATTGACGAAGGAAGAGCTGTGGATAATGTTTACATGGATTTTAGTGAGGTGCTCGAAAAGCTCATCATTGGAGCTCACCAGAAGATCAAGAAGCATGGATTAATGGTGAATTGGCCGTCTGTGTTCAGAACTGGCTTGCCAATAGAAGACAGAGGGTAGAGGTCAAAGGGGCTTATTCTAGATGGAGGACTGTGATTAGTCATGTTCTGCAGGAATCTGTATTGGGACCTCTCCTATTTGTGATGTATATAAATTACCTGGATAAAATATAGGTGTGTAGGTTAGTAAATATGCAGATGATACAAAGACAGATTATGTTGTGGATTGCATACAACACTGGCAAAGAATACAACGGGATATAGATCAGTTGCAGATATGAATGGAGAAATGGCCGATGGAGTTTTACTCAGTCAAATGTGAAGTGCTGTACCTTGTTAGGTCAAATGCAAACAGACAGTACACTTTTAAGGGCAAGATCCTTAACAGCAGAGGATGAGCAGAGGGATCTTGGCGTCCAAATTCACAGCTCCCTGGAAGTGCCTACACAGGTTGATGGGGTGTTAAAGAACCCATATGAAATGCTTGTCTTTGTTACTCTAGGCATTGAGTTCAAAAGTCAGGAACTTGCATTGCAGCTTTATAAAGGTCTTGTTAGGTGGCATCTGGAATATTGAATACAGTTTTAGTCACCCTTTTATAAGAAGGATTTCAAGGCTACGGTGAGGGTGCAGAAGAGGTTTACCATGATGTTGCTTGGATTAGAGCTTGGACAAATTTTTTGAGTTCTTTTCCCTGGAATGTCAGAGGCTGAAGGGAGATCTGATAGAGGTTTATAAGATTATGAGAGGCAGAGATAGAGTATCAGAGATGATCTTTTTCCAATGGTTGCAAAAGATTTAAGAGAAGTACAGAGGGCAACACACATAAAATGCTGGAGACACTCACTTGCTGGAGGCAGCCTCTATGGAGATGAATAAACAGTTGACATTTCGGGCTGAGGCCCTTTATCAAGACTGGAAAGGAAGGGGAAAGATGCCAAAATAAGAAGGCAAGGAGAGGGAAGGAGGACAAGTTAGAAAGTGATAGGTGAAGCCATATGAGTGGGGGAAGGGAGGTGATAGGTAGAAAAGGTACAGGCTAGATAAGAAGGAATCCAAAGGGCATGCATTTAAGGTGACAGGGGGTAATTTCAAAGGAGATATGAGGGGCAATATTTTTTTAAACAGAACTGTGAGTGCCTGGGGTGGCGGTAGAGGCAGAAGCATTACAGACTTTTAAGGGACACATTAATGTGAGGAAAATGAAAGGATATGGACTTTGTGTAAGCAAAAGAGATTAATTCAGTTAGCCATTTGATTATTAATTTAATTAGTTCAGCACAACTTTGTGGGACTGAAGGGCTTATTCCTGTGCTGTAATGTTCTATATTCTCTGTTCTAATAATTTGTAGAAGGCCATGCCCTCAAATTAGTAAAACTGGATGCGAGGGAACACAGGATTCGGACAAAGTTGCATTTGATAGGTAACCACAAGCACCATCTGAGAGGAAATCAGTTCATTCAATCCAAGAGCAAAACCTATAGCTTTAAAGACATTTTCCGATTTAGCGTCTAAGAAATCATGCAATTTTTACTGCATAATTAATGAAAGAAACCTGAGCTTAAAGGTCAGTGGCATAGACATTTACCTCTGTCAAATGTGTTAACTGGACAAATGATAGTTTTTATATGTTGTCACCACTTCTGAAATTCACCTCCATTGAAGTCGAGGTTGTGAGTTTGTAAGCCGATATGCTTTCCTTAATTGCACTGTCCAAGCTCATATTCTGATGATACCACTGTCAGCATCGAGAAATCCCGAGCAGTCCTATAATCAAACAATCACCTCTCTGCAGCTGAATATACTTTTACCTTTTGAATGTTTGAGCATATTGTTGAATTAAATTGACTTTATTTCTTACATCCTTCATATATATGAGGAGTAAAAATCTTTACATTAAGTCTCCGTCTAAATGTGCAATGTGCAATTTAAAGTAATTTATAATAAATAGTATGTACAACAGGACAGTCAATACAACATAGAAATACAATTGTATCAGCATGAGTTAAGCAGTCCCAAATCCTGTTGGTCCTGGCTTTTATGCTGTGGTACCGTTTCCCGGATGGTAGCAGCTGGAACAATTCGTGGTTGGGGTGACTCTGGTCCCCAATGATCCTTCAGGCCCTTTTTACACACCTGTCTTTGTAAATGTCCCGAATAGTGGGAAGTTCACACCTACAGATTTCTCTTTTCCTCCTGTAATCCACAAGCAGCTCCTTTGTTTTTGCGACATTGAAGGAGAGGATGTTTTCTTGACACCATTGTGTCAGGGTGATGACTTCTTCTCTGTAGGCTGTCTCATTATTAGTTAAGATTAGGCCAATCAGTGTAGTGTCGTCAGCAAATTTAATTAGCAGATTGGAGCTGTGGGTGGCAACACAGTCATGGGTATACAGAGAGTAAAGTGGGGGGGGGCTTAGTACACAGCCCTGAGGGGCTCCTGTGTGTTATCCTTTCCTGTTCCATCCTGGTTCCATCAGCCTATCACTGCCCCCTTCAGACCCCTTCCCCCCCGCCACTCATACAACCCAGTTGGTCCCCTATCCCCTCCAGCTCCCTAACTCTTACCATCACTTACCTTATTCCACTCATCACCTTCGTTTCTTATCAGATTCTGTAATCTGCAGTCCTATGTTGCCTCCACGGTCACCACCCTACTCATGTCCAACCCTGCATCTTCCACCTGGCTCCATCTGTCCTTCAGCTCCTCCTCACAAAGACTGGTCTCCCTCTTACCTGCTGCACTTCTTCTCACCTCAAAGGGGCTCCCGTTTTGGCTTAATGCAGGACCTCAACCAAAACCACTGAATATCCCTTTCTCTTCCAGAGATACCACCAGGTCACTGGAGTTCCTCCAGCAGCTTGCTTTTTGCATCCTTTTTTTGTTGTTCTTTCTGTTATTTCTTCAAGCATAACTTTATCTTATAAATACATGCTGCCTAGTTATAATTGTTCTCAGTTTCTAGATTTTTTTTCTACTTCATCTTTGTAGAAGGAGTTTGATATCTTACATACTGTTGACAAAAAGTTACCTGCTCTATAGTTCAAAAATCAAAGTATATTTTTTAATCAAAGTACATATATATCAGCATGATTCCTTTTCTTCTGAGCATTCACAGTAGGACAAAGAAATACAATAGAATCAATAGAAGACTATACACAAACAAAGACTGACAAACAATCAATGGGCAAAATAGTACTTCAGAGCTTCTCTGCTCCCTAGTTTGGAAAATGGAATAACATCAGCTGTCTGCTTATCCTCAGACATGATGCTGTTTTCTTGTCTAATAATCCCCCTGCTGTGATTTCCATAGTTCCTTTGCATACACGCAGATCATTCTTCAGAAAGAATGCTCATTTAGTCATTTGTTGGCTTCTCATTTTAAATGTCTTGAGATCCCTTTCTGAAATGCTGTTCAACTAGCTAGTCTAATTCATCATTACATATTAATGCATGCATTACTAAATGACAATAAAAGGGGACTGCGTGTCCTCATAATCATAATATTTTTGTCATTTCCTTTCTATTAAAGGATTATCAATTTTGTCATATTAATGAATGTATGGAAGTCAAAGAAGACCTAATGATAGCAGTCTTCCTTTTGTCTGCAGTTCTACCAGTGAGATCATTGCATTGTTATACTGGTACAAACTATGGCACAGGAAATCTATTAATTGGCTTACTGATCAAACTTGTTCTAGTAGATTAATGTAGTATATAAATGTAGCCCTAATTACGTGCATTTTCAAAATGCTAAAATAATCTGGTATTGATAAATTTCATCATTGACCCATTGAATTTATTCAGTCAGGGGAGGTTCCTTTATCTATGTGGGAAGTGGTAGTGTCAACAACTGGGTATCGCAGGTGTCTGCCCACTGCAGAGGATCACAGACCATTGGGAGATAAACTAGTCTGCTTTCCAGATACTGAATGTTTTGTCTATCATCCTCTTTGTAAAGCATTCTGAAACATCAAGTTGTTTTTATCACCACCTTGCTAAGCATGTCAACAACATGTGACAACAAGTTTTTGCTCCCAGGTGAGCTCAATACCTTTTATGCTCCCTTTGACCATCAAAGCATGTAGCCCAGATGGTGTACCAGGGCGAGTAGTGAAGGCCTGTGTTATTCAACTGGCTAGTGTGTTCAATGATATCTTTAACCTCTTGCTTCAGCAGTCTAAAGTACCCACCTGCTTCAAGAAGGCTTCAACTATACCAGTGCCCAAGACGACTCTGGTAACTGTTGTGTATTTAATATTCTAGTAATATTGCTGTCATGGTCCCTTCTGGCAATCCCCCACCATGCCATTTACCTCAGGAACTGGGTCTCAATCACCTCATTTAAATTCTAATCATTCCCAGGTTCCACTAACTATGCACACCTGCTTCTCATCAGAAACTGCAGGATAAAGACCCTGTGACCACAACAAGGAGTTGCCAGTTTGTTAGCTGACTCTTGTATGTGTAGCCTTATTCTGTGGTTCTTAGGACTATCAGTTCTAAGTCTAGCATAGTTCCTGAATTCTCTACTAAAGCCAAGACTTTGGCTAAAGACTCTCTCTGGATACCAATTCCACGCTTGCTATGACCATATTGCCTCCCAACTTGGCCTCTGTGCTTGTGTTCAGCACTTGGGTTTGTACCACCGCCATGTCCTTGCAACAATAGTTCTATTCTATTGTTGACTCAAAGCTTTGTCTGTGGGTCTGGGATACAGCAGTAGATAGAGCAGTTTGCTTTTCACATCCAGAGATGTCAAGAGCAGCGCCTCTCTATCCCAGGGACTGCATTGCCCTGGCAAAGAATCATTTGGATTTTGCCAGACCATTCATGGGCACAAATTTCCTGGTGGTAGTGGATACAGCTACAAAGTGGTTATAAGTGTTCCCAATAGCCTCCATTACAGCCTTGCACACTGTTGATGTGTTGAGAGGCCTCTTCTCAAGGTCTGGTGTTCCAGAACACTAAGTCAGTGATAATCGACCACAGTTTGTTGCAGAACAGTTGCAGTCATAGTCATACTTCATTAATCCCGGGGGAAATTGGTTTTCATTACAGTTGTTCCATAAATGATAAACAGTTATAGAACCATAAATTGTTAAGTAGTAATATGTAAATAATATAATATGTAAATTATGAAATAAGTCCAGGACCAGCCTATTGGCTCAGGGTGTCTGACCCTCCAAGGGAGGAGTTGTAAAGTTTGATGGCCACAGGCAGGAATGACTTCCTATGACGCTCTGTGTTGCATCTCGGTGGAATGAGTCTCTGGCTGAATGTACTCCTGTGCCCACCCAGTACATTATGTAGTGGATGGGAGACATTGACCAAGATGGCATGCAACTTAGACAGCATCCTCTTTTCAGACACCACCGTGTCATTCTGGAAAATGAAAAGAATAAGACATATTACATCCGCACTGTACCATTCAGCTACAAGTAGTTTAGCAAAATATTTTGTCCAGAGTCTAAAGAATGCACTGCAAGCGATGTCAACAGAACTCATCACACGGACACTGAATCGGAAGCTTGCCAATTTCCTCCTTGCATATGCAAGGCAGCACTCTCCACAACCAACTACTCACCAGTTATGCTGTTCCTGGGTTGTTCTTTGTGCTCACGCTTGGGTCTCTCAAACCCAGTCTCACAAGTGGTATGCAGGACACACAGCTGAGACAAACTGAGGTCTCCATAAACAAGGAGGTTTGATGTTTCACTGCTGGGTAAGCTGTCCTGGTGACGGACTACAAAGATGATCGATATTGGTACTTGAAAATATTCAGGGCAGAAATGGGTCACTCTCGTACACAGTGGAGATTGTGTCTCTTGTCACCTGGAGGTGGTGCATCGATCAGTCGAGGAAAGCAGAGTCAACTGTTAAAGAAGAAAGAAGTGTCAGAACAACTCTCTGCAGTCCCAGAGTCAACCCCTACCACCACCAGAGAGGAGGCCCCAGAATCTGAGATGGTTTAACAGCCACAATTCTCACCTGCCAAACAGAGTGACACACCTTGTCAGGAAAGACATTATCCCACAAGAATAAAAAATCTTCCATGGTGATTAAGTCTTTAGGCCTGAATTGGACAATTTAAAATTTACTTTCTGTGGATGTCTATATAGTGATGTATTATATAGTATACTGTGTATATATAAAATGACTAGAGCTGAGATACATTCTATATTGAATTGGAGTTTATAGCTAAGTAGGGAGGAATGCAACGTATTTAATATTTCAGTAATGTTTGAGTAAGATTGTAAATATATTGTTTGATTAAGTAATATTTGTGCACATTATTCATTGTGTTATATGCAAGAACTACGTGAATAGCATACGTCATTACGCCACCACTTCATACGTGAGCACCTTACTAAAGAAAAACTTAGTCATGAATATTCTGGGCTCTCATTTTTTCTCAATTAGTTTCTGGGGTTACAAAGCATAACAGTGATCTGCCTCAATGACTGTCATCCAGTAGCACTTAAATCCACAGTAATCAGGTGCTTTAAGAGATTGGCCATGAGGCCTATCTACTCCTGCCTGAGAAGCGACTTAAATCCACCCCAATTTGCCTACCATCATGTTAGGTCAGCATCAGATGCCATTTGATTGGCTCTCCACTCAGCTCTGGACATTGAGACAGGGAAGATGTATATATCAGGATGCTCTTGGTCGGCTACAGCTCTGCATTCAAAGTTATCATCCCCTCAGAACTAACCAATAAGCTCCAAGACTTTGGCCTCAATACCTCCTTGTGCAAATGAATCCTGGATTTTCTCATCTGTAGACCCCAGTCAGTTCAGATTTGCAACCGCATCTCCTCCACAATTTCCAGCAGCATTGGTTCACCACAAGGCTGTGTGCTTCGCCCCCTGCTCTACTTGCTTTACACTTACGACTGTGAGTCTGAGTGCAACTCCAATGCCATAATTAGTTTTGCTGATGGCACCACTGTTATGAGCTGAATCAAAGGTGGTGGCGGATAAGTAGAGTACAGAGGAGAGAGATTGAGAATCTAGCTGAATGATGGCACAAGAACAACCTCTCACTCTGTCTCAGGACTGAAAGATAGACGGTAGTCTGTTTAAAAGGTCAGAGGGACATCCTGGCTATCACCTTTCTATCTTTCAGCCCAGATGAAAGGTCAACTGAAATGTCAACTGCCTATTTCCCTCCATAGATGCTGCCTGACTTGCTGGGTTCCTTCAGCTTTTTGTGTGCTTCTCCAGGTACCAGCATCTGCAGGACAGCTGGCAAATTGGTACATTATCACACATGCACATTCATACTGATCATTTCATTACGTCAGTATACTGAAGTAATATAAGGAAATAACAATATGAGTGTAGAATAAAGTGTTATGGTTACAGTGAAACTGCAGTGCAGGTAGACAATAAGTTACAAGGTCATAATGTGGTACATTGTGAAGTCAAGAATGATAGCAATCACAGTAGAGAACCACTCATCAATGGATTATAACAGCTGGACAGAAGCCAACCTTAAGTCTGGTGTCATTTGCTTTTGTGCTTTTGTATCTTCTGCCTGATGGGGTGAGAAGAGATGTCTGTGTGGGAGGGGTAGGTGATTATGTTGCCTGCTTCACTGAGGTGGTTAGCTTGTATCTCCAGAAGTAAATACCAGTGAGTTTGTCAGTCAAGTTGACAGCCATTGAGATCCTCAAAAGGGCATATGCAAGGCTACACCATATACGTGTGTTAACAGAATCAGTTTTAGTTTTGAAAGCCTGATTGTAAAATGTAAATCTTAATTTACTAGTTTATTTTATGAAATTATATCAATCAGCTGACAGGCTGTCACCAGACACCTGAGCTCTGCAAGAAAGAGATATTTTTCAAGAAATGTGCACACTTGACCAAACACATGATAAAAATTCCCCTTTGTCAGGAGCACTTGCCACAAAATGGTAAAATTATGAGCATGAATTTTAACCTAATCCACCTGGGAAACCCCCTACATGCTTAAGTCAAATTAGCGTTCAATACAAGCCTTGTCCAGTCTTGAACCACTTTAGTGTTGTTTTTAAATCACGAGTAGGAGCACGGAGGCAGAAATATAAAGAAAAAAAACTGAGAGATTGAGGAAATGAGGATTATGAGGAACTAGCAGAGAAGAGGAGTTAAGGCCAGCATGGATGAGCCATGATCATGTTGAATGGCTGGGCTGGCTTGGGAGGCTTGCTGGCCTGTTCATGCTGTTATTTTTTATGTTCTCAGAGGGAGGGTGAATTAGTCAGCATGATTGCTAGAGGGGTAGGCAGAAAGGAGTTCCATGGCAGACTTAGGTAAACACATGACCCAGAGGAGGCTTGGCTGAGGCACATTATCCAACATTAAAGTAATACCCTTCAGGAAGACAGACAGGCTGTGAAATTTCAGCCTATGTAGCTCAGAGATGATCTAGGCCATTTGTGTGTGGACAAAAATCCTAGAAATAGCAAACAGATAATTTTCACACTGTTGAACACCATCACGCATATTCAGATTCCTCCACACCAACAAGCCAGATCAAGAAAGAAACTTCACAAAATTCACATAGTTATTCTTCACTTTTTATTTTGCAGTAAAATTGAATTATGTTCAGTACAAAGACATTCAAGAACAAACAAAAAGAAGATAAAGGGTTCTCTTCTTTCAGTTAGTCCTGTCGAAGGGTCTCGGCCCGAAACATCGACTGTACTTCTTCCTATAGATGCTGCCTGACCTGCTGCGTTCACCAGCATTTTTTGTGTGTGTTGCTTGAATTTCCAGCATCTGCAGATATCCTTGTGAAAGGGTTAAGTCAGTAAGCTTCAAAAAGGAGATGTGGAATGTGGAATTCAGTCTTTCCCCCGATTTAGAATCCACTCGGCATCTCCGCGTGACATCCAGAATCATCCCAAGGGTTATTCTCCTCACCTACCTCAGGAGCCTCTGTAGAATCAATAGATTCCATCTTACTTTTTCCTGGGAGGAGAAGGTCTAAGAAAGTCGCACATCAAGAGGAGCAAGAACCTTCTTTAAATAGCTGCCCATGATTATTATATTTGGAACAGACCTCTTTCTGATGACTTTATATGAACAGAACAATCATTCTTCCCAATTGATCACAAAGCCCTCACTCCCAGCAATAAAGGCAAAACCTCACTTGAATCTCCAAAGGTTTCTCATAGATTAGAATAGTAAAGACCAGCTAATCCTTCTGCTCACTATGTTGGCTGCCCTAGCCACAGAGGTGTGATTATGCTCCCTGATCTCAGAGAAGTTCTGCCTCTGAACTAAAGAAAATTAACAGCATTCTATAAAAATGGTGCATGGAATTAACACACCATATCAGACTCCACAGTAGACCTGGCTACTGCAGAGAAACTAAACAGATAAGGAGAAATAGAGACTTTATGGATTCATGCCAAAGTGATTGGAAGCTGCGTTGTCAATATAAGTCATCAAAATTCCAAATTATACCAATAATTTATGGCCATCAGCTGTTCAAGGGAGTTTCTCAATGATTTGTGGCAAATCTTTGTGAGAAACTCGCTCCCACAATAGATCACGGTGAAAAATGAAGGCATTTCACCACCAGGAAATGATGATGAGTGGCTGTGAGAAACACTGCAGTCTGACCAATCAATAGGAGCAACACTGGCAGCCTGACCAATCAATATGAGAAACATTGGCTGTCTAGCCAATCAACAGAAGCAACATTCCAGTGTATAACTTTCTAAGCAAGAGAGAAAAATTGCCCCAAACTACTTTGAGCCTCGAGGTAGCACGACACTATCCCCTTATCTGGACCCCTTATCTAAGAAAGGATGTACTGACATTGGAGAGGCTTCAAAGGTTCATGAAAATGATTCTGGGATTGAAAGGCTTATCATATGAGGAGCATTTGATCGCTCTGGCCCTGTAATCATTGGAATTTAGAAGGGGGGGGGATGTAATTGAAACCTATCAGATGTCGAAAAGCCTCGATAGAGTGGATGTGGAGAGGATGTTTCCTAAGGTGGCCAAAGGACACAGACTCAGAATAGAGGGATATCCATTTATAATGAAGAAGAGTGGTGAACTTGTGGAATCCGTTGCTACAGGCAGCTGTGGAGGCAAAGTCTTTGGGGTATTTAAGGCAAAGGTTGATAGATTCTTGATTAGTCAAGGCATGAATGTATATGAAGAGAAGGCAGGAGATTGGGGCTGAGAGGGAAATGGATCAGTCATGATGAAATAGTGGAGCAGACTCAATGGGCAAATGGCCTAATTCTGCTCCGATACCTTATGGTCATTTGACCTTCTATTACAACTTGGAACATCAGAATTCGGAATTCAATTCTGACATTGTCCATAAGGAATTTGTATGTTCCTCCTCATGAAAGCTTGAGTTCCCTCTAGGAGCTCTGATTTCCAAAGTCATATAGATTAGTAGATTAACTGGTCATTGAAAATTTTCCTGTGATGAGGCCAGGGTTGAATAGGTGGTTTGTTGGGTGGCTCAGTGGACAGAAGGGACTGTTCTGTGCTGTATCTCTAAATAAAATAAATAACTCCTGGCTACTAAGCTCTGCATCAACATGGTTAAGATATTTAATCACTTGCTCCAGTGCATGTTTGCTCTATGATCACGCAGATAATATAGTGGGAGTTTTACATCAGCACTCAGGGGAAATGGGTCGCGGTAAGATCTATATAAACACTTCATTTACAGTGAAGTCTGAAGCAGAAGGCAGCCAAGCTGTTAGTGTCTCTGGTATTTCATAGCTAGCAAACGAGTCCCACTTCCTCACAGCTCACCTTCCCAGCAACATGAATAATGTAGCTTCACCATTTGGAGGTATAAACAGAAATATCGCGAGGCTGCTCCAGAATAAATTTGTGGTCTCTGGGAGACACAATTTTAAACATCTCCCGGTCTGTTCACCATTCATGCCAGCAGCTCTTCTGATGCATCCAAATGTTTCTGCAGACAACAGATGAGCCAGATAGACAGCAATGTCTTGGGTGTCCTCCCTGATCAGCTCTTCTTAACCAGGACTACAGAAGAAAGTCCTCAATTAGTCTCTGCAGCCAGTGTTTATTAGGGGAGGAGGAGGTTGTGGGATTAGAGGCATATTGTCCAAGGTTTTATGTCCATTAATCTCTGCTGGCAATGGTCATGCTAACATTAGTTGACCCCAGGACTGGGAATAACTGTGCTGTCTCTTATGGTTTGCATATCCTGATGTTATTCAATGTCAAGGCTCACATACTAAACGAAGATGGCTTGAACTCAGTATGTGAGAGCATAATGAGTTATTTGGGCTGGTGCAGTGTGCTGGAGAGCTTTGGGCTCAGAGTTTTTTGGATCACCTGAATTGGATAATTGTTGCTTAATGACAGTTGTTAATCATTTAGAATTTCTTGTTGTTTTTCTTAGGCAACTTACTCTTCGCCACGCAGTCTCCTGGTGCCTTCTGTTTAGGCTTGTTAAGTTTATTTTGATAGGCTTAGGGATTCCTTGTTACATGTATTATTTAAGCGGATGCCCAATTAGTGCTAATCACGGGGTCCTAGTTTCAAGAATGAATCATTCTGCGGTGTCAATCAGTCAAGCCATCGATGTTCTGTTGGAATTCCTATGTATAAGTCTTGTTTTTGTCTCTGCATGGGAGTTCTCTCTTTCTTCTACATTGCTGCCAGTAGACATTGTGACAGAGTACCCAGCAGCGTCCTAATTCTGAGCTATCTGCATATTTTCAATGACAAAGCATCTAACTGTTAACTGGATCTAAGGCAGGAAGATAATTATTGATGCATACAGAGTAGGTGCTTGTAGATATTTTGTCATATGTACCATCTGTCCCCAAAGCTTAACGTATTTGACTAACCACACTTCCAGAGACAATTTCTCAGAAATGAGACCGACATACTCTGTGTCACAAAGTGTATTGTTGAATATATAATATTCTACCTCTCTACTGGGCAAACTCTAACTACCTCAAGGATAAATTATCTATTCTCTCTTGATCCTTCTAAGGAACATTAAAGCAACAAGTTGAACACATTTGAGAGAAAGCTACTAACTGCTGATAACACTGATCAGGCAGTGTTGACAGAGATAGAAGCAGGACTAATGTTTCAGGTCCATACAGTTCCTTCAGTATGAAAGTGGTAAAGGAAGTAACAAGTTTTAAGCATGTACAGAGGCAGATTGGGTACTTTAGGGTATCCTGCATTTAATGTTATGTCAAATCTTGACGTTATGAAGTTAATAAGTTAACTTAATAAGTTAATAAGTTAATTTAATAAGTTAATAAGGGGTCAATATCACACATGACCTGACTTGGTCCAACCAAGCAGAGTTCACTGCCAAGAAGGCCCACCAGCGCCTTTACTTCCTGAGAAAACTAAAGAAATTTGGCCTGTCCCCTAAAACCCTCATTAATTTTTATAGATGCACCGTAGAAAGCATTCTTCTAGGGTGCATCACAACCTGGTATGGAAGTTGTCCTGTCCAAGACCGGAAGAAGCTGCAGAAGATCGTGAACACGGCGCAGCACATCACACAAACCAATCTTCCGTCCTTGGACTCACTTTACACCGCACGCTGTCAGAGCAGTGCTGCCAGGATAATCAAGGACACAACCCACCCAGCCAACACACTTTTCATCCCTCTTCCCTCCGGGAGAAGGCTCAGGAGCTTGAAGACTTGTACGGCCAGATTTGGGAACAGCTTCTTTCTGTGATAAGACTGCTGAACGGATCCTGACCCAGATCTGGGCCGTACCCTCCAAATATCCGGACCTGCCTCTCGGTTTTTTTGCACTACCTTACTTTCCATTTTTCTATTTTCTATTTATGATTTATAATTTAAATTTTTAATATTTGCTATCGATTTGTAATTCAAGGAGCAGGAAGCACAGAATCAAATATCGCTGTGATGATTGTACGTTCTAGTATCAATTGTTTGGCGACAATAAAGTATAAGTATAAAGTATAAATCATTTCAAATCAGTTCTGCCACCAGAAGAAATCATGTTATTTATTCCTGTACACCTCCTTCAGACTCAGTCTTGTTTCTGTACTTGTGTAATGCCCTGGTAAAGATTTTACTGCTAACGTTGTAGGGTATTTCATGTAATGGTTTTCTGTAGAAGCAGTGTGTTCTGCTGGTAGTGCTTGGGTTACCTGTGAAGATAAGGGACGGTTAGGAATGTTGTGACATCCAATCAGGAGGGTGGAACTGGGAGAAGGTTCTAGAGAATGCCGGGGGGTGGGGTGGGATGTTTTGTGATAGACACTAAGGTGGATCAAGCTCTTTTTCAGTGGGAGATGGAAAGAGAAGAAGCTTGAGAGAACCAGCCGTAGGATTCGATCCAGTAGAAATGGGTGATCTGATGGAGCTCAGGAGGGGGATTTTTACCAGGGGTTGGTGACTATAAGTTGGCGCCATGAGTACATCCGACACAACAGCTTTTGGAAGGTTTGAGCTCCCACCTGTGCACATTTGACTGTTTAATTATAATGGGCCCTTTTTGGTTTTTTTCTTTCTTTTCTTTAATAACTCTCTGGTTAAGTTAACATTTATAACTATACTTTCTTCAGCACGCGTGGCCACTTCGGTGGTGATGTCTGTAATCTGTCAAGTAGGGGACCGTGCACAATTCTGATTTGATGGAGACAGATGTGAGAGTACGGAGGAACATCTGAAGAAACTTCTGAAGTGCCCGCTTTGCTGCCGCTGCTACTGTGTGGTAACCGGAATCTCTGGAGCAAAAGGCCCCAAAATCCTCGGCTTTGTGTGTTTCAGCAGCCGGGGAGAGGTCGAAGGCGCTCAGCAGAGGATGGCACTCGGGAGTTTGTATCAGAGAGGCTGGTCGGAAGCTCGAAGTTTTCAGACGGATGGACTCAGTGTTGGCTGTGGTCGGCTGCTTCCAAGGCATCGGCAAGTTGACGGTGCCTGGGGGTTTATGGCAGGGAATTTCTCCATTTTGCCGCCTGCTGTTGGAGACTCGGGAATCGATCGACTTGGGGACTTTTGAGACTTTATTTACCATGCCCATGGTTTGTTCTTCATCAAATTATGGTATTGCTTTGCACTGCTGTAACTATATGTTATAATTATGTGGTTCTGTCAGTGTTAGTCTTTGGTTTGTCCTGTTTTCTGTGATATCACTCCGGAGAAACATTGTATCATTTCTTAATGCATATATGCATTTCTAAAGGACAATAAAAGAGGACTGAGTGTTCTCATAATCTAAATTAATCTAAATCTAAATCTAAATTTATAATTATATGCAGCGTACGATCTGTTATTTCTTGCCAACAGGCAATTGCATGGGGGCAGTAAATCACATGGTATTCATACAAATTGGGGTTTGGGTGGGGGAAACATCCCAGCCTCACAGGTTTGGCGTGACCCAAGTCATATCTACCTAGAAGTACGGAGCCTGAGAAAGGTGGTTTCTCACCACTGAGTCTGGTAGCTATTAGTGAGGGGCTAATGAGTCATCTCTAGAGACACCCAGTAAAAAGGGATTTCACTTGTCTGATTACCATCCCCAATAATTATATCATTAGCCTTTTTGTCATTTAATCTCTGCCACCTCCCAGTTTATCATGGAGCTCCCTGTTTGCACTTCTGTCTGCCACTCTAAATCAGTTTTACTTCTATTTTTTCTAGTTCTCGAGGGAAGTCAACAGCCTGAATGTTGGTTCGCCTTCTCTTTCCACAGATGATGCTGACTGCTCTACTGAGAATTTCCTGAGTTTTCCGTTTGCATTTCAGATTCACAACACCCCCAATATCCCACTTCTGGTTCCACTTGAAAAATATTTTCCTTTGGTTCTCTCAAACCAATGAAAATATTTGATTAAGTTAAAACCATTTGAAAGTGCCTCCGCACATTGAATAGCTTAAAAGAGGAACCAGGAATTCATGCCAATTTATGGATTATTTTGTGTAAACTTAGTCATTCTGGAACACTTTTTCTGGTTCATCTTAAGTCATAAATGCAAAACTTAGTTCCAGGCTTCCCACTCTTGCACTAGAGTGGCGAATTCTTGGTGAAATAGGCGCTCTGGACGTCTGGCATTGAGGTAGTGACTGGAGTAGGTTTCAAACAACAGGAGTTTCTTGTTAGTGATAGGCTGAGAGAAACACTTACTAGTAAGTACCAGAAGGACAGCTTCATGATCTGAAAAAGCCACGGAGGTCTCATTGACAAAGAAGATGGAAGAAAACATGATTTGTGTGTGAAGATCACCTTCATCATCATATGCTCACCAACCTCTCAGCAAATTTGCTCTTGAAAGAACTGGCACAGTCAACATCTTGAGGAGGATTCAAAAAATAATATGAATTTCAGTCATTTTAGATAACTAGCTTTTTCATTTTGTATCAGAATTGCCTTATTTTGCCAAGTATTTCCATCATTTTGTTTTGATTGGGAAAGTTTCAGGACCACTTATTTCTGGAACAAAGATGCAACCAGTTTCCATCTAATGTAAATCTCATCCACCTGGAAGAACTTATTCTTACCCTCAAGAACTTCTGTTGTGATTCCTCACACTTTCTACAAACCACCATTATATAATATAAACCTATGGACTCCCACAGATACCTCGACTACATCTCCTCCCACTCTATCTCCTAGAAGGAAGCCATCCTTTCTTGTATTTCTAGGTCTCTACTGCATCTGTTTTTAAGATGAGGCTTTCCACTCAGTGATTTCTGAAATGTTTTGGGTTTTTTTTCCAGAAAATTTGGTTTTCTCTCTGTTATAGTTGATGGAGACCTCACATTCATTTCCTCCTTTTCCCATCACTCTGCCCTCACCCCTCCCACTCCAGACAAAACTTTACTTTCCCCTTCCCCACCTGGTTTCATCTGCCTTTTATCCCTCCTTTATCAGGTTCACCTATCACCTCCCATCACTTTTCTTCCTTCCCCCTGCTGGTTCCATTTGCCTATAAACCTTTCCCCTGTTTCGCACCTCACAGCCTCTTTTTACCCTAGTAGCTCCTCCCCTGCCCCATCCAGCTCCATCTGTCCATCACTCTCCCCTCCACCTCTATCCTCTCAGCCACCCGATTACACCTGTCACCTACCAGTCTCTTTCTCACTTCTATATACTGGCTATCTGCCCTCTACACTCTCCATCCTGATTCAAGTTCTCAACCCAAACTGTTGGCCGTCCTTTTGACCCCACTAATGCTGCTTGACTAAGGTGATCATTCAACATTTTGTTGCATAGTTCATGCTGCTTATATTCAAAATGGGTGATTTCTCATTTATAAATCCAGTTGCCACAATTTTGTTCTTTTGCAGAATTTACTAATATTTCTGAAATGCATTGTTTTCCTGCATTGATTACAATGTTGTCAATCTATCAGCAGGTTTATTGCATCAACCTTGTTTTGACTGTGGATAACAAGGGAAGGAATTGTGCAGCTTGTTGAGAGGGGTCAAGGCAGCAAGCTCTGTCAGGATCGCAGTGCAACTATAAGAGCTGATTTTGGATATGATGAACTGCCTATCTGTGGCCCTCAGTGAAGAGACAGAAGCACTGGAGCAAAAATCAAACTGCTGAGGGAACTCACTTAGTTAAGTGGCTGCTGATGGTCAATATTTCAGGCCTTGACCCCACATTAGGATGGACTAGTCACTGTCTCCGGTGCTGTCTATAAAACTGCACAGAGGTAAGAGGCAGTTCTCATCAAATGTCTATGATAATCTACAGGAAATATGTATTCTTCATTACAGGAATGGAAATTAAGTTCAAAACTCAAGAAAGCATTGTGCCCAATCTAAAACAACAATGAAAGTTCAAAGTAAGTTTATACCACATGTAACCTTGAGATTCATCTCCATCAAAGTAACACAATAGAATCCTCAAGAACCACACACAAGGACCAACAACAATCCAATGAGCAAAAAAAGGATAGAACATGCAAATAAAAAAAAAATTAAAGGCAATTCGATAGAACATGAACTGCAGAGTCGTCAGCTGTAGAATCGGTTCAGCACTGAGATGAGTGAAGCCAACGCAGACTGCAAGGCACCAACTACTCTCCAAACTGGTGGTGCGGGGCCAAGACTCCCACAGCAACCGCCTGATGGTAGTAACAAGAAGAGGGGAAGATGGGTCAAACTCAGGTAGGCAGGAGAAGCTCAGGTGGGGGTTCTTGGCTGACATGGAGAAGTGAGTTGTTTTCTGCTCTTAGCCTTTGTGCTTTAATATTTTTAATCTAACCCAGTGCTTAAATTGGCAAACATTGGCTCATTGTCCGCTCTCAGGAGATGTGAGCTCGTTTTCCGCTCTTGGCCTTTGCGCTTTAATGTTTTTAATCTAACCCAGTGCTTAAATTGGCAAACACTGGTTCAATGTCTGCTCTCAGGCTTTGACACTTTAATCTGACCTGAAATCCACTCCAGCGATGGCCGCCCCATTAATTACTGTACCTGTATTCTTGAGAGTCCAGTTTGCCGAATCCTTTAGGAGATTGTTAAAAATGCTGGATCATTTAGACCAGGGGTTCCCAACCAGGGATCCATGAACCCCTTGATTAATGGGAGGGTTCCATGGTATAAAAAAGGTTGGGAACCCTTGATTTAGACAGTTCAAAAGTACATTTCTTAAAGGGAAACTATTGGCTGCGGATTGCAGTGATCATAGTCTAGAAGAAGTATATTTAGTAGAATAACTAGTAGGTTTGTTAGCTGTCTGCAAAATGTCTCCAGCACCATCTTGGGAATCTTGAGCCAATAGAAGTAAATATTATTTTGCAAATTCATTATGCAGAATCAAATTGTGCAACTCTGAAAGTAGATTTGCTCACTCTCCTCTCATGAATGTCTTTTATGATAACAGCGGTCTGGTGGTAAAGGAGCAGTGGAGTTGAATCACCAGATGCCTCACTCAATCACTGTAATGTGGATCCTGAAAGGATCATAGATTTCCAGCACAGGCCCATTGGAAAACCGAATGGACGTACTGCTAAAAACTCTTATCACCATTTCACAACCCATTACTATCCCTCCTCCTCTGCCCATTCATGCCTTCACGCCTCTACACATTGTTGAAACACAGCACAGGAAGTGCAGCCATAATAATATGCTGCTGTTCATTAAGATAACATTAATTTTAAAAAGATTGTAATTATAATTAGCCATAAATCAAATATGAGGAATTGTCACATCCATAATATATTATTTGTTAGCAGTGTTGGCACGTGGCCAAATGGTTAAGGCGTTCGTCTAGTGATCTGAAGGCCGCTAGTTCGAGCCTTGGCTGAGGCAGCGTGTTGTGTCCTTGAGCAAGACACTTAACCACACATTGCTCTGCGACGACACCGGTGTCAAGCTGTATGGGTCCTAATGCTCTTCCCTTGGACAACATCGGTAGTGTGGAGAGGGGAGACTTGCAGCATGGGCAACTGTTGGTCTTCCATACAACCTTGCCCAGGCCTGCGCCCTGGAGACCTTCCAAGGCGCAAATCCATGGTCTCATGAGACTAACAGATGCCTAAATTTGTTAGCTGTTTTCATTATTCATTTTGATTCATAAAAAATGTATTCCCTCAATGATAATTAACACTTTGTAAAAGAATTCCATTAGCAAGCATCTGTGGTGTCAAATATCAAAATATGTTCTTCTTTCTGGGCAAACACGAGGAATTCTGGAGATGCTGGAAATTCAAGCAACACACACCAAAGTTGCTGGTGAACGCAGCAGGCCAGGCAGCATCTCTAGGAAGAGGTACAGTTTCGGGCCGAGACCCTTCGTCAGGACTAACTGAAAGAAGAGCTAGTAAGAGATTTGAAAGTGGGAGGGGGAGGGGGAGATCCAAAATGATAGGAGAAGACAGGAGGGGGAGGGATGGAGCCAAGAGCTGGACAGGTGATTGTCAAAAGGGATATGAGAGGATCATGGGACTGGAGGCCCAGGGAGAAGGAAAAGGGGGAGGGGGGGAAAATCCCAGAGAATGGGCAAGGGGTATAGTCGGAGGGACAGAGGGAGAAAAAGGAGGAGAGAGAGAAAGAATGTGTGTATATAAATAAATAACGGATGGGGTATGAGGGGAAGGTGGGGCATTAGCGGAAGTTAGAGAAGTCGATGTTCATGCCATCAGGTTGGAGGCTACCCAGACGGAATATAAGGTGTTGTTACTCCAACCTGAGGGTGGCTTCATCTTTACTGTAGAGGAGGCCGTGGATAGACATATCAGAATGGGAATGGGATGTGGAATTAAAATGTGTGACCACTGGGAGATCCTGCTTTCTCTGGTGGACAGAGCATAGGTGTTCAGCCAAATGGTCTCCCAGTCTGCGTCGGGTCTCGCCAATATATAGAAGGCCACATCGGGAGCACCGGATGCAGTATATCACCCCAGCCGACTCACAGGTGAAGTGTCGCCTCACCTGGAAGGACTGTCTGGGGCCCTGAATGGTGTTAAGGGAGGAAGTGTAAGGGCATGTGTAGCACTTGTTCTGCTTACACGGATAAGTGCCAGGAGGGAGATCAGTGGGGAGGGATGGGAGGGACGAATGGACAAGGGAGTCGCGTAGGGAGCGATCCCTGTGGAAAGCAGAGAGAGGGGGGAGGGAAAGATGTTCTTAGTGGTGGGATCCCGTTGGAGGTGGCAGAAGTTACGGAGAATAATATGTTGGACCCGCAGGCTGGTGGGGTGGTAGGTGAGGACCAGGGGAACCTTATTCCTTGTGGGGTGGCGGGAGGATGGAGTGAGAGCAGATGTGCGTGAAATGGGGGAGATGTGTTTGAGAGCAGAGTTGATGGTGGAGGAAGGGAAGCCCCTTTCTTTAAAAAAGGAGGACATCTCCCTCCTCCTGGAATGAAAAGTCTCATCCTGAGAGCAGATGCAGTGGAGATGGAGGAATTGCAAGAAAGGGATGGCATTTTTGCAAGAGACAGAGTGAGAAGAGGAATAGTCAAGATAGCTGTGAGATTGTTTTTATTAACTTCTACAATTTTGGGACCAATACAGAACAGTACAGTGCTGGCTTACAATAATTTGCACAGACAACAAATCAATTGCCTTTAGATCCTCAAACTCGACTTTGAGTAATGACTGCGATCCATCTGGGTGCGTGCAAATCAGCAGGAAACATAATGGAAGAACAGCAGCGTACTCCTTAACAGTTTGAATGTCAGTAGTGACTCATCATACATCCCAAAGTATTGAAATAGCAATGTTAAGGGCACTAAATTGTCGTGTAAGCTCTTTAGGAGTGTTTTAAGGTCTAACTAAAGCCAGTTCCCAAGTGGTCATCTGCAGCCATATGTGTGCACATGCCAATCAATGTATTATCGCCCATCAGTCCATTTATAAAATCACAGCATTGCTAACAGGTGGCATGGCTCAAGGCTTAGGATAGCTTTCAGCTTCATGAATATTCCAATTTAAATGATTGATTTATAACGTGACTTCTAAATAAATTGCCAAAGAGCATTAAATGCAATTTTTGACATTTCTTCCTGAAACAGCATTAAGAAGAATGTGACTGAGAGCTCTCGGTAAATGCTCTGCTTACACAAACACACACACACACCCCTGTCATTCTGCTGTTGTTGTGTTGAGTGTGCGCATTACAGGTCTTTCCCGGGTATATTCTAATAATAGGTCCCAAAGGGTTTGGCTTTATGGTGCCTTTCCCGCCATACACAGCGGAATATTCCATTTCTTTAGTAATGGGGATGTGTGAGTGTGAAAATATTTTTTGTATTTAGATTATTTAAGATATACTGTATTTAAGGTAGGTTTTCCTGTTTAATTTATAATATGATTGTAACTACATTGTGAGGTGCATCACTGTCAGTAGGAAAGAGAGAAAGATCGAGTTGCCTGGAGTTCACACTGGACAAAACAGTACAGCGTTATTGTATTTTCTGGTAGATATCTTTTTGTAAATACTAGCAGTTTTCTTTTCACCATTTTTGTAAGTTTGATTTTTGACGCATTTAATGAACACCCTTGCACTACAGTGCTAAGTGACTCCAGCTATTTTTTCTTTGGTCAAAACCCATGTAAGGAGCAGAAGAGAACTGAAAATTCAAAACCACTGAGAGTATTTTGGCCTAGGCATTTTACAAACTATTTCAGTCTCCAGTGCTCTCTGGTCCTTAATTTTACTGAGGTCAATCATCTCCCTGCTCCACTCTTTTTTCATTTCCTTTTGCACTGTCTTATATATATAGGCATCCATTAGTCTCATGAGACCATGGATTTGCACCTTGGAAAGTTTCCAGGGCACAGGCCTGGGCAAGGTTGTATGGAAGACCAACAGTTGCCCATGCTGCAAGTCTCCCCTCTCCACACCACCGATGTTGTCCAAGGGAAGGGCATTAGGACCCATACAGCTTGGCACCGGTGTCGTCGCAGAGCAATGTGTGGTTAAGTGCCTTGCTCAAGGACACACACGCTGCCTCAGCCAAGGCTCGAACTAGCGACCTTCAAATCACTAGACTAACGTCTTAACCATTGGGCCACACACCAACACTGCACTGTCTAACCTGTTGCAATTCAGAGAGATTTTAAACATCACTTTCTATATGATGCCAAAGCTACCTTTGCACGACTACTGAGATCTTTCAATAGTTTTAAACTGTTTAAATGACTGAAAGTCATTCACTCAAAACAGACCAAATATGAAATCCGAACAGCAGATAATTTAGCGATAATGGGGATATCTTAGGTTATCTATTAACATAATCAGAACTGGAAAAATTTAAAGGTGGAACAGATTAGAAATTCAGAAATGTGGCCCTATTTTCCCCAAGGCCAGTGATTCCACTATGGTGCAATTTTAACCATGACTACAACGTTAGAACATGTCTTTGAATGCAGTAGGTATGTGCACGTCACACACACTGCAAATATACAGCTTAACAGCTAGTCAGTGTTCTTTGGTAACTATTTTGAAAGTGGTTAAGAGAACTGGCAATTGATGAATCTGTAGAATAACACTGGCCTTTGACATTCACAGATAAACACAGGAACACCTGGAATCCTGGAATGTGGTCGTTTCCATCATTTTTCTTGTGGTCTGTGATCCTGTCAGTGTGGCAGATGGGCTCAGCAGGGAGCTGTGCAGTTTATTACAGACCACACCAAGAGGTTTGCTAGTGGGGATCTGTAAATAAGTGTTCATTCCATTGGCAATGATACTCCCCGACTCCAGCTCTGCACACTATTTTCCATGGTTTCTACTCAAATTATCAATACCATAAGGGGAAAACTGTCCGCAAGTGCCCAGAATTGGCAATAAACTGGTAGAGCAACTACTCCACAGTGCCAATCCATCTTAACTTTAAAGGCAAGCCAGATTTGGTTCCAGGCCTCACTGAGCTACTAGCTGTTTACTGGAGATGTTAAGTAATCACTTGGCTCTTACCTGCAAACAAACTGCAAGTAGATTAGACCTAAGAAAAGTTAATGCCAAAATGGGATTTGGGCAAGCTTCCAATGGGACAGATTCCAACTTCCACATATCCCAAGAACTCTCACTTCTCCAGGAGTCGCAGCTATTAAAAAATAACATGAAGTTTCCTAGGCCTCTTTTTTGGTTGATCCTCTAGGGATAATCTCTTGACTCCAACCCATACATCAGTTGTTGAATTTTCCATGTGGGGCCAATTAACGAGTGACTTAAAAGCAATATGTTCGAGTTTCCTGAATCAAGCAGGGTTATACTGGTGTCCATGACTCCGTGACTCAAGACCATTGGAAAACGGTATCCTGCAGTCATTACATGTGAATGACCATTTCTCCCCTGAATGTCCATCAATAGACTCAAAATCAGCAGCAAAGGTTTCCAATTCATCCCATCTCATAGAAAACAAAAGGAAGGACAGGCTGCACTGAAATTTAGAAATTCCAGCATTAAATAGAAAATTGAAGGCCCTGAAAGTGAGAGGGACAATTTTGTCAGTGCAGGTGGATTGTTGAAGAGTCACATGTGTTGTAACATGGACTCTACAGTGCACATTTTCACGGGATTTCCAATCTGTCTGATTATTGGCTTGCCCTCTCAGGTGGTAGGGAAGCTGCAGACTGTAGCTCCAAGAGAGTTGGTGGGAATGTGGCTAGGCAGATCTGGGTCTGCAGAGTTAGGGGACACAGTTCTGATCTTCTTGGAGAAGGCTCAGTTGGTAGGAGAGGCTGAGGGCTAGTTGGGCAGAATGTAACTTGAGAGCTGGCAAGACACAACTCTGTTTCTTCCAACCCATTCACAATCCGATAAAAACTCTTTGTATTTACTTACCTCTATTTAGCTGCCAAGTTACCCTTGGTCAAGAGTACTGTTCAATCGTCCATAGGATAGGTTGACTGGAAGACCAATATTCATGTCACTTGCAAAAGTATTAATTGAAAGGCCTCATCAAATATGGATACATTGTCTTGTCCCCATTTTAGTCTTAGAATGTTTGTATTCCACTGAACAGTAAAACAGAATCAATGTTAAAAAATCTATGCAGATTAAGTTAAGAAAAATGTTCTGAGAAAGGGTGTGTAAACACCTTTTGTTTTCAACTGCAGAGATTACTATAAACACCATATATTGAACAAAGAAAGAATATGTGCTTTTTCACTTTATTCACTTGTAAATCTTGAATTTTATTAAATGAATGCCAGCAAAAAGGCAATTTTGTTTGTACCTGAGATAATAAAACTAGAAATTAGGAGGTGTATAACAATCGGCCAAATCAATTATCATATAGTCAAAATTAAAGTGCCTTTATAAAGTATTCACACCTCCCCCCCGGAAGTTTTCATATTTTATTGTTTTTTTACAACATTGAATCAGAGTGGATTTAATTTGGCTTTTTCAACACTAATCAACTGAAAAGACTATTTTGTATCAAAGTGAAAACAGATCTCTACAAAGTTATCTAAATTAATTACAAATATAAAACACAAAATAATTGATTGTATTAGTATTCACCCCCTTCAAGTCAGTATTTAGTAGATGCACCTTTGACAGCAATTACAGCCTTGAGTGAGTGTGAATAGGTCTCTATCAGCTTTGCACTTCTAGACACTGCAATTTATTCCCATTCTTCTTTATAAAACTGCTCAAACTCTGTCAGATTGCATGGGGATTATGAGTGAACAGTCTCTTTCAAATTCAGTCACAAATTCTTAATTGGATTGAGGTCTGGACTCTGACTTGGTCACTCCAGGACATTAAATTTGTTGTTTTTAAGCCATTACTGTGTAGCTTTGGTTGGCTTTATGCTTAGGGTCATTATCTTGCTGGAAAACAAATCTCCTCCCAAGTCACAGTTCTCTTGCAGATTGCATCAGGTTTTCCTCCAGGATTTACCTGTATTTTGCTGCATTAATTTTACCTTCTACCTTCACAGGCCTTCCAGAGCCTGCTGCAGTGAAGCATCCCCACAGCATGATGCAGCTACCACCATGCTTCACGGTAGGGATGGTGTGTTTTTGATGATGTGCAATGCTTGCTTTAATCTGATGGCCAAAAAGCTGAGTCTTGGTTTCATCAGGCCATAGAACTTTCTTCCAGCTGACTTCAGAGTCATGCATATGCCTTCTGGAAAACTCTAGCCGAAATTTCATGTGAGGTTTTTCAGCATTGGCTTTCCCTTTGCCACTCTCCCATAAAGCTGTGACTGGTGAAGCACCTGGGCAGCAGTTGTTGTATGCACAGCCTTTCCCATCTCAACCACTGTGGCTTTTAACTCCTCCAGAGTTGTCATAGGTATCTTGGTAGCCTCCCTCACTAGTTCCCTTCTTGCATGGTCATTATTTTTAAGGATGGCCTGCTGTAGGTAGATTTACAGCTGTGCCATATTTCTTTGATGATTGACTTAACTGTACTCTAAGGGATATTCAGTAACTTGGAAATTTTCTTGTATCCATCTCCTGACTTGTGCTTTTCAGTAACCTTTTCGCAGAGTTGCTTGGAGTGTTCTTTTGTCTTCATGGCATAGTTTTTGTCAAGATACTGAGCCTACAGCAGTTGGACCTTCCAGATACAGGTGTATTTTTACTATAATCAATTGAAACACCTTGACTGCACACAGCAAGTTCCATATAACTAATTATGTGACTTCCAAAATAAATTGTCTGCACCAATGATGATTTAGTGTGTCATATTAAGGGGGGGGGGTGAATACTTATGCATTCAATTATTTTGTGTATTATATTTGTAATTAATTTTGATCACTTTGTAGAGATCTGTTTTCATTTTGACACAAAAAAAGCTTTTTTTTCTGTTGATCAGTGGCAAAAAAAAACCCAAACTAAATCCATTGTGATTCAATGTTGTAAAACAATAAAACATGAAAACTTCCAAGCGGGTGAATACTTTTTATAGGTACTGTAGCTCCAATGACTTTTACCATTCCTAAATAACCATGTGGATAAAGTATTTCAAAACACAAATTATTGATGCCACATTCACCGGATTGCTGAGGTTCCTCAGTGTGATAAGTCGAGCATATGACAGTGAAAGATGGAGCCTGTAAGCTAATTTGCTTGTGTTTGAAAGAAACAATTCTTATTATGAAAAATCTATTTTACTGCAATGATGTTATTAAAGAAAAGGTTTGTGTTTGTGTAAAGTTTGCATTTATTGACCTTGAATACGTGGGCAGTGATGAATGTGCAAGGGAGTGAGGAGAATTATTTCAATTTTCTAAATAATTATAATTCATATGCATTATTCAGAATGATAAATACACTATATTAATGGCATTTTCTTAACTAAAAGTAACTGTGCAGTAAATTACTATTTACTACCATTCACTAAAGTCAATGAAGGTTAAGTATGGTTTTGGGGAAAATAATACAAAAGAGTTTGGTTAAACTTTTCTGCTGATGAGGATAAATTTCAGTAATGGTCAAGCTTTATTAGCTATAATATTGTACTGAACTAGAATCCATCCCTAAAATAACCTGGTGAAAATGGAAACTTGTGAAAAATTCATTGTATTTGTAATACTATTAGAGAAAATTACTGTCTTCCTTCTCTTTCATCTCCATTTTAATCTGTGCCTGATTAGACTCATGAACCTTTATTGACATATTGTAGTGTGGTGCTGCTTAACGGGGGACCCTCAATATTACATCAGTGACTACACTTTCAAACCATTTCATTGGTGACTAAGCATTCTGGGAAATCTTGAGATGTTCATAAACTGAATTCATATCTTGCCCCCCACCACCTTCATTCTATTACATTTTCCTTCCCTTCTTTCATTCTCTTCAAAGACCTTTCATCCAATATTTATGAAGTACCTTGGAATCTCCTCCAAGTTGAACAAGAGCCACTCACAAGTTGGTTTGTTTAAATGTGGATAATAAAACTAGAAGTACAAAATTAAGGAGCTGAATTATGGACCAAAGGTCATTATGAGTCTGCTCTGTGCTTCAGGATTGGTGTGAAAGAGCAATGTCTGGAGGGCTTCAAATTATTGGGAAGATTCTCCTGCAAATTTAAAAGAGCAGTTTATTTTATTAAAATCTAAAACTTGATGAATGAGTGAGTTTAAAATGCCATAAAAAGAAAGTAGAAATGTTTCAAAAGATTTAAAAGAATAGAAGAGGAGGGAGATTGGATAATAAATCAAGCCAGATTTAAAAATATTAATATTATCAGCAAAATTGGAAAATGAATGCACACGGGAGGCCAAAATGAAAGCAGCCTGCAGAATAAACACAATCTTAAAGATAAAGAATGTTGAGTATTGGGAGAGGGGAAGAACGTAGGGAGATTTTCAAAAGATTTATAATGATCCCTTGTGCCGGTAATAATGAGTTTTTCAATTAAAAGAAGTATCTAAAGTCATGTAGAAGATGGAGATTAGTAATTTAATAGTCATGAAAAGAACTGGAATATTTGAGTATTCACTAAGCAGGCTGCTCAGATGAATCATCTCAAGGAATAATTGAGGACAGAAGCAGAGAATTACCCTTTAAATGCAGGAATAAGCTCATGCGACAGGACAGCTCTAAAACTGATTCATATAGGTTTATTCAAATTCTTTAGATTGCTTGTTTTAGGTTAACTAATGAATAACTCATTTTCTACATGGCAGAAATAGCTTGAGCAATTTTTTTTGGGAGATATGCATGTGAGTACCAAATTCTGTGGAAAGATGTAAAATGTTTCACTTTTACTTATCTTAGAATTTATTAATTACAAACCAAACTAAAATGTTGAATATGAACAATTTTGTCCACCAATATCCATTCCAATGAACATAACTATCTGCCTTTGTTGCTGTTAAACAAATTAAGGATCTGATAAAATGTCTTTGAAATTAGGTCTAAGACAATGAATAGTCAATCATGATAACTTACCATGATTGTCCTCCCCATTATCCTTCCTGGAGTTATCACAATGACTATCAGGACGCCTGGTGGTTGCTTAAGAAGCCAAAGTTATATATAAAACAAGAATAGAGCTACCATCTTACAGTGTGAAAACTTGAAGGGACACCATTGTTTTCTTAAATAAAGGGGAAGGTAAAAAGTCCAGACATTAACACATTTCTATGTTTTCAACGATGAAAGTTATCAAACAACTATTTGTTTTCACTCGTGCATAATTTCTGCTGTCTCTAGGCCGATGCTCTACACTTAATGATTCCTTGCATGATTAGGCAGACAGGAGAAGATTTGAGTCTTTAGCAGATTCTAGGTATTTCCTGATGAGATAAATTCATTTTGTCTTGTCACCAGATTCATTCAAAGGTTCAAAGGTTCAATTCAATGCCAGAGAAATGTATACAATATACATCCTGAAATGCTTTTTCTTTGCAAACATCCATGAAAAGAAAGAGCCCCAATGAATGAATGAAAAATAAACGTAAGAACCCCAAAGTGCCCCCCCAGCTCCCTCCTTCCCGCGCATAAGTGACAGCGAGCAACAATCCCCCCTCCCTGCACCGGCAAAAAAAAGCCAGCATTGAGACCATCACCAAGCCCTCAAGCGTGAGCGAAGCAATAGCAAAGACACAGACTTGCAGTTACCCCAAAGACTTCGCATTACACCCGGCATTCAACATACCGCAGATTCTCTCTCTCCCTAATAAGGGAGAAAAGGATGTCTCCATATCAAAAGGAAAACACCTTTGATCTTACTCAATTAATGCAAAAAGTTTGAAGTCTACTGCTAAGTGTGTCTAGAATATGTGTCAAAAAGAAAACAAAGATAAAGTTATTGGAGAAGAACCTAAGTGACTAAAACATTATTATCAGCCCACTTGTCTTGCTCAGGAATAAATAAAAACAGCTGGAAGAACTCAACGGGGTTAGCAGCACCAGTGTGACATCATCTATCCCTTTGCTCTGAGATGCCTCTGAGCACAACGGTTTCTTTCATCTCTTCAGCAGATACGTTTTTACTCCAGATTCCAGCATCTGCAGTCTCTTCTGTTTCCCCATGAAGTAGTTTTGGGATTGTGAGTGCAGGATGAGCAGGTGAGCACAATTTTAATTCGTGTATTTGATCACAGGGATTGCTAAGAGCTTCTGAAGAGAGGTGTACTCAAGAGCAACCTGCTTCCCTTGTCCATCGTAATGAATCATCAAGAGCACAATGCAATGATCCATCCATATATTATGCTTAAAATAATTGCCATTTTACTTTCTTCCAGTTTGAATATGTCTAATTTCATTACACTGGTGTTAAAAATCCTTATAAAAATTCTCTGGCTTTCTGATGTAAGGTCTGGAATCCTTCTGTTAATTATGTATCATAGCCAATTTAATTATGTATCGTAGTCAATTCTGTATTGGAGGGGGGATTGTTGCTCGCTGTCACTTATGCGCGGGGAGGAGGGAGCTGGGGGGGCACTTTGGGGTTCTTACGTTTATTTGTCATTCATTCATTGGGGCACTTCTCTGTTTTTGTGGATGTTTGCGAAGAAAAAGCATTTCAGGATGTATATTGTGTACGTTTCTCTGGCATTGAATTGAACTTTTGAACCGTTGAACCTTTGAATGAATCTGGCGACAAGACAAAATGAATTTATCTCATCAGGAAATACCTAGAATCTGCTAAAGACTCAAATCCTCTCCTTTCTGCCTAAATATATTGTATTCTTTGCTCTTAAACTCTCTCCTGTTTCTGATCTATGATATTGACACTTGATAAAATAATCTACAACATATTGGTAGTTTCTACTTAGCTAATTCCAAATGTTTATTTGTTTACTTATTTAACGATATAGCACAGAGTAGGCCCTCCTGGCCCTTCGAGCCCTGCCGCCCCAGCAACCCCTAACAAACTTAATTAACCCTGAACTAATCATGGAACAAATTACAATGATCAATTAACCTACCCCATATCTTCAGACTTTGGGAAACTGGAACACCCCAGGATACCCATGCATTCCACAGGGAGAAAGTACAGATCCCTTATAGTCATCACCAGAACTGGACTCGGAACTCCAATGCAGTAATAGTGTTGCGCTAATCGCTAAGCTACCATTCCAACTTCCCATCCTTGTAATGTTTCCTCTGACCTTCTTGTGTTTTCTTACTGGAACAGAGCTTTGTATGGAGGTTAGGTTTGAATGCCTATTATCAGGATGTGGACAACTGTGTGGGTGTTCCTTTGGCTGCCCCCACATCCCAACCGTCTGTTACTTGGCCACTGTTAGTTACCTCTAGTAAGTAAGTGAGTTGTAGAATCTGAGGGGTGTTAATGGATATGTGGAGACATTAATATTGGGATTAGTGTGAATGCATGGTGGTCAGATGACCTGGTGGACCAGTATCCTACCTCACATGTCCAGTTGACTCGTCATCCCTTTACTTGCCGATCTCTTTTGGCTACAGATTCTCTATTTTAAAATCCTCACTCTTTGCTTTCAAATCACTCCAGCGTTCATCATTCCCTTTTAGACAAATCTCTTTCTGCTCCAAATTGTGCATTTCCCTACCCCTGATCTCATGTTGATTGATGGAGATCATAACAAGGCTTGAGTTTCTTTTCTGCTCAAGTTGTGATCATCGAACTTCAGCAGGTGAGTATTGAGCTTTGTTGATAATGAAGTCAGCAAATTTCTGTTAGTTCCGTAATGTACTCACTCAGAGTAAGTGGAGCAATACACACAAAATGCTGGAGGAACTCCGCCAGCCAGATGGAAGAGAAACCTCATTCTTTGAAAACAGAGGACATCCCTGATGTTCTGGAATAGGAAGCCTCATCTTGAGAACAGACGCAGTGGAGACGTAGGAACTGGAAAAAAAGGAAATAGCATTTTTACAAGTGACAGGGTGGGAAGAGGTATAGTCAACATAACTACGAGGGTCAGTAAGTTTGTAAAAGCTATCAGTGGATAGTTTGTCTCTGGAGATGGAGACAGAGTGATCAAGAAAGGGAGGAGAGCTGTCAGAGATGGACCAAGTAAATTCGAGAGGTGGAAGTTGGGGGCAAAGTTAATGAAAATGATGAGCTTGGCATGGGTGTAGCAAGCAGCACCGATGTAGCATAGAAAGAACCGGGGAGTGTTACCAGTGTAGACTGTTCCATGTAGGCTGTGAAAAGGCAGGCATAGCTGGGTGCTATGTGGGTGCTCATGGCTAATCCTTGGGTTTGGAGAACGTGAGAGGAAACAAAAGAGAAATTGTTGAGAGTGTGAACCAGTTCTGCCAGATAAAGGAGGGTGACAGTGGAGGGGAGCTGGTTAGAGGCACTAGATTGCATGTTGCTCCAGCATCTGCAGAATTTCTTGAGTTTACTCAAAATAGGTAATAGCGGAAATTTGGGAAAATTACTTTCAGTGCATTAGTCACTAAGGCCTTTACATAGTTACTTCCTTTACATCCAACTGATCTACTCCCATTGGGAAGTTCAGATGCTCTGGATTAATCTCAGCCAAACAGATAGAGTGTGAGAGGACAGGCAAGGAAATGACATATAGAGCTTGTTCACTATCACTCAGAGTGCACTGAAGTACACAGATCAATACTCCATTCATATCACTGGGGCCTGGCTACACGTATAACTGTGTTCCCAAGTAGTGAAAGTGCTGTAGATTTTGACCTGGGTTTGGTTGGTGAGGGTGCAGATGAATCCAAGGGATTAACTATTTCCTTGGGGATAAGTGTGCTTTTCTTATGCTGCATCAGCTCAGGAGCAACAATCATCTTGTTCTCCTTTACAATCGTGTACTGAAGTGTAACAGTACACAATCTTGGATATTGAAAATCTCCAAGGCCTCAGGCTACATAAACAAAGTTTCACCAAGCTTCTGAGGCAACTGCTCAGGCTGACTCCCACGAGAAGATGCAGTCAAGGACTCTGGTGCTCATTGTTCAGCCAGTCACAGAAATGTAGGATCACTATTGAATGGATCCATCTTTTCCATTAGAGCCAAATGCTCTTCTCGCTACGATTTTAACCCACGATACCATTTATTTCCCTGCTTCTTTTGGTATGTGGATAAACCAATATTTAGATTAGCGACAGGAGAAATACAATGCTATTAGGATCTAGTATGGACATTTTGTTTTGCTATATTTCATTCATATTCAAGGGCTTTACATGTCACTGAAAATCCCTCCCTGTATTTCCTTCACCGTCTACATTGGGCTTTTGAATACTGATGAAGAAACTTAAAGTTCTATGTACTATCCCAGCCATTCTTCCTCTGAATGGTCATGGATAGAGGGATTACTATGAATCACTGAGGCTGTTACACCTTTCCTTCCTTACAATTTCTCCTCTGCCCTCGTATTTCCTTGCTGTAACGGAGACTACTATCAGGATGTGGATAAGGTGCCTATCAGGGCCACCCTGGTGTAATTAAGCCAGAGCTTAGTAATTGGCACTTTGTTTATTGTCATATGTACCTAGATACAGTGAAAAGCTTTCCATGCCATGAAAGCAGTTCATCCCATGCAGACGTTTATTGAAGTTGTACAAAGGAAAAAAAAACAGAATATTACAGAGAAAGTACAGTTGCAGGTAAATAATTAAGATGCAAGGGGCCATGATGAGGTAGGTTGAAAGATCCATGGTGCTCTGGCAGTGGATACTGACCAAAACAGACAAAAGGCTGGAGGAACTCAGTAGACCATCCAGTGTCTATGGAAAGGAATAAACAATAACCGTTTCAGGCTGAGACACCGGGAAGGAAGGAGGAAGAAGCCAGAATAAGAAGTTTGCAGAGGGGAAGGAGTACAAACTTGGCAGGTGGTAGGTAAAAACAGGTGGGAGGCAAGGTGGGTGGGGAGAGGGTGGGGAATGAACTAAGAAGCTGGGAAGTGATAGGTGGAAGAGGTGAAGGCTGAAGGTGTTTGATAGAATAGGACAGTAGACCATGGAAGAAAGGGAAGGCGGAGAGGCACCAGAAGGAGGGGAAGGGGCAAGAAGGTAACCAGAATGAAGAATGGAAAGAGAGATAAGAGGGTAGTGGAAGAAATTATAAGAAGTTGGAGAAATCGATGTCCATGCCATCAGGTTGGAGACCACCCAGATGGAATATGAGGTGTTGCTCCTCCAACTTGAGTGTGGCCTCATCATGACAGTAGGAAAGGCCATAGACTGACATGTTGGAATGGGAAGCCTATCTCTTGTGCAGGTCTCACATTGATCTCACCGATGTGCGTAGAAGAGGCTGCTTGGGGAGTATTGGATACAGTAGATTATCCTGACAGTCTTGCAGGTGAAGCATTGCCTCACCTGTTGGGGTGCTGTTTGGGTCACTGAATGGTGGTGAAAGAAGAGGGGTAAGGGAAGGTGTAGCACTTGTCCTGCTTGCGTGGATGTGCCAAGAGGAAAATCAACGGGGAGGGATGACTGGCTAAGGAACGTAGAGAATGGACCCTACATAAAGTGGTGAGCGAGGGGAGGTTAAGTCTGCTTAGTGGTGGGATTTCATTGTGGGTGGTTGTAGTTTCAGAGAAGGACGTGCTGGCTATAGAGACTTGTGGGACAGTGGGAACTCTATCCCTGTTATGGTGGCGGGGTGAGAGCAGATGTTCAGGAAATTGCTGGTGAGGGGTGCATCGATAGTGGTGAAAGGTCGTTGGGGTAATCTATTCTATCTTTTGCTTCCTGTCCTACCTCCTCAGTAAGACCACGTCAGTATGCTGAACCTGCCAACAGATTTGGAGGATTTTGTAAAGATAGGACTGAGATTGCTGTATCTATGACATGTATCGAAGAATGAAGATTATTGCTGCCCAGTAAGGTAAACATTTTGTGTGCTAGGTTTATGTTTTTCATCTTTAAAACCTTTGTAGGTACATGTAAAAATAGTTTAAGATCATTGATCAACAATTGCCTGACTTTATTAGGGAAAATGGGCAACAGTATTGCTGGCCGAGGTGTCGGAATGTAACTGAATCTTCATCGACAGGGATTATGAAAAGCAAACTTTATATCAGGCATAGCCAAACCTTCTCAGCACTCATCAGAAGCTTCTGCAGCCCCATAGTTGTTCAGCATCATATCTTCAGTTGTTAACAGTGTAGAATTACTCACATATTTAAACACAAATGCAAAATATTGCAAATACTGAAAACCTGAAATATACTCAGTGACCACTTTATTAGGTGCCTCCCGTACCCATCTACTTCAATGTTCAATAGAGCCCATCCACTTGAAGATTCAAAGTGTTGTGCTTTTAGAGATGCTCTTCAGCACACCACTGTTGTAACACACAGTTATCTGAGTTAATCAATTTCTGTTAGCTTGAACCAGTTTGGCCATTCTCCTCTAAACTTTCTCATCAACAAGGCATTTTCACATACTAATGTTTTTTTCATTTGCCACCTTTCCCCAGAGACTGCTATGCATGAAAATCCTAGAAGATCAGCATTTTCTGAGATACCCCTCTGGCACAAACAATCAATCCATGGTCGAAGTAACTTAGATCACATTTCTTTCCCATTCTGATGTTTCGTCTGAATACCAGCTGGACTTCTTGACCATGTTTGCATACTTTTATGCATAGAGTTGCTGCCACACGATAGGCTGATTAGATACTTGCATTAATGAGCAGGTATATCTAATAAAGTGACCACTTTAGTATAACTCGAGAATGGAGGAAATGCTGATTAGGTCAGACTGCATCTGAGAAACAAAGCGAATGTTCAGCATTCAGATCAACTCAAAACATTTACTCTCATGTTTATAACTCTTTTCACAACCATCTTCAGGCAGGAGAGCTACATGAAAAGTTTTGGACTCCTACTTAGATTGTCACCTTTATGGGCCCAGTCTTCAACAAGTTTGATTCACTCTGTGTAACATCAGTAAAAAGATGAGTGTGCTGCTTACTGCACAGGCTAATGACGCTGACAACAATCCAGCAGAGATACTGAAAGTTTGTGCTTGAGAACCAGCATGTTCTTTTGCACTATCATTGGCGGTAGAAACATAAAAACATAGAAAATAGGTGCAGGAGTAGGCCATTCGGCCTTTTGAGCCTGCACCGCCATTCAGTACGATCATGGCTGATCATCCAACTCAGAACCCTGTACCAGCCTTCCCTCCATAACCCCTGATCCCTTTAGCCACAAGGGCCATATCTAAATCCCTCAAGCAACAAGGTGAAGCAACAGACAATCTGCTGAATAAACTCCATGGGTTGAGCAGTTTCAGATGGAGAAATGAAAATGCTGATGTTTCAAGTTGGAATCCCGTATGATGCAGCCTGAAATCTCAACAACTACTTTCCTGCTTAGCTGCTGCTCGACCTGCTGAGCTCTTACAGCAGATTGTGTGCTGCACCAGACTCCAGCATCTATAGACTCTTGAGCCATTATTGGAGATGGAATGGGAATGTTCCTACAACTTCCATTAGTGGTGCAATCATCTCCCACCATTTACAATGACATGTCTAAAGAACTTGATCTGATTTGATAGTCGCAGGCTCACTTAGCAAGTTTGTGCAATTAGCACATGCATAGATCCTTGTGTTGAGACTTCACCAGGTTGGTGGTCTATTTATAGGTCCCTGTACTGCTGCTACTGCCATGTTCTGCTACATCCTCTTTCAGTTGGAGCTTATCCCCAGCTTGATGGTAATGGGTAGAGTGAGAGATCTATCAGGCACCAGGTTATAGATTGTGACGAAATACATCTGCACATCTGCTGATGCTCTTCCTTCTAATTTCAGTACGACTGAAATAACTTCCAACTGATCCGTTTGATTAAAATGGTACCCTTGAGAAAAGAGTGCAGCTGTTTGATCTAATAATTGAAGAAATGAAATTGGCATTGAACACTTACTTACAATTATAAGGATGTGTGAACCATATCCTAAGGTGTCGGGCAGTCAGAAAGAAACACTGCATATTGAATTTAGATGATATGATTTCAAATGTGGCATATAAGGCAATTTAGAATTAGTTAAACTTAAAATATTCAATACAGTACATAAATTAGGAATAACTACACAATGAATAAACTAATTTTTTAAGAATTGGTTTATGAGCTGAAAACTTTGTTATCCACATATTAACAAATCTATCTTCCATCCTGTGGAGATCAGAGTAAAGTTCAATGAAGGGAATTAACAATTTTCCTTCTAAATAAATTTAGGATTCAAAATTGTTTACTGTAATTTCCTATAGACAAGTGGAAAGGAGAATGAAATAATTGTTACTCTGGATCTAATGCAGCACAAAATACACAAACACAATAATAGTAAAAAAAACAGAATAAAGTATAAATACATAGGATAAAGTGAAGCTAGGCGATTGACAGGAAACAATAAAGTATTGGTGGAGTTGGTGGGTGGAGGTGTTGATGCAACACTGGAATTCTTCCTCAGCTGCGAGTACTAGAGTGAATCAATATGTGAAATACAGTGGTTATTGGATGACTTTTGAATTTGTTCTATAGGAATCAACATAACTCACTAAATTGAGTAAGAATTGTCAATTTCAGGTAGTCACATTTTGGGCCAGAGAGATTAATTAGCAATCCTTTATGATTTTCGTGTCATTGAAGTGAAATGACTAATTTTCTGAAATAAATTTAATGGGCAACTAATGTACAAATAACTGGGATGCTAAAGGTGAGGTGCCACTAACAATGAGCAAACAGCAGAGTAATTAATTAACCAGTAAGTACTAGTAATTCATTGCCTATCTTTTCTCCTGTATTTTCCGGCAAAATTCAGATATCAGTGGGACAAGATAGCACAAACATTAATTAGTACATTGAGAAAAAAAGGTCAAAAATTGCTTCACACAAAATATGCTGGAGGAACTCAGCAGGCTAGGCAGCATTTATGGAAAGGAGTAAACAGTCAATGTTTCAGGCAGAGTCCCATCATCAGGATTTCCAGCATCTGCAGATTTTCCCATGTTTATAAATTGTTAATCAAGAAATGGTTACATTAATTTGCATTATTATGTTGTGTGAGCAAGAGCTTTGGCCACCCACTGACAGTAAGCAAAAATGCCATTTTTATCCTTGATAAATCACAGTTGCATTAAATATGAACATTCCTGTTACACGTGAATAGATACACAAACGGACTTGCAGAAGAAATCTTAATGCTATTTGTAAAGGCTCAAATCATTAAACTAACTTTTGTACAAAAAAAGTTACCTCATTTGAGCAAATAACCTTTGACCAAACATAACTTGCACCTTTCACTAAGAAGTTCAGTAAGTTGTTGGAAAATAATCCACAGAATCAGTAAACCTACAATGCTAAGTAATAACAATGGAACTGAATTCATTTAGTTACAATGAACCTATGTTTTTGACTGTAAATGTTCAGCATCAGGAAATACAATAGCCTAACCCCCTCAACGTTAGCTTTCTATGCTATAAAATTTAGTTTCCATAAAATAGCAGGTGTACCAATGGAACACAATGAAGAGTCTCTCTCTACCAAGGTAAAATTGGTATGTACAGAATGCTAATAGCAACCATTCTGCTTTTGCTTTTACATTCTTCTAAAAAGCTTAAAACCTCATTCCTCATATTCTTCTCATTGTCACGGTCCGGTCCGCTTGACTCCTCATTTCAGTTAATTTCCTTTTTCCCGTGTTCCACTGGGCTCCTTGATTTGGGCACCCGATCCACATTCGAACCGGCAGCATAAAAACTCTGGCTTATGTCTACTCGCTATGAGTCGAGAGCCTGCCAGTCACAATTCCTGGGTCGAGTCGAGAGCCTGTCATCCGCAGTTCCTGGGTCAACTCTAGAGCCTGTCGTCTGCAGTTCCTGGGTCGAGTTGAGAGCCTACCGTTCAGCTGAGTTTACTGGCCGTTTACCGCTTCATGAGCTACCCAAAGTTGAGATACGAATGGACTGTGGTTGTTGGTTTTTGTTGTCTTGTGTCCGACTGAGTATTGCAGGCCATTTACCGCTGCTCTGAGCTGCGATACGAACTGTCTGTCATTGTATGGTGTTATCGTCTCCGTGTCCAGGTCCAAGTCCAAGCTTCGTGTCTGTGTCTAAGTTCCAAATCCCGGCTCTTTGTCCAAGTTCCAAGCCCTGGAACATGTCCAATTTCTGAGTCCCGGTTCAGTGTCGGAGTTCCGAGTCCTGGCCCAAGTCCTAGTCAAGTCCAAGTCCAGGCTCCGGGTCCAAGTCCGAGTTCAAGTCCAGGCTGCAAGTCCAAGTCCAGGCCACGAGTCCAAGTCCAGGCTCTGAGTCCAAGTCAACATTCAAGTCTGAGTAAGAATCCTAACCTGCCCTCTGTGCCTGTGTCCTGCACTTGGGTCCATGTCCAGTCGCCGTTCACTGCCACACTCATATATTTGTTATCTCTGCATGGCTGTGAAGTGGATAGAAACATAGAAACATAGAAAATAGGTGCAGGAGTAGGCCATTCGGCCCTTCGAGCCTGCACCGCCATTTATTATGATCATGGCTGATCATCCAACTCAGAACTCCGCCCCAGCCTTTCCTCCATACCCCCTGACCCCCGTAGCCACAAGGGCCATATCTAACTCCCTCTTAAATATAGCCAATGAACTGGCCTCAACAGTTTCCTGTGGCAGAGAATTCCACAGATTCACCACTCTCTGTGTGAAGAAGTTTTTCCTAATCTCGGTCCTAAAAGGCTTCCCCTCTATCCTCAAACTGTGACCCCTCGTTCTGGACTTCCCCAACATCGGGAACAATCTTCCTGCATCTAGCCTGTCCAATCCCTTTAGGATCTTATACGTTTCAATCAGATCCCCCCTCAATCTTCTAAATTCCAACGAGTACAAGCCCAGTTCATCCAATCTTTCTTCATATGAAAGTCCTGCCATCCCAGGAATCAATCTGGTGAACCTTCTTTGTACTCCCTCTATGGCAAAGATGTCTTTCCTCAGATTAGGGGACCAAAACTGCACACAATACTCCAGGTGTGGTCTCACCAAGGCCTTGTACAACTGCAGTAGTACCTCCCTGCTCCTGTACTCGAATCCTCTCGCTATAAATGCCAGCATACCATTCGCCTTTTTCACCGCCTGCTGTACCTGCATGCCCACTTTCAATGACTGGTGTATAATGACACCCAGGTCTCGTTGCACCTCCCCTTTTCCTAATCGGCCACCATTCAGATAATAATCTGTTTTCCTATTTTTGCCACCAAAGTGGATAACTTCACATTTATCCACATTAAATTGCATCTGCCATGAATTTGCCCACTCACCCAACCTATCCAAGTCACCCTGCATCCTCTTAGCATCCTCCTCACTGCTAACACTGCCGCCCAGCTTCGTGTCATCCGCAAACTTGGAGATGCTGCATTTAATTCCCTCATCCAAGTCATTAATATATATTGTAAACAACTGGGGTCCCAGCACTGAGCCTTGCGGTACCCCACTAGTCACTGCCTGCCATTCTGAAAAGGTCCCGTTTATTCCCACTCTTTGCTTCCTGTCTGCTAACCAATTCTCCACCCACACCAATACCTTACCCCCAATACCGTGTGCTTTAAGTTTGCACACTAATCTCCTGTGTGGGACCTTGTCAAAAGCCTTTTGAAAATCCAGATATACCACATCCACTGGTTCTCCCCTATCCACTCTACTAGTTACATCCTCAAAAAATTCTATGAGATTCGTCAGACATGATTTTCCTTTCACAAATCCATGCTGACTTTGTCCGATCATTTCACCGCTTTCCAAATGTGCTGTTATCACATCCTTGATAACTGACTCCAGCAGTTTCCCCACCACCGACGTTAGGCTAACCGGTCTATAATTCCCCGGTTTCTCTCTCCCTCCTTTTTTAAAAAGTGGGGTTACATTAGCCACCCTCCAATCCTCAGGAACTAGTCCAGAATCTAACGAGTTTTGAAAAATTATCACTAATGCATCCACTATTTCTTGGGCTACTTCTTTAAGCACTCTAGGATGCAGACCATCTGGCCCTGGGGATTTATCTGCCTTCAATCCCTTCAATTTACCTAACACCACTTCCCTACTAACATGTATTTCGCTCAGTTCGTCCATCTCACTGGACCCTCTGTCCCTTACTATTTCTGGATGGTAACACTTCTTATGTGATGGCTGTAAACGACACTGCTACAGAAGCCTGTGATGAAGCTAATAATGACCTCATTATAACTATGTCTTATGTGTATTACCTTGTTACGCAACACGGAAACCGTCTGAGTGATTTATTTATACGTTAGTCAGTGCTGAAGGGCTCAAGGCAAACTGTAAATAAAACAACAGAATTCAGACTTTTAACACGGTATCTTTTTGAGCCCCTTTAGATCCCCCAAATAGAATCTATGACTTGTAAGGAGAATTGCTTTAGGTCCTATATTATTAAGGCCATAAATATACATATAATGAACATAGAAAGAGAGGCAGGAGTAAGTGTAGGACAAAGGGGTGTTCTAGTCTACCTTGCTTTTCAATAAGATCACAGTTGATCTGGCCATTGTCCTCAACTCCAGCATCTTTTTTGATCTCCATAACTTCAATTACTGTCATTCAAAAATCTATCTGAGATTTGGATATACTGTACTAAAGAAATCATCATCTACCTGTCTACAGGACAGAAAATTCCAAGGACTGGTAACCTTCAAGAAAGTCCACAAAATCTCAATCCCTTAGTGTGAGAATGTGGGTCCTCATCTTGATAATTCTCACCAGTAGAAAGATCCTCACGGCATGTAGGCATAAAGCTCAGTCAGATATGTTTCAGTGAGATCTCCTTGCATGTTAAGCTCTAGAGAACATTGACCTGTCCTGCTCAACCATGCTTCATCCCAGGAATCAACCATGTGGATCTTCCCTGCTAAAAGGTAAATATATTCTTCCAGAAATAAGAAGCTTAAACTGCAGGCAATATCTAGACGCGGTCTCATCGAGGAACTGTCAAATTAAAGTTAGACTTGTCTAATCTCCATCTCCCTTATGGTAATCATTTTCCTGCAGAAATTAAGATTAGCTTTATTTGTCACATGTACATGAAAACATTGAAACATACATTGTTTTTGAGTCAATGACCAACACAGTCCGTGGATTGTGCTGGGGGCAGCCACAAGTGTTGCCACCCTTCCGGCGCCAAAAATATCATGCCCACACTCACTAACTCTAACTGTATGTCTTTGGAATGTTGGAGCAAACCCATGTGGTCATGGGAAGAATGTACAAACACCTAACAGACAGTGGTGGGAATTGAACTCTGAGCAGTGATCACTGGCATTGTAAAGTGATTGCACTACCCACAATGCTTATTGTGCCTCTCCATATTATAGTTGGGGAGCATTACAGAACCTGTGTGGGGAGCAAGTCTCACACTATCTAAATAGTCCTCTAACTGTTACCTTCATTCAATAAGTGGTGCTTCTCATGGTTATTTCTGGATAGACAGCTGCTACTTATGACTGAGATTAGGATCCCCTTTATACAGAAAGTCACAATTCTCTAGACACCTCTAACTCAAAGAGCTGTGGATGTTTAACTCCTGTGGAGTAAATTCTAAATTGAGATTTGATGGAAGATGGATTCAAAGTAAATAGATTTAAGCAAATAAAAGGATGAAAGAATCAGGACAGCTATGATCCAGTGATCACTTTCAAGGACTCTACAACTCATGTTCTTTATATTATTTATTTATTTTGTATTTGCATAGCTTGTCTTCTTTTTAACATCACAAACATGAGGAATTCTGCAGATGCTGGAATTTCAAGCAACACACATAAAAGTTGCTGGTGAACGCAGCAGGCCAGGCAGCATCTCTAGGAAGAGGTACAGTCAACGTTTCGGGCTGAGACCCTTCATCAGGACTAACTGAAAGCTGTTCTGTACCTCTTCCTAGAGACGCTGCCTGGCCTGCTGTATTCACCAGCAACTTTTATGTGTGTTGCTTCTTTTTAACATTGTTTATTTGTCCATCGTTGTGTGTAGTTTTTCAATTATTATGTTGTAATTATTTGTACCTACTGTGAATGCTGCAAGAAAATAAATCTCAGGGTAGCATATGGAGCCATATACTTACATTATTAATAAAATTATTTTGAATTTTAAATTTTTGATTTTGACTTTTGAATGGAATAGCAGTCTCAATGGGTCATGTATGTCCCTTCTCCTGCTTCTATTTCTAATGTTTGTTCTTCCTTATGGAATGCAATTAGAAAAAAATCCCAGTTGGGACGGCTGGTGGCTCAATGACATCGGCACCGGATCCGGAAGCAGAAGTTCCCGGGTTCGAAACCAGTCGGGTTCGCTCCTGAGTACGTTTTCCATCCGTGCCGGGTTGAGTGTCGAGATTGCAACTTGACCTCGTAAAAATAAAAGGGAGAAATACCTCGAAAATGTCTGTGTGAGGAGTAGCGTGCCATACAGTCTCTCTCGCTCTGCGCCCTGTAAAAGCCATGAAAAAGACATCATCAAGGACACACGCACACAGACGCACACACTCAGACGTGCACGCACACAGGCAGACGCACACGTACAGACTCGCACACGTGCAGGCACACACCAAAAAAAAAAGAAAAATTAAAAAAAAAAGAAAAGAATCCCAGAAATAAGGGACAACAAAGGAGAAAGGAAACAGGAGTCCATATCTATACCTAGAGTTCAGAGAGTAACTCTGCTTTCTGAACCCCAGCGTTCTGTAAGTCATCCACGCATTAGCACAAAAAGTTGACTGGCTACCCATTCAATGGGTTACAAGTTGCCTGTGGTTTGTGATATTCGAGCCTTTTCTTGTCGATTCTTTCAGCATGGAAATTGGCCCTTTTGCCTAATGGGTCAAGCATATGCCTATGCTCATTCCATCTCCCTACATTCCCAGCAAGTGTACCCAGGAGTGTACCAATCATCCACACACGAAGGGCCATCTATAGTGGCCAGTAAACATTCCAGCCTGCAGACCTTCGGTTGTGGGAAGAAACTGAAGCATCCGGCAGAATCCATGTGGTTACCGTTCAGCACTGACTTATTTTAGTTTTGTGTTCTTTATGTTCTCCTCCTCAGTTTATATTGAATTGCTGATATTTTTGCCTGCTTGAATTTTAGATTAGTTTCACATTCTTCATGGCTCATTCTTTCCCAGAAGCACACCTTGACACAGTATTTCTAGTATTACAACATTTGAGCACTCAAATATTTCTCCTTAACATTCAATTATGTATAGATTGTATAGATCTCAGGTGTTGTATGCACTTTGACAATTAATTTACTTTGTATTTTGAATTATTTTGTAATTCTCATTATGGCCATCTTCAATCCTGTTTCTTTTAACTATATAAAACGATGTATTACTTTTGAATCTTGTTCCATGCACTCTGTACTCTGAGGGAAATGGGTAACGGAGAATGGGGTCATAAAGACACACATTATGAAAATAGGCTCAATGGTCCACCAAGTCCATGTTGACCATTAACCCCCCCCCCCCCCATTTACACTGCTTGTACATTCATCTCATCTTTTACTCCCCCTCCCCCTATTCTCACCAGTTCCTCCTGGGTTCTTCCACTCGCCTACACACCAGGGGCAACTTACATTGGATAGCCACTGAATATCAACCCACACATATTTGAAATCCATCCCAATCTTACAATCAGTGGTCACTCTATCAGGTAACTTCTAATAAAGGAGGTACCTAATAAAGGTCCCTCTTGCACCTAATAAAGTGACCACTGAATGTACGTTTGTGGTCTTCTGCTACTGTTGCCCACCTACTTCAAAGTTTGACATGTTGTGCATTAGAGGTGCTCTTCTGCACACCACTGTTGTAACGCATTGTTATTTGAGTTGCTGTTGCCTTCCTCTCAGCTTGAGCCAGCCTGGCCATTCCCCTGTGATCTCTCTCATAAACAAGGTGCTTTCGCCCTTAGACTGCTACTCACTGGATGCTTTTTGTTTTTCGCACCATTCTCTATAAATCCCAGAGACTATTGTGTGTGAAAATCCAAGGAGATCAGCAGTTTGGGAGATACTCAAACCACCAACAATTATTCCACGGTTAAAGTCAATTAGATCACATTCTTTCCCATTCTGATGAACAACAGCTGAACCTCTTCACCATGTCTGCATGCTTTTATGCATGGAGCTTCCGGCTGATTAGATACTTGCATTAATGAGCAGGTGTAAAGGTGTACCTAATAAAGTGGCCACTGAGCTTAATAAGCTCATGTGTAAAGATTGCCTAGTCCTTTCTAAAACAAAAATAAAGCTCCTGAGTGAATTCAGTGAACACCAGAGCCGCAGAAGATCACAACCGGAAAGCAGACATGATGTCTTTAATGAATTAACAGCTCTTTTTCATTTGCATCTCATGAGTAGAATTAACAAATTTCCCACATATTGGAAACATTTGCAGTTGGAAACTAGGTTAGCTTTTTCCTTTGTTGCTTTACACGAGTTTGACAAACTGAGCTTGGAGTCAGATGTAATGGCCTGGAATTTTCTGAATTTGTACATGGTTCAAAATTTGCTCCAGCTTCTAATCCGATTTTATTCACTGGATTTTATCCCCAAATTTCCAGTAGTTAAGTCCCAAAACTTAAAACTCATAATATCACATTTTAATGAAATAAATCATCCTGCATAATTGTAAGCTGCATTGAATATTTCCTTAAATTGTCAACTTGCTAACAAACTGTGGGAGTGCAGAAAGGGACTAGAGAGTGAAGGATTGTACATTAATGCAAATCAGGTGCTAATTACTTCACTGTGAACCCCACAATGTTGAACTGTTGAGAATTCTCCATAACTTTTCCACCAGACTAAACTGGAGTAAACACAACTGGACTGCATCATTTCATCTTTCCACTTGGATTGCGGAAGTGGGAAGATGTTTTGATAGATACTGGCTGTGCATCCCACTAAATGCATTGGTCTCTATTTCAGGAAAACACTCATTAAAGTAAGCAGTATTAAGAGCTCAATGGCATAGCTTTGGTCATGTACAACACAGAAGTAGCAAATATTAAAAACCATACCAGTACCATAACACAAGGAGGAATCCACTAAAAGCTGACAACTTCCATATTCTGGTTGTATTTACATAACTTAATGGTGCATCATTTTGGAATTCAAAGCAGTATTGGAATTCCTAGGGCAGATTTTATTCGATAGGTAAAGTTACTTACAAAGCTTGTTGGTTGGTTGGTTGGCATTCGTCTTTCTTGAAGAACAATGGGTGATGAAGATCATCATCACATGCTCAGGTGGAAGGTATGGAGATCCTGAGATGCCCAGTCATCAAGATCCACCTCTCGGCCTTCCCCGTGTAGCCCAAAAAAAGCTTATGAAGCAATACGTTTGGCACCAGCTTGGCTGCAGGAGCTGCCAGAAGGATGTTCTATGACTTCCAGCTGCCTTAGGGGCTCCACTCCGGATTTGCTGTCTGGGGTTAGCCTCCTAGCCTTCATCTCTTCCGAGGCTGCCCGCAAGGCAGTGGGGCTATTTACCCCACTAAGGATCTGGTTCACGAGCACCAGGGCATGACCACACACTGGTGGGCCTCCTCCCTGTCTTCTGTAGTCCAGCCTGAGACTGAAAGGAGTTCAGTTTCTGTGTGTCGCCAGTGAGGAGGCACTACATGAGGTTTGCCATTGGAGAGGCTATGCACTGGCAGGGAGAAACTTACACATCCAGCTCTCCTTTTCGTGAGACTACTACCCAGCGGTGGAAGCTGAAAATGAGAACGACAAGCACTACCCACTACACTACCACACTGGATGCGTCACAACTACCATTTTGACACCTTCCAAAGCTTAACATCCATGATTAAGCTAGAGCGGGTTCAGAAAAGATTCAGAAGGATGTTGTCAGGGGACTGGAGGGCTTGACCAATGAGGAGAAAACAGGCAAGGTAAAGCTGTTTACCCTGGAGTGGAGGAGGCTGAGAGATGACCTTATATAAAGGTTTATAAAATCATATACAGTGGATCCGGTTAATTGGCCATTGGGGCAGCTGCTTATTTGCGACAACCCTTAAAGAACAAAAGTCAATCAAGAAAATGGCCGGGATTTGCTTTATTTATTTGGGACACTATGGCGCTCAATTGGGACAGGAGACTGTTTCTAACTAGCGTCAGTCGTGTGCACTTGTATGGCTGTTGGATACTATACCTTGCTTAGAGCAAACCGCTTTTAAATAGTGTTGTCTGTGCTGTGTTCAAGAAGCAGTTAGTTTTTTCTTACTGATAGTTTGTGAGAAATAAGCAGTAATGCAATTCAAAACTGTTCTGCTCGCTGCAGTTTCAGGTATTCAGGCTTGGTAATGCAAGAAGCAGTTAGGAGCGAAAATGAAATGATTTCACTACTTCAGTAAGTTAGGAACTTTGAAGAACTTGAAGGTAACATTTAATCATCTTGAATGTTACAATGAAAATGAAGATTTAGAGGATACAGTCATCGAAAGTGTTGTATGGTGGCAGTCCATTACCTACACTAGGTGTCTGCGCTGATTTTATTCATTTACAGTCAATCAAGAGAACACGGCAACATACACTGGATGAATTCCACCATTGATATCTGCTAGGAACTAGTGCACATTTTTATAGTACTGTAGTTTTATTGATAGTATTATAGTTTGTTCTGTATTTCATTTAAACACATAATTTCTGCATTTGAAGATGGCACGACGCAGCGCGCAGCGGCCACTCCGTTGAATGATATCTGTAATCTGTCAAGTAGGGTGCCGTGCACAATCCTGATTTGATGGAGACAGACATGACAGCACGGAGGAACATCTGGAGAAACTTCTGAAATGCCAGCTTCGCTGCCGCTGCTACTGTGTGATCTAGAATCTCTGGAGGAGAAGGCCCCGAGTCCTCGGCTTTGCTTGTTGCTCAGCGGCCGGGGCGGGGTTGAAGCTCTCAGCAGAGGAAGTTTGCTTGGGAGGCTGTATCTGAGGGGCTGGTCGGAGGCTCGAAGTTTTTGGACGGACTCAGAGTCGGCTGTGGTCGGGTGCTTCCAATGCATCGGCAGTTGTCGGTGCCTGGAGGTTTATGGCAGGGATATTTTCTCCCTTTTGTTGCCTGATATCAGGACAACTGGGGGTTGATTGGAACTTTGAGACTTTTTTTTACTGTGCCCATGGCCTGCTCTTTATCAAATTATGGTATTGCTTTGTACTGCTGTAACTATATGTTATAATTATGTGGTCTTGTCAGTGTTAGTCTTTGGTTCGTCCAGTTTTTTTTGTGACATCACTCTGGGGGAACATTGCATCATTTCTTAATGCATGCATTTCTAAATGACAATACACGAGGACTGAGTGTCCTCATAATGTAATCTAATCTAATAATCTAATTTGTTCCTTTTTTGTCTTTTTTATACCTTTTTAACTATTTCCATGGAACTTAGCTAATTGTGGCAGCTGCTTAATTGGGCCAAAATATATTGGTCCCAATGTGTCCCAATAAACCAGAATTCACTGTCTATGACATATGAATAGTCACCAGAATTCCCCAGGGTAGGAGAGTCTAAAGGGAAATATTTAAAGGGCACCAAAGATGTATATTTTTCATACAGATCGTGGTGGGAATATGGAAAAGCTGCCAGAAGAAGTAATAGATGTGGGTATAATTACACAATTTACAAACATTTGGATTGGTATGTGGATTGGAATGGTTTTGAGGGACTTGGACCAAATGCAGGCTCGTGGGACTAGCTATGAAAGACACCTTGGTCAGCATAGATGAGTTAAAGGGCCTGTTTCATGCTGGGTAATTATGAATCTAGGTAATTTGTTTTCAAAACAGAAAGTGAACCAGCTTATGAAAGACTCCCTCCTTCTATCAATTGAGGCTTATGACCTGAGAACTTTGTTTATATTTATTTAAGGGATATGGAATCCCACAGGCTGAACCAGGATTTAATTGGCCATTCCTAGTTGTCGAGGAGGTGATGGTGAGTAGTGCACTCTCAACGTTTTAGGGGAAGATTTCCACAAGTTTGACATAGAGATGGTGAAGGAGTGGCAATACATTACTAAGTCTGCTTGAAATGCAGCTGCCAATCAGCCTTTGCTGACCTTAGACTAGGCAGCTTCTAAAATGTTCAACATAACGTTGTATTAGGACTCCTGACAAACACGTGAACGGGTTTATTTGGATTGATAGTTTATACAATCAAGCAGTAGTGGCTATACAATCAAACTGTATTTGATGTCACAGTCACAGCAAAAAGATTCAGGAAGCTCTGCGACATGAAATACAGTGAAATAGTGCCTCCCCTCCCCCCCCCCGTCCCCTTGTAGTCATTATGAAGGGAAAACTGTCATTACTGATGAAAATGATGGCAGCTCCTTAGAAGCCTGATGCCGATTAAATGTGGAAATTCAGAAGTTGTCAGTAACCCCCTGTTTCCTTATAACCAGAGGATATAAGTGATCTGAAGAAAATTTCAGATATTTATGAATTATTCTTGCTCCTAAAATAAACCTAAATATGCCACGCTTTGTTACATGCTGTGTAAGTGAGTTCTTAATAGTATACTAAGCTATTGCTATTGCTTAGCAACTGGTATGACCTTGAAGAAACTCATTTTAGAAGTGTGGATTGTAATTCCTTCAGTTAATTATTTCAAAATTAATTATTTTAAAAATAATTTGTTTACTATTAAAAAATTGATGATGACATTTTGGCTTCTACCTTCGATCTATTTTATTTATTGAGATGCTGTGTGCAATAGGGCCCTTCCGGCCTTTCGAGCTGCACCGCCTGGCAATGCCCCGATTTAAGCCTAGCGTAATCACAGAACAATATTTAGTGGCCTAATAACCGGTATGCCTTTGGACTGTGGGAGGAAACTGGAGCACCCAGAGGAAACCCACCCGGTCACCGGGAGAATGCACAAACTTCTTACAGGCAGCGGCAGGAATTGAACTCGGATCTCTGGCACTTTAAAGCTTTGTGCTAACCACTATGCTCCTGTGCCACTCTTTTCATATGCCCTTCGAACATAGGGAAAAAATGGCATTTGGCCCATTGGTTTTACAAAGTAATCCCAATTCTCCCACTAATTTTCCCCATTCTACCACCCAGCTACAACAGCCACAATTAATCTTCTAATCTCCAAATCTTTGAAATGTGTGAGGGAAACAAAGCATTCAGAGGAAGAACATACACCGGAGGTCAGGTTAAAACCCAGGCCTCAGGAGCTGGAAGGCAGCAGATCTAATTAGTGCCCTCCTTTCTTATATTTGTTCCAATTTTTATTCTGTGTTCAGTAAAGTGGTTGAAACATTAAATATTGTGCCTTTTACTTCTTGGCTTGCTGTTAGTGAAAATCCTTCAGTTTCCTTGAGGATGTCACTGGACTAAACATCAAAGATCTCCTGACAACCACCAGGAGCATCGCATGCCACAGACTAGCTCTGTAAAAGTGACAGGGCAAAGTTTGTGGTAAGTAACTTCAGAAGGTTCAGTGCTAAGAGTTTCCAGTGAAACTTTAGAAGATGTTCAGACATGCAGTTCAGGGAAATGTTTCTGTGTCTGCACATTGTTTAAGACTGGAGCATATTCATTAACTTAAGTAGCTGAAGCCAGGTCAAACACTGAAACAAATGAAGGACATAAAAAGCCAATCACTTACTGTCTAGGAAAGTGAATCAAACAACAGCAAAACCAATTAACAGTAAGATCTCAGCAATTTTAAAAGGAAATGAAGGGCTATGTAGGAGGGGAGAGTTAGATTGATCTTAGAGTAGGTTAAAAGGTCAGCACAACATCATAGGCTGAAGGGCCTGTGGGGAACGTCAACTCAGACCATGAGAGGCCCTGCGTCGGGCATTTTCATACCTTACAAGGCGCAGATTGACACTAAAGCAATGTGTAATTAAGTGCCTTGCTCAAGGACACAAACACGCTGCCACAGCTGAGGCTCGAACTAGCGACCTTGAGATCACTAGACGAACGCCTTAACCACTTGGCCACGAGCCCACAGAAGGGCCTGTACTGTGCTGTAATGTTCTGTCTTCTATGAAAACACTGAACAAAAACTCATAAAGATGAGAATAATATCTGCAATTCCTTGCATGTAAACTGTCAGTGCAAAGACAGAAATAATGCAGAATTTGATAAAAAAGTGAAGTGTATATTCTGTTTATCTGATAGATATGATGCGACAGATAGTTTGAAGTGTGTGCATTTTAATGCTAGGAGTATTATGGGCGGAGATGATGAACCGAGCATGGATCAGTACAAGGAACTTCGATGTTGTGGCAACTACAAAAACATGGTTGAAGCAGGGGCAGGAATGGGTGCCCATTGTCCCAGGGTTTCAATGCTTTAAAAATGATAACAAGGGCTGGGTAAATGCACGCCTAATCAGGGGCAATATCACAGCTGCAATCAGATGGGACATAATGAAAGGCTCATCTATGGGCAGAACTCAAAAATAGGAAGGATGCAATCACTCTGATGGGATTGTACTACAGACCGCCCCCCCCCAATAATCACTGGGACATTGTGGAATAGATATGCATGAAAATTAAGGAAAGGTGTGATACAGTTGTCATGGTGGACTTCAACTTCCCTAATATAAACTGGGACCCTCTTAGCGCAAGGGGTTCAGATGGAGCAGAATTTGTAAGGTGCATTCAGGAGGATTTCTTAAATCAATATATAGATAATCCAACAAGAGGAGGGGCTGTACTGGATATGGTGTTGGCTATGAGCCTGGCCGGATGACCTGCCCATTCACTGGGTGAGCAGTTTCAGAACAATGACTACAACTCCTATAGTCTTCAGATTCAGTAACAATAAATAAGGATAAGAATGGACTTTACAGAGGTGTATTAAACTGCAGCAGGGCAACTTATGAGAACATTAGTTAGGAACTAGGGAGAGTTAATTGGGAACAGCTGTTTTTGCAAGTTCACTTCTGACATGTGGTGGGTGTTTAAAGACGGACGGCACAGAGTACAGGACAGGTTTGTTCCAGTCAGAAGGAAGGACAAAGGTGACATGGATGTCGAGAGAGGTGATGAATTTAGTCAAGAAGTAAAACAAAAGGTATGTAAAGCTTTGGAAGCTAGAATCAAACAAAACACTTGAATTGTAAGTTCAAAGTAAGTTTATTATTAAAGTATATACATGTGACCATACATAACCCAGAGATATATTTTCTTGCAGGCATTCAGAGTTAATACAAAGAAACACAATAGAATCAATGAAAAACTGCACAGCACAAGATGAATAAACAACTAATGTGCAAAAGAAAACTAACTGTGCAAATACGTACAAATAATAATGAATAAATATCAAGAACAAGAGATGAAATATCCTTGAAAGTGAGTCCATAGGTTGTGGGATTTTAACTTAGTCATCTCATTATCATTTCACTCCAGTTATGAAAATGGCCTGTAGTAGGACCAGAATTGCAGTGTTTCATGATTCACTTCAAACATGAAGAATGAATCAGATGAAACTGAAAGAGAGAGAGAGAGGACAAAGAACTTGTAAACAGAGATAGAGGTTGTGACTCACTTCAGCAACGCCTCCCTGGAGGATGTGCGGAGCAACAGAAAGGACTGGAAGCGATTTAGTCCTCAAGTGATGGGAGGTATCTGACTATTACTGACACAACAGCTATCTGGTTGGAGCTTTCCCAGGGGACTAGGAGGAGGACAATAGTTCCATATCCCAAATTCAGTACAGGAAATTCTTCAATGGCCTAAGTGTAAGGGGTTTCTTCTTTTAAGTTACTGCTACAGTGAATAAAATGGCTTATTTGTTATGTTAAAACAAAATGGCTTCTCTGTATTGTTAACTGCTGAGACAGTGGTCCTGTATAGCAGCTTGTTTTGGGTTATAATTTACTGATAACGAGAATTGTATTCATTTGCTAACCAATTGGGATAGATGCTATTCTTTCTTGTGTGTCTGTAAGCTATTGTTTTCGTGGGCTTTGGGCAGAAGGCGGATGGGGACAGAGAGAGGAGACGCGATGTTGTAAGCTGGGAGATGGAACGGACCCCGAGCGGGAGTCCGAGGCCCAGGGTTTTCGGGAGGAGAACCGAAGAGGAAGGATGTGCTGGACGTGCTCTGGTCGACCACTGTGGTTGGTCCCAGGTGGCGGGTCAAGGGGGTCGGAGATCGCATGGTGGAAAGACCCTGTCCATTGAGCTCCAACAGTTGTGCATGAAGTGGTTGAACTCTGATAAGTTTGGCGCCTTTTACTTTCCTTTTATATTGTACCTCTATTAATTACATAGTTCCAGTAAGATCTATAAATTGTATTCTGTAAATCGCATATGGTGTACTGTCTGTTATCTGGCGTGGTGGGGTACATCACACAGCATCCACACAAACTTGATTACCCAGTTTGGCGGGGCCGAAGGCTGCTCCCCCTAGACGAAAATGAGCTGAGCGAGCCTGAGGCTTACCGGGGGCTACCAAAGCAAAGTAGGAAAGGTGTGCTGATTAACACGCTGGCCTGTATGCTGATGTGCTAATTACCCCAACTTCTCACTCTATCTTCTTTGTGGCTGTCAATTGGTTTATTCCACTGCCTGATGATAAACGATGAAAATGGTGGTCAAGGTGAGGCAAGAGAGGGACTCCTGGCAATTTGTAGGACTGCCTTTTGTTAATGTGCATTGGGTAGGAGATACAAATGTGGCCTTATCTGTGACTGTGGTAGTCAAGAAGGATAAATAAGCAAAGGAGAAGCAGTAAATTGGTTCAGAAATCCAAAGACACAAATCACTGAAAAAGGAGAAAAAGGCTGGTTTATTCCCATACCTTTTCCCTCACATTACTCACATTTTTTTTACATTTCATGCCTGACATTTTGACTTGAGCCCCTTATCTCACTTTTCTTTGGATGAGCATTTGAATTACAGTACAATCGCCATACATTGAACTACAAACTGCTTGAGATTTGGGTGTGACTGTATTCAAATAGACACAAGTGAAACATGCTGATATTATGCTCCTTTTGAAACTTTGTACTGAATAGTCTCATTCACACTCTGATATAGTTTGTCTTCAGTAGCGACGGCTCAACACTTTCTAATCAGAATCTATTTCTGTTCATCTTTCATGAGTTTGAAATTGGATGAACTGCCGTCAAGGCTCATTGAATAAAAGGTTCGCTTTTTAAGTGCAAATCATTTTTCCTTCTAATTTACTCACATTTTAATTACATTTTTTCTCATAAATGAGCAAAAATTTTATCATTCTCATCTCTCAATGTGCTGTGCCTAGCAGGAAGGACCAAAGCATTGAAAGGTTTTTCAGCCAAATAGTACAGACTTCATCAAGGTCCTCATGACTACCAACACCCAGAAGACTCCTTCAAAAGACTGAATTCTAAACAATTGGCCTCATGAATTTAATTTGCAACTATGAATCATGTCAGTAATGGCAGATAATAAAATTAACATTTATAGTCAAAGAAAGGCTTTATGCTAACCATGTTATTTCTGCTGTGGTGAATTCTGATGAGAGGTCCTTAACTTCAAACATCAACTCTGCTTCTCTCTATATAGATGCAACCTGACTTGTTAAATATTTCCAGATATATCTGTTACCCATTTATTTATCTCAATGAGACAGGCTGAAAATATTAACACACCTAAACAGGTTGGAGTGAACAAGTGAAAAAATTAAATCTTTTCAAATTGAAAGTCCACTTGCTTTTGTGTCTTTTTGACTTCTGGATGAAGTGGAGTCGTGCTAAGGAACTAGTGGCCAACCTGTTCAGTGGTAGCTTGCCTGAACTTACATAATGATATAAATGTGGTGCTATGAATGACTCAGCACTGTAATTTCCCGGAACTGCATTGATACACATTCTTAAACTGAACAAAGATCATTATCATAGACCTTCATTCATAAGAACTATTCTATTTTCAGTATCTAAACTCCCACTATTTCCAAAGTCAAACTTCCTTGATCAAAGTATTTCAAAATTATTGGATGTGATTTACTATTAAGCAAGAAAGAACTGAAGGAAGTTGGTATTAAATTACTGAGGACAGCCAAAAGCATCAACCACAATGGGATGCAAGGCATGACCCACACTGACAGACCCAATCCTAATGCAGTCTGGGTAATGCAAGCTATTTTTGTACTAATAATTTTCTAATAATTTTACTAATAATTAGCTTTGTACTAATAATTTTCACAATGCAATACCTCACCTTCAATAGCCTCTGGTAGTACACAAGAGAATGCAGATGTTGGAATCTGGAACAACGTATAGAAACAGAGAAAATAGGTGCAGGAGTAGGCCATTCAGCCCTTCAAACCTGCACCACCATTCAGTATGATCATAGCTGATCATCCAACTCAGAACCCTGTACCAGCCTTCTCTCTATACTCACTGATCCCTTTAGCCACAAGGGCCATATCTAACTCCCTCTTAAATATAGCCAATGAACTGGCCTCAACTGTTTCCTGTGGCAGAGAATTCCACAGATTCACCACTCTCTGTGTGAAGAAGTTTTTCCTCATCTCGGTCCTAAAAGGCTTCCTCTTTATCCTTAAACTGTGACTCCTCATTCTGGACTTCCCCAACATCGGGAACAATCTTCCTGCATCTAACCTGTCCAATCCCTTTAAAATTTTACATGTTTCAATAAGATCCCCCCTCAATCTTCTAAATTCCAGCAAGTATAAGCCTAGTCGATCCAGTCTTTCTTCATATGAAAGTCCTGCCAAACCAGGAATCAATCTGGTGAACCTTCTTTGTACTCCCTCTATGACAAGAATGTCTTTCTTCAGATTAGGGGACCAAAACTGCACACAATACTCCAGGTGTGGTCTCACCAAGGCCTTGTACAACTGCAGTAGAACCACTCTGCTCCTGTACTCAAGTCCTCTTGCTACGAATGCCAGCATACCATTCGCCTTTTTCACCACCCGCTGTACCTGCATGCCCACTTTCAATGACTGGTGTACAATGACACCCAGGTCTCGTTGCACCTCCCCTTTTCCTAATAGGCCACCATTCAGATAATAATCTGTTTTCCTGTTCTTGCCACCAAAGTGGATAACCTCACATTTATCCACATTAAATTGCATCTGCCATGAATTTGCCCACTCACCTAACTTATCCAAGTCATCCTGCATCCTCTTATCATCCTCCTCACAGCTAACACTGCCGCCCAGCTTCATGTCATCCGCAAACCTGGAGATGCTGCATTTAATTCCCTCGTCTAAATCATTAATATATATTGTCAACAACTGGGGTCCCAGCACTGAGCCTTGTGGTACCCCACTCGTCACTGCCTGCCATTCTGAAAAGGTCCCATTTATTCCCACTCCTTGCTTCCTGTCTGCCAACCAATTCTCTATCCACATCAATACCATACCCCCAATACCGTGTATTTTAAGTTGCACACTAATCTCCTGTGTGGGACCTTGTCAAAAGCCTTCTGAAAATCCAAATATACCACATCTGCTGGTTCTCCCCTATCCACTCTACTAGTTACATCCTCAAAAAGTTCTATAAGATTCGTCAGACATGACTTTCCTTTCACAAATCCATGCTGACTTTGTCCGATGATTTCACCACTTTCCAAGAGTGCTGTTATCACATCTTTGATAACTGACTCTAGCATTTTCCCCACCACCGATGTCAGGCTAACAGGTCTATAATATGCTGAAAGAAATCAGTAGGCCAAGTGACATCTGTAGAGAAAAATGGGTAGCCTTTTCCGATTAAAACCCTTCATCTGTCACTATTATTATGGCCAAAGGGAGCTGAAGGGAACAATTTGGTTTAACATCTCAATGTTTTGAACGCAAGGAGCAATAAACATTATCACTAAAACTATTGTTCAGTAAAACATTTCAGGGCAATAAACAGAAACAATCTACTTTTATCCAGAACATGCATTAGGAAATTACTTAACCAGCATGAGCATATAGAATTGTTCAGAAAACCTAAATTCATAAGAGATCAGAGTTTTCTGTCCAATTTTTCTGTAAGGTTGTTCATTTGTAACAGTAACTCAGTTTACTGTTACAAATGGATTTTCCACAGGTATTCCTCATTTGCTGGATCTTTCCAACACTCTCTCTTTGGTTTCATGCTACAGCAACACCTTTGATTTGTACTTCACAGCTCTAACATACCCCTTAGCTGTTTTCTGCCTCTCAGACCTCCTTCATTAATCTATCAATGAGGTAGTAGAATCTCCCCGGCAACCCTAGTCTCACTCTATTGGAGATATTCCCTTTATCTATAAGACCTTAAGACCATTCAGTCCATCGCATCTGCTTCGCCATTCCATCATGGCTGATTCCGGATCCGTCTTAACCCCTTACACCTGCCTTCTCACCATATTCCTTTGATGTCCTGAGCAATCAGGAAACGATCAACTTCCACCTTAAATGTACCCACAGACTTGACCTCCACCGCTGTCTATGGCAGAGCATTCCACTGAAACACTCTGGTTTCCTCAGCTGCGTGAGTCTAGGAACGACAGTCTCCAGTCCCCCAAAATGTGTGAGACTGAGGCGCGAGCCCCTCCCAACCCCCTGTTTGTGTGGATGCTGAGTAATTCATTACCCTGTTACAAATCAGTGCCATAAAATAACAGATAGTACACTGCATACAGTTAAAATATTTAGCTTTATATTTCTTAATTTGACTAAAGGATTAGTAAAGAAAAGAACAAAAAAAAGAAAAGGGCCCATTTTAACGAAATAGTCTAATGTGCACAAGTTGGAGCTCATGGCTTCCCCAAGTCCCTGATCCTCAATCCATCTCACCCTGGGTTTCTTCAAAGCACGGTCCCACTCGGGGTCGAATCCTACGACTTCTCTCCAGTGTCTTCTCTCTTCATCTCTCTTGAACCACACAAAAAAACCTAAGCCCAACCCTAGCGTCCCTCACCAGAGAAACCTCTCCTTCAATTTGACCATCCTAATTGGGTGGCAGACGCATCTCCTTATCTCTTATCTTCAACAATAACCCAAACATTAGCGGAAAACAAGCAGCTCACACAGAACAGCACAAAATGAAATACATACAACATAACAGTAAAAAAAAATGTACTAGGGCATTACACACATAATTACTACTCACTAGCTAAAAATATTCCTCCTTACCTCTGTTCTCAATTTTGAGGCTATGCCCTCTAATTCTGGAAACCTCCACCATAGGAAACATCCTCTCTACATCTACCTTACCTAGTCCTTTCAACATTCAGTAGGTTTCAGTGAGATCCCTCAGCATTCTTCTAATTTCCAGTGAGTACAGGCCCAAACCTGACAAATGGTCCTCATATGTTAACCCCTTCATTCCTGGAATCATCCTCGTGAACCTCTTCTGCACTCTCTCCAATGACAACACATCCTTTCTGAGATATGGGCTCAAAACTGTTGACAATACTCCAAGCGTGGCCTGACTAGTATCTTATAAAGGCTCGGCGTTATCTCCTTGCTTTTATATTCTATTCCCCTTGAAATAAATGCCAACGTTGCATTTGCCTTCTTTACCACAGACTCAATCTGTAAATTAACCTTCTGGGAGTCTTGCATGAGGACTCCCAAGTCTCTCTGCACCTCTGATGTTTGAACCTTCTCCCTATTTAGATAATAGTCTGCACCAAAATGAATTGTTCCTTTTACCAAATTGTTCCTTTTACCAAAATGAATTGTCATACATTTCCCAACACTATATTCCACCTGCCACTTGTCCCATCTGTCTGTTCCCCTCTCTGCAAATTAAAAATAACTATTTTCACGTTGCCATTTCTGATGAAATACAACTCTGTGTCTGTTCCCACAACCACTGCCTGAGTTTCTAATTGTTTCACACATGTTCTGTTTTCTTTTCAGATTTCCAGCATCTGCAGTTTTGAATTTCAAAGGCCAGCTGCTGATGATGTCAGATTATTAGCTCAACCAAAATACTGTACTTTGATGGGGAAAGGTCTAGGTTCATCAACATCCAGCAAATTTGATGAATAGGTTTTATTCTCATTTACCACTTTCCAGAGGTTGACATACCAGTTATCTTGTTATTACCCAACCTTTGGTATAAATTTCTGGTAATTATGCCACATTATGTAGAGAGGACAGCTTGTGTTTGAAAACAAAATACACAAATTAGAGTCATAGAGAAGTACAGCACAGAAACAGGCCCTTCAGCCCATCTATTCCAAGATCAAACTATTTAAATTGCCTACTCCCATCGACTGGCACTGGGACCATAGCCCTATGTACCCTGCCATCAATGTACCTATCCAAACTTCCTTAAACACTGACTGAGTTTGCATGCACCACTTGTGATGGCAGTTCATTCCACACTCTCACAACCCTCTGAGTGAAGAGGTTTCCCCTCATGTTCCCTTTAAACTTTTCACCTTTCACCCTTAATCCAGAATCTCTAGTTGTAATCCCACCCAACCTCAGTGGAAAAAGCCTACTTGCATGTACCTTCTCTATACCTCTCATAGTTTTGTATACCTCTATCAAAACTCCTCTCAATCTTCTACATTCTAAGGAATACAGTCCTAACCTACTCAATTTTTCCTTATAACTCAGATCCTCCAGACACAGCAACAACCTTGTAAATTTTCTCTGTACTCTTTCAATATTGTTTACATCTTTCCTGTAGATAGGTGACCAAAACTGCACACAATACTCCAATACATGCAATATGCTGGAGGACCTCTGCAGGTCAGGCAACATCTATGGAAAAGTGTAAACAGCCGACATTTCTGGCTGAAACATCCCAGTGAAGGGCTTAGCCCCAAAACGTTAACTGTTCCATGGATGCTGCCTGGCCTGTTGAGTTCTCTAGCATTTTGTGTGTATTGCTTTGACTTCCAGCATCCGCACATTTTCTCTTGTCTGTGTCATAATAGTCCAAATTGGGCTTCACTAATGTCTAAAACAACTTCAGCATAACGGTTCACCTCCTGTATTCAATAAATTGATTTAAGAAGGCTAACGTGCCAAAAGCTTGCTTTGTGACACTATCTACATGTGATGCCACTTTCAATGAATTATGGACCTGTATTCACAGATTACTTTGTTCTACAACACTCGTTAGTGCCCTACCATTCACTGTGTAAGACCTAACCTGGTTGGTCCTACCAAAGTGTAAAACCTTGCACTTGTCTACATTAAATTCTATCTGCTATTTTTCATCCAATTTTTCCAGCTGATGCAAATCCAACTGCAAACTATGATAGCTTTCCTCACTGTCCACTACACCCCCAATCAGTATCATCTGCAAATTTACTGGTCCGTTAACCACACTATCATCCAAATCATTGATATAGATGACAAACATCAAAGGACCTGGTATTGATCCCTGTGGCACACCATTTGTCACAGGCCTCCAGTCAGAGAGGCAACCATCTACTACCACTCTCTGGCTTCTCCCACAAAACCAATGTCTAATCCAATTTACGACCTCATCTTGAATGCAGAACAACTGAGCTTTCTTGACCAACCTCCCATGCGGGACCTTGTCAGATACCTCGCTAATGTCCATGTAGACAACATCCACTGTCTTGCCTTCATCCACTCGCCCGGTAACCTCCTTGAACAACTCTGTAAGGTTGATTAGGTATGATCCATCATGCATAAAGCCATGCTGACTACCCTTTATCTGTCCATGTCTATCCAAGTACTTATATGTCCAGTCCCTTAGAGTACCTTCCAAAAGCTTACCCACAACAGGTGTCAGACTCAACGGCCTATAATTTCCTGGTTTATGTTCAGAGCCTTTTTAATACTGCGGAATAATATTGGCTATCCTCCAATCCTCTGGTACCTCTCCTGTCACTGAGCGTCATAGGGTGTCATAGGAAGTCATTCCTGCCTGTGGCCATCAAACTTTACAACTCCTCCCTTGGAGGCTCAGGCACCCTGAGCCAATAAGCTGGTCCTGGACTTATTTCCTGGCATTTACATATCACTATTTAATTATTTATGGTTTATATTGCTTTATTTATACTCTATTCTTGGTTGGTGCAACTGTAATGAAAACCAGTTTCCCTCGGGATCAATAAAGTATGACTATGACTATGAATATGTCTCTAAAGATTATTTAAATATCTCTGCTAGGGCCCTGGAAATTTCTGTATTTGCCACCTGTAGGGTCCAAGTGAACACCTTGTCAGGCCCTGGGGATTTATCCACCCTGATTTGTCTCAGGACAGCAAACACATCCTCCTCTGTTATCTATACAGAGTCCATGAAGTTGATGCTGCTTTGCCTCACTTCTACAGATTCTGTATCTGTCTCCTGAGTAAATATAGATGCAAAGAATGTGTATAAGATCTCCACCGTCTGTTTTGGCTCCACACATGAATTACCATTCTCATCTTCCAGTGGACCAATCTTGTCCCTTGCAATCCGTTTGCACTTTATTTGTCTGTAGAATCTCCTTCAACTTGTCTGCTAGAACAACTTCATACCTTCCTTTAGGCTTCTAGATTTATTTCTTAAGTGCCTTCTTGCATTTCTTATACTCCATAAGCACCTCAGTTGTTCCTACCAGCCTATTATATCCTACTATACACCTCCTTTTTTCTCTTGACTAGGGCCTCAATATCTCTTGAAAACCAAAGTTCCATACATTTGTTATCTTTACCTTTTATTCTGACAGGCACGTTTAAGCTTTGTACTCTCAAAATTTCACTTTTGAAGCCTTCTGACTTTCCAAGTACACCTTTGCCAGAAAACAACCTATCTCAATACACACTTCCCAGATCATTTCTGTTACCATCAACATTTACATTTCCCCAATTTAGAATCTCAACCGCAGACCAGACCTATCTTTTTGCATATTTACTTTGAAACTAATGGTATTGTGGTCACTGGATGCAAAGTGTCCCCTACACAAACTTCTGTCACCTGCCCTGTCTCATTCCCTAATAGCAGATCCAGTATCACACGCTCCTTTGTTGGGATTTCTATGTACTGATGAAGGAAACTTTCCTGAACACATTTGACAAACCCTATCCCATCTAGTCCTTTTACAATGTGGGATTTCCAGTCAATATGTGGAAAGTTAAAAATCACCTACTATTGCAACCTTAATGTTTCTTGCAACAGTCTGCGATCTCTTTATAGATTTGTCCCTCCAAATCCCTAGGACTTTTGGGTAGTCTGTAGTGTAGCCCCATTAACATGGTCATACCTTCCTTATTTCTCAGCTCCACCCAGAATTCCTCACTAAACGAGTTCTCCGATCTGTCCTGACTGAGCAATGCCGTGGCAATTTCCCTGACTAGTAACACTAGGACTCTGTCATGTCTAAAACAAAGGAATCCCGGACTACTAAGCCGTCAGTTCTACCCCTTCTGCAACCAAGTCTCACTAGTGGCTACAATGTCATAATTCCAGGTGTTGATCCATGCTGTGAGCTCATCCAACTTCCCCTATGGTAATCCTTCAGTATTTTCTTTCTGCCTGCAGTTTATTCGAGAAACTCAGTGCAGACCCTTTGTGTTCTTTGAAGCACATTGGGATAGAATATTTTGTTGGTTCGGTTCACCATGACAACAAGGGTATCTTGCTGAAGATGTCTGCCTGAGTCAAATGCTAAGCTCTTTATAAAAATTAAACTGTTGAGAAGTGCTCAAGAGCTTCAATACTGGATCCAATGATCTTACAGGAGGTCAAATGCACTATCCTCTGACATCCTGCTCACCTTGGGCTTCCACTCTGCAACACACAAGTCTAGAAATCAGAGGCAGGCTGACCCCTCATGGGCACCTCTCCAACAAGCTCTCTATAGAAACATAGAAAACCGAAAACACCACACAGGCCCTTCAGCCTACAATGCTGTGCCGAACATGTACTTACTTTAAAAATTACCTCGGGTTACTCATAGCCCTCTATTTTTCTATGCTCCATGTACCTATCCAGGAGTCTCTTAAAAGACCCTATTGTATCCGCCTCCACCACTGTCGCTGGCAGCCCATTCCACGCACTCACCACTCTCTGTGTAAAAAAACTTACCCCTGACATCCTCTCTGTACCTACTTCCAAGCATCTAAAAACTATGTTCTCTCATGTTAGCCATTTCAGCCCTGGGAAAATGCCTCTGACTATCCACATGATCAATGCCTCTCATCATCTTATACACGTCTATCAGGACAGCTCTCAACCTTAGTCGCTCCAAGGAGAAAAGTCAAGTTCACTCAACCTGTTCTCATAAGGCATGCTCCCCAATCCAGACAACATCCTTGTAAATCTCCTCTGCACCCTTTCTATAGTTTCCACATCCTTCCTGTAGTGAGGTGACCAGAACTGAGCGCAGTACTCCAGGTGGGGTCTGACCAGGTTCCAATACAGCTGTAACATGACCTCTCAGCTCTTGAAATCAATCCCATGGTTGGTGAAGGACAATACACCGAATGCCTTCTTAATAACACAGTCAACCTTTGGACTCAGAACCCAAGATCCCTCTGATCCTCCACACTGCCAAGAGTCTTACTGTTAATACTATATTCTGCCATCATATTTGACCTACCAAAATGAACCATCTCAGACTTATCTGAGTGGAACTCCATCCACCACTTCTCATCCCAATTTTGCATCCTATCGATGTCCCGCTATAACCTCTGACAGCCATCCACACTATCCACAATACCACCAACCTTTGTGTCAACAGCAAATTTACTATCCCATCCTTCCACTTCCTCATCCAGGTCATTTGTAAAAATCACGAAGAGTAGGGGTCCCAGAACAGATCTCTGAGGCACACCACTGGTCACCAACCTCCATGCAGAATATGACTTGTCTACAACCACTCTTTGTGTTCTGTGGGCAAGCCAGTTCTGGATCCACAAAGCAATGACCCCTTGGATCCCATTCCTCCTTACTTTCTCAATAAGCCTTGCATGGGGTACCTTATCAATGCAGCAATTTCATGATTACTGAAATCTATATACACTACACCTACTGCTCTACCTTCATCAATGTGTTTAGTCACATCCTCAAAAAATTCAATTAGACTCGTAAGGCATGATCTGCCTTTCACAAAGCCATGCTGACTATTCCTAATCATATTATGCCCCTCCAAATGCTCATAAATCCTGCCTCTCAGGATCTTTTCCATCAACTTACCAACCACTGAAGTAAGACTCACTGGTCTAAAATTTCCTGGGCTATCTCTACTCGCTTTCTTGAACATGGGAACGATATTTGCAACCCTCCAATCCTCGGGAACCTCTCCCATCCCCATTGATGATGCAAAGATCATTGCCAGAGGCTCAGCAATCTCCTCCCTCACTTCCCACAGTAGCCTGGGGTACATCTCGTCCAGTCCCGGTGAATCTCCATAAAATGGTAGATTTCATGCCAATACACTCCCAAGAAATTTTATCATCCCAAAAAGGTTCTCACGACCCGAAAACTGCATGATTTATGCAAAACAGCTTCTCTTTTAAAAGTTGAAACAAATATCCTTTAATATCCTGAATCCTTTGCAACCATCTAAGAGATTCAGTGTACAAAACCACTGTTGTTATTGATCTATCAAACTCTCACACAATGCTAAAAAACACATTAGAGTTTTAGCTCCTGAAAGAAAAACATCTGGACTTTTAAATGTATATAATTCCCATAATTTGCCAGACTGCTTGCTTATTATGCAGGGTTTCTAAACTGTGTTAGACAACATGGAGAATGAGAAGGAGAGATTAATTGGTCTTGTAGTAAGGTTTACAGCTTCAAGAAGTTAAGCTGTGATTAATTATATTTTATCTGTTTTCATGTGATTATCTCCTCTCTTCAGGACCTTACATAAATAGTTCTTGTAGTGTTTCTGAGAATGATCCCATCATTCTTCATTACTTGTTTTTTGACTCTTCTAATTTTCACTCAAACAATTTCCTCCATTTATTACCCTAATTCTTCCATCTCGTCTTTCAAATAACAAAGAAGGATATTATCAACACTGAACAGCATTGAAAACAATTCTCAAAACCAAGGGTAAAAATTGCCAAATTTTTCTGTGAGTCAACATTTTTGTTAGGTGGTTTTGCTTCATATGTAACAAGGCATTAAGACAAGACTTTTGCAGCAAGTCTTCCTCCACCTTTTCTCCAGCAGAATTATCAATTACTTTTTCTCCAGGATTGATGAAGCATGGAAGAAGCTACAAGAATCCACTGCTTCAGCAGCATTTGGGTTTCCACCTTGTTATAGTTGTCTGTGTCTTCATGCGACTGGATGCTTTTTCAATTTGCCTCCCCTTCACACAATTGTCACTTTGCATCAACTGTCCATTGTAGTAACTGGTCAGTAAAACAACTGTTCCAATGTATCTACAAAGCTGTTATCATGCTGCGACAACAAGGTGAAAGCCTGGCATTAATACCACCCTATGTACAGACCACCTTATAATAAATTGCAGATATGGCAGCAAACTAGAGATACAAGATCATAAGAAATGAAAGTTTGAGTAATCCTTTGAACTTGCTCCACCACTCAGTAAGTCAGTCACAGAGCCAAACCTTCGGCTTATTTGTAATTTCCTTAATTAATCCAGATGAATGGTTCTCAACATGAAATGTCAACTGAACATTTCTACTGTCAGACCCACTGAGTACCCCTGGCAGCTCAAATTTTACCTCAGTATCTAATGCTTTCTGGGGGCAGGGCATTCTGCAAATTCACAAAGTTCAAAGTATATTTATTGTCAAAGTAGGTGTACATTAACAACCGTGAGATTTGTCTCATTACAGGGAGCCACAAAACAAAAAAACAAAAAAAAAACATACAAAAGAAGTGGTTGAGGCAGATAAAATGGAATCATTTGAAGAGCACTTGGACAGGTACATGAAGGAGTGAGGCCCAAGTGCAGGAAATTGGGACTAGCTGGGTGGGCAGTGTGGTCAGTATGGACTGGTTGGACAAAAGGGCCTGTATTTGTTCGGTGGTGCTCCATAAGAAACAACTTCTACGGCTAGTATCACCTATTGTGATGCTCACAGTCTGAAATTTGCTGCCTCTCTTCTTCAGAAAATGAATTGCGTCTCTATCGCAGTTCATTCGTAAAGAAATGTCTCGGGATAGCCCTATCTTGTGGAAAGCATACGTAAATTCAGCTCACAAAGATGATGCTGCAAATTTATGCTCCATAGGTTTCTCATGTTTTAATGAAGCTAAATTATAATTTAAGGAGGCAATAAAGAAGAAACAGTTCTTTAACTATAAAATGCTTGGATTAATTTTTTAAAAATGGCTTTCTGTTCTTTGAGCATAATCACCAAGAATATCATGTTTTAAGCTGAAACAGAAGGTAGTGTTCATTAGTATTTACTATAGCATAGCATTAATATGGCATTTATGACTGCTGTGAAGGCAATAATAATTATTATAAAATAATTCTTTACCGTTGCCACGTGACTTTAGAGTTCAACTGGGAAACCTATCTCTGCACCAAACAGATATGTCTATTCCATTCCATTTTTGTTACTACTGTGTAGAGATGTAATTTTATCCATTTCTTTTATAAAACAGATATTACACCATAGATTTGATGAAACATTAATCCCACAGTGACTGATCAGTGAAAGAAGATTGCTTGTAATACAAGAGGATCACTGGTTCTTTATCTTGTGACCCTGTACACCATATTTGAACTTCATCATTCTTTAAATTATCATTAGCAATTTTGCCAGGAAGTAATGTGGCAACAAAGGCTAGAGACTTCATTAGTTTTTACTATCACTTTCCCTAACCTTGTGATACAAGAAGAAGAATTAATAACAACCAGAAATCAACAAAACCTATCTTTAAGCAGTTTTCATGTCGGGGTTTTGAGACTGTACTGTGCATTTCTGATTAGTCTTAGATTTCATTATGTTATTTGATATGCCAAAGTAATTTAAAATAGGCACAAAGTAATGCATAATTTGGATCAATGTTTGCAGTTAATAAGCAGCCAATTTAAACCACTCTGTGTGTTTTACAGTAAAATTAATCCAGAAGGAGAAGGATAAGATCTGTTCTATATGGCAGTGCAACTGTTTCTTTACAAAAGGCTTGAGATGAATAGCACTGGATACCATTTTCATCAGCTGCTGCATAAGAAATAGTACATTTTAGTTCAGTCACAAAACCTATCAAAAATTAATTTTGTCACCAATGATCACAGAGAATGTGAGCGATTTCCAAACACTATGATATTAAAATACTATTTATATGCAAATAATGATCTCCCACATTTTCTCATTTTGATGCAAAATAAATGTCACTTTCATTTTAATGAATTGTAATGAATTATAACCTTTCCCCTTATCTGCATCTGAAGAAATATGTGACAAAATGATACATGATAGAAGAGCATTGAAAAAGATTTTCTGTGCTTCTGCTGGTTAGTGAACAATACATTATATGTGTAATAGATTGAAGATAAAGTGCATGAAATAATCATAAGACAGTGACCTCCTGAATTACCCCTTATAGAAATAGTGTAAAGACTGGTCAGTATCTGATCAAATGAAGCTTTCAGGAGAATTCAGTTTTTTTTTTGTGAATGATCAGCATGTCTGCAGGGTTTTGATTTTTCCCTATTCATAACCAGGATGTGAGCATTACTGTAAATACAATGTCCATTGCCCATCATATCCTTCTCTCTGAAGGTAATGGTGGGCCATCACCTGCAGGGTTTTATACAGTTCAGTGGTTTGCACCGCACCCTGAGGGCAGGTATAGTCATACTGCTGTGGTTCTGGAGCAAAATCCTGATCAAATGGATACACTTCAATGCATTTTCTTTTCTGAAGAGCATTAATTTTGCAGGTCGGAATGGCCAACTATTCAGTAGTTTTACTGGTTTGCAGTGATTACAATTTTTGATGGGACATGAATCTAGTGATACAATTCCATTCCACCTGGACTTACTGATGGTGCTCTATCATGAATTCAGCCAGAGTAGTCAGTTCAATTTCTTTACTGTTGCTTTCCCAACTATTGATGCTGCTGGTGTTTCCCATAACCCCATTAAATACCTGAGCTGGTTTCCCAGCTGGAATAGGTGAATCATGCGCAGTGGGGAAAAAAGTGTCAAAGTTATTATGCACTTTGGACCTTTAAGAGCATGTGCGCAGGTGATCTTTTAATCATTTTTAGGAGTTGGGGCTATTCCAACCATCTGAACCTTCCCCACATCAAATCCACTCTGTGGTACATTACCAAGTGCTGCTATATACTGAATTCCCACAGTCAGCTGACAGTAGGCAAGGATTCAGCCCAAACTTTGATGAGTCAGAATCAGAATCAGATTTAATATTACTAGCATATGTCATGAAATTTCTTGTTTTTTAACACATTATAATAAAAAACTATAACTTACAATAAGAAATATATATTTAAAATATATATAAATATCAATATAATACACAATATATATACATTTAAAACAGTACTCTGCAAAAGTCTTAGGTATATATATAACATAGGGAAGTACAGAGGTAAGAGTTTTGAAGCTGGGAGATTAATGCCGAGGGTATGATGGTGTTGAACGCCGAACTGGAATCAATAAATGTTCTTGAGCTCCAGACCCCAGTATGTTCACAACAGTCCATGGCTTTGTGTCAGAGTTTGAGTGAACGAATGAAGAGAAGCTGTAAATAATTACCACTGGCTTGTTTTTACAGCACTTTTTGAATGAGGCTAAACTTTGGACTGTGTATTCTGGTGGAGTTGTTCCCAGCCAATCTTTAAGATCCAATTTCCACTGCTGATAGCAGCCTTTTATACCAGAATTACTTCACGGTAGCATAGCGGTTAGTGCTTCACTTTACAGCACCCGTAGTAAGATCAGAGTTCTGTCTGCGAGGACTCTGTGCATTCTCCCTGTGATGGCATGGGCTTCCTGCAAGTGCACCCGTTTCCTCCCACATTGCAAAGATGTACGATTTAGGTTAGTGAGTTGTGGGCATGCTATATTGGTACTGGAAGTGTGGCGATATTTACAGGCCGCCCAACACAATCCTTACTGATTTGATTTGATGCAAACCATAAGACCATCAGATATAGGAGCAGAATTAGGCCCTTTGGCCCATCGAGTCTGCTTCACCATTTCATCACGATTGATCCATTTCCCTCTCAGCCCCGATATCCTGCTTTCTTCCTGTATCCTTTCATGCCCTGACCAAACAAGAATCTATCAACTTCTGCCTTAAATATTCCCAATGACTGGGACTCCACAGCTGCCTATGGCAACAATTTCCACAGATTCACCACTCTCTGGCTAAAGAAATTCTTCCTCTTCTCCGATGCATTTCAGTCTATGTTTCACTGTACATGCGACAAAGTTAATCTTTAGAAAAGGTTTGAAATTTCTCCAGCTCCTGTGTTCTTTCACATCTCTAAATCTTTAGCCCAGGCCTAAGAATTACAACACCATAAAACCATTATGTTACCACCATTACATGGATGGAGGCATTTAAAATTACACAGGAATGCCTGTGAATGTGGAGCAAATTAAAGAAACTATGAGTAGTTAACAAAGCAATGCCATGAATTCTTGAAGTAAATAGATTGTGCTGGCAATTGTGGGCTCAGCCAGAATTATGAGATTGCTGAAAATTAAACAATATAGAATTACTCTGGTAAATAGTATTCTGGTTTAATTTAATGTGTGATACGCTAGACTTTTTTTTGAGAAAAAGATAAAAAGTCATTAAACTCAAGAAGCCTTGATATTTCTTCAGAGAGTCAGTCCTTACTCCACTCGTGTACATTCATCAGTCCACGTTGTTTCCACACTAGACAACCTTCGTACCGTCAGAATGTAGGCTGTTACAGCCTACACTCAGCTGTTGAATGGAAGCTGCCACTTTTAGCTCACTTACCCAGAGACATAACTCAGCTCTGTGTTAAATGCACATACAAGCTTTACTCGGGTTTCTACAATTTGGTGCTGCTTTTCATTTTATTCATTGAGATACAGCACAGAACAGTCCCTTCCAGCCGCAGCACCCAGTGATCCCCCGACTTAATCCTAATTTACAATGACCAATTAGCCTACCAACTGGTAAGTTTTTGGACTGTGGGAGGAAATCGAAGGACTTGGTGGTCACAGGGAGAACGTACAAACTCCTTACAGGCAGTGATGGGAAATGAACCCGGGGTGCCTGTGACGTAAAGCGTTGTGCTAACCACTGCACTACCATGCCTGTCCCATGGCCACCATGTACAAATTTAGATTAGGTTAGATTAGATTCAACTTTATTGTCATTGTGCAAAGTACAGATACAAAGCCAATGAAATGCATTTAGCATATGACCAGAAATGCAAAGAATAGTGTTATTTACAAAATAACTGTGAATAAAAAAGTGCTACAGCACACAAATATGAAAGTACTGAGACAGTACAATACGGATGCAATACCGCTTAGTGCTGTGATGAGAGGTTCAGCAGTGTCACAGCCTCAGGGAAGAAGCTCTTCCTGTGCCTGCTGGTGCGGGAGCGGAGGCTCCTGTGGCGCCTACCGGATGGGAGGAGAGTAAAAAGTCCATGGTTAGGGTGGGATGCATCCCTGATAATGCTTTTCGCCCTGCCCAGGCAGCGTTTATGGTAGATGTTCTCAATGGTGGGCAAATATTGTCCTTCCAGCTATTCTGCACCTAACCCTACCCTCTCCCACCCCTACAGAAGATGGAGATCCGAGAAGGCCCTCTGTATTTATCAGCTCCTACACCTGCAGAGGATGGGGGCTCAGGAAATTGGAAACATGTTGGAATGCGTGGCCATCAGAGTGAGTGAGGGGAGTTACCAAGTTTCAGACTTTTTTTTCATCCAGGCTCACTGTGTGTATCACATATAAACAAGCCAGTAACAAATAAGGTGGCCACATGCTTCATGATACCATTTGATATTTTTCCCTTAAGATTCTAATTCATATTTTTATCTCTCTCAGGACCCTAACCTGTAGCCTGTGCAGCAAGTTTCTTCCCTCACCCTCTCAGTGTCACACCTCCATATCAGGTGTGGGTAAGTGTGCCCGACGAGGGTCACTAGTCAAAAAAAAACAGATGGTAAGTCGCAACAGCACGTTAGTGCAAATGGGTTTTATTTAGTGCTAGATGAAAAATAAAGATGTAAAGAAAAGTATTTACAAATAGACAAATGAAAACAAACATGTACTAAAATTTACAAATATACAAAGACTTTCTCCACAACACACATTGTCATTAACTTTCAAATATAACTATTCACTAACCGGCAAATCCAACCTCCACACCTTTCAACAGGGCCAAACTTACGGTTTAAATCTGCCTGTGTCAGGTGTAGTGCACTTGCTCCCACTAATGTAGGCATTATTTTAGGACGCTCCAGACTGTTCCTCGGGTCTTTTGGGGCCACTCTGGCATCTACAAACCGATGTAACGGTGTGGAGAAAATAAATGAAACTGTTTGGAATGCCTGTGTCTGGAATCATTTTTTAATGAGTTACAAACCAGTAGAGCGCGTTAACCGAAGGGGTTGTTTTGATTAGCCAAACTAGTGATTGTTTTCCTGTTGGGGTGTGTAAATGGTAACTCCCAAGAATTGCAGAATGAGAGAGCACCGTATGTGAACTACTGGGGAAATTAGACAAGGACAGAACGAGGAGGAGTGACTAACTGGACAAAGGAGCAGAGTTATTGGGAGAACTAGCATTGTCAACCTGTTCTATCACAGTGGCTCAGCACTTGTGCCTACGAGGAAGTAGCTCAGGTATTCACAATCATGTAGGAAAGATACTTGGCATTTCACCTGCTGACTTGTACCTCAAGTGAGTCTGACTGGTGGTGGAGATAAGGACAGAAGAGTAATATCATGTCAGAGGGTGTGTGGGTCTCCAAGCTGGATGCTCAAAGTGAACATGGGATGTCATCATCGAACAGGATGGCTTCAGTGCATCAGCAAAGGTGGTGTGATTGACAGACAAGCATTCCAGGTCTCCTCTGCCAAGGAGGAAACCATCTGGAACAAGAATAACATGATAGCACAGGCCTTTGCAGAATGTTCCCACTGCCCACAGAGAGCATCAAACATGTCACTACTTTAGGTGGATCTAAACATTTGCCAGGGCATACACATGGACACCTACCTTCAATGACAATTATTACACCATCACATGAGATACACAGGATCAATAACAGAATAGTGTGAGCCAGGAGAGGGTTGATGGTAGTGGAGGTGCAAGTAGAGATTCTGATCAAAGACCTTCCACCTCCATCTCCTACTTATGTTACATTTGGTCTAATGGCCAAATCAGGGCAGGCACAGATATAGTCTGCTATGGGCCCTCACGGACACCAAAGTACAGAGATTGCTGACTGAGTGTACGTCAGCTACCAGAGGTTTAGCATGGTGGTCGTGGATTACGACATGGTGATTGTATCTCCCCAGGCACAGTGCATTCATCACTCCTCATGGTACTGTCCTGGACAGATGCATCTGTGACGACAAGACAGTAAGACATACAAGCAGAATTAGACCAGTCAGCCCATCGAGTCTGCTCTGCCACTCCATCACGGCTAATTTATTATCCCTCTCAATTCCATCCTCTGTCTTCCCATAACCTTGGCAACCTGACTAATCCAGAAACTATCAGCCTCCGCTTTAAATATACTCAATGATGGCCTCCACAGCTGTCAGTGGCAATGAATTCCACAGATTCAACACCCTTTTGCTAAAGAAATTCCCTTTCATCTCCGTTCTAAATGGACATCCCTCTATTATGAAGTTGTGCCTTCTGGTTCTAGACTCACCCACCATAAGAAATCTCCTCACCACTATATCTAGGTCTTTCAATATTCAATAGATTTCAGTGAGATTCTCCCTCATTCTTTTGAACTCTGGGGAGTACAGGCCCACAGCCATCAAACTTTCCTCCTGTGTTAACCCTCAGAATCATTCACGTAAACCTCTTCTAGCCCCCTTCCAATGCCAGTGCGATTTTTCTCAGAAAAGAAGCCCAAAACTGCTCACAATATTCCAAGTGCAGTCTGACTAATGCATTATAAAGCTTCAGCATCACATCTTTGCTCTTATACTCTAGTTCTCCCAAAATGACTGCTAACATTGCATTTGCCATCCTTACTCAGCCTGCAAGGTAAACTTTGGGGAATCCTGCATGAGGACTCCCAAGTCTCCTTGCACCTCTGATTTTTGAATTTTCTACCTACTTAGAAAGTAGTCTATGTCTTTATTCCTTCTTCCGTAGTGCATGACCATATACTTCACTACACTATATTCCATTTGCCACTTCTTTGCCTATTCTCCTAATCTGTCTAAGTCCTTTTGCTGAATCCCTGCTTTCTCAACACTACCTGCCCCCCCACCTGCCGTTGTAACATCTAAAAACTTGGCCACAAAGCCATCAATTCCTTCATCCAAATCATTGACATATAACGTGAAAAGAAGCCATCCCAACACCGACCCCTGCGGCACACCACTGGTCACCGGCTGACAACCAGAGTAGTCCACTCTTTGCCTCCTGCCAGTCAGCCGATCTCCTATCCATGCTATACCTTTCCTGTAATACCATGAGCTCTTATCCTATTAAGCAGCCTCACATGAGGCATCTTGTCAAAGGCCTTCTGAAAAGCCAAGTAAGCAAAATCCTTTGACTCTCCTTTGTCTCTCCTGCTTGTTATTTCCTCAAATAATTCCAACAGATTTGTAATGCAAGGTTTCCCCTAAAGTAAGACATATTGACTTTGGCCTACTTTATCATGCATCTCCAAGTACTCTAAAACCTTATCCTTACTAATGGACTCCAGCATCTTCCCAATCACTGGAGTCAGACTAACTGGCCTATAATTTATTTTCTTCTGCCTCGCACCCTTCTTAAAGAGTGGAGGGGCTTTTGCAATTTTCCAGTCTTCCAGAACCATTCCAGAATCTAGTGATTCTTGAAAGATCGTTACTAATGCCTCCACAATATCATCAGGCACCTCTTTCAGAACCCTGAGTGTAGTCCATGTACACAATTTACAAGAGAGGTCAAATTATGCAAATAGTAAAAAAAAATGAACAAATATTACACGGTAGATGAGCTGCAGAGTCTCTGAAAGTGAGCCCACAGCTGCAGAAACATTTAGTGCTGAAGCGAGTGAAGCCAGTTCAGGAGACCAATGTCTGCAGGGCACCAACTGGTCCGAACCTGGCAGTCTGGGACCCAAGACTCCTGTACCTCCCACCCAATGGCAGTAGCAAGAAGAGAGCGAGATGGTTCAAACACAGGCAGATGGGATGGGCTCAGGTGGGGCATCTTGGCTGACGCACAAAAGAACACTGGGTCATTTTCTGCTTTGCTTCATTCTGGGTCAACACTTTTATTGAGGAGCTTTTCCCTCTTGGTGATTCCCTCACTACCCGTCTCAGTGGCACTCATTTCACTCATCCTCTCACAGAGAGTTGAAAATAAAGGCCATACAGTCTAAATATTCATTAACTATCTTTTTATTTACAGATCAACACTCAAAGACTAGGACAAAGAAAAACCAAACAGAACCAACGCATTCTGTTCTTCCAGTGCATCTTCTGAATAACCTGTCTCGACCTCTACTGAAGCCAGAGATTTTACCACAAGGGAGATCTAGAAAGGAAGAGGTGATTTCTGATTGTACAAAGTTGTTTCACATTGTGTGAGAATGTGAGGGTGTTAGTCTCAATCATTCTGACATAGGTAAAGATTCTCCTGCAGCTTCCATGGGAATGCTGGAATTTCTATACAGATTGCCCACATTTACCTACCCAACCCATTATCAGAATCAGAATCAGAAATCAAGACCATCTTCTTCCCCTCTGCCATCCAAGTTCTAAATGGACATTCAACCTATGAACACTACCTCACTACTTTCTTATTTCCTTTTTTCTGCACTTCTTTAATTTAACTATTATATATGGGTGATGTATATATGTATTTTTCCCTCAGTCTTGGGCCCTGTACCAGAGGCCTGGGAGTTTGAGTGTTCAGCACAGTATCCTTGCTGTTCCTAGTGTGCTCCTCTGGACCGAGATCTCAGATGTTGTTCCCGGGATTTGATGGAGCCACTCTCCCAATCCAGGGGTCACAGCTCCAAGTGCTCCTATTACCACCGGGATTACTCTGGCTTTGACCTTCCACATCATTTCTATCTGCTCTTTTAAGCCCTGGTATTACACCAGCTTCTCATTTTTTTTCTTCCTGATGTTACTGTCATTCGGGATTGCCACATCTATCACTACTACCTTCTTCTGCTCCTTGTCCAGTATTACCGTGTCCAGTTGGTTGGCCAGTACCTGCTTATCAGTCTGTATTTGAAAGTCCCACAGGATCTTAGCTCTGTCATTTTCCACTACCTTCTCAGGTGTTTCCCATTTGGACTTGGGAGTGTCCAATCCATGCGCAGTGCAGATGTTCCTGTACACAATTCCTGCAACTCGGTTGTGCCATTCAGTGTATGCTGTCCCTGCCTGCACTTTGCACCCTGCTACTATGTGCTGGGTGGTTCCAGTGGATTCTTTGCACAGTCTGCATCTTGGGTCTTGTCTGGTGTGATAGCTCGCTGCTTTGTTGCTCTTGTGCTCACTGCCTGTTCTTCTGCACCATGAGCAGTGCCTCTGTGTTGTCCTTCAGCCGCGCCATTTCCAGCCATTGGCAGGACTTTCTTAGGTCACCTCCGACATCTGGCGAAGCGGGTGAAGCAGAGCCAGAGGACCAGAGGCCATGGCAGGACAAACCATTGCACAGGATATAAATATATGTATATACTTACTGTAATTCTTAGTATTGCATTGTACTGCTGCCGCAAAGTTAATAAATTTCACAACGTATGCCGGTGATATTAAACCTGATTTTGATTCTGAATCCTGAACAATGCGTGCACATCCATGCAAATACAGAAATCTAGGGCTTCTGCCATGGATTTGCCAACAGCCCCCTGGTGCTGTATTCCAGATGGAGTCAACCAGGAGAAGCACAAACCTCTGCAGACCCTCAGCACTGACACAGGGACACTGCACTAACACAACCCAGTGCAGGAAATGCAATGGCATTATTTGTTGGCATGCATTTTAGATTAGTGCTTGGGAAATGTTCTCGAAGTAGAATTTTACAGGACTTATGCTGTTCGACAGGTGTACAGCAGTGTAAGGTATGTGTGCCAGATCAGCAGGGTGGTTTGTGGCCAGGACATGGCTTGATTGTCACAAACGCACAGTTAACGATGTCCATGCAGTAGGAAGTGAGCCAGAGCAGATGAGGTGAGATCCTGCTTATTCTGATCATCCTCACTGTAGCTAAATCATCCACAAGAGGAGAAGATGGCGGCGCCACGGCAGCGCGCGCAGCCACTTCGGTGGTGATGTCTGTTACTGTCAAGTAGGGGACCGTGCACAATTCTGATTTGATGGAGACAGACGTGAGAGTACGGAGGAACATCTGGAAAACTTCTGAAATGCCTGCTTCACTGCCGCTGCTACTGTGTGGTAACCGGAATCTCCGGAGCAGAAGGCCCCGAAATCTTCAGCTTTGCGTGTTTCAGCGGCCGGGGCGAGGTCGAAGGCGCTCGGCAGAGGATGGCACTCGGGAGGCTGTATCGGAGCAGCTGGTCGAAAGCTCGAAGTTTTCGGACGGATGGACTCAGTGTCGGCTGTGGTCAGGTGCTTTCGAGGCATCGGCAAGTTGACGGTGCCTGGAGGTTTATGGCAGGGAGTTTCTCCCTTTTGCCGCCTGCTATCGGGGACTCGGGGACTTTTGAGACTTTATTTACCGTACCCATGGTTTGTTCTTCATCAAATTACGGTATTGCTTTGCATTGCTGTAACCATATGTTATAATTATGTGGTTCTGTCAGTGTTAGTCTTTGGTTTGCCCAGTTTTCTGTGATATCACTCCGGAGAAACATTGTATCATTTCTTAATGCGTGTATGCATTTCTAAATGACAATAAAACAGGACTGAGTGTTCTCATAATCTAATCTAAATGATGATGATCTAGAAAAATCCCAGATCATCGATGACTGACAGACACTGGTAAAGTCTGCTCACATGTTCCACCAGAGGTAGGAGTTCTTCCAGTAGACTCCGAATGTCTGCTACCACATGATTAAGCACTCTGAACCTCCTCATGCCCAATTATCTAGTTATGTCAACTCTAACTGCCAGATACTGTATACTCTTCGGAAAGCAGCAGCCCTTCTCTCTCAGTCTCAGGCTGTTGAAGGGATAGGGGGAACATCTTGTTCTGGTGCCAATATGCTCAGCATAACTCTCCTCTGGTTTCCTGCATGATCACAGCACAAGAGGCACCCATGTTGAAGTTGCTATGGAAAGCCATAAAGTACAGCTCACAAGTCATCACTGTGATCGTTTAGAAATAAAATTTTATGAAGTTAGCTTCTGTTTTATTTTTGCTAAATTAAGTCAAGCAGTGAATGATGGCTACATTCCACCAGAAATTAAGAATATAAAAGCAAGGATGTAATGTTGAGACTTTATAAAGTACTGACAAGGCCTCACTTGGAGTATTGTGAGCAGTTTTGGGCCCCTTATCTTAGAAAGGATGTGCTGAAACTGGAGAGGGTTCAAGGGAGGTTCGCAAAAATGATTCCAGGATTGAGTGGCTTGTCATATGAAGAACATTTGATGGTTCTGGGGCTGTATTTGCTAGAATTCAGGAGAATAAGGAGTGATCTCATTGAAATCTATCAAATGGTGAAAGGCCTTGATAGAGTGGATGTGAAGAGGATGTTACCTTTGGTGGGAGAATCTAAGACCAGAGGACACGGCCTCGGAATAAAGGGCATCCTTTTAGAATGAAGATGAGGAGGAATTTCTTTAGTCAGAGAGTAGTGAAGCAGTGGAATTCTTTGCCACAGGCAGCTGGGCAAGCCAAGTCTTTATGTATATTTAAGTTAGAGGTTGCGAGATTCTTGACTGGTCAGGGCAGAAAAGGATACTGTGAAAAGACAGGAGATTGGGGCTGAGAGGAAAATTGGATCAGCCATGATGAAATGTCAGAGTGGACTCGATGGGCCAAATGGCCTAATTCTGCTCCAATATCTTATGCCCTTAATATTTTACAGAAAATGTAAGATATAAATGCAAGAAGGCGGGAGGAGAAGATGGCAGCGTAATGCGCGCGTGCAGCTCCCTGGTGAAAATGATATCGTATCCGTTAAATAGGGGCCATGGACAACTCTGATTTGATGAAGACAGACATGAAAGCACAGAGGAACATTTGGAGAAATTTCTGAAACGCTGGTTCACTGCCCCTGTTACTGGGTGATCGAGAATCTTCCGGAGGGAAGGCCCCAAAATCCCCGGCTTTGCCTGCTGCTGGTGACCGAGGCTGAGGTCGAATTGTTTGGATATAGATGGTGCTTGGTACTTGGTGCCGGAGAGCTGACCAGAGGCTCAAAGTTTTTGGACGATTCAGAGTCGGACTGTGGTCGGGCATGGCAGGGAGAGTTTTCTTCCTTCTCCCGTCTGTGTGAGATGTGGGACATTAGAGAGACTTTGAACTTTTTTGCCGTGCCATGGCCTGTTCTACATCAAGTTATAGTATTGTTGCACTGTTGTAACTATATGTTATAATTATGTGGTTATTGTTAGTTTTTCAGTCTTGGTCTGTCCTGTGTTTTTGTGAGATCACACCGGAGGAATATTGTATCATTTTTTAATGCATGCATTACTAAATGACAATAAAAGAGGACTGTGTGTCTTCATAATCTAAAAAAATGGTAAAATTATTTCACCAAATACTGGAAGATTTAAAGTCCTAATTCCTCATGACTTCCAACAATGTGACAACATTCTGTATTAAATTCAGAGATTATTATAACTGAAACTTATCATTCAATGGTACCAAGCAAACATGGTTGCATGAGCCTTTTAAACGAGGAAGATAAGCAATTTATTTAATCAGTGCATGCATTTGATAGTAGGATTAGTCATGTCGATATGCAAATACTCAAAGTACACGAAGCCTTGTTTTGTCTCCACCTCATGGTTTAACTTGTTAATGTTTTTCACTTGTGACTTATTTGCCTTATTCAGCCTAGCCCCTTCCAAAAGAGATTAATTTCCAGCAATGGCAGTAAGGTACAGTTATTAACAGTAAAATTCCAGAGGATAACAAGCTTATTTTTCTTTTGTCTTTCAGATGTGGCCAACCTATAAGTTTTCATGATATTATGCAAATACACTCTGCAAGGTGTTATGATCTGCAGTACTTTGATTTTTTTGTTAACTTGTAGAAATACGTTCAGTGGCCACTTTATTAGGTACACCTACACGCCTGCTCGTTAATGCAAATATTGAATCAGCCCATTGTGTGGCAGCAACTCTTCGCAAAAAGCATGCAGACATGGTCAAAAGATTCATTTGTTGTTCAGACCAAATATCAGAATGAGAAAGAAAGGTGAGCTAAGTGACTTTGACAATGGAATGATTGCTGGTGCCAGACGGGTTGGTTTGAGTATCCCAGAATCTGCGGATCTCCTGGGATTTTCACACATAACAGTCTCTAGAGTTTACAGACATAATAACATAAGAACAGAAGAAATAGGTGCAGGAGTAGGCCATCTGGCCCGTTGAGCCTGCTCCGCCATTCAATAAGATCATGGCTGATCTGGCCATGGACTCATCTCCACCTATCTGCCTTCTCCCCATAACACGTAATTCCCCTACTATGCAAAAATCTATACACATTTGTCTTAAATATAACTCTGACAATTCCGCAATAAACAAAAACAGCCAGTGAGCAGCAGTTCTGTGGGTGAAGATGCTTTGTTAATGAGAGAGGTCGGAGGAGAATGGCCAGACTGATCAAAGCTGACAGTAACTCAGATAACTACACATCACAACAGTTGTGTGTGTAGAAGAGCTTCTTTAAATGCATAACATGCATGTCTTGAAGTGGATGGGCTACCGCAGTAGAAGACTATTAACATACTCTTAGTGGTCACTTTAATACGTGGAGAAGGCACCTAAGTGGCCACTGAGTGGAAATGCATCTTTTTATAGTTACATGGATAATGTATTTGAATAATTGTTTTGAATTTTGCTCAGTTTGTCAATTAGTATTAGGATAAACATTCGTTCTCCTGAACAACATTGCCAGTGTCTATTGAAGTTTCTTCCAAAGTACTTCTTGGGTATTTCAGCGATACACACAAAACGCTGGATGAACTCAGCAAGCCAGGCAGCACCTACGGAGGGAAATAAACAGTTGATGTTTCAAGCCAAACCCCTCACCTACATTATTGAATTACTCTCTTCATGTGGAAAATTCCTCAGGCAACAATACTTACTCTGCCAATTCTAATTAAACTAATTATTTTATTTCCGAGTGGAAGGAGGAGCAATCCCTGGTAGCTAGCGAAAACAGCTTAATGTTTTAAAATAGGTCTACTGACACTTCACTTGTTAAGTTATCAGTAGGGAAAAATTGCTTTGGAGATTTAAACTGAAATTATATAAGGAAGGAATATGAAGTCAGAGCAACTACACCAACCAAATATATTGGAATAACTTAAATGTTCTCACAAGACTGACCAAAAGGCACTTTTCTGTAAATCCTCCACAGAATATACTGTCCATATAACAAAAATATATCAGTATTTTATTTCCATTATATCTTGCCTGTGTTATAAAATGGGTGAAAGGAAACATTTACTATTCAGAGGGAGCTTTTGAAAACAATATTCAATCCTGGTCTCTGTAACACTGCACATACCTATGCTGCCTGCAATAAATGGTTTGCTTAAGTCTTGAAGGAGAGCTGTTTAGAGGGAGCGTGTACCTGCGAGCAACAGACCCATAGCATGGCTGCCAGATGTCTGGGCAGAAAGATGGGTAATTGCCAATCAGATCCCTTTACTTCCTGCAAAGAGAAAGGGTGCACACAGCAAGTGCCAAGGAAATGTAACTGGAGAAGATTTAGTTAGTTTCAGGCGTCTCAGCACGCAAGGAGGAAGCGCTGGAGCTGCTCTGAAGATACACAGGACACGCTGTGGTAAATAAGAAAACCGGAGGCACAATGCCAAGAGGAGTTTGATAAATGGAAAGGAAGACAGAAAATGGTTGGCTTCAGTTTTAACTTGGAATGTCAAAGTATGTAAATAGGCGTTGAGTCAGTTTCTATTTCTACAAAGAGACATTTGATTGTTTTCACAATGAAAGAATCATTTGTGTTTTTAATCTGAGAGCAGATGGCTCAGGGAATGAGCAGATCTGGTTAGAGAAATGGATGAGCACATCAAGCCGTCTTGCACAGGAAGATACAGACTGTTCTGTTTGTTGTAACACGGTTGGACTTGTGCCTTCAAAATGAAGGTAAATACTGAACTGGCATACAAGTTGAACTAAACATTATATAACATTTGAAATAATGCATTGTTAGCTAAAGTCCTAGGTTTCTAGTTATCTGCAATCAAAAATATGCGATAATCATAACGATAATAGAGTCAATAATCTGTATTCTTTCTGGAGTATTCCCACTATAAACCTATTTGGAAAGCTGTGCATTACAACAAGACACAGATTTTTTTTTCCAGATACTCTAGGAACTAGAATTGTCCTTCCCCACTGTTTTTGAAAGGCTGTTACTTGGGGCAGAACATTTTATCTATCTCGACAAACCCAAAGGGAAACCTGGTTCAAGCTAACTGGGGTTGTGGGTTTGCTGGGACAACGTGGCTCAAAGGGTCAGAAGGGCTGACTGCATGCTAAAGCTTAGTAAATCAATTTAAAAAGTTTGGGTTGAGTGAGAGCAGTCATTCTGGTGGGTTTAAAATCCAAGTCAATTACGTTTGTTAAATGCTTTGGTGTGCCTGGAAGGAACATTCAAATTAGTGGCCAAATGATTTGGTTGGGCAGTGATGGGTGGAATTTGTTTTAATAAGTTAAAATTGTACACTCGACTACATGTTGCAGAAGCTACTTTTACTGCATTTAATTGCATGGTTAGCATTTCATGCCACCCTAATGCAATATCAATTGCATGTATAATGCAATCTCCAATTTTAAGGTTCCTTGAAGAACATTGATCGATTGGTCTTGAAGCTCTGTGCTTTGTCAGTTTCATCACAACCTATTGTTTTGACTTATTGCAAGTTCTTGCCACTGTGGGATCTAGTCAGCAATCTCAGCAGCCATCCTTTACAAGGATATCCCACCATACGTGACACTCTTCCAGCTATTGGAGAGTGGTGCAACTTAAAGAGTAGATACTGCAATGAAGAGAGGATGCATGTGTAGGACTGGGCTCCAAAGGGGACAGAAAACAATTGGCAAGCTATCTGATAAAGTGAGCACTCCATACAAAGGGTCACAGGGATCTTCTAGGACTATAGCCAGGTGCTCCTGGTAGATGTTGACAGGAGGAAAATGAATGCAGTATATGAATGCCTAAATTTTGGGGAAATGTTCAATGTGGGCAAATCCTCTGCTGCTACAGGCTGCTGGAAGAGCAGATAAAATCCTTATTGTTTGCATATGGAGCCTAGACGACCTCCATAAATCAACAGTGAGCAGCAAACTATGAGATGTGGCAGAAGTCAGCAACAGCTGACAACAGTCAGAAATAATCTTGAGGCTAGGAAATGGAAAGCGATTGTGACCTTGAATTTGTTGAGCAATGCACTCAAAGCACACGTGAGGCCCCCTGAGGCTGCAGCAGAGCAGAGATCTCCATGAGAGAAAAGAAACAAAAGTGTAGTTTGAGAGTCAGCCCTTTTAAAAGCATGACTTCGGCAGAAAATGGACTAACAGAGGCTGGTCATTGTATGTGTAAACAAAATCAGACAAACCGGATTGAATCAGACCATCCTGCTGAAGGGTTTCAGCCCGAAATGTCGACTGTACTCTTTTCCTAGATGCCGCCTACCTTGCTGAGTTCCTCCGGCATTTTGTATGTGTCGACTGGATTGAAAATCACTGTGGGGATGAATTTTGGGTGTTGCACTACTGGTGACTGAGGAGAGAAAAAGTGAAAGGTCAAAATGAAAACAAAAAAGTAGTTAGGAAATGTGCAACATTGTTCTTATTCAAACGTACTACATCATTGTATGGGGAATTCCAACGTCTATGAGTTCACTGTAATGTGCTGACAAATAGAGTGCTTGATAAATCTGGTAATTTGTGGGGAAAATTACCTGAAAGCTTCCGAACAGAGCAAACAATTTACAGAACAGTTAACAATGGACCAGAGATTGCCCTCCAAGAGAGGTCAATGCAAGTATTGTCTGCAGACTGCAGCTCAACTGTTTAGGTTCAAGCGACCTTGGTTCTGGAGTGTAGGGACCATAGGTTAAACAGTTTCCCATCAATTCTGAAAATTAGCTCAGCTCTTGTTAGAAGTGCAGCATTAAATCTTCCTTAGAACTCCTCCAAGCTGCTTACTTTACATCTATGTTTAAAGCAAGAGAAGGACCTGGATCCACAATTGCTCTACCACCACAATAGGTCTACAGTGGATACAATCTCACTGGTTTTCCACTCAGCATTGGATCACCTGCACAATAATAACACCTGCATCAGGCTCTATCAATTACAGCTCAATGTTCAACAGAATCATACCCCTCAGTTTTAATCAACAAGCACCAAAACATGGGCCTCTGAAGCTCTCTCTGCAACCGAATCCTTTATTTCCTCACTGGGAGACCACAGTCTGTGCAGATGAGAAACAACATCTCCTCCTCGTTGACAATCAACACTGGTGACTCTCAGGATGAGTGCTTAGCCCACTGCCCTATTCCCTCTACACCCATGACTGTATGGCTGGCACAGCTCAAATGCCATCTGTAAATTTGCCAATGACAGAAACTACGGCTTGCAGAATTTCAGATTGTGACGAGAAGGCATACAGGAATGAGACAGATCAGCTGTCTGAGTGGTGTCACAGCAAGAACCTTGCACTCAATATCAGTAAGATCAAGGAATTAATTATGGACTTCAGGAAAGGGAAAGTTGAGAGGGAATACACTCCAGTCCCCATTAAGGGATCAGCAGTGGAAAGGGTGAACAATTTCAAGTTCCCGGGGGAGTCTGGGGAGACTTGGTATGTCACCAAAGAGACTCGCCAATTTTGACAGATGTACCATGGGGAACATTCTAACTGGTTGCATCACTGTCCGGCCACTGCACAGGATTGGAAAAGGCTGCAGAGAGTTGCAACTTCAGCCAACTCAATCATGGGCACTAGCCTCCCCAGCATCGAGAACCCCTTCAAAAGGCGATGCCTCCAAAAGGTGGCATCATCAACTCCATCAACCAGGACGTGTCTTTTTCTCTTTGCTACCATCAGAAAGGATATACAGGAGCCTGAAGACACATTCACAACATTTCAGGAACAGCTTCTTCACCTCTGTCATCAGATTTCAGAATGGCCAATGAATCCACGAACACAACGTTGCTATTTTTCCTCTCTTTTGCACTACTTACTTAATTTATTTTTTTCTGTACTTCTTATTGTAAATTATAGGTTTTTTAACTTTTTTTTCTTGTTATGCATTGAAATTTACTGCTCTGCAAAACAACGAATTTCATAATAAATGGCGCTGATATTAAAACTGATGCTGATTTGTCCTTGATTTTTTTCAAGATCTCTATTACGAGGAAAAATTTCCTGCTATTGCTCCTTTCTACGTCCAGCAACCAATGCCAGCCCCCGCCCCGCACTCCTCCCCCCCACCACCACTCCTCCTCTCCAGGGAAAAATAAACCAGATGATCCGGTCTCTCACAAGTGAAATGCTCTGTCCCAGGCAAAGTTCTGGTAAACTTCCTTTGCATCCCTAGAATGTTAGCATATCCTTCTGACTTTGTGATGAATGGAATGGCAGTCAGTACACAATTTATAGCCTAAACAATGCTTAATAACGTTGTATCATAACCTTCCAGCTCTTAGGTTCTGTGTCGTGGCTGATGCCATTTATTCCATATAATTTCTTTGACCTTGTATCTCCCTTTGTTGCTGGCTTTACGTTCATGTGCAACAGGGTTCCTTTGCTTCTCAGTACTCCCTATTGTGTCTATCCTGCTGTTAGTAGACTTTACAAAGTGCGTCAGTCACACTTATCAAGATTAAATTCCACCTGCTATTGCTCCTTCCCTTTTACCAACTGATCAATATTTTCCCATAACGTAAGGCTATCTTCCTCGCGATTAAAACAGCAGCAATTCGAGCTATCGTAAACTTATTGTGATTAACATTTTACATTCAAAAAACAGCTTGCTATAGTCCGAGGGCAAGATATTTCAGAATCAGAATCAGGTTTATAATCACCGGCATGTGATGTGAAATTTGTTAACTTAGCAGCAGCAGTTCAATGCAATACATAATCTAGCAAAGAGAGAAAAAATAGTAGTAATAAATAAAATAAAACATAAGGATAAATAGACAAGTAAATCAGTTATGTATAGTGAATAGGAAAGGAAAGGTATGTCGCATCCGGAGTTTCTCCAGTTAGCGGACGAATTCCCTCCACGCCTCTCTGACGTAGTGGGGAACTGTGTACGAGGCAAGTTACAGCAGTGGTTTGCCATTGTCTGCCGGGTGAGTTTCCAAAGAGATCACCAGCTTTTAAAAATGAGTTTAAAATAGGTTTTAAAAAATGTGCAAAAAACAGAAATACTGTATATTAAAAAAAGTGAGGTAGTGTCCAAAGCTTCAATGTCCATTTAGGAGTGTGTCAGAGGGTGGGGCGTCATGGTAGCATAACGGTTAACCTGATGCTATTACTGCTCAGGGCATTAGAGTTCAGAGTTCAATTCTGGCGCTGACTGTAAGGAATTTGCATGACCTCCCCGTGTCCATGTGGGATTACTCCAGGTGCTCCAGTTTCTTCCCACAGTCCAAAGACATATCGGTCCGTTGGTTAATTGGTCATTGTAAACTGTACTGCGATCGGACTAGTGTAATATAGGTTGGACGCTGGGTGGCATGACTCATTGGGCCAGAAAGGCCTGCTCTATGCTATATTAGTGAGGCTGAGGTTAGGCCACAAAACAAAGGAGAAGGAATAGGTTATGGTAGCTGCAGAAAACTGTTTGCCAGAGGAGACATCTCCTCCCACAAAGTTGTGGAATTAGTACATTGGCTGATAGCTTAAATGATCCCCGATGTGAAAGGAGTTGTGGCCTGCACTGCCGCTCTGCTGAGGAATAGCTGAAGGCATTTTTCAGCAGTGCAGCTGGCTTGTTGTGGATAGGCTGCCTGCAAAACATTGATAATATTACAGTGGGTGGAAGCCTTCCACCTCTGGTGTTTTCTGATCTCTGTTTCTCATTTCCTTTCATCTTCTACCAATTTAACCACAAATAGCAATGCCTTTGGAAAAACCCTGTCATTAATTTTTAATTTAATTGGAAACCTTGAGCTCGTGTTGAAATGCTCTTCAGTCTAGGAGTGGTGTGAACGTTTACGGCTGCAACCGTGCTTGTTCACTTCTGTTCCTTTGCTGTTCATTCTATGTGCTTCAACAGCAGACACCTCCTAAGGGAGTTTGCAAACAACAATAAAATGCCCTGCTTTTCACCGTAATATTCAGACTTTATTTTGAAAGTGAAATTCCTAATGCCAAAAAGTGAAAAATATATTTAATTAACATCAGCATAAAATAGTAAAATATTGGAATATTTTAAAGAGATACTTAAATTAATTGTTTATGCCAAGTTATGGTGATGATTTTACCAGTTTACTGTAATAGAATTTGACAGATGATGTGATTCTACTGTAGGAAAGTTCATGCTCTTCTATTTCAAAGTGTTAAAGGTTTTTAGGACCATGACTTTGCTGTCTATTTAATATTTCAGGAATATTTGAGTAATATTATAAATATTACTAATGAAGGGTCTCAGCCCGAAATGACGACTGTTTATTCATTTCCATAGATGCTCCCTGACCTGCAGAGTTCCTCCAGCATTTTGTATGTTTTGCCTTAGATTTCCAACATCTACAGATTTTCTTGTGTTTATAAATATTGTAAATTTATTGTTGATTACATAATTCATTGTGGGTGATATGTAAAAGTATACATCATAATATGCACTTCGCTAAAGGAACGAAATGTACACAAGTTCTCCCCAACTGTCCTGTATTTTTCTTTCAACTAGTCTTCCATTTTGGAGTTACAAATCATAACAGACATCGAAGCAGAATGAGACCATTCAGCCAGTCAGGTCTGCTCCACCATTCCATCATGGCTGATTTATTGTTGCTCTCCACTCCATTCTCCTGCCATCTCCCCGTAACCGTTAACACTCTTACTCATCAAGAACCTAGCAACCTCTGCTTTAAATATACTCAATGACCTGGCCTTCATGCTGTCTGTGGCAATGAATTCCACAGATTCACCACTCTCTGGCTGAAGAAATTCCTCCTCATCTCTGTTCTAAAGTGATGTCCTGTATACTGAGGCTGTGCCTTTCTGATGCCGGACTCTCCCACTACAGGAGACATCCTCACCATGACCACTCTGTCTAGGCCTTTCAATATTTGATATGTTTCAATGACATCACCTCTGATTCCTCTAAGCTCCAGCGAGCACAGGCCCACAGCTATCAAAAGCTCCTCGTACATTAACCCTTTCACTGCTGGGACCATTCTTGTGAAGCTTCTCTGGATTCTCTACAATGCCAATTCATCCTTTCTCAGATATAGCACCCAAAGCTGCTCCCAATACTTCAAGTGTGATCTGACCAATGCCTTATATCGCCACAGCATTACATTCTCCCTTTTATATGCCCGTCCTCTTGAAATGAATGCGAATATTGTACTTGCCTTCCTTACCACCGACTCAAGTTGAGTTAACCTTGCAATCTGCAAGTTAACCTTTAGAGAATCTTGCACGAGGAACCCCAAGTCCCTTTGCACCTCAGATTTCTGAATTTTCTCCCCATTTAGAAACAAGTCTATATCTTTATTCCTTCTACCAAAGTGCATGACCATACACTTCCCAACACTGTCTTCCATCTGCCACTTCTTTGCCCATTCTCCTAATCTGTCTAGGGCTTTCCACAGACTTCCTACTTCCTCAACACTCAAGTTATTCAAATACCAAAACTAGAATTTCAAGCAGCATGCTCATGCAAGGAAATAGTGAATGTGCCAGAGGCCTAGAGTAAAAGCAGAAAATGCTGCAAACACAAAATAATCTGCAGGTGCTGGGGTCAAAGCAACACTCACAACATGCTGGAGGAACTCAGTAGGTCGGGCAGCATCCATGGAAAAAACCTTTTTCCACGGATGCTGCCCGACCTGCTGAGTTCCTCCAGTGTGTTGTGAGAAAATGCTGTATCTCAGTCAGGCTGCTCCTGTGAAACCAGGCCAAGGGAAAGAGCTTTCCCTTTGCCTAAAGTTGCTTAAAGCCAGCAAGATCAAGGTGTCCAGCATGGGGTTTTGGGTTATAAAGCTGGATTACTCTGCTGTTTGCATTATGGGTAGGCAGAGCTTTGTCACTGTGTAACATTGGGAAAGAGGAACAGTAGACTAAGGGAACTCAGGCCCCGTAGGATCCAGGACAAGATGGCTCGTGGGTCCAAATTTGGCTTAGCAACAGGACATAAAGGGTAATGGTTAAGAGTTATTTTTATGATTGCACGACTTTTATATTGGTGTTCCACAGGGATAACTGCTGCAACCCTTGTTGTTTGCAGTATACAATTGGTGGAGAATTGGGGTAGGGTTACACGTGGCAGATGACACAGAAATTGGTGGAATTGTTGACAATGTGAAGGGTTATCCTAGGCTGCAGAATAATAATGATGTGTTGGAGACATGGATGAAGAGTTAATTCTGGTGTGAGGTGGTGCATTTTGGGAGTATTGATAAGGCTGGACCATGCATCATGAATGGTAAAGTCTCAGTGAGTATTGAGGAACAGAGAGATTCAAAGAAACACTCAGCAGAGCAATGAGGCCTTCCACACCACCTAGTTCATGGTGATCGTGATGCCAGTCTAGGCTAATCCCATTTTCAATATCTGCATTTGTGTGCAAGTCAAAATAGCATTTAAGTTCAGGTTGGTGATGTGGTTAAGAAAGCATATAGTTTACAGGCCTTCATTAATCAGGGTTTTGAGTACAAAAGCAGGGAAGTTTGTGCTGCAACTTTATCAGACCTCAGCTGGAGTATCTGTGTGCAATTCTGGCAACTACACAATAGGATGAATGAGATAGTGCTGGCGAGCTGCAAACATGATTTACTCAGATATTTTCTAGCATTGAGAGTTTTAGCTCTGAGGAAAACCTGGAAACCTCTTGGTGCAGACAAGATTAAGAGCTTGAATTGTCTGGACATTGAAGACTGCGGGCCGAGTGCTAGAGGATGGAATTAAAAAGCATGAATACCCGGGAGGCAGTGTGAATCTAGAGGGTTGAGTAACCTGCTTCCATGCTTATGATATTGTAATACAGTACTGGTGGAGGCAGGTCTGTCACTGATAACAAATGGTGAATATTGGAGGCCACTGCTTCAGAACAGCATAACAATGGGGAATAGAAATGATAGGTGTAGGACTGTCATAGTATGTAGCATTGGTGGGTAAGATCTATCACTTTATAACACTGAGATACATCTTCAGTAGACACAGGTCTGTCTGTATATAAACACTGGATCCATTATAGTTGTACACAGGCCTGTTATGGTGGATACTGTTCTGTCATTGTACAATGACATGATACAGTGTTGTGGCACAGGTCTATCACTATTTCACACAAGGATTCAATGCTGGTGGGACAGACCTGTCACTACGTATTACTCAGGATACAGTTCTGACTGGCACAGGTTTCTCACTGACAAAAGCCGCAATTTCAAGCAGCACTGTTAGAACGGCAGCTAGCAAAAAGGGCTGCAGCACTCCGTGAATGACTGTCCTGGCCGTGGTTCTCTCCCAGATTGTACACATCTGCTGCAGACACATCTGTATGCGTTAGAGGTACAGTGGTCAAGAAGGACACACCATCTTCTCATTGCTACCAGAGAGGAGGTGCAAAAGCTTGAAGACACACCCTCAGTTTTAGAAACAACTTCTTCCCCCACGCCTTCAGATTTCTTAATGAACAATGGACACATGAATGCTACTTCACTATTTTTTCTCTCATTTTGCACTATTTATTTACTTTGATTTTTGTATATATAATTCACATTTCTGCTTATAATTTACAGTATAAATTTATGTATGGCACTGCAACAGATTTCACAAATATCAGTGATAATAAATCTGGCTCTCATTCAGAGGATGGCTAGGGTAGAAATGAGACTAGTATCCAATGTTAAGGAATGAGAAATATTTTTCTCCTGAAATGTAGGTGTAAACAGCTAGCCTTTGAAATAGCACATACTATTTACTCAAAGTCAATACCAGAGTCAAATTTACGACATACACTCAGTCTTTTTCTGCAGTAGGTTCAATATGCTCTTTCTCAAAAGGATTTACTGTGGTTCTCAGTCATTGAGAATATTCAAGGATTTTGTATGGAAAGATCAGATGGGAAAGTGTATCTGAAGCACAGGAGAAACACTGGGCTCATTGAATAGATGAACGGATTGAAAGGACTGTCTGCTTGACCATACTTCTGTGTTCTATTTTTATTTTCTTCATTTATGTAAGACAGTCAATAATATTGCCTATATACACAGAGCAGTAAGAATGTGCCCTTACTGCCGCATGCAGTGGTCAAGGCTGATTTGGCGAATAGACTTCCTAGAGAACTAAGAGATCAGTGTTATCTGTGGTGATAGGCTTGTCCATAGAAATTACTAACATAATTTTCTTTCTGTTAGGCTCCTCAGCCATATCTTTCATCCTATCTCCTATGATATTAAATTCAGTCAGACTGAACAAATGAAGTGTTGAACTACAAGAAGTCATCTTTTTCCAGCATATTTTTGAATCTTGCTCTTGCTGAGTGATCCTCAAACCACCGTGAGGTCTATCAGTGTATGGATAGATAGAGTAACAGGAAGACATTTTACGATTCAGTGCACCTCAGGTGCACTAGAGACCCCAATATCACGTGTTATTAGTAAGAATTTCCAAGTTGTGAATTGAATTTAGTCGAATACATCTGTCTATCTCATTCCAGTTTTGTTCCCCCTCCAATAACGGAGTTAAATTTTCTTTCGATGTCAGTCATTTTGTTTTCCTCATAACTTTATTTAGACTAAATGGGTCAAGTTGCACAAGTAACGTTCAGCTGACATCATGCATTATCATTAAGAAGTCACAAACAAGAGAAACTCTGCAGATGCTGGAAATCTGGGCAATACACAACCAAATGCTGGAGGAACTCAGCAGGCCAAGCAGCGTCTATGGAAAAAAGTACAGTCAATGTTTCAGGCCGAAACATCAACTGTATTTTTTTCCACAGATGCTGCCTGGCCTGCCGAGCTCCTTCAGCATTTTGTGTGTGTCATTAAGAAGTGAATCTTTTTCAGTCAGCCCATCAGCTTCCATAATCATGTCAAGTGATTGATACTATTCAGCTCTGCTTTGACTTTATTCTTTAGGGTACTTGGTAGGATCCAACAAGGTTCCAAATGCACTCAGCTGAATGCCATTTTCTTAGGCCAAATAACCAGGATCTACGCCCAGTTTCCTTTCCCATTAAACAATGCACTTGAATTCTGTACCCAGTACTGACTTCATAAAAGAACTGCAGGCAACAAATTTTACATTAGGTTTATGTATTTTTTCCTCTATGATTTCACAACAATTCTGCTAAGTGATGCAGAAACTGCACTTTTTTAATAATCTGCTCTTGAAGAGCTGTGTAACTCTGGGGGAAAATAACAAGCTGGCTTTTATTAATCTGGATCTGGCATCGAACATGTATTAACCTAATAACGAATACACTCTTCAAATGGGAGATACCAGAATGTGTTAAATATTTATTTGCATTGGAAGCTGAAGCACAAATTAGTTAAGCAAATACTATTTGTGTGATGTCAATGGCTTTGTTTTTAAAGCCTACTGTGAGAATATTCTGAATTAATATTTCTTGGGTTAAATGACTCTTCAGTTCCGTTTCATTATGATAGTGGCAGTTGCTTTTAATCAGTGCATCTTACATGCAACAGAAGCTTCGACTCAGAGCATGGGATTCATACACAAAGTCTCCAGTGTTCAAGCCATAAGGGCTTCTTGTTTTTTTGCTCGGAACAACGTTACTAAGATAATAGTGATTCTTTTGAGAGAGGAAGAATATTGTCAAGGTAGATGGGGCAAGCAAGTTAAACCAATATCCATTGTGAAATATCAAACAGGGGTAGTGCTTCAGAGAAAGATCCTGCCACATGTTGAGTGCATGCTGTTTTCAGATCTATTTTGTGCCTGAACGCAATTTTATTGTACTAAGGTTAGCACCATAGAATTCAGCTTAAATCACCTCTCCAGCATCACAAATGTACAGTAGATGCCCATCATTAAACTGATAAGAAAACTCTGAGGATTGTGCAAGGCATACTCACGAGCTAGGTGATTGTTTAAGTGCTCTAAAGGTCCTGCTTGATGATCTTGTTTAAAATGCCTCCATTTCCAACTAGTTCTACAAATAAAAGTAGATGAGTTTTTGTGGAATGGGCTGAAAAGCCGAATTCTGCTCCTATGTCTTGCCGATGACACTACATTGATTGGCCTTATTTCGAACAATAACGAGGTGGCCTACAGGGAAGAAGTCATCTATTTCACACAGTGGCATCAAGAAAACAACCTCTCCCTCAATGTCGCAGAAACAAAGGAGCTGGTTGTGGATTACAGGACGAATGGAGACAGGCTAAGCCCTATTGACATCAATGGATCCGGGGTTGAGAGGGTAACCAGCTTCAAGTTCCTCAGCAACCACATCACCGAGGACTTCACATGGTCTGTACACACCAGTTGTGAGGTAATGTCTTTTACCTCAGACTTTTGAGGAAGTTTTGTTTGGGCACCCAAATCCTAAGAACTTTCTACAGGGGCACAATTGAGAGCACCCTGACCGGCTGCATCACTGCCTGGTATGGGAACTGTACATCCCTTAATTGCAGCAGACAGCCCAGCGCATCTGTAGTTATAAACTTCCCATGATTCAGGACATTTACAAGGACAGGTGTGTAAAAAGGGCCTGTAGGATCATTGGGGACCCAAGTCATCCCAACCACAATCTATTCCATCTGGGAATCGGTACCGCAGCATAAAAGCCATGACCAATAGGCTCCGAGACAGCTTCTTCCACCAGGCCATCAGACTGATGAACTCACGTTCATTTGAATGTATTCTATATTACATTGACTGTTCTATTTATTATAAGTTATTATAAATTACTATGATTGCACATTGCGCATTTAGATGGAGCCATAGCGTAAAGATTTTTACTCTTCATGTATGTGAAGGATGTAAGAAATAAAGTCAATTCAATTCAATACCTCAACACTGTTTTATCCTCATTTCTGCATACCTCGACACTGTTTTATCCTCATTTCTGCATACCTCGACACTGTTTTATCACCCCTTGTTCAATCCCTTTCGACCTATGTTCGTGACACTTCTCATGCTCTTAAACTTTTCGATGATTTTAAGTTCCCTGGCCCCCACCGCTTTATTTTCACCATGAATGTCCAGTCCTTATTATATACTTCCATCCCCCATTAGGAAGGTCTCAAAGCTCTCCGCTTCTTTTTGGATTCCAGACCTAATCAGTTCCCCTCTACCACCAGTCTGCTCCGTTTAGCGGAATTAGTCCTTACTCTTAATAATTTCTCCTTTGGCTCCTCCCACTTCCTCCAAACTAAAGGTGTATCTATGGGCACCCGTATGGGTCCTAGCTATGCCTGCCTTTTCGTTGGCTTTGTGGAACAATCTATGTTCTGTGCCTATTCTGGTATCTGTCCCCCACTTTTCCTTCGCTACATTGACGACTGCATTGGCGCTGCTTCCTGCACGCATGCAGAACTCGTTGACTTTATTAACTTTGCCTCCAACTTTCACCCTGCCCTCAAGTTTACCTGGTCCATTTCCGACACCTCCCTCCCCTTTCTAGATCTTTCTGTCTCTGTCTCTGGAGACAGCTTATCCACTGATGTCTACTATAAGCCTACTGACTCTCACAGCTATCTGGACTATTCCTCTTCTCACCCTGTCTCTTGCAAAAAAGCCATCCCCTTCTCGCAATTCCTCCGTCTCCGCCGCATCTGCTCTCAGGATGAGGCTTTTCATTCTAGGACGAGGGAGATGTCCTCCTTTTTTAAAGAAGGGGCTTCCCTTCCTCCACTATCAACTCTGCTCTTAAACGCATCTCCCCCATTTCACGTACATCTGCTCTCACTCCATCCTCCCGCCACCCCACTAGGAATAGGGTTCCTCTGGTCCTCACCTACCACCCCACCAGCCTCCGGGTCCAACATATTATTCTCCGTAACTTCCACCACCTCCAACGGGATCCCACAACTAAGCACGTCTTTCCCTCCCCCCGTCTCTCTGCATTCCACAGGGATTGCTCCCTACACAACTCCCTTGTCCATTCGTCCCCCCCATCCCTCCCCACTGATCTCCCTCCTGGCACTTATCCGTGTAAGCGGAACAAGTGCTACACATGCCCTTACACTTCCTCCCTTACCACCATTCAGGGCCCCAAACAGTCCTTCCAGGTGAGGCATCACTTCGCCTGTGAGTCGACTGGGGTGATATACTGCGTCCGGTGCTCCCGATGTGGCCTTTTATATATTGGTGAGACCCGACGCAGACTGGGAGACCGCTTTGCTGAACATCTACGCTCTGTCCGCAAGAGAAAGCAGGATCTCCCAGTGGCCACACATTTTAATTCCATATCCCATTCCCATTCTGACATGTCTATCCACGGCCTCCTCTACTGTAAAGATGAAGCCACACTCAGGTTGGAGGAACAACACCTTATATTCCGTCTGGGTAGCTTCCAACCTGATGGCATGAACATCGACTTCTCTAACTTCCGTTAAGGCCCCACCTCCCCCTCGTACCCCATCTGTTACTTATTTTTATGCACACATTCTTTCTCTCACTCTCCTTTTTCTCCCTCTGTCCCTCTGAATATACCTCTTCCCCATCCTCTGGGTCCCCCCCCCCTTGTCTTTCTTCCCGGACCTCCTGTCCCATGATCCTCTCGTATCCCCTTTTGCCTATCACCTGTCCAGCTCTTGGCTCGATTCCTCCCCCTCCTGTCTTCTCCTATCATTATGGATCTCCCCCTCCCCCTCCAACTTTCAAATTCCTTACTCACTCTTCCTTCAGTTAGTCCTGACGAAGGGTCTCGGCCTGAAACGTCGACTGCACCTCTTCCTACAGATGCTGCTTGGCCTGCTGCGTTCACCAGCAACTTTGATGTGTGTTGCTTGAATTTCCAGCATCTGCAGAATTCCTGTTGTTTTTGTTTTCAATTCAATTCAAAATGTCTTACTTGTCTAACACCTCTGAGTTATATCAAAAAAAAGTTACTCTTGTAGAAGAACCACGTTCCAGCTTGTAGAGGCTCCAATCTGTAGGGTATTTGGATAAATTGATCTGTCTCCTAAGTAGCCTACATTAGAGAACCTTACCAAGTACCCTTCACTCTAACGCTGATTCACACAACCTTCGAGTGTAGTTATCTGCTGCATGTAGAAGACAGGTAAATTAATCCTGGGATAGGCATAAGTATGACCTAGAAGACATTTGCTCATTCCTCTATGAGTCGCATTGCTTATGAAACTCTAGGGAATGGTACTGGAAACTGTATATCTAATCTATCAGTCCTGCTCACTAGTGCAGGTCTGATACTGGATTATATACAACATTGAACATATTCAGATGATCTCTCCACAAAGAGAAACAGAAGAAATCAAATTTGTCCAGTTACTGAACCAACCTCCAATGTGGTGGAGGAGATTATCAACACTGATATTAAGGCACTCCTGCTGATCTACTGTATAACCTGCCTACTGGCATTTAACTTCTACTAGAAATTAAATTGTAAGTTGCTGTATTATTGTCACACGTATAGTGAAAAATGCCTCTTGCATACAGATCAATTCATTACAATAGTGTATTGAGGTAGTACAAGGTAAAACAATAACAGAACGCGGAAAGAATTGTTACAGTTATGGAGAAAGCACAGAGCAGTAGACAATACGGTGTAAGTTATATTGAGGTCAAGAGTTCATCTTATCATTTTAGGAACAGTTCAATAGTCTTATAACAGAGAGATAGAAGCTGTCCTAGAGTCTGGTGAAATGTGCTTTCAGACTTTTGAGTCTCCTGGCCGATGGGAGGGGTGAAAGAGTGAATACCTGAGTGGGTGGGGTCTTTGATTATGCGGGCCGCTTTCCGAGGTAATGAGAAGGGTAAAGTCCTGAAGAAAGGTCTCAGCCCAAAACGTCAACTGTTTACTCTTTTCCACAGATGCTGCTGGTTCTGTTGAGTTCCTCCACCATTTTGTGTGTGTTTCCATGGAGGGAAAGCCATTTTCCATCATGTGGCAAGCTGGGTCCACCGTTCTCTGCAGTTTCTTGCAGATACAGGTGATCCAGTTGCCATTCCAAGCAGTGATGCAACCAGATGTGATGCTTTCTATAGTGCATCAATAAAAAACGGTGGGGTTCAAAGAGGACATTGCAAATTTCTTTAGGCTCCTGATGAAGGAGAGGCACTGGTGAGCTTCCTTCGCTGTGGTGTCAATATGGATGCACCGGGATGGGCTACTGGCACAATTCCCTCCTGGGAATTTGACGTCTTCAACCTTCTTAAATTTAGCACCATATAAATAAGAGCATGCTCACCACACTTTTCCGTAAGGCAATGACCAGATCTTTTGTTTTGCTAACATTGAGGGAAATGTTGTTGCCATTATCCCATGCCTCCAGGTTCTCCAACACTTTCCTATACTTTGTCTCCATTATTTGAGGTACAGCCCAACAAGGAGCAAACTTGCAGATGGAGTTAGAGCAGAACCTGGCCATTCAGTTGGTCCTCGGTGGACAGGGAGTAGAGTGGAGCACTGAGGATGCAACCTTGTGGGGCACCAGTGTTGTGGATAACTGAAACACTAGCTTCAAATAACTTTACAAACTTACTCCAGCAGAAAGACAGGTGATGAACACCGGAAGAGAAAGTCACACTTCTCTTAATATTTAATCAAATTTGCCAATAAGAAGTGACATTATAAGCCAAAATGTATGAAAAGGGCACTATTGAGTGTTTGGCATCATAGTAACAAGTGGTTAAGGCATTGGATTAGCGACCTGAAGGTCGTGAGTTCGAGCCCCAGCCGAGGGAACGTGTTGTGTCCTTTGAGTAAGGCACTTAATCACACATTGCTCTGCGATGACACTGGTGCCAAGCTGTATGGGTCCTAATGCCCTTCCCTTGGACAACATCGGTGTCATGGAGAGGGGAGACTTGCAGCATGGGCAACTGCCGGTCTTCCATACAACCTTGCCCAGGCCTGCGCCCTGGAGAGTGAAGACTTTCCAGGCGCAGATCCATGGTCTCGCAAGACTAACGGATGCCTTTATAAACACAAAGTCAAAGTACATTTATTATCAAAGTACGTATATATCGCCATATAGTACCTTGCAGGCATTCAAAGTGGAAAAAAGGAAATGCATTAGCATCAGCGAGAAACTACACACAAAGATGGGCAAACACTCAAAGTGCGAAAGAAGACAATCTGTAAATACAACAAAAATAATGATAGATAAGTAGATAAATAAATAATACTGAGAACATGAGTTGTGGCGTCCTTGAAAGTGAGTCTACGGTTATGCAATCAGTTCAGAGCTGAGGTGGTGATGTTATCCACATTGGTTCAGGAGACTGATGGTTGAAGTGTAATAACCATCAGAAAGGAAGCCAGTTGTGATTGTTGAAGGCCAATCACTCCAGCAAGAGTTTCTTAAGACAATAGTCCTGAACCATTTTGGAATTAGTTTCCTTTAAAAAATTCTTAACAAGCTTTATTTTCTAAACAAAAATACATACATGTTTTAATGGACATTTCACAGGTCGTATTGGATTAAACGGAAAGTTCCAATGATGTCAGCTTAGTGTTTTATCCAATAAGAATCCTGAATGTTGATTTCATTATTTTAGTAACTGGCCCATCCTCAGTCACCTCAAATACTCTGAGGCTGCTTTAAACTGTGAAAGGTCAGGTTATGTCTTCATATTAGGGCTCATTATTCTAACTTCCCAATTGTCATTCATCACTTGTGTCATTATCAGGATCAAGGTTGTGATGCAGCCTGGAATCAAGTTGTGCCGCAAACTATTCTGAATGAACTATTTCTCTTCCCCTCAGCATTCCATAATGTTAAATGCCCTTCTCTAACCTAATCCTAAACCCTAAGCATGTTTGTCTTTGATGATCCATTTACATGTCTGATGAAAGCGATTTAGACAAATGTTTATTGTATTCTGCCTGCTCATGCAGAATGACTGGGGTAATAATTCTATTGCAACATGTGACATGATGCTGCAGGTTTACAGACAAATTACTGCAAATGAATTAAACCATTGAAGCCATCACTGACTTTCCATTGGGACCATTCATTTGGAAAGAACCCAGCTCAAGGATTACCCGTCTAGCATTTATGCCTCATTTCAAAGACAATTCTCTCTACAGATGGAATAGGCTGTTCACCATAAAAGTTATTCAACATGATCCCAATCCATCTTAGCTGATCAGTTCATGTATTGAATCTACTAATTTTTTTGCCAGCAAAATGTAATTTCAGAAATTACTTTTTCTTCAGCCCTTTACCTTTTCCATCTATCACCTCCCAAGTATTCACTTGTTCCCCCTCTTTATTCCCTTCCATAGATGCTGGCTGATCAGTTGGGGTCATCTGCTGTATCCGTTGCTCCCGGTATGACCTCCTGTATATCAGTGAGACCTTATGTAGGTTGGGACACTGCTTTGCCAAGCACCTCTGCTCCATCCAACACAAGATGCAAGATCTCCCGGTAGCCACCCATTTCAATTTTACTTCCCATTCCCATTCCGACATGTCAGTCCACAGCCTCCTCTACTACTGTGATGAGACCACATTCAGGCTGGAGGAGCATCAATTTATATTCTGTCTGGGTAGCCTCTAATCTGATGGCATTAACATCGATTTCTCAAACTCCTTCTCAACTGATCCCCTCCCTTTCACCATTCCCATTCCTGTTTCCTTCTCTCATCTTATCTTCTTACCTGTCCATCACCTCCTTCTGGTGCTCCTCCTCCTTCCCCTTCTTCAATGACCTTCTGTCTTCTGTCCTCTCCTATCTTCTGTTCTCCTGCCCTTTATCTCTTTCACCAATCAACTTTCCAGCTCTTTACTTCAACCTGTCCCACTTTCCTAGTCCCAGTTTCACCCATCATCTACCACCTTGTAGTTGTTCCCCCTCCCCCCACCTTCTTAGTCTGACTTCTCCTCTCCCTTTCCAGTCCTGATGAAAGGTCTCGGCCTGAAACATCAACTGTTTACTCTTTATTATTAGATTATTAGATTATGAGGACACTCAGTCCTTGTTTATTGTCATTTAGAAATGCATGCATTAAAAAATGATACAACGTTCCTCCAGAATGATATCATAAGAAAACACAGGACAAACCAAGACTAAAACTGACAAAACCACAAAATTATAACATATGGTTACAACAGTGCAAAGCAATACCATAATTTGATAAAGAGCAGACCATGGGAACGGATAAAAAAAGGTCTCAAAGTCCCAATACCCTCATCATCTCACGCAGGCAGCAGAAGAGAGGAACTCTTCCTGCCATGAACCTCCAAGCGCCGCCAACTTGCCGATGCAGCACCATTGGAAGCACCCGACCACAGTGGACTCTGAGTCCGTCCAAAAACTTCGAGCCTCCGACCAGCCCCTCCGACACAGCCTCTCTGAGCACCATCCTCTGCCGAGTACTTCGACCCCGCCCCGGCTGCCGAGCAACAAGCAAAGCTGAGGACTCGGGGCCTTCTCCTCCAGAGATTCAGGACAGCACAGTAGCAGCAGCAGCGAAGCAGGCATTTCAGAAGTTTCACCAGATGTTCCTTCGTGCTCTCACGTCCATCTCCATCAAATCAGGATTGTGCACGGCACCCTACTTGACAAATAACAGACATCACCACCGGAGTGGCCGCTGCGAGCTGCGTCATGCTGCCATCTTCTCCTCCTGCTTGGGTGCTTCTTTTCCATAGAGGCTGAGTTCCTCCATCACTTTGTAGGTGTAGCTTTGGATTTACAGCATCTGCAAAATATCTTCTGTTTATTATTTCAAAAGTAACTAATTTTACACACTTCTACGGTAGATCTTGATATCACTTTAAATGGTGTAATTTTGAGATGAAGTTTGGAGAATTGAAATGAAATAAAGCCATCACTTCAAATTCCTGTTAAGATGCTACGCTAGCATATTCTCCTTAGAAAGTCCTTTATGACCTGTCAGATAACTAATCTACTTCATAAAGGCAAGGATCAAGTGTTTCCATGTTCATGCTCATCTCCAGTGACTTGACCACAAAAATCCAGGTTCATTCTCTTACTGCACTGAGGGAGTGTTGCACTGTTAGACATGCAGTCAGCAGATGCAGCATTGAACGGAAACTCCACCTACTTGTCCAAAAAGTTCTAATGGCATTACTTTGAAGAAGAGCAGTGGGGTTGTTCACAATGTCCAAACCAACATCATTGGTCACAATATCACTTAAAGAAACTTTGTGCATGCAAACTGACTGCTACTGTACAAAGGTGACTTACAGTTCAAAAGTGCTTCATTGGCTGTAAAAATGCCTGGGGGATAGCTTGAAGGATGGCAAAGCACACTTTAAATGTAGACCCTAAAGCAGGGGTTCCCAACTTTTTTTATGCCATGGACCAATTCCATTAAGCAAGTGGTCTGTGGATCCAGGTTGGGAACCCCTGCCCTAAAGGGATGCCCTGAGCCATGAGAAGAGGAAGGAAGGTTGCCAATATGTCCTCTTTCACCTCACCCTTCCTGCGGCATTGCTATACGTTCACGGTCTCTGAATTCTACCTCTCTCGTTTATTCCACTATTAACACTTCAGCATTTACCTTTGCACTTCTTTCTTTGTGTCATTATGTTGTTTTGCATTCCTTGCTGTATTTCTTACCATTTTTGTTAGTACAAGGTGTACTGTTTGCTCTGTGAGCTTCATATGAGAAAAGAATGTCATTGCATCCTGATGTATAAGACAATAAAACCATCTAAAGTTCAACATAAGCACAGGCAACATACATGATTTAGTGTTGCTATTACCAATGCATAACATGAGGATATGTAATGTATAAGACAGTTTCAAAAACTGTAAGCCCTAATGTTAGGTTCATAGCAGCCTTTGAACATGGACCTGCCACAAGGAGGGATTTCTGCACTGAGGAATGGAAGCCTGTATCATGACCGACATTGGCTATCATCTACGTGAGGTCATTGGACCGCAGCCCTAGTCTACAGAGAGAACTGAAAGTTCAGGCTGTAATCTCAGCCATTGAGGAAACAAGGGGCCAAACAGAGCTACAAATTTTCTCCTGTGCCATTTTAAACATATCTTTCTCGTTGTGGCAAACTGCAGTCTTCGAAAAATAGGTGCATTTTCCTGAAACGTTTCCCTCCCCTGAAACCCACAGCAGTTAAATTTAGCATTGTGCTGCTCCGCGTTAGATCTGCAAATGATGCCTGTACCAGGACGGGGGCTGAGTCATGTCCTCTCCACAATGCGCAGGTGCTTAAGTGCCATATGGCTCATGAAAAACACAGGAGCTACCATCAAATTCTGCACCTTAAGACGTCCCTATTCTGTTAAATGCTTAAGTTCACATACATAATCTGATTTAGCGACAGGATACTGTTGTTCAATATATGGTAGATTAACTGAGAAAGGGTACATCTTTGATATAAACCCAGCCTGCAGGAGTTAAAACAGAAAAGAAAAATCAAAAAATCAGCTCCACTCCCAAGTCCTAATTTAGTTCATCCATCTGAATAATTTAGCTGCATTTTTAATAAAAGCTTTTTCATTCGGTCATTTCTGCAATTATCTTATTACTCCTCTTTCACTTATTGGATGAAGTGAATATCTCTCATGTCATAATCATGTTTCCAGCTTACCTGATATTGGTTTACTTTCCTATCTTTCCATTAGTCTGAAAAAATATCATGGTATCTTGCAGTAAATTGTGGAGTTAGATTTATTTTTGTGGAGATTGTGGCAGAAATATAAAACCAGTTCTGTTTCTGTGGTGAAAGGATAACACCAGGATCTGTAGCAGAGGTTGCTGATACCCCTTTTGAGGTTCAGTCGGTAGACAGGTCTAACCTTCAGCAGTTTTCACTTTGCAGTATTTGCCAGCCACACAGTGGCAGCATGCAGCACAGGCAGAAATCATCATTAATAAATAGAGATTCATTTATTAAGACAGCAACTACTTTCTATGGCAAACTGTCACTTTTGAATTGAACATCCTGTCAAAGTTCATTAAATTAACAGCAGCACTTTGCCATTCAGCGAAAGGAGAATAAGAATGGGAGTGAATTTTAACTTATGCCACTTAGAGTGAGTTTAATGTCGAGAAGATACCTCATAATTCACCAGCCTAAAAATTCTTAAACATGAGGCAACCCTTTCCTCGATCCACAATGGAATTAACTGGAAGACACCTGCACAATGCACTTTGTTGATACATTTCAATGGGAGCTGGAACAAAGGAAGAGTTCCATGGTCCTCACTTTCTACTCCACAAATTGAGGGGGATTACTGAGATATTACTTTCAAGGTGTGTTTTGTGTGGGCAGATGAAGTGTCGTTTGGGGTGAAAGCAGTTTGTACTAATTCCAAGAAAGGAAGTGCCTAGTCGCTGAGACCAAGTAGAGAGTGCTGGACCGGACGGAAATACTTCTGATCTTCCTGGTCAACAAGCAATGAAATAAAAGCGTATACCTTATGATCTTACCTGCCAAGTTTCCTCTGACCATAAACATTTATTCAACTGCATTTACAAAGAGAATCATTTAAGCCATGTCACCTCCTGAAGGGGCTTTCAGTTACCGCCACACATCCCGTAAGCAGACTGGTCACCCATCCCTTGGGCCACCTCCTTTGAGAGTGGAAATGGATGGTTTGATGTTGCATTTTTCGACTAAACGTTTGACCATCCTGAACCAGCTGAACTGAAGCCACCAACTTTTGTAGGGGTGGGAGGAAGGGCAGCAGGAAAAGAAAGAGAGAGGTTCAAAATGGTCCTGTCTGGGAAACTAGGGACAAAGGTTTTTTCATCTAACATGGAACAACATTCAGAACAATCACATGTATTCAGGCTTAATAATGATGCGTGTATGAGTTACATAGCATCCAAAATTTAGCTGCACAATCATCGAAAGAACCAGGTTTTTAATGTGGAATACAACTTCTATCTACAAACAAGAGAAAATTTGTAGATGCTGGAAATCCGAGCTGAAGGTCCTGCCGAAGGGTTTCAGCCCAAAACCTCGACTGTACTTTTCTCCATAGATGCTGCCTGGCCTGCTGAGTTCCTCCAGCATTTTGTGCGAGTTACAACTTCTATCTCATGAGTTTAACCCTCGGAAATGAGGCCAGATTTTTACCAGACTCTGTACGCAAGAGGATAGTGAAGTAGAATAGCAGTGCATAGTCTCTGCTTTGTACAGCCTTTCCTGTTTGCTTAATTTGGTCCTGTTACGATGCTGAAGTTTTTAATGCTATTAGCTTTGAAGTTTTTAAATGTTATTAGCTATATCACACATTTACCTTCGAGGACTTGGCATCAGCAGTGTTGACAGTGGTCTAGGATACCAACTCATCCTTTCAACTGTGGAATCCCAGAGGGGGATAATAAACAGGAATACATAAGCAAACTATTTTAGGTTACAATGGGATCCCACGGCACTGTTCATGGTGAATCAGGTAGCATTCTGCTTTATAAACTCAGGGATGTTATTCTAAGCAATGCACAGCAAATTACTCTGCTGATGAGTTGAGGTTGCATTGAAGCAATTCAGTCCCTTTGAGGCAACAGGTCTAATTGCTATATAGATACAAAGATTGGAATCAGCTATTAAGCCCAACTGAACAAGTTTCACCATTTAATTGGATCATGGCTGATTGCGTCTTAACTCTTATCTGCTTTGGTTCTGTATATTTAACTCCTTTGTCAAACAAAAATCAACCTGCGATTCTCAGATCAATTAGTGTTTCGAACAAACAAAAGGAAATAATTAATTTTCCTTCCCTTTCCATAAGTAACAAAATGGGAGAGGTGAATGGTGTCAGACACAATCAATGTTCTTTAGTGTTGATAGACCTCCAGTGGCTATAAATTAAAGAAATGCAGATGCAGAAAATCTGAAATTAAACAGAAGATGCTCAAAACCCTCTGCAGGTCAAGCAGCAAGTGTAGGGGGAAAATGGTTAAAGTTTCAGGTCAAAGTCTGTCAGAACTGGGAAAGAAGAGGTAAATTAGTTATCGGTTGCAGAAAGAGAGTTGGGTGAAATGGTTTGGATCTGGGGAATCTCTCTAATAGCACAAGGCCAGGGTTGCCATGGTGATCCTGTTGTATATGAAGCTGCAAGGCTGATGGAGTTAGAGTGAGAGAAAATAAACAAATATATTTAATTGACTTTATTTCTTACATCCTTCACATACGAGGAGTAAAAATCTTTACGTTACGTCTCTGTCTAAATGTGCAATGTGTAATCATAGCAATTTATAATTTATAATAAAGAGAACAATCAATGTAACATAGACATACACTCAAATCAGCGTGAGTTAATCAGGCTGATGGCCCGGTGGAAGAAGCTGTCCCGGACCTGTTGGTCCTGGCTTTTATGCTGCGGTACCGTTTCCCGGATGGTAGCATCTGGAACACATTGTGGTTTTGGTGACTCGGGCCCCCAGTGATTCTTCGGGCCCTTTTTTCACACCTGTCTATAGTAAAGCCTTGAAATGCAGGTAAGGGCGTTTACTGAAACCTTACACCAAAAAGGAGAATGCTGGAAATATCCATCAGTTCAGCCAGTGTCTGCGGAAAGAGAAAAACTGATTGATATTACAAATGGATATTATGATTGGTTTTCACAGAGACAGGAAAGCTAGTTTTCTAAAATTGTTGAATTCAGCAGTGAATCCTAAAGACTGCAATATGTTCAGACAGAAGACGAGGGGTTACATTTAGAAGTACAGGAGGCCACTGATAAGTAGGTCTGCGTAGCTGCAGGATGGAGAAGTAACAAGGAGGTGAAACGTTGGAATCATTCCATTTCTCCACTGCGGGGATCATATCATGAGAATGTCCACCACTCTTGAAAGGTTTCTTTGTGTTGCTGGGTGGTGGGGTGAAGAACGAGATCAGGCAATGAGTCTCCTGTGGTCACGTAGGGAGAAGGGGAGCAATTATTGGAGACAGGAGAGTGAATCAGAAGTCCGTAAGGGACAGTACCTTGTGAGACTGAGAGCAGAACAGAAGAGAAAATACATCAGAAACTCCACTGAAAGTGGTAGAAAATGGAAAGGAGAATGACTTGGAAACCAGTGAGGTAGAAGGGGAGGACCAAGTAAACTTTATCTTTTCTCTGACAGGAAGGAGACAGAGTGAGGGCAGAAGTGTAGGAAATAGATGAGGAGAGGTGATAGGGGGAGGAGGGCTATGTCAGCTGTGGCTGGTCCTCTACCAAGACTAAGGCAAAGGGAAACTTTCCTTGTGTCATTGATCATTGTGTTTAGATGCTACCTGTACTGCTGCATATCTTCCATTAGATTATGAGGACACACAGTCCGCTTTTATTATCATTTAGTAATGCATGCATTAAGAAATGATACAATGTTCCTCCAGAATGATATCACAGAAACACAAGACAAACCAAGACTAAAAAAACTGACAAAAACCACATAATTATAACATATATTTACAACAGTGCAAAGCAATACCATAATTTGATAAAGAACAGATCATGGGCACGGTAAAAAAAAAGTCTCAAAGTCTCTCGAAAGTCCCATCATCTCACGCAGACAGTAGAAGAAAGAGAAACTCTCTTCCTGCCATGAACCTCCAGCGCCGCAAACTTGCTGATGCAGCACCCTGGAAGCACCCGACCACAGCCGACTCTTGAGTCCGTCTGAAAACTTCGAGCCTCTGACCAGCCCTCTGACACCGAGCACCATCTCTGCCAAGCGCTTCGACCCCGGCCCCGGCTACAGTCAACAGGCAAAGCCGAGGATTTGGGGCCTTCCCCCCCAGAGATTCTTGATTGCACGGTAGCAATGGCAGCGAAGCGGGCATTTCAGAAGTTTCTCCAGATTTCAGAAGTTCCTCCGTGCTTCTCATGTCTGCCTCCATCAAATCAGGATTGTGCACGGTACCTACTTAACAAATACGATATCATTTCGGAGCGGATGTGCGTGCTGCGTCGCGTCGCCATCTTCTCCTCCCCATGAAAAGTTATAAAGAAATTCATGCTGGTCACACACAGACAGTGAATTAAATATTTTTGTCGTGGATTCAGAAAATTTAAATAGTGTTTTGTTACCTACTGCAGGTACATAAATAAGTACATTTGTTCCTGTAACGTACCACAGTTACATAAATAAATAATTCTGTCCATTTCACAGAAAGCACATCTTTCCTAATATACAAAATGGGCACAGTGTCTCGTTTGTTTAGGATGTAGGCCAAGAAATATAAAACATAAAGCATTTAAGTAATTTGCATCTTTCCTTCTTTACCAAATATCTCTGTGGCAATTCTTAATATAATTAAATGTATTTAAATAAACAAATTTAAATTCAGTACATGCATTCGCACTGCATAATCACAGCGTCCTTCAGAATTTATCACATTATGGGTTTTTTTATTGCTTTAACCTCACTTCAACTCAAAAAGGGAAACGCAGCTGTTTATATTTGAAAGAAATAAATAAGAATTAAATAGGAAAATTCATGCTGCAGAGTTTCATTTATCACACATGTGGAGAAGGGTTCTGCTTTGCATACTACTGGTTCCTGTTAATGATCTGAAATGGGGGTCAAAATGGAAAAGTGCAAGAATGACATGGCAGTGTTGTATGCTCCAGGCGATAGGCAGACCTTTGTTATCAGCTGGAGCTTCCACAGGAAACAAGAGAATTATTTATGCATGAAAGTCAGAGTGAGGGAGAGCCATTCAGCCCTAGGTGGCGTCTTTTTTGTTGCTGTAGTCTGTATGGTTGATAGTTCCTGCTGCTGGCCATTAGCCATGTGTGGTGCCATTTGGGAGCGGCCATTCCCAGCAATAATTACAGGCTTCAGGAATGCAATCAGGGCAGGCTGGATGAGCTTTAGGAAATAATTTTACAATGGTTGCTGTGGGTTATGAAACTTCGAGGCTTTGAGATTTAAAATAGTTGCTGATGAATGTTGTGAACACTGCTTATCTGGTCCTTAGCTCCTGTTTCCTCTCATTCCACTTTGCTATGTACTGCAGAGACCTCACACTTGGCCATTTTGTCATTACCCTGCCTTCGGAGCAGTGGTCAGGGAAGACCTCGCTGATATGTCACCAGACAGGAAACTTTTTGGGGTGTTACGTACCCCGTAACTGGGTTGCCAAAACAGCAGAAGTGGATCACTCAGTTGGAGTCTGGATTACTAGAGCTAAGAAAGTTTTATTAAAGAAACAAGCAACACAGTACTCTAATCAAAAGGATAATAAATGCAACAGTTCAGCAATGATAAACACACATGTACACAGAATTAAGATAACAGGATCAATCAAGCTCTATCGTTGTCTAGGGGTAAATGACCAGTTTCAAAGTGACGCAAAGTTCAGTTCAATTTAGTTCAGTTCAGTTCGCAGTAATCTCTGCCGTGGCGATGGACAGTGGGGGGAAGGAGAGAGAGAGCAAAACGAATGAATATTCAAAACGACTTCCACACAGACCTTCGCAGTCAGCTTTCGGGCGAGTCCTTTGTGATGTCATCTGAGGTCACCGACCGTGACCCCTCCATTTCCTGATACGATCGTTTCTCTGCGGTGAACCCGGCACCCAGGCAAGGGTGGACACACACCAGGTTCCCGCCGATTGTGCCTTTCCACCCTGTGCGTCTATGACTTGATCCCGCGATCAGCCGTCCAAAACTTCCCACCGACTTGTGAGAGATGCACCGCTTCCAGGGTCTCGTTACCTCGGGGTGTCGTGTGTGTGTTGCCTTAGCGAACCTGTCCCTTTTTATCCCCCTGCTGGGGTATCGCCTGTCCACCACTTCAAACAGTTCAGGGTTCAAAGGGGGAGCCGATCTTGACAGCTCTCCTTCCGTTACTCTCTCCCGTTCCTTCATTAACATCTCCAAATGCTGCTCCATTGTTTTTCCTTATCTTTCTCTCTCCTGAAGACAGGTGGCAGACCAACTGCTGATTCCACTGGTGCCAGCCCAGGTCAGCTAACATCTTAATCTATGTGTATTCTTGTCACACTTCTCCCCTTTAAGGATTTTTACCGGGGTAAAAATTACAAACATGAATACATTATTTGATACACACAAATACACATCTTTATCAGCTATTTGGCTAATACAGCGAATTTGAAGTTGTCAACACCTGACAGACAGTCAGCCATCACATTTTCTGTTCCTTTTATATGTGTTATTAATAATCCCTTAGACCAGGCTCCAACTTGGCAAACTTCATAGTGGCCAAAAACACTGATGAATTGCGATCAATGTAACCTCTCATTGGGTTTCATCCCGGACCACAATAACAAGGGTCGTCCCATTCCAACTTAGTTTTCTCTCGCAAGGGCTTAGTAGGAGGGGGAGGGGTAGTAACCGCAGAGTTATTGCAAAACTTCCTACAGTACCCCACCATCTCCAAGAGCCTTCTGAGGGTCCTGTTGTCTGTCGGGGTTGGGATGTCAGAGATAGCCTGCATTTTAGCTTGCATCGCTGCCAGCTGCCCCTGTGTCACCCCAATTCCCAGGTAAGTGACCGTGTGGCCGAACTCATTTTTTTCAAGGTTCACTATCAAGCTGGCTTCAGACAGCCGTATTACATTGCCAATACACACCTCTGTGTTCGTCAGTCCTTTTGTCACAGAATTACTCATTCTATAGGGATGTTGCTCGCTGGGCTAACCTAGTATAACAAACACCACCCAACGTCCCAGTTCTTTGCATCGCCTCGGGACAATCAAACACACGTGTGCGAGTCATTTAATTACTTCTCCTAAAGAGTCGCTTTGTTCGGGGATTAAGGGAGAGACCTTATCAGCAGAGCTGGCCAAAACAATAGCCTTCTCCCATCTGGTTGATACCATACTCATCTTTTCAAAATGTTTTTTTTCTCTTATCAGGGGGACCCTAGCTTCATTGATTTCCGCACTAACACCGACTAGGGGTGTGGGGCATTACCGGAAGTTCGAGAAATCAATGTTCATGCCATCAAGTTGCAGGATTCCCAGACAGAATACAAGGTGTTGTTCCTCCATCCTGAGTGTGGCCTCATCGCAACAGTAGAGGAGGCCATGGATTGACATATCTGAATGGGAATGGGAAGTGGAATTAAAATGGCTGGCCACTGGGAGATCCTGCTTCATCTGGCAGACGGAGCGTAGGTGCTCGGCGAAGCGGTCTCAATAATTTTCAGCCCACCAGCATTTAAAGAATCATATTTTGATTGACTTTAAAAATGAAATGAACATATTTGCAATCCAATCTTACTGCTCTGGAGCAGAGGTTCCCAAACTGGGGTCCACGGACCCCTTTGTTAATGGTAAGGGTCCATGGCATAACAAAGGTTGAGAACTCACTGGTCCAGAGTCTAGAGTCAATTGTTTTTAACTACCCAATGCAATATAAATCAATTTATTGTTGTAAACTCACAACTAATTCCCAACAGATGAATAAATATTGTGGTAATTCAGTTGCATAGTGCTTCAGTTACCAGTTGGAATCTAATTAAAGTTAGATATCAAAAGGCCATTTCTTCAGACCAAGCGCTCTTACTGACAATGCTATGGTACCAAACAGGACTGTCAATTGTATATTGCACACAGCGGAATAAATGCTCACTGTTCTCCTGATAGACTGAATTTTATCCTCAACTTAGTTGTATCAGATACTGAGCTTCTGATTTACTTGAGAACTCAGTGTGGATATTGGATCAAAATAAGTTCAATCTCTGGTATTGAGGTCAGTGTAGCTCTGGACTACTCTACACTAATCGACAAGGCATACATATAGCAAGTGTTGGATTGGACTGTATATTTTCTTTGTTTAACTTTTTATATGATCACCCCTATACACGTAATTGTTCGTTGAGTTTTCTAGTGGTTACCATCATGCCTATTTTTTTCTGGAATCTTGTGTTAGTTTTAGTGGCGGGTATCACATTACACGAATAGGTGTTATCTGATTGGTCAATTCAAGCAGTGGAATTTCAATAGAATGTGCACTATCGGTAGTCTGGTATAAGAAGACCAGACCATCTTTGCTCTCTCTTCTCTTTTTCCTTTTCCACTCATTTCCTTTTTTCTTTGTAAAATTATCACAAGCAATATGTTTTATGCCTCATTCTTTAATTCCAAAGAACCTTGGATCACTAAGACATTATGATTCAACACAAGGAATCTGAATAAATTACACCCTGGCCTCATTCAGTCATGATGTAGACTCAGAATGTTAATACTGAAAAGGAGACCATTCAGCTTTACCAGGGCAAACTATCAGTTTCAATTCCAGTCCATTTTCCATGGCCTTGACACTTTTCTGTTTTCCATCATCTACAGTGCATACCAGTCATTATTTTAGATAATTCTATCAAATCTCCCCTTTTCCCTCTCTTTCAGACCATAAATTGCCCCATGCACTCCAACATTTTTTAAATTGTAGACCCTCATCCTATGATACATGGTCATAAATATTTTTTTTCTGGAAAATCTCTAGTGTCTCTACATCCTACTTTTAAAACATAGTAAGAACCGAACACAATGTTGCAGTTGACACTTGGAGAATATTGTATAGACTTCCCTGTTTTTATGCTCTGTGCCTCTATTGATAAAGCCTAGAATTGCAAAATGCCTTGTGTATACTGTCTCAACCTGCCCTTCCACTTTCGAAGGTCATGTGCCCTCATAACCCCAATTACTTCAGTAACACAACTTCTTAGAACTGCTTTGTTTTTTAACACTTCACATTGTTCTTCCTACCAAAACGCAACACCGGAAGAAATTTTAATAGAAACCCAGTCACTAAAAGCAATTAAGTACTTCCTGTCTACTTTGTGTTAGATGTTAAATTGGTTCCAGGCATTTGTTCTGCACATATGATGGGTTTCTACAAGGAAGTATTCAGAGGCAAACAGTGGGAATATCATGCTGAAGCAGATTTTCACAAGGCACTCAATGCTTACTGGAGCACAACTTAGAGGAACCAGATGAATGCAGCTTGTCCATACAGCAGCTTCTACATTACCTCTTTATCCTTTCATCATTGATATTCCCTGACCGTTCCCCTACTTCACCTTCCCAGTGATCCTTTTCGCTCTTAATTTGAAATCATGAAACAATTGTGTTATTAACACTCATTTGTTGATTATGACTCCAAACTTTCCTGACCAGTTGTACACTCTCTCACCCAACAGGTCCATTTGGACCTTAAAATCACAATTCCTCCTCCTCAGACCATTAGCCTCTAACTGTGATCTACCTAAGTTCTTCCTCCAGTTGGACCATAAGACAAGAAGATATAGGAGCAGAATTAGGCCATTTGGCTCATTGAGTGCTCTCTGCCATTTCATCATGGCCGATCGATTTCCCTATCAACCCCAATCTCCTGCTTTCTCCCTGTATCTCTTCATGCCCTGAACAATCAAGAATCTATCAACCTCTGCCTTAAATATACATAAAGACTTGGCCTCCGCAGTCGCCTGTGGCAACGAAATCCCTAGATTCATCATTCTCTGGCTATAGAAATTTCTCTTCATTTCCATTCTAAAGGGACTCCCCTCTAACTTGAGGCTGTGTCCTCTGGTCCTAGACGCTCCCACCATAATAAACATCCTGTCCACATCCACTCTATCAAGACCTATCAAAATTTCAATTAACCATGCTATTGCCATTTTATCAAGTGCCTCCAAATACTCTAAAATCACATCCTTAACAATCCATTCCAATGTCTTCCCAGCCACTGAGCTTTGACTATCTGGTCTTTTAATTCCTTGCTTCTTCCTCTTTCCCTTCTTGAAGAGTACAGTGGCATTTGCAATTTTCCAGTCTTCCTGAACCATTCCAGAATCTAGTGATTCTTGAAAGATCATTTTTAATGCCTCCTCAGTCTCTTCAGCCACCTTTTTCAGAACCCTGGGGTGTACTTCATCTGATCCAAGTGACGTATCTGCCTTCAGACCTTACAGTTTTCCAAGAACCTTCTCCTAGTGATGGCAAATTCACCCCTGACATGCTGGAATTTCTGCCATATTGCTAGTGTCTTCCATGGTGAAGACTGATGCAAAACACTTATGCAGTTCGGTCGCCATTTCCTTGTCCCCCATTACTACCTCTCCAGCGTCATTTTCCAATGGTTCATCAATAATGGAATGAGTGGAATGATAGCTTCTATTGTTCTATATTATGCAATATCATTTCTATTTCACTCGTGTTTATAGGTAGTAGCTTCAGGTGTTTATAGGTAGTAGCTTCAGGGAGGTAGTTACGTCAAAGAAGCAGCACATAGGTAACTGGGTCACTGTCAGGCGAGAGAAGGGGAAAGGGCAGGCAGAGTAGGGTTCCCCTGTGGCCATTCTCCTCACAACAAGTATACAGATTTGGATACTGCTGGGGACGATGGCTTACCTGGGACAAGCTGCAGCAGCTGGATCTCTGGCACAGAGTCTGGTTCTGCAATGCAGAAGGGAGGGTGGAAGAAGAGGAGAGCGGTACTGATAGGGGATTCGATAGTTAGAGATACAGAAAGGAGGTTCTGTGGTCGTGACAGAGACTCCCGGATAGTTTGTTGCCTCCCGGGTGCCAGGGTCAGGGATGTCTCTGATCGCATGCACAGCATTCTGAAATGGGAGGGTGATCAGCCAGATGTCATGGTACACATCGGTACCAATGACGTACGAATAAAGAGTGAGGAGGTCCTGGAGAGTGAGTATAGAGAGCTTGGTAGGAAGTTAAAAAGCAGGACCTTGAGGGTGGTAATCTCAGGATTGCTACCTGTGCCACATGCCAGTGAGGGTAAGAATAGGATGCTCTGGCGGATGAACACGTGGTTGGGGAACTGGTGTAGGGGGCAGGGTGTAAGATTTCAGGATCATTGGGACTTCTTCTGGGGCAGGTGGGACCTGCACAAGAGAGACGGGTTACATCTGAACTACAAGGGGACCAATATCCTTGCAGGGAGGTTTGTTAGTGCTGTTGGGGAGGGTTTAAACTAGAATTGCAGGGGGATGGGAACCAAAGTGTCGGAGCAGATAGTGGAAATAATGATGTTAAAAGTTCAATAGACAATAGGTGCAGGAGTAGGCCATTCGACCCTTCAAGCCAGCACCGCCATTCACTGTGATCGTGGCTGATCATCCACAATCAGTATCCAGTTCCTGCCTTATCCCCATAACCTTTGATTCCACTATCTTTAAGAGCTCTAAGCATCTCTTTCTTGAAAACATCCAGAGACTTGGCCTCCACTGCCTTCTGGGGCAGAGCATTCCACATATCCACCACTCTCTCGGTGAAAAAGTTTTTCCTCAAATCCCTTCTAAATGGCCTACCCCTTATTCTTAAACTGTGGCCTTTGGTTCTGGACTCACCCATCAGCGGGAACATGCTTCCTGCCTCCAGCGTGTCCAATCCCTTCATAATCTTATATGTTTCAATCAAATCCCCTCGCATCCTCCTAAATTCCAGTGTATACAAGCCCAGTTGCTCCAATCTTTCAACATATGACAGTCCCGCCATCCCAGGAATTAAACTTGTGAACCTACGCTGCACTCCCTCAATAGCAAGAATGTCCTTCCTCAAATTTGGAGACCAAAACTGCACACAATACTCCAGGTGTGGTCTCACCAGGGCCCTGTACAACTGCAGAAGGACCTCTTTGCTCTTATACTCAATTCCCCTTGTTATGAAGGCCAGCATGCCATTAGCTTTCTTCACTGCCTGCTGTACCTGCATGCTTGCTTTCAGTGACTGATGTACAAGAACACCTAGATCTCATTGTACTTCCCCTTTTCCTAACTTGACTCCATTTAGATAATAATCTGCCTTCCTGTTCTTACCACCAAAGTGGATAACCTCACATTTATCCACATTAAACTGCATCTGCCATGCATCCGCCCACTCACCCAGCCTGTCCAAATCACCCTGCATTCTCATAACATCCTCCTCACATTTCACACTGCCACCCAGCTTTGTGTCATTGGCAAATTTGCTAATGTTACTTTTAATCCCTTCATCTAAATCATTAATGTATATTGTAAACAGCTGCGGTCCCAGCACTGAACCCTGCGATACCCCACTGGTCACCGCCTGCCATTCCGAAAGGGACTCGTTAATTGCTACTCTTTGTTTCCTGTCAGCCAGCCAATTTTCAATCCATGTCAGTACTCTGCCCCCAATACCATGTGCCCTAGTTTTGCCCACTAATCTCTTATGTGGGACTTCATGCAAAGTCACAAATGGAAGGGTTGTGTGTGGTGGTAATAATCTTCTGAGGTGTGTCTATTTCAATGCGAGGAGTATTGTGGGGAAGGCTGACGAGCTGAGGGCGTGGATTAACACATGGAATTACGACATTATAGCCATTAGTGAAACATGGCTACAGGAGGGGCAGGACTGGCAGCTTAGTGTTCCAGGGTTCTGATGTTTCAGATGTGATAGAGGCAAAGGAATGAAAGGTTGGGGGGGGCGTAGCATTGCTTGCCAGGGAAAATATTATAGCAGTGCTCAGGCAGGACAGATTAGAGGGCTTGTCTACTGAGTCCTTATGGGTGGAGCTGAGAAACAGGAAAGGTATGGCCACATTAGTGGGATTGTATTATAGACCACCCAATAGTCAGCGAGAATTAGAGGAGCAAATCTGCAGTGATAGCAGACAACTGCAGGAAACATAAAGTTGTGATAGTAGGGGGTTTTAATTTTCCACATATTGATTGGGATTCCAATACTGTTAAAGGTCTAGACGGGTTAGAGTTTGTAAAATGTGTTCAGGAAAGTTTTCTAAATCGATATATAGAGGTACCAACTACAGAGTATTCAATATTAGATCTCCTATTAGGAAATGAGTTAGGACAGGTGATGGAAGTGTGTGTAGGGGAACACTTTGGATCCAGTGATCATAACACCATTAGTTTCAACTTAATCATGGATAAAGATACATCTGGTCCTTGGGTTGAGGCTCTAAAAAGGAAAAAGGCCAAAACTGAAGAAATGAGAAAGGACCTAAGAAGCGTGGATTGGGACAGGTTGTTCTCTGGCAAGGATGTGATTGGTAAGTGGGAAGCCTTCAAAGGAGGAATTTTGAGAGTGCAGAATTTGTATGTTCCTGTCAGGATTAAAGGCAAAGTGAATAAGAATAAGGAACCTTGGTTCTCAAGGATATTGCAATTCTGAGAAAGAGGAGAGAGATGTATGACATGTATAGGAAACAGGGAGCAAATAAGGTGCTTGAGGAGTATAAAAAGTGCAACAAATACTTAAGAAAGAAATCAGGAGGGCTAAAAGAAGACATGAGTTTGCTTTGGCAGTCAAGGTGAAGGATAATCCAAAGAGCTTCTACAGGTATATTAAGAGCAAAAGGATAGTATGGGATAAAATTTGTCCTCTTGAAGATCAGAGTGGTCAGCTATGTATGGAACCAAAAGAAATGGGGGAGATCTTAAATGAGTTTTTTGCACCAGTGTTTACTAAGGAAACTGGCATGGAAATAAGGCAAACAAGTAGTGAGGTCATGGAACCTACACAGATTGAAGAGCAGGAGGTGCTTGCTATCTTGAGGCAAATCAGAGTAGATAAATTCTATTGTATTTATTTTCCTGTAAATGCCTGCAAGAAAGCAAATGTCATGTTAGTAAATGGTGACATATATATAATAAATTTACCTTGAATTTGAGAGGTTTATAATCAAAATTAAGGAATGGCTTGAGCTGGAGACATGGATGAAAAATCTGGGGAAACATTCCAGCCTCTGCTTTTTGTGCACCTGATTCTTCTTTCACAAGTTCAGTCTATCAGGAAGGCAACAATACCTTTACTGTGTAGTCCACTGATCAACATATCTGTTAAACAATACAGCTGTAGCTTCAGCTTTGAGATCTTATTTGTACTGCTGCTTGGAAAAAGATGAAAATTGAATTCTTCTGTTAATATATAAATAAGCACCAATTCCACCTGCTCAATTTTCATTGAAATTGACTCCATAATATGCCATACAGGATACTTTTAACAATTAATCAAATAATTTAAAAATGTAATCAATAGAAATGAGTATCAGCCAGCTTCTGTTATGGACAAGTCCCCAGCACCACCAGTCTGTTACCGAGAGGCTAAGGTAAAAATTTTGCCTGCATGTGTCCTATCATTTGTCTCATTGACTAACAGTGTAAAGAACAACTAGAAAGATTAGTTAATGATCTTTCTGGATCTATATGGGAATTAAGAAAAGGAACAATTTCCCCCAATCTATAGTCCATGTCTTTGCATGCTTCCAAAGCCATGAAAAGGATCCTTTGCTCTCATAAAATAAGAATTTAAAGAATTTTTCAAATGCCATAGAAAAATAAATGAAATGTCAATAAAGGACAGGTATTGAAAACTTTACATGGTTAATGATTAAAATTGGCATAAGCTTCAAGGATTGAGAAATTGATTGGGTTTGCAGAAAAGTCTATATTTGATAACTCCAAAGGAAGCTGAACTCAGCTATGTGAAGCAAGGAATTATCTGCATTTAACCAACTTCATTAGTTTCATATCTGCCTCACGCTGCCCCTTGAATCTTGGATACACAGCATCTGTTTAAGATCTGGAATTGCATTCCATCTATCTGTGGCATTTTGCTATCATACACCATGTTAACTCACTTGGTAGACTGCACTGTGTAGTAAATAGTTCTCTGTCGGTATCCAGTCGGTGTACCAAACACCAGTCATTTCATTTTGCAAATATTGGTTTCTTTAAGTAGTATTGTCAAAGTTTTCATCTAAGAAGTTCTTGTTGGCTTAGTTCATATGTTTGTTCCCTCTTTTTTTTTGCAGGTGTTGATATGAATGTAATTCTTCCTCCTAAACCCATCATTCCTACCGGGGCATAGGCTGCCAAATGCAGCTCGCCAGTGTCCTCAGACCCGGGCTGAAGGTTGATTGGCTCTGTAGCTTCCGCTTTCACCATACAACTTCAGGTGAAGCTCCTTCCTCTCCCAGGGATGAGGTCTTTGGTGTTTCTAGCCCCATGCCCAAACCTCCTCCTCTCACAGCCAGGCTTGATGCCATCCATGCTGGAGTTGATATGAATGTAATGCAGATTAAATAATATTTGCTTCTCTGCTGGAATTGGGGCAAGGAATTTGTTAATCTGATATGCAATACAAATCACAGAGTTTTTGGACCAATATTTCTACTTGAGGGGAAATAAAACTTTAAAATTTCACGACTTTGTTAGAATAAAAGCTTGGGAAAAAGCCAATCTAATCATTATGTGGCATTAAATGAACAGAAGAGAAAAGTTAAAAATCCATTGAAATCAAACTCAGAGAATGAAGTAATAAACTGAATACATGGCCAGAAGCTACATGGCATTTGGAATGGAATAATGTAAATTAACTCGCTCATATATGGTTCAATTTTGAGTAAATTTTTTTGCTCCAGGCAAGAGATAACATTGTTTGGGGATTAGAATAATGTTATTGCTTCAGTCATATGGAATATCTTACAGTCATATCATCACAAAATCAATATCCCATTAACCTGTGTGACAGAAACTACTTCTCCCCATTTTGTTCACCGCACATGTTAAAGTGACAGGTGTTAGTAAATTTACACATCATCAAGGCCGTTGATAGGAATTGCCACATATAAATAAAAGTATGTGAGCATGTCTACGATTGAAATTATCCGCTTATTACATTGCATAAACCCCTTAAGAAAAGGCTGGTTATGTGATGAGAGACCCTGATGAAGATGGTTGGACCCAAGTGCTGGAGTATCCGAGATGTGAATTGAGGCATGATGCGAGACTGAAACGAGAACATAATACTAAACTAGATGATAATCCAAGTAGAACCAATGATTGAGCACTGAATCCCCATTCAGGTGCTCCTTAAATTTTGAATCCTGGCACCAAAACATGGCTGCCATTTAGCGAGATGGCCCTGAATCCTTAAAGGAACCAGCTATTCATATTCCGGGGAGTTAGAGAGTCCAAACCCTGAGAGCTGGGGCAGCTGGGTACATCTCATAAGAGGTTAATTGAGCAAAATATGAATAAATAATCACAAAATAAAGAGAATATGACAAAACAATGTAAGCAACAGGTCATTTAGGAGAAAAGCCTGATCAGTTTTTTCAATTTTATGTTAACAATACTGAAATCGGAGCTGTAAATTTATTAAAGGATTAATCACTAGATAGAAAGGATTGATTGAAAGTTAATATCGGCTTTAGCACCACAGATAAACGATAATGGAGTACCTATATTACTTAGTGGTCCATTTTGCCTTGACATTTGAATGTTCCACAAATCAAATTCCATCCTGGGCTTGTATCTCTGTGACCTCCAGACATAGAGTACATCCATCACATCTTTGCATCTTTCCGATTCTGGACTCTTGCACATCCTAATTTCCTAGCCCAGAATCACTGGCAATTGTATGACCTAATGTTTAGTTACACTCAGTAATGAAGCTTCTAGTCTACTTCACACTCTCTATTGGCCCCATAATCACAATGGCTGATGAATATCCAAAGTTAGAGAGACCATCGTGATTGAGTATGCTTGCAAACTGCTCACCCAACACCCTGGCAACCAGTGCGCACACCAGCTGACCCACCTCAAGCAAGAGCTGAGAACCAGGATCCACGACAACGAAGTGTTCCTCCAACCAATCCTAATCTATGTAGACTGGCCATATACAAACTGAAGAGATCTTGGTACTTTGATTCTCCAATTTCACTTCAACTATATACTTATAATTATTAATTGACGTATACCTTTTTAATTGGTGGGCACAAAGCAGCACTCAGAGCATTGCTGCTCATATCCAGCAATTGAAAAGCTATAAACCCATAAATATATGGATATAAAGGTTTAAGTCCTGTGAAATCAACAGAAAGACCATCAACCGTCATTAAATATATAATTATCTATCGATAAGCAGTCAGACTGTCCATCAGACTTAAAATCAAGACTACCATTATACAGTGGTTTACTGAAGGGCTGCCTTGGGATTAGAATTAAGTATACAAGCTGTCTCCAAGCAGGTGCCTGGTTCACCACCCTTACCACTGCAACACTCTATTGCTGACGGCTGTGTCGGGCCTCAAAGAGCAGTGACAGAGTGACAACCTGGGGCAAGGCTGAAAGTGAGAAGCTATGGGCAGACTCGGAGGCTTGCAAAAGGAAGCAAGGAGCCTGGGAAAAGGGGTGACAAAGTGGGAGAAAGGTGATGGGGGGGGGGGATGGTGGAGAAAAGAGCAGTAAAGAGCCTGGAGAATAGAATGTGGAGCTGGAGCAAAGGCGGCCGGAGTCAGAGAAGAGGCGAGATAAGCCTGGGAGGAGGAATCCAGAGTCTTTGGATGTGTGTGAAAATCAGGGAAATAGGGATGACGAGCTTGGAAAGAGCAACGAGGATCTGGAAGAGAAGAGGTCCAAAGGAGGGTCAATGGGTCTGGGTAAAATAACAGGTTGGCATGGACTAGATGGACTGAAGGGTCTCCCTCTTCGCTGCAGTGCTCTATCTCTCGACGGCTTGGGAGAGGAGCATGAACCAGGTGGAGAGGAGTGTAAAGGCTGTGGGTTGGAATGAGGAATGAGCACCTTTTGGATTGAAACGAGCAGCCTGTAAAACAAAAGGAAGGAGAATCAATAGAGGAGGCAGGGAGCCCAAAGAGAGGAACCTGGAGGAGTATGACAATGGGAGGGAGAGACTGGGGTAGAAGCTAAAAATGTGGAGGGTGTGGTAGGGAAGAGTGAAGCTCATATGAATGAGAAGCTTGGAGTGAGGAATCTGGGGAGGCAGCTATAGGTTTAATCGGAACTCACCCTCCACCTTCTCTAGTTACTGGTGGCCAAACCAATCCAGGATGAATAGTTCCTGTAATACTTCATGAAGGACTGGATTTGGTTCAGACTTTGACAATGCTGCAGCCCCAGAAAAGCACTTCTACAATGCCCTGAAGCTTCTGTCCAACGCAAAACCAATGAGCTGACAATGTGTGCAAATCAAGCTCGCTTTCAATACAAGAAGTCAAAGCTGGTATCTGATCTGAACTCCAAGCTTGAGAAGCTGGGCCAATGCTGCATGTGCCTCTCACAAGTCATCTCCTTTCTTTTCCTCCCCCACACACTCATAAAAGCTGACTCTCTGTTAAAGCAGAGCATAATACATCTGAGCAAGTAATTTTTCCCAACCAATACGTTTCACTTCTGCATTTCACTATTAATTCCTCAAACTTTACCTATTAAAGTTTAACCTTAACTATTGGCTGTCATCTTTCAGTTATTAACATGCTTGTAAAGATGCTATGAATTGTGCAATTAGCATTGTGTAATTATCTCCTGCACTCTATACATAATTAACCTCGTGAATCTTTCCTGACGCTAAAAATTGCTAAACTGGATTTTTTCTGCCCTACCCAATGCTTCTACTTAGCTACCAGAAATGCGTGTACATTGTTTTATATTTTTTGGTGTTATTCATTCATATTATTCTCTGAGATTATTCATGTGGCTTTGAATAGTCTCACAACTGGCTTGTTGCAATGTTTAACTGTGTTCAATAATTTAGTCTGATGTAGTTATAACTTGATGTAAGAAAGCAGTTATTTGAACTGATGTGCATTTGATGCATGGTAAAATATGATGAGAGGATCATTTTAACCATATTTGCAATGTTAAAAGGTTGATGGTTGGATTAGCTATTTGCCAGATGATGACCCTACAGTCATTCACAGAATAGTTACAGCTCAGCAAAAGATCACTCAGCCCATTAAATCAGGAAAAGCTCTTATAAAAACAGTCCATTTAGTCTTACGACTTGTAAATTCTTTCCTTTCAGTTAGTTACCCAGCTCCATATGGACAGAAAATTGAAGCTCCCTGAGAATCTATACTGTCAAAAATCATTTCACCTTAATTCAGTCGCATGTGAGCCAAGACCCTTCAGCAGGACAAACAAGAGAAAATCTCCAGATGCTGGAAATCCAAGCAACACACACAAAATGCTGGAGGAACTCAGCAGGCCAGACAGCATCTGTGGAAAAAATTTCGGGCTGAGACCCTGCAGCAGGACTGGAGAAAAAAGAGTGGGGGGAGGGGAGGGAGAAACACAAGATGATGGGTGAAACTGGGAGGGGGAAAGGTGAAGTAAAGAGCTGGGAAGTTGATTGGTGAAAGAAATACAGGGCTAGAGAAGGGGAAGTCTGATAGAAGGGGACAGAAGGCCATGGAAGAAAAAAAAAGGGGGAGGAGTACCAGAGGGAAGCAATGGGCAGGCAAGGAGATAAGATGAGAGAGGGAGAAGGGGATGGGAAATACGAAGGGGGGGGGGAGCATTACCAGAAGTTTGAGAAATCGATGCTCATACCATCAGGTTGGGAGCTACACAAACAGAATATAAGGTGTTGTTCCTACAACCTGAGTATGGCCTCATTGCAACAGTAGAGGAGGCCGTGGATTGATATATCAGAATGGGAATGTGAAGTGGAATTAAAATGAGTGGCCACTAGGAGATCCCGCTTCTTCTGGCAGACGGAGGGTGGATGCATGCCTGTACTCCTTTCCATAGATGCTACCTGGCCTGCTGAGTTCCTCCAGCATTTGGTGTGTGTTAATCAGATTTCCAGCATCCGCAGATTTTCTTTTGTTTGTGATTGGATCACCCTAATTCACATTTGGTTCTTTTGCCAATCACCATTCCACACTCACAAACAAGCAGCATCTCTGGGAAGAAAGGAATTGTTGATGAACACTATATCGGAAGTGCTGATGCAGGGTTTGAACTGGGAATGATGATAATTCCATTCCTCATACAAATGGTTCAGGACCTGGTCTTTTCCTCCAGCAGGTAGTTTGTTGTTCCGGACTCCAGCATCTGCAGTCTCTTGTGTCTCCACCGTTCCAAGGCTCCTAGTTCTGGATTGTTCCACCTGAGGAAAGAGTTCCTCTCTATACACCCTTCATGAATGTTATCATGAAGGATAGAACTTCTGTCCTTCAGAGATACTCCAGAGTTTCTCTCTACATACCCTTCTGTATATTAGAGTTTATATACCATAGTTCACATGCCCTATATTACAGTTTATATACCATAGTTTATATGCCCTATATTAGAGTTTATATACCATAGTTTATATGCCCTATATTAGAGTTTATATACCATAGTTTATATGTCCTATATTGGAATTCATATGTTCTTTCCCCCCTCTATTTATTAGAGTTTCTCTCCATATATCCTTCATGATTTTTATCACCTCCATCAGATTCCCTCACATTCTTCCATTCATTTACATAACTATAATGTCATATTCCTGAATTAATTTTTAAAAATCCCTCCCACGGCATCTCAAAACATTTTTGAATGTTTCCAAAATTATATAATATTCCACAGTCAAACCAATGTTTGAAAATTTCACCTCAGCTTCTTCAATCCCACAGATTACATATGTCTCTATAAAACTCAGGATCCTGTGTGCTTTTTAATCCCAACCTATTCTATGACCTCCAATAAAGGTTGCACATTAGATTAGATCAAATTAGATTCAATTTTATTGTCATTGTGCTGAGTCAGATACAAAGCCAATGAAATGCATTTAGCATCTGACCAGAAATGCAAAGAATAGTGTTATTTACAAAATAACTGCGAATAAAAAAAAGTGCTACAGCACACAAATATAAAAGTACTGAGATAGTACAATACGGATACAATACTGCTTAGTGCTGTGATGAGAGGTTCAGCAGGGTCATAGCCTCAGGGAAGAAGCTCTTCCTGTGCCTACTGGTGCGGGAGCGGAGGCTCCTGTAGCGCCTACCGGATGGGAGAAGAGTAAAAAGTCCATGGTTAGGGTGAGATGCATCCCTGATAATGCTTTTCACCCTGTCCAGGCAGTGTTTATGGTAGATGTTCTCAATGGTGGGCAATTGGGCAATTGGTAGTTATCTTCTGTATCTAATAAAGTGGCCACTGGGTGTGTGTGTTTGTGGTCTTCTGCTGCTGTAGCCCATCCACTTCAAGGTTCAATGTATTCTGCATTTAGAGATGCTCTTCTACATGCCACTGTTGTAACATATGATTACGCAAGTTAATGACGGCTTCCTGTCGGCTTGAAACACTCTGGCCATTCTCCTCTGACCTCTTTCACTAACAAGGCATTTTCACCCACAGAACTGCCACTCACTGGATTTTTTTTGTTTTTCGCACCACTCTCTGTAAATTCTAGAGAATGATGTGCGTGAAAAGCCCAAAAGATCAGTAGTTTCTGAGATACTCAAACCACCCATTCTGGCACCAACAATCATTCCACGGTCAAGGTCACTTAGATCACATTTCTTCCCCTTTCTGATGTTCTGAACAACAAATGAACCTCTTGACCATGTCTGCTTGCTTTTATGCAATGAATTGCTGCTAGATGATTGGCTAATTAGATACTTGGATTTACAGGTATACAGGTGTACCTAATAAAGTAGCCAGTGAGTGCAGAACCCCAGATCACGATGTCCTTATCTGTAGAATTTTATATATTTTACAACCTTGACATCTAGTTTATGTCACGTTCCCATTCAAAAAGCTACACCATCTTTCTCTGCATTAAATGTAACCTTCCACCCGACCATTCAGTCTTTATCTCCCTGTTACTATCCTCTTTATATTTCACTGCGTTTCCAAATTAATATCATCTCTAAATATGTAAACTTTACACTGTGCATCCATTAATATGCATTACAAAAAGTAGCATTCCAATTACAGGTCCCTGGAAGTACATTTTGTCTTCCTTCAGTTGGAACAGCAATCTTTCATTACTACAATCTGGCATCTACAGTTTTATTGATTTTTGTCTTTCATTATTCCTTAGTTTCCTGTTTCTTGGCCGTGTGGACGTACTGATTAGGAGTTTGGCACTCAGCCCCTTTGGACAGTTGATCCTACTGTAACCTTGTCTCTGCACGCTATTTAACCCTACTAATTCTTCATCCTGTTGTTCCTCAGCAATCTATTTCTGCCTTAAAAATATTCAAAAATTCTGCTTCTACTGTCTTTTGAGGGAGAGAGTGCCAAAGGCTCATGAAAATTTTCATCACTTCACTGTCATAGGGGGTAAACAAAGTCCCAAATTTCCAGATTCTTCCACTACAGAAAACATCCTCTTCACATCCACCTTTAGGATCTTGTGTTTCAGTCAAATCCCCTCTCAGAAATGCCAGTGGATACAGGCCAAACCTGTCCAACCTTTCCCCATGAAGTTGTTTCCTCTATAGTGGGGGAGTCTAGGACCAGAGGGGATAAGCTCAGAATAGAGGGACATCCATTTAGAATGAGGTAGAGTTTCTTCAGCCAGAGGGTGGTGAATCTGTAGAATTTACTGCCACAGACGTCTGTGGAGACAAGGTCATTGGGTATATTTAAAGTGAAAGTTGATAAGTTCTTGATTAGTAAATGGCATCAAAGGTTACAGGGAGAAGGCAAGAGAATTGTGTTGAGAGGGATAATAAATCAGCAATGATAGAGTAGACTGGCCTAATTCTGCTCCTATGTCTTATGGACAACCCATTAATTCCAGGCATCGGTTTCCTCTCAACTGATTTGAATATATTAACATCCTTCCTTATATAAGGAGATGAATACTGTACACAGTACACCACAAGAGCTCTTGTCAATACCCCACTGATGTATAACCCTCTACTTTAGTATTCAGTTCCTCTGTCAATAGACAATAGCTTTCTATTAAGCTTTCCTGAGGACTTGCTGTACCTGTATAGTGGCATACTGAACATTCAGAGCTCTTCAATCCCTCAAGATTTTGATAAAATAGAACTCGCAGGAGGTTTGTTCCCTCTGCTTTCGCCCTAGGGCACGCTTCACAGAACCATTAGGAAGGTATACTACAGACTTAGATGGCACATACTCTTAGCCAAGTATCTGTTTATTGGATATTTAGCTCTGTAGTTTGTATAACTTAAGGGGACATAGATGTTTGGTCAAATCTTTTACTCTTTGTAAATAAGTGATTAAAATGCTTGTTCATAGTCAGTGTTTTCCGTCTTGCTCACCAAACCCGAGAACCTGCTTCTATATTACACCTTGGTAAAAACTGATAAGTTGCACTTATTTCAAAATGGGAAGATGTTGAATGAGCAGCCAATGCAATACTGCCTGCTTCACTCTATTACAGTGATATGATGAGGTGGGCAAGTATCGATACATCATTGCCTTATATTTATGAAATTGTCATTATCCTTTTGGATTTTCTCACAAACTGTTGATCTAAAATTTATGATTTCTGGGAAATGGCACAACATAATATGATGATGCATTTACCATATTTTCACAGAAGGTTGTCCTCAGCATTGGATTTCAACATTTAGGAGAAATTTGGAGAGGTACATGGATGGGTGGGATATGGAGGGCTATGGTCCGGGTGCAGGTAGATGGGACAAGACAGAATTGTAGTTCTGCACAGACTAGATGGGCAGAAGGGCCTGTCTCTGTGTGGTAGTATTCTGACTCTATCTCCCATCAATCAATACTAGGCTAATTAACCTAGCAACCTGCACATCTTTGACGTGGGAAGAAAGCAGAATATCCAGAGGGTTCCCACGAGGGTACAAGAAGGATGTGCAACTTCACCCAGTGAGTATGCAAGGTCAGGAGTGAACCCAGGTCCCTGGTACTGTTAAACCGTGGCTCTACTGGCTGCACCACTGGGACATGCAGCATTCATCAGATTGTAGGACTGGACTTATTTTGAATAATGAATATGCTTGCATGGAGGTCAAGATAGTCAAAACATTCTGTGTAAATCCATTAATAGAATTATAGGTGGCTTTGTTCTATTTTGTAATTACAAAATTCCTATAACAATACACAAAGGAAAAGATGGAAGCTCACTTAAAGGATTTTCAATGTTGTTCACACTGAAGGCCCAAGACAGAACTTTGTTGTCTGATATGCAGTCTCACAGGCTTGGTTGTTTGGCATAATTAGTCTCCAGTGTTATGAATGGAATTTGTAAAACTATAGAGTAAGCAATGCCAAGAGCACCTCACTAGGAAGGTTTGAAAATCATTTAACTTGAAAGTAGCTGAATGTACTCTTTTATTAAAGATATCAACCTTATAATCAGTGAATATAAATAATGTGACACAAAGGTCACCATTAAATTGTAGTTAAATCGGCAAAAACAAAGTTATTTTGTTTATTAGATATGGATAGCTCTTAACTTTGTTTGCCTAAACACATGAGATTGGGGAAAGGTTTCAAATTCAGAATAAAGCAGAGGGTGGAGAGTAGCATACATCAAAGTTGCTGGTGAACGCAGCAGGCCAAGCAGCATCTATAGGAAGAGGCGCAGTCGACGTTTCAGGCCGAGACCCTTCGTCAGGACTAACTGAAGGAAGAGTGAGTAAGGGATTTGAAAGCTGGAGGGGGAGGGGGAGATGCAAAATGATAGGAGAAGACAGGAGGGGGAGGGATGGAGCCGAGAGCTGGACAGGTGATAGGCAAAAGGGGATATGAGAGGATCATGGGACAGGAGGTCCGGGAAGAAGGACGGGGGGGGGTGACCCAGAGGATGGGCAAGAGGCATACTAAGAGGGACAGAGGGAGAAAAAGGAGAGCGAGAGAAAGAATGTGTGCATAAAAATGAGTAACAGATGGGGTACGAGGGGGAGGTGGGGCCTCAGCGGAAGCCAGAGAAGTCAATGCTCACGCCATCAGGTTGGAGGCTACCCAGACGGAATATAAGGTGTTGTTCCTCCAACCTGAGTGCGGCTTCATCTCCACAGCAGAGGAGGCCGTGGACAGACACGTCAGAATGGGAATGGAACGCGGAATTAAAATGTGTGGCCACTGGGAGATCCTGCTTTCTCTGGCGGACAGAGCGTAGATGTTCAGCAAAGCGGTCTCCCAGTCTGCGTCGGGTCTCACCAATATATAAAAGGCCACATCGGGAGCACCGGACGCAGTATATCACCCCAGTCGACTCACAGGCGAAGTGATGCCTCACCTGGAAGGACTGTTTGGGGCCCTGAATGGTGGTAAGGGAGGAAGTGTAAGGGCATGTGTAGCACCTGTTCCACTTACACGGATAAGGGCCAGGAGGGAGATCAGTGGGGAGGGATGGGGGGGACGAATGGACAAGAGAGTTGTGTAGGGAGCGATCCCTGTGGAATGCAGAGAGAGGGGGGGAGGGAAAGATGTGCTTAGTGGTGGGATCCCGTTGGAGGTGGCGGAAGTTACGGAGAATAATATGTTGGACCTGGAGGCTGGTGGGGTGGTAGGTGAGGACCAGGGGAACCCTATTCCTAGTGGGGTGGTGGGAGGATGGAGTGAGAGCAGATGTACGTGAAATGGGGGGGATGCGTTTAAGAGCAGAGTTGATAGTGGAGGAAGGGAAGCCCCTTTCTTTAAAAAATGAAGACATCTCCCTCGTCCTAGAATGAAAAGCCTCATCCTGAGAGCAGATGTGGCGGAGATGGAGGAATTGCGAGAAGGGGATGGCGTTTTTGCAAGAGACAGGGTGAGAAGAGGAATAGTCCAGATAGCTGTGAGAGTCAGTAGGCTTATAGTAGACATCAGAGGATAAGCTGTCTCCAGAGACAGAGACAGAAAGATCTAGAAAGGGGAGGGAGGTGTCGGAAATGGACCAGGTAAACTTGAGGGCAGGGTGAAAGTTGGAGGCAAAGTTAATAAAGTCAACAAGTTCTGCATGCGTGCAGGAAGCAGCGCCAATGCAGTCGTCGATGTAGCAAAGGAAAAGTGGGGGACAGATACCAGAATAGGCACGGAACATAGATAGTTCCACAAACCCAACAAAAAGGCAGGCATAGCTAGGACCCATACGGGTGCCCATAGCTACACCTTTAGTTTGGAGGAAATGGGAGGAGCAAAAGGAGAAATTATTAAGAGTAAGGACTAATTCCGCTAGACGGAGCAGAGTGGTGGTAAAGGGGAACTGATTAGGTCTGGAATCCAAAAAGAGGCGTAGAGCTTTGAGACCTTCCTGATGGGGGATGGAAGTATATAAGGTGGAGAGCAGTATTGTTACATTTACCTTTCTTCTAAGGTCATTCAACTTTTGGCAGCATCATTGGCACATCCCAAGTGACAAATTCTTTCCATTAACCTCCACTATGACCTCTACTCATTGGCACTAGAATTTGTCATGGACTACTGATCAAGGGATGATGAAAGAGTCAGTCAGTTTTAGTGACGGGGTATTGCTTGAATAGGACAACCAAGCTGATAGCCCATTGGTGATATTCAGTGTCAGGGGCTTCTCCCCATTCAGCAGTGGAGAAACTGACCATCAAACTTCAACAATACTGAAATTTTGTAAGTGCAGACAGCAGCATTAGGTGAAACTAAAAAGCTCAAAACTCCATGAAAGGGTCAGGAAAACTGTGTTATCCAAAAACGGGAATGGGTAAACACCAGTGATACATCACCATATTTATCCTCAATGAATTACCACCATTTTCCACATTTGCCCAGTGCCATATTAGAGAAGTACCTTTGGGCTGAGCCCAAGCTGGGAGTTACTCCTGCATTGTCAATGGTAGCAGGCATCACCGGGCCAACCTCATATTCATCCTCCCTTTTCCTTCTGATTTCTACTTGTCCTGCCCATTCTGCATGACAAACTGTAGTTACCGATACCAAGCTTTAGCACAACTCGAGCACTGAGTCAAGCAGGGTCTGGTTGAACCGTTTACTGTTTCAATCCCCATGCGCTTAAGTACCCGCTCTCAGCATCCCCCGCTCTTTGCGGGGCGGAAGTGACATCGGCTTCCGGGCCGAGGTCTGCCCTGCACTCAGAGCCCTCTCGGTTGCCGCTGGCTGCTGACTCGCCCGCAACTGCTGGAGCCGATTCGCTTGCCGCGTGGGCGAGCCGCCACATTGAGTTGCTTTCTTTTAACTTTGGGTGGTTTAAAGTGGCAGCACTTATACCACAGGAGGAGGCAACTCATCCAAAGGACATTGTCACAGATTTTGAAATCACACATCCTGTAGATTCTTTAGTTGTTTTGTGCAGTAACTTTCAAACTTTTTCCCCAGTCAACCCACTTTGCCCACATGACCCAAAAATAGCAGCAAACAAGCCTTCCTGTCTGTGGCTCAGCCTTTATTCAGAGGAATGAAGAATATGACCTTTTTTTAAAATATTGTCATTACCAGAGTTCATGTCCTCTACTTTAATGTCACTGTCCAAGAGAGAGGGAGTACAAGCACCCTCTCAGTAGACACAGGCAGGGTGTAAAGGGACTGGACTAGGGGACTGGATAATTTCAGCTGAGGAGAAGCGATACCATTTTGCTGCTGGAGGCCCTGAACTGGACTCAGAGGCCGAGGCTATGAAGGACAACTGTCATTTTACACCAGGCAATGATACATGGACTCTGCGGTCCACTGATGGACTAATATATAATGGGCTTTGCAACTCATGTTGCGCCTGACTAGGAATCTATCTAACATGGACTGAGCCATCAGAACCATCCTTTTGTGGGGAAGCTCTTCATGACTGCAGACTGCACAGCTAGTGTAGAAGCTGAGATGTCTTGAATGAGGGTCAGCAGTGATACAGATCTCCAAAACTTCACCTCGATCTTGCACTCTGTTATCATGCAGACTCTGGAGCAGAGTGGTCTTCCCTTGACCATCTGCTATCCATTCACAGCAATAAATCACTGCGAGTCTGCTAGGGTCATCGAAGGCCCAAAGTCACCGTGTCCACATCGGAGTCTGAATCCAGGCCTGCCGGAGGCTGGAAGCTGAACAATACGGACAATGTTGGAGGACTGTATACGGGCGTGGGTGAGAGGGAGGGATGGGGATTCTTTTGTTGCTCTTTGTGTTGTGTTGATCTGCCGAGCAATGTGGACATGCTCTGTACACTGAAGCTGGAATGTGTTGCAACACTTGCGGGCTGCCCCCAGCACGCCCTTGGGTGTGTTGGTTGTCAATGCAAATGACACATTTAATTGTATATTTCGATGTGCACATGTGATAATTAAACTTGAATTCTGAAATGTCTGTTTGCCAACTCTCCCTAACAATACGTGCTGAGTGCATCCAGGAGCTAATATTTATTCTCAACACACATTCTCAACGGAAACTCAACAGCCTACGGGAAAAATGTGATCTGGAAGTATTGTTGTTCAATTGTTTAGTCGAGTCCGACTCTTTGTGACCTCATGGACGAATGAGTCCATGACAAGACACGGAAGTAGATTAGCAGATTGCCAGGCCTTTCCCCCGCACAGATACTGCTGTTGCTCAGGTTGGGGACCCGGCTGGGTTTGAACTTGGGACCATCTGCCTTGAAGTCCAGTGCTGATACCACTACACCACCAGCTGGCCCTCTGGAATTACTGGAATAAGCTAAATTCTCACAGAAGACAGGTACAAACGAAATGACATTCATGTTTTTATTAAATTAATTAATTTATTTATTTATTGAGGTACAGCACAGAATAGACACTTGGAGCTGTGCCACCCCCCCCCCACCCCCGATTTAACGCTAGCCTAATCACAGGAGAATTTACACTGACTAATTAACCTACCAGCAGTACGTCTTTGGATTGTGGGAGGAAACACACAAAGTCATGGAAAGAACATACAAACTCCAGCCGGAATTTGATGTTGATGATGAGGTGAGGGTAAAATATACATAATTACTGCCACAAGGTAAGTGAAGAGATTCAGATTCATACAGTGAAAGATACAATTAAATTATATGTATTAATAACCACGACACACCTAAGGATATGCTAGGGGAAGCCAGCAAGTGCCATGACATACTCAGGTACCAACAAAGCATACCTACAGAACACACAACAAAATGAAACATGACCAGAAACAACAGAACAACAACAAAATAGCCCCTTTCTCCTTTCTTCTTTCCCACCCATACACACGGATAGTCCTCCAGACCTCCAGGCTTCAACCACTGGGTTAAGATTTCCGGAATTCCAATCAACCTTCACGCTTCTAACTTCAGTATCAGCCCTAGACTAACTGATGACGGATCCTGCGGCTTGAATTCCAACTGAGAGCCTCATGCCTCCTGCTCGCTCAGACATACGTCAACCTGGAACAGAAAGACAACCATTGATGTCCTTTGGGCCACTGAGCTTCAAGCATGAAGCAGAGGTCTGGACTCCAGATGTCTTTCATCTTGTGTTCACATCACTGGTCGTCAAACACAGAGCACGGAACCGAAGCTTGACTTCTAATTCCTCTACATTCTTGTTCCTAAACCCTAACCTGACCTCTAACTCCCCACATCACACCCCCTAAACGCTAACCTGAGCCCTGACTCCCCTCTCGAATCCCCAAAAAAACATCTCTAGGAATTTGAAAACCAACTCAGTCTGAGTCACGATGTTGGTACAGACCGCAGCTCAGCACCATCTTGACAACTGACGACAATGAAAACAAGGGTGATAAGGATTGTGGAAATGCCAGGTTTTTGAGGAAAGAAGCATTCTTGGAGAACTTACTAACAGATTTCTGGCATTTAGGGATTACTATGTGGATTCCATAGAGAGCTAGGAGAGGAAGTGAGCAATTGAAAGCTGAAGGAGACTGCTCAGTTTATAGTCAGGCATTGCTGTGTTTGCTGCTGATATCATGACAATGATTAACTGGTCCATGCAGATCCACAGGAGGATATTTAGATTTCTGTCCCCATCCTTTATCTAACATTGAAAAATGTGTTTGCTTTTCCGTGACACACAGGAGACTACAAACGCTTGACCTGATACCCTGAAGAACAGTTTTAGTTCCTTAGAGGCAAAATACAAATGCCAGGAATTTTTGGCTAGAATGCAGTTCTGACAGGACTAGTTCTGAACTACATACCATCCTCACCACATTCTACAGAGGTTGTATTGAGAGCATCCTGAGCAGTTGCATCACTGCCTGGTTCGGGAATTGTACCATCTCAGATTGCAAGGCCCTGCAGCGGATAGTGAGGTCAGCTGAGAAGATCATCAGGGTCTCTCTTCTCGCCATTACAGACATTTACACTACACGCTGCACCCGCAAAGCCAACAGCATTGTGAAGGACCCCACAATATAATGGGGCATAAAATGATAATAAATGACAATAATATGACAATAAAAAGCGACTTGGCTTGATAAAGGGAAGGTTAAAATTAATATAGCAACTTTCAAAGCTTCAGGGCAGTCTGAAGTACCTTACAGCCAATGAGATTATTAAAGCATGTAGTCACTGTTGTAATCCAGTAAAATTCAGCTGCACTACATACATCATCAGTGTAGTTATGACTGTCATATTTAATAAAGTCTATCGAGACAGAATTATTTTCCAGGAAACGGGGAACAATCCTTGTCCTTCTTCAAAAATGTTTCGCACAACTTGCACATTGGTTGTTCGTGTGTGGTTTTTCATTGATTCTATTATGTTCCTTTTCTATCTACTCAGCTTAGCATATGGTGACATATACATACTTAGGTAATAAGTTTACTTTGAACTTTGAACCTCTTACGTCTACCTGTAAGATAAGACAAGAGTTCAGCCTGGTGTCACACTCAAAACAATGGTACCTTTAACGTAAGAGTAGAATTCTCAAACATCTTCAGTAGCATTAACCTAGATTCTTATGCTCAGATCTCCTGGGGCAAGGTTTGAACCTTTTGATTCAGAGGCTAGGGCGCTACAGATAGAGCACAATGGCAGAGCAGCATGGATTTGAAGAAAATATCTTTGTTTAGAAGCATCTCTGTTTAATACGAGTAAAGAAACCATCGGTTTCAAGTGCACATTCAAACACTTTGCTCAACTACACTTTAAAAATCCTCACGGACCCACTGAGAGATGTGTCATTCAGAGGAAGATACTAGGATAAGCTAAAAATATTTGTGGCCATGTATCAAGTATTTATATCTGCAACAGACATCAAAGCAAATATACATATGCTACTTGCCAACTGAAGGCAGTAAAATGCGTGTTTACTTGAGCTACACAAAAAACGGATGGCACAGGTTTTTGTTACGTCTGCTTGCATATAAATTTACCATCTGATGCAAATAGAGCACTTAGAAGATAGTGACGACTTAACACCATTTTCCTACGTGCAAGGGTTCCTTGCATAGATTGCATAATATTAATCATGGAAATGAGGTAATCTAATCTTTTGAGGGAAAGAACCAAAACCAGATAAAAAGTTTATTTAAGGAAAATATTACACTCTTTGTCTCATTCTGGAACCCACCCGCAGCAGTCCCCTGTGGATGAGCCCGATATTCAACGTGCCAGATGCAATCATTTTGCATCCAGAAATGATATTTTCTGTAACTTGGGAAAGCATTGCATTAAGTTACCCACACACTGTAAGAAGGAGTTTCAAAAAATTATTGGATTGCAGTTTCGTTCATTGACTTAGGATGAGTTTTCCAATTGTGAATATTTTCCATTTTCCACATTCCCCTGTCAAACAGGAACTGAAAGTTTATAGTGGGGATCTCGGGCTCTGATTTCATTGACTTCCATGGGAACCATGGGAGGACATTGAGAAGACATGTCAAAGGGGCAGAAACATGGGCCTGAGCTTGTCAGTCTAGGGTTGCTAGGGGTACGAGGGGAAAGCCAAACAAAACTACTCCATCCACCACCCCAGTAGTTCCTTGTTGGGTTATATTTACAGCACTTTAAAACAAAATACAGTGGACTTCAGTAAATTGGGACATACCAGGATTAGTATATTATGGCCCAATTAAGTGTCTGCCCCAATTAGTGTCAGTTTCAAGGAAATAGTTAAATGGTGTACTAAAGACTCTATTCAGCAAAAGTCTCCTCTGACACTAGTTAGAAACTGTTCAGTAACAGTCTCACATTCCAATTAAGTGGCAGAGTGTTCCAAATAAATGAAAGGAATCCCGGCTATTTTCTTGATTAGTTTTTGTTCTTTAGGAATTGCCCCAAATAAGCAGCTGCCCTGATTAACTGATGGCCCAATTAATTGGAATCCATTGAGTCTTCTTCTGGGAACAATGATTTTCAGTTAACCCCCAACTTTCCCACAACACAACCCCCCCACTCGCCCAACGACCCCAGTCCTATGAGTCACTGGCAAAGCAGGTTTGTCTGAGAACTAATAAAGTTATGCCAACCGACTGCCATGTTCAGCTCAAGCACTTGAGTTTCAGAACTCTTAACTTTAGGCAGGGCCATGAGTGCATGTTATATTGCAGCCATTTGGGGGCGGGGGAGGGGTGGGGGAAGAGAAGCAGAGAGAAGGTAAACAGATGTTTTAGCCCCAGAGACAATTATAAATTCCAAAACTTGACTAAGATATGACAAATCAATGGCCCATTCAATCTGTGATAATTTTGTCAAAACCTCAAACGTTCACCTAGGTAACAGCCCTTTTTTCATGATGTGTCGGTTCTTTGTGGAGACCATGACCTAAAGTTCAACAACAAAGGATTGGAAGTAAGACCATCCTCACATGATGCACTTAAATGAGCCCAGAATGCTGGAGCGCCAATGAAAATCTGACACAAACCACATGGCAGCAGCTAAGCACGTTCACTTAGAAAAAAAAGTCAGACAGCACACCTTGCTGTACTGAGAAGCACAGCAGAAAGCATAGGTTACTTGGTAAAATGTTTCAGCTTGTGGGACATCTAGTTTTCCAATCTAACATCCTTGGTTCCTGCCCAACTCCATCATCCTATTCCTCCACTGCTCCACCTGCACTCCACCACAGAACCAACATTCCTTTTAGCAATTAATACCATTGATTCCATGCTTGTTCACTGCCTTCTGTGAAGAATCTCCACCTCAGCAATGCCTTGCAGTTTCAAGTTTAGTTTAGGAAGCAGAAGGTTTTATCTTCTATCATCTTCTAATAGAAACATAGAAAATAGGTGCAGGAGTAGGCCATTCGGCCCTTCGAGCCTGCACCGCCATTTATTATGATCATGGCTGATCATCCAACTCAGAACCCCACCCCAGCCTTCCCTCCATACCCCCTGATCCCTGTAGCCACAAGGGCCATATCTAACTCCCTCTTAAACATAGCCAATGAACTGGCCTCAACAGTTTCCTGTGGCAGAGAATTCCACAGATTCACCACTCTCTGTGTGAAGAAGTTTTCCTAATCTTGGTCCTAAAAGGCTTCCCCTTTATCCTCAAACTGTGGCCCCTCGTTCTGCAATAGAAAAAGTTGCAGTCGAACTATATGATTCCAGGAATGAAAACTCACTCCATCTACTTTATTGATCATTATGTATATGTATATGTTTGAAAACTATACGATCATCTAGTTTTAAAAAAAATCGATAATTGAATAAGTAAATAAGTAATAGAAAAAAAACTATTAATTTCAATTAAATGTGTTGCTCCTCAGGCTTGTCACCTCACTACTAACATGTCTTTCAGTTCTACCATTACATTCTTGCCTGGACATTAAAACAGTTAAAATTACTCATAAGTAACCAAATACCTAAAAGGTTAACTCAAAATAAAGGTCAGAGATTGAAGAAAAAAATAAGAAGTAAATTTGTTCTCCAGATGAGGGTGATTGATTGGGATGCTACACCATGAGGTGATCTGTTGGAATTCAGCACCCAGGGGAAGTTTATTTGCTGAGAATACTTAAGCTAGGAATTAACAGAATTTTAGATTATTAAGGGAATTGAGGTATATGGATTTGTGCAAGAAAGTGGTACCAAGATAAAAGTCAATTGTGACCTTATTGAATATTGGATCAGGTGTGTAGTCCTATTCCCACTTCTATTTCTTTTGCTCATACAGACCTGTACCATCGTCTTCTGGAAGAGCAATAATGTGAACTCTCATTTACTCCACAGCTGGCCTATCAACAAATGTCTTCCTCAGGTCACAGTGGTTGAAACATTTATTCCATTCAGTCCTTAACTGTTGAACACTGATTGCCCCAGAGAGACCAGTTGATCTTGATATTAATTGTGATAGTCAGAGTTGGGTTTTCCAGCTTATTAAGTCCAGAGTGGAAATCACTTGGATTTTGTTCTTTGCTGACTTCACATGCTTTTCAAATGGAATTGTAGCTTGCTCTCTAACTAGTCAAAGCGCCAACCATCAGCATCAGATCACTCGAAGATCCAAGAGTATAAGCACAACAAATTCACGAGCTAAAAACTGGATAAAATGATTGAGTCACTGGGTGATCTCATTAGTGAAGTGCTGATGCACATTCTTTATATTTATTCTGTTCTTTAATCCTTCTCATCGATAAAAGCTCCACATTGATTTTGGTGCCAATCATGAATTCACAGTTTTGCATTGAATGTCCACATAGTGGGTGGATGCATTCTGATTGAATATCTAACTTTACAGTTTTAACTAGGTGTTGCTTTGTATTTCATTTTTCCATTTGTGAATGAACCCTTCTCTCCTTTCGAATGGGAGGGTTCAAGATTCGAAGCACAAGAATACTGGTACTGGTTCAATTGGTTTCTGTCATTTGCCATAATGCAGGTGAACTGGGGGCTGGGACACATGAGAAAGACTAAATTACAGTGAAGTGAATGGGAATGAGATGACTGCTCTAAGAGACGACGTAGACTTGATGGACACAAAATACCAGAGGAAATCAGAACCTGTTGAAGCCTCTTGGTTGGAAACATCAGCTCTTTATTCCTCTCCATAGATGCTGCCTGATCTGCCGAGTTCCTCCAGCATCGTGTGTGTGTTACTCTGGATTTCTAGAATCTCCTGTGTTGCAGACTTGATGGTTTCCTTGCATGTCAAGAGCGAAAGGTCATCTGTAGAAAAAAAACCTAGAACCAGGTTCAGCAATAACTACACAAACTGAAGTGGATAAAAGTTGGAAGGGAGAAATTTTCAGAGCTATGGACTAAAAGCAGGGGGAATGGGGCTAATGGCATGGTTCTCTCAAAGAGCTAGCAGGGCACAATGGGTTAAATAGCCTTCCTTTGTGCTGTTTGATTAGTTGCAGCATTACATTGGAATCAGACCTTGATCAAGGCTGCTTTACACTGTGCACTCATTCATACGTCACTTACAATGTTACACAATTTACGTTAACTCAAAAATAAATGAACCCACAATGAGCAACCCAGCTGATTTTTCAACTGTTGTGTTTAAATCCTTTCAACCTCCATTTTATCGATCTTTTGGCCACATAGCACGCTCCTAAAGGCAAGTTTGATAATATTACAGAAAGTACTCTATTCTATAATATTTATAATTGAAGAAAACTGCAGGGAGTCCAGATCTGACTTGCTATTATGCAGTAACCAATAAAAAACCCATATCCATCCATCACCAACCTTTCATTTTCCTACTAAACAGATTCTCAGTTTAGTTAGCTAATTTACAATTAATGCTATGGGCTTTAATTTTGTTAAAACTGTCATACTTGGAAGAAAATAACTTAATTTTTTTCATGAAAGAGAAAAGACCGTTATTTCTCTGCTTTACAAGGCATGCTATTTTTAAAAGGCTGTACTCTGCAGTGAAGCTTCCAGTGTGTGTTCATGCACCAGTGCTGGTTCAACTCATTTCCATGACAACATGTTACAGAGATAGACATGATAGACTCAGTGGAGATACTGAGAGGCTGACAAGGCCAATTTTTTAAGAGTGCTTTATGCTCAAATTTTAATTGAACAAGTTTAAACAAACTACCTAAAGATACTCAAAATTTTAAATTGGAAGTTTTTTTATGCTTTTTAGAATTTTTGACCTGCTCTTCAGAGGTTCAAATCATATGGGGCAGCCACATTAACTGTCAATGAATGTATAACTTTTTGACTTTTGCACTGCGCAAAAACTGTAAGATACCAAAATAAAATAACAAGGATTTAAAATTCATTGAGTCACAGAAACCTGGCAGTTAATTGTGGCCAATTGCACCATTAACTCTTCATGCCAATGATTTAATTTAGGCTCTTGCAAAGCTGATTGACCTTAGAAAGTTCCATACTAAATGATGAAATAATGCTGAGAACATGGTATCCTTGGGGGATTCTTATGCTTGTCATTGAACTGCAGTAAGCTGGGAGACTGGGATGTGGGTGCCATCAGTTAGTGTTTTTATCTGTCCTAAAATAAGTTCTCCCTACTCAGGGTGAGAAATGGAACTGTCACCCTCAGCTAGTTGGAGTGGTTAACATTGCTGAGTTGAGATATACTTGATTTTGAGGGGTCATATTTTCTGCCATTTTAAGCAAACACAGAAACAAACAGACTAGGTAGTGCAACATGGTTTTTTTTCTGCAGTAGTATATCCATTGCTTTGAATTCTTTGAGTGTCTTTTCTTTCTGTTATTAGGCTGCCCTTGAAGAGAGTGTGCTGTGTGCATAATAGGACAGAGGTAGAAATTAATCCTATACTGAGTGAAATGAGCCATTTATCAAAAACAGCACAATCCCAGTGACTGTCAGAACAGAGTAGCTAATTAGACAGGTAGGATCGTAAAGTAAAGGGCAAAGAAGAGAACAGTGACTAGATAAGCTTCCAAATCTTTGATCTCAATGCTAGATGGTGCAACGGCAGCCAGGAGAATAAAAAGGGAATTATTTTAAAACAAGGTGAGATAATGTTCCAGGAAATAACTGAGGATGTCAAGGGAAATTTAGATGTGACTAAAATGTATGTCATATCTGTTGTGTTCTTTATATTAGCATGGGTTACTAAGAACAAACCGTATTCTGGAAGAATTAAAACTGGAACTTTTATTTACAACAGCAAACAGCAACCATATTTCTTACAGCCATGCTTTCTCGATCATTCTCTCATTTCTGCACATACTCAGAACTCTATCCAATCACGTTCTTACATGTGACATGTGATGTCACCACATCTTCCTTTCCTTAAAAAGAAAAACAATTAGCAACATTAATCAGAACAAATACATAATTTAACATGTCCCTATCAGTCTCTTTGGGGATTTACGAACACGAGTAGACCTTCTAAGTGGTTCACGTAGTTCCTGTGTTTCATTGTTATTTCTATGTTTTGTCTGGTCGGCATCAGTTAACTGAAACTCTGAAGTTGGCTGTTTCTTGAGGTCTTTGCGATTTCTTCTTAACACTGCTCCTTCTTCATGTATGATCTGGATTGTACTTCTTCAAGTACTGTAGCTTTATTAATTCTTCCACTTCCATTTGTAATGGAATACGAACCTTCCTTTCTTCATCTAATTCATTCATTAACTGTGTAATCTCTTTTTTTATGCTGAAACTTCATCATTTCAATAAAATTTCTCAATTCCTTCACTTGTGCTTTCACTTCTTCAATTGGATCCTTATTCTTGTCACTGTTTGGCTTCAGATCAGTATTGTACCGTACCGGCAAGTTTGGTCTCTGTATGACTTCATACTCTTTCATCAAGTCACTGTATTCTGACTCTGTGTCACTGTCCAGGACTATTCACCAGATTCAGTCTCTCACAGGCAGGTAAACCCAGTATTGACTGTACATTCTTTGGCACCACCGCAAATGAAAGCATATGCACCATATTTTTGTGTGATACTTTTGCCACATATGTTCCTTTAACTGGAATATCTGCACCTGAGTACCCAGTCACTTTGTCTGATGCAACTTTAGTCTAGGCTTTAATGCATTAAACTCAGATTCTGCAAGAACATTTACTTGTGCTCCAGTATCCGATTTAAACAGAATAATGTTTTGGTTCACTTGCAATGGAGTAGTCCAGTCATTCTTACTTTGTTTGTTTTCACAAAGCACATCTATATAAAATTACTTGTGTTCATTTTCCAAGCACTGCATTTATGTGTTTTATTTCCTTTCTACTTCTGCAACAGCATGAAAAATTATTACTCTTACTGCAGGTGTTTCACATTTTCTGATACGCTGGACACTTTTTAGATGATGTTGCCGCCCACAGCAATCACACAGTTTTTCTTCTTTCAGATGACGTCTTGCTCTTTGTCGGTTTCGCGTCACTGCATTATTTTTTCTAATATGTTCATGCTTTACAGCACCTACACAGCCGTTCTCGATAAAAAGCTCTTTAGCTTGCGATATTACAGTCACAGAAGCTTTGCAGAGTGCCACAGCTTTTTCCAAATTCAAATCTTGTTCTAACAGTCTTTCTCTCAGACCATTATCCAGAATGCTGCAAACAATTCTGTCTTTAATGAGAAAATCTGTAAGCTCTACAAAGTCGCATCTTTTACAGTGGTTTCTCAACTCCATGACAAATTGATCGATTGTCTGACCAGGTCTCTGCCGACATTTGAAAAATTTATAGCGCTCATACGTCACGTTACGCTTCGGTATACAAAATACGTCAAATTAGTCGATTATCGCTTTTAGATTCAAATTATCTCCATTTTCAAAAGTAAAGTGGTTATATACCTCAATTGCATCATCACCCATTATGTGGAGTAGAATTGAAGCTTCCGTTTTTCCGTTTTATTATCTGGTCCGATCACTGATAAATAAATTTCAAAACGCTGCTTAAATCTTTTCCAGTTTCCAGCTACATTTCCAGTCAGCTGAAGCGTCGATGGGGGTTGCAAATCTTCCATTTTTTAAACTGTTAGCACACCAAAACAATTCGCGCTCATTTTTTCTCGATTATCTTCGCTTCTCCCATGTTAGCGAAATGTATTATTCTTCCAGACCGACTTTTAACACCATGTTGTGTTCTTTATATTAGCGTGGGTTACTAAGAACAAACCATGTTCTGGAAGAATTAAAACTAGAATTTTTACTTACAACAGCAAACCGCAACCACATTTCTTACAGCCATATTTTCTAGATCATTCTCTCATTTCTGCGCATGCTCAGAACTCTGTCCAATCACGTTCTTACACTTGATATCACCACAATATCAAATCAACCAGCAAGTTTTTGCTGTGAGGCTTTTCACGACAGAATAAAAAGCAAGATCTTATTATTTTTATTGAATTCTGTTAGCTTGTTCTCCACCCGCCCCCCCCCATACCAGCTACATTAAACTAGGTTGAAAATAGCACTTCCGTCTTCAGAATATTAAGTTAATCAAAAATTCCTTCTCATTGTTCCCATGCTTTCCCAATGTGTTGAAGAATCTATTCATTCCTTGTTCCCATTAAAGCTGTTATTTACAAAAATGTAAACGTACAGAAAGGTAAAGGATTATAGTTCTTTAATCACTTAAATAAGTCAACTTTAGGCTCCTGGGTTCACGTAATGTTTTGTTGTTTCCATTGTGGGATTAAGGTGATCTGGTCTTGATAGACAGGAAATTTTTAAAACAAAATATGGCACTGACTAAAGTTTACTGATAGTTTATAAAATAAAAACTTTTCGGATTCCTTACGACAAAAGATCTGATAATTCAAAAACAAACAGATTTTGTAAAATGAAATGCTTAATTTTGTTTTCCAGCTGTGTTCTGAACAGGTCAAAATGCTCCATTTTTTTTTTGTTAAGGAAACAATATATTTGATAATCAGCAGGCAAATGTGCTTTCAGTTTTTTAAATTCAAACAACACAAACTATGAAGTAGTGAGCAAGAAATCAATCTTGCATGGATGTTGTTTTGACTTGTGTTCTTCACTGTAAATCTGATTGTACCAGATTGTTTGATTACCTCTTTTGTGTTTCTCTGCTGATAACTAATAACCAGGCTAAATGTTTTCAATTTTACTGGAGACGTGAACCCTGGACATTCACTTTAACGCTTTCAATGACTGGATTTTTTTTTCTCCATCTTCCAATTTTCTGCACAAATTGCAAGAAAGGTGGAAAGGAATACTTAGCCAGTGAGGCCAGTATGTTCCCTTTCGTGCCAAAGGCTTGCACACTGTCCTGTCTCTGACTCATTGCCTTGTGCTGTGTTATTAGGTATTCCGAGTTATTACTTGTCACCATCACTACCAGCTAACAAAACTTGATTCAGTAGCCCAGCAACATTCTAGCACTGGACCCCAAGCAGCCTGGTAGCACCTATCTCTGTGACAGTTAAACTTAGATAGAGCCATGTCTGGCTTCTAGTGACCAAGTCAAAAACTTCTACAGGCTCCCAATTAGTATAGTTGCAAAATGGTGACACCTGCTTCCATAATACTTGCAGTCAACCTGTACTGTTTGTTTTTATTTATTCATTAATGGGATGTGGGTGTCACCATCTAAGCCAGCATTTATTGCCCATCCCTAGTTGCCTTTGGGAAGGTGGTGATGAGCTACCTTCTTGAACTGCTGCAGTCCCTGAGATGTAGGTGCTCCCACAGTGCCGTTAGTGAGGGAATTCCATAATATTGACCCAGCAACAATGAAGGAACGGCGATATGTTTCCAAGTCAGGGTGGTGAGTGACTTGGAGGGGGATTTCCAAGTGATGGTGTTCCCAGGTATCTGCTATTCTCGCCCTTCTAGATGGTAGTGGTCGTGCGCCTGGGAGGTGCTGCCTTAGGAATGTTGGTGTGTTGTTGCAGTGCATCTTGTAGATAGTACACACTGCTGCAACTGTTCGTCGATAGTGGAGGGATTGGATGGTTATGGAAGGGGTACCAGGCAAGTGGGCTGCCTTGTACTGGATGTTGTTAAGCTTCTTGAGTGTTGATGGAGCTGCACTCATCCAGGTATTGCCAAAGAAACTGTGTTGAAATCACTCTCTACTTCCAGCTTCTACCAACATTGGCACAGTGGTTAACTGCTACAATGTTCAATATGCTGCCATGCCTTTACCTTCGTTTCAAAGTGATAACATTTTCATTTTTTACCTCACTGAATAGCAACTGTGAATAGTAATGAAGTGAAAGGCCTTCTTTGTGAGCATCCAGATCAGAGGATTAACTTCATTCTTTCTTCCCAGATCTTTTACTGTTGTGAGATGATCTGTATGGATGGCACACAACAAAGTTTTTCAGTGTACCTCAATACATGTGAAAATAATGAACTATTAACCAAATAAGTGGTGAGCCTTGAGTCTGAAACATTGTTTGATATAAGTTGTTAGGATCTGCCCTTTGCTGTCTTGAATTTTATTTACTGCAATTATTTACTAACACTAACCCTATCTTCTAATCTGCCACCCTCGTACAGCTGGGCTTGCATCCAAATATTGAGCCATATCACAAGCTGCTTTAAAATGGAACAACACACATAAAAGTTGCTGGTGAACGCAGCAGGCCAAGCAGCATCTCTAGGAAGGGGTGCAGTCGACGTTTCAGGCCGAGACCCTTCGTCAGGACTAACTGAAGGAAGAGTGAGTAAGGGATTTGAAAGTTGGAGGGGGAGGGGCACTTTCTTCCCCCAGTACGTCACAGCAGCCACCTGATCATTGATATATAACACTTTGTATCTTGAGGGCCAACTTCTGAAACTCATTCCAGACTCCTACCTCTCTCTGACATCAAACTCCATGGTCAATTCCTTCCTTTCTACCTTCTTCCTCTATTCCGATCATCCAGTATTGTCTCTTGGTTAGTCACATCCTGGAGAATACCTTCACCTTCCTGAATAATGTTCTGTACAAGATAATGTTCTTTACAAGACAGTGGAGAAGAAATTAGACCTCACTTTGGTCTGAAATGGTGATTTTGACCTTCTCTCCAGGTGGTATGCAAGGACATTTTGGGTCGGTAGATCTGTTATGGATCCACAAGCCATGAGACTCAAACAGGTTGCATTAATGAAGGGCCTAAGCCCACTCAGAAAATTTATTTTCAGGTTGAATAAAGACAGGAAATTTTTCATTCCCAGAATATCTGTGGCCAAAATTGTGGTTGAAAGAGACTGCTCAATGAGGTGACCAGAAATAATCTTGCACAATGTAGTTCCTTAAATGACAACATTTATGCAAAACAGGAAATGAGATGCGTTTTAGGAAACACAAATATGGGTAAATCTGCAGATGCTGGAAATCCAAAGCAACACACTAGGAACTCAGCAGGTCAGGCTGCATCTATGGAGAAGAGTGAACAGTCGACGTTTCGAGCAGAGGTCTTTTCTCAGGACTGGAAAGGAAGGGGAAAAGTCAGAGTAAAGAAGGTGGGGGAGGGGAGGAAGAAGTACAAGGTGGTAGATGATAGGTGAAACCGAGAGAGGGGGAGGGGTGAAGTAAAGAGCTAGGAAGTTGATTGGTTAAAGAGATAAAGGGCTGGAGAAGGGGGAATCTGATAGGAGAGGACAGAAAACCATAGAAGAAAAGGAAGGGAGAGGAGCACCAGAGGGAGGTGACGGGCAGGAAAGAAGATAAGGAGAGAGAGGGAAATGGGAATGAGAATGGGGAATGTTGAAGGAGGTGGGAGGTGGGGCAGGGGATTAGTTACCAGAAACATGACAACAATCTCCACCCAGCAGACTCCTGCAATTAGTACTATGACATTGATTATATAAACTGTTTTCAACTAATTGACCAAAGGATAAACATAACTCTTCTGCCTGGAAATACTAACATGGCTCTGTTATGTCCATCCGAAAAAGCAGAGTCTCCTTTGGATTATAGACAGAAAGAATTCACCTTGTCTCAGGTTTGCTTTCAGAACAATCTTTCTGTCTATAACAAGCTGAATTCAACAGATTTGTCCTGGAATGAATGCTCCCCAATCCAAAATTTTTATTATTATTGTTCTATTTCTTATCTACTCCCCTCCCCGACCTGCCCCACATACGCTGTGTATACGCAGAGTGAGATAATCCTTTTGCTGCGTCAAGCTTCAGTGCCCATGTGCTATGTGAGCTTTCAAGCTTCAGTTCTTTTTGCTCAACCCGGGTTGTGATCAGTTCCATTTTCACCTCATCTGTACAACGGCAAGTGTCCTTCCTGGGGTTTATGGGATTGTTGTTAGGCTGGTAACCAGACATGAATCATCCACTTTCTCCTTTAGCTCCTCCTACGTTCTCCAAAGCCAAGGGGCAGCCATAGACCTTAGCTGTGCCTACCTTTTCATCAGCTGTGTGGAACAGTCCATGTTCCAAGCTGACACTGGTAATGCTCCCCAACTCTTTCTGCATTACATTGATGACTGCATTGGTGCTGAATCTTGCAGCCACGCTGAGCTCACCAACTTAATCCACATTGCCCCTAGCTTCCAGACAGCCCTCAAATTGACTTGGTCCATTTCTGACACCTCTCACTCCTATCTCAACCTCCCTGTCTCTGTCTCTAGGGACAGACATATTTTATAAACCCGCAGACTCTCACAGCTATCTTGACTATATCTCTTCCCACCTGGTGTCTTGTAAAAATACTCTTCCCTTTCTCAGTACCTTCATCTCTGCCACTTCTGTTCTCAGGATGAGTCTTTTCATTCTAGAACATCTGAGATGCCCTCCTTCTTCAAAGGGGGCACAGTAGCATAGTGATGAGCACAATGCAATTACAGTGCCAGCAATCCAAGTTCAATTCCTGCTGCAGTCTGTAAGGAGTTTGTACTTTCTTCCCGTGACCGCATGGGATTCCTCTGGGGCTCTTCCTACATTCCAAAGATCTTCCAGTTAGTTGGTTAATTGGTTATACCGGTGTAATTGTGCAACGCAGGCTCGCTGGGCCGGAAGAGCCTGTTGCTGTGCTGTATCTCTGTCCCTTCTACCACCATCACTCACATCTCCTCCTTTTCCCACACATCTGTCCTCAAACCATCCTCCCTCCATCGCAGCAGGGTTAGTGTTCCGCTTATCCTTACCTACCACCCCATGAGCCTCTGTATCTAGCACATTATTCTCTGCAGCTTCCACTATCTACAAAGAGATCCTACCACTAGACACGTCTTACCCTGCTCCCCACTCTATGCTTTCTACAGGGATATTTCACCGTGAGACTTCATTCAACTGATCTCCCTCCTGACACGGACCCTGCAAGCAGGACAAGTGCTACACCTGCCCGTTCACCTCCTCCCTCAGCACCGCTCTGGGCCCCTAACATTTCTTCCAGTGAGGTGGTGCTTCACCTGGGAATCTTTTGGGGCCATCAACTATAACCAGGAGGCTCCTGGTGCGGCCTCTTTAGATTAGTGAGAGGATGAAGATTTGGGGACCACTGCATCAAACACCTTGGCTGTCTGCCGCAATGGCCAGGATCATTCTGTGGCTACCTGTTATGTTTTGTAACTCCAGGGATTAATTGAAAGGGAAGCACAGGAGCCCGGGAGAGCTTCGTTTTTACCTTAGTCAGGCGCTCACATATGACGTGGTTACGTAATGACGTATGCCATTCACATACTTCTCAAACATAACCCAGAATTAATTATGTACGCAAACAAAGAATGCTTGATCAGTACATTTACAATGTTACTGAAATATTAAATACACAACACTACCCACTTCAATTCTACTTAATATTCCCACACTGACCTGTACTGTATCTGACACTCCTCTGCATTGGTAAGATCTTCACTGAGCACCTTCTCTCCATCTGCCAGGATTTCCTAGTGGCCACTCTCTTTAATTCAACTTCCCATTCCCATTCTGACATGTCAGTCCATGGCCTCATCTTCCACCACAATGAGGCCGTACTTAGGCTCCTTCTGGTTAACCTCCAACCTGATAGCATAAACATCAATTTCTCTAACATCTGATAATCTCTCTCCCTCTGCCTTTCTCATTCTCCATTCCCCATTCTGCTTCCCCTCTCGCACCATCTCCTCCTCTGTCCATGCCCATCACGTAGTACAGGGCTACAGTAGGAAACTTCGTCACATGGTGTGAGTAGAATTATCTGCAGCTTAATGTGAAAAAGACTAAGGAGCTGGTGGTGGACCTGAGGAGAACTAAGGTACCGGTGACCCCTGCTTCCATCCAGGGGCTCAGTGTGGACATGGTGGAGGATTACAAATACCTGGGGATACAAACTGACAATAAACTGGACTGGTCAAGGAACACTGAGGCTGTCTACAAGAAGGGTCAGCGCCGTCTCTATTTCCTGAGGAGACTGAGGTCCTTTAACATCTGCAGGACGATGCTGAGGATGTACTACGAGTCTGTGGTGGCCAGTGCTATCATGTTTGCTGTTGTGTGCTGGGGCAGTAGGCTGAGGGTAGCAGACACCAACAGAATCAACAAACTCATTCGTAAGGCCAGTGATGTTGTGGGGATGGAACTGGACTCTCTGACGGTGGTGTCTGAAAAGAGGATGAGGTCCAAGTTGCATGCCATCTTGGACAATGTCTCCCATCCACTACGTAATGTGCTGGTTGGGCACAGGAGTACATTCAGCCAGAGACTCATTCCACCGAGATGCAACACAGAGCGTCATAGGAAGTCATTCCTGCCTGTGGCCATCAAACTTTACAACTCCTCCCTTGGAGGGTCAGACACCCTGAGCCAATAGGCTGGTCCTGGACTTATTTCCTGGCATAATTTACATATTACTATTTAACTATTTATGGTTTTATTACTATTTAATTATTTATGGTGCAACTGTAACAAAAACCAATTTCTCCCAGGATCAATAAAGTATGACTGTGACTATGACCATGATCTCCTTTTGGTGCCCCTCCTCCTTCCCTTTCTTCCATGGTCCACTGTCCTCTCCAATCAGATTTATTCTTCTCCAGCCGTTACCTATCACCTCCCAGCTTCTTACTTCATCCCACCTTACTCACCCACCTTCCCCCTTCACCTGGTCTCACACATCATCTGACAGTTTATACTCCTTCTTCCCACCCACAACCTTCTTATTCTGGCTTCTTCCCCTTCCTTTCCAGTCCTGATGAAGGTTATTGGACGAAAAGTCGACTGCTTATTCCCCTCCATAGTGCTGCCTGACCTGCTGTGTTCCTCGAGCACTTTGTGTGCGTTGTGCATAAATTTACTTTGGCCTGAAGTTTGTGACTGGGATTGGTGGAATTTATTGCAGACTTTCTTTGACTGCTGCCAATCCTTTAGAGATCCTCTTTATCTCCCTGCTACAGGATCATCCACATGTCTTCTACTATTGTTCTACAGTGTTAAAAATTTACTGTTCCCCACTATACAATGGAACATGGCACATTCAACAGTGTCGCACTCCCTCAGCTAGACTGGAGTGCAAACTTGATTTTTGTGTGCGAATCTCTATTGTCAATGTGGTACCAGGAGGAGTTGGAATTTTGGTAGCTGATCAGGAGAAATTATGAGAAAAAATGAGTGAAGCTGATGAGCAAACTCAGCAGAATAAGAAAGACAAAAAGCCAGCATCCTTTTTTTTCCCCATACTCTACCCTGCATACACTGCTAAGATAAAGAAATGCCAGAATGCCATTAAAATGAATAGAGGGTAAACAGGACATTTAAAAATATCATAAATTAAATAGCTATTTTGTGTAATCAAGCTGCACAGAAAGCTGTTTTGCTGTAATTAAATACTCAAAGCCTTCCCAAAGCAACAAAGATGTGCATTGAATAACAAAGTTCTTAAACTTCTCAGTTTTTTCTCAGATAACAACAATTGTCTCTTCAAAGACTCTAAAAGTCCAGATGGCGACACCTTCATGCAATCACAGGGTCATCCCATGATCCTTCTAAGGTTAGACCTCTGGTGCACAGTGGAGCTTGGATAATTTATGGTGTGAAGCGAACATATTTATTATTATGTTCAGCTGGTTACATTTCAACAACCTTGTTCATGAAGCGAGGCAAATAAGTAAACAGAAGCAGTAGACGGTTTCACAAAGAAAGGAACCACGGATGAATCCCAAAACGATATATATAATGCTGTCAGCAATGCACCAAATAAATTAAACCAGATTCAACTTCAAGGGCACCATGCCCACAAAAAGGTACTATATTTGCTGGGCTCACATTTTTCAAATGATATACTGGTGTTATTGTCCCTTGAGTACTTGTGCTCACGTCACACAAATTTTCTTTACACTTCCCCTAGTCAGACCCCACTGTGCTCAGTTCTGGTCGCCTCACTACAGGAAGGATATGGAAACTATAGAAAGGGTGCAGAGGAGATTTACAAGGATGTTGCCTGGATTGGGGAGCATGCCTTATGAGAATAGGTTGAGTGAACTGCGCCTTTTCTCCTTGGAGCGACGGAGGATGAGAGGTGACCAGATAGAGGTGTATAAGATGATGAGAGGCATTGATCGTGTGGATAGTCAGAAGATTTTTCCCAGGACTGAAATGGCTAGCATGAGAGGGCACAGTTTTAAGGTGCTTGGAAGTAGGTGCAGAGGAGATGTCAGGGGTAAGTTTTTTATGCAGAGAGTGGTGAGTGCATGGAATGGGCTGCTGGCGGCAGTGGTGGAGGCGGATACGATAAGGTCTTTTCAGAGACTCCTGGATAGGTACATGGAGCTTAGAAAAATAGAGGACTATGGGTAACCCTAGGTAATTTCTAAAGTAAGTACATGTTCAGCACAGCATTGTGGGTCGAAGGGCCTATATTGTGCTGTAGGTTTTCTATGTTTCTCTGTTTCTATCCCATGCCATTTGGAGACTTGTCCCATTTGCTTATCCAATTTTATATCACTTTGTTACTGTGGAGTTGGTTACTCTCTTGCCTCAGAGCCAAAAGATTATTTTATTTTTTACTTACAGAGCAACACAGTAATGGGTCCTTCCAGGCCAATGAGCCCGCACCGCCCGATTATTCTACTACCGGTACATCTTTGGAATGGGGGAAGAGTACTGGAGCACCCTGAGAAAACTCCCACACCAGACATTTAATCACAAGAATCTAAGCTCACACCTCAGTGCAGTGGAGAGAATGCAATCCTGTCAGAAGTAAACAAGACACAATGAGATACACACAGCGTATTCGGCGCGTACAGGACAAATCGAGACCCGGGATCAAGAGTAGAGAGCAAGCCAATGTATGGCCGTTATTGGAGATGATTCATAGAGACAGAACCGAGGTGAGGCAGAGTTGAGGTGGCAGGGCCTGGGCTTGAGAGTGAAGAACAAGCCAATGTTTGGCTGATTTTAGCTCCAGGCCAGACTGGTAAGGTCAGGTATCAGCCGAATCGAGGCGGTGGCTCCTGGGCCAGGTCAGGCGCTAGGTCAAATGGAAAAGGTCAGGGTGTTGGGGCCAGAGTCAAAGGACAGGCTGATGTTCAGCTCACTCTTCGCGAGGTTTACTCATCTCTGTGCTGAGCTGAGGCCGTGGCCAACAACTAATGTGCTCCTGGATCCTCTGTGATTGTCTTTGAGGCTGTGGACTCACTTTCATGAACTTCAGTTCTAAGTGCTATTTGCTTCTTTTTATTGTTTGCACAATTTTTTCCTGTACATTAGATATTTGGTAGTCTTTTTTTTAATGGGTTCTGTTGGGTTCCTTTGCTTTGTGGCTGCCTGTTAGGAGACAAATCTCAAGGTTGTATATAGAATCAGAATCAGGTTTAATATCACTGGCACATGTGAAACTTGTTGTGATTGCAGCAGCACTACATTACAATACATCATAATAAAAACTTGAATTACAGAAAGTTTATATATTTATAGTAGTGCAATAAACAAGTAGTGAGGTAGTGTTCATGGCTTCAATGTCCATTCAGAAATCTGATGGCAGAGAGAAAGAATCTCTTGAATCATCGAGTGTGTGCTTTCGGTCTCCTGTACTTCCTCCCTGATGGTAGTAATGAGAACAGGTCAAGTCCTAGCTGATGGAGGGTCCTTAATGATAGATGCTGCCTTTTTCTGGCATTGCTCCTTGAAGATGTCCATCAGAGCTGCTTACTCAAGTCCCCTTAATGGTGCCCCAGAACACTCTCTGAACTTCGAACTTTGGTTGTCCGTTGTGCAACTGCATCGGAATAAATGTTCTTCTTTGCGGTGGAACAACATTGGATCCCCAAAACCATCATATTATTCCAGATATTTATTTTCCTACCTCTTTTCCTACTTTTGAGAAATTCTGAAGTACTACTTGTACAGATCTTGGCTGTGCTTTGCCTCAATGCAAAAGTGGCGATCACAATTCAACAGACTCATTTAAACCAGCTTCGTCTCAGTCAACCACACCGTTCAACAATTCCACAGAAACAAGACCCCAAAACCTAATAAAATCTAATCAATGATCAGCTCCTACTCTGTAAACACCCCACTTAAATTTCTTTCACTCCATTGCATTTACCACAACCACTAAGCTGCATGAGTGCGCGCCAGCGCACTAACTGAAATGCTCCTGTGCATAAAGCCTTTGTTGCTGTGCGGATGGAATTTTAATTTATATACAGTAATGTTAAGATTTTGACCAATCCACGACAAAGTAGCATGAACTGTCCTTAATGATGCTTTAGAAGATCTGCAATCTCTTTGTAAATTCCTTCAGAAAAGCTATTTGAATAAATTTGAAGATATACAAAAGCAAAAATTTACAAAGTTACAGTCACAGTATCTTGGCGATTCTCTTAACTGGAGTGACAACATGAAAAATCGATTTGCATCTATTAGTTCTGGTGTCGATACTATGCCTATTATTTGATTCATTGAATGTGTGCGTGATCACTTGGATAATAGATATCCTGACGATGATTAAGGGAATGGCAAGCTTTTGACCCTGTTGCTATTGCAAATGCAACCCATTTTGAATTTGGAAAAGAGAATGTATAACTGATTTTTAAAAATGCTCAGTAACTATTACAAAGAACAAATAAAGCATTGCCTTAAAAATATCACAGCAGTATTGTGACTTCAAATTTGTCATTTCTGGGAAAGTTACAGAAAGACTGTTTCAATTAAGACATTCGCTGATATGTTGAACTATGTGCTTAGAAATGAAGAATTTGAAGAACTGTCAATTCTTCTTGACATCGTTGGAACATTTCAAGCTGACTGAACGAGATTCTGTCTTCTTAATTCAATCAAATGTAAATCCAGAAATAGACTAGAAATGGAACATTTAGATAATCGAATGAGGATGAAGACATACCTTTCATCTGGAATAGAAATTAATCTGGACAGTGTTTATAGACAATAGATTTGTAATGAAGACAGACGAGAAAAAGTTTATGAAATGTGAAAGATTTTCTATGTTATACTGTACAGTATTTCATTATACACTTCAATTAATAAATAAAATCAAAAGTGTGTGATTTTTCAGTTTACATTCTAAATATTCATAGTATGTATATTACAAAAAAGAAACAATTAAAATGCTGAACAAGAGAAAATCGGCAGATGCTGAAAATCCAAGCAAATACACAGAAAATGGAGGAACTCAGCAGGCCAGGCAGCATCTATGGAAAAAAGTACAGTCGATGTTTCTGGCCCAAACCCTTCAGCAGGACTGGAGAGAAAAAGCTGAGGAGTAGATTTAAAAGATGGGGGGAGGAGAGAGAGAAACACCAGGTGATAGGTGAAACCTGGAGGAGGGAGGATGAAGTAAAAGAGCTGGGAGGTTGGTTTGCGAAAGACACAGAAGGCCATGGAAGAAAGAAAAAGGGGAGAGGGGCAGGCCCTGTTAAAATGTCCTGCTCAGAGCAATGGTTGGTCCATGTAAAAAAAAAGTTACTGGGAACATCAACTGCACTGTTCAATATATGCAAATATTGATTAAAAACAACACGCACAGTTCAAAAGCTTTCATCATGTACCTCTCCAGCCACAAGGCCATTTTGCTTTGTTCTAACCTCCAACCACTAGAGAGAGCTAATGACATCAAAATCCCAAAATCTTTTAAAAGACCTTCCTCCAACAAGTATGTCCACAGGATCCAAAAAAAAACCTTTCCTTCTCATTTCTGTTCATTAAAGTCCATTTCTATTTAGACCAATTAAATTTGATCAGTAAGAGCTTGTGGAATTTCAAGGTTCGTGCAAAGACAAGCTATTCCCATGAAACAACTGAGAAATCCTTTCACAGCTGGAAGAGCTCTGCCCCTGGCTTTGCCATCTGCTCAAGCTGTCAATCTTCTGAAATGTTTTTCAATATCCAAGACATTCAGAAATATTTTTTAAAAGACTAGAAGTGATCTAAGCATGATTGAAAAGTGATCTAAAAGTTATATCTAAAATAATCAGCTGAAGGACTGAAAAACACTTTAGAAAAGCAATGCAGGAAGCACAAAGAGTACAACTTTCCTTATTCTTATTCTTGCTTCTTCATAGAGATAATTTTTTTGTTGAAATAAATATGTTTGGACAGAAAAGTGTCAGGAAGTAGACTCCACTGTGGAAAGTCATATTCCAGGGTTGAGTGGAGTCTATAGATCTCTCCCCTCAAATCTGACTGCAAGTTTAGGTCTTCTCTGTTTGGACCCATGTTCAAACATTTGTTTTTATGTAAATAATTTCCAGTGGTTTGCAGCAGATCACTTGGGGTTTGACTCATTGTCTGTTTCTTGCTCCAGCCATGCAGCCTACTGGATATCTTCAGAAGACTGTGCACTTGCTTCAGATTTCCAGTGCCTGCTCCTTCACTTACATCTCGTAATGTTGTAGATAAGCATTAGAATGATCTATCCTTTAAAGAAGAACCACGGAATTGCAGGAAGTGAAGGAGGTTCACTTTAACTAATTTTCTGCTGGGATTTTACATTTCCCAGTGGCATTATGGAAGTAAATAGTGCAGTTTCTCAAATAACCTTGGGGCTATTTTAGTAAATTTTACAAGAACCGACCTCAATTCTAAAATGTAATAGAAATATTCCAATTATTTTGTAAGTTAGATAAAATCTGAGAACTGAATTTAGTTAATGTCCTTGGGATGAGATATTAGGAGGAGTGACTAAAGCTCTGGTAGAGTTGCTCCTTAAAGAGGATCTTAAACTTTAAAGAGGGAGATGGAGAGTTGGAGATGCTTAGGAATTAACTTACTTACTGCCTGTTTTGCCACTGGCATTTAGGGCAGCAATGAAGGTCCTCCAAATCTAGTCATGTTCAAGACTTCCCTCATCTTGTCAGTGCCTTCCTCTTGGATTTCACTACTGTCAGTCATGCTAGTCCCAGATGGAGACTGAGCAATACCACTGCACTCAGATGTAGAAGGATTCTTCATTGCTATTTCCATAACAATGTTGTTTTACCAGTCGGGGTTGCTAGCTCAGAGCCAAACCCCTAAACCTGGAGGACTGGTGGACCACTCTTAATCTGCCCTCTAGCCTTTGCCCTGTTTGGCATGGGTGACCCTACCAAGAGCCAAAGCATAAAGCCCTGAGTCCAGCCAACGTAGCTCTCCCAGTCATTGAGACACGCAAACCTCTAAACCTCAACAAGGTTGTGGTCCCCTTGGAGGTTAGGAAGAAAAATCTAGAATAAAAGCTGCAAACTGGTGAAGGGAATGATGGGGTGAGGTAATGTGGAATGAAGCAGAGAGCATGATTACAGATATTCACCCTGCAGGAGAGCTTGTGTGTTCCCACAGACTGTGTACCACACAGAGATGGAACTATTCACTCTTTACCTGTCCATGTTAGAGAATGAGTAGCTTGTAATAATACACCAGTGACATAAACAATTCAAAACATCCCATAATTGTGAGAACATAAACTTGAGATTGAATTCCATTATGTAGACAATTATTATCCTTTATCATTTATTCTTTGAACCTAATAAAGAACACACCACTGACCACATCCTTCTCTTCCTCTCTTTTGTCATCCTCTCTGTTATCTCAGCTTTTCATGTTTGTTGTCCTTTACAGTCATTCCCTCTCTCTCTCTCAACACTTACATTTTCTCTTACCATCTTTATATGTCCACATTTTTCTGTAGCCTGTGGGACAGAGACCCAGAGAGAGCAAGAAAACTCCCTTGGGAATCAGGTCCAAGTGCTCCAATGGTTGGGCTAGGATCAGGGGACTTTATCATCAGTAGCCATGAGAAACACAATTTTAAAATTCAGGTGTCTGGTACTGACTAAACAGATCTATAGGGTACATCAGATCAAATCCTTTGATTTATAGGGATAGATTGTGACTTAGGGCATGATTGGAACATCAAAGAGTCTTCATACTTTGAAGAAAACAATAGAGCTTTGCCAAGGCCTTGGGTAATTACTTAATGTGGTCTCCCAATCAAACAGCACAGGAAATAAAATCCAGACGTTTGGGTGGGGACAGAACACAGACACCAGGCAGTGTAGTGGAGTCTTGGTATCTGGGTGATCTGTACTCTTTCTCCTTCTAAACCCAGGGATTCCTCCTAAAATACAGCTGTGAAAGTGTAACACTGTTGGGTTATACGCATTTATGCCAGGTGCCATATTGTTTTTGGTAACAACTGCCCTCAGAACTGCCAGATTTAAAATAAATAAGATGATGTAATTGACAATTTGCCTTGACTATGATATTTTTGTTCCTTGCTTTGAATACCAGTGTCAGCTAACTTAAAGGTTACCAAAAACAATATGGCACTAGACTGAAGCACAGACACTCCCGTCTCTCTAAGAACCAACACCATTTAATCCTCCACCATTCCAACAATTCGGTGCATTTCGATTTTTTTTCTACAGAAGTAAATGACTTTTATTATTTTTCATCTATTCCATTGCAACCTGAAATGCCCTCGCTCATTCACCCAGCCCACACAGCTTTGTATGGTTGGTGAATATGGGGAGATTGCACTTGGTCTTTTCATCCAGGTCATTAATATGGACTGCAAGGAGCTGTGGCTCCAGCACCAAACCCTGTCATACCCCCTTGGACACAACCCCTGTCTCTGATTTCCATCTGTTAATCAAAACTCCATCTACGCCTGTACATTGCCCCACTCCCATGCAACCTAACTGTATTTAATAGCTTGTGCCACACATTACCAAAAGCCTCCTTAATTACACATGCAACACAACTGGCTCACTGTCATCCATTCTAATGATTACTGCCTTTCAAAATCCCAATAGATTTAGCAAACTTAATTTTCCTTTCATAAATTTAGACTATTTTTCCTACTTCTTCCTTTCTTAACTAATTATTATACATTGGTACATACTGCATACAATAATTAAATTACACACTTGAACTTCAAGTTTCTAGTACCCAAATAAACTCATTGTTACCAAGAACATACAGTAAACGTAATTATGAAAGTAGATTATGGTGTCTGTCAGACGATTGCCAGAAGGAGATTTAATATCACGCTAACATTTCCATTTCTTCCTCTGAACTTGGGGTCAATGAGACAAAAATATTTCATTACAAACTTAACCCAGACCATTAGCGTGAGCTTAGATCAGATCTCAGTTTTGACAGCTCACTTTCCTGCCAGTACTAGCAAGAACCTTAGTAAAACCACGTCATAAAACATTTTTATAACCCCAGTGTTATTTGTTCACAACATAGTGTTTTGTAGCCAAAGTAGCAGTCCTTAAATTTCCGGCCTTGGGTCACTCAGCTGAAGCCCAGCTTTTGAATTGTGGCACTCCTGGTAGTTTGCCCTGAGATTGTCCCCCTCCCGTCAGCGCTGGATGTTAAAATGAGGCCGGACCACAAAATGAATTGAGCCTCCTGCTGAGATGATCAGCTGGAAAAGTGGATTCCCAGCCCATTGCTTGATGAACAGGGGGTACCAGAAAGAGGTGAACTTGAAGCACGGTCCCTTGTCCGATGAACATATCTGTTGCATCCTGCGTCAGAATAAATATGCAGACACTGTAACTAATGACACACTACCAGCCTCACCACCACTTAATATTTATTTATTTATTTAGAGCAGCAGCTCCCAGCCTGGGATCCAAAGACCCCTAGACCCCTCTCTCAATGACACATAAAAGGTTGGGAACGTCTAATTTAAGGTGCAGTGTGAAACAGGCCCTTCTGGCCTATCAACCAACCTATTTAACCTTTGCCTAGTCACAGAACAATTTACACTGGCCAATTGACCTACAAATCAGTACATCTTTAGAGGAAACCTACACGGTCACGGTGAGAATGTACAAACTCCTTACAGACAGCACCAGAGCTGAACTCTGAGCCCTGATGCCCCGAGGTGCGATAGACTCATGCTAACCGCTACACTAGCCTGACGCCTTGCGAGTTACTCATCATCCCCCGTGGCTCATTGTAAGAAGCGTAGCCAGAGCTTGGAGTACTTGAGGTGAGGCACAGAAAATGTGATGTGCAATCAGCTGAGATGGGTGTTGGAGTTGGGAGTGACGAATGTGAGGCTGTGTGGAGGTAGTGGCAATGGGTGCTGTGATGCTGCAAGGCAATGAAATACAGGGCTGGAAAGCCAGAGTCCCTGACAACCCAAAATCTATCAACCATCCAAGAGCCACACCAGGAGTGTGATGGAACACTCTCCACCAGAGATCTATCAACTCTCAAGAAACTTGACACCTTCCTGCTTGATTGGAGCTCTATCAGCAATGCTAAACATTCATTCCTCCACGACCAGCAGAAGAAGGCTGCAATATGCGTCATCTACAAAATGCACAGCACCTACAGTACTTCACTCAAATGCTGGTGGAACACAGCAGGCCAGACAGCATCCATAGGAAGAAGCACAGTCGACATTTGAGGCCGAGACCCTTCGTCAGGACTAACTGAAAGAAGAGTTAATAAGAGATTTGAAAGTGGGAGGGGGAGGAGGAGATCAGAAATGATAAGAGAACACAGGAGGGGGAGGGATGGAGCCAAGAGCTGGTAGGTTGATTGGTAAAAGGGATGGGAGTCTGGAGAAGGGAGAGGATCCTGGGACGGGAGGCGTAGGGAGAAAGAAAGGGGGAGGGGAGCACCAGAAGAAGATGGAGAGCAGGCAAGGAGTAATTGTGAGAGGGACAGAGAGAGAAAAGAGAGAGAAAGGAAAAAAAAAATAATAAATAATAAATAAATAAACAAATAAATGAATAAATAGATAGATAGATAGATAGATAGATAGATAGATAGATAGATAGATAAAGGATGGGGTAAGAATGGGAGGAGGGCATTAATGGAAGTTAGAGAAGTCAACATTCATGCCATCAGGTTGGAGGCTACCCAGACGGAATATAAGGTGTTGTTCCTCCAACCTGAGTATGGCTTCATCTTGACAGTAGAGGAGGCTGTAGATAGACATATCAGAATGGAAATGGGACGTGGAATTAAAATGTGCGGCCACTGAGAGGTCCTGCTTTCTCCGGCGGACAGAGCTTAGGTGTAGTTACCTGGTCACTTTAGCAGCACCTGCAAATGCATGAAAGGCACCTGCAGATCCTCTCCAAGCCACATACCATTATTAAGTTCAAGCTTTTTGTCATTCAACCATACACAGGTATACAGCTAAACGAAACATCGTTTCTTCAGGGCCAAGATGCAAAACACAGTACAATTAGTCATACACAGCACATATAGTTACAATCCAGTACCTACAATCACAAAATAATATTAGCACACGTGCCTGAGTGGCATGGCCTACAGATTGACAGGTTGACATTTTGACTGATTACCTTACTTATCACTGGGTTTACATCCGAGAATCACCTGCCCAACGGCAATGTGGGGTTACCTACAACAGAAGAACTACAGTGGTTCAAGAAGACAGATGATCATCATCTTCTACCAGACAATTAGGAATGAGCACTAAATGCTGCCCTTTCCCCATAATGCCCACATAACAAAAGCTGAATGACAAAAATGTGCAGATGAAGCTTAAAATCAAATTGTGCCACATGATTAGCATAGAATAATCAACAGTAGGAATTGAATAAATCAAAATAAATTCAATTTTACCTAAATTGTAAATGGTGTTGCGTAGCTTTCAATTTATAAAACAATGGATGTTCAGAATGGGGGATAAATATCTACATATTGCACTACCTCTAGAAGGTGTTGTGACTGTCAAAGAAAGCCACTGGAGAGACACAATACTGTTAGTATAAAAGTCATTATTTGGCGCACACAAGCTGACAGCCTTTGAAGTCGCTCCGGATAGAGGCTCCCTGACGCAACATTACATCACATTTTTATATGTTAAAAAACAAATGTAACAATAGGACAATTTCTGTAGGTGTAATCCATTCATAATAATTCCTTTGAGTCGCATATAGTTTTCAAATACCTACAATAGATCTTCACACCAACATACCCAAAATGAGTGTTAATCACTACTGTCTCTGAGCTACATTCATGCATATGCAGACATCTCAGGTCAATGGGGTGTTTATTGCATTCATGCGCATGCAGATATCTCAGGTCAATTGGGCGTTTCCTGGTCTACAATTAAGCCCAAAATGCAGCTCCAGGAAAACCATTGTTCAGAGCTGCATTTTAAATTCAATCTACAATCCACATTCAGATCTGAAGATTGGTTGCTGTTGAAATTAGTATTTGCTCTCTTCCATATCTCCAGAATACACCCTAATAAAAGCAGCAATGATTGTCAACGATCCCTACCATCTCAGTCATGGCCTTTTCTCATTACTACTGTTGCAAGAAGTACAGAAGCCTGAAGTCTGACACCACTAGGTTCAAGATCAATTGGTTCCCTTCAATTATTTAGTTCTTGAGGCAACCTGCTCAGCCTTAATCCTACCTCAGCAATGAACACCACATACCATTTCTTGCACTACTTTGTTTCAAATTGTCTTTTCCTTTACCCTAATGTCTTTTTTGGTGCAGTCTTCTTCTTCACTGTCGTGTATAATTTATGTACATATAATTTATGTTCTGTGTGTTGTCTGAACCTACGACTTGAGATACTTGAAACTAAAGAAGTTAAGAAATACACCAAGCCATGTATCATTCTCAAGTGTGCATTCAAATGCATGAAAAGCATGTTATGAATCAAATATGTCTTTGACTTTTAACTAATTAGTCTTACATCAGCCGTCTCAAGAACAAAAGGCATTGGAATCGCTATTGTACAAACTGTAACTAATGCTTTAAAAATCCTGTGAGTGTTCCTCAAGCAAATGGTTCAGAATATTTATTTTCTCCCATCTTTAAAATACAGTACTCTCATTGAGCTGTCTGGGGCTGCTAAAAGAAACTTCCCACAACAAATATCAGCTCCTCTTCTCCAGACAGCCTGCAAACACACTATGGACACTGTGGCAGGCATGTGAAAGTTTGACGTTAATTTCCCCAGTCCAAGTGAATGCCACAGAGAAACAGTCTGCACATCTCAGCAGCTTTAAACATTTTGTGAAGGTCTATTTTACAATACATGTAATTTGAAGCTTTTGGTAATGTTTGGATTTTGTTTGGAGCCAGCCAACTGTCACTGAGAGCTGACTACAGGCTAACATGCTTACAGATTAATGTCATGATGGGAAACAATTTTGCACGGTGAAGAGTACACGCCATCTGCTTAGCCTTTGGAAAATCGCCACTTTCTTAGTTACTTGAACTGCTGCGCCCGAGCTTAGACAATGGCAAAGATTTATCTGCATCACCTGCCCTTCAGTTGCTGGTCTGAGTTCAATTTATGGAGTTAATCCCAGTTTAAAGATTCAGTTCATTCTGATTTTGATGGGACAGAATTCTTGATTCCATGGAGAACTGTATGACTAAAATAGGATTTAGGATTGGACAGGGAAAAAAATCTGTACTTTGCACAGTGCTGAATTACAATAAAACGAGTAATGCAAACTGATTTCTCTTTCTACGGATTACTTTCCCTGAAGGAGTCCAAGGATCCCAAAAGACATGCAGTTTATGTAGTTAGTGGCCATCCACACATAGCTAAGCATGCGTGCAATTCTGTGCTCATGTTTAACAGTGAAGAGACTTGCCAACCCAACAATCCCCCTGCCCTCATCTCTGAGTTAGTCTAATCCATTCAAAGGAGAGGTTGACCACTGACTTTTCTGGAAACAGATGGTTCGCTTCCTCTTTTAACTCAGATGAAATTACGAGATGTAGTTTACTGGGCGGCCACCAGATGGCACTATGTGTAGCGCATGCAGGACCATCTGGATTCATTTTGACAAAAGCACGCTATTTTTATTATTTACATTGCACTTGTTGGTGGTAGCTCCAATATTTCGTACTTAGTTTTGCTTATTTTATGTAAATTTAACCCTAGCTATGGCTTCTAAGGTAAGTGCAAGTACGCCAGAGGTGGTGTCAAACATAAACATCAGTCCATATCAATCCAAGAGAAGGTCGAAATGTTGAAGAAACTGGGCCAAGGGGTTTCTGGGCGCAAGTTGCATGACTTATATGGCATTGGTTCATCAACTGCGTTATGATAGAAAGCACCAGAGAGAAAAATATTTGCAATTCTATGTAAACAGTGATTCATCAAAACAAATGAGCATTAGAAAAACAATGAAAGTTGGTAAGAGCACTGAGCATCATCGAATGATGATTGGTCATGCCAGCGTCTGAGTAATGGAGTCCACTTGTTGGGTGGTATGATAATGAACCAAGTTAAGTTGTTCCATAAAGAACTTAAATTAGAACATGCTAAGACTAGAGTGAAGGATGGCTTCAAAGGTTTAAGAAGCACCACGGAATCACTATACATAAAGTAGATGTTCATGATTTGCTTGCGTATGGAAAAAGTCTTACAGGACCAGCTTTCAAAGATATAGCAAGTAATCTTAATGAAGAAAATCTACCTCAGTGGATGATTGTCAACAATGAAACATCTGTTGTGCATCACCTTATGAACTCGGAAATTATAGACAGTGTTCTGAATGTTGATAAGAACCCTGCAAGTGATGAAGGCAGCGATGATGATAAAATAGATGAAAATAAATGATTTACTATTGACAAATTAATTGAGTTGTTGGGTGATTTAATCAAAGGGTTTGAGGAACGTACCTTAGTGATGGAAGAAGAGCTAATGAAGTTTTATTGGATGCAAGGAAAATTACACAGGGAGAGATCAAAACACATGGAACAACTTCACCTGGATGAATTTTTAAAAGGATAACTGAGAAGCAATATTCTTTGTAAGTACAGTAAGGAACAAATTTACATTTAATTCTTGTTTAATTAATAATTATTTTTAAGCTTCTACAATCCATTTTTGCCACTACTATTGCATGACCTCTTTTAATCCAGCAGAAAAGTTAATCAAGCAAGGCTCAGGAACCGAGGGTGCCAGAAAATCGGTGGTCAACCTGTATTACTAAATGGCAGAGTAGAACTTTGAAGAATTTTATGTCCTAGTCTGCTTCATTTTGAATAATTAGAATATAGGACGCTACCCATTGGAATAGGTTCTTCAGCTCATGATATATGTGTCTACCATGATTCCAATTTAAACTGCATATCTGCCTGCACATGGTCTATTTCACACGGATCTGGGCCTTACCGTCCAAATATCCGGACCTGCCTCTCGGTTTTTTTGCACTACCTTACTTTCCCTTTTCTATTTTCTATTTACGATTTGTAATCTAAATTTTTAATATTTACTATCGATTTGTACTCCAGCGAGCACGAAGAGCAGAATCAAATATCACTGTGATGGTTGTACGCTCTAGTATCAATTGTTTGGCGACAATAAAGTATAAAGTATAAAGTATTTCCTTCCATCCCCTGTTTTGTTCATGTGCCTGTCTAAATGTTGATAATTTATCTCCTTCCACCATCTCCTCTGGTAGTGTTTTCCAACACTGATCACTTTCTGTTAAAAACTTGTCAAGTAGTTCTCTGTTAAACTTTCATCCTCTCACTTTAAAGACATGCTTTGGAAAAGAAGACTGAGTATTACCTATCTATGCCTTTCATAACTTTATATACGTGTAACAGGTCATGGCTCAGTCTCTAGAGCTCCAGAGCAAACATTGCAAGTTTATCTAAACTTTTTAATACTGTGTAATCCAGCCAATACCTTGGTAAACTTCTCCTGCACAATACAGAAAGCCTCAACAAACTTTCTGTAGTGCAGTGGCCAGAACTGTACACAGTACACCAAATATGGCCCAGCATGTATTTCATACTGCTGCAACATGACTATTATATTCAAAATTCTGACCAGCAAAGGCAAGCATGCCATATGCCTTAGTGTTGCTACTTTCTGGAAGCTATGAGCTTGCACCCGAAGATCCCACTGTAAGTTAATGCTCCAGCTATTTACTGTATACTTTTCTTTACATTTGACCTTCAAAAGTGCAACATCTCAACACATGTCTGGATTAAACTCCACCTGCCATTTCCCTGCTCATATTCCAACTGGTCTATATCCTGTTATACCATTTGACAACCATCCTCAGTATCCCCAGTTCTGTCAATTTTTGTGTTTTCTGCAAACTGACTAAATCATCCCGCCTATATTTTCACCAGTGCATTTATCACAAACAACTGAGGCCCAAGCATTTATCCCTGTGGAACACCACTGGCTACAGACCTCCACTCAGAAGAATACCCCTCTGCAACTACCCTCTGTCTTCTAATATCACTGAACCCAAATTATACATGGATATAATCTGCATAGTACTCTAGTTTTCGTCATTAACCCTTCCAGTCAGAATCAGAAATAACCCCGACAATGCCTGAAATATTCCAACATGTCAGTCTGCAGAAAGAGAAAAAAATAGTTACTGTTTTAGGACGAAGAGAGCTTGTCACATTAACTCTGTTTCTCTTTTCACAAACACCAAGTGTTTCAAGCATTTTCTGTTTTTTTTTAATCTTACTAAGATCTCCTGGATACAATAAATGCGAAGAACTGAGAAAATGCATTTAATGCCCTAACCTAATTATTTGTTTGACTGCACACTATTATAAAATGTTTTCCAGACAACACAAAAATACATTGGAAAGTTATCCAAAAAAAATGTAAATGCTCTGTTCTCCATTTTTTCTTGACTCAGGCATGCTTTATAAGGCATTGGTCAGACCACATCTGGAGTCTTGTGAGCAGTTTTAGGTCCCGTCTATGAAAGGATGTGCTGGTATTGGAGAGATTCTAGAGGAGGTTCACAAAAATAATTCTGGAAATGAAAGGATTAAAGTATAAGGAACGTATAATGGCTCTGGGCCTGTACTCAGTTATGTTTAGAAGAGGGATCTCATTGAAAGCTAATGAATATTGGAAGGCCTGAACAGAGTGGACATGAGAAGATGTTATTTGATAGTGGGAGAGTCTATGACCAGAAGGCACAGCCTTAGAATAGAAGGATGTACCTTTAGAACAGAGATGAGGAGACATTTCTTTAGCCAGAGGTTGGTGGATCTGTGGAATCAATTTGGTACAGAGTGGTGTGGAGGATGTCATTGCTATATTTAAAGAGGAGGTTAACAATTTCTTGATTAGTTAGGGGCCTGAAAGGTTACGGGGCAGAAGGCAGGAGAATGGGGTTGGGAGGGATAAAAAATCAGCCATAAGAGAATGGTGGAGCAGACCCAAATGGCTGAATAGCCCAATTCTGCTGCTATATTCAATGGTTTTATGATCTATGCTGCTTAATCAAGTTAAAATGCGCAATGTCAGAGCATAATAATCTTGTTTCAGTCGAAGCAAGCAGCTGAGAAGAAGTGAGTGAAGAAATCTGGTACAAAAAGTCTTTTTTTTAAACACTACTCGGGGAGAAGGGTCTGCACTGCGCAGGTGCATGATGTAGCGCGCCAAGGTTTAAAAACAGACCACCATATACAGCGGGCAGCGGAGTGAGAGGGCGCAGAGTGGGACGGCTTTGGCTCAGCAGGCTTTGGCGAGAACAGGCAGAGGCCAGGGTAGTTTCTGGTAAGTTTTTTGTCCAGGTTGTTCAGAGTAGGGAGAATGCCAGGCAGGATGTTGGAATGCTCCTCTTGCAGGATGTGGGAAGTCAGGGAGCCCTCCGGTGTCCCTGACAACGACACCTGCAAGAAGTGCATCCAGCAGCAGCTCCTAACAAACCGCGTTAGGGAACTGGAGCAGGAGCTGGATGACCTCCAGATCATTCGGGAGAATGAGGAGATTATAGATAGTAGCTACAGGGAGGTAGTTACACCAAAGGAGCAGAGCACAGGAAATTGGGTCACTGTCAGGCGAGGGAAGGGGAAAGGACAGGCAGAGCAGAGTTCCCCTGTGGCCATTCCCCTCAACAACAAGTATACTGCATTGGATACTGTTGGAGGGGATGACTTCCCTGGGACAATCTGCAGCAGCCAGATCTCTGGCACTGAGTCTGGTTCTGCAGTGCAGAAGGGAGGGTGGAAAAAGAGGAGAGCGGTAGTGATAGAGGACTCGATAGTTAGAGGTACAGATAGGAGGTTCTGTGGTCGTGACAGAGAATCCAGGATGGTCTGTTGCCTCCCGGGTGCCAGGGTCAAGGATGCCTCTGATCGCTTGCATGACATTCTGAAGTGGGAGGGTGATCAGCCAGATGTCGTGGTGCACATTGGTACCAATGACATAGCAAGGAAGAGTGAGGAGGTCCTGGAGAGTAAATATAGAGAGCTTGGTAGAACATTGAAAAGCAGGACCTCGAGGGTGGTAACCTCAGGATTGCTACCTGTGCTACATGCCAGTGAGGGCAGGAATAGGATGCTCTGGGGGAGGAACAAGTGGCTGAGGAACTGGTGTAGGGGGCAAGGTTTCAGATTTCAGGATCATTGGGACCTCTTCTGGGGCAGGTGGGACCTGTACAAGAGAGAGGGGTTACACTTGAGCTACAAGGGGACCAATATCCTTTCAGGGAGGTTTGTTAGTGCTATTGGTGAGGCTTTAAACTAGATTTGCAGGGGGATGGGAACCAGAGTGCCAGAGCTGACAGTTGGGCTGGGGTGAAAATAAATGATGTTAAAAGTTCAAGCAAAGCTGCAAATAGAAAGGTTGTGAGTGGTGGTAAAAATCTTCTGAGGTGTATATATTTCAATGCTAGGAGTATTGCGGGGAAAGCAGGTGAGTTGAGCGTGTGGATTGACACGTGGAATTATGACGTTACAGCAATTTGTGAAACTTAACTACAGGAGGGGCAGGACTGGTAGCTTAATATTCCAGGGTTCTGATGTTTCAGATGTGATAGAGGCAAAGGAATGAAAGGTGGGGGGGGTAGCATTTCTTGTCAGGGAAAATGTTACAGCAGTGCTCAGGCAGGACAGATTAGAGGGCTTGTCTACTGAGTCCTTATGGGTGGAGCTGAGAAACAGGAAAGGTATGGCCACATTAGTGGGTTTGTATTATAGACCACCCGATAGTCAGAGAGAATTGGAGGAGCAAATCTGCAGAGAGATCGCAGGCAACTGCAGGAAACATAAAGTTGTGGTGATAGGGGATTTTAATTTTCCCCATATTGATTGGGACTCCCATACTGTTAGGGGTCTAGATGGGTTAGAGTTTGTAAAATGTGTACAGGAAAGTTTTCTAAATCGATATATACAGGTACCAACTAGAGGGGATGCAATATTAGATCTCCCATCAGGAAACAAGTTCGGACAAGTGACGGAAGTGTGTGTAGGGGAACACTTTGGTTCCAGTGATCATAACACCATTAGTTTCAACTTGATCATGGATAAAGATAGATCTGGTCCTGGGGTTGAGGTTCTAAACTGGAAGAAGGCCAAATTTGAAGAAATGAGAAAGGATCTAAAAAGCATGGATTGGGACAGGTTGTTCTCTGGCAAGGATGTGATTGGTAAGTGGGAAGCCTTCAAAGGAGAAATTTTGAGAGAGTGCAGAGCTTGTATGTTCCTGTCAGGATTAAAGGCAAAGTGAATAGGAATAAGGAACCTTGGTTCTCAATAGATATTGCAACTCTGATAAAGAAGAAGAGAAAGTTGTATGACATGTATAGGAAACAGCGAGTAAATAAGGTGCTTGAGCAGTATAAAAAGTGCAAGAAAATACTTAAGAAAGAAATCAGGAGGGCTAAAAGGAGACATGAGGTTGCCTTGGCAGTCAAAATGAAGGATAATCCAAAGAGCTTTTACAGGTATATTAAGAGTAAAAGGATTGTAAGGGATAAAATTGGTCCTCTTGAAGATCAGAGTGGTCGGCTATGTGCGGAACCAAAAGAAATGGGGGAGATCTTAAATGGGTTTTTTTGCATCTGTACTTACGAAGGGAACTGGCATGAAGTCTATGGAATTAAGAGAAACAAGTAGTGAGATCATGGAAACTGTAAAGATTGAAAAGGAGGAGGTGCTTGCTATCTTGAGGCAAATTAAAGTGGATAAATCCCCAGGACCTGACAGGGTAATCCCTCAGACCTTGAAGGAGACTAATGTTGAAATAGCAGGGGTCCTCGCAGATATATTTAAAATGTCAGCGTCTACGGGTAAGGTGCTGAAGGATTGGAGAATGGCTCATGTTGTTCCGTTGTTTAAAAAAGGATCGAAAAGTAATCCAGGAAATTATAGGCCAGTAAATTTGATGTCGGTAGTGGGTAAGTTATTGGAGGAAGTACTAAGAGACAGAATCTACAAGCATTGGGATAGACAAGGACGTATTAGGGAGAGTCAACATGGCTTTGTGCGTGGTAGGACATGTTTGACCAATCTATTGAAGTTTCTTGAGGAGGTTACCAGGAAATTGGATGAAGGGAAGGCAGTGGATATTGTCTACATGGACTTCAGTAAGGCCTTTGACAAGGTCCCACATGGGAGCTTAGTTAGGAAAATTCAGTTGCTAGGTATACATGGAGGGGTGGTAAATTGGATCAGACATTGGCTCAATGGAAGAAGCCAAAGAGTGATAGTAGAGAATTGCTTCTCTGAGTGGAGGCCTGTGACTAGTGGTGTGCCACAGGGATCAGTGCTGGGTCCATTGTTTTTTGTCATCTATATCAATGATCTGGATGATAATTTGGTAAATTGGATCAGCAAATTTGCTGATGATACAAAGATTGGAGGTGTAGTGGACAGTGAGGAAGGTTTTCAAAGCTTGCAGAGGGATTTGGACCAGCTGGAAAAATGGGCTAAAAAATAGCAGATGGAGTTTAATACAGACAAGTGTGAGGTATTGCACTTTGGAAGGACAAACTAAGGTAGAACATACAGGGTAAATGGTAAGGCACTGAGGAGTGCAGTAGAACAGAGGGATCTGGGAATACAGATACAAAATTCCCTAAAAGTGGCGTCACAGGTAGATCGGGTTGTAAAGAGAGCTTTTGGTACATTGGTCTTTATTAATCAAAGTATTGAGTATAAGAGCTGGAATGTTATGATGAGGTTGTATAAGGCATTGGTGAGGCCGAATCTGGAGTATTGTGTTCAGTTTTGGTCACCAAATTACAGGAAGGATATTAATAAGGTTGAAAGAGTGCAGAGAAGGTTTACAAGGATGTTGCCGGGACTTGAGAAACTGAGTTACAGAGAAAGGTTGAATAGGTTAGGACTTTATTCCTTGGAGCATAGAAGAATGAGGGGAGATTTGATAGAGATATATAAAATTATGATGGGTATAGATAGAGTGAATGCAAGCAGGCCTTTTTCCACTGAGGCTAGGGGAGAGAAAAACCAGAGGACATGGGTTAAGGGTGAGGGGGGAAAAGTTTAAAAGGAACATTGGCAGGGGGCTTCTTCACACAGAGAGTGGTGGGAGTATGGAATGAGCTGCCAGACGAGGTGGTAAATGCGGGTTCTTTTTTAACATTTAAGAATAAATTGGGCAGATACATGGATGGGAGGTGTATGGAGGGATATGGTCCGTGTGCAGGTCAGTGGGATTAGGCAGAAAATGGTTCGGCACAGCCAAGAAGGGCCAAAAGGCCTGTTTCTGTGCTGTAGTTTTTCTATGGTTTCTATGGTTTTCTATAATAAGAGCCAATGTGGGCAATCTTTTCATGATTTGGTTTTACATTGGAATCACACCCCAGAAACTGTTTCATTTTGACAAAGTATTAGCATAATTTAAATGGCCAGTGTATAGATGTGACCCTGAGCTTCCAGTTGCCTTGCTCTTCAATCTACAATAATGCTCCTACTCAGGGCTATCCGTCTGTGACCGGCTGCACCACTGGAAGATTGAGGAAGAACACTTATCTTCTGACCGGGCATTTTGCAGCTTTTTGGAGTCAATATTGAGTTCTACAATTTTAAGTAACTCGCTTGTTTATCCGTCTAGTCATACCCATTTGTTGCCATGTTGCCTCTTTTTCTTTACTTGGCCAGCAAGAGGCAGGGTTTCAACCTAGTCTTCCCCCTCCCCACAACCGTTGTTGCTTGGCCCACTGAGTTGCTCCAGCAGATGATTTGTTGCATCATATTCCAGAATCGGCAGTCTCCAGTGTCTCCATTTGTTTCCTTCCACTTCCAGTTCTGGTGAAGAGATCTGGATCCGAAAGAGTAGCTGTTTTTCTTTCCACAGATGCCTGCCTGACTGGCTGAATGTTTCTAACATTTTCTGTTTTCATTTGCAGATTTCCGGCATGTCCAGATGGTTTTTTAAATTTTTTACGCACATTTTAATTGAACTTTTACTAGCTAGAAAGGCAAGATCAGGGGGTCCCGTTACCAGGAAGTTCCAATCTACGCACCACCCTGACTTGGAGATATGCTACTGTTCCGTTACTGTACAGGGTCAAAACCCTGGAACTCTCTCGGGTAAAACGACACCTCAGGGACTGGAGTGGTCCAAAAAGACATCTCACCACCATCTTCTCAAAGACAATTAAGGATGAGCAATCAAATATTAGTTCAACCTGCATGGACTACTATTGCATGAACAAAGTCTCTGGGGAGAAGTACTGGGAGCTTTGAAGCAGACCCTTTATTTGACAGAATGAGATACAGCAGGCTTCAGAGGGAGACGCTTTTGGAGGAAGAAGGTCTACCTGACTCAACACAACATAACGTTTTATATGCTAAAGATAAAATAAAAATTGGGAATAATTCTGTGTATGCTTCCTTTGAACTATACAACACCCTCACACGTCCCTCTTTGCACCTATACTACAGACACACAAATAACAAATCTAAATCGGCATTATCTGGTCTTTCAAATAACTTGGTTCACAGTCCTTAGGAACCCATTTTTCAGAGTTGCAGTTTAGATTTAATCAGCAGCTCATATTCGAATATGAACACTTGTTACAGAGGTCAGTTGCTGAAGTTATTTGCTGTAATTGCTAACCCCAAAAATGCTCTAACAAGCCCACATCCCTTGACGAATTTTTAAAATTTCTTAACGTAATTGACGAGTACTCGCTGTTCCCCTTCGCCATCCCCTGCCCCGACACCATTACCACGTCAGTTATAAAAGCCCTGTGCAAGCTCTTCACTCTGTTCGGATACCCATGCTACATCCACAGTGACAGAGGATCCTCGTTTATGAGTGACGAGCTGCGCCAATATCTACTGGCTAGGGGAATTGCAACCATTAGGACCACGAGCTATAATCCCCGGGGGAATGGACAGGTAGAGAAGGAGAATGGCACGGTGTGGAAAGCCACACTCTTAGCCCTCAGGTCAAAGGGACTGCCGGTCTCCCGCTGGCAGGAGGTCCTTCCTGAGGCACTCCACTCCATCCGCTCCCTGTTACGCACGGCCACCAATGCCACCCCTCATGAGCAGCTCTTTTCTTTTCCCAGAAAGTCGACCACTGGGACCACCCTACCATCTTGACTGATGTCCCCGGGGCCAGTGCTGCTCCAGAAACATGTGAGGAGCCATAAATACTCCCCGATAGTCGAGAGGGTTAACTTACTTCATGCGAACCCCCAGTATGCCTACGTGGTTTTACCTGATGGGCGGGAGGACACGGTCTCCATCTGCGACCTGGCGCCCGCAGGAGCTCCGGGCCCCTACCCTGAACACTCCGTGGTGACTATTGACCCCGTACCCACCAATGTATGTACCTACGAGACACCGTGCACCCCAAACCCTATACAGACACCACATGACACTCCCATACCGGGCGCGACGCACACGCACGAGGGATTACCGACGCCTAACGTGCTGGCACCTGAAGTCAGGCCGGAGCCAACACAACCGCCATCACTGGTGCAATCACCGCCGGTGCTACGTAGATCACAGCGATGGACTCGACCGCCTGATAGACTTAACCTGTAAATATACTTCTTGTAAATATTGTCAGTCACTTCACCCCGCGGATAGGGTAAACCATGTATATATGTTGTAACTGGGTTACCTGTCTGGACACGACACTCTGCTGACTGCCCCTGTTGCTCCTCCCACAGAGTCCTGTGTAAAGGTGTTTCGCCTTGCCCCTCCCCCTCAGTCCGGGGGCAGGCACTCACTGTGGAGGTCGTATTGTACAGCAAATAAAAGCCTTTCAGTATTTTACCAAACCTCAGTCTTTTGGAGTAATTGAAGGTGCTTCAATATCAAATCTCCTCAAACTCCTAGTAAAGAATAGCCGTTAGCGTGCCTTCTTCATGATTGCATCAATATTCTGGGCCCAGGGTAGATCTTTGGATATTTTATTTTTACTTCACATCATAAAAATAATTCAGTGACTGCACTATGGCATTTTTTCTGTTTGCCAAATTCCCTGATACTGCTGTTCTGTTTTAAATTGATGTGGAAAGATGTTAGCTACATTCTATTGGATCTAGCAACTCCAAAGGTCTAAAAAATCAAATCGAACTTCAAAGATCTACTTCAAACAGGTTTCAACGTTAATCTTATTGTTTCTGTGATCAGTGTTAGCTATGGCGTCTTTAATTGTGAATACAAATTCAAAACAAGTCTTTTTAGCAAAGATGTTTTTAACTCTTTAATGCAAAAAAATGGAGAGTATTTCTATTTATCTATATCATTTAAAGCTACCTGAAAGATGCACTTGAATGACAGACTTCTATGTCAATGGCGCCAATCATTCTTTAATTTTGTTCTAAATTTAACTAAACGTCCTTTGCTCTGAAGAACAGTTGATGTAATGTAAAGTACTGTTTCTGCTAGCCCATGAGGATTACCAAATTGCAGATGCCTAGATATTCATTCACAGTTAGTGGCAACTATATGTCCTGGATATTGCATTCTGCCTCTGAAGTCAGATTAGATTAGACTAGACAGGGTCTCTTGTCAATCACTATCAGGTAAGGGGAATCTCTTCAAAGTTTATAAAATACTGAATGTTATGAGTGTTATTTTTGATCCTTTGAAAATTATATTGATCAAAGTCTATAAATTGAGAAATATATTTCCCAAAGTCTATAAAATCTGACAAACTGTACTTTAAGGCTGTGGTGGGAATAGAGAGAGGAAAGGAATCTGATAAGCTGAAAGAAGCTAAGGCCAATACTGCATGTGGTCATACAAGGATAATAGTTGCTTTAAGGCTAGTATTTCTACAAAACAGGTGGTAACTGTCATCTCTATTGTTTGTAGAAACTTCTAGAGCCAACCTGCTGAGTTCTTTGAATAAGCGGCCATGCTATAGTCGAAAAGAGAGACCAAATGTTACAAGTTCAGTCACTCCATGATGGGTTCTGAGTTTATATTCTGTTTACAGTGGCTCTTAATTCCTAAAGTTACAAATGAGGATGAGACAGTATTGCAGATTGTTGCCCTTCAGGATCCATGCAAAATTACCTACTCTTAACCAAGCCAGCTATCATGGGAAAGATTGTAAGTAGCTGTCGAGGGCTTGTAGAACCTTCTCCTACACCCGCTCTGTGTTGGATTTATCCCATAGACGCCGCCCAACCTTCTGAGTTCCTCCAGCATTTTGTGTGTGTTGCTTTGGACTTCTAGCATCTGCAGACTTTCTTGCATTTACCACAATATCACAAGATTGGCTTAAGGATAAAAGATAGATAGCATGGCTTAGCAAAAGGAAATCTGAATAAAAATCAAACAAAATAGCAAAAACTTTGCCATGGACAGTTTCAAGCCCGGCTACGAAAGAGGAGGGTTGGGCATGCAATGACATCTCGTAGATACCCAGTGCTACGGAAACATCAACAGCATCTGCAAGGACATCATTCCTGGGAGAAGAAGGATCTTCAAAGATGGGCTACACCTGGGGACAACTTGAAAGACTGGATTAGGAGAGAGGACCCTGGTGAACTGCTGTCAGCGGTCTGTGCTCCAATAGAGGTGATAGGCTTAGGTAAGTAAAATAACAAAGTTCTCATCGTTTACGTTGATTTTTTTTTTAGAAAATTTGAAATGGAAGATGGTAGATTTGAAACCACTTGTACAATGTTCCTGTTTTCTCATTCTTAAGTGTGGATGACTTACTGATATTTACAATTCATTTCCACAGAAGAGAAGCCTTAAGTAACTGTCTACTAGCATAAACTATTACTAATAGCAAATGCTCTAGGTTCTATTTTCTGCCATGTTATCTGCTTGAAAAGTACCTTACAGTTTTGATTATGTAACTTTCCTCAGTCATTTTTTGCACTAACACAAGTTCAAAAGAACAATTGCTGAGGAAAAATTCCTGATGACGAACATTTAATATGACTATTAATCATTTGTGGTCTCAGCATTTCCAGTGTAATTTATATCATTGTTTTGTTAACATTTTTAGGTAATGCCTATTCCTGCCACATGCTCACAGGAATTATCAGTGATAAACAAATTTTCACAAGTTTGGTCCCACATTAACTACATTTTGCTATACGCGGGATTCATGAAAGCAGAGAACTCATGTTAGACACAAGGCACAATGGTGCTGGACGCACCGATAGAACAAAGAATGGGGTGGTTTAGTGACAGCAGTGAATAAAGAAAAGGAACAAAATCAATGAAGGTAGTACTAGCTGATTTCTTTGATCATCTACATAAGCCAAACCTAATTATCAACAATTCTGCTCTATTTTTTCCGCTGGAAATGTGTCACTAACAAACCACTATATGAGCTTCTGAATCCCACTGTGACAGCTACACGGAAGGTATAATATGCAACCTATCACTCCAACCAGCCAAACAAAAAAAATGGCTTTAAGTGGATCTCAGACAAAAGTAGTTCACTGAATTACAAGTCAGTTGAATGGAGAGTACTTATTCCGAATCATTGGCTCAGTTCGTAAGCACAATAGGCAATGGAAGAACAGAACTGGTATCAGTAACGAGAAAGAAGCTGTAATTATGATGGTAAAAAAGTGGTGTGGACAAATCATGGAGTGTAATGATGAAGTGGGCAAGTTATTGATCCAAATTTTGGAATCTGGCTTGTTGACAATTGGGAAAATTAAGGTCAAATGTTCAAAAACAAAAGGAATAGTAAGAGCTATAATTTCAATGGTGTTACCATTAAACTGTTTCTGTTGTAGAAGCCCATTCAGTATATTAATTCCAGGGAATTTGTTGTAGTTGTCGTGACTGGCTGCACACCCGCAGTATCATGGCCTAGCAGGCTTTTCACTTGAGCAAGGGTGGTAAACGATGGCCTCAGCAATAACACCCACATGCTATAAACAAATAAAAAACAGGCACGTCTACTTTCTAATTTGAACATGCAAGCTATATTTTTTTTAATTCCTTGGGGAGAATCTTTTAGTATTTGCAGAGCTTATACTGCAAACTGCTGGGGAATTCTAAAAGGCTTATGCAGCCAAAGAATTTTGCCAATTTTCAAAAATTGATATTGAGCAGACTGATTGCCTGATAAAGGTGAACTCCTGATCTCTCAGTCTTCCTAGTCATGACCCTTGCACCTTATTTGTCTGCCCATTCTTCAGTTTTTATGTAACTGCATCACTCCGTAATATTCTGTTATTGTTTCTCTTTTCATACTCCCTCATTGCACAAACGTATGGAATGAATAGCTAGGATGACATGCAAACAAAGCTTTTAATTGTATATCAGTACATGCAACATAATAAACCAATTGGGAAATTGATTGGTGAAAGAGATACAGGGCTGGAGAAGGGGGAGTCTGACAAATGAGGACAGAAGGCCATGGAAGAAAGGAAAGGGGAGGAGGCGATAGGCAGGCAAGGAGATACGGTGAGAGAATGGTGAAGGAGAGGGAGGGCGGACAATACTGGAAGTTCAAGAAATCGATGTTCATGCCATCAGGTTGGAGGCTACCCAAACGGAACTTAAGGTGTTGTTCCTCTAATCTGAGTGTGGCCTCATCGCAACGGTAGAGGAGGCCATGGATAGACATATCGGAATGGGAATGGGAAGTGACGACGTAGGCTGGGAGACCGCTTCGTCGAGCACCTACACTCTGACTGCCAGAAGAAGCGGGATCTCCCAGTGGCCACCCATTTTAATTCCACTTCCCATTTCCATTCCGGTATGTCAATCCATGGCCTCCTCTACTGTCACGATGAGGCCACACTCAGGTTGGAGGAACAACACCTTATATTCTGTCTGGGTGGCCCCCAACCTGATGGCATGGGCATTGACTTCTTAAACCTCCGGTAATGCTACCCCCACCCCCCCACCATTCACTCACCTTATCTCCTTATCTCATTGCCTGCCCATCACCTCCCTCTGGTGCTCCTCCCCACTTTTCTTTCTTCCATAGCCTTCTTATCTCTCTTATCAGAAGCTCCCCCCCCTTATCTCTCTTATCAGAAGCTCCCCCCCTCCAGCCCTGTATCTTTTTCACCAATCAACTTTCCAGCTCTTTACTTCTTCCCTCCCCCTCCCAGTTTCACCTATCACCTGCTGTTTCTCTCACCCCTCCCTCCACCTTTTAAAGCTACTCCTCAGCTTTTTTCTTCCTGTCCTGCCGAAGGGTCTCGGCCCTAAACGCCGACTGCACATTTTTCCATTAGGTGCTGCCTGGCCTGCTGAGTTCCTCCAGGATTTTGGGTGTGTTACTCAGATTCCCAGCATCTGCAGATTTTCTCATTTTTGTAATAAACTGATTACCAATTTCAATGATCATCTACTGTGAGATTGTGGAACAGGCTGCCAGCACAGGTGGTGCATGCAAGCTCGATTTCAACGTTTAAGAGAAGTCTGGATAGATACATGGATGGTTGGGGTATGGAAGGTTATGGTCCTGGTGCAGGTCAATGGGAGTAGGCAGATTAAAGATGGGCTGAATGGACTGTTCCTGTGCTGTACTTTTCTATGACTGTATGACTACTGCTGTATAATGTCCTCCTTAGATTGCTAGAAAGAGAAACTCAAGATATTATTTTGTTGTAAGTCATATTATTTTGTTAATAAGCTTACTATAAAATAGTACAATATTTTGATGAAGGAAAGATAAGGATAATTTCCTTAAGAATTAAGGAGAATATTAAGGAAAATATTAAATGATGTGGTTTCAATGAGTATCGGCTCTGTCCTATATTGCATATCATGATGAATTTTTATTGTGATTACTGTATAAGTTGAGCTTTTCCATAGGATATGTGTGTGTGTTGCTTTCCTTAGTCTGGATTTTGTGTTAGAAACAAACCTGTATGTCATGTCTCACCATCATTAAATCATTTCAAGTGTCTACGTCTATGTAATTGTTGTATAGGTTGTTCTGCTCCTCTGGGATATTTGCCAGCAGAGTGTCGATAAAAAGGGATTCTTCACTGTAATGCATGAAATGGCCTAAAGTTGATCTTCTCATCAATATTTATTAAAGTTGGCAGAGTAATTGTTCCAATATTGAGGATTTTTTACTGTCTTACAAACTGTTAAACTGCCTTGGCACTGAAAATTAACTCCTACAAACATCAAATTTTAAGTATTGGTAGAGATCTCACTTCTTTTTTAATAAACTTCCTTTCTTCTTTTATTCGCTCCCTCCGTGCCGTAATGAGTACCATTTTCTGATCTATATTCCTGGTTCAGGCTCTATCCACCTCAGCAACAATTCTTCACTTTGCTTGATCAAAGAAACAAACAATTGTCTTCCTTGCTTACCTGGATTTCAGCGACCAAGTTTAGAGTGTGGTGTCAAAGTAACTATCTATTCATGCATATTCCAGTAAAAATACAATGGTCCATGGCCAAGTGTAAGGATAGAGAAGTTGGGTCTTAAATTAATCCAGATGTGTTTTTCTTTTAACCAGTTAATAGCTATGTGATTGCTGGTCCAATCACTTAGCTCAATCCACCATTTCCACTCTTATATCTTGAGTCAGTTTTGGAGGGTAGATTATACTGGAACTTAAATCTGGCAGTACAGTAATATCCCCAGTAGAAGAGAGTCTCAGGCATTGCCTACCAATGGCATTTAACAGCTTGCAGACCACTGGGGGTGAAACGTTATTGAGTCTGGGAGCATCAATGTCCTCAATGATGACAGGCCTCAGTGTGTGAGACCAAGAGTCAAGATTAAAGTGTGTGGAACCACATTTAGCCAGAAGTGCTCAATGGATTATTCGTTATGGCTTCCTTCTGAGATCATCACCATTGCACTAGCCAATCATCAGCTAATATGATTTACTCCACACAATGGCTGAAAGCATAGTTGGCTGCAAAGGGAGGTGGAATGAGAAGGTATAGCAGCTCTAGTTCTGTGGTCGAGTAATTCTCATTTAGTTGCACATGTAGCCAAGAAGTTCCAGCGTAGTTACAACACAGGCTTTTACTGATAATGTAGGGTATATAACTCTAATCAAAGTCAAAATCAAAGTAAGTTTATTATCAAAGTATATATATGTCTTTATGCACATATATGTCATATACAACTTTGAGATTAATTTCTTGCAGGCATTCACAGGAAAAAACATACAATAGAACATGAAAACTATATACAAACAAGGACTGACAATCAGTGTGCAAAAGAAGACAAATTGTGCAAATAAAACTAAATTAGAAAATAATACTTCGAACGTGAACTGTGGAGTCCTCGAAAGCAAGTTGTCAAAGGCCGGACAAATCCAATCTGGCTAATTCTGATCAGTGTTGGAAGGTGTTGTCACCATAGCTATTGAGTGGTATTTACACCCCGTAATTTCTGTGCGTAATATGCTCACTAATGAGCACTTTGTGTTTTGCCAGGAAAACTGAGCGTAAAACTTCATAACAACCATGCATCATAAAGAACTGAATTCCAGGAGTGAATTGAGAGCCAGTGCTCTAACATGCAAAGCAGCATTTAATTGAGTGTGGCTTCAGGGGCCCCTTGTGAAACAAGTCAATGGGTATCAAAGGGAAAACACTCCATTTGTCAGGAGCTGTTTGTACATTGGAGAATAGTTGTTAGAAATAAATTATCCCAGTCTCAGAACGTGACTGTTCAATTTCTTCAGGGCAGTATCCTAATCCCAACTATTTCCAGATGTCTCATCAATAATTTTCCTTCCATTATAAGATCAAAAGTAGGAATATTTGTTGGTGCTAGGACAATACCATTCTCTACTCTATAATAAACCTATTCATCCAAATATGAAGCAAGACGCAGATAACATTGAGGCATGAATCAATATGTAGCAAGTAGTGTCATTGCCAAAGTAATGCCAAGAAGGGAACATCTCAACAAGAAGAATCTAATTACCTACCTTTAATGTTCAATGGGATAGGCACCATTAACCAGTAATTTAACTGGACACGTACATACTGCAGCATAAGAAAAATTAGGAAGCTGGGTATCCTACAGAGCATGACTCACTTCCTGATACCCCAAATACTTTGCACAGTTTTAAGGAACAATGAGCAGCTTAATGGACAACTCTCCACTTGCATAGATGAGCATAGCTCCAACTCAAAAAGTTCTGCACCACACAAAACTAAGCAGCCTAAAGTATTTTCACCTCATCCAGTAAACCAAACATTAATTCCTTCCAGCACCATCACACCATATCTACGGTATGAAAATCACTGCCATTACTTTATGACTATCCTGACAGCTCCTCTCAAAGACACAACCTCTATCACCAAGGAGGACAAAGTAGGAACATCACCATTTGCAAGTTACTGCTTCAAGCTGCACATCATCCTGACCTGGAGATGTATCACTGTTCCTTCATTATTGTGATCTAGTTTGTGGAATTCTCAATGCCATCATGGAAGTACTGTCACCAGGAGGCCAGCAGCTGTTTCTGTCTCAAAGGACCACTAAGGATGGGCATTAAATATTGGCTTACTAAACAAAATGAATAAAATATTTCTAATAGTCCTAAAGCATTAGTGACAATTAAACACTATTGAAATTAAAGTGAAACAAATTTAAAAATTATCAGCATAAAGTTCATTAAAATAACTGCGAAACTCTCTTCTATTTATTGCATTTTTCAAGACTTGTGCATTACAGAAGAAGTGAGCACAGAATGCTCAGCCTTCATTTCCCTTGCTAGGCTATTTAAAGGAGAACTTAAGAGATAACTTCATTGCTGGGTTTGGAATCACATGCAAGTCAGACAAAGTAAGAAATGCAAAATATCATTTAAAATACATTAATAAATCAGATAAGTGTTTATGACAATTCAGTGACTTTAAGGCTATCAATACTCATGACTACTTTTCAGATATTTAAAATATTTAATTTAATTTCCACAGCTGCCATTATGAGATCTAACTGACTAAATTTAATTGTTAGTCAAGAATCAGGTAATTTCATTGCTATGCCTTCATAGGTAACTAAAAAAATTAATATTAACCAAAATTGTGAAGTGATTTATCCTCCTCTTTGCTTTCTGAACCATTGCCTGAGAAACTCCAGTTAAATCAGCGAGATCCTCTGATGTCCTCTGACAGTCATAGACTGGGGATTCCCAACTTGGGGTCCACTGATCCCTTGGCTAATGATAAGGCTTCATGGCATAAGTAAGGTTGGAAACGCCTGGTCATAGACAAACATAGGATTGAATGGCTCTCCCCAGAGCAATACCAGCAATCACAACAGCATTAGATTCCTCCAGTGGACTTCATGTGGAGTCCAATGGCAGACTGAACTAACAAATCTGATTCTCCATCTATCATTTGGTCGAGGATTACCTTGTTCAACAGCACATGAATGGATGTCCAAGACTTCCCACAGTTTCAACAGCTGAATGCCATTGTCAGTGGCATGAAAGATCCAGCCTAATATTGCAAAGTACGACACGTCTTTTCCCAGCAAGCTCACAGCCAGCACCAATTCACACTTTTCAAACAGATCCAGATTGTACTTTGTCCAGAAAGCTTTAACCAATGACTGCATATTTTCATTATACATTTCAGACAATACAGTATTCTTCAGAAACAGGAGCTACTGCCCAGCTCATTTCAGATCTAGATATATTGAGAAAATAACATGAAGCTTGAAAATATTTAAAAATTTTCAATATTTAGCAAATATAAAATGGTTTTCTTCACCACTGATTTTAGGAATACGCTGAATAGCCTATTGCAATGTGGAACAGATAAAAGAAAAGTGAATTTTAAAGGCCCCAGCTAGAATGTCTGTTCTGAAAGGTTCATGTATGGGTAACGTAGGGAGATGTAGGACTGAGGATTGAAGGATTGAACAAAATAAAGCAATAGCCTGGAGAACAGCCTTCATCATCTAGCAGTTCTTAGGACTCAACATTGAACTTAACGATTTCAGATAGTCAGCCCTTCCAGTTTGGATCAGAATTGGGTGCTGGGTTGTGTAACAGTTTGCATATCATTTCCCAGTACTGTACCATGGATCACTAATTGGGGTTGAATTCCCACCATGCCTGTAAGGAGTTTGTACATTCTCCCCAACGATCGTGTGGGTTTCCTCCCATATTCCAAAGATGATTGGGTGAGGGTTTGTGAGTTTTGAGCAGGGTATATTGGTGCTGGAAGCATGGCAACACTTGTGGGATGCCCAACAAAATCCTCATTGATCCGATTTGACCAATTTCACTGTGTTTCAATGTACATGTGACAAATAAAGCCAATCTCTTTTTTAAAAATCTTTAAGCATTGGCCTGCACTAATGAAAAGCTACCAGCCTGTAACATTGACTCCTTTTTTGTCTCTTCACGGACTCTGCATGACCTGCTGAGTTTGTGCAGCATTTTTCTTTATTTCAGGTTTCTAACAGCTCCAGTGAAATACCTCATGTTTCTATCACTGATCTGTGTTTCCCTTTTCTCAGTCTTTCTCCTTATACCTCTGGACAGATCAGATACATTTAAAAGGCTTTCCCACTTCTTATTAACCAACACCACCCCCACTTGGGTCATCCAGTCCCTAGATTCATAGACACAGATCCATTCATAAGACCATAAGATTTAGGAGCAGAATTAGACCATTTGGCCCATCGAGTCCAGTCTGCCATTTCATCATGGCTGATCCAATTTTCCTCTCATCCCCAACCTCCTGCCTTCTCCCTGTATCCTTTCATGCCTTAACCAATCCTCTCTCTATCCACTCTATCAAGGCCTTCACCATTCGAAAGGTGTCAATGAAGTCACCCCTCATTCTTCTGAATTCTAGTGAACACAGGCCCAGAGCGATCAAACACTCTTCACATGACAATCCATTCAATCCTGGAATCATTTTCGTGAACCTTCTTTGAACCCGCTCCAGTTTCAGCACATCCTTTCTAAGATAAAGGGGCCCAAAACTGCTCACAATTCTCCAAATGAGGCTTCACCAGTGCTTTATAAAGTATTCAGATATAGAGCTCAGAAACAGTCCCTTCATACCTACATGTCCATAATGACCAAGTGATTTGCAGTTTCGTGTGTTTAGCCCGTATCCGTCTAAACCTTTCCTACCCATTTACCTGACCTTCTTTTTCCTCCATCTCCATTATTCCCTTCATTTCGTGGAATTCCCTCATCCTTCTCCTGTAATTCAAAAGAAGTTGAAAAGTTAAAACATTTCCAACTTTTCCTTGTTCTGTTTTTTCTTCACAGATTCCAGCTGATATGGAGTCATCTATACATCCATTGCATAACAAGAAATATTTTCCAACATGTTAAAAATAACGAATGTGGATATAGTTTTCTGACAGTTAATAGAAATCAATGCAGGGTCAGCAATAAGAGGCTCTGTGCCTTTGATATTATAATGTGTAACTCTCCAGCCAGGATAACCAATTCACATGGAACACCTACAGTTCCTAGTCTTGTGCAGCAAACTCTGTGTGAAATGGCACAATATAATGAAATATTCAATTTGAAGCTATTAACTGACAGAATGCATAATGAATGAAACCTGTGATAATTTCAGTCCAGAATGAAATGCAGACGGCAATAGCACAGCCACAGGAGAGTGTATGTTATGTTTGAGGGCTTGAGTCAGTGAAGTCTGGCAGCCGCACTCCAGTGCCTTATCAAGTCCTTGCTTGGCTGCTAAATAGATCTGTACTCAGACCACCCAATTCCACCATGGAAGGGAGAATAAGACAGGAATGTCATTGCTAGTTTATTTCTACATTAGCAGCACCACTACCTGACCTGTTTAATGGGTACAAGAAGTAGGCTTGGGACTCCTGGAAAGGTGATCTACTACCCTTGCCTGGTCTAGTCTATACATGATTCTAAAACCAAAAATGTACTTGACTCTCAGTTGCCTCCTGTGCCCAGGGTTAGTTTAGAATGAACAATAAATACCAGCATTGCCTGTGACACCTACACCAAAATTTTTGATTCTGAAGATACAAAATAAGGGAATTTGTAAATTCAAGATTCAAGATTGTTTAACGTCATTTCCAGTACACAAATAAAGGAGAATGAAATAATTGTTACTCTGGCTCCGATACAGAACAAAAAAAAAACAATAAGATAAAGAACATATGAAAAAAAACACTGTAAATATAAATACTTAAGATAGCTTATCTACATAGATCGATTGAATGTCTATAAAGTGACACGGGACACAGGAAAGTCTGTGCATATGGTAACTCTGACAGGAAATGATCATGTAGTGGTGGTGGGACGTTGGGATGTGGAAGGGACAGTTAGGAGTGGAGGTGATGATCAGCCTTATTGCTTAGAGAATTGTTTTTGGGTTTGGTGGTCCTGGCATGGATGCTACGTAATCTCCTCCCCGTTGGGAGTGGGATGAACAATCCACGAGTAGGGTGGGCAGGATCCTTCATGATGTTACTGGCTCCTTTCAGGCACTTTTCTATTTATACACATGACTTTGATGGCGGGTAGGGTAGGCTGGTGCTGGTGATGTGTTGAGCAGTTTTGACAACCCCTTGTCGAGCCGTCCTTTCCACTGTTGTGCATTTTCTGTACCATGCAGTGATGCAGCATGTTAGGATGTTCGCTACAGCACATCAGTAGAAGGACATGAGTATCGATGAGCATAATCGAGCTCTCTTCAGTCTCCTGAGGCATTGCTGAGCTTTCATGATTATTTAGGATGTGTTCTGGGACCATGAGAGGTAGAGTGAGATGTGCTTTCCCAGGAGTTGAAAGTGCTCGCAGTTTCCACTGTTGTGCCACTAGTGTAAAGAGGGGTGTGAGTGGTGCGAATCTTCCTGAAGCTGACAGCCATTTCCTTTGTCTTGTTGGAATTGAGGAAGAGGTTATTTGCCTATCACCAGGCCTCAAGCTCTTCCACCTCCTCTCTGTAGGTCATCTTATCATTGTTGGTGATGAGCCCTACTACTGACGTTTCATTGGCGAACTTGACAACTGATTACCCATGCGTTTGGCCATGCAGTCACGTGTGAGCAAAGGGCTCAGCACACAACCCTGGGGGCAACTGTGTCGAGGATGAGTGGGGAGGAGGGAGTGGCTGTGCATCCTGACTATCTGAGGTCTATTGTAGAAGATGGGGACAAAACAGAAGATAACATAAATAAACTTATAGGATGTATATAATTCACAAATAAATTTATACAGATAAGTATCAAGTGGTAGATTTTCTTAGAAAAGTAAAGGAACTCATCTGCTTCCTGTAAAGTGAGTCTAATTGAGATATGGAAGGATTAAGAAATACAGTGACACATAATGAAGGTTGGCAGGCAATTTTAAAAATGGCACAATCCTGTTTTTTATTACTAAATTGATGTATAAACATTTATTTACAAGGATGAAAACAGGCTTAACCACAGGAACACTGTGAAGTTGTCAAATCAGACAGGAGTACTACTCTTCTGTAAAGTGTTGGGATTTCAGGTATTGACTACAGAATATCAGCACATGAAACAGTCCAAGTATCAGAAAACACTGGGCGGTTTGAGGTTCTTTCTCTCAAAGCAAGGAAAGTGAGCAGTGTGTTAATAGAATAATTCACATGTGGAGGTGTATGATAAAGTAAATGCCATGAAGATGTTTCTACATGAAGACAATAAATACAATAAATCTGAGAGAAATATCATTACACTGTGAGCTGAGCTGTCAAAATGGGAATTGAGTGCAAAGCTAAATACAGTAGGTACCTGGCACGGAATAGAGTGGTAGGATATGCTGGAGGGTTACAATGGGAGGGAGCTTCTGTGGAGATTCAATACAGGTGTAAACCAATGAGGCCAAATAACCTGTGTCTTGTAGGTATTATTAACAAGCACTTCTGACTAAAGGATACTTAAATCTTACAAGGCAGCTCAGTGACTTATGTTTGACTACAGCATTTGATCATTGGAATGACAGTTACATCAGTGGAAATGTCTCATTGAGTTGTCCTGATAAAGAAATGTAACGTATAACTGTAGGCAAAGTTCAATTTCCAATTGTTAGAAACTCCAGACCCGCAATGCATAATGCAATCAGCTTCTTAGGGTACCTAGCAGCTAAATCAGTGATGTTTAGACCTCTATGGCTGACCTCTCATGTTTATATTCATTTTTTTTTCCATTTACATAACCCTAGAGGGCCTGATATCTCAAAATTCAAAGTATATTTATCTTCATAGTAGGTATACAATATGCAACCATGAAATTTGTCTTCTTACATGCAACCACAAGACAAAGAAACACAATAAACCTATTAAAAAATAAGACTGTGAAACACTCAATGTGCAGAAGGAAAAACGAACAGTGCACAAAAAGGCAAATAACATTTAGAACTGAAGTTCATGAAAGTGAGCCCATAGCCACCAAGTCAGACACAGCCGATCCAGAAACGCGTGAGTTGCAGGCCACAGCCTCAGCTCAGTGCAGAGATGAGTAAACTGCACAGAGCAGTGAGCTAAACACAGGTCTGACCCTCACTTCCAGCCTTGACACCCTGACCTTTTCAATTTGGCCCAGCACTTAAATCAGCTAAACAGCAGGTCATTCCTCACTCTCGGGCCTGGGATCTGCCTCCTCGATTCAGCCTATACTCGACCTTTCCAATTTGGCCCAGCACTTAAATCAGTCAAACCTCGGCTTGTTTCTTGCTCTCAGGCTCAGGCCTCACCACCTCAACTCAGCCTCGCCTCGGTACTGCCTTTTCAAATCGCCTCCAGGTCCACTCCAGCGGCCAAACATTGACTTGTTTCCCAATCTCGGGACTGAGCCCCACTGTTTCAATGCAGCCCATACACACCACGCTGCAACTTCAAGATCTCAGTTTACGCTCAAAAATGCCAGGTCATATAGGCAGTTCAGAAGCTCGTCTCCAAAAGGGGAGTTAAAGGTTATTGTTTGCAGTGATCGTTTTGAAAGAAAAGAGTGATTAATAAAGTAGTTACTAGCTGTTTTTATAGCCAGTAAGTCATTCCTGTGCTTCACCTGAACCACCTTAAACAATTTATTTGTTCAAAGTCATGTCCTGCAATAAATTCAAAACCTAAAAGTGATTTATCCTCATCTTTCCTGAAGAACTTGCTCTCACTCCCAGCGGCACTTGAGTTGAGAATTTTTTTCCAAAAACTCTGGAGGTGAGTGAGGAATGGGTGATCTGATGTGAACTTTAAAGTCAAAATTGCTTTGAAATCATTCTTGAAATTCTACAAATAAGGGCTTTAATAACTTTTAACGCACTTGTGGAGTCCTTGAATTACAGACCAAATCTTGAATCCATGTCAACTCCTACTTGATCATTAGGAAATACCATTTAGTAATTTAATCAATCTTTCGCATGCAATGGAAAATATGCTCAGAAGAGTCCAATCCATCAAACATGCTGCTTTCTAAATCTAACTGTGGAGTACTCCATTCACCGGCTATATATTCCTTTGACAGCACTATTAGCCAACACCTCAGTGAGGAGCCTGATATTCAGAAAATGATAAGAGAGGAAAGGTTTTGTCACAAGCAAATAAAAAGCAAGATTTTGCAGATAAGGAAACCAATTTCAGAATATATTTACATGTGGTTCCAGTTTCTCAGTTTACAAAAGAATGAATGAGAAGCTTTGTCTCTATGTACCTATCATACATCCTGTACCTTTCTTGAGCGTAGAGGCCTATTAGAAATCAGCAGCACTTTGATACTTGCTTTCTTTACATCTGAATATATTAAACGCTAATGAATATTAATAAACCACGTCAGTACTGACAGCATACCCAAAGTGAAAATAAAACAAAGTAAGAAAGATATCATCTGCAAAATAATCACTGAGGTATAGCTTGCAAACCTATTATAATACCCAAATGCACACTTAAAAAGCAAAACCTTGAATGTCCTCTAGTCTAAGATACAGGCTCCATTTTCCTTGAATTAAATTGACTGACACTCAATCTGGATTTACCTCAAACAGGGCTATTTTTGGCTGCTATCCCATTCGTATCCCTGCCCTTCCTGTCTGTCAGGAAAGCACAATGTAAACAGAACAGTATGAAGAGAGTTGGCATCAGTCAAAGTAATTTCCAGCTTATTCATTCTCATCACTGATGGCAAGATTGTGGAGCTCTTTAATGCAATTAATTGATAATTGAATCATTAGTTTTGAATCAATGCCACTTGTTTTTATGTATATAATCAGAATGTTTGGCCATTATTATCAACTTGTTTGTATTTTGCAGGTATAAATGGGGTTATGTATTTTAATGTTTCCTTTCACTCGTGATGATGCTAAAAGAAAATAGAATCAGTGACATTTCCCTAATGAAGCCTTCTCCTTTTGCATGGCTTGACTAAATTTCTTAATTAGCTGCTAAATCTTATCAATATGGTAAACGGCTGACAATGTGCAACGTTTGTAGATTTACTGAAGCCTTTTTGCAACAGAGAATCGAAAGACCTTTTGCTTCATTATCTGATTTTAGCTTCTCATGTAAGGTACAGCATTGTCAGCGATTGCATATAATGCTTAAGGTGCCATTTATAAATGTTGTCCCTTTCATCTTCAGATGTTTCGTCTGGGTAAATCTCTAGAAATAGCAACACCACATATTTATGTTTTCTTCTACCAGAGAAGCTGCCATCATTTAAAGATAGAGCTTTTAAAAGATATGGCTGCCCTGCTGTGAAGAATGAAATGTAGTCATTTTGAGGTCTGCACCATGTTTTGTTCGACGATTTATTCAGCAAAATTAGCAGAGAAGAAAGTCTCCTCACTTCCCTTCAAAAGAACAATATGATTTGAAGTTTTTAGTACAATGTTTTTAGTTTTTAGTTCAATGAATACTTCTAAACTGTATTTTAGAAGTTTGTCTTAAAGGAATATTCTGCTTATATGGTGCCTTTCACTACCTCAAGACATACCAAAATTCTTCTCACCCAGTGAAGTATTATTGAAGTATATTCAGTTTAGTATTGTAGAAAACAATGAAATCAACCTAAGTAAAGCAATTCCCCACAAAGAACAATGTGATAATTTAGATAAATGGTTTTGTGATGCAATTTGTGGGATTAGTGTTCATTAGAATGTTCAAGTTGTTTTCCTTTCTTCAACTCTGTTGTAAATATATCACTGCATATTTGTGTAAGCACAAATTTAAAAGGGATTGCAATATTAAACAAAAAGGATGCCAGGGTATTAGTAATATCAGCTAAGATACTACAATGTTGAACATGTATTTTCTGTGGAAAACAAAACTGAGAAGAGAAATAGATGAAGTGTATAAAATGCTGAGCAGCCAAAGACAAAGTAAATGCAGGCAAGCTATTTAATTTGGATTCTGCACATGAATTAGTATAACAGCAAAAAAAACTAGAAACTAGAAGGTGTTTTGCTTTCCTTCTGAACTTACAGACATATAAAACATGCTCTCATCAACAACATTTAGTGTCTTGCAAAGCTCTTAGAAAATGGAGAAGGATAAGCACAACAGATGAAGGAGCCATTGATTCTCCAGGAGTGTTTTCTTTTTTATCTTCAGGGATATTATAGAAATCAAGTACAGTGTTTTATATTTGGTTCACAATATTTCTCATCAGCAGTGCTGGAGGCATGTTCATTCACAACCTTGCAAATATAGATAATCATGCAATAAAATTCATCAGTAAAATCCCAATAATCTGCATTACAACTATTCAGAACTCCCAATGAATGGCTCAGCACCTGAATCACCAGGTGCTTCCTTGGAACTCACCTACATCCATTTCCCACACTCCCTTTAAACTTTCCGGGTTCACTGGAATTATTTTTATTATACCGAGTAGCATTTTTTGAACTGAATTAAAATGCATTTGAATATTCATTGGAATGACATCCATTAGGCTTCTATTAAAAACCCTAAAGTCCTTGAAGCAAGACTTCACTGATTTGGTGTCTAAATCATGCTGCGTTTCATACCCAGAAGAGCTAAGCAAAGGGAGGTGTGCAGTCCAGGCAGAATGGCAGAACTGACACTATCAGACCCAATGTTATTAAAGGCATATACTCACGCTGTTCAATTTTACTACAGTTTGGAGAAATTTCCTAACAATTGCAGTTTGTAAATATCACTGATGAATCACGTCCACATTCAATACATCGTTCTCCGCAACTTCCACCTTCCTCACGGGATCTTACCACCAAACACGTCTTTACCTCCCCTGCACACTGACTCTCCACTTCCTCCACGATTCCCTTGTCATTCATCCCACCCCACTAATCCACTTCCTGACATATACCCTTGCAAGCAACTGAAATGCTACTTCCTCCCTTACCTCCATTCAGGAGGCCCAATCAGTCCTCCAGTTGAGACATCACTTTGCTTGCAAATCTGTTGGGGTCATCGATGTACCCTGTGCGCCCAATGTGAGCTCCTCCTTACTGGTGAAACCTGATGTAAATTGAATTGAATTGACTTTATTTCCTACATCCTTCACATACATGAGGAGTAAAAATCTTTACATTACATCTCTATCTAAATGTGCAATGTGCAATCGTAGTAATTTATATTAATTTATACTAAATAGAACAGTCAATGTAATATAGAGTACACTCAAGTCAGCATGAGTTCATCAGTCTGATGGCCTGGTGGAGCCTGTTGGTCCTGGCTTTTATGCTGCTGTACCACTTCCCAGATGGTAGCAGCTGGAATAGATTGTGGTTGGGGTGACTCGGTTCCCCGATGAGCCTGTATTGTGTTTGTTGAGCACCATTCACCAAAAGTGGAATTACGCAGTGGTCAACCGTTTTAATTCCTATCCCTATCCCCATTCCGAACTGTCAGTCCATGGCCTCCTCTTTCGCCAAGTTAAGGCCACTCTCAGATGGAGGAGCAACACCTCATATTCCACCAGGGTAGCCTCTAACCTGATAGCATGACATCAATTTCTCCTTCCGGTAATTTTCTTTCCCTTTCCCTTCCGTCTTCTATTCCCCACTCTGACCCCTTACGTCTTCTCCTCATCTGCTTATCACCTCTCTCTGGTGCCCCTCCTTCTTTCCCTTTTCCCATGGTCCACTCTCTTCTCCCGCTCACCTGGCTTCACCCACCAACTTCCACCTGCTCCTCCTTCCCCTCCCCCCCCCACACACATATTTTATTCTGGCATCATTCCACTTCCTTTCCAATACTGAAGAAGAGTCTCAGCCTGAAACGTTGGCAGCTTATTCATTTCCGTAGACGCTGAGTCTCTCCAGCATTTTGTGGGTGATGCTCTGGATTTCTAGCATCTGTAGAATCTCTTGTGTTGATGATGAATACCAAATGCATTCCTCTGTGCTGATTTAGTGAAGGCGTTAACCTGTTTAAAATAAATGGCTAACATCCAAATTAAAACAAGAGAAAGAGGAATGCTATCTAAGCTCAGTAGTCATTTATAAGATAATATCAATCATTTCTGGGCCCTTAGATGCAATACATCTCAATTTGTTCTAAGTGTCACTACCTTTAACAGAGGTGACTTGCAATGAAGTGTCTAATCGAACAGGTTTTAAGGGAATTACTAATTAATTTGAAAATAATGTGATTATTTACACAAATGCATAATGATGTGAAAGCAAGAAACATGAGATCTTAAAGAAAATACTGGAAATATTCAGTAGGTCCGGCAGCATTTGAAGATGAAGGAGGTGAATTGACATTTTAGAGCCACAGGCTGCTAAAATGATGCCTGTTCTTTCAATTCTGCATACGTGGAGAATTCTCATTCTCATTTTCTCATTTGGTGCCCCTGAGGTAGCTCACCATCACCCTAGTTGGTCAGCTTAACCCTCAATCAAGTGCCTTTCAAAATTCTAATAAACCGACAAAGCTCTTTTTGTATCTTAATTCAAAGAGAACAGATGGCACGGCCTTCTGAAAGTAACTGTCAAACATTAAAGGAAGTTCTGAGGGTATATCAATGAAGCCTACAAAAGCCTGGTTAGTTTATTGTCAAACATGCATCAGGCATCAATAGATTTTAGTACCTGATGTTTAGTAAAACACTGAATATAAACCATAGAACACTACAGCCCCTCCAGCCCTTTTACTTGCTCTCTGATCAATCTCACCCTTCCATCCTCAGACAGTGCAATGTCCTGAACTGCAGGGAAGTGAATAGTGACATTGTATTTGTATTTTTGCACATAGGGTCATTGGTCCCACATTGCAGTGAAGAAAATACAGGACAGTAGTGTTTTTCTAGGCAAGTACTCTTTGGAGGCAACTGGTCTGAGTTTAACATAGAATACAGAGCATAGAATGCAATAGCACGTTACAGGCCCTTTATAACCTAGTCCCAGATCAATATAACCCTTCCCACCCAGTCTTTCATCCATGTGCACATCTAAGGGTTTCTTGAATGTCACAAATGTCTTTGCCACCTCCCTAGCAGGGTGTTGCATGTGCCCATAATTCTCTTTGTAAATGAACTTGCCTTTGACATCCCTCTATGTTTTCCTTCAAACACTTTCATATTAGGCATTTCTTTCAAGGGGATAAGTCTCTGGCTCTCCATTCTATTTATGCCCCTTATCACCTTATACAGCTTTATCAAGTCACTTCCCATTCTCCTTCACGCCCCAAAAAATTAGCTTGCTCAACCTATTCTCATAAGGCATGCTCCCCAATCCTGGTAAATTTCCTCTGCATCCTCTCTAAAGCTTCCACATCCTTCCTATAAGGAAGTGACCAGAACAGAACACAATATTCCAAATGTGGTCTAACCAGAGTTTTATAGAGCTGCAACATTATCTTGTGGCTATTGAACGCAAACCCCTGATTAATGAAGGCCAACACACCATGTATTTTATAAAACACCCTATCAACTTGCTGTGAGGGATTTATGGATCCCAAGATCCCACTATTAAAAATCTTGCCATTAACCTTGTATTTTACCTTCAAGTTCGATCTTCCAAAGTGAGTCACTTCTCACTTTTCTGGATGGAACTCTGTCTGCCACTTCTCAGCCAGCTCCGAATCCAATCTATATCCGTTGTAGCCTAAGACAACCTTCTACATTATTCAAAACACCAATCTTTGTGTCACCTGCAAACTTACTAATCCTCGCTTTCACTTCCTCATCCAACTCATTCATAAACACCACAAGGCGCAGGGGTCCGAGAACAGATCCCAGTGAACACCACTGGTCATCAACCTCCAGGCAAAATAGATTCCATCCACTGTCACCCTCTGCCTTTGGTGGGCAGACTAGTTCTGAATCCAGCAGCCAAGTTTCCCTGGATCCCATGCTTTCTGGCTTCCTGAATAAGCCTACCATGGGGAACCTTGTCAGCTGCCTTACTAAGATCCATATACACCACATCCATTGCTCCACCTTCATCAATGTGTTTTGGCACTTCCTCAAAGAATTCGATCACGCTCTTGAGACACGACCTTTCCCTCACATAGCCATACTCGCTATCCCAAATCAGAGTATTTTCTAAATACTCATAAATCCTGTCTCTAAGAATCTTTTCAATAATTTGCCCACCAGTGAAGTCAGACTCACTGGTTTATAATTCCCAGGGTTACCTCCATTCCTTATCTTGAACAAAGGAATAACATCTGCCTCCCTCCAATTATCTAGTACTACCCCCGTGGCTAGTGAGGACACAAAGATAATCACCACGGCTGCAACAATCTCTTCTCTAACTTCCCATAGTAACTTAGTATACTGTATATCACGTGATCAGACCCAGAAACCTATCTATCCTAATGCTTTTCAAAAGTTCAAACACATTCATTTTCTTAATGTTACCATGTTCCAGAGTATCAGTTCATTCTATTTTTTCCTCACATTTGTCAAGGTTCCTCTCACTGGTGAATACTGAGGCAAAGTATTCATTAAGGATCTCACCTACCTCTTCCAGCTCCAGGCACGTTTCCTCTTTTATCCCTGATTGGTCCTACACTCACTCTAATCATGCTCCTGTTCTTCATGTACATGTGGAATGCCTGGGAAGTTTCTTTAATCCTACTCATCAAGGCCTTATCATCTCCCCTTCTAGCTCTCCTAAGTCCTTCTTAAGCTCCATCCTGGCTACCTTATAACTCTACAGAGCCATGTCTGAGCCTTGCTTCCTAAATCTTATGTATGCTTCTTTCTTTGCCCTACCAACCTAATTGTCTCAATGGGGCAAACCCATCCAAAACCCCATGCAAGTGCGCCCTAAACAACATTCATATTTCTATTATGCATTTGCCTGAGTACATCAGTTCCCGATTAATGCTTGCAAGTCCTGTTAATAGCATCATAATTTGCCCTCCTAAAATTAAATACTTTCCCATACTGTCTGTTCCTATCCCTGTTTAAGGCTATGGTAAAGATCAGGGAGGTGTGGTCACTGTTTCCGAAATGCTCACCCACCGAGAGATCTCATCTGACCAGGTTTATTGTATAGTACCAGCTTCAGTGTGGTTTTCCCTCTAGTTGGCTTGTCTACATATTATGTCAGGAATCCTTCATGAACACACTTAACAAATTCTGCCCCATCTATATCTTTTGCAAAAGGAGTCACCAATCAGTATTAGGGAAGTTGAAGTCATCCATGACAATGACCTTGCGATACTTACACCTTTCCAAAATCTGCTTCCCAATCTGCACCTCAATACCTCAGTTGCCATTGCCATGTTCCTTATTGCTTTCAATTCTGGTGAAATGTTTTTGACCTAAAATGCTGACTGTTACTTTCTCCGGAGCTCTTTGCGATTAGTAAGTCACAGAATCCATTCTAATCGAAACACACTTGCTACTAACATTCAGTAAAGCGAATGCAGTTAAGATATTGTGATATTTTAAATTAACAATATTCCAGGGAAATGCTACAGTATACCCAAGTATCCAGGGGAATCAGGAAGGACCAAACACAAAACATACCCATAGACAGATGGTATTTGGGCTATAGTTGATTGCATTATTCCCAAGCATTAAACTAACTGGATAACTCTCAAATTACATAACAGTGAAAAAGCGTCTTATCACTTAAATAAAAATTCCCATCTGAGTGCAGAACAGTTCCCTTACTTGATTAAGATTGGTCCAATTACTTAGCACACACATCACTGTGATATCTATCCCTTGGTACAAAAGAAATTCCTAAAGCCAACATGACCATATCAATACTGGGTAATGAAAGGCCTTCCCACTTTCTCTTTATCTCGATCAGACACATCTTTCCAAGGGAGCAGTCCAACAATTTAACAACCTGGGTGGTTGCTTATTTAACTTCTCTTAGGCAAACCAATTCCTCTAGTAATCCATATTTCAGAGACTTGTTGGTCCAGCCAGGATGACCTGCTGTCCATCCATCTCCCAACCACCAACCAACCCCATCCAACTAGCTAAAAATTACACAGCAAAACTTATGGGTGGGAATGGAACCAAAACATTACCCTGCACTTCAGTTATAAGAAAACACGTTGAAAGCCAATCTTTCCCCCCGCCACGTTTTATCAGGAAGAAAAATCCCCCAGTAGATGCAGGTTCGCACAACTCCATTTTCTACCTGAAAGTAAATGCTTCCTTTCTCTATGGCAGTGTGATTCAGTCATTCAACAAAGAACTGTAATACTGGTGGGACATCTTTGAATTGGAACACACATCTAGAAATTGGACCTATTTGGATTTGTTTTATAGACGTGCTTTCTGCTTTGTTTTGAACTGTTTGCACCCATTTCCAATGGAAATCCCACCCAACGGGAAATTGAACTGGGAGCTTCTTTTTGTTTTTCCCCATAATACAGGTGCCTTTCTCTCCTTGTACTTTGTGCAAATGATGATATCATCAGTGATGCATAAAAACTGATCGGGAAATTGCTTCTGAAAGGGAGGAAGACTGAATTCCAATATTTTTTGTTAAAGCTGAAATGTTTCAATTTTGTGATTTTCTTTTTGGTGACACAGCTTGGCTCTCAGGCAAGATGTAGTGTTCATTTGGGAATCAAAACAAGAAACGTTGGCTGGGCAGAAATTCAGTAGAGAAATAAATAAATGCCCTCCTATTGACTATGATTACACTCAATCATCTGGTAGCTTACAGAGATCCTCAGATCTATGTAACTTCTGGAAGCTCAAGACAAATAAGAAAGATCAGTGCAATCTCTGTCACACCTGTGACTTCATACAGTAGGTGTTGCTGAAACCCACACACAAATATCCTGCAGTTTGGAAACAGAGTGATTTCATAAAGTGTGATTGGATGCACCCCCAATGATCCAATCCCTTCTGTATTGTGTTTGTACATATATATGTAAATTAGCTTCACAGAATGTCAATGTACCTTCTAGAAACCCAATTAAATTTGGGTCACTCTAAACATTAATCTGATTCTCAACAACTTTCCTTTAAAATGAGTTTCTCTGCGGTTTGGTTAGTTGGAACACAAATGGAGCAGGGGGAATGACTGTCCATCTGATTATCTAGTCAGCTGATATTAGAACCGTCTGAGCACAATTCTGAGGGAATTATTATTTAAATCAGCCTGATATTAAATGTGAGCTGGGCCCCTACATGGCATAATGCTGAGTGAATAGAACGCGAATGATTTCAAGCAACTTCTATTAAATATATACCATACATTCTTAACAGGGACCTATAACCTCAGTCACCCATCTGCTCCCTCCCCACCAAGGACAATAGAACAGACCCTCTGTGGCTTTGAAGTGGTCAAATGTCAAAAGCAGAAATACTAATTACAAGTAGCATTTGTTTTTTTTTGCTGATTCATTAACCCATCAGCAAACTGGATCTGAACGTTGAATGAGTACAGATGGTTCCTATCTGATACTACATTTTCAGAATCGGATTTAATATCACTGGCATATGTCATGAAAATTGTTGTTAGGTTGTAGCAGTACATTGCAGTACATAATAATAAAAACTGCAAATTACAGTAAGAAGTATAGATATATTTAAAAAGTTAAATTAAGTAAGTAGTGAAAGAGAAAAAAAAGTAGTAAGGTAGTGTTCATGGGTTCAGTGTCCATTCAGAAATCTGATGGCAGAGAAAAAGAAGCTATTGCTGAATCACTGTGCGTGTGCCTTCAGGCTCCTATACCTCCTTCCTGATGTAGCCATGAGAAGAGGGCATGTCCTGAGTGATGGAGAGACGGGGCGGCGGGGGTTAATGATGGATGCCTCCTTTTGAGACACCTTGAAGATGCTCTGGTCGCTACATGTTCTGGATGCTAGATTTATGATAGATTTTATCATCCAGCATCTTTCATGAAGTTAATATTGTTGCTTTCCTAATTGTACAATGTCCCAGCAGGGCTCATCTCAGTTTAATACAACAATTGGGGCAGGATTCATGTTTATGTGGTTCCTTGTGCCAGTAAATGTGATACAAGACTACTTGCCAATGTAGCTGACTGACTAAACACACACATCCGTGTGACGAGTAGTATTATACTGCGCCGGCTGAAATTTGTTTAGAGTCGATCGTTTGACTCTGCAATGACCAATATTTAAGATGATGATCATTTGTTTTATCTGAGTGAACAGCAGCTCGCTGCAAAAATAACCTTGTAATCTCCTACCACCTAGCAATCTCCCGAACACTCACATTTAATCACGCTGTAGTGGCTTTAACCTGCACTGACTGGTAAAACCTTCCTGCAGGTGAGTTGAGAACACAAGAGTCAGGTTCAAGGTAGAGCGAACCACTAGGGTCCAGCAGCAGTAAGGCTATAAAATTCTGAATTAAAATGGCTGTTCCAAACAAACCTATGGGATTCTTGGCTTTCTAAACAGAGGCCAAGCTCAGGAAGCTGCAGTGTGTCTGATAAGGCATCTTAAAGTGTTGAATCAAAGCGACTCTGCTTGGCGGTTTGTCCCATAATATTTTTGTGTGTATATGACCCAGTGCATCACGTGCTGTAGAATTGGCCTGGCGTTTAGCAGCTCACAAAGGGGTCTCTCCTGAGGAAGTGAGTTAGCCTGGAGGTCAGAGCAAAAGGAACTAGTGCAGTAACCTGCATTTTACCATAACCATTTTCTCAAAGCTATTCCAGCACATCATATCTCACTCCAAGTTACCAAGAATGTAACACATATCCCACTGTGGCCATGCACTCCCTCGTATCCCCATCTATCCCTACACTACACATAGTTACTCTCCAGGAATTGTCATGACTCATGCTCAAAGGCTCTCATAGTTGTTAGTCTATTATGTTCCTCCTTGCGGAAGTGGAAAGCAGAGAGCACCAAGAAGCAGAGGCAGCCTTCAGTAAACCTTGCAATTAGTACCTACCAAAGAGAGGCTGGAGATCAGTATGACTATTCACACCTGGCCCGCCAGCCACGCAATACTAGAACTGAATATCACCAGGCCAGGTGGACTGCCAGCTGGCTTCAAGAGAGGAAGCAAAGCACAGAAGAAAAGTTTACTCCTTGAGGGTACTGCTGGCCCATTACTGCTCACTTTATACATTAACGATATTCAAAGTGAACCAGGATCAGGATTAATGTCACTGACATGTGTAAAGTGCAAGACATTAAAATTACTATAAATTCCAAAATAAATTGTGCAAGAGAAAAGTAGTGAGGTGCTATTGATTGTTTCATGGACCATCCAGGGATCTGATGGTTGAGTGTACATCCTCAGGGTCCTGTACCTCCTCCTCAGTGGTAGTAATGAGAAGAGGGCACGTTCCGGATGGTGAGGATCCCGAGTGATAGATGCTGCTTTCTTGAGGGTGTCCTCAATGGCGGGGAGAGTTGAGCCCCTGCTGGAGCTGGCTGAGTCTACAACACTCTGCATCCTCTTTCGATGCTGTGCGCTGGAGTCTCTCTACAAGATGCTGATGCAACCTGTCAGAATGGTCCACATGGTACATCTGTACAAATTTGCTGCACTCTCCGGTGACATACCAAATCTCCTCAAATAATGACAGAATAAATACATTTCAAAGGATCCTGGTCTGGTATTTGAAGACAAAGGGAGTAGGGGGACAGATGGACAGATTTAGATGAGAAAGGGTGGGAGGAACATAAATGCCATTTTGGATTGGTACAGCATAATATCAGTTTATGTCCCACCTAAAAGGCATGTCACATTTGCTCATTTTGGATTCATGCATGCTGTGTGAGTTTCACAGTGCCTTACTAACAACAAATTCTAAGAGGTTGGATTCACTGAGACCACGCACATAGTGAAGACAGTAAGAGTGGTATTGGGATTTTCACCAGTTTATTCACATTTCACCAGTGACCAAGAGAAAGTGATAGAGTGGGCGTGGGGATAACTGTAGGTAGTCCATGTTGGTTTACTCACACCTCCCCACATGATAATCACTTATAAAGAAGATGATATTATTTTCCTTTGCCAAGAAGTAGTGAATGGGAGACTTAATCAAAGTGTTCAAAATTCCAACACATGCCATTACAGTGAATGCAGTGAAACTATTCACACTTGCAAGAGGAATTTATTTGACAGTGAAGCAATCAGAAGTAAAGTGAGGCAAAGTGTTTTCACTCAGCCACTTATTGTGATGGGGAGTGCACTAGCTGAAGGGAGGGAGAAAGCAGGTTTAATAAGCAGTTGGTGGTTAACTGTAGGACTGTGGAGAAATGATAAGAGAGAGAACTAATTGAAAAGATCTTTCAGTGAGCTAGCAAAGACATGAGGGCTAAATATCCTCCATCTGTGTTGTATCATTAAGTGATATTATTCTAATATCAGGATGGAATACATGTAAGAGGGAAATTTAAGATGTGATGAACCTGGCCATCTCTCTCATAACTTGGAATTACTGTACAACTTGCAGTTTCCACCACTGATGTGTACTGTAGGTTATCTAAATTCACCACCCCCATCTCCCATTCAGGATCTTGTCAGGATTATTATCCCTGCCTTATATAATGTGAGATGTGTTGCTTTGTGGCAGCAGTGCACTGCAAAGACATAAAATTATTATAAATTACAAAATAAATACTTACCACAAAAAAGGAGTTATGAGGTAGTGTTCATGGGTTCATGGGCCATTCTGAAATCTGATGATAGAGGGGAAGATAATGTTCCAGGATCATTGAGTGTGGGTCTTCACTCTCTTGCTCCTCCTCCTTGATGGCTATCCAACTCCATGCTCTCTAACCGCCCCCCCCCCACCGCCCCTCACCTCACCCTACACCAGAGCACTCAGTCCCAACCCAAATACATCCTACAATTCACCTAGGCTCTAATCCCTCATTGCCTTCCAACTCAATCACCTTTCAGTGCTTCAAACTGCCTGGTCTGCAATTGGTAAAGCAGTTCAAGCAACTTAGATCAGCTCCTGAAAATTACTGTAGCTCACCAAGATCTCTGAGAAAACCTTCAATCTGAGTTTCCTGGCTTTTTAGTACCCTGTGTCACTTCCTCAAACACCTACCACAACCACCTTGTCACCCTCACCCCAATCCCTTCCACTTCCTTCCTTCCTTGCTGTAATGATTCTTCTAAGGTCATCTCTCATGATTGCCCTCATGTATCTGTACACTAAGTTTGACCCATTTTGTTTTCAGAACATAAGAACTTCATATTCATTAGATTGAAATGACTAAAGTGACCTTAGTTTAGAATTCAGTACAGACTTCATCTCTGAGAAAGGTTTTTCAATAGATTCCTTGGCTATAGATTAAAACTTTTACAATAAGTCTCTCTTGGTGTTGCTCATGGTGTATTAAATTGCTTAATAGCAAGAATGCATGTATAGTATCCTGCCAAGCACCACACAGAGGTTTATAGATCAACTTCTATCAGTAACCTCTGAAGATGGACCTGAAATTAGAAGTGGTAAGGAGCAGCAGGAATAAGAATGGACTTGTACAGAGAACTCCAACTGAAATTACTGAGATAGCATTGTGTCTGATAAAGGAGGACAACAGCTGTGGCCACAGACAGAGAAACAAGACATCAGGACTGGCTCTACTTGGAAATAAATAAGTAAAGAGGAACAGATGAAACTGAATGAATAAATAAAGAGGATCGGAGGTGAGAGAGAACAGCAGTCATTGAGAGTGATAACTGTTTCCAGGATACACTTCCAGACACTGAAAGGAATGGGGAACTGGTATTGATGGAATCTGGGAATATTTGAGGTCTGTAGCCCAGCCGACCTCCTGCGCCATGACTTATGGTTGTCTCTGACTGACAACACAATTAGGATATCTTTGAGGCTGATACTCCTGCAACTGTGTTGGGAAAGTGTGCTACACAGATAGACCTTGAATCCAGCTGGATTAGCTTCAGTTTCTCTGATTGGCAGTGTGTTTGTCCTGTATCTGGGGAAGGTCTAAACCTCACTTAAAATGGTATTGTTTCACTTTTGATCTCTTCTTCAATGTAGTTCAGTTGTGATTTGTTGATATTTTATATCAGATTGCCAACATTATGGTCAGGTCACTTGTCGGAGTGCTACTGGTATCATGTAGCCCAGTACTACCTGTCGCATGGCCAGGTGGTCGGTGACTGAACCAGTTTCCCCCCAGGCTTGCCTGGTGTGGAGGGTGGCTAGACACCCTGCAGGACGAAAAACAAGACCTGTCAAAGGGTGTATGAACCCTCTCGTAGGGTCAACGGCCATCTAGCAAACACGTGCCGTGAGGCGCGGAAAGGGCATCCCTTGCATCGAAGCTTGGTCTGGACATTCACTGCAACAGAAATTCCCCCAGCCGTCTTGGACCCCACCATGCCACTGGATCCAGGAGGAGATGTCAAGAGGGTGGGTCTGGACCTGTGCAAATCCCTACTCATCTAAAATCCACTCACGCACACATTGTTCCTTTCTGAGGAATGGGGTACCACCCCACTAACTGACTGAAAGGAACTATCATCATCCTATGGAATGGATAGCTGGAGAGAGAGAGAGAGAGATATCAGATTGCATGAACATGGGCTCCTCTGTTGGGATATTCACAGAGAAAGGCCACAAAGCCATAGCGTCATGGAGTGTACAGCGTAGAAACAGAACTCATCTATAAAGACCATCATATCCATCCAGACCAATCCCACTTAGCTGCATTAAGTCCTCACGCTGCTACACCTTGCTCCTTCAAGTACCTGGCCTAATGCCTCAACCAGTTCATCTGGCAGATCTCTCCAGGTACCAGTCCGAGTTTGTCTGGAAGAGTTGCCCCTCATATATCCTTTCTACCTCTTCCTCCTCACCTTAATTGGATATCCTTCAGTCTTAGACACCCCTACCTTAGGGGGAAAAATGACTTGAATGTCAGTTTTTTGCTTCCAGACCCACCAGCAAAACCAAACTTTACCTCTGTAATATCATCATCTGCGTCACCACAATGCTGAAATGGTCATCATAGGTGTGACAGTACCACTGGTGAATTACTCCTCCCCATCTTCGTCAATCCACCTGCAGCCTATCGAAATCTTGGCAATGTCTATTTCCTGTAACAGCTCTCATTCATCGTTCCAGTGAGTGGGTATGTCTTCACTTGGTTCCTTTCTGTGACTGGTATCCTCAGCCATGTTCTTGACTATTCTAATGTTCCCCTAGCTAGTCTTCCACTTTGTAGCCCCTGCAAACATGATCTCTAGTCAACGTGTGCTTCATCTACTCCTGTGCGACATCCAGTACATACTTGTGTTTAGTGGTCTACAGCCACTCTGTATTTAGTGGCACGTTATTTCTTTTACTTCTTATCCTTAAGAGGCCTTTGACAGGAAGCTCTCCAAGTACGCAGGACTGGTCAGCAACTGTCAGCAGGATGGATGGAGAGCGAGGTGTCTCCCAGTGGAGGTTGGTTGTAGGGGATTCGCAGCCCATTCCTTAGCTAGAGCCTTCAGCATTTTGGGCATCGAGGGAGAGAGGAAGAGGAGAGCCATCCACAGTACCACCGATGCGGCAGAGAGGGCCTCAAGATGGCTGTGGCTCAAAAGAGGGGAGCCATGGAGTCATAAGTAGCTAGCCATCTGGACACAAGCTGGGGTCTGATCAGCTCCGGCTGGATCACCTGGAGGAGGGTGTATGATGTTGAAAGACCCGAAACACCCAATGATTCCAGGAACATCACTGAAGATGTGTCCAGAAGCATCAATAGATGTATGTACACAGCATCCTCATTTACAAATCAATGCTCTTAACTCTTCATCTCCCCAACACCTTCCTACCCTGCAAGACTCATTCTGCAAATTTTGTTTGGAGAACACTTGTGGAAAAAGCCTCGGAACATCCACCTACAAAAATTGCAGCAGCTATATTAAAGGCAAGTTGGTGATGCTGTTTAGAGTTGGTCTTCTGAAACAATGATGAGATGTCAGTGAAACCCCATGAAAAAGCCAAGCATGAGGTGTTACAATTATTCTATTGCAAGTGTTCTTAAGTAAAACAATAACCGGATTATTGAACTGTCTTTGTGCAAATTGCCAAGCTTCATTATGCTGTATGAAGCCACAGAAGTTATTCTTCTAAGGTGATTTTTGCAAGAAGTTAAGATACTCTCTGAGAGTCAAATATAAAGACTGATAAAGTTGATAGGATTTACTATAGTAATTGAAGCTAATAATCTATTCTGGCATGGTCACAGTACTGGTAAAGACTGCCTTCCTTTGAGTACATCTGAACTAATCCTTATTTTAAAGGATGACAGCGAACATTACTTTGCCTTAAGTAATATGGAAAATGCTGATTAATTATGTACACAATCAGATGTACAATTGTCCATTTAAAATAATTCTGACTAGCAGTCACATATTAATCATATATTAATAATAACATATTATGGTGGTAATATAAATTTGTATTGCACATGATTTCATTGAAAGAAATTAGGTCATTTGACAAAATTGATCACTCTTTGAACTGAATTGACTTTTGTTATTAAGGCACGAAGTTTCTATCAGTACTGACCATAAAATAGATATTGATTTGCATTTGTGAATCATCTTCACAAACTCAGAATGTGAAAAGTACATTATGACCGGGGAAGTACTAAAATGAATACAATATATTCTCCCAAAAAAGTGCAACAATAACATCCATAAAATCTTCAACGTCTTCGATTATTCACATCCTCACTGAATTTCAACTGATATAGTGTGGCCTTCAAACATAGATTGAGTTTGTTAAGAAATGATGTTTTAAATTTTGCAAAGTCTGCAAAACCTTGCAATCAAATAAATGATTTAACTCTCTGATCTTAATTTTTTTCTGCCTTGGTGGCTTATTGCAGTTATCAGACAGTGAGCTGCGTTAAATGTGATAAGTGTAATGACTTGCAGGATTTGTCACAGGAATCACAAAGTGTCAACTTACTTGCCTTGGATACACCCTTTTAAAATCATGCACAACTGCGAGGTTTCACAGAACATTAGGTCTGGCAAAATATCTTTGACCTGAAACGTTAACTCTCTTTCTCTTTCCGCATATGCTGTCCAATGTGCTGAGCGTTTCTAGCATTTTTGTTTTTATTCATAAGTTAGACTATCCTGGTGTGGACTAAAATCAAGACCACTATCAGGGAGGTTGGAATTAAGAAAAGAAACTATTGTAATTAATTCAGTGTAATTTAATTTCTCATATGTTGGAAAGAAGCAACAAAACATTTATAAACAGCATTGTAAAATAAAATATCTGAAGCTTTTGAGGCAAATATTCTGACCCAATAGTTTCCTGTCAGCAGCGAGCTGATCTCTGTAGGTAAGCCCTGTGCAGTGACAATGCCTTGTGCACATAAATGAATGAGAAATAGGGAGCAGAATACGCTCTATCTTCAAAACAATTGAAAAAATCTTTAACAGCCAACTAAGCCAGATTGGTACTTAGCCAGCTGTCAGACCTATCAAAAACTTCAAATCATTTGAATATCTCTGACAGGCAGAAACATTCAAAGACATATAAAACTATTAAAAATCAAAGTTTAAAACAACTGAAAAGTAGAGAAAACTGAAACATTAAAAACACCTGACTGACTCCAAACAACTGAAATATTCTTTTTCAAAGTGTAGTTATGGATCTAATCCCTTCCTTGCTCCATTTCAGCCGTTCTGCCACATTCAGAGGAATGGGGATGTTGTTCTTGCACCAGGTATGATGGTACAGATTATGTAGGAGTTAGTTCAGGATTATACTTTGTGAACTGTAGCAGTTTTGTGCTGTTGTTGAACAACCTGATGAATTCATCTTTGGAGCCCAACATCTCACCGATTTGCTCAAGAATCTCAAAATTAGTGGCACCTTCACATTTGCATGGAGCTGCTGGCACGTCTCCCACAAAATCTGGTTTTGTATTTCACAAGGAAGTAAATGGGAAGATTTTATAAATAAACCACGTACATCATGATCTTGATGTACCTCCTCCAAGGAGTACTAGTGGTGAAAATTTGTAAGAACAAATTAATTGATTATTAGCTTAAATCTATCCAGTATCTGTTCGCATTGTCAGCTTCTCCTGTAGTTATATGAAGAAAAGCAACACTGATGTTGATTTATCTTCTTCCATTTTATTTTATCTGAATGAATTATTTTCTATGATTGCTTAATAAGTTATTAATATTTCATTCTGGATGCATCATTCTTTTATAAATTCTCTCTTCATTTTTATACTGCAAAACCTGGAAGGAAGATTGAAGAAAACATGAACTGACTACACATTCCTTTATCCTAAAGTAATTCTGTTTATTTCTGTCACTGAACTTTTGCGACTAGACACTTGGTATGCAAGGATGCATCTGCTCTCAAGGAGAAGCTGACCTGGGATAAATCTCCAATTTGTGCTGTAGTTTTTGAACCGTGAATACTGCATGCTGGGAAGGAGTCGGAAATTGTCCTACAAGCAAGCAACTCTATTCTCAGTGACAGATGCAGTCCGCTCCACTTGGCTGAGTCTATTATTAATATCGAGGTACATGGTGACTTTTTTCATAAACTGTTTCTGCACATTAAAAATTAAAGTGAACCAGGATATTAATAAGCTCAGAAAGGTCCTCCGCACTCTTACAATCTACTTAAGTAACGGGCATAATTTTTATCCTTAATCAAGCTTTTTAAAGGATTAAAGAACGCAAGTAAAAATAAAGAAAGGTGACATTTATTATCTAATAGGAAAATATTGCAAATGTTTTAAATGTGGAATTCTGATCTGGGTAATAGTTTCAATCTGTTGATGGAAATAAATATGTGATATTTAATGTCTGTCTACCTTTTAATGGTAATTTAAAACCCTTATGAAAATAAATCTTTCTGCAGTGAGGACTAATTTGGAAATTGTATGATGCAGGTGACAAATATTGAAAATAAACATAATCTTTTACAATATATGATTTTGCAGTTCAAAATGAATGACATTAATTTTCACATAGATTCTACTTAAGGAAGTTCTCAGACAGGTGAGCACAGTTAGGTCTTTCCTAGTTTAAGTAATTTAGTGATCCCTTCCACTTACGAGGGATGATTGATAAGTTCGTGGCCTAAGGTAGAAGGAGTCAATTCTAGAAAATTAGTCCCCTCCTACATTTATTACTTTACTTTATTGTCGCCAAACAACTGATACTAGAGCATACAATCATCACAGCAATATTTGATTCTGCTCTTCGTGCTCCCTGGAGTACAAATCAATAGTAAATATTAACAATTTAAATTATAAATCATAAATAGAAAATAGAAAAGGGAAAGTAAGGTAGTACAAAAGCAGCAAGAGGCATGTTGGGATATTTGGAGGGTACGGCCCAGATCTGGGTCAGGATCCGTTCAGCAGTCTTATCACAGTTGGAAAGAAGCTGTTCCCAAATCTGGCCGTACGAGTCTTCAAGCTCCTGAGCCTTCTCCCGGAGGGAAGAGAGACGAAAAGTGTGCTGGCTGGGTGGGTCATGTCCTTGATTATCCTGGCCGCACTGCTCAAACAGCGTGCGGTGTAAAGTGAGTCCAAGGACGGAAGATAGGTTTGTGTGATGTTCTGGGCTGTGTTCACGATCTTCTGCAGCTTCTTCTGGTCTTGGACAGGACAACTTCCATACCAGGTTGTGATGCACCTTTGAAGAATGCTTTCTACAGTGCATCTATAAAAATTAGTGAGGGTTTTAGGAGACAGGCCAAATTTCTTTAGCTTTCTCAGGAAGTAAAGGCACTGGTGGGCCCTCTTGGCAGTGGACTCTGCTTGGTTAGACCAGGTCAGGTCATTTGTGATATTGACCCCGAGGAACTTAAAGCTTTTGACCTGTTCCACTTGGGCACCACCGATGTAAATGGGGTTGTGTGGTCCACTACTCCTTCTGAAGTCAACAACCAATTCTTTCGTCTTGCTGACATTGAGGGATAGGTTATTGTCTTTGCACCATGCCACCAGGTTCTTAATTTCCTCTCTGTATTCAAACTCATCATTACCCGAGATACGGCCTACAGTTGTGGTGTCATCAGCAAACTTATATATTGAGTTTGATGGAAACTTGGCTAAACAATGATGGGTGTACAGTGAGTACAGCAGGGGGCTGAGAACACAGCGTTGTGGGGCACCGGTGCTCAGAGTGATTATAGAGGAGAGCTTGTCCCCTATTTTTACAGCCTGGGTCCTGTCTGTGAGGAAGTTGAAGATCCAGCTGCAGATCTGAGTGCTAAGGCCCAGGTTCTGGAGCTTAGGAATCAGGTTATTTGGAATGATGGTATTAAAGGCAGAGCTGTAGTCAACGAAAAGGAGCCTTACATATGCGTCTTTATTCTCTAGGCGTTCTAACACCTAGACACTTACACACTTAGTCCAGCGGTCATGGAGCATACGGATCTTGGACCTCCAGAAAGTACCCACAGCAGGGGTGATTGATAAGTTTGTGGCCTAAGGTAGAAGGAGATGAGTTATACAGCTCTCGTTACATGTACGTAACGTAACGTAATCACTCTTTGAGTGATTACGCAGAAAGTTTGAAGATAATAACTCAACTCCTTCTACCTTAGGCCATGAACTTATCAATTACCCCTCGTACTCCAAAGCAACTGGAACAATACGCAGAAGACCGGACTGCACAGCGTGCCTTGCTGGGGCTCGCCTATGACAATTTTGAGGAGAGGCGTCGTGCAGACCCTGTTGGCTGCACAAGAACATTGGAAAGCTGCAATTGCAATCACTGCAGCAGACTCAGGACAGCTCTCCTGCCCTCACTGTGAACGAGTTTGCCACTGTAGGAAACCACTGTTTTTTTAATACTTCTTATAAGATGAATTAATATAAGACTAAAGTTGTGTTTGAATCGTTTGCACTTCTTAACAAACTCATGTATTTTTCACAGTATGTGCTGCGTTGTACCTACTTACTGGAAGAAAACTGTATTGCAGTCAATCTAACGGTTTATCACCTTTCTCATTTTACATTGGCTAAGTATTAGCACATTACCTACATGATGTAATCGTGCAATCCTTTTTCAAATCCCTTACTCACTCTTCCTTCAATTAGTCCTGACGAAGGGTCTCGGCCTGAAACGTCGACTGCACCTCTTCCTAGAGATGCTGCCTGGCCTGCTGCGTTCACCAGCAACTTTGATGTGTGTTGCTTGAATTTCCAGCATCTGCAGAATTCCTGTTGTTTATCGTGCGATCCTTGATTAGTTTCGTTTATCTAAGGAATCTCTCTTATCTCAATTATAAAAGTGATGGGATTTTCAGAAGCACCATCTTTTATCTGCCTTCTGGCTGCTTTTCATTCATCTTGGGTTTGTTTTTCACCTCTTTATGTAGTTTGCTTAGTATTTGTATGCTTGTTTGTACTTTAAAATAAACAATCATTAAGAATTTAAGACTGCTCACCCTTCTTGACTCCTGATCCCTAAGGATCAGAAAATAAACAGAGATTCAACACTGCTCAAGACCCGGGCTCCACAGCAACCTTCGGGTCCATAACAGATCAACTGCACATCATTGTCAGACACAACGGACGACCATCCTTCAATCTGTGTGTTTTGTTCATATCATAAAAGATGTAAACACATTCCTTTTGTTTCATATGATAAAAAAGCTTTGATGGCAAATTTAAAATATCTATGACAACGGCAGGAAGGGATGATTCAGCAATTTGTAATTCTGCATTTTGCTTGTGGTTCAACACTTCCAGTAACATCAGCCTTTCGTTTAGGCTTAAACCACGCAAAGCGTAAGAACAAGTTTCAATTCGCTCAGCTGTCCTCTGAGTTTTATTTGAAAGTGACATTTTATCTGCAAAAGATGCAGTTAGGCAGGACTGCTCATTAAAAATTAGTTCTTAACAGATGACCTAGTGAATACTGATAGAGAAAATCTTCCCCATAATGAAAAAGCAGGGAGCCGATGCTTATTCAATTATCAACCACCAGCAAGCAATCGTCTGATTTTATAATTGTTATTGATTCTCTAGGAAATGTGCTTGCTGCACAGAAAAGTAAACACTGAGTCGTTGATCTTTCGTAAGGCAGAAAAAGAAGTACCATTGTTTTACATTTTAATGTGCCCATGAGATGCAAAGCAGAACCAGACAACCAGTATGTGGTTAAACAAGGACCACAGGCCCTGCCCAAGTAATTCCAGTGAGGTGCAGCTGCCAAGTGGGTGTCCATCCTCAGTTCACTGATTGGCTGCAGACTGAAGGCGAACTTGTATATCTTGTATAGATTCCACACCAATAAAACCTTTACATAATGCCCTCCATGATCTCAGGATGTGCCAGAGTTTTCTTACCAATGAAGAGTAGTCACTGTTGTAAATCTGAGGAACAGAATTGTCCATCAACAGGCTTCCACAAACAGCAATGTGATAACAAACAGATGGTCCTCTTTAGATAAAATTGGTGAAAGATAAATATTCGCCAGCTCATTGGAAGATGGTCCCTGAACATTTTTGAAAGTGATGTAGATCTACTTCCACCTGAGAGAGAAGGCGTGCCCAGACTTACCATTAAATCTGAAAGACGGCATTATTGGCAATGCAGCACTTTCAGTAAAGTTCTAGACAGTTAGATAGATAGTTGCACTCCTGTTTCTGCAGTAAGATTTTGAACCTTCAGCTTTCATAATTAATAAGCCATACTGAACAAGAATTACAGAGAGGATTGAGGAGCGATCCCAGGACCACAGTCAGTTACGTGGAACCAATGTTCACTAACACTTTGTTGCTGTAAGGGACATGACATTTCAAGTACAACAGAGTCAGGGAAGTTAATACATAGATTTTGGACAATCTGGGGCGGTGGGGGAAGAATAGACTTCAACTTGCAACGAGATGGTTTGCTTATCTGTGCCTTGTCTAGCACGTTGTCCCCATGCAGGGTTTTGACCCAAGATGTTGACATGCTTAGAGTAACACACACAAAGTATTGGAAGAATTCAGCAGGTCATGCAGCACCTATGGAGAGGAACACACAGTCAAGATTTCAGGACAAGACCTTTCATCAGAACTGGAAAGGAAGGGGAAAGAGGCCAGAATAAGGAGGTGGGGAGGTGGAGAAAGAGTGCAAGCTGGCAGATAATAGGTGATACCAGGTGAAGGGGTTAGGAGTTGAGTGGGGGGGAGGGTGGAAGAAGTGAGAGGCTGGGAGGTGTAGGGGATGACCTCCCAGGAGAATGCCACAGACACCAGGCTACTGGCACTGAGCATGGGCCCGTGGTGCAGGAGGGAAAGAGAGAGAAGAAGGGAGCAGAAGTGACAGGGGACTCAATAGTCAGAAGAACAGACAGAAGATTCTGTGGATATGAATGGGACACCCAGATGGTGTGGTGCCTCACAGGTGCCACAGTCAGGGATGTCTCAGATCACGACCACAGCATTTTGAAGGTGTGCGGGGTGGGGGGGGGGGGAGAGCAGCCAGATGTCTTGGTATATGTTGGTACCAATGACACAGGAAGGAAAAGCAAAGAGGTCCTGAAGAGAGAATTTGGAGACCTAGGTGAAAAGCTGAGAAGCAGGACCTCCAGGGTAGTAATTTCTGGATTGCTACCTGTGCCATGCACCAGTGAGGGTAGAAACAGGATGATTTGACAGCTAATATGTGTGGCTAAGAAGCTGGTGCAGGGGGCAGAGCTTCAGGCTCTTGGATCATTGGGATCTCTTCTGGGGGAAGTATGAGCTGTACAAAAGTGGTGGGTTGCCTAAACCTAAGGGGGACCAATATTCCTGCAAGTTGGTTTGTCAGAGCTGTTGGGGAGGGTTTAAACTAATTTGACAGGTGGGTAGAATCGGAGTGAAGGGACTCAGGATAGGACAGATGGAAAAAAAGCAAAGATAGTGTGCAGTCAGACTGTCAGGAAGAGCAGGCAGATGATAGGGCAAAATTGTAGCCATCAGGATGAGTATCAGTGCATTAAGGGATGCAGAATCAAAAAGGGGAGCAAATACAGTACTCGCAGTGTTATATCTCAATGCATGGAGTACAAGAAATAAGGTGAATGACTTTTGCACTTTTGGTGTTGCACTTTTACAGATTGTTGGGTATGACGTTATGGCCATCACTGAATCGTGGCTGAAGGATGGTTGTAGTTGGGAGCTGAATGTCAAAGGTAAAATGTTGTATTGGAGGGATAGGAAGGTAGGCCTTCCAACAGTAGCTGGGATGTGGACCACAGATTACAACAGGAAATAGAAAAGGTGTGTCGAAGTGCAATGTTAAGATAATCATGGGAGATTTTAACATGCGGGTCGATTGGAGAAATCAGGTGGTAATGGATCTCAAGTAAGTGAGTTTACTGAATGTCTATGAGATGGCATTTTAGAGTAGTTTATTGTTGAGCCTACGAGGGGATCAGCTATAGTGGATTGCAGGTTATGAAATGAAACAGAGGCAATTAGGGAGTTTAAGGTAAAAGAACCCTTAGGAGGCAGTGATCTCAATATGATTGAATTCAACTTGAACTTTGATGTAGCAGTATTTCATTGGAGTAAAGGAAATTACAGTGGTATGAGAAAAGAATTGGCCAAAGTAAATTGGAAGGAGATGCTGGCAGGGATGACAGCAGAGCAGCAATGGCTTGAGTTTCTATGTAAAATGAGTAAGGTGCAGGATAGATGTATTCTAAAAATGAAGAAATACTCAAATGGTAAAACAGTACAACTGTGGCTGACGTGAAGTAAAAGCTAATGTAAAAGCAAAAACGAGGGCATATAACAAAGCAATAATCAGCAGGAAGTTAGAGGACTGGGACGCTTTTAAAAACCAACAGAGAGCAACTAGAAGTATCATTAGGAGGGAAAAGATGAAATATGAAAACAAGCTAGCAAACTTGTGGATAGTAAAGGCTTTTTCAAGTATATAAAAAATAAGCGAGATAAGAGTGGATATAGGACCGCTAGAAAATGAGACTGGAGAAGTAATAATGGGGGCCAAGGAGATGACAGATGAACCAAATGAGTATTTTGCATCAATCTTCACAATGGAAGACACTAGCAGTGTGCCAGATGTTGAATAGTGTGAGAGAAGTGGAGTGAGTGCAGTTACTATTACAAGGGAGAAGGTGCTCAAAAAGCTGAAAGACTCAAGGGTACATAAGTCACCCAGACCAGATGAACTACACCCTAGGGCTCTGAAAGAGATAGTGAAAGAGATTGTGTAGGCATTAGTAATTATCTTTCAAAAATCATTGGACTCTGGCATGGTGCCATAGGACTGGAAAATTGCAGATGTCACTCCACTCTCTAAGAAAGGAGGAAGGCAGCAGAAAGGAAATTATAGACCAGTTATCCTGACCTCAGTGGGTGGGAAGATGTTGGAGTCATTTGTTAAGGATGAGTTTATGGAGTAGTTGATGACACATGATGAGATAGGACAAAGTCAGCATTACCACCACTCTGCTCCGTCTAGCGGAATTAGTCCTTACTCTTAATAATTTCTCCTTTTGCTCCTCCCATTTCCTCCAAACTAAAGGTGTAGCTATGGGCACCCGTATGGGTCCTAGCTATGCCTGCCTTTTTGTTGGGTTTGTGGAACAATCTATGTTCCGTGCCTATTCTGGTATCTGTCCCCCACTTTTCCTTCGCTACATCGACGACTGCATTGGCGCTGCTTCCTGCACGCATGCAGAACTCGTTGACTGTATTAACTTTGCCTCCAACTTTCACCCTGCCCTCAAGTTTACCTGGTCCATTTCCGACACCTCCCTCCCCTTTCTAGATCTTTCTGTCTCTGTCTCTGGAGACAGCTTATCCACTGATGTCTACTATAAGCCTACTGACTCTCACAGCTTTCTGGACTATTCCTCTTCTCACACTGTCTCTTGCAAAAACGCCATCCCCTTCTCGCAATTCCTCCGTCTCCACCGCATCTGCTCTCAGGATGAGGCTTTTCATTCTAGGACGAGGGAGATGTCTTCATTTTTTAAAGAAAGGGGCTTCCCTTCCTCCACTATCAACTCTGCTCTTAAACGCATCTCCCCCATTTCACGTACATCTGCTCTCACTCCATCCTCCCACCACCCCACTAGGAATAGGGTTCCCCTGGTCCTCACCTACCACCCCACCAGCCTCCGGGTCCAACATATTATTCTCCGTAACTTCCGCCACCTCCAACGGGATCCCACCACTAAGCACATCTTTCCCTCCCCCCCTCTCTCTGCATTCCGCAGGGATTGCTCCCTACACAACTCCCTTGTCCATTCGTCCCCCCCATCCCTCCCCACTGATCTCCCTCCTGGCACTTATCCGTGTAAGCGGAACAAGTGCTACACATGCCCTTACACTTCCTCCCTTACCACCATTCAGGGCCCCAAACAGTCCTTCCAGGTGAGGCATCACTTCACCTGTGAGTCGACTGGGGTGATATACTGCGTCCGGTGCTCCCGATGTGGCCTTTTACATATTGGTGAGACCCGACGCAGACTGGGAGACCGCTTTGCTGAACATCTACGCTCTGTCCGCCAGAGAAAGCAGGATCTCCCAGTGGCCACACATTTTAATTCCACATCCCATTCCCATTCTGACATGTCTATCCACGGCCTCCTCTACTGTAAAGATGAAGCCACACTCAGGTTGGAGGAACAACACCTTATATTCCGTCTGGGTAGCCTCCAACCTGATGGCATGAACATTGACTTCTCTAACTTCCGCTAGGCCCCACCTCCCCCTCGTACCCCATCTGTTACTCATTTTTATGCACACATTCTTTCTCTCACTCTCCTTTTTCTCCCACTGTCCCTCTGAATATACCTCTTGCCCATCCTCTGGGTCACCCCCCCCCCGTCTTTCTTCCCGGACCTCCTGTCCCATGATCCTCTCGTATCCCCTTTTGCCTATCACCTGTCCAGCTCTCGGCTCTATCCCTCCCCCTCCTGTCTTCTCCTATCATTTTGCATCTCCCCCTCCCCCTCCAGCTTTCAAATCCCTTACTCACTCTTCCTTCAGTTAGTCCTGACGAAGGGTCTCGTCCTGAAACGTCGACTGCGCCTCTTCCTATAGATGCTGCTTGGCCTGCTGCGTTCACCAGCAACTTTGATGTGTGTTGCATGGTTTCCTTAAGGGAGTCTTGCCTTATAAACCTGTTGAATTTCTTTGAGGATATTACACGTAGGATAGATAAAAGGGATGCAGTGGATGGTGTATATTTAGACTTTCAGAAGGGCTTTGACAAGGTGCCACACATGCTGCTGCTTTCCTAGTTAACAGCCCATGGTATTACAGGAAAGTTACTAACATGGGTAGATTATTGGCTGATTGGTAGGAAGCAGCGAGTGGGAATAAAAGGATCCCTATCTGGTTGGCTGCCAGTGACTAGTGGTGTTCTGCAGGGGTCAGTGTTGGGACCACTTCTTTTTATGCTGTATATCAATGATTTAGATGATGGAATGGATGGCTTTGTTGCCAAGTTTGCAGATGACATGAAGATTGGTGGAGGGAAAGGTAGTGTTGGGAGGATGCAGAAGGACTTAGACAGATTAGGAGAATGGGCAAGAGAGTGGCAAATGAAATATAACATTGGAAAAAGCATGGTCATGCAGCTTGGTGGTAGAAATAAATGTGCAGACGATTTTCTAAACAGGGAGAAAATCCAAAAATCTGAGATGTAAAGCGACTTGGGAATCTTTGTGTAGATCACCCTAAAGATTAACTTGCAGGTTGAGTTGGTGGCAAGGAAGGCAAATGCAATGTTAGCATTCATTTGAAGAGGTGTAGAATACAAACGCAGGGATATGATGCTGAGGTTTTATCAGGCACTCGTGTGGCCTCACCTTGAGTATTATGAACAGTTTTGGGCTCCTCATCTGAGAAAAGATGTGCTGGCATTGAAGAGGGTTCAGAGGTCGTTCACAAGGATGATTCCAGGAATAATAATGTTATCATACAATTAAAGTTTGATAGCTCTGGGTCTGTACTCACTGGAATATATAAGGATGAGGGGGGTTCTCATTGAAACCATTTCAATGTTGAAAGGCCTAGACAGAGTAGATCTGGAAAGGATGTTTCCCATGGTGGGGGAGTCTAGGACAAAAAGGAACAGCTTCAGTATAGAGGGGAATCCATTTAAAACAGAGATGCAGAGAAATTTCTTTAGCCAGAGGGTGGTGAATTTGTGGAATTTGTTATCACAGGCAGCCATGGAGGCTCAGGTCATTGGGTGTATTTAAGGCTGAGCTTGATAGGTTCTTAACTGAATGCAGCATCAAAGGTTAAGAAGAGAAGGACCAGGAGTGGGGCTGAGGAAGGGAAAAGAGGATCAGCCATCACTGAATGGTGGAGCAGACTCGATGGGCCAAATAGCCTAATTCTGCTCCTATGTCTTATAGTCTAATGGATTGGTGGGAAAGGAGCATGGGGGGATGGTAAGAAGGTGGGACACCAGAGGGAAGTGATAGGCAGGTGTAGAGAAGAGAAGAGGTAACAGGAGGGCCAGATGGCAAGAGAAGAGGTAACAGGAGGGCCCTCCAGAAAAAGAGAGAAGGAGAAGGGGGAGAAATTATTCGGACTACGTGAAATTGTTATTCATGTTGTCAGGTTGGAGGCTCTCCAGGTGGAAGATGAGATATTGTTCCTCCAACCTGAAAGTGGCATCATGGTGGTAGTAGAGGAGGTCATGGACCTAAATATTGTATGGAAATTGGAATAGGAATGGAATTAAAATGGCCAGCTGTCAGAAAATCCTGCCTGTTGTGATTAGTTTTGGAATTTTTTCCCTTACACAGCAATATTTAGGCACTATTGCTACTTGGCAATGTGGACCATTTTACCTTCCTTTTCTGATCCAATTACAACACTTAAAAATTCATTTGCACAAATTTTTTGGTGTTAAGGTGGCATTGCAGCATCTCCAAGTTTGCGGATGACACGAAGCTGGGCGGCAGTGTTAGCAGTGAGGAGGATGCTGAGAGGATGCAGGGTGACTTGGATAGGTTGGGTGAGTGGGCAAATTCATGGCAGATGCAATTTAATGTGGATAAATGTGAAGTTATCCACTTTCGTGGCAAAAATAGGAAAACAGATTATTATCTGAGTGGTGGCCAATTAGGAAAAGGGGAGGTGCAACGAGACCTGGGTGTCATTATACACCAGTCATTGAAAGTGGGCATGCAGGTACAGCAGGCGGTGAAAAAGGCGAATGGTATGCTGGCATTTATAGCGAGAGGATTCGAGTACAGGAGCAGGGAGGTACTACTGCAGTTGTACAAGGCCTTGGTGAGACCACACCTGGAGTATTGTGTGCAGTTTTGGTCCCCTAATCTGAGGAAAGACATCTTTGCCATAGAGGGAGTACAAAGAAGGTTCACCAGATTGATTCCTGGGATGGCAGGACTTTCATATGAAGAAAGACTGGATGAATTGGGCTTGTACTCGTTGGAATTTAGAAGATTGAGGGGGGGATCTGATTGAAACGTATAAGATCCTAAAGGGATTGGACAGGCTAGATGCAGGAAGATTGTTCCCGATGTTGGGGAAACTTAACGAGGGGTCACAGTTTGAGGATAAAGGGGAAGCCTTTTAGGACTGAGATTAGGAAAAACTTCTTCACACAGTGAGTGGTGAATCTGTGGAATTCTCTGCCACAGGAAACAGTTGAGGCCAGTTCATTGGCTATATTTAAGAGGGAGTTAGATATGGCCCTTGTGGCTACGGGGGTCAGGGGGTATGGAGGGAAGGCTGGGGCGGGGTTCTGAGTTGGATGATCAGCCATGATCATAATAAATGGCGGTGCAGTCTCGAAGGGCCGGATGGCCTACTCCTGTACCTATTTTCTATGTTTCTATGTTTCTATTAGTGATCTCCCTAATGGTGTTTTAAAATTCTCTAAATAACATTTTAATTTGGTAGTGACATCTCAGAAACTTTACTGGCTACCTCCTTACTCTGGTGCGGCTGCCAAATGTTCCATCCTAGTGTGATTGCAAACAGCACATTGACACCATTGTTCAAAAAGGTTCCTTTGTCTCCTGCGATACAACACTGAGCAGCAAAGCATCTTGTGTGACACATCTCGTCAGAGGCAGCCTGCAAGGATCCTGAGGCAAGATTTCTGATTTGCCGGTTCTTTTGGGAATGAACAGCTCCTGTTACTATTAAAACCAATGTGGTGTGGCAGCATGCCAGAAACAAATTTTGAGCATTATACTCCTCTTGACATTATTGAGTTGAGCCGAATGCCGGGAAGACAGTTCTGACTCACACAAAACACCTTGTATCAACAAAGGCCATTCCCAATTAACGACAGGCATGAACTCTCCCAGAAAATTGCATAATAACTCTTTAGTTTTATTAGTGATTGTGCAATATTGTGCATTGTGTAGTTGAAATTTTCTACCAAAATTTAAAGTTGCTCTGTCAGTTTGTGGTCACAGGCACAAGTGCTTATTGAGAAGTTATATTTTTCTCAGACGCCTTTTGTTTTAACAGACCTTACCTGGATTGTTTATCAGCTACGTGGAAAAGTATCCAATTTATAACACTTCATATTTTTCTTGACTCACAGCAAAGGTGAACTAAATTGTACTAATTTTCTTTCTTTTCCCAACTCTGAATGCCCTTTTTGTCTTTGTTTGCTGCTACTTCCATTGCTGGAGAGAAAAATAAAATGCAGCTGCTAGCATTGAACAGGCCAGCTGAAACAGAGTGTGCCATAAATAGGGTTTATGAGCATGGGGTAAGATACGCCTGCTCTTTGGAGAAACTGATTGACCTAATATTTCTCATAGTGTGCCAGAACTTTAATTAGAATCAGTTGCATTGAATACAATAATCACCCATTGACATAATTCTATCAAAGGAGAGAAAATAATTGAGACATGAATATGGTTTATCTCAAGCAGTAGATAAATTTCATTACTTAAGTGCTGATGTACCCTGCTAAATCTAATGGAATGGATGATCCAAAGGAAATAATGCCATATGCAAAGAAACACATACTGTGCAGAAAAACAGATTCATTATCATTACTAACACATTAATAACCACTTTTGTTTAAATCGTAAATTAACCACACCAACATGATATTGCATGGTTACACATTCTGCAGAGTATTGTTAGCCTAAGAAGTCTTTATACTTGCAGAAGTGGGAGTAAAGTTTTAATATTAATGGAAGTAATATTGATTTATTAATTTATGAAAACAGTCACACTAAATAGCCATATTTTATAAGAGAAAAGTTGAGCTGAAAAGATAAGGGTATTTATTTAATTTCACCTATTGGCTTGGTAGAGAAGGAAAGAGGACGTAGTGGAGGATTGTTTTCCAGCCTGGAGACCTATGGCCTGCAGTGTGATGCAGGGATCATTGCCGGGTCTGCTGTTGTTCATCATGTATATGAGAATGTTGTAGTAATGGTCAGTAAGTTTGCAGAGGACACCAAAAGTAATGGTTCTATTTAAATTAGTGATATAAAGCTTATCTAAAATTTCAACAGGATCTAGACCAACTTGAGAAATCAGACAAAGGAATGGCCAATGAAATTGAACTCAAACAAATTTGAAGTGTTGCATTTGGTAAGCGAAGTCAAGGCGGGACCTATAAAATAAATGGATGGGCCCTGCTCGGCCCTGCTCTTTTACTCATCATTGTACATGCAATAATGGCAACTGTGCCAAATCTCTTCTTCACCATCCTGTCTACCTGCACCTCCACTTTCAGGAATATATATACTGTACTTGTACCCTTAGTTCTCCCTGTAAGGGTACAAGTACAGTATATATATTCCTGAAAGTGGAGGTGCAGGTAGACAGGATGGTGAAGAAGAGATTTGGCACAGTTGCCATTATTGCATGTACAATGATGAGTAAAAGAGCAGGGCCGTAATGTTACAACTGTACAAGATTTGATAAGACTATACTTGGAATTTTGTGCTTTGTTCCAGTCACCCAACTATAGGAAGAATGTCATTAAGTGGGAAAGGGTGCAAAACAGTGATGTTACCAAGCCTACACACTCAAAATGCTGAAGGAACTCAGCAAATCAGGCAGGAATAAAGAATGAATGATTCAGGCCAAGGCCCTTCCTGATGCTGCATGGCTTGCTGAGTTCCTCAGCATTTTGTGTGTGTTGCTCTGGATTTCCAGCATCTGCAGGATCTCTAGTGTTTATGTTACCAAGTCTAAAGGGTTTGAATTAAGATATTGGCTGGGGGGGGGGGGGGGGACTTATTTCTCTGGAACATAGGAGGCTGAGGGGTGACCTCGTTGACTGTCTAAAATCACATGAGGCATAAATAAACTAAAGGGCTATTGTCTTTGTCCCAGGGTCAGGGAATCTAAACTAGAGAACATAGACTCAAGGTGAGAAGAGGGTGATTTAAAGAAGATCTCAGGGACATAGAGCGGTGGAAATGTGGAATGAGTTGCTAAAGGTTTGTGTGGTATAATTAGAGCATTTAAAATTATTCTGGACAAGTATAGATAGATATAGACTGGAGGGGTATGGGTGAAAAGCAGGGAAATTGAACTAGCTCTGGTAGGTAATGTGGTAGCTGCAGACAAGTTGGGCCAAAGATCCTGCTTCAGTGATTTATAACTCTATGAATCTTATCTATGGAAACCTAAAACAATCCCCCTTCAAGAAGATGAAGGACCTCAGGTATGTTTATATTCACAGATGGTCTTTCAATGTCTTGGCTTGAGGCCTATTTGTAGCTTCGTTAAGTGGTAGAGCTCTAAGAACCGGCAGCTCGGACCTTGGCCCCGAGTGAAGTCCAGTCAGGAAAACCCTTCTCTACATAAGTCCTTCTGCAGTATGAATTGATCCTATTCTTCTTCCAGCTTCAACAGGGCAATCAAGAACTTAAGAATTTAGGAAGTTCCACTCCCTGACCTTTCCAGAATTGAGTTTGTCACATCAGATGGTTAGAGACTTCTGTGAGCCTCTGGAAAAAGGCCTAGTACTTATGTTTTGATAATGGCTGTGAACAGAACCTCCACCCTCAACGTTCTTGCTGCTGGTTGGTTCCTTCTAGAGGTATTAAATATTTTCTCAATTGTTACACATAAATACATATATAGGTGATGGATAGATTGTTTGACAGGCTAGCAGTAATGTAAATTTACTTTGTGATGACAATAGTCAAAGTTAGTGATGTTACTTCTCTTGGGACTGCTGTCAAGTGAGACAGAATGAACATTCTCTGGAAATCTGAGAAGCTTTATCAGAGAGACAAAAAAGATTCCACTCTGGATATCAAAAATATTCACATATTGTAACGATTGCACAATTTATGCTATAGATTGCAGAATTCAGTAGAAACTTAGTAATGCAAAACCATCTTCTTTATTTTTTGATAGTTTCATCATTATATCCGTACGCATTGAACAATACTGGAAAACTAGTGTCAATTACTCCATCACTGGCTACATTGCATTGTAGCTGATACTGTGATATCTCAGATGGAAGAGATTAATTTATGACATTGCCTTTTACTTTTAAACAACCAATACACATCAAAAAGACAAACTGCTGGAGGTATTTGGCAGGTCAGGCAGAATCTATATAGGCAGAGAAATGGCTGATTTTTCGAGTGAAAACACTGCAGCAGAAGCAGGCCAAAGAGCCAGTTACCTTCTTACAGATACCTCATGACCACTCAGTGGTAATTTTAAGGTGTGAAGTGTATTTGCATTGAACCTTTTACTCACAAAATATAAGTTAGGTCCACATTAGAAGTTGTAGTATGTGACCAACCAATCACTATGCTGCTACAATGTTCTGTTGCTATTGCTTCAAGCTCTCTACTTACATTTTGCTGGAGAAATTGTACTGTTTTTATTGGAAGAAGTTCTTGTAGTTTCTCTTGCCTCTGCTCTTTGAATAGTTTTTCATGTGAACCATTTTTGTTTGCTTTATTTTAGATTGTTTTGCTCTGTGAGTCATTCACCCCCCATTGTACTTCCAACTCATTAGCTGATGCAACTACTCTGAATTTAAATTAAATTATTTCGACGGGTAACCGTCGAATCATATTCATTATCGTTAGAAATGTACTTAGGCATTCATCTGGGTAATGCTAGAACAGTTGTCTGTGCCTTTAAGTGGAGACGGTGATGTCATTACGCATGCACGGGATAGTGGGGAGACCATCTTTGTTTTCGGCAGAAGAAGCCTGGTGGGGCTTTGGGATTAAGTCCCTCCGAGATACTGAGCATGGTGAGGAACGGTGAGTATTAATTGACGATATCCATGTGAATTCGTTTATGCTTGTTGGCAAATCGAGAATATCGGTAATTTGACATGTTTTGCATGTGGATGCTTTAGATTTTCATGAGTGAAGGCATCAGCACTGGACAGCGTGGCTTGTGCAAAGTTCCTTACCAGCCAAGTAGATCAGTCTTCCTGTAGTTTAACTACCAGGCAATATCTTGTAAAAGTTGTGCCAAAGTGTACCTTTTGTCTAACTTTATTGTATCATGACTGATTGTGAATATAACAGCGTAACGTGAATGTTTATTCTCTGTTTGGAAGCTTAGCACGTGTGTACTAAAAAGGAGTAGACATCTTAGATGAGATGTATTCACTTACATTTTTGCTGCTATGTATAAGGTCCAGGGTTGGTGAGATTCTAATGTTGTCTGTATTGTGTTCCTTCAGAATTGCCACTACTGTATTAGTTCTGTATTAGTTTTGTGCAGTTTGCTTTATGTATTTTTATACTGCATATGCAAATCGTTGATACACAAGGGTGTGGATCGAAAGTTAAACTGAGATTGTATCAGCAAGAACTGGTTGTAAATTTGTTCGTTTTGTCTTGAGACCCCCTTCTGGCACTAAAACATCTAAAACAGATTAAGGAATTAAAACCCGAAAAAGTATTTGTTGTCCAGAGTGTGAATTTTTCCCCAGGCTACAAAATTAGTAAAACCATAATTTTAAGAAATGACTATAGTAACCATGAAACCACAAGCTTGATGTTAAAGTCTTTAAATCAGCTTGTTATATTTTACTCTTTTCCATTTCTAAATGAAACTTTGAGCAGAAACATTAAGTCTGTTTCTCTTCCCACAGAAGCTGCTTGACCTAGTGAGTATTTCCGGCCCATTTTTTAAATTTCAGATTTCTAACATGGGCATTTCTTTTAAATTTTCATTTACAACTGAAAAAGCCACTATATGATTATATCCTTCATTATATGATAGGACCTGATTTCCCTGTTAAGTGAAATCCACTCAAATCCAAATTGGACATCCAAGCATGAATTATTTTCAAAATATATATGATTGCTACAGAGCTGCCAATAGACAGCAATTATTATTCATTATTTCCGCTCTCTTTTTCCTCATTTGCAGCAGTTAGAACTTGTTAGCGAGTGACGTCTCTTCACTTTGGAGTGCAGGAGGATGAGAGTCAACTTGGTGGAGTAACAACATGATAAGAGGAATGGATTGAGTACATAGCCAGAGACTTTTTCTGGCTATCTGCTCATACTAAATGGATAATATGAGGGGGCATAATTTTAATGTGAGTGGAGGAAATTATAGGAGGTATATCAGAGGCAAGTTTATTACAAAGAGGGTGATACGTGCATGGAATACTCTACCAAGGGTGCTGATAGAGCTAGATACATTAGGAACATTTAAGAAACTCTTAGATAGGCACATGATTGGTAGAAAAATGGAGGGCTATATAGGAGGGAAGGATTACAGTGATCTTAGAGTAGGTTATAAGGTTGGCACAACATTGTAGGTTGAAGGACTTGTACTGTGTTCTATGTTCTCTGTTAAAATCAAACCTGTTCCCTTCAAACAGTATTTGCCTAGAAAAACTCTTTACTGTTGTATATCTTATTCGTTAAAATGTGGGATCAATGAGGCTATGTGGAAAAATCAATATCAGTATTCGCTCTGCTACATATCAGTACGTTGCACTGTTTCTGGAAAAGCTTTTCAGTAGCCATTGTTACCAACGGTATCGCACAAAGGATATCCATTTGTAAAGTGGAGCATAGGTTCTAATGAAAGAGGGAACTCTTGACTATTTGGATGAAAATTCATCACCAGAAATATTGGGCATAATTTGCTGAAGTTTCATAACATTCCAATTTGCTTGATTTTCTTTCACAACGAGCAGAAGTATAACTTGCTGGAAGAAAAAAAAGAGCATTCAGACACAAAAAGGTCAACAGGTAACTTCCTTAATAAAAGAGAGTAGCTAATACAAATGTGGAATTGCGGAAATAGATTGAAAGTGAAAAATACAAAATAAAAGGATTAACAGAGAGATTTTTTAAAAATTGGAATGGTTAGTTCCCATTTTTGGAGATTAATGGCAGAGCAGCGTAAATTGTCCAGCAATTAGTAGCAATTTGTGGCTCACAGCATGCTTCTTCCATGCCTCAAATTGCTAAGTTAATTAATCATGCAAGTTAAAATTGCCAAAGCTTTCCCACATATGTTTGGTCCTTTTATTATGCTTCTCACTCTTCACAGTTGCTGCACGCTCTTCAGTAATTCTGTTTCCATTTCAGATATAAAGCGACCATAGTATTTTTGTTACCGATTTGTTGCAAAACATTCCACGTTTTATTCACTTCATAAATTACAACCCCTCTTAGTCTTTGCCTGCGACTTCATTAATTGTGAAAACCTTCATCAAGTGACTCTCTGCTTAAAAGGTCCTCCAATTCCGTGTATCGATAAAAATAAATTCAATTTCGATAATAGTTCATGTGGAGAATGAGGCACCATTTTCTCAGGGTATGACATATGATCCACTCAATGTTTTCCTTCAGTCATCTCCTGTGAATAAGAAAACTTTCAGAAGGAGTATTTCTTTTTAGCAATACTTCCTATGCCATACACAACGGGAGAGAAAATGGCTGGCTCTCACCTCTGAATTAGTTAACAGAATAGCAGCTTCTGTGCAGCATAAATACAGGATATAGCACGTCATAAATTGTGGTGCAAATTTAATTTACTGAACAGGATGCAAATTCCACAGATTGGAAATGTTGGAAAAATTATTTGTTTAAATTATAGTCTGCCAAAACATTTGAAATTCAACAAGATAAAATAACAAACCTGTCTGATCATGGTGTTGTTATAGGCAGTAACTTATATCTAAAGGCAGCAGTAATCTCCTGTATGTATCTGAGACCTAGACCACCTACAGTAGTCATCTCAATGCGCTAGAAAGGTACCACCAACAAAATCCTCTAACTTCACTGATGTCTATGCCTCCCCTCTGGCTAATACCCCAAATTTCATTGAGGCTGCTGAGCAGAGAGTATATGCTGAGCTCTATAATGGGAAGATATTACCAGATGGAGGAAGGAAAAGTTCATGCATTCATGGATGTATTCAAAGCCCTCTTGAACCAGTGCACTGATGTTGTCACCTCCCTCAGAAACCACAAAGTTGGAGTAGGCACATATCATCTTCAATCCTGAGGGACAATCTAAGGGTAGGAAGGAAACGTTGTTAAAATGGTACAAGTATTTAACTTCTAAAGAAGTTATTTCAATAAAAGAGGCTCTGGACATGGATTTTTCCAGTGCATTCTGTTCAATTACTTCATGTAACCGGTAGTCGTTAGGAAACAGATGGCCAACAAACTATATAGTTTATGTATCTTGAGCTCAGCGACAGGAGAGAATTCTCTGGCTAGATGAAAGGGCGTGATGCAGAGATGTGTTCAGGAAGAAGTCTGTTGTCTGGAGTATTTGAGAGGTAGCAACTTGAAGAGAAAAGAAAGATCCCAGAAAGGCATTCTGCAGTTTATTGCAGCAACCCCTCAGTTCAATATGAAGCAGGGGATAATGTTCCATGACTATAGATAATTATTGACATTCAGGACTGACCCTTGAAGAACTATGCATGTCGGAGTAGTCCCTCAGAAAATAATTAAATAAAAAATGTGATCAATGTAGGATTAGTAGGAAAAAGATTGTTGGTCGGCAGGGACTCAACAGGCCAAAGGGCCTCTTTGGTTGCGCCTATCAACATATGAGTCTATGATTGAGCTAACCATTTACAATCAGAGATAAATGCAATAACAACAGGATCTGAAACAAACATTAGTGCCCACACTTACACCAGCAAAGAGCCTGGCTAATGTTTTTAACACTGGCCCTTGCACATGTATGGATGCCTTTTCAAATACAGCAAATGGAACTCTTTGACCACAAGGTATGTCCACTCTGTGCCCACCTTATTAGTTGCCTTTGTAACATTGCATTTGATTTTTTTCCCTACTAGCTTCCCATGCTCTAGAATTCAATTAATATGCAGTTTCATTAAATGTGGGAATAGAAACCTTGATTCAATTCAAGAACGGTTTCATTGAAATAGTGATGCTACAGTCTTCATATCACAACTGTTAGAATATCTATGAGTTTTCAGTAACCAAATGGAACAGATTTTAAACTAATCTATTTTATTAGTTCATCCTTCCTTCCTGTATGGCTGTACTGTACTATAAACTATATCATGAACAAGGTATTGCAGAGAGAAATCAAGCCGGTTCTTTCACTACAAGTATTGAGTAATCGGCTTTGGATGGGTTATGAAAATATAGTTCAAAACTTCAATTGTTGAAAAATATTTCTATCAACTTTCTACCTTCCAATTTCGTAAACCCTCTTTTCTGTAGTATACAAAGAACTCAGTGTAAATTATCTCTTCTGCCAGATGGGGGTGGGCTGTTGGTGAGGATGTAGAATCTGCAGCCTGAACAAGTGGGTGAGGCACATTTAATAGTAATTTTTGAAAGGCAATTGGATAAAGGTTTGCACTCTTGCTGTCAGTCAAACCTTAATCTGATTTCAGAATGATTAGTATGAAGAGGGAGATTGGAGAGTTTGCACAATGCAATGGCATAAGCACAATGGGCTGAATGGCCTCCAACTGTGTTTCAACATTCCACAGTGCATTCAGATGGCTCAGAGCACCTGATAATTCCTGATGGATACCCAGCTGTCTTTCATGGCAGGCTACCTCTTCAAAGTCAGAATCTCAGTCAACCAAAACATAGCTAATTTGTCACCTTACCTTTCTTTGACCTGGCACTGAAGAATCCTTCTGCTGTTCCTCACATGAAGCCCTCCTGTTACCTACCTTGTAATGCACTAACAGTACGAGTCTCTGAGCAAGTGATGGTGGTCTCTCAGAAAGCCTGACTGCATTTACACGAAGGCCTCAGTACATTCGGCAGCTGAGTTGAGAAAAGAATTAAGGTTAGTATTAGGAGCAGAATGAAGTGTGGCTGCTGAGAGCAGAGTGTGTAGGATGAGACAGAAAAAAACAAAAGAAAATTGTGCAAATAAAAGTGTGAAACAGACATATAGAATTCTCCTCCAATGTTGCTATTCACTAAGGTTATAACATGATCACACGCTGTCTCAAAGTTCAAAGTTCAATGTAAATTTAGTATCAAAGTACATATATGTCACCATATACAACCCTGAGGTCATTTCCTTACGGGCATACTCAATTAATCCTTAATAGGACAATAACGGTAATAGAATCAATGGAAGTCCACACCAACCTGGGTGTTCAACCCGTCAGCAAAAGGCTACAAATTATGTATTGCAAAAAGAAAGAAAGAATAATAATAAATAAACAAGCTATAAATATTGAGCATGTGAGATGAAAAGTTCTTGAAAATGAGTTCAAAGGTTGTGGGAGCATTTCAATGATGGGCAAGAGAAGTTGAGTGAAATTATCCCCTTTGGTTCAAGAGCCCAGTATCTGAGGAGTAATAACTGTTCCTGAACCTGCTGGTGTAGGTCCTGAGGCTCCTGTACCTTCTTCCTGATTGCAGCAGTGAGAAGAAAGCTTGTCCTGGGTGGTGGTGGTCCGAGATGATAGATGCTGCTTTCCTGCGACAACACTTAGTGAGGAGGGCTTTACCTGTGATGGACTGGGCTGTATCCACTACGTTTTGTAGGACTTTTGGCTCAAGGGAATTGGTGTTTCCATATCAGGCTGTGGTGCAGTCAGTCAATATATTTTTCACTACACATCTACTGAGTTCGTCAAAGTTTTAGATGTCATACCGAATCTTCGCGAACTTCTAAGGAAGTAGAGGTGCTGTTGTACTCTCTTCTTAATTGCACTTACGTGCTGGGCCCAGGACAGGTCTGGGAAACATTGGGTCAGACATCAGTCTCCTTCTGTCCCAGTCTGTGTTTAACTTCCCCTGTTAGCATGTTGATATCTTTGTGGAGGCTATTTGAAACACAAGTGTCATTGCTGAGGTCAGAGGGAGTAGAAAGGTCAACGTCCATTGTGGTGGAGTGGTGATATGTGTATCTACCGACACTTCTTCCTACAAAGATTAATTCCAGCTTCCCCCTTCATACTCAGGCCCACTGCAATGGCCAATCTACTGGCAAACTAGTCCTGTGTATCTCCTTTGTTCCCCCGTGGCCTCCCTTTACCGACTGCAGATCTTTTTTAGTTAGGAAGGTGGAGGAGCTGAGTGGAAAGGCCTTATTTCAGACCCGACTCTCAAACTCTGCTGGACAGCATCTGCCTCCTGCTGAGTCTCACTTGTTCCCAGATGAAGTTTTCAGAACCATAACCAGAGGCTGCAAATCCTAATTTCTCAACTCTTTCAGCCACCTGACTTGAGTATTCAGTCACCTGACCTGATTTGAACTCAGCTCAAATTGTGTTATTTTGCCTATCTTGTGTCAGCCTCAAAACAATTTCAACTGATTACAGATGCACAATTAAGTTATTCTTTGTATTTTAACTTACATCAACAAATTCTCCAAGCTTTCTCCACACAGCATATTTTGCTGCCGCTTCCCCCACTTAGATTGTGCCATTTTTATCCAGTTTACTCATTATAAGTCTGCGGGTTCACTATTCCAATATCATCAAGAAATGTCCTTCTGCTCGATGTTTCACTCTTATCATGCAAAAGATTTAGTGATAAGAAAAGTTTTGGTTTAATTAACCTTCTGTCAAGCCAATGAACAGGTTTCCCAATATCACCCTGAACATTAACACTTCCAAAGGCTTCTGGGATGGACACGAGCGATCTCACAGTGATATGAAACAGATGATTGCAAAGGAGTACTCTGATGTTCTGGATAACATTTATCACTCAGTATTAGATCTTCTAATTCAGTCATTATCTTATTGCTGATTATGGAACTTTGCTGTGCACAAATTGGCTGCTGCATTTCCTAAATATTTAGAAAATATTGATTGGCTGTAAAAGCGTTTGGAATATACTGAGACCATTAGAAAAGTGCTAACTTCTGTTTTCTATTCAGTTTAGAATTTGGACCCGGTTCAGGTCAATTATATTAGTATTGAGGTCTGGATGTCCTTCCCTCCTGGTTGATGGCAATGACAGTGACCTAACCTGCAGCAGGAATGTATTCAAGACTCTCTTCATTGTTTATTGTCATTCTTTGGTACACAAGTGTAAAGGAGAGTGAAATGATTGTTACCTGGATCCGATACAGCATTAAAAAAAAACACAAGAACAAAGAGCACAATATAAACAAAAATCCATGAAATGTAAAAATCAATCCTCTAACACACAATGTACAAGTAATTGTTTGAGTATGGCCATATATACGTACATGAGATTAGCTTGTACACATACATTAGCAGTGTGTCTGTGAAGTGACACTTAGTGCAGGAGTATCTGTACATAAAGTGACTGACAGGAAATAACACCATAAGAGATAGGAACAGCATTAGGCCATTTGGCCCATCAGGTCTGCTCTGTTATTTCATTATGGCTGACCCATTTTCCCTCTCAACCCCATTCTCCTGCCTTCTCCCCATAACCTTTTACACCCTGACTAATCAAAAACCTATCAACCTCCACCCTTAAATACACCAGATGACCTGTCCTCCACAGCACTCTGTGGCAACAAATTTCACAGATTTACCACCTTCTGGCTAAAGGAATTCCTCATCTGTTCTAAATGGACACCCCTCTATTCTGAGTCTGTGCCCTCTGGTCATAGACTCCCTCCCCTCTCACTATGGGAAGAATCCTCTCCACATCCATTCTATATAGACCTTTCAACATTCTTTATTCTTCTAAACTCCAGCAAGTACAGGCCCAGAACCAAACACTCCTCATACAATAACTCTTTCATTCCCAGAATCATTCTCATAAACCTCCTTTGAATTCTCTCCAATGTCAGCACATTCTTTCTTAGATAATGGACCCAAAACTGCTCAATACTCCAAGTGAGGCTTCACCAGTACCTTATAAAGCCTCTGCATTACATCCTTTCTTTTGTATTGTAGTCCCCTCAAAATGCCAAGTCCCTTTGAACCTTAAATTTTTTTTAATGTTCTGCCTCTTTTGAAAATAACCTATACTTTTGTTCAATCTACGAAAGTGCATGGCTATGCACTTCCCAACGCTATTCCATCTGGCAGTTCTTTTCCCATTCTCCTAATCCATCTAAGCCAATCCTCTATCCATGCTAGTCTTTTCCCTGTAATACCATGGGCTCTTATCTTGTGAAGCAGCCTTATTTGCACACCTTGTCAAATGCTTTTTAAAAATCTAAGTGCACAACACCCACCAATTCTCCTTTGTCTATCCTGCTTGATACTTCCTTAAAGAATTCCAACAGATTTGTCAGGCAAGATTTTCCCTTAAGGAAACCACACTGATTTTGGCCTATTTTATCATGTGCCTCCAAGTACCAAGACCTCAACCTGAACAGTTGATTCTAACAGTTTCCCATCTGAAATCAGGTGTTAGGGCACTGGAACAGGGATCCAATCGCAGACTCAGTACTGTGCACACAGTGATATTGAATAACAAATCCCAAGGTGCAAACAAAGTCAGTCTCAAAGTTCAGGCAGAGATCAAAACATCCAGAGAAATCCAAAAACCAGAATCAGAAAACAGGCAGAGTCAATAATCTGATAGACAGAGTACAGATACAAATACTGGAAAGGCTCAGGAAAATTTACTGGCACAAGCTGGCAAAAAAAAAAAGCATGTGAACTCACAGGACTGAAATACACTGAGCAATAAACAGAGAGGCAGATGATAGGTGGAGCACAAGGAGACACAGGTGGCAGCAATACAGGTAATAATGAGAAGCAGATGAGAGACAGAGTACTCAGTAAGACAGGGTCCAGAGTAGAGCAGGAGGACATGGCAATACAAAACCACAGACTGACAGCGGGGGGAAACACACAAAAAGACAGAGTTCAACTGGAGGTACTGACATCAGACTAAGCTAGCTATAATTTTTTTTCTTCTGTCTCCCTCCCTTCTTAAAGAGTGGAGTGATAATTGCAGTTTTCCAGTGCCCCATAACCATACTAAAATCTAGTGATTCTTGAAAGATCATTCCTAATGCCTCTAGAATCTCTTCAGCTATCTCTTTCAGAACACAGAGGTGTAGTCCATTTGGGCCAGATGACTTATCTACCTTCAGATCTTTCAGTTTCCTAAGCACCTTCTGCTTATTAATAGCAACTGCACTCACTCCTGCCACCAGGCGCTCTCGAAATTCCAGCATGCTGCTAATGTCTACCACAGTGAAGACAGATGCAAAATACTTATCTAGTTCATCCACCATTCCTTGTCCCCTATTTCTGCTTCTCCAGCGTCTTTTCCCAGCAATACGTTATCGACTCTTGCCTCTCTTTTACTGTTTATATATGTGAAAAAGCTTCTGGTATTCTCTTCGATATTATTGGCTAGCTTACCTTCATATTTCATCTTTTCCCTCCATATGGCTTTTTTAGTTACCTTCTGTTGGTTTTTAAAAGCTTCCCAATCCTCTAACTTCCCACTAATGTTTGCTTTATTATGTGCTCTCTCTTTGGCTTTTTATGCTGTTTTTAACTTTCCTTGTCATTCACGGTTGTGTCACGCTGGCTTTGGGATATTTCTTCTTCATAATGTCTGTATCCCGCACCTTCTGAGTGTCTCCCAGAAACTCCAGCCTTTGCTAATCTTCTGTCATTCTTGCTAGTGTCCCCTTCCAATCAACTTTGTCCAGCTCCTCTCTCATCAGAATCAGAACACTGCCATATGTTGTGAATTTTGTTGTTATGTAGCAGCAGTACAATGCAGTACATAATAATAAAAAACTGTAAATACAATAAATATATAAATATTAAAAGTTAAATAAGTACAGCAAACAGAGAAAAAAAGTGATGAAGTAACGTTCAAGGGTTCAGTGACCATTCAGTAATCTGATGGCAGAGAGGAAGAAGTTATTCCTGAATTGCTCTGTTATTCCCTTTACTCCACTGTAATACTGATACATCTCACTTTAGCTTTTATCTCTCAAGTTGCAGGATGAAGTTCATCATAATAAGATAACTAACTCCTGAGGGTTCCTTTATCTTAAGCTCCCGAATCAAATGCAGTTCATTACATGGAACCCAATCCAAAATAGCCCAACAGTATCCAAAGCAATATAATTATTATTGAGGGGAACGGCCACAGGTGTACTCTGCAGTGGCTACCCCTTTCTTTCCTGCAACTTAGGGTTTATGACCTCTCCGTTGCTCCTATCACCTCCTATCACCTCCTCAGCTTCCCATATGTGCCGTAGATCATTGAGCTGAAGCTCCAGCTCCTTAACACATTCTCTGAGGAGCTGCAGCCTGATGCACCTGGTGCTGATGTGGTTATTCAGGAGAATGGAGGTTTCCTAGCATTCCCACAACTCACATGAAGAACATAACGCAGCCCCTGGAGCCATTCTCACTGCTCTAACTATGTGCTAACAGACGAAAAATGAAGAAGAAATTTACCTCCCCGAAGACTGTTCTTGCCAAAGCCTGTTGAAATGATAAAATGACAGATATTGTTCTAAATTCAACTATATTCAACTACCCTGCATTAAAGGGTTGAAGTAATTGTACTGCAAAGATAAATTTGTGCCCATCAGACATAAAACATAATCATATTTAGTAATTCAGTATGTTATGATTGAGCAAAAGCTCTATCATGGACTTATAAAAACAGACTATAAGCTGACATGTAGTGTATTTGTTGAGGTTTAAACTATCTGATTTCTTCTCAGAACTGATCTTAGAGATTCACAGTAACATAGCAAGCTTGACTACAGCAAGTCTACGTTCATCCCATAGGCTATGGAAACACCAGTACTCAGGTAGTGTTACTCCCCAGGACATCTCCTGGGCAGCTGTTCTGGTTTCTTGTGGGGTTTGATCGCTTCCCATGGACCTTTGCAGGGAAAAATGCGGCACCTGCAATCTCTGCAGGCAACTGCTCACAAGAAATGAGAAGATTACTTTCAGCACAGCAGCTGAGGTGAAATCCATCATTACAATTGTCCAATGGTATATTTTTCCCTTTTCTTGATTTCTACAGGGAATCCCATGATTAGGTTTTAGGGTCGAATACATCATGTTCATCAGAATGAAAAGGAGTAAATTGGTAAATTGGGTTATTATTATCATATGTACTGAGGTACAGTGTAAAGCTTTGTTCTGCGTGCCAACCATAGAGACCATTTTATTATAACAGTGCATAAAGTAAAACAATAACAGAATGCTAAATGAAGTGTTACAGTTAGAAAGAAAGTGCAAACAATAAGCTGCAAGGCCATAACAATATAATTTGTGAGGTCAAGAGTTCATCTTATGGAGGACTATTCGATAGTTTTACAACAATAGGATAGAAGCTGTCCTTGAGCCTTGAGATATGCACTTCCAGGCTTTTGTATCTTTTGCTTGACAGGAAGGCTGAGAAGAGATAATGTCACCAGAGTGGTCTGCTTTTTGATTATACTGACTGGGGCAGAGAGAAATGTAGACAGAGCCCATGAGGGGAGCCATGTTTATATGATAGGCAGAGCTGTGTCCACAAATCTCTGCAGTTACCTGCTGTCACGGGCAGAGCAGTTGCCATACCAGCCCACGATGCATGCAGATAGGATGCCTTCAATGGTACACCAATAAAGTCCAATGACTGAAATTCTATTTCTCCGTAACTTCCGCCACCTCCAACGGGATCCCACCACTAAGCACATCTTTCCCTCCCCCGCCCCTGCGTTCCGCGGGGATCGCTCCCTACGCGACTCCCTTGTCCATTCGTCCCCCCCCATCCCTCCCCACTGATCTCCCTCCTGGCACTTATCCTTGTAAGCGGAACAAGTGTTACACATGCCCTTACACTTCCTCCCTTACCACCATTCAGGGCCCCAAACAGTCCTTCCAGGTGAGGCGACACGTCACCTGTGAGTCGACTGGGGTGATATACTGCGTCCGGTGCTCCCGATGTGGCCTTCTATATATTGGCGAGACCTGACTCAGACTGGGAGACCATTTTTCTCAACACCTACGCTCTGTCCACCAGAGAAAGCAGGATCTCCCAGTGGCCACACATTTTAATTCCACATCCCATTCCCATTCTGACATGTCTATCCATGGCCTCCTCTACTGTAAAGATGAAGCCACACTCAGGTTGGAGGAACAACACCTTATATTCTATCTGAGTAGCCTCCAACCTGATGGCATGGACACTGACTTCTCTAACTTCTGTTAATGCCCCACCTCCCCCTCGTACCCCATCTATTACTTATTTTTATACACACATTCTTTCTCTCACTCTCCTTTTTCTCCCTCTGTCCCTCTGACTATACGCCTTGCCCATCCTCTGGGTTTCCCCCCCCCTTTTCCTTCTCCCTGGGCCTCCTGTCCCACGATCCTCTCATATCCCTTTTGCCTATCACCTGTCCAGCTCTTGACTCCATCTCTCCCCCTCCTGTCTTCTCCTATCATTTTGGATCTCCCCCTCCCTCTCCAACTTTCAAATCCCTTACTCACTCTTCCTTCAGTTAGTCCTGACGAAGGGTCTCGGCCTGAAACGTCGACTGTACCTTTTCCTGGAGATGCTGCCTGGCCTGCTGCATTCACCAGCAACTTTGATGTGTGTTGCTTGAATTTCCAGCATCTGCAGAACTCCTCTTGTTTGGTCTGGTCAGTCTGGTCAGTCGTGTCGAAGTTCCTGAATGAGCCACCATACGAGTCAATCTGATAAAAAAAAAACCTAGTTAGCATTTGGAAACTTTGAGCAACAATGCAGGGTATGAAGAGATGCAACCTCCTGGTGAATTGCAATGTACTTTATTACTTCATGACCAATTGAGAGGTTCACATCTTTGGTGAAGCATTTGTTGGACTAGATCAAGTATATAGAGAGCCCATTATTAAAATATTGTATGTTGTATTAAAGGAAATAAAGTGAAAATACCTCTGAGATCGCTGATGCTGACCTTTGGTATTCTGAACACATGTTGATCTAAGTAACGTGGCAAAAGGCTTGAGTCACCCTTTGCCTGATTGAACAATGCAGTGATTTCAATGTATATACTAAATTTTACTCAAGGTGAAATCAATAAGCAGCTTCCATAAGAGATAATGTTTTGAAAGACTAATGAAGCAAGGAGTCAGATCTGAGTTTATGAATGCTTAGTAAATCCGTAGAAATCGGTGAAGCAGTTTGCATTGCTTAGCAAGAAATCTATCCAAACCGCTATTATTTGTAAGTTTTAATCTCAAGACTGTTTTTTAAACAGATTCTTTTTATTTTTAATTTACTGATATTATGTTACCACCTTAATAGTTCATTTATCAAAAACATGGTTTAATTAGGGAAAATAAATTTGTGTTGACCATCTTTGAAAATAAGAGGCATTTGGTTGTTAACAGCAGCCTACTAATGAACAGCATCAGTCACTATGGACTTAATATTAGCAAATTACATCCAACTTCTAACATTTTATGGAGTAGATAAACCATGGAGATTATTACTCAATTCCCATTCTTGTGGTTCCCAGGATGACAATTACCATGACTTTTAGCCTTCATTCCTTTCAACTTCAGTAGACATTAGTTGAATAAGTTCCATTTACAGGATGCTGTCTGACAAATGCACTAAAGCTTCCTGGAATTCAAAGGTCAAAGTTCAAAGTAAATTTATTATCAAAGTACATGTATGTTAGCTGGTGGTGTAGTGGCATCAGCACTGGACTAAGATCAGATGGTCCTAAGATCAAACCCAGCTGGGTTGCAACCTGGACAGCAGTAATTTGTGTGGAAGAAATGAATGACAATCTAATTTTGTACCTTGCCATGAAAACCCTATCACAAAGAGTCGGACTTCACTTAACGACTGAGCACAACAACAACAACAAACATACATGTCACCACATACAACCCTGAGTTTTACTTTCTTGCTAGTATTCACAGTAAATACAAAAAACACAATAGAATCAATGAAAGACACTCCCCGCCCCCCCACAGGATGAACAAACCATCAACGTGCAAAAAATAAACCATGCAAATACAAAAGGATAAAAAAGAAATAAGAAGAAGAATAAATAAAAAATAAATATCAAGAACATGAGATGAGGAGTCCTTGAAATTGAGCCTATACATTTTGGTCAGGCAGCATCTGTAGGAAGAGGTGCAGTCGAAGTTTCAGGCCGAGACCCTTCGTCAGGACTAACTGAAGGAAGAGTGAGTAAGAGATTTGAAAGTTGGAGGGGGAGGGGGAGATCCAAAATGATAGGAGAAGACAGGAGGGGGAAGGATGGAGCCAAGAGCTGGACAGGTGATAGGCGTCAGGGATACGAGAGGATCATGGGACAGGAGGTCTGGGAAGAAAGACGGGGGGGGGGGACCCAGAGGATGGGCAAGGGGTATATTCAGAGGGACAGAGGGAGAAAAAGGAGAGTGAAAGAAAGAATGTGTGTATAAAAATAAGTAATAGATGGGGTACGAGGGGGAGGTGGGGCATTAGCGGAAGTTAGAGAAGTCGATGTTCATGCCATCAGGTTGGAGGCTACTCAGATAGAATATAAGGTGTTGTTCCTCCAACCTGAGTGTGGCTTCATCTTTACAGTAGAGGAGGCCGTGGATAGACATGTCCGAATGGGAATGGGATATGGAATTAAAATGTGTGGCCACTGGGAGATCCTGCTTTCTCTGGCGGACAGAATGTAGATGTTTAGCAAAGCGGTCTCCCAGTCTGCGTTGGGTCTCGCCAATATATAAAAGGCCACATCAGGAGCACCGGACGCAGTATATCACCCCAGCCGACTCACAGGTGAAGTGTTGCCTCACCTGGAAGGACTGTTTGGGGCCCTGAATGGTGGTAAAGGAGGAAGTGTAAGGGCATGTGTAGCACTTGTTCCGCTTACACGGATAAGTGCCAGGAGGGAGATCAGTGGGGAGGAATGGGGGGGACGAATGGACGAGGGAGTTGCGTAGGGAGCGATCCCTGCGGAATGCAGAGAGAGGGGGGGAGGGAAAGATGTGCTTAGTGGTGAGATCCCGTTGGAGGTGGTGGATGTTACGGAGAATAATATGTTGGACCCGGAGGCTGGTGGGGTGGCAGGTGAGGACCAGGGGAACCCTATTCCTAGTGGGGTGGCGGGAGGATGGAGTGAGAGCAGATGTACGTGAAATGGGGGAGATGCGTTTAAGAGCAGAGTTGATAGTGGAGGAAGGGAAGCCCCTTTCTTTAAAAAAGGAAGTCATCTCCCTCGTCCTAGAATGAAAAGCCTCATCCTGAGCGCAGACGCGGCGGAGACGGAGGAATTGTGAGAAGGGGATGGCGTTTTTGCAAGAGACAGTGTGAGAAGAGGAATAGTCCAGATAGCTGTGAGAGTCAGTAAGCTTATAGTAGACATCAGTGGATAAGCTGTCTCCAGAGACAGAGACAGAAACAGAAAGATCTAGAAAGGGGAGGGAGGTGTCGGAAATGGACCAGGTAAACTTGAGGGCAGGGTGAAAGTTGGAGGCAAAGTTAATAAAGTCAACAAGCTCTGCATGCATGCAGGAAGCAGCGCCAATGCAGTCGTCGATGTAGCGAAGGAAAAGTGGGGGACAGATACCAGAATAGGCACGGAACATAGATTGTTCCACAAAGCCAACAAAAAGGCAGGCATAGCTAGGACCCATACGGGTGCCCATAGCTACACCTTTAGTTTGGAGGAAGTGGGAAGAGCCAAAGGAGAAATTATTAAGAGTAAGGACTAATTCTGCTAGACGGAGCAGAGTGGTGGTAGAGGGGAACTGATTAGGTCTGGAATCCAAAAAGAAGCGTAGAGCTTTGAGACCTTCCTGATGGGGGATGGAAGTATATAGGGACTGGACATCCATGGTGAAAATAAAGCGGTGGGGGCGAAGGAACTTAAGATCATCGAGAAGTTTAACAGCGTGAGAAGTGTCACGAACATAGGTCGGAAGGGATTGAACAAGGGGTGGATAAAACCGTGTCGAGGTATGCAGAAACGAGTTTGGTGGGGTAGGAGCAAGCTGAGACAATAGGTCGGCCGGGACAGGCAGGTTTGTGGATCTTGGGTTGGAGGTAGAAATGGGAAGTGCGGGGTGTGGGAACTATAAGGTTGGTAGCAGTGGATGGGAGATCCCCTGAGCGGATAAAGTCGGTGATGGTGTGGGAGACAATGGCCTGGTGCTCCTTAGTGGTGTCACGATCGAGGGGTAAATAAGAGGAGGTATCCGCGAGTTGTCGCTATGCCTCGGCAAGGTAGAGGTCAGTACACCAGACTACAACAGCACCCCCCTTATCGGCGGGTTTAATAATAAGGTTAGGATTAGTGCTGAGGGAGTGGAGAGCAGAGCGTTCTGAAGGAGTGAGGTTGGAATGGGGACAAGGTGCGGTGAAGTCGAGACGGTTGATGTCCCGTCGGCAGTTAGCAATAAAGAGATCCAGAGCAGGCAGAAGACCAGAGCGGGGTATCCATGAAGAGGAGGAGGGTTGAAAACAGGAGAAGGGGTCATCGGTGGGGGTGGAAGAGTCCTTGCCGAAGAAGTAGGCTCGGAGACGGAGATGGCGGAAGAAAAGTTCCGCATCATGGCGAACGCGGAACTCGCTGAGGTGTGGGCGAAGGGGGACAAAGGTAAGGCCCTTACTGAGGACAGAGCGTTCTGCCTCCGACAGTTGAAGGTCGGAGGGGATGGTAAAGACCCGGCATGGATGAGAGCTGGGATCAGAGGCGGGAGGGGGGAGGCTGGGGGTGTCAATGGAGAGGGGAGGGTCGGGGTGAGAGGAAGATGGAGCCTCTGAGGGCCCAGGAGCTGACGGTGGGATCTGAGGGAGACGGGATTGCAGAGTATTGGTGGGGGAAGGGGAGACGGGAGTCACAATAGCAGCACATAAAACCCCGGCCTGGAGTTCAAGACTGGACTGCACCTCTTCCTAGAGATGCTACCTGGCCTGCTGCATTCACCAGCAACTTTTATGTGTGTTGCTTGAATTTCCAGCATCTGCAGAATTCCTGTTCTATACATTTTGGGAACAGTTCAGTGATAGGGTAAGTAAATTTGAGAGAACTTATCCCCATTTGTTCAAGAGCCTGATAGTTGAAGGGAGGTAACTGTTCCCGAACCTGGTGATGTGGGTCAAGAGGTTCCTGTACCTTATTCCTGACGAGAGCAGTTTATGACCTGGATGATGGGGGTCTCAAATCTGTCATCTCTACCAAGTAGAAGGGCAAATGTAGGAAGAGCATGTGAACATTACCCCCTTCAATTTTCCCCCTCTATCATACATAACTCTGGCTTAGAAATATATTAACATCCCTTCACTAGCCACCTTCTGGAACTGCTTCCTGGTTCAGAATGAGAGTTCTCCTTTGTTCTCCAGCCCAATTAAACAGGGGTAGAAAATATTGGGTTTGCCAGAGGTCACCACATTTTGTAAAAGAATGAAAAAATTACATTCCAAAAGATATTGTGCTGCCTGAAATCATTCAGGTTTTGTTAGATCACGCTGAATGTTTATCTTTGAGAATATGAGTTAATGTCTATTGTTCAAAGTATAAGAATAACTTTCAGTGGCAATTCAAGGCTCCTAATGATGCTGATTGAAGGAAACTAGGACTAATGAGTTTCATTTAATACCAATGTATAAAACAAGTGCAACTGATAGACTGTTTAAGGTAAAGACCACTGAACTTAGTTTACCCTTTCTTTTAAAGGAACAATTTCAGTAATGGGTTAATGATGCCCAAAACCAGATTTCAACACCAATGAACTTTGAAAATATCTCTTCTCTACATCCCTTCTTCTCTCTATATAGGTGGAGCAGTTAGCATAACATTATTACAGCATCATCGACACCTGAGTCCTGTTCCATTACTGTCTGTTAGTAGTTTATACATTCTCCCATAACAATGTTGGCTTCCTCCAGTTGCTCCTGTTTCCTCTCACATTCCATAAAAACATAAGGGTGAGTAGGTTAATTGCTGACATGGCTGTAATTGGGTGCCATGGGCTTATTGGGCAAGAAGGACACGTTGCCTTTCTGTACCTCTAACTCAAAATAAGTAAATGCATGCAACACATACAAAATTCTGGAGGAATTCAGCAGGCCAGGCAGCATCTATCGAAAAGGTGTTTCGGGTCGAAACCCTTCAGCAGGACTAGAGAAAAAAATGCTGAGGAGTAGATTTTAAAGGTGGGGGGAGGGGAAAGAGAATTGCCAGGCGATAGGTGAAACTTGGAGGGTGAGGGATGAAGCAAAGAGCTGGGAAGCTGATTGGTGAAAGAGACAGAAGGCTATGGAAGAAAGAAAAAGGTGGGGAGGAGCACCAGAGGGAGGCAATGGGCAGGTAAGGAGATAACTTGAGAGAGGGACAAGGGGATGGGAAATGGTGAAGGGGCAGTGGCTGGTGGTGAAGGCATTACTGGAAGTTTGAGAAATCGATGTTCATGCCATCAGGATGGAGGCTACCAAAACGGAATACAAGGAGTTGTTCCTCAAAACTAAGTGTGGCCTTATCCCGACACTGAAGGAAGCCATGGATGGACATTTCGGAATGGGAATGGGAAGTGAAATTAAAATGGGTGGCCACTGGGAGATCCCGTTTGTTCTGTCGGACGGAGCATAGATGCTCGGCGAAGTAGTCTCCCAATCAACGTCGGGCCACACCGATATGCAAGAGGCCACATCGAGAGCACCAGGCTTTTCCTACACTGCATCGATGACTGCATTGGTGCTGCTTCCTGCACCTGCGCTGAACTTGTCGATTTCATCCACTTTACCTCAAACTTCCACCTGGCCCTCAAATTCACCTGTTCCATTTCGGACACTTCCCTTTTCTTTCTCAATCTCACTGTCTCTATCTCTGGAGACAGTTTATCCATCAATGTCTATTACAAACTCACAGAATCTCATAGCTACCTGGAATTCACCTTGTCCCACCCTGCAACTTGTAAAAACGCCATCCCCTTCTTTCAATTCCTCCGTCTCCGCTGCAAATGCGCAGAGGATGAGGCTTTTCATTTCTAGATTAAAGGAGATGTCCTTCTTTTTCAAAGAAAGGGGCTTCCCTTCCGCCACCATCAACGCTGTCCTCAGCCGCATCTCTTCCATTTTGCGCACTTCTCCTCTTACCCCATGCTCCTGCCACGCTACCAGGGATAGGGTTCCTCGTGTACTCATCTACCACCCCACCAGCCTTCGCGTCCAGCACATAATTCTCCGAAACTTCCGCCACCTCCAAATGGATCCCACCACCAAACACATCTTTCCCTCCCCCCCGCCGACTTTCTGCTTTCCATAGGGACCGCTCCCTACGCGATTCACTTGTCCATCTATCCCTCCCCACTGATCTCCCTCCTGACAAGTGGAACAAGTGCTACACCTCCTCCCTCACTACCATTCAGGGCCCCAAACAGTCCTTCCAGGTGTGGCAACACTTTACCTGTGAGTCTGTTAGGGTCATTTACTGTGTTTGGTGCTCCCAGTGTGGCCCCCACCCCTTCACCATTTCCCATCCCCTTGTCCCTCTCTCATGCTATCTCCTTATCTGCCCATTGCCTCCCTCGGGTGTTCCTCCACCGCCCCCCCCCACCCACTTTCTTCTTCCATGGCCTTCTGTCTCTTTCACCAACTTCCTAGCTCTTTGCTTCATCCCTTCCCCTCCAAGTTTCACCTATTGCCTAGTGCCTCTCTCTCCCCTCCCCTCATCTGTCAAATCTTGTCCTCAGCGTTTTTTCTCCAATCCCACCAAAGGGTCTTGACACGAAACGTCTTTCTGTAGATGCTGCCTGGCCTGCTGAGTTCGTCCAGCATTTTGTGTGTGTTGCTCAGATTTCCAGCATCTGCAGATTTTCTCTTGTTTGTGACAAATAAATATGCATAGTTTTTGATTACCATTCACTTCACAGAAAAATTATCGTTATTGTCATGGTTAAAGATCTCAAACTCTTTTGTGTTTGTATCCACAGAAGAGATTTGAAAGTATATTTCAAGTGCTTTAACCAAAAATTTTCTTACACATTTACGAAAAGTTACTTGACAAAAGCTGTCTTGTCTCCCTTTCTCTTCACCATTTACACCTCGGACTTCAACTACTGCACAGAGTCTTGTCATCTTCAGAAGTTTTCGGATGACTCTGCAAGGGAGATGAGGTTGAGTACAGGGCTACGGTAGGAAACTTTATCACATGGTGTGAGCAGAATTATCTGCAGCTTAATATGAAAAAGACTAGGGAGCTGGTGGTAGACCTGAGGAGAGCTAAGGTACCGGTGACCCCTGTTTCCATCCAGGGGGTCAGTGTGGACATGGTGGAGGATTACAAATACCTGGGGATATGAATTGACAATAAACTGGACTGGTCTAAGAACACTGAGGCTGTCTACAAGAAGGGTCAGAGCTGTCTCTATTTCCTGAGGAGACTGAGGTCCTTTAACATCTGCCGGATGACACTGAGGATGTTCTACGAGTCTGTGATGGCCAGTGCTATCATGTTTGCTGTTGTGTGCTGGGGCAGCAGGCTGAGGGTGGCAGACACCAACAGAATCAACAAACTCATTCGTAAGGCCAGTGATGTTGTGGGGATGGAACTGGACTCTCTGACGGTGGTGTCTGAAAAGAGGATGCTGTCTAAGTTGCATGCCATCTTGGTCAATGTCTCCCATCCACTACATAATGTACTGGGTGGGCACAGGAGTACATTCAGCCAGAGACTCATTCCACCAAGATGCAACACAGAGTGTCATAGGAAGCCATTCCTGCCTGTGGCCATCAAACTTTACAACTCTTCCCTTGGAGGGTCAGACACCCTGAGCCAATAGGCTGGTCCTGGACTTATTTCATAATTTACTGGCATAATTTACATATTACTATTTAACTATTTATTACTTTTTCTATTACTATTCTATTACTATTTATTATTTCTATGACTATTACTATTTACTATTTACTAATAGTAATATTAATATTACTATTTCTATTACTATTTATTATTTATGGTGCAACTGTAACGAAAACCAATTTCCCCCGGGATCAATAAAGTATGACTACTACTACTACTACTTCATTAATTGAAAAGTGTTTCTTACACATCTGAACAATCAGTAAATTATTAGTATGCATAGGATTTTAAAACAGAAAGTTCATTTTTTTATCACCTCTCATTATTGAAGAAAGATTAAAGTAAGACAAAGGACAATAAACATGAAATTATATGAAAATAGCTTCCAAGGGAAAATTGTTCTGTTAAGGTTCCTGCGATTGAGGGAAGTACAGCTCCCATACCAGGCAGTGATGCAGCCAGTCAGGATGCTCTCAATTGTGTTCCCGTAGAAAATTCTTAGGATTTGGGGCCCCATCCCAAACTTCTTCAACCATCTGAGGTGAAACACTGTGTAAACAGAGTTTTGTAAAAGTTTTTAGCAAAGATTTAAAAAAACACTTAAAGGCCATACGTGGCTATTCTTAAGGGTTTCATAAGAAAATAATGTATTTTTATAACTTCTTTCATCACCTGAGAAAACCCCAATGGAGTTTACTGGAGGTACTTCCATTGTAGTCAGTGTTGTAAAAGGTCAGAAAACACCTCCATGCATTCAAGAAAATATTATTTAATTTCTCCAATGATTCCAATAAATTTTTCGACCACTGCATCCATATCTCCATTATTTCAATTGATAGTTGTGAGAGAATTTCCAAACAAACCTTAACTATCATTTCAATAGCTTCAGTTCATAGTCTATTTGTCTTTAAGTGATCAGACACCTTGTCCTGTGTTTAAAGCCAGATGAGCAGAAGTTTTTCCATCCTGATACTAAGAAGGGAGGGAACAAAGGCCTCAGTCACTATTTCAAAGTTTGTTTTGGCACTGTAATATTCATCCTTCTCCTTGGCAACTGTCTCTGTCTGAACCAGACAGCTTGTAATTTTGTTGTCATATTTGACATTACCTCCTAAAAGAGTTTTCAAAATCTTAAACTATGAGAATATATATATATGTATATATAAAATGATGTATAAATTACAGTAAGAAATATATATATCTATATACACACTTCTTATTGTAATTTATACATCATTTTATTATTGTGTGTTTCAATGTACTGCTGCCACAAAGCAATAAATTTTACGACATATAAAAGTCAAATTGAGTCCCTTTTCCCAATATTGTTTAATCTTAAAGGACGCTTATCCGATTGTAATAGTAAATTATAAATTCTTCCAATTGAACCCTTCATCGAAGGGTTCATACTCATAATAGTATCTAACAGGTCAGCATCCAATATGTAAGGAAAATTACTTAAATATTTTTGTAAGAAATGTCTAACTTGAAGTTATTGTAAAAAGGGTGAATATGAAAGGGAATATTTATCAACTAATTGTTCAAGAGGTATCAGTCTATCTTCTTTAAATAAATCCAAAAAAGAATTAATACCTTTATTTTTCCAAAGTAAAAAAAAATTGGATCACTCTAAGAAGGCTAAAAAAAGTAATTTTGACAAATTAAACTACAAAGTTTAAATTTTTTAAGATTAAAAAAATTGCAGAACTGGAGCCAAGTTTGTAAAGAATGCTTAATCACGGGGTATAAGCTTAAATTAGCAACGTTAGCTAATTGTATAGGTCAAACAGCTCCCATCTGGCTTTTATGACGGAGGATTGGACGCGGATTCTGAAGCTGGTTAACTCTTCTTCGATTTGTGCCAGTCATTCACTGATTCAATTTAAAACTGTACATTGTTACCATTTGACAAAGGAGAGATTGTCTGAAATATTTCCTAATGTTGATAGTTATTGTGATAGATGTAAAACTGAGACACCTACACTGACACATATGTTTTGGACTTGTTCTATACTGGAACAGTTCTGGAAGTCTGTTTCTTCGACAATTTCTAAAACACGTAAAATTAATTTACAACCTAACAAATTAACTGCGCCTCTTCCTATAGATGCTGCCTGGCCTGCTGCGTTCACCAGCAACTTTGATGTATGTTGCTTGAATTTCCAGCATCTGCAGAATTCCTGTTGATAGCTAGGAGGGCCATTTTGTTGAAGTGGAAGGATCTTCGGCTCCCACTTTGTCACAATGGTTCTCTCAATTGATATTATGTCTTAATTTGGAGAAAATTAGAAGTTGAATCTTTGAATCTATGTTTGATTTTCAAAAAAGTTGGGGTTCATTTGCTCGTTATTATCATTTGAGTTAATTGATAGATTTCCTCTACGATCTAATTGTAAATTTTTGGTACTTTTTTTTCTTGTTGGCAGTTTGATGTTTACCTTTAGAAGCTTTTTGTATGACGCATGGCTTCGGGGTTGAACACCTAATGGGGTTATTTTCCCCCACTTTTTCTTGCTTAGTAGGGGTTTTTTTAATCACCAAAATTTTTTCAATCTTTAAAATAATGTTTTTTTTCTTGAGACATTGTAAGTGTTGCTTACTTCGATGTACTCGTGTTAATTTTGGATAATAATAATAATAAAAAGATTTGAAAAGAAAAGAAAGACGTTTTATGACATATGCCAATGATACTAAGCCTGATTCTCATTGCTGATGATGGATGCCAGCTTTCTGAGGCATTGCTGTTTGAAGATGGCCTTGATGTAGGGAAAGCCAGTGCCCATGTTGGAGCCAGATGAATTTGCAATTTTACAATTTTCTGCAGTTTTTTCCAATCCTGTGCAGTAGTCCCTCCATACTAGATGGTGACATAACCAGTTAGGATGCTGTCCTCGGTGCATTTGTAGAAATTCGTAAGCATCTTTGGTGCCATACCAAGTTTCCCCAAACACTTAATGAAATATAACTGCTGATGTGCCTTCTGACTGCCAGTCATAGTGCTCAGTTCATCCAGTGCTTACCTGATATTGACCAAGGGTGGAACGTACCCCACTACCAGGATGATGGGATAGAACTCCCTTGGCAGATAAAATGGCTGGCATTTGACCATTACATGTTACAGGTCGGGTGAGCAGGACTGAGAACTGTCTGTGCATCATGATGAGTTGTGTGTAGAGTGGCCGTCACTTCCGACGATGATGTAATCTGTGCGGGAATGTGTTAAAGTGAGAAAGCCATTGCACTGGGGCAGTTTCACTCTCTTGGCCAAAAGGATCTTGGTCCAATGGTATGAAAACATCATCACAACTGGAAACTTCCTCGGCTGCAGAGGATAGCCATGATGCCTTCTGTGCCTTGTCATGCCCTTTGTCTTCCACGAAGCGTTGCAGCACCGCCTTCTTGGCCGTTGAATCTTGTGGTTGATCTCATCCACCGAGTTTGCCGGAACAGGCTTTGCATGCTGGCTACCCCATCTCATATCCCTATCTCACCAGGGTTGGAGGCTTCCTGCTACCCTCACCTGGTTTAGCCCGCCTGTCAAAGCGGAGTACCGGGATGTCGCCATTGCCGCATACAAACAGTTACTTAGAGCCACAGATGAGAGCCAGGTGGCAGGTGGGGATCAAAGGTGGACTTGCGGCCTCTGGGGGAGCACAACCAGTCCACCACCAGAGGTGCTACCTCTCCCTGGATAACCCATTCACCACAGCATGAGTTAATCATAAAGTATACTCCACCTCCTCTGTCCTTAAAAGACTCTCAGATGTTCTGCCTCAGCGGTGAATGGTGAAATCCTCAGGCTACAAGTGTTGCATCCAAAATGGTGAAGATGAGCCATGTTTCCATGAACCAAAGTACACAACAGTCCCTTATGTCCCCCGGTACTGCGATCTTGCTCTAAGGACTTCAATGTTATTTTCCAGAGTCTGTAAATTCACCAGCAGGATATCTGGGAGTTGGGGAGGGGGTCTAAGGCCTCTGAATTTCAATCATATCCATAGCCCAGCATGACTTCCAGGTTTCTGCTTTCTTAATGGGGAACTGCACTTGTGACCTGAGTTTACCTTTAATATATTGTGCTAAAGGTACTACAACATTCAAATTGTTATTGCCTTGCTAGCATTCTGTACCATTTCATACCCATGTAAGTTCAGAAGATTCTTTCTCAATTTTTTTTTCTTTTAGCACCATTTTTTTCATGTCCATCCTTACAAATCATGCCTTCATAAAAAGGGACTGTCCTCACATGGGGAACGATATTCTGATTTATTTTCTTTCCAAACCTCAAGGAGAGACAAGAATGCTCTAACACACATCTGTAATGGTTAGGCAGGAAGAGGAACGAAAGAAGTGTCAATAAAAAGCAGGAATATGTGTGTGGTCAGAGAGCATCCTGCCACGTGAATACAGATGTTTATTTATGTGAGAGAAAGGAATCCTTTGCCTATTTGTCATGCTATATGCTGAGCTTACGCTGTAATATGCTGTGACTCTACAGATCTGTGGTTTCACAGAATTTCAAAGGACTATTTCACATATTACTTTCCCAAGAATAACCATGGATCATAGTCTTGCAGAGCTTTACTTTAAAATATAATCTTCAAAATGCAACCACGTTGAAATGCAGTAAATAATTATATTTTCCAAAGGTAAAGCTTTTGTGGTTTGAATATGGATATTTGAAAATGTTTTCTTTTCAAATAATTTCAACTTGCAGTAAAATTTATGCAGCACCATGAACAGTGTATGGCAGTGATTCCCAAATGGGGTGGTTACATGCCCTAAGGGGGTGTTAGGGGAAATAGAAGATTCAGGAGGCATTCAAGACTGGGAGGGAGGGAGGTAAGTGGTAAGTGGTCCCCTAGCTTAAGGCATGAGACCTGACCAACCATTAGTGGGGCAGGCATTTCCAAAAAAAGGATGAGGCACTGGAACACAGGAAGAACCACAGCTCTGCAGGCAGTGAGCTCATCATCACAATGCATCTGAAACTCGGCAATCTCAACCAACCTTTCCAATCAAACAGAATTTACTGGGAATGCCTAAATAAGCAACCTTGGTGCCCAACAGTTCCCCTTGACTTGCGGCACATATGAGGTCATGCAATTTAACAGTTGGTAAATCAAGTAAGCCCTCTCAACTTTCTCTACAGATCTTCAGAAAATAGGTTGTGCAACAATACAGCACTCACTGGAACTAAACAGTGAAATAGAGCCAATCAGTGAAACTCTCAACCCCGATTATTCCTCCTGAGCTGTTCAAAGCAACCTTGACTTCATATGTGCGATCAAGAAGCATCTTTGGAGATTATGAGACCTTACATGATTGGTCAATGATGCTAACTAGAATAGTATAAAGGTAGCTTGCCAAACATCAGCTCTATCCCAACTAACATTCAGATTCCAATCTGAATCCTGGTCAGCATAATTTTCGCTGCTGTGATCATCTTCATCTTCGCATTGCCATTCCTTTGTGTGCCACTACCATTGTTCCGTCCATGTCAACTCGTTGCCGTCGTCAAAATCCAATAGGCATTCCCAGTTTGTGTAAGTGTTTTTATTTCAATTTAGCCCAGTTAATGACGGATAAATAAGTATGGTACAATCTCTAAGTCTGAAGGAAGTATGATTATGAAGACACACAGTCCTCTTTTATTGTCATTTAGTAATGCATGCATTAAGAAATGATACATTATTTCCTCTGGTGTGATATCACAAAACCCAGGACAAACCAAGACTGAAAAAACTGACAAAACCACATAATTATAACATATAGTTACAAACAGTGTAACAATACCATAACTTGACGAAGAAGTCCGTGAGCACAGTAAAGTTCAAAGTTTCTCAAATGTCCCACATCTCACACAGACGGGAGAAGGAAGAAAAACTCTCCCTGCCATGCTGACCACAATCCGACTCTGAGTCATCCGAAAACTTCGAGCTCTGATCAGCTCTCCGACACCGAGTACTGAGTGCCATCTCTGTCCAAACAATTCGACCTCCTTCTCAGTCGCCAAAAGCAGGCAAGGTCTGGGATTCTGAGGCCTATCCTTCGAAAGATTCACTACCACACAGTAACGACAGCAGCGAATGGGCATTTCAGAAATTTCTCCAGGTGTTCCTCTGTGCTTTCTCGTCCATTCTCCATCAAATCAGAATTGTCCACGGCCCCTATTTAACAGATACAATATCATTTTTCACTGGAGAGCTGCGCACGTGCAAGCGCGCCGCCATCTTCTCCTCCCGCCGTAAAGCCTTGAACTCTAATTCTGCTAAGAAACAGAAACTGCAGAAAGTGCGTTAATACAATGTTACATACCTGGAGTGTGGTTTTATTCCATGCCCAACAGATCAGCGATGCCCCATGTGTCTTATTTGTAATACCGTCTGTCTAATGAAGCCATGAAGCCATCATGGTTGCAGGAACACTTCCGTAAAATACACTCTGAAAAGGCTACTTATGGTATTACTCCATTCCAGAAAATGAAAGCATTTGAAAAGTGTGGCACACTCGTGTTATTTGCCAAGAGAGCTAAAAATGGCCTCATTGCTTCTTATAATATTTCCAAAATGATAGCAAAGTGTGGAAAATCTCATACAATAGGTGAAAGATTAATAAATGTCTGCTCTATCAGAATTGCTCACCTCTGTTCTCAAAATGGATGCCAGTATTTTCAATTCCTCTGAGTAATTACTCTGTAACTCGTTGTATTGAAGAAATGAGTGAAGACATTGAGGATTTGCTATGCACAGAGCTACAACAAACAGAATTTGGGATACAATTGCATGAGTCAACTGTGTGAGCGAACAAGGCTTATGTCCGGTTTATCAAAAATGGAAAAGTTTATGAAGAGATTCTCTTTTGTAAAAAGTTAAAAACAACTATCAAGCTCTAAATGTATGTTGAGGATAAGAGTATTCTGATTAGGAACACGATTTCTTGTACAACAGATGGAGCACCATACGACAGGTCACCATGCTGGTTTAGTGGCACTTATGAAAAAAGAAATTCCAAATGTTTGCAATCCACTGTGTAATTCATTGTCAACATCTTGCAGCCAAAAATCTCAGCCAGGAACTTTTTTCAAGTATGATTCTTGTAATACCTACTATCAACAAAATTAATGCTCATCCATTAAATAGAAGAATATTTCGCCAGTTATGCCAAGGTAACGATGAAGAGTTTGAACTTGCTTCTTGACATTGAAGGGTGTTAGCTGTCAAAAGGCTGTTGCTTAAAATGTTCCTTTCATCTTTTTGACACTGTGGTTGAATTTTTGCTCTAAGTTGACAAGAGCTTGGGAAACAAGATTGAACTTCTACATGGAGATGTGACGTATGACATACTTAGCGGATCAGTATAACAAAATGAACATTCTAAATATGAAACTGCAGGATAGAATTTCAATTTAATCCAGGCAAAAAGTGCAGTGTTCACTTTTATTGGGAAATTGGAAATATATAAGCAAAGCATTGGGAGAAGAAGTTTCTCACAGTTTCCCCGCATGGAGAGTATGGCACTCTCTTTCACAGATAGTGATTTACAAGAGTACTGCTTACACCTGCAGTCACTGAAGAAGAATTTTCAGAATCGATTCAAGGAATTGAACAATCTGGAAATTCTGGACTGGGTAATTAACCCATTTCTTTGCAAGTGGAAGAACAGGAAGAGAGCTTGCAAGAAGAAATTATCAAAATTCAGACTGATAAAGAAGCAAAAATGATTTTCAAAAATGTCAGCTTTTGTGGTATGTGGCTACACTGTCACACAAAGTTTCCTGGTCTCTGGAGAAGAGCCAAAAATGCTTCTTATTGCATTTCCATCCTCCTACCTTGTTGAAAGTAGCTTCCCTGCAGTGAATCACATACTCACAACAAACAAAAACTGCTTGGACATTGTTATGTGTGCGGACTTAAGGCTTTTGCTCTCACAACTTGAACCAGGTGTTTCAACTCTGCTAAAAACCATCAAGCTCAAGAATCACGTTGATATCAAAGCTGCTGTACAGCACACAGGTACTGTGTAAGCCAGGTTTAAAGACAAATAAAAATTTAAAGCAGAGTCATTTTCTCATGTTAGCATATGGTAGTCATGATTTTACACCATAGGGGTGCCAGAAATATCGTGCCTAAGAGGGATATTGGCAAGTATAAAGTGCTTTTGGGGTTGGGGGCATTGGCAAGTATGAAAGTGCTTTGGGTTAAAAAAGGTTGGGAAACACTGGTACTTCGTGTTTGAAGGATTAAAAAGATGATATTCCACATCATAAACCAGCACCCATTAAACTATAAGAGGAATATATTCTGTCATTTGCTCTCACATCAAAGAAGTTGATATTCCATTACCATATTGTTGACCTCAGGAGTTGGTAAACACAAACTTGATGATTGAGAGCTGTGGTACTTGCTTTCATTGGTTTGACTCTTTGAAAGCACAAGCAGATCTAAAGTAAGATAAATTAAATTTATTATCAAAGTACATATATGTCACCATATATAGCCCTGAGATTTGTTTTCTTGCAGGCATACACAGTAAATCCAAGAAACAAAACAGATTCAATGGAAGACTGCACCCAACTGGATGGACAAACAACCAATAAGCAAAAGACAATGAATTGTGCAAATACAAATCAGAAAATATAATAATAAATAATTAAGCAACAAATATCTATATCATGAGATGAAGAGTCCTTGAAAGAGAGTTCATAGGTTGTGGGAACAGTTCAGTGATGGGGTGAGTGAAGTTGAGTGAAGTTATCCCCTGTGGCTCAAAAGCCTGATGGCTGAGGGATAATAACTGTTCTGGAACCTAGAAAATCTAGGTTTCGATCCCAGTCAAGCTCGACTCTGTAATCTCCAATACATGGACTGAATGGCTTCTTTCTGTTCGCCAGTATTCTATGAAAACCTTTTTCTTCAGAACGCCAATACCCAATTTCACACGTGGGAGCAAGCTCCACTAAGTGGAAAATATCTCTGATCCTGACACTTCAAGTCAGTCAATATTTGGCTCTCTCTCTGTTAAGACATTAAATGTGTAAGGGTATTAATACATACCTGCTTATTTGGAAGTAGATTATGCAGATTGTGAGATTATAGGAAATGACACAATTGGGTATAGTAGCAAGTTGATATGCTGATTAGGAGCTTCACCTCTGTCCTCTGACACTTTCCTTAAAGGTCAAAGACATCAGCTCAGCGAAGGATTTGCTGTGAAGCTATTGTCCCTCTAGGGATTCATAGGAACCTCACTGGGTACTGTAAGCCATCATCCTATAAAAAGCTTAGCAAAGCAGAGCAGCTTTGTGTGACTGGGCCAACCCTGTAAGAAGAAATCGCACAACGCTGATATTCAAAATAAAACATGTCAGCTTAGAGCCTTCCAGTCAATTAAATTCTATGTAACTCAGCTGGCAGCTGTGACCTCATAAAAAATAGGATTAAAAATCTTTAGCCATCATGTATAGCTGTCACTATCAAGGACTTTCTAGATTATTATAATAAATTATAATAGAATAATTGAATTGACTTGGTCACACATAACACTTAAGGGATCACTTACGTGGAATAAATGAATTAACCCAGCTGATACGTACAAAACTCTTCAGTGGAAACAGAGAATCATTCCATCATGTACCACAAGTCCTTGTTAATCAAAGAACTGATGTTCTGGGTCTGTTAACATAAATTGGCAAAGGCTGAAAATACACACCAGATGTTGTGTACATTTATGTATTGTCCTTTGGTTTTGCATTCTCTCTAGTGTCATCTTTGTCTATAAAAACAACTGAAGAGAATGTTTGCAGATAACACAAGCCAAAATAGGTCCTTTGGATTATATATGGTGAATGGGGGGATCATAAACATAATGTTACTTATGAACGGTTATAATAATTACTGGAGCCATGTCAAGTCTACAGGAAATGGATAATTAAAGATTATGATTATTGTTTTTTTCAGTTTTTGCCAACAATAGGACAATAGTCAAGGGCAGCAAAATGTTGCAGATTTTTACTTTTAATTGGATTTCATTCCACTCTGAGAAAAAGAAATCCAGATAACTCATTTTTCAGCCAAAAGAAATTAACAAAGCAGCCATTAGGTTACAGCAACTGTGCTAGTGCATTTAACGGGAAAGCTTAAGAAGAGGTCATCCCAGGGGTCAGATACTGTCATGGATTTATCTGCATTAATGACTACAGGGAGGCAAGACTACCAAGAGGAAAATTTTAAGGCAATTGATTATCACTCCAGCAGAGCATTCTAAATTATGGGAGCTTCATTAATTCCATTCCACGGATGATATTCCCATGAAAGTGAAGAATGAGCAGTACTCTTCCAAGGTCAGGTAACTCATTTATTTTTCCCAGGACAAGGCGTTGACTCATTTGGCAACGTAGTGGTACGGGGTGTGAAGCTGCTGCCTCACAGTTCCGGTGACTGAGGTTCAATCCTGAGCACTGGTGTTGTTCATGTGGATCTGGAGCTTTCTCCCTGTGATCCTGTGGGTTCCCTCTCATATCCCAAAAAAAACATGTGAGTGGCTAGGTTCATTGGTCGCGATAAGTTGTGCCTAACGTGTAGGCGAATAGTTGAATCTGAGGGAGCAGATGGAATGATAGACAGAATAAAATGGTATTAGTGTAAATGGGTGCTCGATAGTTGCCATGCACTCGAAGGCCGAAGGGTCACTTTCATGCTGCATAACTCTATGATTCTATGAAATATGTCGGATAAAGTTTTATAAAGAGTCTAGCAGCTAGGCTCTGAATAAGGCAGGATTTAGGTTTGAAGGGATAGGGAGGGTATTGGGATGGGTGGGGAGGGGATTGTTGAGGACCACACTTCTAAACAGACCAGTTCAAACTCAGCACTATGAGATCAAGAAGATTGAAACTCCTGGTGCTCACCTCTGTCAGTTTCCTACCCAAAACTGGATAGCATCAGTTGCCTGACTGGCAGGTGTGGAATGCCACACAGAAGGAGACCAGACTAGGAGGGGCAGGCCTGAGGCCTGAACAGAGGAGCTCTGACCCCTCTATCTGGAGTCCAGACTACCCTGTTCTTCTGGACTCCAGGGAAATTTAACCACTTACTTCCTTAATGTCCACCCACGGGGGTAAACTGAAGGTCAAATTATAACTGGTTTCCTACTAAGCCATGACCAAATAACAGTGATTTTACCGGAGCTCCATCTACATAATTGAAGAACACCATTTTTTTCCTGGCTGGGCTAACCTTTCGTGAGTTACTGACAGATTGCCTACCAAGGAGCAAAATATTAGATGTCATTTAAATACCACCAGGACCTCTTTAGTGGAAATGCATAATGATTATATGTTATTGTGCTTGAAGATGAGATAAGAAAACATTAATAAAGAGCATGGCAAGGATCTTACGAATATTCAGCAGCCGAGGGTAGGTCCTAATGCTGGTGTTCTGAAAGGTGGAATGGACCAGGGGTTCCACAGACACCTTGCTTAATGGTATTGGTCCATAGCATAAAACAGATTGGGTACTCCTGGAATAGACTCCTTTTCCAAAACTAACACCTGGCAATAGTGAGTGTTCGAGTAATAAAAGAGTCAGAATCAGTCAACAATGCAGAAAATAAGTTTAATGATCTCATTGGAGCTGCCAAAGTATGTCGTTCACATTTTTGTATCATTCTTATTGACTCAATAAACTAGCATCCAGTTTATTGTAGTGTTAGAACTCAGAGATCTTCTCTTTCTCTTATCTGTCCTCTTGTTTATAGACCATTATAGGCAGATAAAAGAAAAGGGATCTAGTGGATTCGGCAGAGCAGTAGATAAGGCAATTGCGCTTGTGAATATTAGTTTAGATTAGATAATGAGGACACACAGTCCTCTTTTATTGTCATTTAGTAATGTATGCATTAAGAAATGATACAATAGTCCTCCGGTGTGATATCACAGAAACACAGGACAGACCAAGACTGAAAAACTGACAAAAACCACATAATTATAACATATAGTTACAACAGCGCAAGCAATACCATAACTTGATGAAGAACAGGCCATGGGCACAGTAAAAAAAAGTTCAAAGTCTCTCGAAAATCCCACATCTCATGCAGACAGGAGAAGGAAGAAAACTCTCCCTGCCATGCCCGACCACAGTCAGACTCTGAGTCATCCGAAAACTTCGAGCCTCCGACCAGCGCTCTGACACCAAGCACTGAGCACCATCTCTGCCAAGCGCTTCGACCCCAGCCCCGGCCACCAGCAGCAGGCAAAGCTGAGGATTTTGGGGCCTTCCCTCCGGAGATTCTCGATCGCACAGTAGCAGCGGCAGTGAACCAGGCATTTCAGAAGTTTCTCCAGATGTTCCTCTGTGCTTCTCACGTCTGTCTCCATCAAATCAGAATTGTGCACGGCATTCTACTTACAAATACGATATCATTTCACCGGAGAGCTGTGTGCGCTGCGTCGCCCCACCATCTTCTCCTCCCACCGATATATCTCTGTGTGTGTGTGTGTGTGTGTGTGTGTGTGTGTGTGTGTGTGTGTGTGTGTGTGTGTGTGTGTGTCAGTTAATTATTATTTCATTGTGATAGTATTTAACTCCATACCTGCTGTCATAGTGCTTGCCAAGTCTTGGACACAGCACAGCAACGCTTTGCTGCCTGTTTGCATTTAGCCTTGCCTGAGAAATTGGACTGTCGAGTCAACTGACTCTGAAGACTAGCAATACCTGTTTAATATTTAGTTGTTCTTTTCAGCCGCAGTATAGGCTTCACTTTCCATTTTGAGAGTTTTAGTCAACAGTCCTGTTTAGCCTAGTGTTTATTGTTTTCTTTCCCCTTTAACGCTGTTCACATTAAAGTTTGTCAACTATAGTCCCGCTTTAGTGTCTCTCACTCCTCACTTGGGCCGTATCTGAACCTGGTAACGCTTTCCCGGCATACATGACACGTAAACTCTTCTCAGCTTTCAGCCAGGTCCAGGTATTGATTTCAACCGATGTTTTGATAACAAACTTCATCAGAAATGATGCCGAGGCATGTCTAGTCTGGTGGAATATATAGTCAACTCCCATTGTCCATCCCTTCTGATTGGTGAGCCCTCAAACAATCAGGTTTCCGTTGTCCCACTTTGCTTAAAATCATATTCCAGTTCTTACTTGGAGCAAGACCTTCATCTTTCTTAAAATTATTATTCGCTCGTTTTATTTCAATGGCTTCCTTCACCAGGCAGTCCCAAAAGCCACTGGCACAACACAGTAGTTCTGTGCTATCAAAGTCAATCCTGTGGTCATTGCAAATGCAGTATTCTGCTATCACCAATTTCTCCAGATAACCCAAAAGAATGCACCTCCTGTTCTCCTTGATGCGGGTTTCTACTGTGTGCCCCACCTGTCCAATATTCAGCTTACGATGGAGATGGTGAAGAATAGTTGCCTCCCATTCCTGGACATTCTAATGTGACAGAAACCAGATGAAAGCCTCCTGAATGTCGTCCATCAGAAGCCGATACACACAGACTTGGACATAAATAATAACAGCCACTATCATACCTCCTAGCGTAGAGAAGTTCTTTCTACTTTGAATAACTGCGCAAAAACTATTTTGGATCCTGAGAGTCTCCAATGGTTACAGAATGGCTACAAGGCGAAGGAAGTTAATCAGGCCCTTAAAAGGGTTGATGGGAAAAACAGAAAACCTAACAATGAGGAGAAACCCGTCACTACTGCCTGTCTTCCCTATATTTCCACGGTTTCTGGAAGATCGCCAGGATCCTGAAGAACACATCTGCAAACCCATAAGGAAGCTCAAATCCCAGTTTATGCAGGTCAAAGATGACCTGGGACCCAGGACGCTGGCGTTTACAGGATTCCCCGGGAATGCAGAGCAGTGTATATCAGTCAGGCGGGGCACACGGTGGAAACCCGCATCAAGGAGCACAGGAGGTGTATCCGTTTGGGTAACCCAGAGGTAGCAGAGCACTGCATTTGTAATGACCACACGATTGACTTTGATGGCACAGAACTATTGTGCTTTGCCAATGGCCTTGGGACTGCCTGGTGAAGGAAGCCACTGAAATAAGACTGGAGAATAAGAATTTCAACAAAGTCGGAAGTCTCACTCTAAGTAAGAACTGGAATATGATTTTAAGCAAGGTGGAACAACAGAAATCGAATTGGTTGCAATCTAACCAATCAGGTGGGACGGATGATGGGAGTTGAGTATATATGCCACTGGACCAGACATGCCCAGGGATCACCCTGATGAAGATGGCAGAATTTGTCATTGAAACATCAGTTAAAATTGATACCTATACCCGGCTGGAAGCCCGAGAAGAGCTTATGTGAGATACAAGAAAGAATTAAAAAAGGCCTCCACGCTTAGAAAAGTGGAATGAAATCAGATGGAGATTATGTTACAATTGTGCAAGACCATAATTAGCCCACTCTTGTAGTTCAGAGACTACACCTTAGCAAGGAGATATTGGATTTGGAACATAGAACATAGAATAGTACAGCACAGTACAGGCCCTTTGGCCCACAATGTTGTGCCAACCCTCAAACCCTGCCTCCCATATAACCCCCCACCTTAAATTCCTCCGTATACCTGTCCAGTAGACTCTTAAACTTCACTAGTGTAACTGCCTCCACCACTGACTCAGGCAGTGCATTCCACGCACCAACCACTCTCTGAGTAAAAAACCTTCCTCTAATATCCCCCTTGAACTTCCGACCCCTTACCTTAAAGCCATGTCCTCTTGTATTGAGCAGTGGTGCCCTGGGGAAGAGGCGCTGGCTATCCACTCTATCTATTCCTCTTATTATCTTGTACACCTCTATCATGTCTCCTCTCATCCTCCTTCTCTCCAAAGAGTAAAGCCCTAGCTCCCTTAATCTCTGATCATAATCCATACTCTCCAAACCAGGCAGCATCCTGGTAAATCTCCTCTGTACCCTTTCCAATGTTTCCACATCCTTCCTATAGTGAGGCAACCAGAACTGGACACAGTACTCCAAGTGTGGCCTAACCAGAGTTTTACAGAGCTGCATCATTGCATTGCGACTCTTAAACTCTATCCCTCGACTTTTGAAAGCTAACACCCCATAAGCTTTCTTAACTATTGTAACCACCTGTGCAGCAACTTTCAGGGATCTGTGGACATGTACCCCCAGATCCCTCTGCTCCTCCACACTACCAAGTATCCTGCCATTTACTTTGTACTCTGCCTTGGAGTTTGTCCTTCCAAAGTGTACCACCTCACACTTCTCCGGGTTGAACTCCATCTGCCACTTCTCAGACAACTTCTGCATCCTATCAATGTCTCTCTGCAATCTTCGACAAACCTCTACACTATCTACAACACCACCAACCTGTGTGTCATCTGCAAACTTGCCAACCCACTCTTCTACCCCCACATCCAGGTCGTTAACAAAAATCACGAAAATTAGAGGTCCCAGAACAGATCCTTGTGTGACACCACTAGTCACAATCCTCCAATCTGAATGTACTCCCTCCACCACCACCCTCTGCCTTCTGCAGGCAAGCCAATTCTGAATCCACCTGGCCAAACTTCCCTGGATCCCATGCCTTCTGACTATCTGAATAAGCCTACCGTGTGGAACCTTGTCAGATGCCTTACTAAAATCCATATAGATCACATCCACTGCACTACCCTCATCTATATGCCTGGTCACCTCCTCAAAGAACTCTATCAGGCTTGTTAGACACGATCTTCCCTTCACAAAGCCATGCTGACTGTCCCTGATCAGACAATGATTCTCTAAATGCCCAGAAACCCTATCTCTAAGAATCTTTTCCAACAGCTTTCCCACCACAGACGTAAGGCTCACTGGTCTATAATTACCCGGACTATCCCTACTACCTTTTTTGAACAAGGGGACAACATTCGCCTCCCTCCAATCCTCCGGTACCATTCCCGTGGACAACGAGGACATAAAGATCCTAGCCAGAGGCTCAGCAATCTCTTTCCTCGCTTTGTGGAGCAGCCTGGAGAATATTCTGTCAGGCCCCAGGAACTTATCTGTCCTAATGTATTTTAACAACTCCCACACCTCCTCTCCCTTAATATCAACATGCTCCAGAACATCAACCTCACTCATATTGTCCTCACCATCATCAAGTTCCCTGTCATTGGTGAATACAAAAGAGAAGTATTCATTGAGGACCTCGTTCACTTCCACAGCCTCCAGGCACAACTTCCCACCTTTATCTCTAATCAGTCATACCTTCACTCCTGTCATCCTTTTGTTCTTCAAATAATTGAAGAATGCCTTGGGTTTTCCTTTACCCTACTCGCCAAGGCCTTCTCATGCCCCCTTCTTGCTCTTCTCAGCCCCTTCTTAAGCTCCTTTCTTGCTTCCCTATATTCCTCAATAGACCCATTTGATCCCTGCTTCCTAAACCTCATGTATGCTGCCTTCTTCCACCTGACTAGATTTTCCACCTCACTTGTCACCCATGGTTCCTTCAACCTACCATTCTTTATCTTCCTCACTGCGACAAATTCATCCCTAACATCCTGCAAGAGATCTCTAAATGGTGACCACATGCCCATAGTACATTTCCCCCCAAAAACATCATCCCAATCCACACCCGCAAGCTCTTGCCTTATAGCCTCATAATTTGCCCTTCCTCAATTAAAATTTTCCTGTCCTCTCTGATTCTATCCTTTTCCATGATAATGCTAAAGGCCATGGAGTGGTGGTCACTGTCCCCCAGATGCTCACCCACTGAGAGATCTGTGACCTGACCAGGTTCATTATCTAGTACTAGATCTAGTATGACATTCCCCCTAGTCAGCCTGCCCACATACTGTGACAGAAATCCGTCCTGGACACACTTAACAAACTCTGCCCCTTCTAAACCCTTGGAACTAATCAGGTGCCAATCAATATTAGGGAAGTTAAAGTCACCCATGATAACCCTATTATTTTTGCACCTTTCCAAAATCTGCCTTCCAATCAGCTCCTCTGTATCTCTGCTACCAGGGGCCTATAGAATACCCCCAGTAAAGTAACTGCTCCCTTCCTGTTCCTGACTTCCACTCATACTGACTCAAAAGAGGATCCTGCTACATTACCCACTCTTTCTGTAGCTGTAATAGTATCCCTGACCATTAATGCCACCCGTCCTCCCCTTTTTCTGCCCTCTCTATCCCTTTTAAAGCACTGAAATCCAGAATATTGAGAATCCATTCCTGCCCTGGTGCCAGCCAAGTCTCTGTAATGGCCACTACATCATAATTTCATTTATGTATCCAAGCTCTCAGTTCATCACCTTTGTTCCTGATGCTTCTTGCATTGAGGTACACACATTTCAGCCCTTCTACCTTATTGTCTTTACACCGATTATTCTGCTTCTCTTTCCTCAAAGCCTCTCTATATGTTAGATCTGGCTTTATTCCATGCACTTCTTTCACTGCTCTATTGCTCTGGGTCCCATCCCCCTTGCAATTTAGTTTAAACCCTCCCGAACCATGCTAGCAAACCTACCTGCAAAGATATTGCTCCCCCTCGAGTTCGGGTGCAACCCATCCAATCTGTACAGTCCCACCTTCCCCAGAAGAGATCCCAATGATCCAAAAATCTAAACCCTTCCCCCTGCACCAACTCCTCAGCCACGCATTCAACTGCCATGTCCTCCAATTCTTACCATCACTGTCACGTAGCACTGGCAGCAATCCTGAGAATGCCACCCTTGAGGTCCTGTTCTTCAATCTTCAGCCTAGTTCCCGAAACTCACACTTCAGGACCTGATCCCTCTTCCTGCCTATGTCGTTGGTCCCAATATGTATCACGACGTCTGGTTGCTTTCCCTCTCATACCAGGATGTCGTGCACCCGGTCAGAGACATCCCAGACCCTGGCACCCGGGAGGCAACAAACCATGCGGGTGTCCTTCTCACGTCCACAAAATCTCCTGTCTGCTCCCCTGACTATAGAGTCTGCAATGACAACAGCTCTCTTCTCCATCCCACGCTTCTGCACCACCAGGTCAGACTCAGTACCGGAGGCCCTGCCACCATGGCTCACATCTGGTCGGTCATCCCCGCCAACAGTATCCAGGACAGTAAACTTATTATTCAGGGGAATGGCTATAGGGGTGCTCTGCACTACTTGTCTGCTCACCTTCACTTTCCCCCCTCTGACTGTCACCCAACGAACAGATTTGCCAGAGTTTACATTACAAGAAAATAGTAACAACTTATGCTTTGTTCCCTGGTATTTAAAATGTTAATGGCTGACTTTAATTAACCCTTCAAAATATTCAGGGTAATAGAGCGGAGTATAGGAGAATGCAGACTATTGGGTAACTGTTAGAAAAACCTTTACCAACATGGGATAATAGAAGTTCCAAACCCCCTTTCACAAACAATTGATGCTGCACTCAGTAATATTTACACACTGGAGATATTGAAGGGTTTGCATCAAAAATGGGTAAGTGGAGTTCAGGTATAGACCTACCATGATTTCATTGAATGGTGGGATAGCCTTGAGGGAGTAAATGGCTCACTTCTGTCCAAAAATATTCACCACACAGCTACTTCTCTCATTGCTCCGGCAAGTGGTATCTTTCAGGCATCTGATGGGGACTTTATGCCTCACCAGTAGCCCACATGTGAAGAAATACTGCCTTTCTTCATGCAGATGAACATTATTGGGATAAGAGTAAGTTAACGCATAGATTCAAGGTTTTGCTCAACATGAATGACTGATACTGATGAGTGGATGAAGACAGGTTGGGAGCATCAGGACTGGCAAGACTGCAGGATCGATCCACAGAGTATTCCTACAGGGGCACAATTGAGAGCATCCTGACTGGCTGCATCACTGCCTGGTGTGGGAACTGTACTTCCCTTAATCGCAGGATTCTGCAGAGAGTGGTGCGGACAGCCCAGCGCATCTGTAGTTGTGAACTTCCCATGATTCAGGACACTTACAAAGACAGGTGTGTGAAAAGGGCCCGAAGGATCATTGAGTCACCCCAACCACAAACTGTTCCAGCTGCTACCATCCGGGAATCGGTACCGCAGCATAAAAGCCAGGACCAACAGGCTCCGGGACAGCTTCTTCCACCAGGCCATCAGACTGATTAATTCATGCTGATATAATTGTATTTCTATGTTATATTGACTGTCCTGCTGTACATACCATTTATTATAATTACTATAAATTGCACATTGCACATTTAGGCTGGATATATAATGTAAAGGTTTTTACTCCTCATCTATATGAAGAATGTAAGTAATAAAGTCAATTCAATTCAATTCAATTCATTTCTCTTTCATCTGCACTCTTTTCTTTGACATAATCGGCATTTTGACATTGCAAAGCCTTATTCTTGCAATTTAAAGTATGTTAGCTTATGGTACTGTATCTCCAGGATCAATAAGAAATGTTTGCTCCAGGAGTTTCCCAGAGCCTAAGATGCAACAGTAGAGAGCTTAGGAGCCAGCTTGTAGAAGAATGCCCTTTGACCCTAACCCTGCTGCAAAGGGCACAGATGTCTGCCTCTAGGGTCCAGCCTATGGAAGAAGACTGATGGCTTTGTGCCATCGACTGCAGGAATGGTAGATATTTTGAGGTCCAAATTAATCATCTCGCCCCTGTGGCTAAGGACTGCTGTTTGGCAGGAAGAAATAGAGTGGGCCAAAAGCAGAGGAAAATTAATAAATTTAATCGCAACTCCTGTCAAAAATAATACATTTTTTGTATTATGAGTAAAGTATTACTACTTTCCCTAGTTATTATTTCCTTTCTGTGTTATTTGGTTGGCTACAAAGCTGTTCATTACAGTCTTTTCTGCTGTTGTTAGTATACTTCTAAGTCTGAAACCAAGGTCACAATGATTTGCAGCCCCTGGGGTAACAGGCACTGCAGCCACATGTCACTGACCTCAGAATTCCATTATCTGGGATCCTGGTAACACACCAACCAATCTGCCACTGCACTGACCTTCTGTTTGCAAATAAATTCCACAAGCAAATAGCAAACATAACGAAACTCTAATAAGCGATGCCTCATATCTTGAATTACCTTGCATTATTTGATTAGTGTCAATAAGCATTTAGTCAAACAAGGTTAAAGGAACATTTTAGGGCATGTAATACTGTTGGAGCTGAAAAATATATAGATAACATATTAGTAGATTTGTGCATAACCTAACCCTTTCACAGCTCTTGTCTCATTACATGGAAACAAGATCAAGTTTTCTGAAAACCCTTTATTAGAAATGAACAGGGTATGTAGTAACGATTGAATGAATAGCAGTCCAAACAGTAAAATATTTTCTGCAGAACCATTTTCCTCAATCAAGTTGCCGAAACTGGTTGCGTATTTTAATGCTAACAATTTTTTATTTGTGTAGTATTAATTAAAACGCTAACAATGTTTCTAGGGACGGTCACTCACTGATTTTTTTATTAATGATAATAAAATCAATGTTGATTTCAATGATAATAACACCTGCAATGATAAACGTGTTCAGATTTCAAAACCCAAATCAGAAAACATACTAAAGAACTCCATTCTGTTCCATGTGAACTGCAGTAAAAATGAAGGCTACAGCCACTAATTTTCTTATGAATTGTGGTTTCAAAGAAATACATAGCTTCTATAAACTTTTAAATAGTTTATTATTGTCACATGTATTGTGGTACGGTGAAAAACTGTTCTGCATGCCATCCATACAGATAATTTCAGTACATCAGAACACAGAGGTAATGCTGAATATTGTGTTAATTATACTCAATAGCCAGTTTATTAGATACATCCTGTACTTTAAAAAGTGGCCACTGAATGTATGTACATAGCCTGCTGCATCTACTTCAAGATCTGACATGTTCGGCATTCAGAGATGCTCTTCTGCGCACCGCTGTTGTAACTCATGGTAATTTGAGTTACTGTCACTTTCCTGTCAGCCTGAATCAGTCTGTCCATTCTCCTCTGACCTCTCTCATTAACGAGATGTTTTCACCCACAGAACTACTGTCCACTGGATGTTTTTTTTTTTGTTTTTCACACCAGCCTCTGTAAACTTCAGAGACTGCTGTGCTTGAAAATCCCAGGAGATCAGTAGTTTCTAAGATACTCAGACCACCCCATCTGGCACCAACAATCTGTCCAAAATCATTTAGATCACATTTCTTCCCCGTTCTGATGTTTGGTCTGAAGAACAACTGAGCCTCTTATCCATGTCTGTATGCTTTAATGCATAGAGTTGCTGCCACATGATTAGAATCAGAATCAGAATCAGAGTTAATACCTCTAGCATATGTCATGAAATTTGTTGTTTTACAACAGTAGTACATTGCAATACATAATAATAAAAACTATAAATTACAATAAGTACATATATACACACAAACACACACACACACACACACACACACACACACACACAATTATATATATAATTAAATTAAATAAGTACAGCAAAAAGTGAGCGGAAATGGTGAGGCAGTGTACATGGGTTCATTGTCCATACAGAAATCTGATGGTGGAGGTGAAGAAGCTGTTTCTGAAAGCTTGAGTGTACACCCTCAGGCTCCAGTGATGGGAGCAATGGGAAGAGGGCATGTCCTGGGTGAAGGAGTTCATTAATGATGGATGCTGTCTTTTCGAAGCATTGCCATTTGAAGAAGTCCTGGATGCTGGTGCCCATGAAGGAGCTGGCTGAGTTTACAACTTCCTGCAGTTTTTTTCCAATCCTGTGCAGTGACCCCTCTGTACCAGACAGTTAGAACGCTCTGCACAGTACGTTTATAGAAGTCTGTGAGGCTCTTTGGTGACATACCAATTCTCCTCAAACTCGTAATGAAATGTAACTACAGTCTTGCCTTCTTTGTAATTGCATCAGTATGTTTGGCCCAGGATAGATCCTCAGACATGTTGACATCCTGGAACTTGAAACTATTTACCCTTTCCACTGCTGATCCCTCAAAGAAGACTGGTGCGTGTTCCCTCAGTTTCTCCTTCCTGAAGCCCATGATCAATTCCTTGTTCTTACTGACAATGAGCTCGAGGTTGTTGATGCCATGCCGCTCAGCTAGTCAATCTGTCTCACTCTTCTACTCCTAATCGACACTATCTGAAATTCTGCCAATAAAAGTCAGCAAATTTATAGATACATTTGAGCCATCGATCATGAATGTAGAGAGAGTAAAGCAGTGGGCTAAGCATGCTGAGTTGTGCCACCGTTGATTGTCAGTGAGGAGGAGATGTTATTTCCAATCTGTGCAGACTGTGGTCTCCTGGTGACCAAGTCAAAGATCCATTTGCAGAGTAAGGTACAGAGGCCCAGGTTCTGGAGCTTGTTGATTAGAAGAGTATGATTGTGTTGAACGCTGAGCTGTAATCAATAACCAGCGGCCTGACATAAGTATGACAAATTTCCATGTGACCCAAGGGCGAGTACAGCCAGCGAGATTGCATCTGCTGTAGACCTATTGTGGCGATAAACAAACTGCAGTGGGTCCAGGTCCTTGCTTAGCCAGGAGTTGATTCTAGCCGTGACCAACCTCTCAAAGCAACTTCATCATAGTAGGGCAACAGATATTGAGGCAACTCACCCTGCCCTTCTTGGCCACTGGTATGATTGTTTCCCTTTTGAAGCAGGTGGGAATCTCCAACTCCAACAGTAGAAAATTGAAGATGTCCTTGACCACGCCCACCAATTGGTTGGCACAGGTTTTCAGAGCCCTATCAGCTACTCCATCAGGGCCAGATGCCTTGCAAGGGTTCCTTCTCTTCAAAGGTGTTCTGATGTCAGCCTCTGAGCCGGAGATCATAGGGTCAACAGATGCTGCAGGGATTCGCACAGTTGTAGTTTTATTCTCCCTTTCAATGCGAGCATAGAAGATGCTGAGCTCATCTGGGAGTGAAGCATCACAGCCGTGCACGATATTAGGTTTCTCTTTGTAGGAAGTAATGGTCTGAAATCCCTGTCGGAGCTGATGTGCTGCCGGTTCCATCTCTAACTTCAATCAGAATTGTTTTCTCGTCCTTAAAATAATCTTCTGTAGGTTGTACCTGAACTTCTAATATAGTTCTGGATCACCGGTCTTGAATACCACAAATCTCGCCCTCTGCAGATGGCGGATTTCCGAGTTCATCCTTGGCTTTTGGTTTGGAGGTACACATTCTTTCACAAAGTGATGAGATATTTTGGATTAATGAGCAAGTGTGCAGGCTGTTGGCCAAAAAGAACGATACAGTAATATACAAACCAGTGAACAGGAATGAGGCAAGTGCAGTGGAAAGTAAAAGGCTTTGTTCTTGCCATGTGGTTGCAGGAATGGAGGCAGCCATTTTGTGCAACTTTTCTTGCCACCGCCATTTTGTGAACTGGCTCTTGCTCAGGGATAACTTAAGGAGAGCAACAAATCATGGATACAATGAGTTTTCTGCTGAGACCATTTTCAGATAAGAAGATCTTTATTATGTAAAATGGCAGGTTTGCAGAAGTAACAGCCTGTGATCTGGTCATCTGGGGCCTGGTTAGACTGGTTTGAAATAGTTGGAGTTGGACAGAAATAAGCACATTACCTAAATTACAAGGCTGAAGAGAGAGCGTTAAGCAAGACTGCTTGTAGCCTCGGGCCACATCCAGTGAGAAACTAACACAGGTCAGTCAGATGACCTTGAGCCAATGAGAATGAAACATCATAAATTGACCTGATAAGGAAAGGAATAACAATGGAAGATTTTGGGAGTACAGGCAGCAACAACTCTCCAAAGACCAACTGTCATGGATATTGAGGACCCCACATCGGATACATAAAGATCACACAGTGGTCACACGAATCACCTGGCCAGTGTACATTCCTTCTCCCTGGTATTAACTTTTCTCTTCTTCGGAGGGTCAGGGAAACGTAGTGGGTGTGCACACCGTTAGCTAGTTTGTAAATTCAAGTGCTTGTGAACTGAGCCAATAAAGGTATTTGTCAGTAAGTACAGATCCTCAGTGTCTAAATAATCCTCATTATTGAGGAGTTAATCCTTGTAACAAGGTGGCTGCTGAGTGTACAGGCAGACACAGACAACAAATTGTCAAGTATGTGTTAATTAAGATTTGTGTGACAAGGATGGCTTGGACCCAAGTACTGGCATATCTGAGACTGGGATTGAGACACAGAATAAAACTGGACTGAGAACTGAGCACATAACGAAACGTGAGTTGATATCTCTGGCCGGGTTTAGGATTGAGCACTGAGGGTCTGTTCAGCTGCTCCTTAAATACTCAGTTCTTCATGTCCAAAACATGATTGCCAGTTAGTGGGATGGTCCTGATTCTTTAAGGGGGCTGCACCAGCTAACCATATTCCAGAATCTAAATCCTGGAAAATGGCGTGGTTGGGTGCGTATCATAACAATTTGTTTGCTTTCCCAATAATACTGAATTTAGAAAACTCTGAATAGTTGGATTGGGATAGTCTTAATCATCTGCACGTTCTCTTCTGATTCACACATCTCAATTCTGCCCATATCATGGATAGAGAGCATGTCCTCTCTTTTATTTGACCCCGAATATATCTTGGATCTTTCTCTTCAGAAGTAACAAATATCTGTATTACCGTTACACATTGTTTGGATGTCCTGCACCTTCTAAGTAATTTGAAAAGTCTGGAAAAATTTTGGAAAGTATGGATGCTGTAAGAAAAAGACCTCAGCAATGATATTGGAGAGATTTCCCCCACCCTCACAATAGTCTAGAGAGGCGGGGCAAAGTTAACATGGTGCTAAATGGCAACTTCTTTGCTTGCATCTTTGGATACAGATTTATTTCTATCTTTGATTTTTTTTTTCCTTTTCAGGGTGTGGGGGGTTCTTTTGAGGACCCTGACCTGGAGTTACATTCTTTGCAGGAATGGGACCTGCTGTCAGGGCCTCAGCACCGGCTGCTTTTTGACCTCCCAAGGACAGGGCCTGGAAGATGAGTGCACCTTCAGGATTCCAGGATTTTGTGGCTGGAGGGACGTGCTGATTCCAGGCCAATGCCCCTGACCGAAGCGTCACAGGAGAACACAGAACATCAGGAGCAGCGGGTCAGCTGCCGGGGATTGTATGCCAAGAGAGCTGCGTCTTTTTGGTACCGACTGTATGGGTGTAGTGCTCGGAAAAAGCGACACAATGGACTTCTAAAACCAGTTGTTTGTTGTGTCTCCCCTCTCACTGTGAAATGGGGACACATATTTTCCCTTATTAGGGAGAGAGGGAGAGCCTGAGTTATGTTGAATTATGTGAATGAGTTCGTTTTTGGGGTACTGCAAGTCTGTGTCTTTATTGATGCTTTGCTGCACACTTGAGTGCTCAGTGGAGGGTGCTGTTGGTTTTTGCTGGTGGGGTGGGGGGTCCTTGATGCTTCTTGCGCGTGAGAGGGAGTTTTGGGGTTCTAACGTTTTAACTGCCATTCATTGTTTGGGGCACTCCTCTGTTTCCGTGGGTGTCTGCGAAGGAAAAGAATTTCAGGATGAATATTGTATGCATTTCTCTGATATTAAATGCACCTTTGAAATCGATTGAAAAATCCACATACACGTGACTGCCCCAAGCCATTGTGAGGATCATCAAGGAGCCAAGGTTGCAGCATCTTCTGATGAGCCTGCTGTAGGAATGCCACAATCCTTACCAGTGCAGAAGACTGCAGCTTATAAAAGTACATGCAAAATGGAAGAACTCAGCAAGTCAGGCCTCATCTATGGAGGGGAATAAACTGTCAAAGTTTCCTCTCCATAGATGCTGTCTGACTTGCTGAGTTAAAGCAGACCATAGAACATAGCACAATATAGACCCTTCAACCCATGATGTTGTGCTGACTTTTTAACCTACTCTCAGATCAATCGTACCCTTCCCTTTTACATAGCCCTTCCATCATCCATATCAAGGAGTTTCTTAAATGTCCTGAATGTATCTACCTCTTCCACCACCACAGCAAAGCATTCTATGTACTCATAAATCTCTGTGCGAAAATAAAATCCTCTGACCTTCCCCCCTATACTTTCCTCAAATCATCTTAAAATTATGCTTCCTGGATTTTGCTGTTCCTATCCTGGAAAAAAGTCTCTAGCAACCTGCTTGATCAAAACCTCTGTTCATTTTGTACACGTCTATCAAGTCGATCCTCATCCTCCTTCCCTCCATTGAGAAAAACCTTAGCCCGCTCAACCAATCCTCCAGCATTTTGTGCGTTTTGCTGAAGAATTTCAACATCTACACAGTCTGTTGAGCTTATCGAAATAATTCTGTACGGTCTCCAAATATCAACGTCCTAGCACAGACACTGCAATTTTCTAGTCGATGCCGGTGTGACGAGAATACACATAAAATTAAGATGTTTGCTGGCCTGGGTTAGCATCAGTGACATCAGCAAGTGGTCTGCCACCTGCCCTCAGAGGAAGGAGAGATAAGGAACAATGGAGCAGCGTCTGGAGATGTGTAATGAAAGGACGGGGGAGAGAGAGCTGTCTGGAGCGGCTCCCCCCTTTGAACCTTGAACTGTTTGAAGTGATGGACAGGCGATGCCCCAGCAGGGGGATAAAAAGGGACAGGTTCGCTAAGGCAGGACACACACACGCCACCCGAGGTAACGAGACCCTGGAAGCGGTGCGCCTCTCACGAGTCGGTGAGAAGTACCAGACAACGGCCAGGGTGGAAAGGTACGATCAGCGGGAACCCGGTGTGTGTCCGCCTTTGCCTGGGTGCCGGGTTCACTGCAGAGGATCGACCGCATCTGGAGGAGGGGTCACAGTCGGTGACCTCAGGTGACATCACCAAGGACCCGCCCAAAAGTTGCTTGTGAGCAATATCGCCGGTCTGTGAGTGAAGCCGTTCTGAATGATCAGTTGTTCCTGTTCTATCTCTCTCTTCCCCCACGTTGTCCATCGCCATGGCAACGATTACTGCGAACTGAACTTTGAGTCACTTTGAAATTTGGTCATTTACCCCTAGACAACGATAGAGCTTGATTGATGCTGTTATCTTAATTCTGTGCACATGTGTGTTTATCACCGCTGAACTGTTGCATTTATTATCCTTTCGATTACTGTGTTGCTTGCTTCTTTAATAAAACTTTCTTAGTTCTAGTACTCCAGACTCCAACTGAGTGATCCATTTCTGCTGGTTTGGCAACCCAGTTACGGGGTACGTAACACCGGTTATTGCAGGTTTTGTTTCTTGGAAGTGAGTGAAAAATGCAGATTATAGATAAGGACTGATAGACTCAGACTCGGTTTCTGCCAGAAGATTAAAACTGAGCAACGTGCATAATGCTGTCATCTTCACATTGGAAAATAACAGCTACTGTAGGGTGATTCGCAATCCAGTCCAATTCCGTAATTGGCAGATCGCCCAGGTGTGAGTGTAAAATAGTAAAAAAATTCAGAAGATGAATCTTATGCAAGACATGGGCTTTTAAAAGAGCAGGCACTACACACTCCCGAATCTAGACCATCATTTTCAACCTTGCACATTATTGCAAGTGGACGGCCACAGGGCCGTAGAACATAGCACAGTATGTTGGTGTGTTATGCTGCCTCCTCAGCTTTTGACACTTTGTACGAATGCAAACCAGAGTGGAATGGATCTAAGTTTACAATGATACAAATTTAACCCAAGAAGTAAATTGTGGAGAGAGCACGAGTACAAATATAGGTTTCCCCCGCCATCCGAAGGTAGAGCATTCCTATGAAATGGTTCGTAAGCCAGAATGTCGTAAAGCGAAGAAGCAATTACCATTTATTTATATGGGAAAATTTTGTGAGCGTTCGCAGACCCAAAAATAACTTACCAAATCATGCCAAATAACACATAAAACCTAAAATAACAGTAACATATAGTAAAAGCAGGAATTATATGATAAATACACAGCCTATATAAAGTAGAAATACTTCTCTACAACCATTGCCTCCACTGTACGCCGTAGCGAAAATCTCACGCAAGCGCTGTTGGCAAAAACATGGCGCAAGCGCATTCCAGTAACCTTTAAGCTATGAAGCTGCCAAGTCATAAGAAACAACACGTAAAAATACACAGCCGATATAAAGTAGAAATAATGTATGTACAGTGTAGTATCACTTACGGGAATCGGGAAGACAGCGCAGAGCACACTGATGATGGTGTGTTAGGCTGATTTGTCACAGGTTGAGGTGGTGCAGTGGCCCCCACCCTCCGGGCCGCCGACTGATAGATTGCCACAAAGCATGCAGGGGTACAGCGGTAGCTGGGAGGCACACAGTACATCTTTAAGAAAAAAGCCGAATTAAACATGCCCGGCACGTAATTATCGGCCCAGATCAGAGGCGGTTACCAAGCTGTATGGGTCCTACTGCCCTTCCCTTGGACGACGTTGGTGTCGTGGAGAGGGGAGACTTGCAGCATGGGCAACTGCTGGTCTTCCATACAACCTTGCCCAGGCCTGCGCCCTGGAGAGTGAAGACTTTCCAGGCGCAGATCCATGGTCTCACAAGACTAGTGCATGCCTTTAATTTAATTTTAATTTATTTCAGCTTTTTTCTAAAAGATGTGCTGGGTGCCGCCCGGCTACCGCTGCATTCTCCGCTAATCAGTATCTGTCCGCAGCCCGGGGGTTGGGGTACTTGGACACTGGGGTGTCATCTCATTGTCGCCTGTTCCCATTAGGGCAGGCAGCTCATCTTCTCCTATGTCTGCCTGCCTCGATGTCGAAGGTTAAGGTTTGTCGTCTGCTGTGGCTGATGTGGAAGGCTTTCTTGACTGCTTAGCCTCGCGCATTTTTCTATCATACAGTTCTTTGTAAGCACGCAAACCATCTTGCAAATATGCCCTAAACGGACGTACCCTTTCAAAATTAAAGTCGTACTTTACCATTGCAGCGAAAATCTCACGCAGTTGCTTCACGTTCAGTTCGCTACTGCATTCGGTTTCGATTGTTATCCTTTCCTCTTCCAATTGCATCAGCTCTTCATCTATCAATTCTTGGTCATCGGATGCCAAAACCTCTTCAACATCATCTTCGTCAGCTTCCACAAGCCAAACTCACTTTGTCCTTACTTCATTCACCACGATCGAATGCTTAATTATGTCTAGTTTTACGCTAATTGCAACACCCTTACGAGCTCTTTTAGGCTTTTTCCAATACCTTAGAACTCATCTTGCAAACGGCTGCTCACAGGCTCGTGTTTAAACAATACCAGCGAGAATGCCGTTCCAAATCCAGGGGACAGCTGCTGCTCGGGGCGCGCAGCAAACTGCTCTTTTTCACGCACTGCTTTTTCTGCGCGCTGCCTTTTTTCGTAACAGTGAAAACACCTTCTGTTAGCCAAAACAGGTAACTACTGTAGGTCTTTCATAACAGTGAGATTTCGTAAAACGAACGTTCGAAAAGCGGAGGACACCTGTACCTTCAAAGGAACATAAGTAGGTTAAGTGAGTGTGAAAAATGGGTACAAAAAGTAACATAGGAAATTATTAGGTTATGTACTTTAATAGGATAAATAGGAAGCACAATACTTGTTAAATAGTTATTGTTGAAGTACAGAGGGATCTAGCCATATTATTCCATGCAGAAAATTGACATTCTGATTCGATAAACAACGAGGGAAGCAAACCATTCCAAGTGAGTTTAAATACTATGGGTACTCTTGCTGTGATCATACAGGGCATCAGCAAGATCTCACTTAAAGGGTCTGCTTGCATTGGAGACTGTACAGCATCGATATAGCGGGTTGATTCCTAGGATGGAAGTTGTCCTATAAGGAGAGATTGAATAAGATTAATACACTTATTGGAGTTTAAGATGAATTAAAGTTAATCCTACTGAGAGAATAGTTGCTCAAGATGGAAAATGTAGAACTAAAGTCTATAGTTCAGGTTATGGGGTCATTCACTTAGTACTGAGACAAGATGTAGATTCTTTAATCAGAAGGTTATAGACCATTGTAAATTCCCTACCTCAGCAAATCACGGAGACTCAGCTACTGAATATATCCATGGGTGATATTTTCAGTTTTTTAGACACTAAAGAAATCACAAGATGTGAGATTAAATTGGAATGTGAGGCACAGGTTTGCCAGAATGGCAGAACAGGATTGAGAGATCATATTCCTGCTTCTAATTCTCGTAAACCCTTACATGATACTATATAGCATAAACTTTCAAAACTGGTGGATAAACATTAATGTCATGGTTAAGGCCATAAAAGGGACAAAATACGACCATAAGATATAGGAGCAGAATTAGACCTTTTGGTCAATCGAGTCTACTTCGCCATTTCATCATAGCTGATACAGTTCCCTCTCAGCCCCAGTCTCCTGCCTTCTCCCTGTATCCATTAATTCCCTGATTAATCAAGAATATATCAACCTCTGCCTTAAATATACCCAATGATTTGGTCTCCACAGCAACCTGTGGCAACGAATTCCACAGATCCACCACTCCCTGGCTAAAGAAATTCATCCTCATCTCCATTCTGAATGGATACCCCTCTAATCTGAGGTTACGTCATCTGGTTTTAGACTTCCCCATCATAGGAAACATCCTCACCAAATCCATTCTGTTAGGCCTTTCAACTGAATCCCAGTGAGTCCAGTCCCAGAGCCATCAAGTTCTCCTCATATGATAAGCTTTTCAATCTTGAAATAGTTCTTGTCAGCTTCCTTTGAACCCTTTTCAATGTAAGCACATCCTTTCTTAGAAGAGGTGTCCAAAACTGCTCACAATACTCCAAATGAGGCCTCACCAGTACCTTATAATGCCTTAACATTTCATCCTTGCTCTTGCATTCCAATCCTCTTGAAATGAATGCTAACATTGCATTTGCCTTCCTCACAATAGATTCAACCTGCATATTAACCTTTAGGGAATCCTGTACAAAGCCTCCCAAGTCCCTTTGCACTCAGATTTTTGAATTTACTTTCCATTTAGAAAATAGTCTACGCTTTAATTTCTTCTACCAAAGTGCATGGCCATACACTTTTAAGACTATATTCCATCTGCCACTTCTTTGCCTAATTTCTTAAACAGTCCAAGTCCTTCTGAAGCCTCTTTACTTCCTCAACACTACCTGCTCCTCCACCTATCTTTGTATTGTCCACAAACTTGGCCATAAGGCCATCAATTCCTTCATCCAAATCATTGACATATAATGTAAAAAGAAACGGTCCCAGCATGGACTCCTGTGAATGTTCGTCACCAGCAGCCAACCAGAAAGGGCTCCCTTTATTCCCATTCCTTGCCTCCTGCCAATCAACGAATCCCTTATCCATGCTAGTATCTTTCCTGTAATACCACGAGCTCTTAACTTGTTAAATGGCCTCATGAGTGGCACCTTATCAAAAGAATTCTGAAATCCAAGGACACAACATCCACCAATTCCCCTTTGCCTATCCTGCTTGATATTTCTTCAAAGAATTCCAACAGATTTGCCAGGCAAGATTTTCCCTTAAGGAAACCATGCTGACTTTGGTCTATTTTATCATGTGCCTCCAATTACCCTGAGACCTCATCACTGATAAACAACTCCAACATCTTCCCAACCACTGAGGTCAGACTAACTGGTCTGTAATTTCCTTTCTTCTGCCTCTCTCCCTCCTTGAAGAATGGAGTGACATTTGCAATTTTCCATCCTCCAGAACCATGTCACAATCCATTGAATATTGAAAGAGCATTACTATTTCCTCCACAATCTCTTCAGTCAGCTCTTTCTGGACCCTGGAGTGTAAACCATCTGGTCCAGGTGACGTATCTAGCTTCAGACCTTTCACCTTCATATTCCATCTTTTCCTTCTTTATAACTTTTTAGTTGCCTTCTGTTGGTTTTTAAAAGCTTCCCGGTCCTCTAACTTCATACTAATATTTGCTCTATTATATGCCCTCTCTTTGGCTTCAAGAAAATCACAATGAAAGCATACTTTAAACCGGTCAGTCATCATGGGGCGCTTGCTCTAATGGTGATATAATTTAGATCAGTAGCTACAAAACAAGGTTGCCAAGAAATTCAACTGAAAAAGAACTTCCTTTCAGCATCATACAATTGAAGATGAATCATTTTCCAGAGAGAAACACGATAATGACTTTGGCCTATCTTTTAGTTGTTTTATATCTTTCCGGCGCACTCAATCGCCTTTGTGATATGAATGCTAGTTCCTTATCAGGGCTACACAGGATAATGGCATAACCCTTGAAATATTCTTCTCAGGGGATTAGATCAGATTACCTTGGGATAAAAGTTCTTGAACAATATAACGAGAACATGACCTCAGATGCACAGCACCAGTCTGGGAGACTTGCAACATATGTTTCATCTTAATTTCCTTTATTTCCCTCCTTGCTACTCCCACCACCAACCCCCCCCCCCAACATATAAGTAGACTCCATCACAGATTAAACCTCCACATCAGCGAGGACATCTTCAAAAGGTGGCACCCCAAGAACATTATTAAGGAGCCTCACCCATCCGGACATGCTCGCTTCTCATTATTACCAACAGGGAAGAGGTACAGGATTCTGAAAACCCACACTCAATGTTTCAGGAACAGCTTCTTCCTTTCAGCCAACAGATTTATCAACAGATTTATGAATGGTCCATGAATACATGAACTCTGTATTGTTATTCCTCTTTCATGCTGTTTATGTCTTGCACTGTATTGCTGCCACAAAACAACAAATTATCAATGATAATAAAATCCAGTTCTGAACCCTTGCAACTTGATTGTTGATGCCTAACTCTTTCGTTATTCTAGAACACCCTGATGTGTGCAGTAGGATTTTTCAGCAATTATCCATCAATTTATTGTCCATCTACTATTAGCTCCATTTTAAATTTATTGGAAGCTCATTTGGATCGCTTAGCAACTTCTTTAAATCCAACAACTTTTACTTTTCAATTCCATCATGTTGCAGCTAACTTGCACAGAAACTTCACCAAACTTGCACCTTGACAAATAGTTAATTCCACATGTTGATTTTCCATCATGGAGTATTATGTAATAAATGTGCTGCTTTATCTGCATTTAAAATGTCCCAAGGTGCTTCAGAAACTAAGAGGAGATCAAAATCATTACTGATAGGCAGTTCTTTAATGTGCACTGCCATTTTTCAGTATTATCAATAACCTTCTTACAGATGACACAAGCTGCACATTTATTAGGCAATGCCACTCCTGACGTTTCTGTTCCTGCTTTACTCATTTATTTCAAATTCTTCATCTTCTATCTCAACCACTTTCATTTCTGTACTGGCTTTCTGTTTAGAAAGGCAAAATTTTGCTGTAAAAGTCCTGAATATTTCTTTATTGCAGGTGTGAATTTGGATGGAAGGATTTGTTATTTGCAGAATTTTGCCTTATTGTTTGTGATATTAGCCTTTGCTAGGGCTACTACAATATTTATTAAAATTTCCTTGAATTACTCAGCAGCTTGAGTGGCATCAGTAGAGAAGATGATAACTAGCAAATCTAGGCCATAAGACATAAAAGCAGAATTAGGCCATTTAACCTCGCGCCTCTGACACAAAGTCTGGCCCTGTGGCTCAGGAAGGTAGGGAAAGGAAGAGGATGGCAGCAGTGATAGGGGACTCTATAATTAGGAGGTCAGACAGGAGATTCTGTGGATGCAGGAAAGAAACGCGATGGTAGTTTGCCTCCCAGGTGCCAGGGTCCGGGATGTTTCTGATTACGTCCACGATATCGTGAAATGGGAAGGAGAACAGCCAGAGCTCGTGGTACATATTGGTACCAATGACATAAGTAGGAAAATGGAGGAAGTCCTGAAAGCAGACTACGGGGAGTTAGGAAGGAAGTTAAGAAGCAGGACCTCGAAGGTAGTAATCTCGGAATTACTACCTGTGCCACGTGACAGTGAGTAAAGGAATAGATTGAGGTGGAGGATAAATGCGTGGCTAAGGGATTGGAGCAGGGAGCAGGGATTCAGTTTTCTGGATCATTGGCAGTGTGACCTGTACAAACAGGATGGATTGCACTTGAATCTGAGAGGGACAAATATCCTGGCAGGGAGGTTTGCAAAGCCTATTGGGGAGAGTTTAAACTAGAATTGCTGGGGGGGTGAGAACCAAACTGAGGTGACGGAGGAAGGGGAGGTTGGCCCACAAATAGAGAAAGCTTAGAGACAGTGCAAAAGGGAGGATAGGCAGGTGATAGAGAAGGGACGCACTCAGACTGATGGTTTGAGATGTGTTTATTTTAATGCGAGGAGTATCATGAACAAAGCGGTTGAGCTTAGAGCGTAGATCAGCACTTGAAGCTATGATGTTGTGGCCATTACAGGGACTTGGATAGTGCAGGGGCAAGAATAACTCTTCAAGTGCTAGACTTTAGATGTTTCAGAAAGGACAGGGAGGGAGGCAAAAGAGGTGCGGGCGTGACATTGTTGATCAGAGATAGTGTCATGGCTGCAGAAAAGGAGGAAGTCATGGAGGGGTTGTCTACGGAGTCTCTATGGGTAGAAGTTAGGAATAGGAAGGAGTCAATAACTCTCCTGGGTTTTTTTTATAGACCACCCAATAGTAACAGGGACGTCGAGGAGCAGATAGGGAGACAGATTCTGGAAAGGAGTAGTAATAACAGGGTTATTGTGGTGGGAGATTTTAATTTCCCAAATATTGATTGGCATCTCCCTAGAGTGAGGGGTTTAGATGGGGTGGAGTTTATTAAGTGTGTTCAGGAAGGTTTCTTCACACAATATGTAGATAAGCCTACAAGAGGAGAGTCTGTACGATATGGTATTGGGAAATGAACCTGGTCAGGTGTCAGGTCCCTCAGTGGGAGAGCATTTTGGAGGTATTGATCACAATGCTATCTCATTTACCATAGCATTGGAGAGGGATAAGAACAGACAAGTTAGGAAAGCTTTTAATTGGAGTAAGGGGAAATGTGAGGCTATCAGACAAGAACTTAGAAGCATAAATTGGAAACAGATGTTCTCAGGGAAACATACAGAAGAAATGTGGCAAATGTTCAGGGGATATTTGCGTGGGGTTCTTGGTAGATACGTTCCAATGAGACGGAAAGGATGGTAGGGTACAGGAACCGTGGTGTACAAAGGCTGCTGTAAATCTAGTCAAGAAGAAAAGAAGAGGTTATGAAAGGTTCAAAAAACTAGGTAATGATAGAGATCTAGACGATTATAAGGCTAGGAGGAAGGAGCTTAAGAATGAAATTAGGAGAGCCAGAAGGGGACATGAGAAGGCCTTGGCGGACAGCATTAAGGAAAACCCCAAGGCATTCTACAAGTATATGAAGAGCAAGAGGATAAGACGTGAGAGAATAGGACCAATCAAGTGTGACAATGGAAAATTGTGTATGGAACTGAAGGAAATGGCAGAGGTACTTAATGAATACTTTGCTTCAGTATTCACTATGGAAAAGGATCTTGGTAATTGTAGGGATGACTTACAACAGACTGAAAAGCTTGAGCATGTAGATATTAAGATAGACGATGTGCTGGAGTTTTTGGAAAGCATCAAGTTGGATAACTCACCGGGACCGGATGGGATGTACCTCAGGCTACTGTGGGAGGCAAGGGAGGGGATTGCTGAGCCTCTGGTGATGATCTTTGCATCATCAATGAGGACGGGAGAGGTTCCGGAGGATTAGAGGGTTGCGGATGTTGTTCCCTTATTCAAGAAAGGGAGTAGAAATATCCCAGGAAATTATAAACCAGTGAGACTTACTTCAGTGGTTGGTAAGTTGATGGAGAAGATCCTGAGAGTCAGGATTTATGAATATTTGGAGAGGCATAATATGATTAGGAATAGTCAGCATGGCTTTGTCAAAGGCAGGTTGTGCCTTTTGAGCCTAAATGAATTTTTTGAGGATGTGACTAAATACATTGATGAAGGTAGAGCCGTAGATGTAGTGTATTTGGATTTTAGCATGGCATTTGATAAGATATCCCATGCAAGGCTTATTGAGAAAGTAAGGAGGCATGGGATGCAAGGGGACATTGCTTTGTTGACCCAGAACTGGCTTTCCCACAGAAGGCAAAGAGTGGTTGTAGACAGGTCATATTCTGCATGGAGGCCGGTGACCAATGGTGTGCCTCAAGGATCTGTTCTGGGACTCCTACTCTTTGAGATTTTTATAAATGACCTGGATGAGGAAGTGGAGGGATGGGTTAGTAAATTTATTGATGACACAAAGGTTGGAGATGTTGTGGATAGTGTGGAGGGCTATCACTGGTTACAGTGGGACATTGATAGGATGCAAAATTGGGCTGAGAAGTGGCAGATGGAGTTCAACCCAGATAAGTGTGAGGTGGTTCATTTTGGTAGGTCAAATATGATGGCAGAATATAGCATTAATGGCAAGACTCTTGACACTGTGGAGGATCAGAGGGATCTTGGGGTGCGAGTCCATAGGACACTCAAAGCTGCTGCGCAGGTTGACTCTGTGGTTAAAAGGCATACGGTGCATTGGCCTTCATCAATCGTGGGATTGAGTTTAAGAGCCGAGAGGTAATGTTGCACCTATATAAGACCCTGGTCAGACCTAACTTGGAGTACAGTGCTCAATCCTGGGTGCCTCAGGAAGGATGTGGAAACCATAGAAAGGGTGCAGAGGAGATTTACAAGGATGTTGTCTGGATTGGGAAGCATGCTTTGTGAGAATAGGTTGAGTGAACTCAACCTTTTCTCCTTGGAGCGACAGAGGATGAGAGGTGGCCTGATAGAGGTGTATAAGATAATGAGAGGCATTGATCATATGAATAGTCCGAGGTTTTTTCCCTGGGCTGAAATGGCTAGCATGAGAGGGCACAGTTTTAAGATGCTTGGAAGTAAGTACAGAGGACGGGTCAGGGGTAAGTTTTTTTACGCAGAGATTGGTGAGTGCATGGAATGGTCTGCCGGCAATGGTGGGAGAGGTGGAAACGATAGGGTCTTTTAAGAGACTCCTGGATGGAGTTTAGAAAAATAGAGTGCTATTGGTAAGCCCAGGTAGTTCTAAGGTAAGGACATGTTCGGCACAGCTTTGTGGGCTGAAGGGCCTTTATTATGCTGTAGGTTTTCTATGTTTCTAACCCACTGAGTCTGCTCTACTATTCCATTATGACTGGTTTATTATCACTCTCAACCCTACTCTCCCGCTCTTCTACCTTCTCCCCATAACCTCTGATAGCCTTACTAATCAAGAACCTATCAACTTCCTCTTTAAATATACACAATGACTTGACCTCCACAGCCTTCAGTGGCAAAGTTTACTACAGATTCACCACCCTCTGGCTAAAGAAATTTCTGTTCATTTCTGTTTTAAAGGGATGTATTCAGAGCCTGTGCTCTCTGGTCTTAAGTTCCCCACTTTCGAAAACATCCTCTCATGTCCCCTTTATCTTGTCACCTTTCATCAAAATGCTAATCAATCTTGCAAATTCCACTGTGTTTCAGACACTTGTTCTTTTAAGACAGCATATTCTAGATTATAAATGGCTCAAATTGCTCTTCGTTCCAGAAAAACATGGAAGCACCAATCTTTTTGGATCTTCTTTATCTGGTCGCCAGTAAATGTCAGTCTAAGGATATAAGCCATACAATTCTATGACAATAATAAACCAATAGTAAACTTAAACCGCTGCACTTGGCACCCAGTGACAACATTACTGCAGCATCAGTGGTGGGACATCGGTCATTATCCATTGTTGCCCGAAAATTGTGCTACTAATCTGTCAATATGCCATTGTTTAGTACGGTGAGTGATAATAAGGAGAGTACATTCACTCAGTGGCCACTATTAGTAACACCACTACACATACTTAATGGCATAAATTTCTGATCAGCCAATCATGTGGCAGCAACTCAATGCATAAAAGCATGCAGACATGGTCAAGAGGTTCGGGTGTTGCTCAGACCAAACATCAATGTGAGGAAGAAATGTGATCTACATGACTTTTACTGTGGAATGATTGTGGTTGCCAGACAGGGCTGTTTGAGTATCTCAGAAACTGCTAATCTCCTTGGATTTTCATGTACAACAGACTCCAGAGTTTACAGAGAATGGTGCAAAAAGTTAAAAAGAAAAACATCTAGTGAGTGGCGGTTCGGTGGGTTAAAAATGCTTTGTTAATGAAAGAGTTCAGAGGAGAATTGTCAGACTGGTTCAAGGTGACAGGAGCTCAAATAACCACACATTACAACAGTGGTGTGCAGAAGAGCACCTCTGAATACACAACACATCGAACCTTGAACCGAACGGGCTACAGCAGGAGAAGACCTAATAAAGTGGCCACTGAGGGTATATTGTATAGGCAACAGATGGCAATAAAGCCCTCTCTTGTGGCAAATATCTCTTAAAGTTTGGTGAGTGAATGCACCCAGACTTCTAAATAATAATGTAAATCAGTGCAGAATGAAAATGAAAAATTACTTTGAGGAGCAGACTCCCTCAATTACATAGCAACAGGTTTCAAAGTGAAGACTTTAAGGCAGTGGTTCACATCCTTTTTTACGCCATGGATCCTTACATTTAAACGAGAGGTCTGTGGACCCGAGGTTGTAAACACCTGCTTTAATGGTACAGTCTTAGTGGTTAGTTTGATTCTGGTTGTTTCTTAAATATCACCAAAATGGTCTAAGGTAATTTTCTTACTTTAAAATGGCTTTCTAAGTGTGGTCATTACAGGGGATGAATTATTAACAAAGCATAGGGAGGAGGGAAAATAACCCTGTTTATGGCTCCTGAGGTCTCTGTAACGATCAGGATAAGGGCAGAGGACAGCGATCCAAAAACATTCCATCTGCACAGCGGTGTGAGAGCCTCCAGGAATGATTTCAACATCTAAGTATGAAACTTCTCAATTATCATTGTTTGCATTTCTGAGCCTGGAGCAGAAATTATAAAACACAAATAAACTTTTCAGTTAAGCACCTTCAAAATGAGGTAACAATATTTCATCCCTATGTTGCACAAGATCTCCTCCACTGGTGGAATAATCAATAAAAACTCTAATAAAAATTTAGGTCAATGACCTCTGATCAGAATTGCAAGGTATTACAGCTGAACAGGGTTTTATCAAGGGGAAAAGAAAGAGGGGGGTATAAGAGCAAAAGGGAATGTCTGTGAGAGATTAGAAGGCAGAAATGATTAAATGGCAACATGGGTAATAGAATTACATAAAAGAGAATGGTAATTAGAGAAGCAGCAAAACAAATGATGGGTCGAGAAGATTTTAACAGTGGAATCATTACCTAAATTACCACATGAAAAATGTGAGCATTTGTTCTTATCTAAAATTGTTGTAAAACGTCTGTTTGAAAGATGAAGTGCTATTCCTCAAGCTTACAGTGAGCTTCCTTGGAGCACTGCAGGGAGCCAAGGACAGAGAGGTCAGAATGGAAATGGAGCGGAAAATTAATAAGGCAAGAGTGCAGATGTTCAAAGGTCAGGCTTGCAGACTGGTGGCAATGCTTGACAAACAAAAGACACTTAGACTGGTACGTGGATAGGAAAGGTTTAGAGCAGGGGTTCCCAAACTTCTTTATGCCATGAACCAATACCATTAACCGAGAGGCCCGTGGATCCTATGTTGGGAACTTGTGGGTTAGAGGGATATGGGCCAAATGTGTGCAATTGGGACTAGCTCAGGTGGGAATCTTGGCTGATATGGACCAGTTGCGTTGAAAGGCCTATTTCTCTGCTGCTTGCCTCTATAAATCCAAACAAGTAACCTAATCTACCTTTGGTTTTCAATGAGTAGACAACAGTGAAAATATATACCAAGTTGAAAGTACTGTTGAACGAACAAGGTCTCTGGGACTCTGATTAGTAAGAAAAGGAATTAGAAATGCCGTTGGATGCCCTAGTGTTCAGGATTCAATCAGAACCGATGGAGAGAAATGTCCCAGAAGAAATACCATTTGGAAGGAGGGCTACAGTAAGTCTGTGTTATATGGTGGGTGGCTGGGAACAGACCCAAGTGCAAGACACAGACACTGAAGGACTAGGGACAGGACTAGGATACAGGGCGAGGGCAAGGACATGGACAGGAAAACCGAGAACCCGGAACAGGACTGGACAAGAGAGCTAGGAACCTGGGCTTGGACTCCAAGCCAGAGACTGGACAAGGACCCAGTATCTGGGTCTTGCTTCTGGCTCGGACCCCAGAACTAGGCAAGGACGAAGCTTGGCAGGCAGGCAGGACGAGGCTGGAGTCTTCAGGCTTGAGGCTAGAGGCGAGGCTTGGCAGGAGGCAGAAGGCTGGAGTCTTCTGGCTTGAGGCTAGAGGCGAGGCTTGGCAGGAGGAAGAAGGCTGGAGTCTTCTGGCTTGAGGCTAGAGGCGAGGCTTGGCAGGAGGCAGAAGGCTGGAGTCTTCTGGCTTGAGGCTAGAGGCGAGGCTTGGCAGGAGGCAGGAGGCTAGAGGCTTGGCAGGAGGCTGGAGTCTTCAGGCTTGCGGCTGGGCAGGCTCCTCCTGGGCAGGGCGTTTATCACCACCCGACAGAGGCAAGGGACAGGAAGGGAGCTAGGTACGGGGTGGCTCCAGGACAAGACTGAAGGCGAGACAAGGTGAGAGTTACCAGCAAGACCAGGCAAGGCTTCAGCCAATGCAAGGCAAAAGGAGAACTTCAGGCGAGGCAAGAGTTAACTGCAAGACAAGGCAAGGCTTCTGGCAAAGCAAGGCGAGATGAGAACTTCAAGTGAGGCGAGAGTTACCGGCAAGACAAGGCAAGGCTTCAGGCGAGGAAACAGAAGGCAGAGGAAGGGATACAAGGAGTAAGGACAAGAACAATCCAGCAGCCACACCCTGGTCTCTGAAGGTATTTATACAGCCAGCCTCAACGAGCATCAGCTGCCTCAATTAGAGCTCAACAAGAGCAGAAACAGGGTAGACAGGAAAACCTGGAGCAAGGGTCGATGGATCGAACCGTGAACCGGAATACGGACTTCACAGACTGGACCATGACAGTCTGACACACCATCAAACCAGAAGAGGCAGGAACTACAAAGGGTGATCCATTGAATCTGGAGTCTGGGGATCTGAAGCTGGTGGGCGGCGGGGGGAGGAAGTAAGACTCAGATAGTGAAGATAGGAACAAGTAAAACTCGGTTGCACCTTTGGGAGGGGGAGCTGGAAGAACCCTGCTAACCATCATGGAAGGAAATTCTCAACTGAGGGAGGAGGATGACACACTCGTAGCATTTGTATCAACATGGCAGCTTTGGAACCAAGGTAAAACCAAGAAAATAAAGCTAGAACCAAGGTGGGAGCTGTGTTGATGAGGTTCTATAGGTATAGGTGGGCACATAATTGATACCAGTTGGCAACTTAACTGTGGAAAGTTACAAGGAAGATGCAAGAGGCCCAGCTACAATCTCTGGAAAGCCATTTCACAAGGCCAAGTGGCAATTCTGGACTAAACTTGAATCAATGAAGGATGCTCATCTGTTGTGGCAGAGCTTGAATACTATCACCTCTTATAAAGTAAAATCAAGTGACATAGGCAACAATAGGGCTTCGCTTTCAGATGAACTCACTGCCTTCTGTACTCGTATTGACCATCAAAACATGGAGGAGCCAACATGACCTCTCACACCCCCAATGATCCTGTGATTTCAAGCTCTGAAGCTGATGTGCGAACAGACTTCAGGAGAGCAAATCAACAAAAAGCATCCAGTTCAGACAGGGTACCCGGCTAAATACTAAAGACCTGTGCTGAGCAACTGGCTGGAGTGTTCGCTGAGAACTTTAACCTCTTGCTTCAGCAGTCTGAAGTACCCACTGTTTCAAGCAGACTTCACTCATACCGGTGCCTAAGAAGAACATGGTAACCTGCCTCGATCACTATCATCCAGTAAAACTTATATCGACAGTGATGAAGTATTTGAGAGGTTGGAAATGAAACATATCATCTCCAGTGTCAGTTGTGACTTGGTCTCCAAGTTGCCTAGCAGAACAACAGGTCCACAGCAGGTGGCATCTCATTGGGTTTTCCCTCAACCCTGAAACATCTGGACAGCAAAGTTCATACATCAGGATGCTCTTTACTGATTACACTCAGCATTAAGTACCAACATCCCCTCAAAACTAATCAATATCCTTCAAGATCTTGGCCTCAATAACTCCTGGTGCAATTGGATCCTGGATTTCCTCACTTGCAGACTGTGATCAGTTTGAATTAGCAACAATATCTACTCCAAAATCTCCATCAGCGCGGGTGCACAACAGAGCTGTGTGCTTAACCCCCTGGTCTACTCACGTTACACTTATGACTGTGTGGCTACACACAGCTCCAATGCCATATTCAAGTTTGCTGATGACACCACTGTCACAGGCTGAATCAAAGGTGGTGATGAATCAGCATATAGCAGGAAGATTGAAATCTAGCTGAGTGGTGCCAAAACAAGAACCTCTTACTCAACATCAGTAAGACCAAGGAAGTGATTATTGACTTTAGAAGAAGGAAATCAGAGGTCCATGAACCAGTCCTCACTGAAGGATCAGAGGTGGAGAGGGTCAGCATTTTTAAATTTCTTGGTGTTATCATTTTGGAGAACCTGTCCTGGCTGTAGCACATAAGTGCAATTATGAAAAAATGCACAGCAACCCTCTATTTCCTTAGGAGTTTGCGAAGATTTGGCATGACATCTAAAACTTTGACAAGCTTCTATAGATGTGTGGTGCAGAACATATTGAATGACTGCATCAGAGCCTGGTATGGAATCACCAATGCCCTTGAATGGAAAATCCTACAAAAGGTGAGTGGATGTGGCCTAGTCCATCACAGGTAATGCCCTCTCTCCATCACGCACGTCGACACGACGTGTTAACGCAGAAAAGCAGTATCAGTCATCAGAGACCCCAACCACACGGTCACGCTCTCTTCTCACTCCGGCCATTGGGAAGGAGGTACAGGAGCCTCAGAACTCTCACCACCAGGCTCAGGAACAGTTATTACCCCTCAACCATCAGGCTCTTGATCAAAGGAGATAACTTCACTTGCCCCATCATTGAAATGTTCCCACAACCTATGGACTTACTTTCAAGGACTCTACATCTCATATTTATTGCTTATTTATTTATTATTATTATTTTTCTTTTTACATTTGCACAGTTTGTTGCCTTCTGCACAAGTTTGTGCGGTCTTTCATTGATTCTATTATAGTTATTATTCTACTATGGATCTCTTGAGTACACCCGCAAGAAAATGAATCTCAGGTTTGTATATGGTGATGTATATGTACTTTAATAATGAATTTACATTGAACTTTGAACTTTGGAATTGAATACAAATTTAAAGAGGTTAATGTTCAGTTATATAGGGAAATGGTGAGGGTACGTCGGAAGCATAGTTTATAGTACTGGTCTCTACTTAAGTGTAGTTGGTACTTGCATTGGAAGCAGTTCAGAAAAGGTTTTCTGGATTAACAGTCTGAATAGGTAGCTGAAATCAGTAGGTTGTCTTATGTGGAAAGGTTGGACAGGGTAGGCTGCATCTGCTTGATTTAGGAAGACAGAGCAAACTGATTGTTAAGGCCCCTTATGATCTAATAGTTTTCAGTGTGAACTTGGGCAGGATGTTTTCTCTTGGGGAGAATCTAGAACTAGTTAAGGGGTCACCCATTAAATGCAGGGATGAGGTGAAATGTTTTCTCTCAAAGGTATGTGTGTCTTCGGATTGTCCTTCCTCAAAAGGCAGTGGATGCAGAGTCTTTGAACGTGCTTAAGGTAGAAGTAGACTTGGTATGTAAGAGGATGAATTATCAGTAGGTTAGACAGGACTTCAGTGTTGTGCTAACTCTCAGATCACTCATGATCTTATAAAATGGTAACACAGGTTCTGGATGCAAAGAATCTTACTCCTACTCCTAATTCATAAATTGTGAATAAGTTACAGAATTTCATAAGTCTAAAATGTTATTCATTTCTCTTCTCACAAATAGAGAACATTTCCAACTTCTTTCTAGGCTTAATTCAGATTCCCAGCTTCTGCGAACTTTGCTTATGCAATCACATTTAATCATCCAGCATTCAATAATATATTGATGCAGCTAAATCTTAGACAACAGAAACTGAAAGAAAAACAAATTTCAGCAATAAATTAAACAGGCTCAGTGAGAAATGTGGAGTATTGTTTATAGTTAGATTGAATATCAATGACTAACAGAGACTGAAAACACATTTGCATTATTGCAGATGAAACGTGATAGTTTCACTAACTTTCTTAATGAAAAATTAAAGAAGAAATTTATCTGGGATCTTTCAATCTTCCTCAAGTTCAGAAATCATAGCCTAGAAATTGGATTAATCTGTGTCTATATTTTATGCACAAACCTTTCATAAAAGTGCGTTAACCCAGGTAATATTGGACTAGTGATCATCCCAACGTAAAATTATGCCTATTAGAAATTTCAACAAAGCATTTTCAGTGCTATTCATTTTAGGCCCATCTCTCACACTCCTGACAGAACATAATTCCCCTTTTCATATTAAAGACATAAATTGAAGTTCAAAGGTGCCACCCTGAATTTCAATGATTAGTTCAAAAAGCAAAGGACATTCTACTGAAATTCCCGATGAGATACGAATTAGAGGGTCTCTATTGTGATGAAAACACCTGTTGGCCTCATAATTTCCAGATTAAGATAGTGTTACTGGAAGCATTCAACAGTTCGAAAGTAAAGGGATTTGATTAAAAAAATTATTAATAACACTTTTTTGAGGTGAATTGTGGTGAACTATCACTGCAAACAATGAAGATGCGAGCAAAGGCAAAGCTGCAAAAGCAACGCACTTGGAGTTGAAGCTGTGCTGGTTGGAATGGATGATTCAGAGGGGAGAAGACGGCACAGAGGAGTTCCAATATCTATCCAGCCAGCACTCTAAGTGCTGGGCTGACTTGCAAAGGTCGAGAATGGCTTCTTCAGCAGCGAAATCCAGAACTGAAGTGAATCTAGGTCTGGAGCATTTCGCCACAGTGAAGCCTGGGTCCTAATGCAAGGTGCAATCCACTGTTTGGACAATCTAATTGGCAGCCCATATAGACTGGAAGTGTAGGGTGTCAAGAGTCGGGTGAGGTTAGATTGCTCTGGGTGCCAAGCCGATTTGGAAAGGTTGAGAAAAGCTTCTTCAGCAGCGAAATCTAGGCCTGGAGCAATTCACCACTGTGGGACACAGGTCTTGTGTGACGTTCAGACAATTTAAATACCAACCCAGATAGATTTGGGGCTCCTCGCTCCATGTTGCTGTTGTGAGACTGCCCCCGTCTGCTGTGCTTTGTGTCTGCGAACTTTGTGGCAATTCGCTTCACTATTATGAGGAACTGGAACCGAGGCTTTGGGCCTACTCCGGGCTGCTCCAGGAGTGTGGATCTAAGGACTCAGTTTGGTCGGAATGCTGTTGTTGTCACTTGCTTCCATTTTTTACATGATTTTTTTTTTCTCTCTGTGTAAATTGGGGGTTGGTCTTTATTTTATTTTGAATTGAGTTCTTTCGAGTTCTTTGCTTTGTGACTGCCTGTAAGCAAACAAATCTCAAAGTTGTATAATTTATACATTCTTTGATAATAAATGTACTTTTAACACCTTGAATCCACTTATCACATTCTCACACCTGTCCCCACGCATTATTTCTTCCTTTTAGTAACTTCAGTACATCATGTTTATTATTTTTATGTTGTAATATGTTTACTTTATACATCATGTTTCTGCATGCCCCACTGAACTCATGTCCACGTACCTCGACTCCATTTTATCCCGCTGGGTTCAGTCCAAACAAGATACCCTCCATCACCATCCTCTTCCATCTGGCAGAACTGGTCCTCACACTCAACAATTTCTATGTCAGTTCCTCCAACTTTCTCTAAACCCAAGGTGTAGCATGGGGACCCACAAGGGCCCCAGCTATGCCTTCCTTTTCATTGGCTATGTAGAACAGTCCATGTTCCAAGTCTTCCTGGTAATGCTCCTCTACTCTTCCTTCACTACATTGACCACTGCATTGGTGATGCTTCATGCACCCATGCTGAGCTCAATTTCATCAACTTCCCCGTCCCTCCGCTTTCTCCATCTCTGGAGACAAACTATCTGCTGATATATTTTATAAACCTACTGACTTCCATAGTTATTTTGACATTCCCTCTTCCCAACCTGTCTCCTGTAAAAATGCCATTCCCTTTTCTCAGTTCCTTCATCTCCACTACATCTGTTCCCAGGATGAGGCTTTGCTTTCCAGAACATCAGAGACGTCTTTCTTCTTTGAAGAAGAATGTTTCCCTTTGTCCACCATTGACGCTCTCCTCACCCATATATTCTCTACTTCCTGGCAATCTGCCCTCACTCTGTCTTCCCACCATCTTAATAAGGATAGAGTTCATCTTGTTCTTACCTACCACCCCATGCAGCACATCATTCTCCACAACTTCCGCCATCTTCAACGAGGCCCTATCATCCAAACACATCTTTATCTCCCCCTAAATCTCTGCTTTCTGCTGGGATTGCTCTCTCTGTGATTCCTTTGTCCATTCATCTCTCTCACTGATGTGCCTCCTGGCACTTATCCTTATCCCTACAAGTGGAACAACGGCCCAGTCACCTCGCCAACATTCAGGGCCCCAGGTAAGGCAACACTTCACCTACGAGTCTGACAAGGATGTCTACCGTTCACATCTCAATTCCTCTTAAATGTTGCTACCGTACCTGCTTCTGTCACCTTCCCTGGCAGCATATTCAGGCACCTGCCTCTCTCTGCGTAAAGAACTTGCTTTGCAACCTCCCTTAAACTTTCCCCATCTCACCATAAAGTTATACCGTCCAGTATCTGGAATTTCCATCCTGGGGGAGAGCTCTATCTGTCCCAATTAGACCTCTCATACTTTGACATAGTACTTCTATCAGGGCACACCTTAACCTCTAAAACAACAATGCAAGTTTGTCCAACATATCCTTATAGGTAATACTCTTTAACTAACGTAACATCCTGGTGCCCCTCTTGTCTTCTGTACCTCCTCCGAAGCCTGAACAATGCAGTGACCAGAAGTACACACAATACTCCCAAGGTGGCCTAATTAAATTTTATACAGGTGCAACAGTACCCCTCAGCTTTAATACACAATGCCCGATGAAAATCAAGATGAAGGGTCATTTAGGGAGAAGCCAGGTGGTGAAGACACGCACGCACGCACGCGCACCCCCACCCCCACACACACACACACACACACACACACACACACACACACACACACACACACACACAGTCCATCCTGTATTCTCACTCAGCTCCATGGCAACCTTTCACGTAGCTTGTCTGTGGCCGTCATGGGGATGAGTCTTTTAAGATCTGTTGGCCTTCCCTGTGCACAGCTCAGCAAAGACACACCAATAGTGATGGATTTGAACAGCTCCCACTGGCAATATATAGGCTCCTTTCTAGTGCATCATTTCTGGTTTCCATGACCCTGGCACTGTCTTGAACCTCTTTTAGACTAATACCACAGTTTTACAGGGGAAATTCTTGTTTGCACAACAATGCACCAAAAACGAGTAAAATCATATTTCTAGGAATCTAGTTGAGTGAATCAATTTGCCTTGGTCTCAAATATTTTAAGTGTGCTCATTACTCTGTATTTGACCAGCCTTTGACATATTTACATTGGGGCAGGCTACGTCCTATTTTGCAGCAGTCAGGAATTACATTATCTGTATGACTTTCCATCTCTCTATATATTATTCTCCTTTTTAAAACAAAACAAACATGAGTTCTGGCAGAGGCTCACCATGACTGCCTATTTACATTTTCATGTAGCCCTTGAGATTCATCTATCATTGTCCCGGTTTCTGTAAAACTCTACAATTTTGATCAGAATCACAAACAGGTTTAATATCACTGGCATACGTTGTTAAATTTGTTGTTTTACAGCAGCAGTGCATTCCAATACCTAATAATAGAAAAACTATAAATTACAATAAGAATGCAAGAAAAAGTATACATAAGAGAACAATATTAGAAAAAGATAGTGAGGTAGAAACCTGATAGTGGAGGGGAAGAAGCTGTTCCTGAAACAATGAGTATGTGTCTTCAGGCACCTGTACCTCCTCCTTGAGGGCATCTCCTGTGCGATGGGGGTCCTTAATGAAAGAAGGTGCCCCCAGTGGTGACAAGGCTCATGCTCACGACATAGCTGGCTAAGTTTGCAACTTTCTGCAGCTTTTTTCCAATCCAATGCAGTGGCCTCCCCATACCAGTCAGAGATGTGACCACTTAGAATGCTCGCCACAGTACATCAGTAGAAATTTGCTAGAATCTCAAGTCTTCCCAAAATGCTGATGAAATATAGCTGCTGTTTTGCCTTCTTTGTAATTGTATCTATGTGTAGGACCCAGGATAGATCTTCAGAGATGATGACACCCAGGAATATGAAACTGCTCACCCTTTCCGATGATGATCACTCCATGAAGACTGGTGTGTGTTGCCTTGACTTTCCCTTCCTGAAGTCCACAATCAACTCCTTGGTCTTTCTGATATTGGGTGCAAGGTTGCTGCTGCCACACCACTCAACTAGCTAATCTACCTCACTCCTGAACGCCTCCTCATCAGCATCTAAAATGCTGCCAGCAATAGTTGTGTCATTGGCAAACTTATAGATGATGTTTGAGCTGCACCTAGTCAACATCATGAGAATAGAGCAGTGAGCCAAGCACACATCCATGAGGTGCGCCACACTTGATTGTCAGCAAGGAGGAGATGTTATTTCTGATCCGCACTGACTGAGATCACCCAATGAGGGAGCCTTGGATCCAGTTGCAAGGAAGGTGCAGAGGCCCAGGTTTTGGAGCTTGTTGATTAGTACTGAGGGTGTGATGGTGTTGAATGCTGAGCTGCAATCAATAGACAGGAGCCGGATGTAGGGATTGCTAATGTTCACATGATCCAAGATGGAGTGGAGAGTCAATGATATTGCATCCGCTGTAGATCTACTCTGGTGGTAGGCAAATTGCAGCAGCTCCAGGTCCTTGTTTAGGCAGGAGTTGATTGTGGCCATGACCAACCTCTCAAAGCACTTCATCAGGACTGGAAAGGAAGAGGGCAGAACCCAGAGTAAGAAGGTGAGGTGGAAGGTACAAGTTGGCAAGTGATAGGTGAGACCAGGTGAGCAGGAAGGTAGGTGGATGGTGGGGTGGAGGGGGAAATGAAGTAAGAAACTGGGAGGGGATAAGTGGCAGAGGTGAAGGGCTGACAAAGAAGCAATCTAAAAGGAGAAGACAGTGGACAACACATCATCAAAGAGTCAGAGGACAGCAGAATCACAGAGTGGGATCAGTGAGGGGGGTCTCACTGAACTGCTGTTGAAAAGAAGATTTAAACTTGTTCATGGCAGGCAAAGGGACTTCACAGTGGAGCAGCAAATCATATACACGAGAGATTGTGCAGATGCTGAAAATCTTGAGCAACACACACAAAATGGAGGGCAATAAACAGTTGATGTTTTGGGCCAAGACCCTTCATCAGGACTGGAAAGGAAGAGTGCAGAAGCCAGAATAAGAAAGTGTTGGGATGCAAAGCAGTACACGCTGGCTGGTAATGGGTGAGACCAGGTGAGCAGGAAAGTGTGTAGATAGATTTTTGTTCAAAATTCCCTTGAAATTGAAGGAGTGAATGGGAGGAATCATTTCTTCAGTTCCTTCAATTCCCGGCATGAACTCCCAACTCCCAGCATTCCAATCTTGCAGGACACTCAGCCACTGCTTCCTGCCATCTATGATTGTTGACTGGCTGGACATTGTTGCAACAGATTCTCCTGGGCCTCACACAGATGTGGTAAATTTTCTTGACCAAATTCTTGATCCTTAACCTTACATCTACCAGAGCTCAGCAGTGAGGTAAGAAGTCTATATGCCCTCACTTTTTTCCCTTTAAAAATGGAAAAATATATTTACGTGACACTTGTCACATCCTCCTCAGAATGTTGCGAAGTCCTTAGTAACCAATGAAATATTTGCGGGAGGAGAAGATGGCAGTGCGACGCAGCATGCATAGCTCTCCGGTGAAATGATATCGTATTTGGGTGCCGTGCACAATTCTGATTTGATGGAGACAGACATGAGAAGCACAGAGGAACATCTGGAGAAAACTTCTGAAATGCCCCGGTTCGCTGCTGCTGCTACTGTGCGATTGAGAATCTCCAGAAGGAAGGCCCCAAAATCCTTGGCTTTGCCTGCTGCTGGCGACCAAGGCTGGGGTCAAAGCATTCGGCAGAGATGGTGCTTGGTACTCGGTGTCGGAGGGCTGATCGGAGGCTCAAAGTTTTCGGACGAGTCAGAGTCAGACTGTGGTCGGGCATGGCAGGGAGAGTCGTCTGCGTGAGATGTGGGACTTTCGAGAGACTTTGAACTTTTTTACTGTGACCATGGCCTGTTCTTCATCAAGTTATGGTATTGTTGCACTGTTGTAACTATATGTTATAATTATGTGTTTTTTGTCAGTTTTTCAGTCTTGGTCTGTCCTGTGTTTCTGTGATATCACACCGGAGGAATATTGTATCATTTTTTAATGCATGCATTACTAAATGACAATAAAAGAGGACTGAGTGTCCTCATAATCTAAGCTAAATATTTTTAAAGTCTTTTTATTGTTGCAATGCAGGTATCCTCATTAGGAGCGGCATAGTGCTACAAACAGTGTGTGATAATAACCAAATAATTTAGTTTTTAGCAGTGCTCCAAGTAACACCCCAAGTAGGCCTTTCAGCATTGGAAAGGATTCAATGAGATCACCCCCATCATTGTAAATTGCAGCAAGTACAAACTCAGAGCTATCAAACGTCCCTTGTTTCTATATCCATTATATACATTATATACATGTATGTAGTTAAATGACCATAATCTTCACTTGACATGACTTGGACAATGGTGGAACAGTGCTATTTAAATGAAAGAAAATGTACAGGTGACCCAGGGAAGTCATGCCATTTCTTGGGTGTTCCTCATAGTTACCACCAAATCAATTTAATGGTGGCTTAGTGGTGGTTGTATGGTAGTTTTAACTTGATTGTGTATCTCATGTTAGTTCTCTCTTCTGTCTGAACACTGTGAATGAATTCCTATTCGCAAATCCTTAACTCTTCACATTCCAGAGCAATGAGAAATTGAGCGGTGTTCTAAATAGTTTATGAAGTTGTCTGTGCAGGTGACAAAATATTTTAAAAAACATTTTATTTCATTTCAAACCTATCCTAGAGAATTGAAATATTGACATTTGCATGTTATTATTAAGAGTGTGAAATTAACTTATTATTTAGCAGTTCCTCGGTGTGTTTCCAGATCTAGCACCAACATTCACAGTGCCACCCAAACCAGAAATCCAGGTTCAGACCTCTCCCCGCGTGCTGTGTATGTGCGGGCGCATTTTGTGACCATTGGAGTTTTCTCCCCATGACCCAGTTCCCCTCCACATACCAAAGATGGACACATTGGCATGTTAGTTGGACACTGTGAATTGCTCCCAGGGTGTGGGTGAGCAGTAGAACCTGCTGGATGAAAACCTAAGGAGAATAAAAAATGGGATTAATGGATGATTAGTGCAAATGGGTGGGTGATGAATAGCACAGGCTCAATGGGCTGAAGGGCCTGTTTCCTTACTGCATCCTTCTATGCTCTAAATGGCGGAGGCGATGGTGCTTAACTCTGAGTGGACTCCGGAGATCCCCATTATTCAAAGTTAAATGCTTCCTGTCCAGCACAAGAATGAAAATCCTCAGCTATAAGACAATAAGACAGAGGAGCAGAATTAGGGCATTCGGCCTGTTGAGTCTGCTTGACCATTCCATCACAGCTGATTTATTATCCCTCTAAATCCCATTCTCCTGTCTTCTCCACATAACCTTTGACATGCTTATTAATCAAGAACCTATCAACCTCTCTTTTAAATATACCCATAGACTTGGGGTCCCACAGCCATCTGTAGCAATGATTTCCACATATTCACCACCCTTTGGCTGAAGAAATTCCTCCTTCCCTCTGTTCTAAAGGGATATTGCATTGTCAGGCTATGCCCTTTAGTCCTAGGCTCCATCACTATAGGAAACATCCTTTCCATGTCCACTCTATTTAGGCCTTTGAAAATTCAATAGGTTTCAATGGAATTCTGCTTCAATATTCTAAAATCCAGCGAGTACAAGCCCAAAGTTATCAAACCCTCCGCATAAGTTAACTATTTCATTCCCAGGATTATTCTTGTGAACCCTCTCCAAAGCCAGCATATTTTTTCTTAGATAAGGGACACAAAACTGCTCATAAAGCCTCAGCATTACTTCCTTGCTTTTATATTCTAGTCCTCTCGAAATGAATGCTAACATTGCACTTGCCTTTCTTACCATCGACCCAGCCTGCAAGTTTTTCGGGAATTCTACACAAGGACTCCCAAGTGATCATGCACTTTGGTAGAAGAAATAACTGCACAACCTATTTTCTAAATGGCGAGAAAATCCAAAAATCTGAGATGCAAAGGGAGTCATTGTACAGAACACCCTAAAGGTTAGCTTGCAAGTTGAGTTGGTGATGAGGAAGGCAAATGCTGTATTAGTATTCATTTCAAGAGGTCTAGAATACAAGAGCAAGGATGTGATGCGAAGGCTTTAAAAAGCACTGGTGAGGCCTCACCTTGAGTACTGTGAACAGTTTTGGACTCCTCATCTCAGAAAAGATGTGCTGGCATTGGAGAGGATTCAGAGGAGGTTCACAAGGATGATTCCAGGAAAGAAAGGGTTATCATACGAGGAACGTTTGATAGCTCTGGGACTGTACTCATAGGAATTTAGATGGATGAGGGGAGATCTCATTGAAACCTTTCAAATGTTGAAAGACCTAGACAGAGCAGATCTGGAAAGGGTGTTTCCCATGGTGGGGGAGTCTAGGACAAGAGGGCACAGTTCCAGGATAGAGGGCGTCTATTTAAAACAGAGATGCAAAGAAATTTTTTTTAGTCATATGGTGGTGAATTTGTGGAATTATTACCACAGGCAGCTGTGGAGTCCAGGTCGTTGGGTGTAATTAAGACAGAATTTGATATGCACCTCTGATTTCTGAATTTGCTTCCTGTTTAGAAAATAATCTATACCTCTATCCCTTCTTTCAAAATGCATGACCATACAATTCCCTACGCTGTATTCCATCTGCCACTTCTGTGCCCATTCTCTTAATCTGTCCTTCCAATGTAATGCAGTGAATTCCAGCAGAAACCCAGAGGGTGTAATAAAAATTAGGAAAGAAGCAGAGGAACCATAATCCAGCATTTCCTTGCAGGATAAACGGATATGTGAGAATACCGATCCCACAAGTCCAAAGAAAGCCAGTGGATTATGAGGATAGTGCTCTTATTGAGAGTAGTCTGCCCAAAATCCATATCCCCCCCCCATGTCTTATTTCTCATTCAAAAGTTTTCAAGAAAATCGTGAATTAATTTTAGATCGACAATGAAAGTATGAAACTCTTGCATTTATTAAAATAACATGGGTGCCAATTTATCTTTAAATGCTTTTAACTGGGAAGCTCAACTCTCTGGCTCTAAAACAACAGTGATAGATTAACCATACAAATTGCAAAAATGGCTTTGTTCCTTTTTTGCTTGCAATGCTGCATCTCTACGCTCTTCTCATGAAAATTCCATCTCTCAAAAGTGTGCCTGCTTGTCATCTTCCACTAGCAGAGCAAGACAAATGGAAGTCTGGCTCTGAACAGAACCAACGCAGAAAAAAATAGCCTGAACAACTCTAGTAATTTTATCGCTCATTGTTTGAAACATCTTGTTCTGTCAACATAACTATCAGAGTGTGACATCAAATTACTGACCAAATTCAAAAGACTAATTAAAAAGTAGACTCAAAGGATTTTGTTGATAATGTGGTTTATTTTTACTTGATAAGGTACTGAATTCTATAAATTCATCTCTGAATTTAGCCCAGTTTGTTGAGATGAATGTTCAAAGTTTCTGCTTTCAGTTGATGCTAAAAGTGTATCTTTGAAAATAAGTGGACAAGGCAGCACAGCACATGACGGACAGTCGTTCAGGATGAAATGGCATTCTTATTCCAAACAATTGGCAGGAGGGATGGAAAAATCTGCACTAATCCTTTAAGTGATGAGTCCTTTCAGCATGAGGTGAGGGTACAAAGTTAGGGCGGATTTGGAGAGAGCTTTACAGTGCACACTTCTATCTTATACTTAACCTGGAATGATTGATGCTGGCAATGATTTTCAAATGAAGGGAAGAATTCCATTTGCCGCTCCCGATATTACCTCAATTTAATAAACACAAAATTTGATGAAATAATAATTTCCAAGTAACCTTGTATAAAAAAACTTCGAGGGCATTTGCTGTTGCTGAGAAAAGGGCATGAAATACTTTTTCAGTGCTAACACCCAAGAGGGATGTAGTGAACAAAAATAGCCATATAAATTGCTTCATGAGTGTTCTCGGACCGAAATAATGATATTTTCCTTATTGTACATTTGTGCAGAAGTGTAATACTCAATCTCCAGGGATAAGTTTCATATTTTGCTGTATGGTCGACTCTGTCTAAATCTATAGTCTATATCTAATTGAATATACGAGGTATGGGATTATTTTACTGCTTATAACTTGCAACATTTATTCCTCTGAAAGGACTGGGACGGTTTCTATCCTATTATTTTCCTAGTCTCCCACTTTGACTTGTTGGGTTGATAAATACTTCAAGAATAATCAGTATATTTGAAATCCGCTCCGAAGTGGGAGGCATGGGGAGGCATGGGGAAGCTGTTGAACATAAAGCCATGCAAAGAACAGACTGTTGCACTTGCCATTTTGTAATAAATATCACTCTATAAAAGATTTTCAAATCCTGGAGAATGAGGCTGATTTTGGTCCTTGAAAGCTGGGCAAGATTCCCTTATTCCCAGCTGAATACTGGATTGTCCAGTATCCTAGCTTCCGCCCTGCCTGTAGCTGGGCAGGATGCACAAGGCAAGCTTTGCCCCAGTTCTCAGGTACTGACAGGTGAGTAGATGCACACTGTTACTGTATTAGTCCTCCAAACCTTAAAGCAGATACACTGCTTTTCATGTGAGATACATTTGAAGATTTGACTGCAGATGAGTGGGCCCACAGCAGGACCAGGACATTGCCTAGGTAGTGGGATTTCACTAAAAGGAATTGGAGAATAAGTTGGCTGAGGGTGGATGAACACACAATGCCATTGTCCAATATACTATGAAAGGGTACAGTCCTAAATAAATGCAAATAGCCACACCAAGTGTGACAAGATACATTACAGACTCTTGTCTTGGTACCTCTACAAAATTATTAAATTGAACTTTCCCATAATCCATGATTACCCTTGGAGTAACTCAGCAGATCAGGCAGTATCTATGGAGGGGAATAAAAAGTCAATGTTTCAGTGCAAATAAAGGGCCATGGCCCAAAATGTTGACTATTTCTTCTCTCCCTCCCTGCTAATTCACCCCTCCCTGCACTTCTCCCAGCTAATTCACCCCTCCCTTTACTTTTCCATGCAAGTGGCCAAAGTGCTGGCCATTCACCTCCTCCCTCACCTCCATTCAGGGCACAAATACTCCTTCCAAGTGAGGCAACACTTCACCAGAGAACCTGCTGTGGTTGTCTATCATGTCCGATGTTCCTGATAAAGACTCCTCTACATTGGTGAGACCTGTTGTAAATTGGGGGGACCGCTTCGCAAAGCACCTCCGCTCCATCTGCCAAAAGCGGTTTGCTCTGGTGGGCAATCATTTTAATTCCAGTTCCCATTCCCTGTTAGGACTCTGGTCTATTCGTGGATTGGCCAGCGTGGGCAGAAAACGCTCCCTAAGGGTTTTTTCAGAACTGATTTTACTCTCTTGTAATTGATCATTGACTGCACATTTTCCCAGTTAACATCTGTGCATTTAAAACCTGCTTCCTATATCTTACATTGCTCAATTTTAAAGTGGGATCTTGTAAGTAGCAAGAGACCCTAGTATTTCTTGACTCTTTTCTGTGTATTTTATTATGCCTGCTTACTGCCCATCATTCCTGGATCCTATTTGTTCATCAGATCTTGATTGCTGAATTTGTGTTTGGATTGCTGCAGTTTTGAGTTGGACTGGGTTGACTGTTTTAGCGCATGCCTGTTTGTTGCACATCTTGTTGTAAAGAAAGTAAAATTTGCTCTTGAATCCCCCTATCAGCTCCTGTCTGCATCACGGTTTTTGCAATTGGGTTCACTCACAATGCAGTCACGCTCCCAGTGCCCTGAGTTTCTTTCCTGATCGGAACATTTCTGTTGCAGCAAGACTGAGCCAAGTCATGGACCCAAGCCCAGACAAACCCACCTAATCCTGGCCCTTCTGACTGTGACCATCTCCTTGCTGCTATCCCCAGTCAAGGAACTACTATAGGCAGGCATGACCAAGCGTTGGCCAGACAAGAAGCTGTAGTTGTTAGGCATAAGCAGCTGCTCACCCAAGTTCTACATTCTTTGCAGACGCTCCAACATCCCAATCCATCACCTGGATTGCGAGCCCCTCAAGGTCCTTCAGCTCCTCCTAGTCCACCAAATTCTGGATCTGGGCCATGCCTTCCAGATTCCCAGAGGTATGATGGGAATCCAGGGGAGTGTCGAGGGTTGCTCACTCAATGTTCCCTCACATTCGAGCTCCAACCAACTACCTTCCCCACTGACTGATGGATGCGAAGGATTTTCAACCACCTGGTCAACAGCTGTTTGGCACAGCAGCTAACCTACTCTTCCAACTTTGTCAGGGCAGCCTCAGTCTTTCTGATTATGCCATCTCCTTCAGCACCCCAGCTGCTGAGAGCCATGGACCTCAGAAATGCTCATTGCTGCTTTTCAACATGGGCTTTCCGATGCCATCAAAAATGAATTAATGTGCACCTTGATTGACCTCTCCATTTGACTGGACAATCGCCTTCATTAGAGATGGAGAGAACACTGTTCTGATGCTATCATCCCTGAGACCAGAACATGGACGTTTCCACCTCCACTAGATACGCTCAAGTTTCCACTGTCCTTGCAGAGCCTACGTAATTCAAAGGGACGCAACTCTTTGGACTGAGTGAAACCGTAGAATGAGGCGAAGTGTTGCCTCTACTGCAGGAAACAGGGCCATTTTAGATCAACCAGTCCTGAGCTATCAGAGAGCCCAAGTCCATCCAGAGGAGGGAGGTCCCAACTCCTCAGCCACTAGTGTCCTGTTTCCCATCTCCATATCCTGGGAGGACCTCTAGGCCCTGGTGTAGCCCAGTGCAGCAGGCAATTTCATGGACTTTTCTCTTGCAAAGAGTCTTCTCATCCCTCTCACCAGTCTAGAATCCCCATTAGTCAAGTGCCCTAGATGGAAGACCCCTGGGTAATGGCAGTGCTTGTCATCTCAATATCCCCTGGCACCTGTCCATTAACAATCATCAAGAAGAAATCCAGTTTCATCTCAGCTGCTCCCCCGAATTCCCTTTTGTCTTAGGATTCCCATGCCCCAACCCACAACCCACACATTGATTGGTCTGCTGGAACTGTCATTGATTGGGCCCTATGTGTCATACTACCTTGCCTCTTCTTCATACCACCTTCTACATCTCCCAAGTCTTCTGATCCTCCAGTGCTGCCCCGAGTCCCTCATGAGTATCATAACCTGAAGGAGACATTCAGTAAGAGAAGAGCCACAACCCTCCTTCCTCATCGCCCATGTGACTGCTCCATTGACCTAATCCCTAGTGCCTGCCCTCCTCGGAGTAGAATATTCTCCCTTTCTGGTCCCGAGGTGGGAGCAATGGAGGAATACATTAAGGAGGCCCTCAATGCCGGTATCATTCAACCACCTGCAGGAGCAGGTTCTTCTCTTTGTGGGAAGAAGGATGGAGGTCTTTGTCCCTCTATTGAGTATCATGGACTGAGAAAAGTCACTGTCAAGACCGTCCCCCAGTCCCATTGATGTCATCAGCATTTATTTGAGCTACTCCAAGGAGCCACAATTTTAACCAAGTTGGATCTCCGGAACACCTGTCACCTCTTCCACATCCAAGAAGGAGGCAAGTGGAAGATGGCATTCAACACCCCTACTGGTCACTATGAGTACCTGGTTATGCCTTTGGACTTGCTAATGTTCCAGCTACGTTCTAAGCCTTCATCAATGATGTCCTGCATGACATGTTAAACCACTTTGTTTTTGTCTGTCTCGACAATATTCTGGTGTTCTTCGAGTCATTCCACGGGCATGTTCATCATGTTCGACTAGTCCTCCAGAGTCTCCTCTAGGGCCACTTTCATGTGAAACCAAAGAAATGTGAATTCCATATGTCCAAACTCTCCTTCTTAGGGATTATCTTCTCCAAGGGTAGCATCGAGGTGAATCCCAGGGAGACCAAAGTAGTCAGGCTTCTGTCAAGCAGATACAACACTTCCTCAGTTTTACCAACTTTTACCGACGATTCATCTGGAACTTCAGCTCTATAGCAGCTCCTCTGACTGCCCTGATCAAGAAGTGCACCACCCAGTTCACCTGGACCTCTGAAGCAGAGAAAGCCTTCTCAAAGCTCAAAAATTTTTCAGTACTGCCCCAGTCCTGGACTTCTCCGATCCTACCCTCCCCTTCATAGTTGAAGTGGACGCATTAGAGGTGGCAGCAGGAGCTGTGTTGTCTCAACAAACATCTGACAATCTACTCTCATTGTCATACACCTACAGATAGAAACTACGATGTGGGTAACAGGGTAACTTGGCTATCAAACTGGCTTTGGAAGAGTGGCTGGAGGCAGCCCCGCATCCCTTCATTGTTTGGACTGAGCTGAAAAACCTGGAGTACATTAAGCAAGCCAAAAGACTAAACCTCCATCAGGCCCGGAGGACTCTGTTTCTCAACAGGTTCAATTTTGTCCTGCCTTACTGCCCTGGATTGAAGAATGTAAAACCAGACGCTCTTTCCAGATTGTTCCGGAAAGGGACCCTGAGCCCATAGTTTCGAGCTCCAGTTCACTGGGGAATAGATAGTGATCCAGTAGGCTCAACAGGGGGAACCAGATCCAGGTAATGACCCTTCTAGTCGACTTCCTGTTTCAGTTGTAGGTGCTGCACTGGGAGCATTCATCTCACCTCAATGGTCATCCAGGTCCTCCCAGACACTGGACTTCCTCAAGAGACATGTTTGGTGGTCCAGCACAGAGGCAAACATTTGTGCTTTTGTTGCTGCCTGAGTAAGGACTCCCGACAATGTCCTTAGGGCCTGTTTCACCCACAACCCATCCCTAAATGACCCTGATCTCACATATCCATGGACTCCCATCCTCAAGGCAACAGTTGTGACAAGAATACACATAGATTAAGATGTTAGCTGTCCTGTGCTGGCACCAGTGGAATCAGCAGTTGGTCTGCCACCTGTCTTCAGGAGAGAGAGATAAGGAAAACAATAGAGCAGCATTTGGAGATGTTAATGAAGGAAGGAGAGCTGTCAAGAGCGGCTCCCCCTTTGAACCCTGAACTGTTTGAAGTGGTGGACAGGCGATACCCCAGCAGGGGGATAAAAAGGGACAGGTTCACTAAGGCAGGACACACACGACACCTGAGGTAACAAGACCCTGGAAGCGGTGCGTCTCTCACAACTCGGTGGGAAGCACCGGGCCATAGACGCACAGGGTGGAAAGGCACAATCGGCGGGAACCTGGTGTGTGTCCACCCTTGCCTGGGTGCCGGGTTCACCGCAGGGAAACGATCGCATCTGGAAACGGAGGGGTCACGGTCGGTGACCTCAGATGACATCACAAAGGACTCGCCCGAAAGCTGACTGCGAAGGTCTGTGGGGAAGCTGTGTTGAATATTCATTCGTTTGGCTCTCTCTCTCCTTCCCCCCACTGTCCATCGCCACGGCAGCGATTACTGCGAACTGAACTGAACTAAATTGAACTGAACTTTGCGTCACTTTGAAACTGCTCAGTTACCCCTAGACAACGATAGAGCTTGATTGATCCTGTTATCTTAATTCTGTGTACATGTGTGTTTATCATTGCTGAACTGTTGCATTTATTATCCTTTTGATTAGAGTACTGTGTTGCTTGTTTCTTTAATAAAACTTTCTTAGTTCTAGTAATCCAGACTCCAACTGAGTGATCCATTTCTGCTGGTTTGGCAACCCAGTTACAGGGTACGTAACACAGTAAATCTTGTGATTGTTGATCCATTTTCCTAAAGCTTGTTTTATTCCTCAGCCAGTGAGGCTGCAGATCTAATCTGTCACATATTTTGAGCTTTTAGCTTTGCACTGGACATGGTTTCAGACAGTGGGCTACAGTTCACTTCTCGGTTCTGGCAGGCATTCTGCTAACTGATTGGGGCATCAGTCAGCCTCTCCTCTGCCTTTTATCCTGAGTGCTATGGCCAGACTGAGAGGATTAATCCGGACCATGAGATAAACCTGCAATGCTTCGCTTCCACCAAACCCACCTCCTGGAACAATTCCTCCTGTGGGCAGAGTATGCTCACATCACCCTGCACAGATCCTCCACAGGAATGCCACCATTTGAGTGCCAGTCTGGGTACCAACCTCCGGTGTTCCAGGACCAGGAAGTTTAAGTGGGTATGCCTTCAGCATAGAGTTTCACTCAACGCTGCCAGCAGACTTGGAGGAAGATTAGGTTGGATCTGCAGCTGGCTTTGTGGCGTCAACAGCCCCAGGCCAACCATGGGCACAGGCCAGCACTATCTTATCGCCCTGGGCGAAAAGTTTGGCTCTCCTCCCAGGATCTTCCTCTGGGAGTAGAATCTCGCAAGCTAGCTCCCTGGTTTATTGGACCTTTCAAGGTGTTGAGGAGGGTCAATCCTGTGCCGTATCGCCTCCTGCTCTCCCAGTCGATGCAGATTAACCCCACCTTTCATGCTACCCATCTCAGGGCCCTAGTCCCCTGGCTCCTGCTGCAAGCACTCCCCGCAACTTCCCCCCACTTGGTCCACGGCTCATTAATGGTCAGCCTGCATACTCAGTCCATCGCCTGCTGGACTCTTGCCATGACTGTGGACGCATCCAGTATTTTGTGGACTGGAAGGATTATGGGTCTGAAGAACACTCTCGGGTTCCAGTACAGGATATATTGGATCATAATCTCATTTGGGAATTCCATCGCCACCATTCTGATCGTCCCTGGGAGAACATCAGGAGCAGTTCCTAGGGGAGGGGGTCCTATTAGATCTCTGATCTATTCCGGGGTTAGTCAGCAGGGGTAGACGTAGTTGCCTAAGGGTTTCTTCAGAAATGATTGGACTCTCTTGTTATTGATCATTGACGGCAGATGTTCCCAGTTAATAACTGTGTGTTTAAACCCTGCTTCTTGTGCCTTACTCTGCTCAGCTGTAAAATGTGATCTTGCAAGTAGCAAGAGCCTTAGGTATTTCTGCAGCCTTTTCTGTGGTTTTATGTCTGCTTACTGCATGACATTCCTGGATCTTATTTGTACATCAAGATGTTGGGTTACTGAATTTGTGTTCGGATTACTGCATTTTAGAGTTGGACTGTTTTTGCCCATGCCTGACTGTTGCACATCTCGGCTAAAAGAAAATAAAACTCACTTTTTGAATCTGCACATCAACTCCTGTCTGCATCGTGGTTTCTGCAACTGGGTTCACTCTCGATCCTCATTGGTACAGTGGTAGAGTGCTAGGCTTTCAACCCAACGACCTGAGTTAGATTCCCACTCAGGCCGATTCCCATTGTGACATGTTGGTCCATCCTCTGGATAGAGGAGTAACATCTTGTTTTCTGTTTCGGTAGCCTCCAACCTGATGGCATGACTTTTGATCTCTCCTTCTGGTTTAAAAAATATCCCTCTTTCTCCCTCACCCCCTCTTCTATTCGCCACTCTGGCCTGTTACCTCTTCTCAGCTGCCTTTCGCCTCATCCTGGGTCCCCTCCTGCCCTCTCCTACGGTCCACTCTCCTATCCTATCAGATTCCTTCCTCTCTGACTTCTTTACCTCTCCTACCCACCTGGCTTCACCTATCACTTTCTACTATCCTCCTTCCCTTCTGCTACCTTTTTTGTTCTGGCATCTTCTTCTTCCTTTCCAGTCCTGAAGAAGGGTCTCAGCCTGAAACGTTGACTGTTCATTCATTTCTATAGATACTGCCTGGCCTGCTGAGTCTCCCCAGCACTTTGAGTATCCGGCATCCACAGATTTTCTCTCATTTGTCAAAGAAAATAAATGTCTAGGTTCAGATCTGTTCCAAATTCGAGACCTAGCAAGGCTATTCATCTCAGTTGTGTAAATGAAGTCTCTGGAACTTTATTCTCCAAGGTGCTGCAGTCAATGAAGATCAGAGCTTTGAATGGTTGGAAGCCAACTATTGCTTCATTAAAAGGGTTATTTCTCCAGATCTAAAGAATCTGGAGAATTAAAAGGAATATTTTGGCAGTCTGCTTGTGTTATTTGAACAGTAAAATGAAGTTTTGTTAGCAAGGGCTAGAGGAACATTTCCAGGTGTTTATAGTGTTGAATTGTACATTCATAATAAATATCTGTATGTTGTTTTAAACATATACAAATGTATTTTCTGGTATGAAGTTGGAAAAGATATTTTCCAACCTTCAGATTCAGGAGTTGTGGAAGGAATTCTACATTATAATTGGTGTAAATAGCAGTCAATCTCAGGATTCCAGTCAGGGATATGTGCAGGTTTAAGAAATAGAGCAAACGGGAACATGTGATCTCTAGTAATCATTGAAGATCGTGTAGAGCACCAGCTTTTGGATGCACATACGAGCATTTACCCCATAGCATTAAGGGCATGTGCACGCCACTCCAATGTATGCATAAACCCCTCAGTCCAGTCATAGAACAGCCTCATTCACACATCGGCATTAATACATTTGGAATGTACTTGTATTTTTCACTTAGTGTCAGTGCATGGCAGCAGATATATTCAGCACAGAAAATACCTCATTAAGGGCGCAGTGTTTTTTGTGTAAAGCCGGTTTCTTATGGTCCTCAGTAGCACTTGCTGATGTTGAGCTGTCAGCCCCTCATCATGACCAGAGAATTATCACACTACAAACAGGCCGTACACAACACCAGCTCCTACTCAAGCAACATTGTCAGTCCTTCTTCAGGTAGGACAGGTACAAGTTCAGGAGCCAATTCCAGTATGAATGACTCAGTCTCTGAGAAAGAATAACCAAACGGCACCACAGCACAGAAACAGGCCCTTCAGCCCATCGAGTCCATGCTGCAGTGCTATTCTGCCAAGTCCTATCAACTTGCACCAAGACCACAGCTCTCCATCGCCCTCCCGTCCATGTAGGTATGCAAGCCTCTCTTAAATGTCGCAATCAAACCCACAGCCCCCATTTCCACTGGCAGCTCAATCCATACTTGCACCTCCCTCTGAGTGAAGAAGTTCTCCCTCAGGTAAACCTTAAATATTTCACCTTGCAACCTTAACTCATGACCTCTAGTTCTAGTCTCACCCAACCTTAGTGGAAAAAGTCTGCTTGCATTTCTCTATCTATAGCCCTCATAATTCTGTACACCTCTCCTCATTCTCCTACATTCCAAGGAATACAGTCCTAACCTACTCAAAAATTTCCTATAGCTCAAGTCCTGGCAACAATTTCGTAAGATTTTTCTGTACACTTTCAGTCTTATTGATATATTTCCTGTAAGCAGGTGACCAGAGCTGCATATAATACTCAGGCCAACACTTCGACTGTACTCTTTTCCATAGATGCTGCCTGGCCTGCTGAGTTCCTCCAGCATTTTGTGTGTGTTGTTTGGATTTCCAGCATCTGCAGATTCTCTCTTGTTTATAATACTCCAAGGTTAGCTTCACCATTGCCTTATACAATGTCAACATAACATTCCAACTCCTGTACTCAATATACAGATTTATGAAGGCCAATGTGCTAAAAGGAGTAAAGAGATGTTGTTTCAGGTCGAAGGGTCTTGGCCCAAAACATTGACCCTTTATTACTGTCCATAGATGCTGCTTGACCTGCTGAGTTCCTCCAGCATTTTGTGTGTGTTACAATGTGCCAAAAACACTCTTTACAGCCTGATCTGCCTATAATGCCACTTTCAAGGAATTATTAATCTGGTCGAGATTCCTCTGTTCTACTGCACCCCTCAGTGCTCTACCGGTCACTGTGTAAGTCCGACTCTGTTTGTCCTCCCAAAATTCAATACTTATCTGCGTTAAACTCCATCTGCCATTTTCAGCTGGTCCAGGTCCCACTGCAAGCTTTGATAGCCTTCCTTTGATAGACTGTGCACCCAGTGTTGGTGAACGAACTGTGGCTGGCCAGACTCAAATCTCAGAGGTCCTGGAGGCAGATGACTAGAGTGGATCCAGCTACTGATGGCTTCTTACTGTAAAGAACTTGAGGTTGCCTTCACTTTGTTAATAACTTGGCCAGGAAGCTGCACAATTGAGAGTATCAGAGAGAAGTCCCCTTTTTAGGTTACACTATTTTCTGGAAGGACAAACACATATACAGATTCTACCAACTGCTTCCAAGTAGCTTTTTAAAAAAATTTCCTCCTTACTCTAAGTTTTCCATCTTATCCATTTTTTTAATTGAGTAACCACAAACAAGTACAGCATGCAACATCACACAAACATAGCTGTATTTCATCAGGAGTCTGAAGAGATTTGGTTCGTCACCTAAAACACTGAAAAACTTCTGCAGATTTACTGTGGAGAGCATTCTGACAGGCTACATCATCATCTGGTATGGGGGGTAGGGGGGAATTTACTGCACAGGATCAACAGAAGCTACAGAAAGTTGTAAAATTAGTCAGCTCCATCATGGTTACCAGCCTCTGTAGGATCCAAGACATCTTCAAGGAGCGGTGTCTTAGAAAGGTGCTGTCCATCATTAAGGACCCCCATCACCCAGGACATACCCTTTTCTCACTGTTACCGTCAGGAAGGAGGTACAGAAGCCTGAAGGCACATACCCAGTGATTCAGGAACAGCTTCTTCCCCTCTGCCACCCGATTTCTGAAAGGACAAAGAACCCATAAACACTACCTCACTTTTTTTTATTACTATTTCTGTTTTGCACTAATTTATAATTTATATCGTATGTATATTAAATAGTTAATATATACTAAGTATATTTAAAATTGCTATATATATATAGAGAGAGAGACAGACAGACATATACTACCTGTAATTCATTTATTTTTTTCAATATTTATCTTGTGTTGCACTGTACTGCTGCCGCTGAGTTAACAAATTTCATGACATATGTCAGTGATAATAAGTCTGATTCTAATGGCTGTCCCAGTTTACCCACAGTGCATAGCATCATAATTTTTCCATGTGCCACAAAATAAAATATGGTCACCGTTCACCCAATACATATCGCACTTAATCATTTTAATCATTTTTTAAAGAAAGGGGCTTCCCTTCCTCCACTATCAACTCTGCTCTTAAACGCATCTCCCCCATTTCACGTACATCTGCTCTCACTCCATCCTCCCACCACCCCACTAGGAATAGGGTTCCCCTTGTCCTCACCTACCACCCCACCAGCCTCCGGGTCCAACATATTATTCTCCGTAACTTCCGCCACCTCCAACGGGATCCCACCACTAAGCACATCTTTCCCTCCCCCCCTCTCTCTGCATTCCGCAGGGATCGCTCCCTACACAACTCCCTTTTCCATTCGTCCCCCCCATCCCTCCCCACTGATCTCCCTCCTGGCACTTATCCATGTAAGCGGAACAAGTGCTACACATGCCCTTACACTTCCTCCCTCACCACCATTCAGGGCCCCAAACAGTCCTTCCAGGTGAGGCATCACTTCACCTGTGAGTCGACTGGGGTGATATACTGCGTCCGGTGCTCCCGATGTGGCCTTTTATATATTGGTGAGACCCGACGCAGACTGCGAGACCGCTTTGCTGAACATCTACGCTCTGTCCGCCAGAGAAAGCAGGATCTCCCAGTGGCCACACATTTTAATTCCACATCCCATTCCCATTCTGACATGTCTATCCACGGTCTCCTCTACTGTAAAGATGAAGCCACACTCAGGTTGGAGGAACAACACCTTGTATTCCGTCTGGGTAGCCTCCAACCTGATGGCATGAACATTGACTTCTCTAACTTCCGCTAGGCCCCACCTCCCCCTCGTACCCCATCTGTTACTCATTTTTATGCACACATTCTTTCTCTCACTCTCCTTTTTCTCCCTCTGTCCCTCTGAATATACCTCTTGCCCATCCTCTGGGTCACCACCCCCCCCCCCGTCTTTCTTCCCGGACCTCCTCTCCCATGATCCTCTCGTATCCCCTTTTGCCTATCACCTGTCCAGCTCTCGGCTCTATCCCTCCCCCTCCTGTCTTCTCCTATCATTTTGCATCTCCCCCTCCCCCTCCCACTTTCAAATCCCTCACTCACTCTTCCTTCAGTTAGTCCTGACGAAAGGTCTCGGCCTGAAACGTCGACTGCGCCTCTTCCTATAGATGCTGCTTGGCCTGCTGCGTTCACCAGCAACTTTGATGTGTGTTGCTTGAATTTCCAGCATCTGCAGAATTCCTGTTGTTTGCATTTTAAGAAGGTGGTCACTTTATTGTTCATCATCCTTATTAAGGCTTACACAAGATCATAGCTTTTTCAGTAGGTTTCTAGAAGGCATCTGGTACCACAGATCCATCCCCCCCAAACAAATAAAATAAATGTTAGATTTTTTTAATTAGCATTGTTGGATCTGGAGGTATTTTGATCCAGAGGTTGTTTTGAAGTGAAGAATGAGGATTAAATCTTGTGATTATACCCATTTTGTTAGAGGTTCATAATTATAATGATAATAACAGTTAACCTCTTATTCTACTGTAAGGAAAGGAAAGAAAAAAGAAAGAAAATGGAAAAATGAGAACAAAGAATGAAGAAGTTTTGATTATCTTATACAAGCTGGACAACGATAACAAGATATTCCACGATAAGAAATAACCTATATACAAGTCAACTATATACAATTACTAAATATTCATGGAAAAATATACCACAATTATATGCATATACTGTAAGTAATTAGATAAAAATATAAGCAAGGATGCAGAAAGTTAATCTGTGAGAAAAATAATACATACTAATCCAACAACATATTGTTCACCTCTACTTGACTTCCAGGTAACCCTGTACGTTAGTATTTAACAATATTTTTTATTGTTTGGTACTGCTTACTGATTTGAGAATTGAAGATTAATTCTAAGTAATCACTCACCATGATAGAGCACATTGTTGTTTTCTGCTGCAGCAGCGTTGTCCAAAATTAACAAAAAGAAATACATAAAAACTGGGGAAAACCTGGTCAATAAAGCAGCAACAACCTTAAAGAGCGGGAACAACTTTGCATGTTCCTATCTCAAATGCAGTTCATGGTGTCAGAAAATCAGAGATCACGTCCAAGCTGGACAAAAGGAAAACTATTAAAACTAACCAATCTGGATCATCTGCGTACACTGCAAAAGGAAAACAGGAAAATTAAGTGGGAGGGAAGGAATAATTCAAAAGATTGTTTTCAATCACATTCAAAGGATGGAAAAAGTCAGGAGATTTCTTTTAGGGAATCTGTTACTCCTGATTGTCTTCTATTTAGAACTCAAGATATCCCAGTAACCCAAGGCAGAAGACTGGAAAAAACACCTGACCTTTCCTAACCTAATATCTGCCTCATTAATACATGACTGAAGATAATGATATGACCAGTACATCAACCACGTGCAATAAGGACTTTTTATGAGTTGCCTCAATCTTTAAAGGCAAAGATGTACTTAAAATGAAGATTTAGAATAATTAGATGGTGAAAGAATATTGTTCATTTTTCATGCGTGCTTCTTCACAGCCATTTCTCTTAAGTAGCACAGACTAGTTATACATTGTCCAATTTAGTAGGCTCCGTCTTTCATTTACATTAGATGAAATTAAATTAACTTAAATGAAAAGGCTTGTTTATCAAATTCAGTTGCCTGATTGAATTTTCCTATCATGGTTTGAAATGGCCACTTACACTGTGCACATAACTCCCCAAAAGTCGAATAATTGTAATTCATACCAATTAATCTCTAATTGTTTTACATGATATGGGATTATACGCTCCAATCTTTCCTTGGAGATTAATTGCCCTGTAAATATGTTATGACTTCAATTCAGATTAACATTGCCATTTTAGATTAATCATGTTTATTTAAGGAAGTCGGACCACCAAACAGCAAGTATGTGTGTGTTGCACAAAGTCTTATATTTCATACAGTTGTCAGAAGATAGTCTAGTATCCACTAAACAATATTTATTTACAATGACTTTAATGTTTTTTTATATTTATTGTTTGAATAAAATGCGCTCAGTGGCCACTTTATTAGGTACACGTAATCCTGCTCGTTAATGCAAATTTCTAATCAGCCGATCATGTGACAGCAACCCAAGGCATAAAAGCATGCAGACATGATCAAAAGGTTCAGTTGTTGTTCAGACCAAACATCAGAATGGGGGGAAAATGTGATCTAAGTGACTCTGACCATGGAATGATTGTTGGTGCTAGACGATATGGTTTCAGTATCTCAGAAACTGCTGACCTCCTGGGATTTTCACGCTCAACAGTCTCTAGTGTTTACAGAGAATGGTGCAAAAAAAAAGTCCAGTGAAAGCTGTTCTGTGGATGAAAACGCCTCTTTTATTGAGAGAGGTCAGAGGAGAATGGCCAGACTGGTTCAAGTTGACAGTAACCCAAATAACCACATGTTACAACAGTTGTGTGCAGAATAGCATCTCTGAACACACAACACATTAAACCTTGAAGTGGATGGGCTATAGCAGCAAAAAACCACACTGGATTCCGCTCTTGTACCTAATAAAATGGCCAGTGAGTATATGTTTTAAGTTAAACGCACAGTCAGTAAAGCACTTAATAATAAACTTCTTTTTGCTGGTGGTCTTGTACGTAGACTAGACAACAGGTCTGTAGTTTAACTAGGGGACTACTTTGTAACATTTGAAGGGAAGCAATAATGTAGCTGCTATTATTTTTGTTTAAGGTCTAAATATTACATCTTATGACATAAAACCGGGGTCCAGGTCCTAGAGCAAGGCACTACCCAGTGCTTGGACAATTTAAATGCCGGTGCGGATGGACTGGAAGCCGAAGGGTCAGAAACAGAGGCGAGGATTGGGCTGGTTTTGTTTGCTGTCCCATGAATGTTCATTCATTCTTTTTGGCGCCGAGGCTGTGAACTGATCCAGGTGCAGTGCGTTTTTGCCCCGCTAGTGTGATGAACTGGGACTGAGGCTTGGGCCTACACTGGGATCTGGGGACTCAGGCTGCTTCCGAAAGCTGCGGCTTGTTTCTACTGTTTGAATGATTTGTGGTTTTGTTTTCTTTCTTTCACTGAGCAGGGACTTTTTTGGTCTTTCTTTTTTTTCTAAGTTGGAGTATTCAGGTTTCTTGCTTTGTGGCTGCATGTAAGCAGACAAAATAAATGTGCTTTGAATCTTTGAATAAAAGGAGCCGCTGATTAAAAAGTGATTTTACACTCAAAGGACTATAATGTCATTTAAATTTAAAAATGTCGTGCATTTTCAGAATTTTCTGCTTTAGCCTTTTGAACATTCTCATTTGCATTCATTAAAAGTTGTCTCCTCAGTAAAATGGAAGTATTCTTATATTAATGGTGGAAATTCAATTACAAATTCAAAAGATGGTACACATTTTATCTGCTGATTAACAGGAAAATTAGATGCAATTAAAATATTGGTCCTGATTAATAGTTTCAGCCCAAGACGTCGACTCCTTAGATGCTGTCTGATCGGCTGAGTTCCTCCAACAGTTTGTGTGTGTTCAATTAAAATATTGGATGTTGTTTGGGTTGCTCAGTTGCATAACTAATACAATCACAGTGGAAAATATACAGCATAACTTTACTGGGGCATGACAAATAACAAGAAGTTTTGGTTGTGAAGAAGCCTTCAATAGTTAAAACTTTTCTATCGAAGGTTAATGAATGCGATCTTTGAGTATGACATGGTAATTGGATAGAGAGATCTCTCTGTAGCCCATAAGAGGTTTCAAGTTGATAGAAACCAGAAAAAAATAGAAGGAAGATTAGGTGGGAAAATATTATCTACACAATAGGCTGTGGTATTTTGCTTATTTCAAATAGTGCCCATAAATACATCTTGATAACTGCCTGAAAATCAGCCATTTAATTCTTTGGTGAATCAGCAGCAGGATAAGATTAATTCAGACAACTTCTTATTGAAAAATAACACCTTCACACAAACTTGATGAACTGAGTGGTCTTTTACCCTTTGCATGGTTTTAACCATCTCTATCCCCTAATCTTTTTGACCAAGCTTTTGGTCAACCATCCTCGTATCTTTCCATATTCGATATTGTTTGATCATTTCCTAGACATACTTTGGCATCTTTCAGTCTGTTAAAATCATATATAAATCTGCATCATTGCTGCAGGTACCAGTTCTTAGTGTTAAAGTATTTAATCATCCCTAAGCCCTTTACACCCACTCAGTGCATATTATTCATCCACTTGATTTCCTAATTTGGCTATGAATGGGCTTTCTGTAGACACAAATTACACTGGATAAAGTACAATTCTGCTAATTGTGTCTGAAGCAGAAAATGGAAATACCATGTCGTGTTTTCACCCCTCCAAACATTAAACTGAAAGTATGAATCATCATTTAGTGTTTTTATAGCTTTATAATTACAGTATAATAGGGAAAAGTCTCCTATTTATAAAGAAAACAAAATTATGTTGGCCAGTGATATTTTTATGACAATATTTCCATTGTTAAACTAATTCACATGCTGCATTTGGGAAAGCTTTACTGGCTGATTCCTCACTTAGACATTCCACATGAGGATTACTCAGGCTTATAGAAATTTAAAGGTGGGTAGATGCAAAGGAGATAGCCTTCTGCTCTGTTTAAGTATTCTTCCATCAGGGAGACACTGATTAGGGCATTCTGCTTCGGGATAAGTGGATACTGTGTTTAAAACCTGATACTGCAGTAAAACTACAACTGAAATCACTTTGGACAACCAAATTATTGTCATACTTTCAAACGACATCTTGGTAAATTAATGAAACAAAAAGTCGAAAGCAGGTGTAAATGCTACAAATGTATGTTCCATATTTTATTAATGAACAGCAGTTCAGTTCTTTGAAATCCATATAGTGCTGGATGATGCATGGAGCCTAAAACAACTCAGTATCACAACCATTTAATGAGATCCTGAGCTACAATATTCTTAAATGCCATAAATGATGTCCCTCAAGGGAAATAGTGCTTTGGTGCACCTGGCAATTCAAGACAGCCAATCGAATAGCAACATAAGCGTAAAGCTCTGGCAGATGATCTATCTTTGTCAATCAGGAGAATCCTTGGAGGCCTAGGAATGCTGACAGAAAAGTATTACAGTTTGAAACACCACAGAGATTCCCATTCCTCCAGCAAAGCTGAGCCAATGAAGCCATGGGATCTCAGCACATTCTGTGAGCTGGAAACCTTTGACAGACCCTATTTATTAAACACAGTCCTTCTGAAGGCTTGGCTTTGGTGTGGTGCAAAGCTTGTAAGAACTAAAGAAAGGCTCAAATATTCCCCTTATAAATTTTAAAAAGACATAAACAAAATCAATTCAGTAACATATTAGGAATGTTAATGAAACCATATCCCAAGAGTAAATACATATTCAGAAGCCCTCTTATAGTGAAAGGTATTCCTGCTTATTTATTTTATGAAAGCTTTTATATTTTTAAATCTAGCTGTCAAATTATTCAAGAATACATATTAAGATGCAGAAGAGTAAATATGTGAATCCAAAATCATCATCATTAGGCAACTGGGCACAGGAGTAAAGACACAAAAGTAAATAACATAGAAATAAATAATACAAGATTAATAATATTTATTTTTATGCATTTCACTGCAATTTTTAAAGAGTGATCTAGCTTTCAGGCATTCTAAAATTAGTTCTGATCTTTAATTAACCTGTATATTGTTATAACTCAGACATCCCACATCTCCCGGAAGTTCCGGGAGTCTCCCGCAAATTAATAGTGGCTCCCTGATGCCCGCAAATTATATACAATGTCCCGGAAATTGATTTTTTTGAGAGCAAGAGAGAAAGCAAGCGCGAGAGAGAGTGAGAGCGACCACGAGCGAGAGAGCGCGTGAGCAAGCGCAAGAGCGAGACAGTTCCAAAAAAAGTCAAAGTGGCAGAGTGTTCCAAAAAAAATATAAAACGTACGTCACCCCAGACACCACTGAAGTGTACCCCTGCCTAATAGGGGTCAAAATAATGACAGCGTTGCTCGCTGCACTGTTTGCAACAGTGACTTTTCTATTGCCCATGGTGGGTTAAGACTGTAAAAGACATGTTGAGGTGAGTTTAACAGGTGTCGCTCGTTGATTAGCATAGCTAACGTTATTTAAACTTGCTGGCTAGCTGCTAAGGAGCTACTCTATTGCAGACATCCCACCTCTCCCGGAAGTCTCCCGCAAATTGATGGTGCTACCTCCCTGAAATGAGTTTTTGCAGGGTGGGATGTCTGATAACCGGAAATATAATTGTTCTTTATCTGTCAGTATTATTGTTTCTTTTGGCTGTACAAAAGATATGGAGAAAGGTTTGACAATATCAAATGATGAAAGGAGATGAGGAAGAGAGGGGTGACAATGAAGTTTCTAAGTAGAAGATGCACATGAAAATCAAAAGGTGTGCAGAGGCTGGAAGTTCCAAATGGGAAAAAAATTATGTGACATCACAAGAGAAAATACTGTCAATGCTGAAAACCTGAAGTAAACAGCTGGAAATCTGGTAATCTAGAACAGATGAATCCCATGTTGTGTCTGAAAGGCTGCACTAACTGGAAGATGTGAAGTTATTCCTTGAGCTTGCACTGAGACTTGTTGGGGAAGACAGAAAGTGAAAGTGGAACAGGATAACAAAGTGACAGGCGACAGGACACTTGGGACTGTGTTTGTGGTCCGAAGAGAGATGCTCCACAGAGCAATAATCCAATTTATATCTACACTCTTCATCGAAGAGGAGATTAATTATTCTATTACAATGTTTTTTTTCCTTGATCGTTAAATGCTTCATAGGTGAGTAAATTCTTAAGAGTCCAGATTGGATTAATATTTCTTCCTTGGTTGCATCTAAATCTAATAGATGCAAATTAAATAATGGATCATAAAGTAAACTTAATCTTTAACAAAAAGGTGCCTCTGATTTATGGAAGAATACAAGATACTTTATCATAGAACATCACAAAAACAATTTATTGTAGTGTTGATAAAAAATATGATCACAGAAAGTTGGTGGTGTGTGCTAAGTAATAAAGAACAAAAAGATACAAAATAAAATGATAATCAGCTGCGAGACAATGAATAATCAGCACTCAATGTCTCCACTGTAGTTTGCTGAACTGCCAGTTCTGATGCAAGATAATCACCCTGTAAGGTTAACCTATTGTCTGTTTTTCTCTCTATAGATGCTGCCTGAACAATTGACCTGCTTTGGCATTCTCTTTAATTTCAGATTTCTAGCAAATGCTGTGCTGTGTACTTCAGTCCCAGCAATGCTTTTTCTTCTCCTCCAGACCATTAGCCGAAACTGACAAGCCTTCATTACTCCTCTCCAGAGGCATCAGCACCATCTGTGTTATCCAATTCCTCATGGTCTCCATCCTTTAACAAACAATCTGGGCCTGAACTCACTGGAGATTGGAACAATGAGGGTAGATCTTGTTGAAACCTATTGAACATTGATAGAGTGGATGTGGAGAGGATATTTCTTATAGTGGGAGAGTCTAGGACCAAAAGGCACAGCCGCAGAATACAAGGGCATCTCTTTAGGACAGAGATGAGAAGGAATATCTTTAGCCAGAGGGCTGATGGATCTGTGGAATTTATTGCCACAGACAGCTGTAGGGCCAAGTCACTGGGGATATTTAAAGTGGGGGTTGCTAGGATCTTGATTAGACAGGGGGTCATAGGTTCTGAGGAAAAGGCCGGAGAATAGTGTCGAGAGGAATAACAAATCAGCCATGATGGAATGGCAGAGCAGAGCAGAGCCCTTCACTTCTTGACAGTCCAAAACAGGTTTGCTTTCTAACTTTCCTAGTTCTTAGAAAAAGAAATCAATCTGAAATGTTAACTCTGTTTCACCATCCACAAATGCTCTGCGATCTCTCAAACACTTCCCGTATTTATTATATGTAATGCAATGATAATGCAAGCAGTTGAGTGTCACTTCTTTTTTGTGGATCAAAGATCAGTTATCACATAGAAGACAGAGTTGGAATAAATGGGTCTTTTTCCATGTTCAAAGTTCAAAGTAAATTTATTATCAAAGTACATATATGTCACCATATACTACCCTGAGATTCATTTTTTGCAGACATTTACAGTAGAACAAAGAAATACAATGGAATCAGTCAAAAAATATATACAAAGACTGACTTGGCTGAGTGGTATAATAACAACAACCTCTCACTCAACGTCAATAAGACCAAGAAACTGATTGCAGACTTCAGGAGAGGGAAACTAAAGGCCCAGTACTAACTGGAGGATCAGAGGTGGAGATGGTCAGTAACTTTAAATTCCTGGGTGTCACTGTCTCTAGAGAACCTGTCTTGGTCCCATCATATAAATATTCTTGCGAAGAAAGCACAACAGCATCTCTACTTCCTCAGGAGTCTGAGGAGATTCGACGTGTCGTTAAAAGCCTTGGCAAAATACTATAGATGTGTGGTGGAAAGTGTGCTGACTGGCTGCGTTATATCCTGGTGCGGGAACACCAATGCTTTTGAGTGGAAAATCCTACAAAATGTAGTGGATTCGGACCAGTACATTACAGGTAAAGCTTTCCCATCCATTGAGCACATCTACAGGAAATGTTGGCATAGAAAAGCAGCATCCATCATCGAAGACCCTCACCACCAAGGCAATGCACTCTTCTCACTGCTGCCATCAGGTAGAAGGTACAGGTGCCTCAGGACTCACACCTCCAGGTTCAAGAACAGTTACCACCCCTCAACCATCAGGCTGTTGAACAAAAGGGGATAGCTGCACTCATTTAAGGAGTCTGTTATATTGTTATTTCATGCTCGTTATTTATTGCTATTTATTTATATCTGCATTTGCACAGTTTGTTTACAGTTAACAGTTCCTGTTCTATAAATTTGCTAAGTATACCCGCAGGAAAAGAAACTCAGGGTTGTATGTGGTGACATGCATGTACTCTGATAATAGATTTTACCTTGAACTTTGACAAAGCACCAATGTGCAAAAGAGGATGAATTGTGTAAATACAAAAAATGTCCAGGTAATAACAAACAAATAAATAATGCTGGCAGTACAAGTTGTTGGAAAGATGTAACTGGCAGAGCGGCTCAGGAATCTGTTCTTGGCCCTCAGTTATTAATGCTTTATATTAATGACCTAGAGGAGGGGTCGATGACACACAATAGATCAGATTACAACAAGGATGTTACAACAGGATACTCCTGTGGGTGGATGAAAACTTGACAAATAGAACTTAACAAGTGGAAGTATGAAGTTATGCACTTCAGTAACAGGAACTTGAAGGCAGACTAATCTAATGGAGAAGGATTGCAGATCAGGGATCTCGATGGTGAGTATCTGGAGTTCTGCAGCCCAGAGGGCTATGGAGACTGGATTGTTGGGGGTAATTGAAGAAGCACATGGAGTTTTGAAAGATCTTGGAATGAAGGTCTAAGGGAACTGACACAGAAAAGAAATTAGGCATGGGTTGGACGGCCATGACCATACTGAAAATTGGGGCAGGTTTGAGAGGGTAGATGACCTACACCCACTCCTATTCTCTTATGTTTTTATAAGTGGTGTATTTATGGATGAGTTTCCAGAAATACACTAATTATAATTTTGAAGTATATTAGTAAAAGGACTAGAGGACTACCCCCAAAACACTTATCACCAGAAGATTGATGTGATTGACACACTGGAGTTGTCCTTGCTGTCAACTGGAGCTGAGAAACTCCTGCAGGTAGCAGGGTAAGTTTTACTGGCTACAGAAATTGCTGGCACACTCACGACAGGAATAAATACAGAGTAGTCACATCAATCAGGAAAGCCAAGGGTAAGCTAACATCAGAGCCAACTTCTGTACCTCAATTTAAACTCAGGCTGCGCAAAATAAATTATCAAACGTCCACTTTAAAAACTCGCTCAGAAAGAGGCACTTCGAAGAAAGGTTCACAAAAATTCTAAACTTACAAGCTAGGAATCAGAAGTTCAAAGTAAATGTATTATCAAAGAACATATATGTCATCCTATAGTTCAAGTTCAAGCTTATTTGTCATTCAACCATCCATGAATATCCATGAACATAGCCAAACAAAACAGTGTTACTCCGGGCCAAGGTGTGAAACACAGTACCAACAGTCACACTCAGCACAAGGCACGTACAACACATATAAAGTATCAAGCACATATAAGATATCAGTAAAATACAGTCACACGCGAAAAATATAGTCCAAGACCGTCAGTCCATGAATATTGCAGCAGTCTGCATTCGAAGACAATACAGCTTGTCTTATGCCAGACGGACGATGGGGGGCAGCACAGACTCCAGCTTGGACACTGCACCACATCACCTCTGATGGCGTGCACCGACTCCGACAACTCTCTCCTGGATGGCTGTAAACAGGCCAACCCTGAGGTTCATTTTCTTGTGGGCATACAGAGTATATCCAAGAAACGCTATAGAATCAATAAAGGACCACACCCAACAGGATGGACAAAAACCCAATGTGCAAAAAAACTACAAACTGTGCAAATATTAAAGAAAAATAATAAGAATATATAAATAAGCAATATATATTGAGAATGTGACATGAATTGGAATAATATGATAACTATGAAATGAAGTTTTATGGCAAAGGTGTGCATCAAAGTGACCAAAGCTGAGGACTGGACATGCAGAGCAATTTAATCGGAGGTGGAGCCGCTCTATTAATAAATGCTGGGATCACAAGAGAAATAGGAGGAGGAGTAGACTGCTTGGATCTTTGAACTGCCAGAGTTAATGAGGATGTGGGGAGAATAAAAGAGAATTTACTGTCCGATTAGTATAATAGATAGTTGCAGGTGCAGAGGGCAGAAGGACCTGTTTCCGTGCCATATCTCTAGGATTCTCAGATGAGGTAATCTTTTTTTTTTAAGGTGTACCTTCAAATACTCTTTAAGTACCTTTTGGTTTCCCACACCAGTTCTACATCCAACAGAGTTTCCAGACAAATTAGAGTCTGCAAATCAGAATTGAGCTAACTTTTCAACATGCAGGATATATCCAGTGTCAGACTCACCACTGGGGTATCTGCAATTTCAAATCCCACCCTGGAGACTTCATTCAAATCTAATCAGTGACTTCAGCGTAGTTTGAGGGATTGATGTGCATTGAATATGTTAAATGTGATGTTAAATTGAGGCTCCATTTGAGGTTAGAACTAATCCTTTGGCTAAACGATATATCTGGTCATTAATCAAATGTTACGTGTGTCTTGTGTGGTAGATGGAGAATGAAGTCCCCTCCCTAATTACAATTACAGAACTTCAAAATATCTGATTAAGTGTGACACACTTTGGGGTGTTCTATGATCATGAAAGCCAATATGTTAACAAAAGCAGTATCTATTAATACTAGATGTTATTTCGTACTTGGCAAGATCATTTTTTTTTACAATATCTAGGTGATATAACCATGATATACATTCAATGGCCACTTTATTCAGTACTTTCTGTACCTAATGTAGTGTGTGGCCACTGATTTTTTTGTTTGTGGTCTTCTGCTGTGTAGCCATCCACTTCAAAGTTTGAAATGTTGTGTGTTCAGAGATGCTCTTCTGCACACCACTGTTGTAACATGTTCTGAGTTACCTGAGTTACTGTCGCCTTCCTATCAGTTTGGACCAGTCTGCCCATTCTCCTCTGATCTCTCTCATTAACAAAATGTTTTTGCTGACAGACCTGCCTCTGACTGGATTTTTTTTTTTGGCTTTCTGCATCATTCTCTGTAAATTCCAAGGACTGTCGTGCATGAAAATCCCAGCAGATCAGCAGTTTCTGAGATACTCAAACCACGCCATCTAGCACCAACAATCATTGCACAGTCAAAACAACTTCGATCACACCCTTTCCTTCTCTGATGTTCGGTCTGAACAACAACTGAGCCTCTTGGACATGTCTGCACACATCGAGTTGCTGCCACGTGATTGGCTGATGAGATAACTGTATATGAGAGCAGGTGTACAGGTCTATCTAACAAAGTGGCCACTGAATGTATGCCCCAATTAAAACAAACAATATATGGATTCCAATAGGAGGCCAAACAGTCTTGATGTGTCAGGTGTTAGTCATACACAAACAGTCCAGCTTCCATTATCAGAATGGGGTCAGATTCTAATAACCCCACTCTCTTCAAACAGCTTCCCAACAAAAAAGATTGGGTTCCCATAGCCCAGGGCAAGATCAACACTGTCACTTTGAATATGCCAAATATTGATGATCATCAGAACCTAACTACAGTTGCTGCTTTGTCTACACTGACAACACTAAATGTGATATTACATCTACCTGCCATACAAATATGTACTTCTATAACTCTGCTCAAATGTTTTTGATAACTAAAGATCAATTTATAAATTTTGAATCATCTTTTTCAGATTACGCAGAAATTCTTTTGCCTAAATTTGTATGTAGTTATTATCTACGGCTTTCTTCCAAGTCTTAACAGCCTATTACATTAAAATAAAAAGTTCAAAAATTCTAATTACATAGCTTTAAAATGTTCAGATTCCTATATCTAGATACTCACTCAACTGGAACTTTGCTCACAATAAGTTTCTCTTTTCTGCAAGTGCAATTTTAAATCAATTTTCAAGTCAAGGTAGTCAAATTTTGCTGAAGTCACCATTGAGCCATCCAGCACCTCCTGCAGAGCAAAATGCAAACACTTGCCACACAAAGCTAAGTCATTCAGCAGGAGACCTTTGAATTAAAATGCTATCTGTCTGTTTACAATATTATGCATTAATTATACTGTTATTAGTGCCAAAGACTGCAGAAATTCTCTGGAGTACACCTGACATTTAATTATTATCAGGTATATGCACATCCAGGAACACTGGAAGACAACAGGAAACCCTTCCACCCGTCAAGCTTGCTCCACCATTCAATTAATTGGAGCATGTTTGATGTGTTCTTCAATTCCATTTCGCTATTTCTTGATTAACATAACCAAACAAAACTCTAATAATTTTAGACGTTGAGTTTTGGTTGACTCAGCATCCTGAATGTTCTGGGGATAAACCTGATGGCACTGTACTCTGAGTAAAATAGTTTTCACTCCAAACAACAGAATTATTCCAAAATTGTGAAGATATTCCTTTGGTGCTCAACTTTGGCTCTGGAGAAAATAGTTTCTCTGTTTCTACATTAAGCTTGTGCAATTTATTGTTTAATACAGAGCGAGTTATCTTACCCTCACAGAACTTAATCCGGATATTGCAAACCTTCCCCGCTCCTACAGTCTCCCACCTTCAGAGAAAATACCTCTGTCAGATTTGGAACAAAATTTATGTCTTAATATTCCACCTGAATTTCAAACAGGTCCTTGTATAATTTCAACTTGAGATAATGACCAAGTTTTTATGTTCTTTTGAAGTTTGGCATTTCACAGTCTTCCACAGTTTATAAATTTCAGCCGTTTGATAGTATTTTGATTTACCTGCAGATCCATGATGGGTTACTTCACATTTCCTCACATTGAACTCTAACAGCAAGCCTGACCATTCACAGACACTGCCAATGTCCCCGTGTAACTTTGTCCGACCACCCACCCAACTCCTTGTCCTTCATAGGACAGTAAACTGATAATCCTAAAAATTAGTGCCCAACTGTTTTGGTAACAACTTTCATAGGATTCATCTGGTGTATGTTTGAAAACAAAGTCCTGTCCATTGGGGATCTGGACCCGGTACTCTGTGCATAACTGAAACAAACACAGTTGACATTATTCTGGTGCCATTGGCTCCTGTAATGACACCTTCAAATGTGTTTGATGTGCAAGACGGCTGAACGGATCCTGACCCAGATCTGGGCCGTACCCTCCAACTACCCGGACCTGCCTTTCAGTTTTTTTTTGCACTACCTTACTTTCCATTTTTCTATTTTCTATTTATGATTTATAATTTAAATTTTTAGTATTTACTATCGATTTGTAATCAGGGAGCAGGAAGCACAGAATCAAATATCGCTGTGATGATTGTAGGTTCTAGTATCAATTGTTTGGCGACAATAAAGTATGTTCATCTGCCATACCCACAGAAACTGAAGCAACACTGTGAATACAATGAGCAACTCCAAGGCAAGTCAGTGTCAATATTGCATAGGAAAGATCCCATAGAGTCAGACAATGCCATTCTGCTGTTGAGATCCAACAGTTCCTCCTCTCTGATTTCCCCTCATCCTCTTGTGAGCCTTTTTGTTGTCCAACCATGAATCCCATAAAACATAAGCACAGGAAATAGACTGCGTCTGAAACCTCTACAGCAAGCTACCACTAGGAAACATGAAGCAGTTTTGGAATGAATAGACCATGGAACATAGACATCTACAGCCCACAATGTTGTGCTGACCATGTAACCTACTCTAGAAACTGCCTAGAATTTCCCTACTGCATAGCCCTCTATTTTTCTAAGCTCCATGTACCTATCTAAGAGACTCTTAAAAGACCCTATTGTATTCGCCTCCACCGCCATTGCCCCACCATCCACGAACCCACCACCACTCTCAGTGTGAAAAACTTATACCTGACACCCCCTCTGTACCTACTTCCAAGTACCTTAAAACTATGCCCCATCATGTTAGCCATTTCAGCCCTGGGAAAACGCCTCTAACTATTCACACAATCAATGCCTCTCATCTTATACACCTTTATCAAGTCTCCTCTCATCCTCTGTTGCTCCAAGAAGAAAAAGCCAAATTCACTCAACCCATTTTCATCATGCCCACTCTTCAATCCAAACAATATCCTTGTAAATCTCCTCTGCACTCTTTCTATATTATCCACATCTTTCCTGTAGTGAGGTGACCAAAACTGAACACAGTACTCCAAGTGGCGTTTGACTAATGTCTTATATACTGTAACATTAACTCACAGCTCTAGAACTCTATCCCATGGTTGATGAATGCCAACACACCATACGCCTTCTTAACAACACTGTCAACCTGCAAATCAACTTTGAGTGTCCTATGGACATGGACCCCAAGATCTCTCAGATCCTCCACACTGCCAAGAATCTTACCATTAATATTATATTCTGCCTTCAAATTTGACCTTCCAAAGTGAAGCACTTCACACTTACTTGGGTTGAACTCCATCTGCCACTTCTCAGCCCAGTTCTGCATCCTATCGATGTCCTGCTGTAACCTCTGACACCCCTCCAGACTATCCACAACACCCCCAACCTGTCATCAGCCACCTTACTAACCCACCCTACTATTTCTTCATCCAGTCATTTATAAAGATCACAAAGAGGAGGGGTCCCAGAACAGATCCCTGCAGAACACCACAGGTCACCAACTTCTATGCAGAATATGAACAATCTACAACTACCCTTTGCCTCCTGTGGGCAAGCCATTCTGGATCCACAAAGCAAGGTCTCATTGGATTCCATGCTTCCTTACTTTCTGAATGAGCCTTGCATGGGGAACCTTATCAAATGCCTTACTAAAATCCATATACACAGCACCGACTGCTCTACCTTCATCAATGTGTTTTGTTACATCCTCAAAGAATTCAATCAGGCTCATAAGGCATGACCTGCCCTTGACAAAGCTATGCTGACTATCCCTAATCAGATTATGTCTCTTCAAATGCTCATAAATCCTGCCTCTCAAGATCTTCTCCAACAACTTGCCCACCACTAAATTAAGACTCACTGGTCTATAATTTCCTGGGCTATTCCTACTCTCTTTCTTGAACAAGGGAAAACATTTGCAACCTTCTTGTCCCCACTGATGATGCAAAGATCATTGCCAGAGGCTCAGCAATTTCCTCTCTCGCTTCCCACAGTAGCCTGGGGTACATCTCGCCTGGTCCTGACGACATATCTAACTTACTGCTTTTCAAAAGCTCCAGCACATCCTCTTTTTTGATGTCAATGAAACACCGTGGTTTCCTCAGCTGCGTGAGTCTAGCCAAGACAATCTCCAGACCTGCCAAACGTGTGAGATTGAGACGCGAGCCCACCCCAAACCCCTGTTTGTGTGGATGCTGCGTGATTCGTTACCGTTACAAATGAGTGCTATGAAATAACAGACGGTATACCACATATAATTAAATGATTGAGCTTTATAATTCTTAATTTGACTAATGGGTTAGTAAAGAAAGAACAAAAAAAGGGCCCATTTTAATGAACCAGTCCAGTTTGCACAAGTTGGAGCTCATGGTTTCCCCTTCACCAGTCTTCCTTCGATCTCACCCTGGGTTTCATCAAATAACACTCCCGCTCTGCCTACAACCGCTTCTCTCCGGTGTCTTCTCTCTTCATCTCCCTAACAAAAACCCCAAGCCCAATCTTAGTGTCCCTTACCAGAGAAACCTCTCCTTAATCTGGCCATCCTAATTGGATGGTACACAATTCTCCTATCTCTCATCTTCAACAGTAACCCAAACAGGCAGCTTGCACAGAACAGCACAAATGAAATACAGAACAGCATAACAGTAAAAAATATGACCCAGGGCATTACATCTATATGCTCAAGCTGTAAGTCATGCCCACAGTTACCAAGGTCCTTTTTTTGCCCCTGGTGAATACTGAAGCAAAGTATTCATTAACCGTGGGATTGAGTTTGAGAGCCGAGAGGAAATGTTGAAGTTATATAGGACCCTGGTCAGACCCCACTTGGAGTAATGTGCTCAGTTCTGGTCACCACACTACGGGAAGGATGTGGAAACTACAGAAAGGGTGCAGAACAGATTCACAAGGATGCTGCCTGGATTGGGGAGCATGCCTTATGAGGATAGGTTGAGTGAACTTGGCCTTTTCTCCTTGGAGCAATGGAGGATGAGAGGTGACCTGATAAAGGTGTATAAGATGTTGAGAGGCATTGATTGTGTGGATAGTCAGGCTTTTTCTCAGGGCTGAAACGGCTAACACAAGAGGGCATAGTTTAAGGTGCTTGGAAGTCGGTACAGGGGAGATGTCAGGGGTAAGTTTTTTTTTATAAATGCAGAGAGTGGTGAGTGTGTGGAATGGGCTGCCAGCAACAGTGGTGGAGGCGGATACGATAGGGTCTTTTAAGAGACTCCTGGATAGATACATGGAGCTTAGAAAAATAGAGGGCTATGGGTAACCCTAGGTAATTTCTAAAGTAAGTACATATTCGGCACGGCATTATAGACCGAAGGGCCTATATTTTTATGTTTCTATTAAGTACCTCCGCTACCTCCTCCAACTCCATGCACAAGTTTCCGCTGTTGCACATTATGAAAGGAGAATGCGAGCCACACAAACTACTTTTCTATTAGAATGTTCACTAGTCTTCTGTTGGTCACCCAATTTGCACAAGCACTTAACACAGCAACCATTTAATGTTAACATAAAAGACAGCTTGCAAGGTTATGATGGACAATATTAATTGCCTGTAAAGAGTTAGAAGGAGATTCAAGGTAAACCTTTAATAATCATAATTAAAGTTTATGATTATGACCTTCATTTGTTCAGTTGTTCAGAAACCCTAATGGATTCCTGTCACAGTATGTGGACAGGCTGACTAGAGGGAATGCTGTACTAGATCTAGTACTAGGTAATGAACCGGGTCAGGTCACAGATCTCTCAGTGGGTGAGCATCTGGGGGCAGTGACCAGCGCTCCCTGGCCTTTAGCATTATCATGGAAAAGGATAGAATCAGAGAAGACAGGAAAATTTTTAATTGGGGAAGGGCAAATTATGAGGCTATAAGACTAGAACTTGCGGGTGTGAATTGGGATGATGTTTTTGCAGGGAAATGTATTATGGACATGTGGTCAATGTTTAGAGATCTCTTGCAGGATGTTAGGGATAAATTTGTCCCGGTAAGGAAGATAAAGAATGGTAGGGTGAAGGAACCATGGGTGACAAGTGAGGTGGAAAATCTAGTCAGGTGGAAGAAGGCAGCATACATGAGGTTTAGGAAGCAAGGATCAGATGGGTCTATCAAGGAATATAGGGTAGCAAGAAAGGAGCTTAAGAAGGGGCTGAGAAGAGCAAGAAGGGGGCATGAGAAGGCCTTGGCGAGTAGGGTAAAGGAAAACCCCGAGGCATTCTTCAATTATGTGAAGAACAAAAAGATGACAGGAGTGAAGGTACGACCGATTAGAGATAAAGGTAGGAAGATGTGCCTGGAGGCTGTGGAAGTGAGCGAGGTCCTCAATGAATACTTCTCTTCGGTATTCACCAATGAGAGGGAACTTGATGATGGTGAGGACAATATGAGTGAGGCTGATGTTCTGGAGCATGTTGATATCAAAGGAGAGGAGGTTTTGGGGTTGTTAAAATATATTAGGACGGCTAAATCCCCGGGCCCTGATGGATTATTCCCCAGGCTGCTCCATGAGGCAATGGAAGAGATTGCTGATCCTCTGGGTAGGATCTTTATGTCCTCGTCCATGGGAATGGTACTGGAGGATTGGAGGGAGGCGACTGTTGTTCCCTTGTTCAAAAAAGGTAGTAGAGATAGTCCGGGTAATTACAGACCAGTGAGCCTTACGTCTGTGGTGGGAAAGCTGTTGGAAAAGATTCTTAGAGATAGGATCTATGGGCATTTAGAGAATCATGGTCTGATCAAGGACAGTCAGCATGGCTTTGTGAAAGGCAGATCGTGTCTAACAAGCCTGATAGAGTTCTTTGAGGAGGTGACCAGGCATATAGATGAGGGTAGTGCATTGGATGTGATCTATATGGATTTTAGTAAGGCATTTGACAAGGTTCCACACGGTAGGCTTATTCAGAAAGTCAGAAGACATGGGATCCAGGGAAGTTTGGCCGGGTGGATTCAGAATTGGCTTGCCTGCAGAAGGCAGAGGGTCATGGTGGAGGGATTACATTCAGATTGGAGGATTGTGACTAGTGGTGTCCCACAAGGGTCTGTTCTGGGACCTCTACTTTTCGCGATTTTTATTAATGACCTGGATGTGGGGATAGAAGGGTGGGTTGGCAAGTTTGCAGACAACACAAAGGTTGCTGGTGTTGCAGATAGTGTGGAGGAATGTTTTAAGATTGCAGAGAGACATTGATAGGTTGCAGAAGTGGGTTGAGAAGTGGCAGATGGAGTTCAACCTGGAGAAGTGTGAGGTGGTACACTTTGGAAGGACAAACTCCAAGGCAGAGTACAAAGTAAATGGCAGGATACTTGGTAGTGTGGAGGAGCAGAGGGATCTTGGGGTACATGTCCACAGATCCCTGAAAGTTGCCTCACAGGTAGATAGGGTAGTTAAGAAAGCTTATGGGGTGTTAGCTTTCATAAGTCGAGGGGTAGAGTTTAAGAGTCGCGATGTAATGATGCAGTTCTATAAAACTCTGGTTAGGCCACACTTGGAGTACTGTGTCCAGTTCTGGTCGCCTCACTATAGGAAGGATGTGGAAGCATTGGAAAGGGTACAGAGGAGATTTACCAGGGCGCTGCCTGGTTTAGAGAGTATGGATTATGATCAGAGATTAAGGGAGCTAGGGTTTTACTCTTTGGAGAGAAGGAGGATGAGAGGAGACATAATAGAGGTGTACAAGATAATAAGAGGAAAAGATAGAGTGGACAGCCAGCGCCTCTTACCCAGGACACCTCTGCTCAATACAAGAGGACATAGCTTTAAGGTAAGAGGTGGGAAGTTCAAGGGGGATATTAGAGGAAGGTTTTTTACTCAGAGTGGTTGGTGTGTGGAATGCACTGCTTGAGTCAGTGGTGGAGGCAGATACACTCATGAAGTTTAAGAGACTACTAGACGGGTACATGGAGGAATTTAAGGTGGGGGGTTATATGGGAGGCAGGGTTTGAGGGTCGGCACTACATTGTGGGCCGAAGGGCCTGTACTGTGCTGTACTATTCTATGTTCTATGTTCTGCATCTGAAGATTTTAAACACGAGGGTCCTGTATACTGTACTGAAATGCACAGACACTTGTTTCCCCTGCTCTTTTTAACATTAGTTTCACTCTAAAATGCATTATATTACCGTGCAATGTCTAAAATAGTAAATTATGTGTGTGGTGGAATATTAATAGAAGCAATATCCGGTAGTGCAGAAAATCTGGTAGACTGGCACGATACAATCCACAACACCAAGCGTGCCAGATGATAGGTGTTGTACTGTACTCACATTGATGTCGTAGGTTATAATTAAGTGTTAAAGCAATGTAAGGTATGAATTACAAAGGTCATTTTAAAGTACAACATTTCATAGCTTTTACACAATTTGTCATAATATTTGTAGTGGCTCCAGTTATATTATTTTATTAGTGCCATTTGGTCAATTTTAATTCATGCTTTTTTTTAAAAAGACCTTTGCATTGAGCAGCTCTGGAATCTTTGACAAGCTTTTATCCACATTGTCATTTTCAGAACAATGTTACACAGAGAATCTATCAATTCTGTTCCTTTAAGCTAACAATTAAAAATCCTACTCTTTATACAACTTCACAAAATACTGTTAAAAGATTCCACAATGCTATTTTAACACAAGTATAAAAGGTAGTAAACCTACTGAAAGTGTCAAATGCTTTAAACCTTTTTCCATCCTCTCTCGCTGACTATCCATCCCATAGGATGATGATGGTTCCTTTCAGTCAGTTAGTGGGGTTTGATATGTGTGTCCTGGAGGGGCTGTACAGGCCGATCCTTGACAGGCACTGCTAGCCACATACTCGGCAGGTGAGGTCTGGAGGGGCAGCAGGGGCAGAAGCTCTGTTGTGGAGCTTCCTGTGCATTTCCTCTGTTGCCTCATTGAGCTTGTTCTCAGCAGCGTCCACACCTTTTCTGATGGCGTCCCTCCACTGTGAGTAATCTTGAGCCAGATCCTCCCATATTGATGGGGCAATGTCAGCTTTCTTAAGGCTCCTGAGCAGAACATCCGTGTACCGTAGTCATTGGCGTCCTCATTTTTGGGTACCACTGGACAGTTGGCTGTCCAAGACGTCCTTGGGCAGTCTTCAGTCAGGCATTCTGACAACATGTCCTGCCCAGCACATTTGGGCTGACATCACCAAGGTTGAAACTGCTGGCATTCCGGCTCGAGAGAGGACCTCAGTATTGGACACATTGTCTCACCAGGTGATCTTCATCAGAGAACGTAGGTGACGCTGTTGCAGTTGGTCAAGCTAGCGTAAGTGTCTCTGATATGGGCACCATGGCTCACATCCATATAACACGGTTGATAGGACAACGGCCCTGTGTACCTTGCACTTGGTGGCCAACCTGATGTTCTGTGACCAAACTCGATCTTTCAGCTGACCAAAGGCAAAGCAGGCTTTTCTGGTTCTTGACTCAATCTCTACATCCGGAGAAGCTGAGGATGTTATTATGCTGCCCAGGTAGCAAAACTTGTTGACAGCTTTGAGAGGAGTGTCATCAATGAGGACAGTTGGTTCTTCGTAGCTTGAGCCAGGAGCCGATTGGTACAAAACTTCCATCTTTTTCAGGCTGATTGTCAGTCCAAAGCTTTTCCCTGCACTGGCAAAGCCACTGGTGATCTCCTGTAAGTCTTCGAGGGAGTGGACAACCAGTGCACAGTCATCAGCAAACTGTAGCTCATGCGCCATAATGTCCCTGACTTTTGTTTTTGCTCTCAATCTTGCGAGGTTGTACTTATAGTGTCAAATGTTTTAAACCTTTTTCTATCCTCTACATCATAATCTATTACTGGTTTGTCTTACAAGGTTAGAAACTTCCTCGTATTTGATAATAATCTCATGAAAGACACCCGAAGCCATTCTGGAAATTCACACAGACTTCCAATCTGCCTTGCAACCAAACCTCCTCAAATCACATGTTTAGATTAGTTAGATGTGATAGGTTTCTCAAAAATCAATACCGTCCAATCAGATCATTTATTTTTAATTATCTGGAGGTACAGTATGGAACAGATCTTTCTGGCCCAACAAATTGTACTGCCCAGCAACCCACTTATTTCACATTACCCTATCACAGGACAACTTACCAACTAAGCAGCACGTCACTGGACTGTGGGAGGAAAGCAGAGCTCTCCAATGAAACCATAAGACATAGCAGCAGATTTAGGCTATTCAGCCCATCGAGTCCACTCCACAATCCATCATGGCTGATCCCAGATCCCATTCAACCCCTTACACCCACCCTCCCGCCATATCCCTTGATGCCCCGACCAACCAGGAACCTATCAACGTCCATTTTGAGTATACCCACAGACTTGGCCTCCACTGCAGTCTGTGGCAGAGCATTCCACTGATTCACCACTCTCTGGCTGAAAGAAAATTCTCCTTACTCCTGTTCGAAAAGGTTGCCCCTCAGTGGTGAGGCTGTGCTCTTAAGTTCTGGATACCTCCACCATAGGGAACATCGTCTCACATCCACCTTATCTAGTCCTTTCAACATTCGGTAGGTTTCAATGGGATCCTCCCAACCACAACCCCCCCCAGCATTCTTCAAAATTCCAATGAGTACAGGCCCAGCCTAAAGTTGCCAAATGCTCCTCATATGTTAACCCCTTCATTCCTGGAAGCATCCTCGTGAATCTCTTCTGGACTCTCTTCAATGACATTACATCCTTTCTGAACTATGGACCATAAGACCATAAGACAAAGGAGCAGAAGTCGGCCATTTGGCCCATCGAGTCTGCTTCACCATTTTAAAATGAGCTGATCCATTCTCCCATTTAGTCCCACTCCCCTGCCTTCTCACCATAACCTTTGATGCCCTGGCTATTCAGATACCTATCAATCTCTGCCTTAAATACACCCAATGACTTGGCCTCCACTGCTGCCCGTGGCAACAAATTCCATAGATTCACCATCCTCTGGCTAAAAAAAATTTCTTCGCATCTCTGTTCTGAATGGGCGCCCTTCAATCCTGAAGTCATGCCCTCTCGTACTAGACTCCCCCATCATGGGAAACAACTTTGCCACATCCACTCTGTCCATGCCTTTCAACATTCGAAATGTTTCTATAAGGTCTCCCCTCATTTTTCTAAACTCCAAGGAATACAGTCCAAGAGTGGGCAAACGTTCCTCATATGTTAACCCTCTCATTCCCAGAATCATTCTAGTGAATCTTCTCTGTACCCTCTCCAACATTATCACATCCTTTCTTAAATAAGGAGACCAAAACTGTCCACAGTACTCCAAGTGAGGTCTCACCAGTGCCTTATAGAGCCTCAACATCACATCCCTGCTCCTATACTCTATTCCTCTAGAAATGAATGCCAACATTGCATTCGCCTTCTTCACCACCGACTCAACCTGGAGGTTAACCTTAAGGATATCCTCTACGAGGACTCCTGTACAAGTCCCGTTGCATCTCAGAACTTTGAATTCTCTCCCCATTTAAATAATAGTCTGCCCACTTATTTCTTCTGCCAAAGTGCATAACCATACACTTTCCAACATTGTATTTCATTTGCCACTTCTCTGCCCATTCTTCCAATCTATCCAAGTCTCTCTGCAGACTCTGTTTCCTCAGAACTACCGGCCCCTCCATCTATCTTTGTATCATCAGCAAACTTAGCCACAAAGCCATCTATTCCATACTCCAAATCGTCGATGTACAATGTAAAAAGCAGCCCCAACACGGACCCCTGTGTAACACCACTGGTAACCAGCAGCCAACCAGAATAGGATCGCTTTATTCCCACTCTCTGTTTCATGCCAATCTGCCAAAGGTCTATCCACATATGTAACTTTCCCATAATTCCATGGGCTCTTATCTTGTTGAGTAGTCTCATGTGTGGCACCTTGTCAAAGGCCTTATGAAAATCCAAATATACAACATCCACTACAACTCCCTTGTCTAGCCCACTTGTAATTTCCTCAAAAAATTGCAATAGGTTTGTCAGGCGGGATTTTCCTTTAATGAATCCATGCTGAGTTCTGCCAATCTTGTCATATGCCTCCAGGTACTCTGTAACCTCATCCTTGACAATCGACTCCAACAACTTCCCAACCACCGATGTCAAGCTAAAAGGTCTATAGTTTCCATTTTGCTTCCTTGCCCCCTTCTTAAATAGCAGAGTGAAATTTACAATCTTCCAGTCCTCCGGAACCATGCCAGAATCTATCGACTTTTGAAAGATCATCGCTAGTGCCTCCGCAATCTCCACAGCTACTTCCTTCAGAACACAAGGGTGCATTCCGTCTGGTCCAGGAGATTTATCTACCTTTAGACTATTCAGCTTCCTGAGTACTTTCTCTGTCGTAATTGTGACTGCGCACACTTCTCTTCCCTGCCACCTTTGAGTGTCCGGTATACTGCTGATGTCTTCCTCAGTGAAGACTGATGCAAAATACTCATTCAGTTCCTCCGCCATCTTCTTATCTCCCATTACAATTTCTCCAGCATCATTTTCCATCAGTCCTACATCAACTCTCACCTGTCTTTTACTCTTTATATACTTGTAAAATCTCTTTGATATTATTTGATAGCTTCCTTTCATAGTTAATCTTTTCCCTCTTAATGACCTTCTGAGTTTCCTTTTGTAAGCTTTTAAAAACTTCCCAATCCTCTGTCTTCCCACTAATTTTTGCTTCCTTGTATGCCCTGTCCTTTGCTTTAACTTTGGCTTTGACTTCTCATCAGCCACGGTTGAATCCTTTTTCCACTCAAAAATTTCTTCTTTTTTGGAATATACCTGTCTTGCACCTTCCTCACTTCTCACATAAACTCCAGCCACTGCTGCTCTGCCGTCCTTCCCGCCAGTGTCCCTTTCCAGTCAACTTTGGCCAGTTCCTCTCTCATGCCACTGTAATTTCCTTTACTCCACTGAAATACCGACACATCAGATTTCGGCTTCTCTTTTTCAGATTTCACAGTGAACTCAGTCATGTTATGATCACTGCCTCCTAAGGGTTCCTTCACCTCAATCTCTCTAATCACCTCCGGTTCATTACACAATACCCAATCCATGGAGCCCAAAACTGTTGACAATACTCCAAGTGCAGCCTGACTAGTGTCTGATAAAGCCTCAGCATTATCTCCTACTTTTATATTCTATTCCCCTTGAAACAAATGCCAACATTGCATTTGCTTTCTTTACCACAGACTTAACCTGTAAATTAACCTTCTGGGAGCTTTGCACAAGGACTCCTAGTCCCTCTACTCCTCTGATGTTTGAACCTTCTCCCCATTTACATAATAGTCTGCACTGTTGTTCCTTTTACCAAAATGCATTATCGTGTATTTCCCAACACTGCCTTCCATCTGCCACTTTTTTGCCCATTCTTCCAATTTGTCTAGGTCCTGTTGCAACCATATTGTTTCTGCAGCACTACCTAACCTATCTTCGTATAATCCACAAACTTTGCCACAAAGCCATCACTTCCATTCTCTATATCATTGACAAACAATGTGAAAAGTAGCAGTCCCAATACTGACCCCTGAGGAACACCACTAGTCACTGGCAGCCAACCAGAAAAGGTCCCCTTTATTCCCATGTGCTGCCTCCTGCCTGTCAGCCATTCCTCTATCCATGCCAGTATACTTCCTGTAACATCATCGAATTTTATCATGTTAAGCAACCTCATGTGAAGCACCTTATCAAATGCCTTCTGGAAATCCAGGTAAATCACATCCACTACCTCTCCTCTGTCCACTCGCCTTTTATTTCCTCAAATAATTCTAACAGATTTATCAGGCAAGATTTCTCTTTAGAGAAATCATGCTGACTTTGACTTATTTTCCATTTCTCTTCCATTTCACACACGTCTGCTCTTACCCCATCCTCCCGCCATGCTACCAGGGATAGAGTTCCTCTTGTCCTCACCTACCAACACACCAGCCTCCGCGTCCAGCACATAATTCTCTAAAACTTGCGCCACCTCCAACTGGATCCCACCACCAAGCACATCTTTCCCTTGCAAGCGGAACAAGTGCTTCATCTGCCCCTACACCTCCTCCTTCACTACCATTCAGAGCCCCAAACAGTCCTTCCAGGTGAGGCGACTCTTCACCTGTGAGTCTGTTGGGGTCATATACTGTGTTCGGTGCTCCCGGTGTAGCTTCTTGTATATTGGTGAGACCCGATGTAGATTGGGAGACTGCTTTGCTGAGCATCTATGCTCTATCCTCCAGAACAAGTGGGATCTCCCAGTGGCCACCCATTTTAATTTCACTCCCCTTTCCCATTCCAAAATGTCCATCCATGGCTTCCACTGTCAGGATAAGGCCACACTTAGACTGGAGGAAGAACACCTTATATTCCGTTTTGGTAGCCTCCAACCTGATGGCATGAACATCAATTTCTCAAACTTCCAGTAATGCCCGAAATGTTGACTGTACTTTTTTCCATAGATGCTGCCTGGCCTGCTGAATACCTCCAGCATGTTGTGTGTGTTGCTTGACTTATTTTATCATTAGTCTTCAAGTGAAATCAGCCTTTTCCTCTTGGAGCGACGGAGGATGAGAGGTGACCTGATAGAGGTGTATAAGATGATGACAGGCATTGATCTTGTGGATAGTCAGAGGCTTTTTCCCAGGGCTGAAATGGCTAGCACTAGAGGGCAGCTTTAAGGTGCTTGGAAGCAGGTACAGAGGAGATGTCGGGGTAAGTTTTTTTACGCAGAGAGTGGTGAGTACGTAGAATGGGCTGCCGGTGACAGTGGTGGAGGCAGATACAATAGGGTCTTTTAAAAGACTCCTGGATAGGTACATGGAGCTTAGGAAAATAGACGGCTATGGGTAACCCTAGGTAATTTCTAAGGTAAGGACATGTTCGGCACAGCTTTGTGGGCCGAAGGGCCTGTATTGTGCTTTCTATGTTTCTATGTTACCCCGAAACATCATCCTGAATAACAGACTCCAACACTTTCCCATCCACTGAGGTTAGGCTAACTGGGCTATAATTTCCTCCCTTTTGTTTTCCTCCCTTCTTAACGAGTGGAGAGACATTTGTAATTTTCCGATACTCCAGGACCACGCCAGAATCAAGCGATTCATGAAAGATCATGACCAATGCATCCATTATCTCCTCAGCAACTACTTTCAGGACTCTGAGATGTAGTCTATCTGGCCCAGGTGACTTATCCACCTTAAGACCTTTCAGTTTGCCTAGCACTTTTTCCTTTGTAATAGCAATAGCACTCACTCCTGCTCCCCGACACTCATGGACCTCTGGCATACAACTAGCCTTCCACACTAAGGACTGAAGGAAAGTATTTATAAACTTCATCTGCCATTTCTTTGTCCCTCATTACTACCTCACCAGCATCATTTTCCAGTGGTGCAATTTCAACTCTCAACTCCCTTTAATTCTTTATATAACTGAAAAAAATGCAGTATATTGCTTTAGATTATTGGCTAGTTTGCTCTCAGATTTCATCTTTTCCCTTCCTATGGCTTTTTTAGTTGCCTTTTGTTGGATTTTAAAAGCATCCCAATCATCCAACTTCCCACTCTCTTTTGCTACCTTATATGCCCTTCTCTTGGCTTTTTTGCAGTCCTCAGCTTCCCCTGTCAGCCACAATTGTCTAACCCTCCATTTGAGAACTTCTTCTGTGGGACACATCCATCATGCACTTTGTGAACTCTTCCAAGAAACTTCTGCCACCTCTGTTCTACCATCATCCCCAGCAGTATCCCCCTCCAGTCCATCTGGGCAAGCTCCTCTCTCATGCCTCTGTAATTCTCTTTATTCCATTGCGATACTGATACATGTGACTTATGCTTCTCCCTCTCAAATTGCAGTGTGAATTCAATCATATTATGATCACTGTCTCTTAAGGGTTCCTTTACATTAAGCTGACTAATAACATAGGATTGTACAGCACATTACAGGCCCTTCAGCCCACATTGTTGTGCCGACCCTCAAACCCTGCCTCCCATATAACCCCCCACCTTATATTCCTCCATATACCTGTTTAGTAGTCTCTTAAATTTCACTAGTGTATCTGCCTCCACCACTGACTCAGGCAGTGCATTCCACGCACCAACCACTCTCTGAGTAAAAAACCTTCCTATAATATCCCCCTTGAACTTCCCACCCCTTACCTTAAAGCCATGTCCCCTTGTATTGAGCAGTGGTGCCCTGGGGAAGAGGCACTGGCTGTCCACTCTATGTATTCCTCTTAATATCTTGTATACCTCTATCATGTCTCCTCTCATCCTCCTTCTCTCCAAAGAATAAAGCCCTAGTTCCCTTAATCTCTGATCATAATCCATACTCTCTAAACCAGGCAGCACCCTGGTAATTCTCCTCTGTACCCTTTCCAATGCTTCCACATCCTTCCTATAGTGAGGTGACCAGAACTGGACACAATACTCCAAGTGTGGCCTAACCAGAGTTTTATAGACCTGCATCATTACCTCGCGACTCTTAAACTCTGTCCTTCAATTTATGAAAGCTAAAACCTCATAAGCTTTCTTAACTACCCTATCTACCTGTGAGGCAACTTTCAGGGATCTGTGGACATGTACCCCAAGATCCCTCTGCTCCTCCACACTACCAAGTATCCTGCCATTTACTTTGTACTCTGCCTTGGAGTTTGTCCTTCCAAAGTGTACCACCTCATACTTCTCCAGGTTGAACTCCATCTGCCACTTCTCAGCCCACTCCTGCATCCTATCAAGGTCTCTCTGCAATCTTTGACAATCCTCTACACTATCTACAACACCACCAACCTTTGTGTCGTCTGCAAACTTGCCAACCCACCCTTCTACCCCAACATCCAGGTCGTTAATAAAAATCACGAAAAGTAGAGTTCCCAGAACAGATCCTTGTGGGACACCACTAGTCACAATACTCCAATCTGAATGTACTCCCTCCACCACCACCCTCTGCCTTCTGCAGGCAAACCAATTCTGAATCCACCTGGCCAAACTTCCCTGGATCCCATGCCTTCTGACTTTCTGAATAAGCCTACTGTGTGGAACCTTGTCAAGTGCCTTACTAAAATCCATATAGATCACATCCACTGCACTGCCCTCATCTATATGCCTGGTCACCTCCTCAAAGAACTCTATCAGGCTTGTTAGACACGATTTGCCCTTCACAAAGCCATGCTGACTGTCCTTGATCAGACCATTATTCTCTAAATGCCTATAGATCCCATCTCTAAGAATCTTTTCCAACAGCTTTCCCACCACAAACGTAAGGCCCACTGGTCTATAATTACCCAGACTATCCTTACTAGCTTTTTTAAACAAGGGGACAACATTTGCCTCCCTCCAATCCTCCAGTACCATTCCCATGGACAATGAGGACATAAAGATCCTAGCCAGAGGCTCAGCAATCTCTTCCCTCACCTCGTGGAGCAGCCTGGGGAATATTCCATCAGGCCCCGGGGATTTATCCGTCCTAACGTATTTTAATAACTCCAACACCTCCTGTGCCTTAATATCAACATGCTCCAGAACATCAGCCTCACTCATATTGTCCTCACCGTCATCAAGTTCCCTCTCATTGGTGAATACCGAAGAGAAGTATTCATTGAGGACCTCACTCACTTCCACAGCCTCCAGGCACATCTACCCACCTTTATCTCTAATCGGTCCTACCTTCACTCCTGTCATCGTTTTGTTCTTCACATAATTGAAGAATGCCTTGGGGTTTTCCTTTACCCTATTCGCCAAGGCCTTCTCATGCCCCCTTCTTGCTCTTCTCAGCCCCTTCTTAAGCTCCTTTCTTGCTTCCCTATATTCCTCAATAGACTCATCTGATCCTTGCTTCCTAAACCTCATGTATGCTGCCTTCTTCCACCTGACTAGCTTTTCCACCTCACTTGTCACCCATGGTTCCTTCACCCTACCATTCTTTATCTTCCTCACCGGGACAAATTTATCCCTAACATCCTGCGAGAGATCCCTAAACATCGACCACATGTCCATAGTACATTTCCCTGCAAAAACATCATCCCAATTCACACCCGCAAGTTCCAGCCTTATAGCTTCATAATCTGCCCTTCCTCAATTAAAGATTTTCCTGTCCTCTCTGATTCTATCCTTTTCCATGATAATGCTGAAGGCCAGGGAGTGGTGGTCACTGTCCCCCAGATGCTCACCCACTGAGAGATCTGTGACCTGACCCAGTTCGTTACCTAATACTAGATCTAGTATGGCATTCCCCCTAGTCGGCCTGTCAACATACTGTGACAGGAGTTCATCCTGGACACACTTAACAAACTCTGCCCTGTCCAAACCCTTGGAACAAATCAAGTGCCAATCAATATTAGGGAAGTTAAATTCACCCATGATAACAACCCTGTTATTTTTGCACTTTTCCAAAATCTGCCTCCCAATCTGCTCCTCGGTATCTCTGCTGCTACCAGGGGGCCGATAGAATGCTCCCTTCCTGTTCCTGACTTCCACCCATACTGACTCAAAAGAGGATCCTGCTACATTATCTACCCTTTCTGTAGCTGTAACAGTATCCCTGACCAGTAATGCCACCCCTCCTCCCCTTTTCCCCCCTCTCTATCCCTTTTAATGCACTGAAATCCAGGAATATTGAGAATCCATTCCTTCCCTGGTGCCAGCCAAGTCTCTGTAATGGCCACTACATCATAATTCCATGTATGTATCCAAGCTCTCAGTTCATCTCCTTTGTTCCTGATGCTTCTTGCATTGAAGTACACACACTTTAGCCCTTCTACCTCACTGTCTTTCCACCGTTTATTCTGCTTCTCTTTCCTCAAAGTTTCTCTATATGTTAGATCTGGCTTTACTCCATGCACTTCTTTCACTGCTCTATCGCTCCGGGTCCCATCCCCCTTGCAAATTAGTTTAAACCCTCCCGAACCATGCTAGCAAACCTACCTGCAAGGATATTGCTCCCCCTCGAGTTCAGGTGCAACCCATCCAATCTGTACAGGTCCCACCTTCCCCAGAAGAGATCCCAATGATCCAAAAATCTAAAACCCTGCTCCCTGCACCAACTCCTCAGCCACGCATTCAACTGCCATGTCCTCCAATTCTTACCATCATTGTCACGTAGCACTGGCAGCAATCCTGAGAACGCCACCCTTGAGGTCCTGTTCTTCAGCCTTCTGCCTAGTTCCCGAAACTCACACTTCAGGACCTCATCCCTCTTCCTGCCTATGTCATTGCTGCTAACATGTATCACGACCTCTGGTTGCTTTCCCTCTCGACCCAGGATGTTGTGCACTCAGTTAGAGACATCCTGGACCCTGGCACCCAGGAGGCAACAATCCATGTGGGTGTCCTTCTCACGTCCACAAAATCTCCTGTCTGCTCCCCTGACTATAGAGTCTCCAACGATGACAGCTCTCCTTTTCTCCATCCCACGCTTCTGCACCATCGGGTCAGACTCAGTGCCGGAGGCCCTGCCACCGTGGCTCACACCTGGTCGGTCGTCCCCGTCAACAGTATCCAGGACCGTAAGCTTATTATTCAGGGGAATGGCTACAAGGGTGCTCTGCACTACCTGTCTGCTCACCTTCGCTTTCCCCCCTCTGACTGTCACCCAACGACCTGCTTCTGGCAGCCTAGGTGTGACTACCTCCCTGTAGCTCTCACCTATGACTGCCTCATTCTCCCTTACGAGTCGAAGGTCATCCAGCTGCTGCTCCAGATTCCTTACATGGTCTTCCAGATCGCCCAGCCGCATGCACTTCTGGGTTATTACATAACAACTAATCTAAGGTAGCATTTCCCCGGTAGGCTCAAGCAGAAGCCACTCTAAAAAGACATCTCACAGGCATTCAACAAATTCCCTCTTGCAGTCCGACACCAACCTAATTTTTCCCAATCCCTTTACATATTGAAGTCCCCCATTACAATTGTGACATTACCCTTTCCAGCTCCTTTTGCAATCTCAATCCCACATCTTGGCTTCTATTTGGAGGCCTATATATGACTCACATAATGGGTTTTTTTTTACCCTTGCAGTTTCTTAACTCACCCACAAAGGTTCGACGTTCTCTGACCCTATATCACCTCTTACTAAAAATGTAATTCCATCTCTTACCAACAGACCCATGCCTCCGTCTGTGCCTTCTTGCCTGTCCTTTCAATACAAAGTATATCCTTTGATGTTAAACTCCCAACTACAACCTTCTTTCAGGCACATGGTTCACAAGGTAAGGGTACAAACTCCTTACAGGTATCGCCAGAATTGAACTCCAAACTCCAGAATGCCTTGAGCTGTCATAGTGTTGTGCTAACAGCTTCATGCATAACTGAGTCTTCCTTCAGCGAGGCTGATGATAATACTATCAGCTAGAGTAACCAGAAAAATCACATTTAGCCTATTCTAGTCTGTGGACTCACGCCTTTCAAATAGTTTGCTTTTGATGATTGACACTAATTGAGAGTGCATATGAATTGTCCTCATTCTTTCAAAAAACCATTAATTTAATTAATGAGAAAACCTAACCCCACCCCCCCACACTCCCCACCTGCATTTGTTCATTCACATTCCTTGAAAGTTGCTACGCTTCATTAACGCAAAAGTAATTCCAGGTGATATAGGTAAAACCCAAGAACAGAAACATTCAGCCGATCCAACAACACCTAAAGACAAATCAGCTAAACTTTCTGCAGGAGTCAGGCCTTCAGAATTCTATTATTGGCTTAGTCCTGAAGGAGGGTCTCGGCCCGAACCGTCGACAATCTACTCATTTCTATAAATGCTGCCTGACCTGCTGGGTTCCTCTGGCATTTTGTGTGTATTGCTTTAATAATCTATAGATTTAAAATATACCAATCAATTTCCACTGTGCTCCATATAGCTATCAGGGTTATATGTTTCTCTTCAGGTGAAAAGGGAATAGATACCTTGGGATAATCACATGATATCATAACAATATCCTTGCTTCTCAGGTTTAAGTGTACATGTTCGTTGTTTATTTATATGCACTTTCCTCATTGGATATGGATGTTCAAAGTTTTATGTTTAGCCTATCCACTTGGGAAGCAAACAAGTCCGCCCAGATATTGGATTCATTTGTAGACACTTTTTGCATGAAGTTACACACAAAGTTGACTTACCCCGGGACTGGTCATGTTGGTGATCATTTCCAGGTGAAATCAAGCCTGTTGAGAAATTGGCCTGAATACGTCTAGTTCCAATGGCTGGCATTTTTCCCAGTGTCTGTTGCACACTTGGCAGCGTTATAAAGTACTGGCAGCATAGAATGGACCTGTGACTGCAACCGCATGACCTTTGTCTTGAAGTGCATCATACTATTTTCCTGCATTTCCTGCAATTTAAAAGGTAATTTATTCAGACATCAGGAGATCACCCTGGGCAGATCCAAATCTTTCCATAGCTTCCTATAAATGGAGGAGATGAAGAACATTGATCTCTCTCTCTCTCTCTCTCTATCTATCCTGCAGTTTCTCTCTCACATTTGTCACAGGCATAATATGCATTACTGCTCTCAGGTTGACAATGGCATGTGACAATAAGAAATGACATTTTCATTGGTGTGGAGAAATATCTGTCCAGCTAAACTAGATTGGCAAGGCCCTGTCTGGAACAGCATGGGTCTTTTATAAAAAGCACAATAATTCATGCAAAACACTATAGTGCTGATTCTAATATCTATTTTAAAATTTCACAGATAATGAGGGTGGTGACTGAACTTCAGTCCTCTGCATAACACATGTACAATGTACTCGAAAAAGCTGAAATCTAATTATTAGTCTGCAGAATTGACTGGAGTGCAAGAACATTGTCAGGAGAGCAGGGAGACATAAAACCAAGGTACTCCAGTGCTACCAAATGGCAGCAGGAGAAAACCAGGCTTTCATAAGACATGAGAGCAAAATTAGGCCATTTGGTCCATCAAGTCTGCTCTGCCATTTGATCATGGCAGATTTATTTTCCCTCTCAACCCTATTGTAATGTAGACAAAACTGACAAAAATGAAAGATTATTGGGGTTCATGATGTCTTGACAGGCAATCGGGTGACACTGTGATTTAGTCACTCTGTATATTGAACGCTGTACCAAAAGGCAAGTTTAAAAAAAAGAAACTGAATATCTTACCAAATGACAGCATTTCTTAACTGTTAATAGTTGCAACTATTACTTAGGTCTCTTTTTAATAGAATGTGAACGACTGACTAAAAGTGCTTGAAAGCCAATTTTGCCTGAAATCAGAAGAGCGTTTTAAATTAGTTAAGAGAAAGGCATGTAGTTACTAAACTACTGAAAACAGATGGCATGCTCAATATAGAATGTGCTTCTGTTATTGACTCTGAAAGTAATGGCAAACAGTTAGTGCCTTTTGGCCAATATAGGTGACTGCCAATGCTAAACACACAAGGCGCAAGGCTTGTACTGTTATTTATTTTGTCATGTGCTGTCAACAGTGCGAAGCCCAGAGTTGCACTGACAATGATGTAAGTGTAAAAGTGCATTTCCAACTAAATCTTGGAAAGACCAAAGTTATTGCTTTCAGTTCCAGTCATAAACACCATCTCCTTGTCATTGATTCTGTCCTTCTCCCTAACGTACTGAATGAGTCTGTTTACAACTTCATCTGTGTCCAATCCTGAGATGACCTTCAGACCACGTCCACATCAGCAAGAGCTGCCTGCATCTACTTCAGCCTCTCCTCAGCTGCTAGCGGGCCTGAAGGCAGATGAATAATAAAAAAAAAGGTATTTAAAAACTGCTTGTGGTAAACCATGTATATATGTTGTAACTCGGTTACCTGTCTGGACACACACCTCTGCTGACTGCCCCTGTGGCTCCTCCCACAGAGTCCTGTATAAAGGTGTTCACCTTGCCCTTCCCCCTCATTCCGGGGGCAGACACTCACTGTGGAGGTCGTATTGTACAGCGAATAAAAGCCTTTCAGTATTTTACCAAACCTCAGTCTTTTGGAGTAATTGAAGGTGCTTCACTGCTATAAAGGAGGAAAGAGGAAAAGGGTGTTGGTTTAGAGAATTCTATGGAAAACCTATGCTAGTGTGTATTCCTGGTTCCCTTGACCTTCCTTCTGTAAACCTGAGCTTACATAAAACTTTGCTGCCTGAATATATCTCAGACTAAATGCCATTTGCTCTGTGTTTGCTGACCTGCATGGGCTGACATTAAGTAGCTTTGATTATTATATTTGGCTTTAGAGCTCTCCTTGTCTTTGCTCCTCCCCGTCTCTCACCTCCTCCCGTCACCAATTCCTTCCTCTTTCCCCATCTCATTTAATCTCCGCAATGTTGAAAGTCCTGCCTACTGTTCTACATCACAGAGGAGCCAATGCCAGCTCTCAGAGCACGCCCCGCTTCTTCTCCCTCACACAGCCATCAGCTTCTTCTTGATTCTCCTGCCCCCACACCCGCACCAGAGCCAAGGGCACAGAGGGAGAACCTAAATGGTCATTTAATAATATGAGAATACCACACAGACAGCATTTGTGGTTGTGATCAAACATTCATCTCTAGAGATGCGCAGCAACAGCATGAACTGCTGACCACCAGGAGTGAAATTTGCTCTCTAAACTGATACTCTTTCTCTTTTTTCTCCTTTAAAGCACTCCTTAAACACAATATTATTCATCTGGCTTCAGATCTACTGTGATAAAACAGAAAATGATAGAAATATCCTGCTAGCTTCAACAGGAGCTGGTGGTGAAGTTAATGCTTCAGGCTACACACATGACAGAGTTTTATACCTGCAAGCCTAAATACTCCCTGCCTCACTGCATACTGATTAGTTAATACATTCTTCCCGGTCACAATTTCCAGATCACAGATTCTAGACAGTACAACTATAGGTATAAAAGAAGACCTTGATATTCTCTTGATAATGGATAAAAGTATGTGGATCATAACTCCAAATGCAATATGTATACACGTGATTTACCAGCTTGAGTAGATTCCACCAACTGATGGAGCAAAATCCATCAAGTGGTTGGTGGTTCTTACTGTTCTGTATATATCAGTAAATGCACACTGTTGGATCTGCAGTTTATCCCAGGATTTGGGAATAACGCAAGTTCTGGGAAGATGAGGAGCAGGGATAACTTGAGAGTCACTGAGTCACGCAGAGACATAGTACGGAAAATAGATCCTTCTGCCTATTTAGTCCATACCGACCTCCAACAAACAACCCACTTAAACACCAATCCTACTCTAAGCAAACCTTTTAACTTTAAATCAAGGTTCAAGATCCAAGTTTATTTATCACCTGTACGTGGAAACATACAGTGAAATGCATTCTTTGCATTAACAACCAACACACCTGAGGGTGTGCTGGAGAGGGGCAGCCAGGTAGCGTTGCCACACATTTGGTGCCAACAAGCCCATGGGAAATATCCCTCTCCTATAGAAAGTCTGCCACCTGCTGACCTCTCTGCACTGTCCTCCCTCACATGTACTCTTCCCTCTATAACTGCACGTGCTTCAGTTCAACTCCGTAAGTGTGCTATTGGATCCCTTTAAACCCCATCTCCTCTCCAATTGGGGAGCTATCTGCCAGAGCTCAAAATGCACTGGGACTATCACCCACTGTCCAATTAACCCCACTCCCCAAACTCAGTCATACTGTCTGCTGACATCATCAGGCACCAGTCCCATGAAAGACACACACAAAATGCTGGAAGAGCTCAGCAGGCCAGGCAACATCCATGGAAAAGAGTAAACAACTGACGTTTCATCCTGAGATACTTCATCAGGACACATCGGGTACTGGTGTAGGGTCTCAGACTGAAATGTCGACTGTTTACCCTTTTCCACAGATGCTGCCTGGCTTGCTGAGTTCCTCCAGCATTTTATGTGCGTTGCTTGGATTTCCAGCCTCTGCAGATTTTCTCTTGTTTGCAACCAGTCCCATTGCCTGAGCTTTGTCAGAATTACCTGGAATGCACTATATAGTTTGTCTTGGCTTTATCAAATCACAACACTAAACCACTACCAAGACAATGAATTACATGCTTGTGTTGTTGGATAATTCCTGGATTCCTATGATGGTGTCATCCAAAGTACCAAAACTTAAGAATATTTATGTCAAAGAGCATTGCATGAATAATGACACTTAAAGCAATTGTACCAGTTGTTTTAGCAAAATAAATTACAAACATAAGGAAAAGCCCCAACACCACTGCCCCCACCCAACATCATCTCGTAAGAATCTGTGGACAGATGAGGATGCACAGAAAGAAATAGATCCACCAGCAACACCAACATTAAAAATAGGAATGAAACTAGCAGATTGTACAAGGATGGTTAAGGACTATGCTGAATGTGTGTCTTATATCCAAGTTACACAATGTTCAGGGTAATGAGGGATAGCCTTTGTAAGGAACAAGTTATAACCTGTTCCAAATTACTCCCTTAACTATAATCTACGAGCAGTTAGCGCAATACTTCACAACGCCAGTGATCAGGGTTCAATCCCCACAGCTATTTTTAAGGAGTTTGTACATTCTCCTTGTGACTGTGTGGGTTTCCGCTGGCTGTTCCGGTTTCCTCCCACATTCCAAATACATACAGGTTAGAATTAGTGCTGGTAAGTTGTGGGCACGCTGCGTTGGTGCCGGAAGCAGGGCGACCATTTGCGGGCTGCCCCCAGCTCATCCTCAGTCTGTGTTTGTCATTGACACACAACTGCCCATTTCACTGTATATTTCTGTTTTGATGTACATGTGACAAATAAAGCTAATCCCTCTTTAATCATTCTTTGTTTATTGTCATACAGAATTACCATTATCAAAAGAGGAATACATGCGTTCTCAGAACATTGTTCAATGTCGTCAGGTGCCTGTTTTACAAAGAACAAAATATTTTTGATGCCTAATCACTGTTGTACTGGAAGTAAATAACTAAAGCTTAGTGAAGAATTTCTACCATTGCAACCATTTGGTTGTTAGCACTGAAACAACACAGGAGCCCCTGACACACAGACAATTAAACCACTCACCTGAACTCCCTTTCCCCTTTTTTTTAAAAAAAGGAACATTAGCCCATTTAAAATAACAGGCAGCAGCTGGCATTTACGGACTGCCAAGCTATAGACACAACCCCCGACAGTCAATCGCAAAATGCACATCAATTCCTTGTGGGAGATCTGCAAACCTTAAGCTATAGACCAGATTCAATTCAACTTAATTTAGTTTCACAAATTTCCAGAGCCCTCAGTAAGCCAATGTAGCAAAATGTAGGAGAGCAATAAAAAAAACTATTAAAGAACATTTTTTGGCAATTCCTTACTTATTTGTTGAGGTTAAAAAACAGGACGACAAATGCAAATTTCAAGTGTTAACAATCCTTCACTGCCCTATCAGACAAGCATAGGATATAATTTCCATTCTTCTGCAGTGGCATGAGCTTCAGCTTTTTACTGGCTAACATTAAATTAAGCTAATTTAGACTAGTACACATCTAAACCACACACCCACTGCGATGATATTTGACACCTGTTAATTATGAACTATTTACAGCAGAGCAGATGATCATCATTAGGTTTTCTCTGACTCACCCATACATTCATCTGCAGGAGGTTCCGACTGGTTTGCTCAGAAAACGTCATTGTCCCCTTATGTTCATGAAGCGTGAGCTCACCCACATTTCGACATAATAAAGGTTCATTGTCTACTTGCAATCACTCTCAATATTTATTACTTCTGGGAACGTAGTTAATTTGATATAGGTTTCTTATTTACACAGTGAAACTAGCTTGATGTTAGAAGTTCAAATGTAATTTGAGTTGGTTTAACTATTGCACTGCTAAATGTGTTCTACGTCAATGAATAGGAATCCTTAGATATTTGATATCAAATAATGGTATCCAATTTTATTTTCAAACCCTCAGGTTCATAACCATACTCATAGGAAAAGAAAGCCATTGACACTTGCTGGAAAAAAAAACGATGGTCATAGGAAAATCTGTGGTCAAAGCATGAGTAGTACTTCCAAGTTAAAAAGAATCGTAGACAAAGAGAAGCTATTCTGTGGGGTAAGATTAGATAACAAATCAACCCCTAGCCCAAATTATATAAAGAAAGAAGAAAGGAAGATTTATAACTTTATTTACTGTGCATTCTGTTAGGGTGAACGATAACAGATAATATAGACTATATAATGTAGTTCTAAAGGGTGCGGAAGAACCTGGATGCATATGTGCAAAAATACTTGAAAGTGGCAGGATATTTTGAAGAGGAATAATATGGGATTATAGACTTGAATTGGAGCAAAGAGAGCAGAAAAAGAGAGATTATTTTGGATCTCTTGCGCTCCCTCATGGCACTTATCCTTGAAAGTGGAACAGGTGCTGCACCTGCCCCTACATCTCCTCCCTCAATACCATTCAGGGTCCCAAACAGTCCTTGAAGGTGAGGTGACACTTCCCCTGTGAGTCTGCTAGGGTCATATACTGTGACTGGTGCTCCCAGTGTAGCCTCCTGTACATCGGTGAGTCTGACATAGATTGGGAGACTACTTCGCCGAGCACCTATGGTTCATCCACCAGAAGAAGCAGGGTCTCCCATTTCAATTCCACTTCCCATTCCAGTGTATCAATCCATGGTCTCCTCTACTGTCGTGATGAGGCCACACTCAGGTTGGAGGAACAACATCTTATATTCTGTCTTGGTAGCCTCTAACCTGATCGCATGAACATTGATTTCTCGAATATCCAGTAATGCTTGCCCCCCCTTCATCATTTCCTTTTACCTCTCTCATTTTATCCCCTTACCTGCCCATTGCCTCCTTTTGGTACTCTTTTCTTTCTTCCACGGCCTTCGGTTCTCTCCTATCAGGCTCCCCCTTCTCCTGCCCTGCATCTCTTTCACCAATCAACTTCCCAGCTCTTTACTTCATGCCTCCCCCTCAGTTTCACCTATCACCCTGTGCTTCTCTCTCCCCTCCCCCCACCTTTTAAATCTACTCCTCATCTTTTTTCTCCAGTCCTGCCGCAGGGTCTCAGCCCAAAACATCAACTGTACTTTTTTTCCCATGGATGCTGCCTGGCCTGCTGAGTTCCTCCAGCACTGCGCGTGTGTTGACAGGTTAGGTCATAATTGGGAACACAAAATAATCTGCAGATGCTGTAAAAGATCAAAGCAACACTTTCAGTACGCTGGATGAACTCAGCAGGTCGGGCAGCATCAGTCAGAAACGATGAGTCGACGTTTCGGGCCAGAACCTTTCGTCAGGACTGAAGAATGAAAGATGGGGATTCTTCAAATCCTTCCCCATCTTTCATTCTTCAGTCCTGACGAAGGGTTCCGGCCCGAAACGTCAACATCGTTTCTGACTGATGCTGCCCGACCTGCTGAGTTCATCCAGCATACTGGAAGTGTTGATTAGGTCATAATTAGGTCTACCCCAGGATACAAACACTTGACTTGTGGACATAGGAACGAATCTGGGAGACCAATGGGAATGGGTATTTTTTGGATGTCTGCAGTCCGACCCCCTCCTCCTCACCGAGGTGTAACAATTGAGATGAGCAGAGCTAGTAGCACTGAGCACACTCACTCTCAGAGTCAGTGAGACTGACCGGTGTCCTTTCCTCCTGCGCCTGCTCATTCTCCCATCATGGTCGATTCTGTGATCCTCTCTCATGCACTGCTTTTGCTCGTTTTGTGTAGCCAAGTTTCCATCGAACTCAATATATAAGTTTGCTGATGACATAACAATTGTAGGCCGTATCTCGGGTAATGATGAGTTTGAGTACAGAGAGGAAATTAAGAACCTGGTGGCATGGTGCGAAGACAATAACCTATCCTTCAACGTCAGCAAGACAAAGGAATTGGTTGTTGATATCAGAAGGAGTAGCGGATCGCACTACCCCATTTACATCGGTGGTGCACAAGTGGAACAGGTCAAAAGCTTTAAGTTCCTCGGGGTCAATATCACAAATGACCTGACTTGGTCCAACCAAGCAGAGTCCATTGCCAAGAAGGCCCACCAGCGCCTTTACTTCCTGAGAAAACTAAAGAAATTTGGCCTGTCCCCTAAAACCCTCACTAATTTTTATAGATGCACCGTAGAAAGCATTCTTCTAGGGTGCATCACAACCTGGTATGGAAGTTGTCCTGTCCAAGACTGGAAGAAGCTGCAGAAGATCGTGAACACGGCGCAACACATCACACAAACCAATCTTCCATCCTTGGACTCACTTTACACCGCATGCTGTCGGAGCAGTGCTGCCAGGATAATCAAGGACACGACCCACCCAGCCAACACACTTTTCGTCCCTCTTCCCTTCGGGAGAAGGCTCAGGAGCTTGAAGACTCGTACGGCCAGATTTGGGAACAGCTTCTTTCCAACTGTGATAAGACTGTTGAACGGATCCTGACCCGGATCTGGGCCATACCCTCCAAATATCCGGACCTGCCTCTCTGTTTTATGCACTACCTTACTTTCCATTTTTCTATTTTCTATTTATGATTTATAATTTAAATTTTTGATATTTACTATCGATTTGTAATCCAGGGAGCGGGAAGCGCAGAACCAAATATCGCTGTGATTATTTTATGTTCTAGTATCAATTGTTTGGCGACAATAAAGTATAAAGTATTTCCGACTTATGAACAGTTGTCAAGAATGGAATCCTGTCATAACCTGGGGAGGATGTGTATTGACTTCAGTAATGGTCTTTCACAATAGGAACGTGTCACAACGGTGCGGACAAGGCCCAAGTGAAGCAGGTCAACGGATCACAGACTTTAACGCGAACAGTGTTAAAGGGAAAGGAAACAATAAACACCAGGCCAAAACAGGGCTGTTAACTAAAACTCTCAAATGGAAAACGAAGCTCACACTGCGGCTGAAAAGAACAACTAAGAATTAAACGAATACCGCTAGCCTTCAGATTCAGTTGACTGAACAGTCCAATTTCTCAGGCAAGGCGGAACGCAGGCAGTGAAGTGTCGCTGCGTCCTGAGTTCAAGTCTCGACAAACACAATGATGGTACAAATTTAGACTGGAGTTACTACCTTTGAGGCAAATAAGCCTAAGAGATTCGATATAAGTGTACAAAATAAGCTGCTTCCATGAACAGATGGTTAAGACCATAAGAAATAGGAAGAGGAGCATCTCAAGTCTGTCCCAACATTCATTATGACCATGGCTGATCCAAATTCCCTTGTCCACTTTCCCACTCTCTCCTCATAATCCTCAATTCCCTTACTAATTAAAAATCTCTCTCAGCTTTGAATATATTCAATGTCTCAATCCCCACATCCTTCTGGGACTCATAACACCAAGAGAAGAAATTCATCCTCATCTTCAGAATTAAATGCCCCCTGTTTCTAGACTCTTTCATGGTGAAGAAATATACTTTCAACATTTACCGTGTCAAGTTCCAGAGTATGTTTTAATAAGATTCCCTCACATTCTTTTATGTGCCTAAGTGCCATCCCACCCTAAAAATACAAGTCTGTATACCATTCAATTTCTCAATTTTCTGCTACACCGGTTGATAGCTTTTGTGCTTCATGAAAGAGAACCCCCAAAGCACTTTTTGATGCAACTATCAGGAAACTTTTACTCCATTCAAATCATTATTTGCTTTATCAGTCCTTTTTTCAAAGTGAACAAATTCTCTATATCTACTCACTTAACGTGTTTCCTTCTCACTTGAGTCATTTGCAAATTTGACAACAGTACATTTGCTTACTTCCTCCAAAACATTAATATATATTGCAATTAGCTGTTGGCCCAGAACTGTTCTACTACTTAATGGGTTACTAATCTGAAAGTGATTCCCTGAAGCCTCCTGCCTTTCCGACTTGTCTTTATTGATGCTAGTTGATTACCTTTGAACCCATACGCTCTTATCTGATGCAACAAACTTTTGCGGGCACCTTGTTTAATGTCTTTTGAACATTTAAATGGATTGTGTTCATTGGTTCCACACTACCCATTATACTTCCTCAAAGAACTCTAATAAAAGTGGAACTCTAACAAAAGTGAAAATGAAACTGCCTGCCTTGGGCCTTCCATTCTTTATGAATCATGGCATTTCATTGGCAGTTTACCAATCTCACCAGAATCTAAGGAATTTTAGAAGACCAAAACAATCACATCCATTTTATTTTGGATCCTAGAATGCATACAACTTGGTTTAAAGGACTTATCAACCTTTAACCCCTTTAACTTACTTAATAGTTTCTCTCGGTGAAGGTGATGACACTTAAGTCTTCCCTGTATATTTTAGTATTATTGGGATGTTGGTAGCATCTTCTACCATGATGACTAATGCAAAAGATCTGTTTGCTTTCTCTGCCATTTTCTTGTTGCCCATCAAAATATTTCCTGGCACTTTCTTAAAGAGGCTTTGCCTTCCGTTTTCTCTCATGTATTTAAAGAAGCTCTAATTATCACATGTTAAAAGTGAAGGATAAAATGTAAGTGGGAAATGTCAGAAAGAACTTTTCCACCCAGTGAACAGCAGTGATCTGGGGTTCACTGTTTCTAAGGATGAAAGGAATGAAGTCAGATGTCTTTCAGAAAGCATCTTACCCATAATGATCACTGCTGATTTGTTGGTATGTATCACAAGAGCTGAGTCATGTTGCTTGACAGATTACAATTATTTCCACTTACTCATCCAGGAAATTGTAAAGACATGCCACAATTACATAGATTACAGAGAAGCTCACGAGTTATAATTTTGGATGTGAAATAGGTGACATCAAATCAACAGCCTGTTTAATAGTTCTATTAAATAAATCTCAGCAGTGACGCAAACTAAATGTGAATTCTTTGTTGTTGGTCTTATTCTTTTGCATAAAGCCAAAACTAAACCTTCACATTTCAACAAGCAAAATAGAAGGAAGGAAGGTACCTGATGCACAGTTCAAAATCACAGCTCTTAAGACTGCCATTTAAATTCAGTGATTTGGAACTAAGTTAAAAATTTAAAAATACTGAACATTAGAGATCATTGGGCCAATGTAGCCTCACAACAGCTGGGGGTGACTTTGCTGGGGTTATCAGGCAGAAGAATAGAATAAGATCCCTGCTTGAGAAGATGACAACATCTTGGAAGTGAGCCTTAGATTGCTGGGGTTAATAAGACAAAAATTGGGCTTTCCTTTTCAGAGCTTCATGAGGAAGAGTTCCTGATCAAAATTAGAGAATGGTTGGATCACATGACTATCACATGTACAAGAACAGATTATATAAAGGGAGGAGTCTGCAGTTGTCAAAGTGACCTTCAGGATAGAAGTTTACTCAACTAGAGTGAGGGAACTGCAATGTAATTTGAAACGATGCAATTAGGGGAGATGCAAGAGACGGCAGGTGTGGAATCTAACAATTAGCTAGAAGAACTCAACAGGTCAAGCAGCTTCTGTGGGAGGGAAAGAAGTGTCGACGTTTTGGGTTGAAACTCTTCATGAGGACTGAGAGTGGAGAGGCAGGATGGCTAGTATAAAGAAGAGAATTACTAGAAAATTAGTGGAAATATTTATTACACACAGACATTCCTTCATTCATGCATCCTACAAGCAGGGTTCCAGGTGCTGTTCCAAGATACCCATAGTGCATTTCATCCAACCTTTTCAATTCAGAGATTAAGGGAGCTAGGGCTTTACTCTTTGGAGAGAAGGAGGATGAGAGGAGACATGATAGAGGTGTACAAGATAATAAGAGGAATAGATAGAGTGGATAGTCAGCACCTCTTCCCCAGGGCACCACTGCTCAATACAAGAGGACATGGCTTTAAGGTAAGGGGTGGGATGTTCAAGGGGGATATTAGAGGAAGGTTTTTTACTCAGAGAGTGGTTGGTGCATGGAATGCACTGCCTGAGTCAGTGGTGGAGGCAGATACACTAGTGAAGTTTAAGAGACTACTAGACAGGTATATGGAGGAATCTAAGGTGGGGGCTTATATGGGAGGCAGGGTTTGAGGGTTGGCACAACATTGTGGGCCGAAGGGCCTGTAATGTACTATTCTATGTTCTATATTCTAATTTACATAATTTCACTTCACAAAATGCATTCTGGGAGTGCATTTCTTTCATAAATAGTAATATCTTTTTGGAAAGATAGAAGTGGTTAACAGATTGTCAATATAACCTTTTTTGCATTTATTATAAGAGAAAGACCAAAAGTAATTGATTTTGGAGACAAAAGTATTTTGAAGCTTTCATTTCTTACCTATTTGATGCCTGCAACAAAAACTAATTGCTGCTTGTAGGACTCTAAACATACAATATCTACAGAAATATCATGCAACAAAGAGTTAAGGAATAATCCTGAAAGAGCCTAGAACAATTTGTAGTCAACCTGTCATTCACTGAAAGCAAAATATTTTCATACCTGTAATATAACAATGTTAAAATGGTGAAAATATTTTATCACCCCTCAGAATAAAGCATGCACACCAATAGTTACCTGCATTGTTCTGTTGCCTGCAAGACCAACTAATTCTTAAACAGAGATAAGTGAGGCAAAACAGCCTTTGTGTCAAAAGGTTAATAAAAGATCAGGTGGTTTTCCTGCCCAGAACTTGATCACGGTTAATGCTAGCTTTAAGGTACCTGTTAGCACTTTAGCTTCTTGGGTGAACAGGTTGTAAGTTTGTTCATTGCTTCAAGATGTGTTCCTGTGTTGGAGATTGAAACTTTTGACTGAGTTGTTAAACCAGGGATCTACCTTGCCTTTGGGATAAAGGAAATTATTGCACATAACAAAGCAGGGGATTGTCATGTTATTTGGGGCAATGTTTGCCTCTAGCCCAAAATCATTGCATAGACACGTTGGTCATTCATTTAGTTCGTTACTGGATTGGAGACTTTGTTGTGCTCAACAGATCTGTCACATCTATTGGCATTAAAACAGTAACAACCAATAAAAGTGCTCAGCTGGCTAGGATGAGTTGTTGGTATCATAGAAGGTAATCCTTTCGCCAAGGTTAAATAAAACAGAAATATTTGATTATAATTTCTGAAGGACACCAGTCAAATCTGAGCTAAACTTCTCATGGTTAACGATGCACAGTAATGTAAGAAAACCTAAATTTAAATGTATGGAGCAGCATTACTTAATTTTTCTTAAAAATCATTAAGAGAAAGCATTCAAGATAGCTTTGCCACCTTCTGATCTTTGACAAAGTGAACATTTGGAGATTGTTAGGGTGTTTCTGCCCTCTGCAGCCTCCAAGAGGAGTCCAGGAGGCAGAGGCAGCTTGAGCCAACCTCGTGGGGAAAAGGCTGCAGGATGGAGCGTGAGCTGATGTTTGACCCCATTTCGCTGACTCTAGCTTCCATTGTTCGCTGATTAAAGCGATAAGGATGATTAAAACATCAAGGCGAGTGCGGAAGTTTGGAGATCGTTCGGGTGTTCCAGCGCTCTGCAGTCTCCCCGTGGATTTCAGGTGTCAGAGACAGTATGCACAAATGTCGTAGCAGGCCCCATTTCGCCAATTCAACCTTCCATTCTTCACCGATTAAAGCAACGAGGCAAATTGAAGCATCGAAGCGAGTGCAGAGAGAGAGTGCCAGCTACCTGCCTGTTGATCAGTTGCTCTGTACCAGAGAGGGAAGAGACTGCCACTGTGCCCGGATAGTGCTGTCCTGGTTTTTTCTGCATTTTGGATGTGGACTTGGACTATAGACTCTTTTTTTCAGTCTTACACTTTTTATATTCTATGTTTTCTCACCATATCTTCTCGGTTTTTTTGTTCAGGAGGAGGTATTTAAGAGTCAACATGCCTTATTCATTTTGCTCAGTTTTTGTGCAGGAGGAGGGATTTGGGGATTGATGTGCCCGTTCCGTTTTACTTCATTTTTTTTGCGGGGAGGTGGGATTTGGAGGTTGCTGATCTTTCTTTTCTTGGTTTCATGACTACCCAGGGAATTGAAGAATTTCAGAGCTGTATACTTTGATAATAAATGAATCTTTGAACATTTTTAAAGAAAATCTAAGAAATGCTTGATTTTATTATTTGTTTTATGTTGTAAAGACAACTAAACCTACAAAGCCACATATCAGCAAAGATAATCTGCTCCAGTTCTTCTTCTCTATCTCGAGGCAGAATGCTGATGACTTCCAAATGTAAACAAAGAAGTCCCATCATCATACTTGAAACACAGAAGAAGCAATCAGTAACAGTGAATATAAAGATTAAACTGGACTTGGGAGGTTATAGAAAACCAACTGTTCTGAAGAGATGGATCTTTACACAATTGGCTGCCACTTATCAGCAAATTTACTTTTAATATCAATACATACATAAGACCATAAGACAAAGGAGCAGAAGTCGGCCATTCGGCCCTTCGAGTCTGCTCCGCCATTTTATCATGAGCTGATCCATTCTCCCATTTAGTCTCACTCCCCCACCTTCTCACCATAACCTTTGATGCCCTGGCTACTCAGATACCTATCAATCTCTGCCTTAAATACACCCAATGATTTGACCTCCCCTGCCGCCCGTGGCAACAAATTCCACAGATTCACCATCCTCTGGCGAAAAAAATGTCTTCGCATCTCTGTTCTGAATGGGCGCCTTTCAATCCTTAAGTCATATTCTGTCGTACTAGAGTCCCCCATTATGAGAGACAACTTTGCCACATCCACTCTGTCCATGCCTTTCAACATTCGAAATGTTTCTATGAGGTCCCTCCTCATTCTTCTAAACTCTAAGGAGTACAGTCCAAGAGTTGTCAAACGTTCCTCATATGTTAACCCTCTCATTCCCGGAATTATTTTAGTGAATCTTCTCTGAACCCTCTCCAACGTCAGCACATCCTTTCTTAAATAAGGAGCCTAAAACTACACACAGTACTCCAAGTGAGGTCTTACCAGGCCTTACAGAGCCTCAACATCACATCCCTGCTCCTATACTCTATTCCTCTAGAAATGAATGGCAACATTGCATTTGCCTTCTTCACCATCGACTCAACCTTAAGGGTATCCTGCATGAGGACTCCCAAGTCCCGTTGCATCTCAGAACTTTGAATTTTCTCCCCATTTAAATAATAGTCTGCCCGTTTATTTCTTCTACCAAAGTGCATGACCATACACTTTCCAACATTGTACTTCATTTGCCACTTCTCTGCCCATTCTTCCAATCTATCCAAGTCTCTCTGCAGACTCTCCGTTTCCTCAGCACTACCGGCCCCTCCACCTATCTTCGTATCATCAGCAAATTTAGCCACAAAGCCATCTATTCCATAATCCAAATCGTTGATGTACAACGTAAAAAGAAGCGGCCCCAACACGGACCCCTGTGGAACACGACTGGTAACCAGCAGCCAATCAGAATGGGATCCCTTTATTCCCATGTAGCCCCCTGGTAAGCCTCAGGCTCGCTCAGCTCGCTTTCGTCGAGGGGGAGCAGCCTTCGGCCCCGCCAGACTGGGTAGTCAAGTTTGTGTGGACGCTGTGTGATGTACCCCACCCCGCCAAATTACAGACAATACACCATATGCGATTAAATGATTACAATTTATAGATCTTACTGGAACTATGTAATTAATAGAGATAAAATATAAAAGGAAAGTAAAAGGCGCCAAACTTATCAGAGTTCAACACTTCATGCACACAGTTGGAGCTCAATTAACGGGGTCCTCTTTCCACCATTCGATCCCCTCCAACCACCTCGACCCGTCGCCTGGGACCTACCACGGTGGTCGACCAGACGCTCCACACGAGTCTGTCATCATCTCCTCTCCTCACCGAAGACCCTGTGCCTTGGACACCCGCTTGGGGTCCATCCCACCGCCCAGCTTACAGCATCCCGTCTCCACTCTCTGTCCCCATCGTCTTCTCCCCCAACGCCCGCGATAAACAATAGCTTACAGACACACAAGAAAGAATAACATCTATCCCAATTGGTTCGTTCCCTCTCTTATCAATAATATAACCCAAACAAGCAGAGAGAGAGGCAACTCCTTACATTGCAGTTATTATTACAGAGAAGCCATTTTTATTATAACTTAACAAAGAAGCCATTTTGTTAGCCTTCACAGTAACGTAAAAGAAGAAACCCCTTACACCCACTCTGTTTCCTGTCAATCAGGAACTTTCCCATAATTCCATGGGCTCTTATCTTGCTTAGCAGCCTCATGTGTGGCACCTTATCAAAGGCCTTCTGAAAATCCAAACACACAACATCCACTGCACCTCCCTTGTCTAGGCTACTTGTAATTTCCTTTAAAAATTGCAATAGGTTTGTCAGGCAGGATTTTCCTTGAAGGAAACCATGCTGAGTTCTGCCTATCTTGTCATATGCTTCCAGGTACTCCGTAACCTCATCCCTGACAATCGACTCCAACAACTTACCAATCACTGATGTCAAGCTAACAGGTCTATAATTTCCTTTTTGCTTCCTTGCCCCCTTCTTAAATAGCGGAGTGACATTTACAATCTTCCAGTCCTCCAGAACCATGCCAGAATCTATTGACTTTTGAAAGATCATTGCTAATTCCTCCGCAATCTCCACAGGTACTTCCTTCAGAACACGAGGGTGCATTCCATCTGGTCCGGGAGATTTATCTACCCTGAGACTATTCAGCTTCCGGCGTACTTTCTCTGTCGTAATTGTGACTGCGCACACTTCTCTTCCCTGCCACCCTTGAATGTCCGGTATACTGCTGATGTCTTCCTCAGTGAAGACTGATGCAAAATACTCATTCAGTTCCTCCGCCATCTCCTTATCTCCCATTACAATTTCTCCAGCATCATTTTCTATCAGTCCTATATCTACTCTCACCTGTCTTTTACTCTTTATATACTTGAAAAAGCTTTTAGTATCCTCTTTGATATTATTTGCTAGCTTCCTTTCATAATTCATCTTTTCCCTCTTAATGACCTTCTTGGTTTCCTTTTGTAAGCTTTTAAAAACTTCCCAATCCTCTGTCTTCCCACTAATTTTTGCTTCCTTGTATGCCCTCTCCTTTGCTTTAACTTTGGCTTTGACTTCTCTCGTCAGCCACAGTTGCATCCTTTTCCCATTTGAAAATTTCTTCTTTTTTGGAATATATCTGTCTTGCACCTTCCTCACGTCTCGCATGAACTCCATCCACTGCTGCTCTGCCATCCCTTCCCACTAGTGTCCCTTTCTAGTCAACTTTGGCCAGTTCCTCTCTCATGCCACTGTAATTTCCTTTACTCCACTGAAATACAGACACATCAGATTTCGGCTTCTCTCTCTCAATTTTTACAGTGAACTCAATCATGTTATGATCACTGCCTCCTAAGGGTTCCTTCACCTCAATCTCTCTAATCACCTCTGGTTCATTACACAATACCCAATCCAGTACAGCCGATCCCCTAGTGGGCTCAACAACAAGCTGTTCTAAAAAGCCATCTCATAGACATTCTACAAATTCTCTCTCTTGAGATCCAGTACCGACCTGATTTTCCCAATCCACTCACATGTTAAAATCCCCCACAATTATCATAACACTGCCCTTCTGACAAGCCTTTTCTATTTCCTGTTGTAATTTGTAGTCCACAGCACTGCAGCTGTTAGGAGGCCTGTGTATAACTGCCATTAGGGTCCTTTTCCCCATGCGATTTCTTAGCTCAACCTATAAAGATTCTGCACCTTCCAATCCTATGTCTCCTCTTTCTAATGATTTAATATCATTTCTTACCAATAAAGCCACGTCACCCCCTCTGCCTACCTGCCTATCCTTCCGATACACGGTGTATCCTTGGATGTTCAGCTCCCAGAGACATGCATCCTTTAGCCACGTCTCAGTGATGGCCACAGTATCATACCTGCCAATCTGTAGCTGTACGACAAGATCATCCACCTTATTCCTTATGCTGCGTGCATTTAATTGTAACACCTAAAGTCCAGTATTTGGTACTTTTTGCTTTGTTTGCACTGCAACTTTATTGCACTGCAACTCATCCCAACAGCTACAAATTTGCCCCATCACCTGCCTGTCCTTCCTGACATCTTTACTGCTCACTATCTTAGATTTATTTGTTTTCCCCCTCCTCTGCTCTATCATACCATTTCCCATCCCACTGCTGAATTAGTTTAAACCCTCCCTAACAGCTCTATTAAACCTTCCCGCCAGGATATTGGTCCCCTTCGGGTTCAGGTGTAATCTGTCCATTTTGAACAGGTCATACTTCCCCCAGAAGAGATCCCAATGATCCAAGAATCTGAAGCCCTGCCCCCTGCACCAGTCTCTCAGCCATGCATTCATCTGCCTGATCCTACTATTCTTGCCCTCGCTAGCAAGTAGCACAGGTAGCAATCCCGAGATTACTACCCTGGAGGTCCTGCTTCTCAGCTTCCTTCCTCACCTGCCTGTCCTTCCTGACATCTTTACTGCTCACTATCTTAGATTTATTTCTGTTTTCCCCCTCCTCTGCTCTATCATACCATTTCCCATCCCACTGCTGAATTAGTTTAAACCCTCCCTAACAGCTCTATTAAACCTTCCCGCCAGGATATTGGTCCCCTTCGGGTTCAGGTGTAATCTGTCCATTTTGAACAGGTCATACTTCCCCCAGAAGAGATCCCAATGATCCAAGAATCTGAAGCCCTGCCCCCTGCACCAGTCTCTCAGCCATGCATTCATCTGCCTGATCCTACTATTCTTGCCCTCGCTAGCAAGTAGCACAGGTAGCAATCCCGAGATTACTACCCTGGAGGTCCTGCTTCTCAGCTTCCTTCCTAACTCCCGGAAATCTCTCTTCAGGACCTCCTCCCTTATCCTATCTATGTCATTGGTACCAACATGTACCAAGACAGCTGGCTGCTCGCCCTCTCCCTTCAGAATATTTTGGACCCGTTCCGAGACATCTCGTACCCTGGAACCTGGGAGGCAACACACCATACGGGTATCTCTATCAGGCTCACAGAATCTCCTATCTGTTCCCCTGACTATGGAATCCCCTATGACTACTGCATTCCTCTTCTTCCTCCTTCTCTCCTGCACAACAGCGTCAGGCTCAGTGCTAGAGACGCGGTCAACTGAATGAAGAATTAAATGTAACAGCTGCAGAGAAAGAGCTGTGCAGGTAAACAGTGTCAGGTCTTCCCCCTCAACAGCATCCAAAATGAGATACTTGTTGCTGAGGGGGGCAGCCACAGGGGTGCTCTCCACTATCCGGGCATTTTCCTTCCCTCTCCTGACAGTCACCCAGTTTTCTGACCCCTTTAGCCTAGGGATGACTACCTCCCTGTAGCTCCTGTCTATCACCTCTTCACTTTCCCTAATAAGCAGTAGGTCATCGTCCTTCTTGTAGTCGAAGAAGTTTTTAAAAAACTGCCTTCCTTCAGAATTCAGTTCTCACGCCACCTTTCTTGTCCCGATCCAAAAAACACCCGTTGGAAGTCCCCTTCCTTTTTAAACTCTCCATGCTGACCTGTCTACGTCACGTGCCTGCGCAGTCTCGTCCTTCTTGTACTCAAAGAAATTTGTTTAAAAACTGCCTTCCTTCAGAATTCAGCTCTCTCACTGCCTTGTCCACAGCTTGAAAATATTTCACCTATTAGGTTGGAATATTCGCTCCTCACTGTCCACCGCACGCAATTCCATTTTCCCACTTTCTTATTTGTCAATCAAGTTCATAATCAAATTAAAGATTGTAATTAGTTCTTTGACCAAATTAAGAGCCAACATAATTAATTGCATGTATACAGCCCTTAAAAAACCACAAATTAATCTGAAAATGTGTTCTTTATTTTTACAAGTTTGCTTTAAAGATTTCAGCGTGCGGAAGCAGAACTCAATTCGGGGCTTTGCTGCAACTTCAATGAAGTATTTGTTCTCATAGTAGAAAATCTATTTCTGAAAAGGCGATAATGCAAAGTAATATTCTGAACTCAGAATGTCGGATGGGAAACTGGGAAGATTTCAGTAAATTTAAATTTATAAGGGCTTTTCTGATTGGTATAGGCACTGGTTTATTATTGTCACATGTACCGAGATATAGTGAAATGCTTGACTTGCATATTGTTCATTGTGTGTGTTCGTTCATTGCCGATGTCGATGAAGACCTGGTTTAGCCGGCTTGTCGAAGCCGTTGCCCGGGGTGTGGCCGCTGTCGCATGCAAACAGCTACGAGGAGCCACAGGTGAGAGCTGAGTGCCAGGTGAGGACCAAAGGTGGACTAACCTCCTTGAAAAGGACGCGACATGTTCCCCTACCAAAGGTGCTACCCCTCCCTGACACCCCATACACCCATGTTGTTCATTACACAGTGCATTGAGGTAGAACAAGGTAAAACAGCAACTGAATGAAGAATTAAATGTAACAGCTACAGAGAAAGAACTGTGCAGGTAAACAGTGAAGTGCAAGATGATAATAAGGTAGATTGTGAGGTTAAGAGAACATATTATCCTACTAGGGAACCATTTAATAGTATTACCACAGCTGGGTAGAAGCTGTCCTTGAGCCTGGCGGTACATTCTTTCAGGTATTTGTATCTTCTGCCCAGTGGAAGAGGGGACAAGAGAGAATGTCCGGGATGGGTGATGTCTTTGACTATTCTGGCTGTTTTATTAAGTTAGTGAGAAGTGTTGACAGAGTCTGTAGAGGGGAGGCTGGTTTTGTGATGTGCTGAGCTGTGTCCGCAACTCTCTGCAGTTCCTTGCATAGTGGGGGAACTAAGGGTTATGGGGAAAAGGCGGGTAGGTAGCGATAAGTCCATGCCCAGAGCAGCCATGATCTTATTGAATGGCAGAGCCAGATGGCTTACTCCTGCTCCTGTTTCTTGTGTTCTTACATTCTTGCAGCCACATGCAGAGTAGCTGCCATACCAAGCCATGATGCATCCAGATAGGATGCCTTCTGTGGTGCGTCAATAAAAATTGGTAAAGATCAACAGGGTTATGCCAAATTTCTTTAACCTCTTAGGATATAGAGGCATTGGAGAGCTTTCTTGGCTATGGAATCTATGTGATTGGACCAGGACACGCTATTGGTGATGTTCACTCCGAGGAACTTGAAGCTCTCAATCCTCACAACCTTAACAATAGTGATATCAACAGGAACATGTACACTGCCCACCTCCTAAATTTAGCAACCGGCTCTTTTGTTTAGCTGACATTGAGGGAAAGGTTGTCCTCGTGACACCATGTTACTAAGCTTTCTATCTGCTTCCTATACTCCAACTCATTGTTATTTGCGATACGACCCAATACAGTGATATCATCCTCAAACTTGTATGTAGATTTAGAGGAGAATCCGTCCACACCTCCATGAGTGTACAAGGAGCAGAGTAGGAGCTGAAGACCAGCCTTGAGGAGCACCGGTGGTTAGAATAATCATGGTGGCAATGTTGCGGCTTATCCTCACCAAATGCGGTCTGTGATCAAGAAGGCAAGGATCCAGATGCAGAGGGAGGCATCGACTCCCAGAGTCTGAAGTTTGATGGTGAGTTTGCTTGTAAAAGTTGTGTTAGCATATAAAGTCACATTAAGTAGGTGAATCCATTAAGAAATATCTTCTTTCAGTAATGACAAATTCTGGCAGTTTAGAAATAATAATTTCAATTATTTACCGTGTTTTTCTATAGTTTTCTTAAATACACTAGATCCATTCTCTTATTAATTTATTAAACACTACTTGTACCAGGGGAACCTCACGTAAACCTTCCCTCAGATACACTGATGATGTCCCTCAATATCAGAACGAGTGGTACATTGGTTACATTTTCCATAGAATATCAACTTATCCTGCCCAGTCTATCTTCATATTTCAGCTCTAAATTTTCTAAAAATATCTACAGTTCTCAACAATATTCCATTGGAACAAAATTCTGCAGACTTGCTGTTTGGTATCCAGTGAACCATTAATTGAGTATGTATGGAATAAATATCACTAAATGTTCTTCTCAGACTGAGTTCCAAGTTTAGCAAGAGCTTTTGAACAAATCATAACAAAGCAGTGATTATTGCGTTCACCGTTTTTAACAAGTGGGAAGTGAGTACTTTAATCTCTATAATTTACAAATGGTTCACAAATTATCAGCTTCTTAGAAGTGCTCTGCCTCTATGTTAGAAACTGTCAGCAAAAGGTTAGATACTCCTGCTGCAAGTGCAGAAGTGCATAAATGGGATGATTCGTTTCAGTCACTGGAAGGGTGAGGCATTAGTCAGCTTCTACCAACAGTACATGAAGTCAACAATGTTCCATTTCAGTTCAATGTTCCAGCCAATAAACCTCTCAATAGCCAATAAGGAAGTGGAGAATGTTTTCAACGAATTAAACAATTTGTGGAACAGTAAAACAGGACCAAACCAATCCAGCCAGGAGTGTGACTGAAATGTGGTCCGACTCCATAAACCACCATTGCCCCAAAGAGGAAAAGTTTTGAGAAATATGGGCCACACACAAGCAATAAGATTAGTGGTGTTCAAGAGAGTCTAGTGATGTGGTGTCAAGACAGCAACCTCTCCCTCAATGTCAGAAAAACAAGAGAGCTGATAACTGACAATTTGAAGCAGGGCAGAGTACATACCTATGTACCAAAGACTTCAAGGCGGAGATGATTGAGAGCGTCAAGATCCTAGGTGTAAATATCACCAACAATTTCTCCTGGTCTGGCCACGTGAATGAAATAGCCAAGAACAAGCAATGCCTATACCCAGTGACCCTCACCAATTTTTACAGGTATATCATAGAAAACATCCTATCCAGACGTATGAGAACTTGGTGTGGCAACTGCTCTGCACAAGACTGCAACAAATTGCAGTGCTCTGAATGAAGCTCAACTGATTACAAAGAACATCCTCCCATCCAAAGACTCTGCAATTCCAGCTGCCTTGGGAAAGCAGCCAACATAAAGACCGCTTCCCCCTCGGTCATTCACTCTTCTTTGACCTCCCAGTCGACAGAAGACACAAAAGCTTGAGACCATGTACCAGCAGGCTCAAGGGCAGCTACTATCCCACTATTCTCAGACTTGAATGGTCCTCTTGTATGTTAAAGTTGAACTTTTGACCTCTGTCTACCTCATCACAGACCTTGCACTATATTTATCTACCTGCACTGCCCCTTCTCTGTAACTGTAACACTATATTCTGCATTATTCACCCATTTTATTACTTAGTAAGGCATACAAACAAAAGCTCTTCACTGTATCTTGGTCCATGCCATGTCGAAAGACATGAGCAATCATGACCCTTCCATGACCATGATTGTTCCTGGCAATGTATCTTAGTACATGTGACAATATAACCGAATTACCAATTAACATAAATAGGCATTTTGATCAGCATAGATGAGTTGTTTCCACACTATCCTACTCTGTAAATCTATCCAAAAACTAAAAAGACAACTAAGACAGAAATAGGCCCTGACCATTAAGCACTCACTGTACTGTCTTGTAAATGTTACATTTTCTCTAACTAGTGAAAAATGCCTCTTCCCCACCCCATTGCTTTCTCCTTTTGTACATTTACAGAGCATTTTTGGATCTCTCTTGGCATATTCGGCTATGATGTTTCGGTCAGTTACTGCGTAGTTAGGCCAAAACTGGCTTTGCAAAAGAGCCAACTAGCCTGGTTAATGCAGATCCAGTTAGCTATTCCCTTCCAACAAAGTTGTCAATCACAGTTTATTCTTAAATGGTTCACAATTTATCAGCTTCTTCGAAGTGCTCTGCCTCTATGTTAGAAACATAGGAGAGGTGATAGACAGGTGAGGAGAGGCCAGTGTGGGGAATAGAAGAACAGGGAGGGTGGAAGAAAAACAATTTTTACTCAAAGGAGAAATCAATGTTCATGCCATCTGATTGGAGACTACCCAGATGAAATTTAAGGTGTTGCTCCTCCACCCTGAGAGTGGCTTCATCATGGCACAAGGGAAACAATAGACTGGCATGTCGGAACAGGAATGAGAAAAGGAGGCCGCCTGGAAATTCTGTTTTTGGCAGATGAAGCGAAGGTGCTTGATAAAGTGTTCCCCCAATTTATGAAGGGTCTCACCAATGTAGAGGAGGCTGCATCGGGAGCACCGGATGCAATAGACAACAGCAGCAGACTTGCAGGTGAAGGGTTGCCTCATCTGGAAGGACTGTTTGGGGCCCTGAATGGAGTTGAGGGAGGAGATGACTGGGCTGGTGTAGCATTTGGCTGTTTGTGGGGACAAGTGCCAGGAGGGAGATTAGTGGGGAGGGATGAATGGACGACGGAGTCACAGCAAGAGCGATCCTTGCGGAAGGCAGAGCATGGGGGAAAGGTATAGATACATTTGGTGGTAGGATCTCATTGAAGATGGCAGATGTTGTGGAGATTGATGTGTTGGAGGCAGACGCTGATGAAGAAGCAGGTTAGGACAAGAGGAACTCTATCACTGTTAAGGCGGTGGGAAGATCGGGTAGTGTGGATGTCCAGAAAATAGGGGAGATATGGGTGAGGGCAGCATCAATGGTGGAGGAAGGAAACCCCATTCATTAAAGAAGGAGGACATCTGTGATGTCCTAGAAAGGAAAGCCTCAACCTGGGAAAAGATACAGCAGAACCAAAGGAATTGAGAAAAGGGAATAGCATTTTTACAGAATACAGGGAGGGAAGAGCTATAGTCAAGATACCTGTGGAAATTGGAAGGTTGATAAAAGATGTTGGTAAACATTTTGCCTCCAGAGATGGAGAGAGAGATTGAGAAAGGGAAGGCAGGCGTCAGAAATAGACCAAGTCAATTTCAGGCCAGGGTGGAAGTTAGAGGCGACGTTGATGAAATTGACAAGCTCAGCATGGGTGCATGAAGCAGCACCAATGCAGTCCTCGATGTAGCAGAGGAAGAGTTGGGAATGATTACCAGGAAAGGCTTGGAACATGCACTGTTCTACACAGCCATTAAAAAGGCAGACATAGCTGGGGCCCATCCTCTTTCCCACAGCTACCCTCTGAGTATGAAGAAAGTGGGAGGAGCCAAAGTAGAAATGATTGACTGTGAGGACCAGCTCTACCAGGTGGAGGAGAGTGGTGATGGAGAGGAACCGGTTGTTCGCTTGTTGAGAAAGAAGTGGAGAGCCTTAAGGCCTTCTTGATGGGGGAATAAGAGTGCATAGGGACTGGACATCCATGCTGAAAATGAGGCAGTCAGGGCCAGCGAATTGAAAGTTATTGAGATTGAGAGAATGTGAAGTGTTGTGGGTGTACAGGCAGGAGGGGACTGAACCAAGGAGGATAGAATAGATTGAAGGTATGAGGACAAGAGTTCATTGGGGCAGGAGCAAGCAGAGTCAATAGGCCTACCCAGACAATCAGGTTTATGGATCTTGGGTAGGAGGTGGAAATAAACAGTGCAGGGTATGGCAACTATGAGTTTGGTGGCAGTGGACGAGAGTTCTCCAGAGTTGATGAGGTCAGTGAAGGAGTGGGAGACAGTTTTCTGATGGTCTGGAGGGAGTGGAGTCCTCTTCAATGAGTAGGTAAGAGGAGGTATCTGAGAGTTAGCACCTGGCCTCAGCAAGGTAGAGGTCAGTCTGCCAGACTACCACAGGGGGTGTGAGGAGTGTGTTGAAGTTGAGCCAGTTGATGAATCATCAGCAATTGGAGATTAAAAGATCCAGGGCAGAGAACCAGAGCAGGGTGTCCCAGAAGAGGAAGAGCACTGGAGACAGGGGAAGGAGCCACCAGTGCGGGGTGGTGAATTCTTGCTAAAGAGGTGGGCTTGGAGATGGTGGCGATGGAAGGAGAGTTCAGCGCCATGGTGAGTGTGGAACTCACCGAGGTGCAGGCAAGGAGGGACAAAGGTAAGGCCCTTGCTGAGGACAGAGCAATGCGCCTCAGAGAGCAGAGTGTCAGAAGGAGTGGTAAAGACTCAGCAAAGGATTAGAGCTGCGATTAGAGGAGGGAAGGAGAGTTGGTGGTGTCAGAGAAGTGGGGAGAGGGTTAGGGTGTTCAAGGAAGTTAGGGCGGGAGGAAGATGGAGGCTCTCTAGACCCACGAGTTGACACAGGAGCCTGAGAGACCTGAGGCTGGAGAATGACAGTGGGGAAGAGATGCCCTGTGGCCCAGTAGCAGCAAGGAAATTCTTTGCCTGGAGGTTCAGGCAGCCGAGGTTGGGCTGGAACCGTAGCTGGAGACCGCCCAATTTGCAGTCTGAAGGCGGCCGAGCTTCTTGGAATCAGAGTTAGCAGTAGTGGGACATTTGGTTCTCCCTTCTATGTCATGCTAATAGAATCTGCAGGATTAGTGGTGGGTGGTTTTTGCTTTTACACAGCTTTTCACAGTGCTTCATTTCAAGGGCTTTGTATCAGATCAAGAGAACTATCCTTGAAGAAGCAACATTACTCAATATGTCCCAGTTGGACAGATCAGAAGCAGATGCTCCTCAGAAGACAGGAAGAAGAGGGACCACCACATGCAAAGTCACAATGAGTAGGTGACCAAGGGGTTATTTAGGGGTTAGAATGTAAAGAGCTGGAATGCTGGGGGCAAGATCATACTCTGGCTCTATAATAACCGTAAGAACATATGAAATAGGAGCAGGAGTAGGCCATCTGGTCCGTCGAGCCTGCTGTGCCATCGAATAAGATCATGGCTCATCTGGCCATGGACTCATCTCCACCTACTTGCCTTTTCCCCATAACCCTTAATTCCCCTACTATGCAAAATCCTACCCAATCTTGTCTTAAATATATTTACTGAGGTAGCCTCCACTGTTTTATTGGGCAGAGAATTGCACAGATTCACCACTCTCTGGGAAAAACTGTTGCAAAGAACGGGCGAACCCAAATGCAGGATACTGGCATGGAGATTGACTTAGGATGCAGACGAGGGGTGAGAGTGGCTGGAGCTGGACGGCAAACGGGAGGGTGAACAGGAAAGCAGGAGGCAGGCAGAACTTATCTTGGCACGGAGTGTAGAAAGGCAAGCGGAAGACAATACTTTTCCTGACACGGCGAGATGGAGTTACACAGGTAAACCTTGGTACTAAAGTAAACTTAGAATATACAATCCTAAATGGCCGGGAACATTATTTACCACACTGGCTAAAACAACAATCTGGCAACGAGTGGAAGCAAAGCCGGGGTTTTTATGCTGCAGGTCCTGATGAGAACCAGGTGGGGAATTAACGGTCGGGACCGTAACAAAAGCAGTTCCTCCTCACCTCCATCCTAAATCTACTCCCTTGAATCTTGAGGCTATTTTCCCCGGTTCTAGTCTCACCAACCAGTGGAAACAACTTTCCTGCCTCTATCTTATCTATCCCTTTCATAATTTTATATGTTTCTATAAGATCTCCTCTCATTCTTCTGAATTCCAGCAAGTACAGTCCCGGGCGACTGAATCTCTCCTCATAGTCTAACCCCCATCATCTCTGGAATCAACCTGGTGAACCTCCTCTGCATCATCTCCAATGGACTTTGAAGGCACAAGGCAGAAAAGCACACCTGTAAATGTTGGTGCACCGGGTGGCCTGACAGAGAGTTTGTATACAATGGCTCACAGCATGAAGCAGCCACAAAACTTGTGTCCAATCTTTGGGCCGAGAATGGACACCACCATGTCAAATTCTGTTTATTAGTATCCCTCAGGACTTGTACTACACTAGAGGTACTATATAAATCATAAACACAGGAGATTCTGCAGATGCTTGATATCCAAATCAACGCACAGAAAATGCTGGAGAATTCATCAGGTATGGAGATGAATAAACATTCGGTGCTTTGAGCCTGATGAAGGGTCTCGGCCCGAAACGTCGATTGTTTACTCCACTATATAAATCACTAGCACCGAGTGTGTTAGGAAGGCTTCATTTTTGTGCAGTTTTCAGGTCAAGACAGTAGGTTTGAATATCCATCCAGTCCTCTCCGGCTTAGCTCCTCCTGATAGGGTGGGGCAGTGGAATCATTGTTTGAGCTGTCTTTTATGCAACATTTCTGGTGGCGATTACTTCAGCTATCTGCCCGGCTCCCTGGTAGGAGCCACGTGCCACTTCTGAAAGGAATATCATTAGTCCAGTAACTAGCCAGCTGAAATATGGAGGACAGACAGCAGGTTAGTGAAGCTTGATTGGTGCAGGACACTGAACACAGAGCTTGAGAATGTGCTACCCGTGGCTATAAACAACCTGGACTTTGAAGGAACAGAATGTTTTATAGTTGTTAGGAATACCAGGATTTTGATGGGGAGCACTGTAGGAACATTCTGAAGCACCAGATTCCTTGGGAAAAGACTGCCTAGTGCTTCCTGATCCTGCTTCACTTTTGTCCTTTAGGAAAGAGATGTTGGTTTCCTCATGCAGAGACCTTACTGAGCTCTCTATTACAGCAGCATACACCAAACTGTCGGTCATCACTAACATCACCAGACAGCTGGAATGGGACTACGCAATAATAAGGTATCACAATGACCTTGACACCATGGCTAGTGGTTCTAAAGTAGTATCAACCTGTGACTACCTCCTTGGTGAAATGATGGCAGATAAGGAAGTGCTTTTCAGCAGAGTTTAGACAGGAGAAATGATCTGTGATGAGCTAACATGTGCCTTGTCTCCTACATAATAGCCTCCAACTCACTTACAGTATCTCCCTCTTGATGGATGCCAAAGAATCCAGCCTCGCTCCAGAATTCAACTAATGAATGCTTTTAATGTTTTGGACAAATGCTGAAGGTAATTGCAGATGAATCTGTTCCAAAGGGTTGGGGGCACGCCGTTGATGTGGAATAATCCCTTACAAACCACCTGCTGTAGCAGACCGGTCTGTGACAACGTAAGGAGATGGAATGAGTGCAGTCCTGGTTTACATCATGTTCCTTCGTAAAGTCTATTTTATAGATCACAAAAAATTACCACCTATGTAACTGGCTTAAAAATAATAGTAAACATTTTTAGACAACCATGCAAGAGATTTTTCTTTCTAAAATATATATTATGGATAAGAAGATGAGCAGTGGGTTTAATACACGTTGAAGGGCACCTTATTTCAATATTTACAGGATTTCTAAATGAACATTGAACCCATTAACATTACCTCACTACTTTATTATTTTTGTGTTTTTTGCACTACTCATTTTAACTTAACTATTTAACAGACAAATGTATACTTACTGTAATTCAGTTTTTTGGTCTGTATTTATTTATTACGTATTTCATTGTACTACTCTCATAAAGTTAACAAATTTCAGGACATATGCCAGTGCTATTAAACCTGATTGTGGTTCTGACTCATTGGCCAAAGATTAACCAGGAGTCCACCATCACATGAACACTTAAAAACTTAAATAATCAGCTAATTTTGGTGAAATAAATGCGAGGAAAAATACGAAAATGTTTACCTTTCTCACAAACACAAGTACATTCATACTTCACAATTATATTTGCTTTAATAAATTCTTCATATATTGGTAGTCTAATTATCAGTTGCTATATGCTATTTTGGTTTGGAGAAGAGCCAACAAATGGCAGTATAGTCATTTCCCTGTTTACAACTGGGATATTATTATGCCTGATGGAAGACAAATGCAATGTTGTTGTCTAATTAGCTGGAATTATTTTCTCCTGCAAAACCTGACATGGATAAACAAAGATAATTACACAGCAGCCCCTTTCCATTTGTCAAGACGTACAAATTGCTACAAAATATATCGCCTGCCACAGAATTAAAATCACATTTATTACCATGATCATTTTTCTATTAAAATTCGTTGAAAAATATTTATTAAATGTACCTCATCAGCATCCAATTTAAGCACCTGCCAGGACTTCTCATTGATATTCATACCTTATTGCAGAAGTACAGTGTTGCAACTTTACGTATGCTGCATTTAAAGCTTTACATAAGCAACTTTCTTTTAAAGTTTACCACTGCTTTAAGTTAGCTCCATCATTGTCAGGACAGGCACTGATGATTTTTGAAGAGAGGCTCCATCAGAAGTCGGGCATACCTTGGAATGGATTTCTCTGCATTCCAAAAGTCTTTTTAAAAAGGACACACATTTGCAACCATGCCACATCCCCAAGATCTGAGCATCTGCTGTGTCTTTTTTGAAATGTAAATTTCTCTGCCAACATTGGAACTGCATCTGGCCATTATTAGTGGTAATTAAATTGAAAGTAAATCTACTCCTTGTCATAGCAATATTAACATATAAGGATATTTGTTTATTTTAGTTTAGTGAAAAATCGACTAAACCTAATGAAACTTTAACACACTCTAAACAGTTCAATCCTAGCATGGTGCAGTCCCAATATATTTCAATTCTCTCTCCGTATTTAGCTTTTGTGAGGGCAAATGAACAAGTGGCATTGTTCCAGTCTTTAAAAGCCTTGCATCTAATTTACATTGCTCAGGGATGGGGGTGAACCTGGTTATTCACAAGCACATTCTCATCTTTCACACAACAGCCTGGAAACATATCTTCTCCCAGAACCTTGACTGTAAAGCTACCTAATTCTGCTCTGCAGAAACATTTTCTTCCGCGACAAAACACAGCTCCGCAAACCACAAAGTAACTCATCAGTCTGTTAAATTCTCCTCATCTGATTTGTTGACATCAATTTATAGTTTGCACTAGCAGGTTTTATATAGATTCGTTTTAGCAGACTTGCAGCTGGTGTTAAAATTGAAAAAGGATATGTTTAATATTCAGGTATGGTGAATGAGCTTTGGCAGTATTATACTTGCTAAAGGAATTCTCTTTGAAAACATATGTTTGAACATGATGTGTAATGTCGTCAGCGCAAGCACATTTATTTTGGGGGGTGAGCAAGATACTTATATATGAAAAAGAGCCACATGAAAGCGTTAAGTTTCCATCATAAGAACAGAAGAACGTAAGAAATCAGGCCTATCGAACCTGTTCTGCCATTCAATAAGATCATGGCTAATCTGACCATGGACTCACCTACCTGCCTTTTCCCCATAACCCTTAATTCCCCTACTATGCAAAAACCTATCCAACCTTGTCTTAAATATATTTACTAAGGTAGCCTCCACTGCTTCATTGGGCAGAGAATTCCACACATTCTCTACTCTCTGGGAAAAGCAGTTCCTCCTCATCTCCATCATAAATCTACTCCCCCGAATCTTGAGGCTATGTCCCCTAGTTCTAGTCTCACCTACCAGTGGAAGCAACTTTCCTGCCTCTATCTTATCTATCCCTTTCATAATTTTATATGTTTCTATAAGATCTCCTCTCAATCTTCTGATTGCCTTGTTCGGACTCTCTACGTCACAGTATCTCGGTCACTTGGCACTCGTTAGCAGTGTTTGACTGCACAAGAGCTTTTAAAGTAATCCACTTTATCAAACAATTAACATAGGTATAAACATTAATTCATGATGTATATTTTAACAATATAATTGCTGAAGTGGTATGCTGTGTCATGACTTCCTTGCTTCTCACATTCATGCTGGTCACATTCATGCTTTCAACTTTTATAAGCAGTTTTTAGTAGTTCAAATCCCACTGCAGATATTTCAATTAAAAATCCAAGCACATACATCCAAGAAAATAAGTCATTATTCTCTGACCATGTTCCCTCCATTGCATTTAAACAAACTTGATAGATACTATATAATGTCAAACAATGCAGACCCCTTTTTAAAATCAAAATTTCTGAATCTGTAAATCCTATAAGCAGAATTGAAATTATCATCACACAGATAACTTAATGTTTGATGGTAAGTATTTAGTCAAATTGAACACATGCCAACAACAGAGCCATGTGCTACCACACTTCCAACACAGTGGGGTGAAATTCAGCTTCAAAAGAAACACAAGATGGGTGAGAGAAAATCCATTTTGCCTGATCACAAACACACTTCATCTTCTCTTCCATTATGTACGGTTCAGCAAGTGCACCATTGAGGCTCAATCTGTCACCACTAGTTTCACTGAATTTAAATTTTTGCCCCTGTGTTTCTGAAAATTAATTTTATTCAGCTACATATTTAAATGACTACCTGCAGTGACCTACTTCACTTTCTGTAGTTGCTAAGCGCACATTCCAAGTCCAATCTGTGCATTATAATGCTCCATCACAGCGGTCCGTCTATTGTGACTGCCATTCTACGTCGCTAATGTTTGCACTAAAGCTGTGAACAGACTGTTCAATGAACCTGTTGTGAAAACTTAGCAACTATTTTGTCAAGCAAGTCCTCATTGCAAGTGGGCAGATTGTTAACTGCATGCATAATGCCTGAGCTGTTCTGGTCAAGAATACAGAACATTAGGGAAGCTATGTGGTGGTATTGTTAACTAATATCCCAGCAAACAACAGGAATTCTGCAGATCCTGGAAATTCAAGCAACACACATCAAAGTTGCTGGTGAACGCAGCAGGCCAGGCAGCATCTCTAGGAAGAGGTACAGTCGATGTTTCAGGCCGAGACCCTTCGTCACGATTCACAGTCAACATTTCAAGCCGAGACCCTTCGTCCTGACGAAGGGTCTCGGCCTGAAACGTCGACTGTACCTCTTCCTAGAGATGCTGCCTGGCCTGCTGCGTTCACCAGCAACTTTAATATCCCAGCAACCTCTTTCAAATTATTTATGCAGTTTTTGTATATCTTAATTTATTAAAGAAAAAAAGAAAATTCAAGCTAAATAGTAAAAGGAATTAAGAGGTAAGGTCATTTTATGTTCTCCTGTTATATTCAATTTCTGAGAATGTATATGATTTGATATTAATATAATAATATTTCAATTTTAATCTGTTGCTGGCTTCCTTACCATAGATGCATCAGCAAAAAATTACACTTTCATGGTGATAACAAGTGACTGACCAGAGGTGAATGGCTATTTGGTGGTAGTCAGTCTAGAACTTTTGCAAAAAAGTAATTTGATTAAACCTTTTAATGGACCAGCCTGAAATTGTTGCAGCTTCTGGGATCATTCTTCAGGTGATTGAATCCATAGAATGGCACTATACAACTTATCGTACTCAAGGGTCTTTTATATAGTGTCATGATGCTCCCTTATGGTGTTCTACATTCAACCTAACTGGAATTCAGTCAGACCCCCAGGTCCTGAGATAAAGTTTGTTCTGTCACTTTTACATCTCCATGCTTTTGTTTTAACCAGGAAAGCAATGAGTTTTACAGGCTTCTACAAATTTATAATGCTCAAATTTAAATTTATAATGGAAATTTATAATTTAAAAGCTGGATCTGTCCCTAGCTACAACCTGGACTCTTTTGAGTTAGTGGTGGACAGAAGGTCACTAAACAAACTGTTATCCACTTTGGACAATCTGGCACATCCTCTCCATAACCTACTGAATAAGCAGCGCAGCACCTTTTCAAACAGACTCATTCAGTTCCACAGTCACAAGGATCATTACAGAAAATCTTTCCTACCAAACGCAATAAGCGTATACAACAGTTCATCCCTGTGTGACATGATCTTCCAGTTGATCATGTCATTGCCTTTGTACCTTACTGCCTACCCGTTGGCACGCAAACAGAAGTTTCCCACTATCCAGTGCGTGTGACAATAATAAATCCATTTCTATTTACAGTATCCTTCCAAAAGTTATTGACATCCATCACATAAGACAGAATTCCAACTTCAAAGACTATTATAACACATTAAACACAACTACAGAATTTACTTCTATAGCCCTAGCTCATGCAACCTTTCCTCATAAGATATGCTCTCTAATCCAGACAGCGTTCTGGTAAATTTTCTCTGCACCTTCCCTAAGGCTTTCACATCCTTCCCATAATGAGGTGACCAAAGCTGAACACTCCAAAACTCCAAGTGTAACCAGAGTTTTATGTATATTTTTATATATATGACCTCATCAAAAGCATTACATAGTTTTAAAGATTCTTATGTATTTAGAGTAAAGAGATCCAGCTTGCTTGTCATTTCATATGGACAACCGTATATTTCCAGTAGTGTCCTTGAAACCCTTACCATTGTCTTTTAATCTATTTTGTAATATGGCCACTAGAATTGAGATCAAGATCAAGATCAGCTATATCCTGTGTGTCATATGCACCTCAAACCATACACTGAAATGCATCATTTGAGTCAATGACCAGCATTGTCCGAAGACGTGCTGGGGGGCACCCCAAATGTGCTGGCGTGCTTCTGGTGCCAAAATAGCAGACCCATGTGTCTTCTGAAATGTATGTGAGAGGAAAACTGGAGCGCCCGGAAGAAACCTACACTGTCACAGGGAGAACATACAAGCTCCTTACAAATAACGGCTGGAAATGAACCCAGGTTGCGGGTGCTGTAAAGCATTATGTTAACCGCTACGTTACGGTGCCGCCCTTTCCCAGCATTGCGAAGAGTGCTGCAGACCTCATCTCACCAAGGACTATTTCACAAAGTGTTAAGTGCTCTGGAATTCAATTCTATCTGAGTAGAAAGAAATACAAGTACTCGTCTTGCTGTTTTATAAGCTTCTTATCCTTCATTACAGCTCTGAGTTCTTTATCACTGATAGTCTCTTATCCCTCTTGCGCACTTAATTTTTTATTTTCTAAGTTATGTGACTTCTCCTTTCAGAAGGCACGTAACAGTGTTTGAAATAAGTTTAAAGGAATGGAGGGAGAGAGGTGATTGGTAGAAAACAGGAGGAAGAGGAGGAAAGGGAGAGGAACTGGGGACGGAAAGGAGGGGGTATACTGGAGGTAAAAGGACAGAGAGGCACAGGACTGAGGGTATCAGGAACAAGGTTGCACAGGATGGGCTGAGTTACAGGGAGAATTATCCATACAGTGACAGACAGCAGTTCGCTTCGCAAGCAGTAAAAATTTGTTCTACAGAATAGGTCTATCTTTTCAAGTGGTCCAGGAAGAAGCCTGGAGATATGCCAGAAGTTCATCAGCAGTTGCTTTCAAAGTCAGAACCACCCACAAATAGTTCGCCCGAACATCTTTTCCTTGTTAGTTCCAAATGGGCTCGCTCCCTACCGCACTGAAAGGTGAACAGCCGGCAGTGATGAGAGTAGTCACAGAGAGTGGGCTGGCACTCCGTTACACCAGACTGGCTGAGATACTGCAGAATAACAGGTCCTACCGGCAAAACAACCCCACGCCAGCTGATTACACCCATGTGACCAACTGACCTTCTAACCCGTGCACCTTCGGAACGTGGGAGAGAACTGGAGCGCCCGGAGGAAATCTATGTGTTCACAGGGAGAATGTTCAAACTCCTTACAAACATCAGCAGGAAATAAGCCTGGGTCGCCGGCACTGTAATAGCAGACCCTATCCTGCCACCTCCAGTGTCAAAGTGGGTGCCGGAAGGAGGGAGCAGACACAGTGAGGTGAAATGTGTGATTCTATGCTGTACATCTCTTTGACTCCGCTGACAGACTGTGTTCTGTCCACGCTGATATCTACCAATATACATTGCTCTGTTATTGTTCAGAGTTATGGTTCCCCTTTGCTTTAACTGCGAACAATAAATTTGCAGCATCAGATGCAGAGAATGTATTAGCATAATTATCCAATTCTTGGTTACTTCTCAGCATGGCAAGCAGACTTATATCAAGTCTGTGTTCTTTATTCTTTCGCTATTTCCAGTTTTCTCATGTAGCCTGAAGTCGAGTTCAATTAGTGGTCAGAAAAGTTAATGAGGTGTCAATTACCCTTGTTCCATGGCCACTTAGCCAGGCTAAACTTTGCCCGCAATTTTCACAGCTTCTGCAATCAAATTTACTGTACTAATTTGGTCTGCCTTCGCCTGGCGCTGATTTCAAATGTCCATATGTTTAAAAGGCTCAGGTGCTGAAAGTGCAGGAGGAGATTCCCTGAGATGATCACATATCAGAAAGCTGCTTATCAAAGTTGTTTATTTTTCCTGCTTTTGTCAACTTACTTGTGCATTGATTCCGTCATCGTACATTACTGAAAGAACATTTTCTTGTTAAGTAGAGTTTTTTCTTTTATTAGCTGCCACCATTTTCTGAACTTAAGCTGCAGTGTCTTAGCGCCATGCATGGAAATCTGAACATCAGTCTTGTTTATCATAAAACATTCCTCCAGTACTAGAGTGTGCGTCATTCATAACAGAAGGTTTGGATGCAGATGCAAAAAGATGCAGATTTTTTAAATACTTGACAATTGAGAAACAACACACACAAACTCAGCAGGCCAGGCAGCACCTATGCAAAAAAGTAAACAGTTGACGTTTCAGGCCAAGACCCTTCATCAGGACTGGAAAAGTAGAAGGGATTGAATTGACTTTATTACTTCATATAAATCCTTCATATACATATAGGCCCCCGGCCAACCTCAGGGTTGCTCAGCTGGCTGTCGTTTAGGGAAACAGCCCTCCGCCCCGACAAACTGGGTAATCAGTTTGTGTGGATGCTGTGTGATGTACCCCACCCCACCCAAATAACAGACAATACACCAGGTACGATTAAATGAATTACAGTTTATAGAAATTACTGGAACTATATAATTAATAGAGAATAAAATATAAAAGGAAAATAAAAGGCGCCACACTTATCAAAGTTCAATCTCTTCGTGCACAAATAGTTGGAGCTCAGGATCCTTCTTCTTCACCCTGTGACCCCTTGGACCACCACGACCGGCCGCCTGGGACCAACAACGGTGGTCTACCAGACGATACACAGGAGTCCGTCTCCGTCTCCGTCTTCTCTCCTTGCCGAATGCCCTCCTCGGGGTCTGACCCCATTAGCGGACATCACAGCACCTGGTCCATCCTCTGTCTCTCTCTCCCACCTTCTGCCTCCAAATCCCTGCGCATACAATATCTTACAGATACACCAAAAACATAACAACTATCCCAATTGATTTGTATCATCTTCTTATCACCTCCTAACCCAAAATAAGCTGCTAGCGCAAAACTTTCTCAGCGTTTAACATAACGAAGAAGCCATTTTAATTAGCCTACGCAGTAAAAGGCGAAACCCCCTTACACTCTCCCCCCCACCAAATAAAGTCATGTCCTCATGACTTCTAAATAACTCGCCAACCAGTCCTGCAGACACACAACACACACATACACAGATACACACAGTGACAGTGCTCCCCAAACAATGGACCTTATGCCCATCCCATGGGCGCCACATAGGCCAACCTATCTGGGAGCTTCTTAACCCTCTGAGACCTCCGTACCCCCTCACCTAAACCCAAAAGGCTCAGACACTACTAGGGATACCTCGGGCCTGCTTGCCAACTCCTCTCTCAATCAGGCCTCCATTACAGCTCGGAGCCCCCTGTCCTGTGTCCGGGGCCCCGCTTCTTTTCCTGCCTGATCCTGCCGTAACTCAGACTGCCCACAGATAGACGTCCCCACTACACCTGACTCAGTGGGAGAAGGGCCAAAGGTTTCTTCCTCAATCATGGGGAAGTTAACGAAAGGCAGCATGTACCACGTGTGCAGCACATTATCCTTCGAATCCATATCCTTCCTCATTCCCTCGATCGGTAGCTGTTGTTTAAGTTTCTCCAAAATGAAACATTTAGCCGGGGTTACCCCTTCAGCCTCCTGCAGCCGAGACGTCAACTTCTTCGGGGACTCCTTCAACTCTCGCCACAGCCTCAGTAGTTCTGACTCACGGTTCCTGGCCATCTCAATCTGGGACGCAGTTACCCCACCAGCTTCTTCCATCCTGACCTGAAAAGCAGCAGTTAAAGAATGTTCAGCCTCCGGTTTTTCCTTCCTGGTGACATCTTCCAGGTCAACTTTCAGTTTTTCCCCTTCATTTAAACTCTCGATAGTCATCTTTAGGTTCCTTTCAAGCGTCCGCCTCCCTTTTCCGAGATCTGTCCTCCATTTCTTCACCTCCTCGGGAGTGTAGTCAAACTCCCCTCCCTGGGCTCTCGGTTTTCTGTTGGCCTTAGTCAGAACACTGCCTTGATCTTCCCCAACTTGTAAGTCTTCCAATCTTTTCTGAATCGACGTCTCGAGTTTCTGCTGATCCCTTCGAAAGTGAGTCATTGTTTCTTCGCACTGGATTAATTCATCAGTACATGACCGCAGTGTCAGCCCGGAATTCCGTTCCTCCTTCTCCACGTTGACGAGCGTGAATTCCAAGTCTGCAATGGTCGTCCCACAAGTGCGGCACTCGGTCTCCGGCTGGCATTTCTGAGCACTCAGTTCAGCGGTGCAAATCCCCTCCCTCCCCTGTGTCTCATTCAGATTGACGACCTGGGTTTCCATCCCCAGGTCCACCACCGTCTGTTCCAACACCAGGAAGTTCAACTGGTATGTCGGGTCATTTTTCTCACATTGCACCAAACTCCTCCGGCCAAAAACTCCTCCACATTTGACACTTCGCTTCTGTCGCCCGGGCTCAGCCACTCACCTCGCCTCATAGTCCCCCCAGGCGAATCCAAGCTCTAGATGGTCATCCACATACGCCAAAACTCCACACACCTTCACTTCCCCCATGCTCTTCCTCATGCCCCGCGGGAAGGATGCAGGGGCTCTGGATATGCCCTTGGGCATCTTTTTGGATCGGAAGAATCCTAGGGAACTAATAACGGCCGTCTTTGGCTCAACAGCCGCACTCCTCGGGATCTGGCAACATCCACCCCTCAGATGCAGCACATTAAACCATGTCGCATAATCCACACACACGCTGCCTCCATCTTCCACAGCGCAAGGGTCCAGTTGCCGTGACCTCTCTCTCACTGAGGTGTCTTCAGCGGTCAACATGGTAGTTTGGAGCATCTACTAAGAGGGTCTCACCCTCAGCTACTCTCCCCAGGCCGTACCACTGCTGGGTCGCGCTTAAATTCGGTACTGGCTTAAGGCTGCTACACACGTCCTCAGAAGCAACTCGACACGCTGGGTGCCCAGACAATGCCCCCATGAACTCCAGGGTCATTAACCAATCATCGTCTTCTGGATAACTACTGTCACTAGTACCCAAAGTCTCCGGTGCCCTTGCGGTTGTCAAGGATAAATTCTTCAGACACCGGTTGTAAAACGAACTGTACAACAACTTGACCTGCGCCCCGGGGTCGAGGATGGCTTTAGCATCGCTTCCTTCTATCCGTAACGACACCCTGGGGCGTGGTCCCTCTAAGCCTTCAGGAATAGGGTCTTTTCTTTGCGGAAGTTCATTGGTACATTGCTGGGAATGTGGTTCCCCAGAGACCCCAAGCCGTTACCCCACTGGGCCTCCACTAAGTTTCCCGACACCTCTCTGATCAGCTGAACAACTGAAGGAGGGGCTGATCCCCTGAAATGATCCCCCTGGCCTTGCAAGCAATTTAGCCACCCTCCTAGCCAGAGAAGACACACTGAAAACATTCCCCCCGCTTTCAAATAACTGACAGCTGTCACTACGGTGTAAGTGAACCTGACAACTCTAACACTGTCACCAGCCCGCCTACTCAAACTTTCAACCAATCCCTGTCGCTCTCCCTCAACCGAGCACTGCCACTCATCTAACAACTGAGAGATCCGCTCCGCCCACGTCTCGCACGCCTCCGCCCCTCTTGGGGTGGACACTATGCCAAACGCCAGATGAAGCCTGCTAGAGCTAGAGCATTTATTCGCACACGCTACCTCCAAATGAGACCACTGTTTCCCAACAGCATGGACAGCCCCGAGTGCCACCTCCAACTCATCAACGCCAGCCTGAACTCAAACAAAGACTGCACCCACCACGCATACAGCAATAACCAGCAATTAACCCACAGAGACACCCATTACAGATTTAAACAGGGCACCCACACAGCATACCAGTAGACCCAATCCCGGACAAAAGCCCACACAATATCGCCCCCCTGGCCAACCTCAGGGTCGCTCGGCTCGCTGTTGCCTAGGGAAACAGCCCTCCGCCCCGCCAAACTGGGTAATCAGTTTGTGTGGATGCTGTGTGATGTACCCCACCCCCCCCCGTCCAAATAACAGACAATACACCAGGTACAATTAAATGAATTACAGTTTATAGATATTACTGGAACTATATAATTAATAGAGAATAAAATATAAAAGGAAAATAAAAGGCGCCACACTTATCAAAGTTCAATCTCTTTGTGCACAAACAGTTGGAGCTCAGGACCCTTCTTCTTCACCCTGCAACCCCTCGGACCACCTCGACCGGCCGCCTGGGACCAACAACGGTGGTCAATCAGACGCTCCACATGAGTCCGTCTCCGTCTTCGTCTTCTCTCCTCGCCGAATGCCCTCCTCGGGGTCCAACCCCGTTAGCAGACATCACAGCACCTGGTCCATCCTCTGTCTCTCTCTCCCACCTTCTGCCTCCAAAACCCCACGCATGCAAATCTTCCAGATACACCAAAATCATAACAACTATCCCAATTGGTTTGTAACATCCTCTCATCACCCCCTAACCCAAAACAAGCTGCTAGCGCAAAACTTTCTCAGCGTTTAACATAACAAAGAAGCATTCCCAAGTATAACATAACAAAGAAGCCATTTTAATTAGCCTACGCAGTAAAAGACGAAACCCCCTTACATACATGAAGAGCAAAAATCATTACTTTATGTCTCCATCTAAATGTGCAAGGTGCAATTTATAGTAATTTATAATAAATAGTATGTACAACAATATAACATAGAAATACAGTTATATCAGCATGAGTTAATCAATCTGATGGCCTGGTGGAAGAATCTGTCCCAGAGCCTGTTGGTCTTGACTTTTATGCTGCGATACCATTTCCTATGGTAGCAGCTGGAGCAGTTTATGGTTGGGGTGACTTGGGTCCCAAATGATCCTTCGGGTCTTTTTTACACACCTGTGTTTGTAACTGTCCTGAATAGTGGGAAGTTCACGTCTACAAATGCACTGGGCAGTCCGCACCACTCTCTGCAGGGTCCTGCGATTGAGGCAAGTACAGTTCCCATACCAGGCAGTGATGCAGCCAGTCAGGATGCTCTCAATTGTGCCCCTGTAGAAAGTTCTTAGGATCTGGGGGCTCGTACCAAACTTCTTCAACCGTCTGAGGTGAAAGAGGAGCTGTTGTGCCTTTTTCACCATACAGCCAGTATGTACAGACCACATGAAATCCTCGGTGATGTTTATGCCGAGGAATTTAAAGCTGCTCACCCTCTCAACCCCAGATCCATTGATGTCAATGGGGGTTAGCCTGTCTCCATTCCTCCTGTAGTCCACAAGCAGCTCCTTTGTTTTTGTGACAATGAGGGAGAGATTGTTTTCTTGACATCACTGTGTCAAGGTGATGATTTCTTCTCTTGTCGTAAGGGGGGCGTTGGTGGTGGACCCAAATGCAAGACACAGACACTGAAGTACTAGGAACAGGACTAGGTGTGTCAAAAAAACAAAGGAAGTGGGGAAGAAATTACGCTGGACATGACACAGGCCCTGGACGAGGCTAGCATACAGGGCCTGGGCTAGGACTAGACTAGGAAAGTGGGACCGGGATGAGAAATTAGGAACTTGGAACCCGGACAAGGACTCTGAGCCAGAGACTGGACAGGGACCCAGAACCTGGGTCTTGACTCGGGCTCGGACTTCAGAACTAGGCGAGGACAAGACATGGCTACAGGACGAGGAGTGGCAACAGGACTGGACGTGAGACTCCTGGAAAGGAGGAGGGAACCCCAGCACCAGGCTGGGCAAGGTACTCCTGGGCTGGGTGAGGCACATGGACAGGATGAGAACACGAAGCCTTGACTTGGTCGAGGGAGACAGGAATGCAGAGCCTTGGTCGAGGGAGACAGGAATGCAGAGCCTTGGTCTTGAGAGAACAGGAACATGGAACACAGAGCTGGGACCCCTCCTGCGGAGCAGGATATAGGGCCGGGACTCATACACAGAACACTGAGAGATAGATCTCCACTCAAGGTAGCGGCAAATGGCCGGATCTACCTAGCAAAGGCATGGACACAAAGACAGTTCCAACTCAAGATAGAGGCAAACAGCTGGACCTACCTAGCGAAGGCGTGGACACAGAGACAGTTCCCAACTCAAGGTAGTGGCAAACAGCCAGACGTACCTAGCGAAGGCGTGGACACAGAGACAGTTCCCAACTCAAGGTAGCGGCAAATGGTTGGACCTACCCAGCGAAGGTGAGGACACAAAGAGATAGTTCTCAACTCAAGGTAGCGGCAAACGGCCGGACCTACCTAGTGAAGGCAAGGACACAAAGAGACAATTCCAAACAACAACAGACTGTTCCTTATCCTGACACAGCAAGGCCCCGGACTTGCCCTGGTGGTTGAACCTGACAGCGTTACATGCGAGGACACAGGCAAACGTAGCAGGCGAGGCTTCAGGCAAAGGTAGCAGGTGAGGCTTCAGGCGAAGGCTTCAGGCAAGGCTTCCGAAGGAAAAGGAAGGGAGGGGAACAGTCCAGCATCTCAAGCTGAACCCAGGAGCTGTTTATGTAGCCAGCCCAAAATGAGAATCACGTGCCTCAATTAAGGCACCAGCAGAACAAGGGAAAACCGGAAAAGCTGGAATAAGAATTGATGGACCAGTCTGTGAACCGGAATGAGTTCTTCACGGACCGGACCATGTCATCTTTGTAGGCTGCCTCATTATTATTTGAGATTAGGCAAATCAGTGTTGTATCATCAGCAAATTTAATTAGCAGATTGGAGCTGTGGGTGGCGACACAGCCATGGTAAGTCAGAGTAAGAAGGTGGGGGGGAGTACAAGGTGGTAGATAATAGGTAAAACTGGGAGAGGGAGAGAGGGTGAAGTAAAGAGCTGGGAAGTTGATTGGTGTAAGAGATAACGGGCTGGAGAGTGGGGAATCTGATAAGAGAGGACAGAAGATCATGGAAGAAAGGGAAAGGAGTGGAGCACCATAGGGAGATGATGGGCAGGTAAGGAAATAAAGTGAGAGAGGGAAACAGGAATGGGGAATGGTGAAGGGGGATCAATTACCAGGTTTGAGAAATCAGTGTTTGTGCTATCTCGTTGGAGGCTACCCAGACAGGATACAAGGTGTTGCTCCTCCAACCTCAGAGGAGGCCATGGACTGATAATTTGAGAAATCAATATTTGTGCTATCAGCCTCGAGGCTACTGCTTGAGAAATGGATGTTCATAGTATCAAGTTTGAGACTACCCTGCAGAAGTTTAAATCTTTCCTTGGATGGGAGTTCAGTGATATATCTCTCTCACTGTTCCCCGTCTGTGATTGCTGACGCCCTCCGATATTTAACACCAATTAACTTCCAGCTCTTTACTTCACCCTTCCATCTTTCCCAGTTTCACCTATCACCTACCACCTTGTACTTCTTCCTCCCCTCTCCCAGCTTCTTATTCTGACTTGTCCTCTATCTTTCCAGTCCTGATGAAGGGTCTCGGCCCAAAACGTTGACTGTTTACTCTTTTCCATGGACACTACCTGACCTGCTGAGTTCCTCCAGCATTTTGTGCATGTTGCTTAGGATTTCCAGCATCTACAGATTTTCCAGTGCTTGTTGACAATTGAGAAGCTCATTTTATATGACGATCAATAAAACTGTGTACACCTTTGGTCATTTCCTTTGCTCCAAAAACCAATGAAGCTACTGCATTACACTAGGGTTTAATCTAGATTAATTTTCTTAATCTAGATTAAGACATGCAAATAAGATTAGATTATTGAAATGTCATTAGAATATCACAAAACCAAAGTAAAAATAACATGTTAATTATTTTGTAAACTATGAAGCTTTGAAATGAAACATAAAATTATGTTTATTCAGCAGATGAGGTTTCAGTATCTCTCCCTCTGAGATGGTGGTGTATTCAAACTAATAATCAGGGTACTTAATCAAATAATAAAGCTTAAAGTGTCAGAAGCACATTCTTCTAACCATGGCTTTCTTCACAGAGATAAGAAGACTCTCTGACCAGTAACACACTAAATATTATTACAGCAACATGAAGATCAATTAGTTATGTGATAGAATTCTTACCCAATTTTGAACATGCCACATGTTACAGATCATTGAACTAAAACATTAATTCATTTTTTCCTGCCTGAATTTTTGAACACTTTTAGTATTTTTCTATTTCAGATTTCCAGGACTTGCAGCATTTTACTTCTAATTGAGCAACATCTGGAGAAAACAGGTTCTGTGTAATAAATTTATTTTTCAAGAACAGATATATGTTTTAACAGGAAAAATGGCAAGGCATAATGTTACTATGGGTGATTGCTGTGAACCATCAAAGAGAATGGGACAACTACAGGGAAACCCACTCAATAGTGTTGACTGGCTGCTCACCCAGTTTCTGTTAGGTAGGTAGGGAATATTGAAATCTTCAAAGCCGCAGCCTCGATTTCACATAATAAGAGTCAGGGATCAAGTGTGTACTAATCCATCTGGATCCTTGGAAATACAACTCCTGAGTCTCATTGGAATGGTTCTACCTGAAGCCAAATATAATGGGAAAGGGGCGATATAACAAACATGTTGGGAAATGGAAATTATCTTTAGAACAGCAGATACTCAAAGTCTGAAATAGTAAGAAAAGCAACTGCTAGAACAACTCAGCATTCCAAACAATATCTGTAAAGAGAGAAAAACATTTAATGTTCCAGGTCAAGAGCCATCTGTCTGTGTTTCTGTTGTAGTTGTAAGTGGCAGGATGTGTGGGGAAGGTTTAGATTAAACAACCTTTGACAAGGTGAGACTATGTTTGGAGAGGGAAACGTCTTACATTCTTTTATTTGTGTTCACTCTTGTTGACTGCTCTTGCCTTACTGTTTTTATGTTCCTCTCTTCATGTTCATTTTATCTCATTAACCTATCAACCAGTGACTTAATCTGTAGTGTTTACCCACATCTGCCCTGCTCTCATCCTCTCAGAGATATTCCTTTTGTCCTCACTCTCTCTGAAACTTGAAATTAATTTATTTCCTCTCATTACCACTTCTGATGTAAGGTCACGGGCCTGAAATGAAACTGTTTGTCTTCCCACTGATGCTGCCTGACCTGTTGAATCCTCCCAGCACGTTTTTGAACTGGGGAAGTGGCCCTTGGTTGGATAGGTAATGGTGGAGACATCAGAGGTTCATTTTCAAGAGCAGGAGATATATTTTGGTGGAAATGCAAGTCAAGGCATCTCTAAGGTGCCCAAGTGCTCCTGATGCTAACACTTCCATTGTTTGCATGTACAGCATGCACATATGTGCAAACACAACTCTGTGTGAATGGTTTCATCAAAACATGATTTTATCACCTCAGCTCATTTCCCACCCTTTTGGGGCATGGGCCTTCCTATTTCTAAGGTGGGTATCATTGTTTACATGGACAGAATGGTGGCTTGAGCACATTGAGAACACTCTCAACCACCTAGACCCCACTGCCAACATTTTAACCTCTCAGACCAACCTAAATGGAAATATAAAGTGGGCAAGGGTTAAGTATTTTTTATAACATCCTAAGTTGGATAAGTAATGGAGGAGACATCAAGAGTAGGAGACATCTGCATCTGATTTCATGGAGACAGAGTTAAGAACACATGTTAACTCTTTCTTCTTTGGTGTCTCAGAAAGGCAGCGTCCATTATTAAGGACCTCCAGCACCCAAGGCATGCCCTTTTCTCACTGTTACCATCAGGTAGGAGATACAGAAGCCTGAAAGCACAAACTCAGTGATTTAGAAACAACTTCTTCCCCTCTGCCATCCGATTCCTAAATGGGCATTGAAACTTTGGACACTACCTCACTTTTTTTAAATATACAATATTTCTGTTTTCGCACTTTTTTTAACCTATTCAATATATGTAATTGATTTGCTTGTTTATTTATTATTATTATTGTTATTATTTAATTTTATTTATTATTATTACTTTTTTTCTCTGCTAGATTATGTATTGCATTGTAAACACAAAATACTCTGAAGATGCTGGGATCAAAGCAACACTCACAACACGCTGGATGAACTCAGCATGTCGGGCAGCATCCGTGGAAACGATCAGTCAACGTTTCGGACCAGAACCCTTCATCCTGACTGATCGTTTCCACTGATGCTACCCGACCTGCTGAGTTCCTCCAGCGTGTTGTGTATGTATTGCATTGAACTGCTGCTACTAAATTAACAAATTTCACATCACATGCCGGTGATAATAAACCTGATTCTGATTCTGAAAATAAATAATCCATTGCTATGGAATAATCTATCAATAATCCTACACAAAGTAACCCTCACTAACCTTAGTACCCAACCTGTGAGTAATCAACTGAAATGTTGATTGCTTTCACTAGAGGCACACAATGTCTTCAATATACCAGATACAAAATGCACTGTAATTACCCCATCAAGATTACACCAGCAGCAACTCCTAAACCTCCCAGGACAGAAACAGTAAGTGCATGGAAACACCGCCACCTGCAGGTTGCCCTCCAAATTGCACACCGTCCTGCCTTTGAACTGTATCATCGCTGCACTTAAATTCTGATATCCCTCATCCAGTGATATTGTGGACCACCAAGATAGTGTCATCTTCTCTAAGAATTTTAGGGATGGGAGATAAGTGGGGGCTTTGCCAGCAATTACTGCATCTTGTAACTGAAACATGAAGAAGTTTTTAAAAAATTTACATTCACATCCAGCAACAGCTCACCACAGGACATCTTCTCATTCACTACCATCCCCAACACGGGGTGAATCTCCTGCAATAAACATTTTGATGACAGGAAAGCGTTCGAGGTTGTGGTGTGGAGACAGTCACAAAGATCACTACTGGTAGTTACAAACACAGAACTGCTGCAGTGACTCTGCAAGTCAGTCAGCATCTACAGAGAGGAATAAACAGCCAACACTTTGGGCTGAGACCTTTCATCAAGACTGCAAAAGAAGGGGCAAGAGGCTAGGGAGAGGAGAAGCTGCAGCAGCTGGCAGGTGACAGATGAGGGGAACGGTGGGCAGATGGGGGAAGGACGATTAAGTGAGGAGCTGGAAGAAGTAAAGGGCAGAAGAAGAAGTTAAGAGAGGAGAGTGGACCGTGGGAGAAAGGGAAAGAGGAGGAGCACCAGAGGGAAGCGAGGAGAAGAGGGAAACCAGGATAGGGAAAAGAAAAAGAGAGAAGACGGAAGGGAAGAAATTACCCCAAGTTAGAGAAGTCGATGCTCATGCCATCGAATATGTGGTGTTGCTCCTTCAACCTGAGTGTGGTCCCTTTGTGGCAGGAGAGGAGGCCATGGACCAACATGTTGGAATGGGTAAAGGGAATGGAATTCAAATAGGTGGCCACTGGGAAAGCCTGTCTTTTGTGGTGGACAGAATGAAGGTACTCAACTAATGGTCATAACCAAAACAGGCACTGGGAGTTGTGGTGACGGTGACTGTTACCACCCAGGGAATATTTCTACAAAGAATGAAGGACATTCAACAAGCTTTTTGTATCAGAAATATTCATAGGAAAAAAGTTAAAAGAATATTCATGTGGTAGTCCAGAAGAAAATTCATTTAGAAATCTTTCGGCAGAGATAAAGTGAAAGGAGTTGTGTTTGAGAGCAGCAGTTTTAAATTTAATCAATGAGTCATTCTTTATAGGTTCTCTTTTGATTCTTGTGCAGTTAGATTAAGATAATCCAGTATCCTTTTCTGCACATATGAATATAAAATAATATATTTTAGAACAGTGAAACCAACAAGGAGAATGCAGCATCTCGTGTGAATGAAATGTCTTAGATAATTGTCAGCTCTCAATAAATTAAAGCAGATGGTCATTAACATACAACACACATCAAAGTTGCTGGTGAACGCAGCAGGCCAGGCAGCATCTCTAGGAAGAGGCGCAGCCGACGTTTCAGGCCGAGACCCTTCGTCAGGACTAACTGAAGGAAGAGTTCTTGAATTTCCAGCATCTGCAGCATTCCTGTTGTTTGGTCATTAACATGTTGTTTTTTGTGGGAATTTGCTGGAAACAACTTGTGGCTCTGCTTCTTACATCCGTGCAGTTGTTATACTCTTTTGGCTATGCAAACACCTTAGAACACCAAAGTCAAGAAAGCTTCTGGAGAAAGTTCTTCAACTCTGGTTTAAACCATGCTACAACAGCACCACCATGCTGTGATCTACTGTACTGCATGCTCAGAAAGGATAAACACTGCAATGCAGTGTACCCACAATCAAGTCCCATCCAGGACCCGCTCACTTACGTTAACAAGGATGTATTGCATCATGCAATTAAAAAGGCTTTATTGTGCCTGAAATCAATACACAATTCAGATACAATTTCTTAATTTCAGTAAATGAAACAAATCTTGATGCTCCATTTTGAACACTGTTCATTTCAGTCTTTTCATCCAAATGGCCATCTAACTCTGTTTACAATAAGTTTATTTCCCTCAACAAATTCATCAGTAACACGTTGGAATTTGAAATAGACCAGGAAAGGCTGAAACACTTAGCATTTGTGAAGAAAGCGACAGGGTTAACATTCCTCCAGGTGCTTCAGTTTCCTCCCACAGTCCAAAGACATACCTGTTGATAGGTTAATTGGTCATTGTAAATTGTCCTGTGATTAGGCTAGGATTAAATTGGGGAATTGTTGGACAGCATGGCTCGGAGGGCCAGAAGGGGCTACTCTGCGCTGTATCTCAATAAATAAATAAATAAATTCCAGACTATATGGAAAATAAATCTTGTTTTAAAGTGCCAAGAAAGGAAGACCATCAGAGCGATTAGAAGGAAGGACCTATGAGAGGGTGGAGCGCAGTAGAAAACCAAAGAATGAAAGAAGATCAAGGAGAAAAATGAGGTGTAGACAGCAGAAGATAAATAATTACAGGTACCGCCATCAGAATGAAAGTCCTCAGTGTTGGAAAAGTGAAATACAAAGTTTGGAGTGGCTGAAAATCTAAAATTGTTGAAGTCAATGCTAAGCTTGGAAGGCTGCAATACACTAGGCGGAAGATGCAACACTGTTCTTTGCTGAGCTTCTTTGCGATATTCTAGGACAAAAGACAGGGGGATCAGAGTAGCAACTGGATAGGAGATGGAAGTGACGGGCAATGGAAGGCTCAGGACCGTCCTTGTGGACTGAACAGAGGTCTGCATATAGATTCCCACGTATTCTCCTATTTACTTAGTGATACAGTGAAGAGTCGGCCCTTCAGCCCCTCGGGCCACATTGCCCCAGCAACCCCCGACAAACCCGATTAACCCTAACCTAATTATGAGACAATTTACAATGATCAATTAACCCACCTGCTACGTCTTTGGACTGTGGGAGGAAACCAGAGAACCCGGAGGAAACCCACGTATTCTGCGAGGAGGATGTACAGAGAATTCTTACAGAACAGCACCAAAATTAAACTCCGAGCTGGAATAGCATCATAATAATTCTACACCACTGTGAAGCCCAGTGGAAGAGACCAAATAATGAGCACAAAATTAAAGGCAGTATAAGCAAACTGTTTCTTTACACAGAATGGTTCATCAGGGCAGAGTATCTAGGGTGCAGGAGATGAGTTAAGCACTTTGCCCATTGCACAGGTGATGCTGTGGGAAGGGCAGTCAATATTGAAGAAGATGGAAGCGTGAACCAGAGCAACAGGGAGGGAATTATCCCTTCAGAATGCTGAAAGTGGAGGGAACATTAAGGTATCAAAAAGCAAGTCCCTTAACAGTGTTGATGAGCAGAGGGATCTTGGGATAAAAGTTCATAGCTCCCCGAAATTGGTAACAAAAGTTGATAGGGTGATTAAGAAGTCATATGCAAAGTTTGGCGAGTGGAGAAGAGGTTTACCAGGATGCTATGATTAGAGGGCATGTGCTATAACAAGAGGTTGGACAAAGTTGGGTTGTTTTCTCCGGAGTGGCAAAGCCTGAGGGGAGATCTGATAGAGGTTTACGGAGACATGGGTAGAGTAGACAGGCACTATCTCTTGCCCAGGATTGTAATGTCTAATACCAGAGGACATGATTTAAGGTGAGGAGGGCAAATTTAAAGGAGGTGAGAGGGACAAGTTGTTTTACACAGAAAGTGCTGGGCACTTGATTTGCACTGCCTGGGGTGGGTAGTTTGGATAGGCAAATGAATATGAGGAGATTGGAAGGAAAATGCACATTATGAAGGCAGAAGAGATTATTCTAGTTGGACATTTGATTCCAATTTGTTCAGCACAACACTGTGGGCCGAAGGGTCTGTTCTTGGTCCTGTTATGTTCAATGTTCTAAAGAAGAGAAAGTATTGAATGTGGAAACTAGTTGGGTGGAAGGTGAAGACAAGGGGCGTCCTATCCTTGTTGTGGGTTCTCACTTTATTGAAATACCTTCTACGTGCAAAAATTGAATTCAATGTTTTTCACATGTACAGATCTGAATAAATCGCAAAAGCAATTGTATTTTCTTTATCTTTCTCCAGTAAATGGACTGCCTTTTCAATGTGCGTGTCTCTTCTGTTTCGCTTTGTGATGCTGGCTGCAATTATTCCGTGATTGAATTGTGAATAATTAAGGATGACATTTTCTAGACATTCAGCTTTTGGAAGATAAGAGCACAGAAAAATTTAAAGGCTGTCTATATTATTAATCAGTAGCTTCTGTTTGAAATTTTTGGGGGAAGTTTAGTTCTTATTGGATATGAAGAAAAAGAGTAATTCAGAAATGGAAATTACAGGTATTGAATGTGGGTTACAGTAAAATAGTGTATAAAAGAAATGTTTCCTGCTGGAAAAGGAATGTCAGGATGTGTTTCATTCAGCGCAAAAGATGTTACATCTGATTTATTATTCTCCTGTGCCATTGTTCCCAATGACTAATGCGCTGTGGTCGTTCAAAATTTTTACATTGAATTCCATAAATTGGTAGCATGTATATGCATTTAAAGTTAATAAAATACAATTTTATGGCAGGAAAATAACAGACATAATTGTACTGCATAGAATCTATCTAGCTATATACTGTTAGAGAGTGAGAGTGAGAGAATATTGTATACCATATTTACAATACTAAATTATCCCATGTAATTTAAAATGAAATCAGGTAATTATTATTGTGCTCTGTCAGTTTTACAGATGATTATCTTTTCTCCCTCATTTATATTTTTAGATTTTTTTTTCTGGCTGCACCAGAAAAAAAGGAGCATATTAACAGGGGATTAGAAATCAGTGTGGTGTGTGGAGCAACAGTGAGAAGCCAGCCTTTACTAGCTCCTCAATTAGTCAAGCTCCTACCTTAAACAGGTATCCAGAGGCTGGTTGTGGGGCAGAAAGGCAGGGGTGGGGGATTTGTGATGGTTCCAGCAATAGGAAGAGATGTGAGATGTGAAGAACCCAGGTGGCAGAGACCAAGTCAAAAGAATCCCAAAGAATAAACTGTTAGCCAACAGTATGTATCAGGTGAGCCCTTCGCAATATCAGTCCTTATAGGTCCTCTCTTCCCATGCGCTCAGTGCACAATAAATCCTGCTCTGCCTTTACAGTATAAAACAGCATTCTATAATTAAATTTCTGAAACTTCTTGTTCATTATCTTAACATCTCATTGAACACAAAACAAGGGAATAGACGATGGCCAGATGAGTTGGCAGTGGACCAACCACTGTCCCTGCTCCACTCCTATTTTGGAGCCAGATGATTTCATGCCTATGAATCAAGATCCTGTGTCCCTCAGATTAAAATACACACAAAAAAAATCTTTTCACTGTTTAGACCAGTATCTAATAGCACAGATTTCTGGAAGTCATGCGACATAAAAAATACTGCGAACATGTTTTCTTTTATTTATAACATTTGCAAGTACTTTGGGAGCCACAGCTAAAGACATCTGCAATACTGTTGGGTCTAAGTCTTCAGACTGAGCCTGGAACAGAAGAGAAAGATGACCATAACAATGAATTCACTTGAGCATTTGGAAATAAAGGCAGTTTACCAGTACATTTACTTAGGATGACTAATTTCAGCTCTGGCTTTCGGGGGTTCTAATGGAAGTCATGAGGACAATGTGAGAACTGCAGGCTCTTCAACAGAGCAGAAGATGTATTGGTTAGGTGGGTAATATGTAAACATTCCACTCCTTTTGCCACTGAAACTGAGCTTCCGTGTTCTGCCAATACACAGAGGCACTGTCTCCACTTTGGTGAGTGGTCAAGGTCAGGGGATTCCCTGGTTAGTAGGGATGTTGCATTTATTCAAGGAAATTTTGAGAACATCCTTCTTTCTTTTCCTCTGTCCACCTGACAATCTCTTCCAATGACAGAACTTGGAACAGGATGTCTCTTCCAAGAGTCTGATGTTGGACATTTGAACAATGTAGCCTGCCCAGTGGAGCTGAAAGCAGCGAATTGATGAGACTGCAGCTCGGGGACTCGTGCTTGGGGTCCAGTCGTTGGTGCGTCCAGAGCTCAAGACCTGCTGAAGATCGAAGCCCCAGGCTCAAATCAGAAGTCCAAATTTTGAAGCCTGATGGCCGAAGCCCTGGATCTGTGAACCTCTGCGAGTCCAGTGAGGGAGTCAAAGGCCTAATGTCTGCATGTCCGTATCCAAATCAGAGTCTACTGGAGGCTGGGGGCTGAAGAAGACAACATGTCTTGGGGTTAGAAGAGCGTGTAAGTGCCTGGATGGGAGGGAGGAAGGGGTTTGTTTGGCTATTGCTGCTTTGTTACTTCTTGTGTTCTGTGTTGTTCTGCCAAGCATTGTGGGCATGTTATGTTGGAGCCAGAATGTGTGGCGACACTTTTGGGATGCACCCATGTTTTGTAACACCAAAATATAAAATTAATCAAAAGAACAACACAGAGCCGGGGATAACGTGTCAAGTTCATTTAGTAGGCCCTCACATTTACTGTGGTGGCATAATGACGTATGCCATTTACGTACCTTTACATATAACCTGTAATGAATTATGTAAACAAACAAGACTGCTTAATCAAACAATCTACTGTATTTATAACCTTACTCAAATACTCCTAAAAAATTAAATAGACAGCACTATCCTCCCTGCTTAGCTATAAATTCCAGCTCAATATACAAACATTTGTAGGTTGCATCTCAACTATATACACAGTGAAATATATAATACAACTACTATCTAGACATCAACAGCATAGTAAATTTTAAATTGTCCCATTCAGACCTAAAGCTGTGAAGGATTCCTTACCCTTGTGGGATAATGTCAGTCCTGATTCGGGGGGGGGGGTGGGGGGGGTTGATGGGTGAGACATGGTGGTGAGACAATCTCAGGTTACGAGGGTCTCCTCTATTGTGGTTGTAGGAGTTGAATCCGGGACTACAGGAAGTGGTTCTGACAGCTCATGGGATACCTTTCCTCTGGATGTGGTAGCATCCCAAACAGTGTAGTTAACTGTGTCCTCCAAGAATTTGTTCTGCTACTGTTAGTGGAACACCCTTCTGTGATTTGAAAATAAACACTGGTGTTGATGATTAATAAATTCTTTCCTATATAGGTACTGGTTGAAACGCTTTACACCCCAAATGTGACTCAAGGCTTCTCTGTCAATCTGTTCATAATTTTTCTTTGCAGTAGTAAGGGAACATGATGCAAAGGATATGGGGTGTTCACTCCCATCACTCATAACATGTGACGTGACTGCACTTATACAATAAGGCAAGGGATCACAGGCAAGCTTCACTTGTGGATGATACGCATTTTAATGTGTGGGTACAGTGTCTGACGTCATCATTTCCTTTGCCTGTTGGAAAGCCACCTCACACTTGTTTGTTCATTGCCATTTCTTCCTGATCAGGGTGGTCGGCTATGTGCCGAACCAAAAGAAATGGGGGAGATCTTAAATGGGTTTTTTGTGTCTGTATTTACTAAGGAAACTGGCATGAAGTCTATGAAATTAAAGGAAACAAGTAATGAGATCATGGAAACTGTACAGATTGAAAAGGAGGAGGTGCTTGCTATCTTGAGGCAAATTAAAGTGGATAAATCCCCAGGACCTGACCGGGTATTCCCTCGGACCTTGAAGGAGACTAGTGTTGAAATTGCAGGGGCCCTGGCAGACGTCGGTGTCTACGGGTGAGGTGCCGGAGGATTGGAGAGTGGCTCATGTTGTTCCTTTGTTTAAAAAAGGATCAAAAAGTAATCCGGGAAATTATAGGCCGGTAAATTTGACGTCGGTACTGGGTAAGTTATTGGAAGGAGTTATTAAAATACATTAGGACGGATAAGTCCCCGGGGCCTGATGGAATATTCCCCAGGCTGCTCCACAAGGTGAGGGAAGAAATTGCTGAGCCTCTGGCTATGATCTTTATGTCCTCGTTGTCCACGGGAATGGTACCGGAGGATTGGAGGGAGGCAAATGTTGTCCCCTTGTTCAAAAAGGGTAGTAGGGATAGTCCGGGTAATCATAGACCAGTGAGCCTTACGTCTGTAGTGGGAAAGCTGTTGGAAAAGATTCTTAGAGATAGGATCTCTGGGCATTTAGAGAATCATGGTCTGATCAGGGACAGTCAGCATGGCTTTGTGAAGGGCAGATCGTGTCTAACAAGCCTGATAAGGTTCTTTGAGGAGGTGACCAGGCATATAGATGAGGGTAGTGCAGTGGATGTGATCTATATGGATTTTAGTAAGGCATTTGACAAGGTTCCATACGGTAGGCTTCTTCAGAAAGTAAGAAGGCATGGGATCTAGGGAAGTTTGGCCAGGTGGATTCAGAATTGGCTTGCCTGCAGAAGGCAGAGGGTCGTGGTGGAGGGAATACATTCAGATTGGAGTATTGTGACTAGTGGTGTCCCACAAGGATCTGTTCTGGGACCTCTACTTTTCGTGATTTTTATTAAGGGCCTGGATGTTGGGGTAGAAGGGTGGGTTGGCAAGTATGCAGTTGACACAAAGGTTGGTGGTGTTGTAGATAGTGTAGGGGATTTTCAAAGATTGCAGAGAGACATTGATAGGATGCAGAAGTGGGCTGAGAAGTGGCAGATGGAATTCAACCCGGAGAAGTGTGAGGCCGTACACTTTGGAAGAACAAACTCCAAGGCAGAGTACAAAGTAAATAGCAGGATACTTGGTAGTGTGGAGGAGCAGAGGGATCTGGGGGTACATGTCCACAGATCCCTGAAAGTTGCCTCACAGGTGGATAGGGTAGTTAAGAAAGCTTATGGGGTGTTAGTTTTCATAAGTCGCGGAATAGAGTTTAAGAGTCGCGATGTAATGATGCAGTCCTATAAAACTCTGGTTAGGCCACACTTGGAGTACTATGTCCAGTCCTGGTCGCCTCACCAGAAGGATGTGGAAGCATTGGAAAGGGTACAGAGGAGATTTACCAGGATGCTGCCTGGTTTAGAGAGTATGCATTATGATCAGAGATTAAGGGAGCTAGGGCTTTACTCTTTGGAGAGAAGGAGGATGAAAGGAGACATGACAGAAGTGTACAAGATAATAAGAGGAATAGATAGAGTGGATAGCCAGCGCCTCTTCCACAGGGCACCACTGCTCAATACAAGAGGAGATGGCTTTAAGGTAAGGGGTGGAAAGTTCGAGGGGAATATTAGAGGAAGGTTTTTGACTCAGAGAGTGGTTGGTGCATGGAATGCACTGCCTGAGTCAGTGGTGGAGGCAGATACACTAGTGAAGTTTAAGGGACTACTAGACAGATATATGGAGGAATTTAAGGTGGGGCTTATATGGGAGGCAGGGTTTGAGGGTCGGCACAACATTGTGGGCCGAAGGGCCTGTACGGTGCTGTGCTGTTCTATGTTCTATGAATGTTATGATGAGGTTGTATAAGGCATTGGTGAGGCCGAATCTGGAGTATTGTGTTCAGTTTTGGTCACCAAATTACAGGAAGGATATTAATAAGGTTGAAAGAGTGCAGAGAAGGTTTACAAGGATGTTGCCGGGACATGAGAAACTCAGTTACAAAGAAAGGTTGAATAGGTTAGGACTTTATTCCCTGGAGCGTAGAAAAATGAGGGGAGATTTGATAGAGGTATATAAAATTATGATGGCTATAGATAGAGTGAATGCAAGCAGGCTTTTTCCACTGAGGCAAGGGGAGAAAAAAACTAGAGGACATGGGTTGAGGGTGAGGGGGGAAAAGTTTAAAGGGAACATTAGGGGGGGCTTCTTCACACAGAGAGTGGTGGGAGTATGGAATGAGCTGCCAGACGAGGTGGTAAATGTGGGTTCTTTTTTAACATTTAAGGATAAATTGGACAGATACATGGATGGGAGGTGTATGGAGGGATATGGTCCATGTGCAGGTCAGTAGGACTAGGCAGAAAATGGTTCAGCTCAGCCAAGAAGGGCCAAAAGGCCTGTTTTTGTGCTGTAGTTTTTCTGTGGTGTCTATGGTTTCTATCTGGGAATCAGATCAAGGGGTAAAGCACAGTAGCCAGGTTTGGCAGGAACCTGTTATAGTAGTTGACAAATCCTAAACAGGACCACAACTGTGACATGTCCTTTGACCTTGTGGCATCCACTACTGCTTGAATTTTCTCAGCACACTTGTGTAATTCTTGTGCGTCAATAGTACGACCACAGTAAGTGATGCTTTGTTTAAAGAATTCACACGTCACATTGTGCTCTGAGCCCATAATCTTCTAATCTTTCTAAAACTGTCTTGAGATTTTGGAGATGCTCCTTATCATCCTTTCTGGTAACAATGATGTCAAAGGTAACACTAAGTGTCTGGTCAGCCTTGTAACACCCAGTCCATAGTTTTTGGACAGAGTGTAGGTCCAGATGCTACTTCAAAAATAAGCCTATCATAGCAATGAAGCCTTTTGTGAGTATTTATGGTGAAAAACACTTTGGACTCTTCTTCCATCTCTATCTGCATGTGGGCTTCAGCTGAGTCCACTTTGCTGAAATGTTTCTCTTCAGAAAGGTTTGCAAAGGTTTATCCTCTATCCTGGTCAGAGGGGTATAGATCTACTTTCACTACTGGGTTGATGGGGACTTCAAATTATCACAGATCATGACCGATCCATTATTAGTTACTAGGACCATTAGCATTGCCCATGGGCTCCATTCAACCTTGGAAAGAATTCTTTCAGCCTCCATGCGATCTAGCTCATTGGCTACTTTTTCACCGATGGTACAAGGAACTGGATGGGCTTTGCAAAACTTTGGTGTGGCAGTTTTATTCCATATGTTTGAATTTTCCAGTGCCATCCTTGAACGCTGCTCTGGCATCATCCAGTACCTTTCTTAATTTCCTTTCAGCTGACTCTTTTGCAGGGAACGTGGCATGTAAATGATGGATGGATCTCCAAGCAAGTTGTAGTTGTCTCAGCTAATCATGGCCCCACAATGCTGGCCCACCTGGTTTTACCAAATAGAGGCTCAATGTGAGTTGTTTGTTGTAGCATTTCACTGTTATGAATGTCATTCCCACAGGAATTATTCTTTCTCCAGTATGTTGGAGTACCATGGGCAGTTTTGGTTTCCTTATTTAAGAAAGGATGTGCTGACGCTGGAGAGGGTACAGAGAAGATTCACGAGAATGATTCCGGGAATGAGAGGGTTAACATATGAGGAACGTTTGTCCGCTCTTGGACTGTATTCCTTGGAGTTTACAAGAATGAGGGGAGACCTCATAGAAACATTTTGAATGTTAAAAGGCATGGACAGAGTGGATGTGGCAAAGTTGTTTCCCATGATGGGAGAGTCTAGTATGAGAAGGCATGACTTAAGGATTGAAGGGCGCCCATTCAGAACAGAAATGCGAAGAAATTTTTTTAGTCAGAGGGTGGTGAATCTATGGAATTTTTTTGCCACGGGCAGCAGTGGAGGCCAAGACATTGGGTGTATTTAAGGCAGAGATTGTTAGGTATCTGAGTAGCCAGGGCATCAAAGGTTATGGTGAGAAGGCGGGGGAGTGAGACTAAACGGGAGAATGGATCAGCTCATGATAAAGTGGCGGAGCAGACACGATGGGCCGAATGGCCAGCTTCTGCTCCTCTGTCTTATGGTCTTATGGTCGTATGTTCTTAGTTGGATACCTGCAGGCTTCAGTTCAGCATCTTTGACATGCTGTTCAAACTCATTTTGTGGAATGACTGAAACATCTGAGCCAGTGTCCAATTCCATTTTAATTAATTTGCCATTCACTTTTGGTGTAAGCTATATTGCTTTTCTCATGTTAGTTTTCACATTGTTAGTGTAAATGCCACCCAATCCTGAGTCACGCTCATCATTATCAGATTTTTCATCAACATCATGCAGATCAGTGCCCTTTTTGAAACTACAACTTGACTTTTTATCTTTTTCTCTTCCCTGTGCAGTCCATTTATTTTTATCTGCCTGACAGGCTCTTTGCATGTGTCCCACTTGGTTGCATTTTCTGCAACTTTCGCCTTTAGACCTGTCACAAAGGTAAAACAATTTGTTCAGCCAGGCGGGTTTCTGTTTAGACTTTGCAATTTTGTTCATACTCATTTTCACTCCTGACTGCAACTCTCTTGCATCTCTGGCTGCCGTTTGCATTGATACAATGATTTCAACTGCTCTTTGAAACCTGTGTCCTGCTTCAGATACAAGCTGTTTTTGAATGCTTTCTTATAAGATTCCATAAACTAAACTATCTCTTAAGCCCATTACTGAACTGGTAATGCTCAGACAATTTCTTCCATTCAGCCATGTAAGCTTAAGTAGACTCCCTTTTCTTTTGATTCCACTAATGAAACCTTAAGGCATTCTGCAATCAACAATAGCTTTGGTTCTATATGTTCCTGCATTCTTTTCATGATATCGGTAAAACTCGTTTTGGCTGGTTTGATTGTTGCAATTAGACTTCTATGCAAACTGTATGCTCTTCCACCTTTTGCACTCAGTAACAATGGCATTCACTTTTCATTGGTTATTTCATTTACTTCAAAACACAGCTCAATTTATTCAATATGCATCACCAATTATCTTTTGTGCAATCTAATGCATCTAAACATTAATATAGCCAGACATTTCTGCATTTTTTAATATTTATTATTATTATGACTCTATTCTCGCTGTTCACGAACCCATGAAGTTCCACCATTTTCTACTGTTTTTTAACCGAAGATCTTTCTCCACTTGCTGAAGAAAAAAAAATGCTGTGTTTTTTTAACTCGGGCATTTTGCTAAGCTTCACCAGGTGGGTAGCCATGTCGGGTTAGTTTTAAAACTAAAACTACCTCATCGCTACTGTTGTGCCTTGTAATTCCAAAACATAAAACTAATCAAAGAAAAACACGGAACTGGGGATAACATGTAGACTTCATTATTACTTTAGTGAAGTACTCACACATGATATGGCGATGTCATGGCGTATGCCACTCATGTACTTTTACATATAACCCACAATGAATTATGTAAACAAACAAGAATGCTTAGTCAAACAATATATTGACAACATTACTGAAATATTAAATACACAACACTCCTTACACACCCTCGAGTGTGTTGGTTGTTAACACAAATGACACATTATACTGTGTACGTGTGATAAATAAACTTGAATCTTGAAACTTCACTGAGCATATTCAGGACTTCAGTGCTCCGGATGTTAGCCTGAAAAAGAATACTGACGTTTGTTCTCATATCCTCCCAGTGGTTAGGAGGTTTTTGGTGGAGACAGCAAAGGTGGTATCTTTCATGTGCTTTGAGGAGTCTGATGTAGGTAGTCCAGGCCTCAGAAGGATATAGGAGGGCAGGGATCACTGATCCCCATTAATCTATGGGTTCTGTGCCAAGAACTAGAAAATAGAATATAGCCATACTCAACTTGCCAACTAAGGTGTGATTAAATGCTTGTGTAGTGATACAAACCAGAGTGTAACAAGGAGAGAGAAAAGGAAATACTCAGAACAGTGTTGCAGATTGAGTTCTAAGAACAGAATGAAATGAGTCAGCAGGTGACTCGAGAGTTTAAGTTGATGACTGATGTAGTCACTACATGCTCGGAAGGAGCTTTCCATACACCAGCACTCTGTAAATCGCCTCATCACTTATCCCGTGATATCTGCCAATTATTCGTGTTCACTGATTACTGCATTCTCTGCCAGTGGAATCTGGATCCTCATTTCTACCTGAATTTCGCAAAAGAGTTGTATAGCATGGAAATAAGTCCTCTGACTCAACTCAGTCACACCCACTGCCTCTCTAAACTAATTTTATTTGCTTGTGTTTGGTCCACATCCCTCCAATTTCCTAGCCATATGCCTGTCCAAATGGATTTTGAAATTTCTAATTTTATCTGAATGAAAAGTGAGTGAAATTTTTAACGCCCGTGATGGATAGAAACTCTATTGAGAGGTTAGGTTTTTGGAAGGTTTGAAATACAAAAGGAATGAACTACAGTAAGATCAGGGCAAGTAAAGTGAAGAATGCAAAACTTGGGAAGTCAAAGAAGGTGGGAGAGTACAAAAACATGGAGGAGACACCTCAGACAAGTAAAAAAGGACAAGAGAGTTGTTAAGAAGGATTTGGGAGAAATGGATAAGTATCATTTTAGGGAAATAAGAGACCAATTATATTAGGAATGACAGGTGTGACACAAATAGATTCTGTATTGAAATAAACTAGTACCTTTATTCCATTTAAGGATAAATTGAATTTATGTTAGCTGCTTTATCAGATGAAGATGCACACAAGTATGGAAATTTTTGACGTTCCATTTGTATTTGATATTGTAAAGTACTGCTATGTTAGTACAGACCTTTGTACTGATCAATGAATAACCTTTCTCTGAAGGAAACATAAAACTTTCGGAAAATTTAATAGTACAGAGATTCCAACACCAAGAGTTCAAAATCTCAGAGTAATGGGATAACTGTTCAGGACTGCAAGGATGAGAAACCTCTTCACTCTTTCTACTGTAGAGGGACTGTTATGGTCAAGTTTGAAATGATGGATTTCTGAGTATTAACTGAACTAAAGAATGCAAGGTGAGATCAGTTGAAGTAGGTGTTTAGATATCATCATAACAGTGTATATTAGAATTATTGGCCTCTTACAGCTCCTTCTTAATTATTTTAAAGCTCACACTCCATTAAAGATCTATTTCTCTGAAATCTAGTTAAAATATTAGCCTTTATACTTGAGCTCCAGATGAATTTGTAGTTCTGTGTAATTACTCAAGTAGCATCAGCGCTGGACTTCAGGGCGAGAGGTCCCGAGTTCGAATCCAGCCGGCTCCCGGTAAGAGCTGGTGATCTCTTAAAAAAACTCACCTGGCAGAAGGCAATGGCAGACCACTGCTGTAACTAGCCTCGTACGCGATTTCCCAGTACGTCAGAGTGGCGTAGAAGGAAATCGTCCGTTAACTGGAAATAATTCCGGATGTGACATACCTTATATTGGAAAATCTGAGACCAAGAAATGAGCTTTCAGAAGGTATTTGATAAGGTCACGTGGAAAACAAAGGTGAAGTTGCAGAATAAAGAAGGTCAGTATTAGCATGAAGAAATTGGCTTAGAAACAAAGTAGATAATTGTTGGTTATTGTAATGATGTTCACCTAAAGATAGTGCTTTTATGTTACAGATTCAGACAGGGTAAGACTTCCTGATTTTTAAATGACACAAAGCTTGGAAGCATAGTAAGCAATGACATGCAGAGGGTGTAGATGGTCGTCACGGTAGTGTAGCGGTTAGCGCAATGCTCAGAATGTTGGAGTTCGGAGCTCAATCCTGGCGTCCTCTGTACGTCCTCCCCGTGGAATGTGTGGGTTTCCCCTGGGTGCTCCAGTTTACTCCCACAGTCCAAAAACATACTGGGTAGGTTAATTGGTTATTGTAAATTGTTCCGTGATTAGGTTAGTGTTAATCGGGGTTGCTGGGGCAGCATGCCTTGAAGAGCCAGTAGGTCTGTGTTGCTAAATAAATAAATAAACTTAGTGCAGACGCAATGATTTTGTATTGTACATTCAGACACATTTGTGCAAGGTAAGATTTCCTGATATTTAAGTGACACAAAGCTTGAAAGTATAGTAAACAATGACTTGAAGAGAGATAGGGGGAAATGAGCAGACATTCGAGAGATGAAATTCAAAGCTGTGAAATGTTGGGCAATATATGTAACTGTAGATGTTGTCAGTGTAGGAAGGTGAAGAGTTAAATAAGCTTCAGCTATTGTTTGTTTTGGGCTGGACAGCCATAACCAAAGGACTAGGTAAATTGAATGGTTCTTTCTCCAAGGTCCCTTCCTACAAAAGCAAAGATGTAGCCATTCTGCTCATAATGTCAAGATCAATAACATTCTGGAAACTTGGCTACCTATAGGATTAAAGCTCAAAACTGTCCACTTAACATTAATGTTTTAAATTCGTTAATTAGGTAAAGATTTAACCCTGGGTTAATCCCTCTAATTTGTAATAGTTAATGACTTTAATCACAACTATAATTCAGTAATAAATGTCTGTTTTGGTGCCAAATTACACTGATGGATTACATTTCCTTTATCATTTCCATTAAATGATTTTCTATTCAAACACTTAGATTGTCTTAATGACATTTATTTTTACCTGTTAATTAATCAAAAATTCATTCTTAAAATTATACAATTCTGCAGTCAATAAACAGGCAATTTAAGAAAGGGTTAATTAACTTCTAATCCACCCCAGTTGAGAACAAACCAGGGAATTTATATTAAAAGGATAACACAATGGAGGAGCTACATTCGTTTTAGGCTCCTTTTCAAAATATGGAACTGTGACTGGTTTTGAGAAATTATTTTGTTCCTTGATTTTGCTTAAGTTTTTATTGGTATGTTGTATGGCTTGTACTATTTTTCCACTGAATTTTAACCATGATTGAAGATTAATTGCTGCATACAGCTTCCCAATAATGTCATTAATTTTCCCATACTCTTGATGGCAACCATCACTGAATGTCAGGAGAAGCATGAAGCTCCTTCGTAATCATTTCTGTATTTCTCTGCATTAATGCTTACCATGGTATCTGATTTTCAAATCCATATGCTATTGTGTCATTAATCTCAAATCCTACAGACACTGTTCCTCTCTCTCATCATATCGTAATTGGTGGTGGTGGTGACCATTGTGTCCAACAATGACAGGGACCCTGCGTGGGAGCATTTTTAAAGTGGAAAAGCGCTGGGGCAATTCCACTCTCTGCGACCTCGGAGGTCCAGGTCCAGTGGTTCAACCATCGAAACTAGGGTTTTCCCAGTTGCTGTGGGTGACTATGTGTGTCTTGTCATGAACTTCGTTTGCCACAAAGAATTGCAGAGCCGCCTTCCTGGCCGTTGCATCTCACCACGGATCTTATCTGCCTACTAGGACAGGCATGTCCCTATCTCACCAGGGTGTGAGGATGCCAGATGCCCACACGGGGTTTAGCCCGGCCTGTTGAAGTGGTGTGGCAGGATGTGGCCGCAGTCACGTGCAAACAGCTACTTGGAGCCACAGCTGAGAGATGAGTGTCGGTGGGAGCCAGAGGTAAGTGAGCTGCCCTAGAACGGGCACGATGATCCCCTTCATCCCCTTCCTCCTCGGACACTGCATTCACCCCACATCATGAAACTACACTGATTATATCCACAAGGATAGTTGGAGGAGCAAGTAGTATTGAAGCAGCAGGGAGGCTGCAGAAGAACTTGGACACATTAGGGGAATGGGCAAAGAAGTGGCAGATGGAATATAGTGTTGGAAAATGTATGGTGATACACTCTGGTTGAAGAAATAAAGGTGTAGACTATCTTCTAAATGGGGAGAAAATTCAGAAACCAGAGGTGCAAAGGCACTTGGGAGTTCTCGTGTAAGGTTCTCTAAAGGTTAACTTGCAGGTTGAGTAGGTGGCGAGGAAGGCAATGTTTGCATTCATTTTGAGAGGATTAGAATATAACAGCAAGGGTGCAATGTTAAGCTTTTATAATGCATTGGCCAGACCACACTTGGAGAATTGTGAGCAGCTTTGAGCCCCTTATCTAAAAAAGTAGGTGCTGGCATTGGAGAGGGTCCAGAGGAGGTTCACAAGAAATACCCAGAAATGAAAGGGTTAACATAGGAGGAACATTTGGTAGCTCTGGGCCTGTACTCGCTAGAGTTTAAAAGAATGTGGGTGATATCATTAACACCTATTCACTAATGAAAGGCCTAGACAAAGTGGACATGGAGAGGATGTTTCCTATGCTGGGAGAGTCTAGGACCAGAGGGCACGGCCTCAGAATCAAGGATGTCCCTTTGTTGGCTATCCAGGCTGAGTCATTGGGAATATTTAAAGCAGACATTGATAGGTTTTTGATAAGTAAGGGATAAATCGGTCAAGATGGAATGGCGGAGCAGACACAATGAGCCAAATAGCTTAATTCTGTTCCTATGTCTTTTATTAAGCCTTGCAGAGAATGTTGAGAGTGTAGGATCTCACTACAATAAGGAGCAGATATGATAAATAGCACAGGTGCAATTAGTGGCAAGCCAGATAAATAGAAAGGGAGTAAGGATAGTGTGGCATGCTGGTAAACTTAGACAGGGAAAGGTGAGAGAAACACAAGTATGATATCAACACAGAAGTGGATAGATTCTGGATTGGTCAGGGCATGAAGGGATACGGGGAGAAGGCAGGAGATTGGGGCTGTGAGGAAAATTGGATCAGCAATGATGAAATGACGCAGCGGACTCGATGGGCCAAATGGCCTAATTTTGCTCTTATATCTTATGGTCTAAATTTGCCAAATAGACAGCTTTTATGCTAAAGGTCCTACGTTATCCTTTCTTTCCTACAGCCACAAATCTTCAACCAATTAATCTTTTAGAGAGAAAAAAATATATAATCTTCTTGCCTCACTACTTGCTGTTTGCACACTAATGTTGTGGAAATGAACATTAAAAGATACAAACTGGTCTCTAGGGACAACCCGGCCATTAATGACATTAATAGGAAGCTATATGAGGCAATAAATCTTCCACTTCTATGGTTAAAATTCAGTAGAAAACAGTTAACTACGTGTGGACCATATATCAGGATGCTTTATTAAAGAATGGAAGCATGATGTGTCTGTATTTCAAGTAAACAAAAACCTGCTTCTAAATTTACTTTCCTATAGTTGCAGAAACTGAAATAGAAATAAAGAGAATGACAGCATTTCAGTGAGTGAAAAGAATTAACATAAGATTAAATCAGCGGACTCCTGGTGGAATGAATATCTCCTGAAAACGTCAGGAAACATCTTTAGGCACAGAGCTCAGAAAAAGCACGCAACTGACTTTTAACATTGTAAACCAGTGAGTTGTTTGTTATGTCTCCCCTCTCACTATGAAACGTAGTCTTTGGAGTACTGCAAGTCTGTGTCTTTGCTGTTGCTTTGCTCATGTTTGAGTGCTCGGTGGTGGGTGCCGATGCTTTTTTCTGCCTGTGGGGGGAGAGGGGATTGTTGCTTGCTGCCGCTTACATGCAGGAGGGGGGAGCTGGGGGAGGGGGTGGACTTTGGGGTTCTAACATTTAACTGTCATTCATTCTTTGGGGACTCTCCTCTGTTTTTGTGCATGTTTGTGAAGAAAAAGCATTTCGAGATGTATATTGTATACATTTCTCTGACATTAAATGTACTTTTGAAACCTTTGAAAGCTGTGCATCAAACATTGCTTACATCAATTAACACATGACTTCAATTTGATGAGAATATTTTGGGAACAATGGCATACAGTTTTTACATTTCGATAAACCATACATAAATGGACAATAATGGTCGTATCTCTACTCAAGATGATATTTATGGGCTGACGATTATTTTGTGCCAAAACCCAGTAGAAGACTGGGTCAATTCAATTAGACCTGTGATTGATCTGTTGAGGTAACGCTGACACGATGGTAAAAGTGTTTAAACCAGATGGAGACATTTCAGAGAAATGAACAGACACTTCATAATGCGATTTCCTCATTACTGCCAAAGGGGGTAATGCAATCTGTAATATAGCAGTAACCTTTTTTTTAGATCTGCTACACTCCAATTTCCATACAGAGTACTAGATTTTGAACAGCATGTTACAATAAAATTCAGAAGCTCTGTGAAATTTATAACCATACACATTATGTGTCCTGCCCTTAATTTTATCCTCAAACTGCATCATTGTTACAGAGAGGAAGACTATTCAAAGTTGAACTCAAGTCAGGACAAGAAGATACAGAATGAAAAAAACAAAAGTGAAAATCTTCTTATTGATCAGAATCAGGTTTATTATCATCAGCGCGTGTCGTGAAATTTATTAACTTAGCAGCAGCAGTTCAATGCAATACGTAAATTAGAAGAAGAAAATAATAATAATAAATAAATAAGTAAATATGTATATTGAATAAATTAAAAATCATGCAAAAAAGCAGAAATAATGTATATTTTAAAAGTGAGGTAGTGTTCATGGGTTCAATATCCATCCAGGAATCAGATGGCAGAGGGGAATTGATATTGAGGTGTAATGTTGAGTACACCACGGTTTCTCATGTGCCAAATTATTATCTTTGGGTAAGATTTTTCTGATGTAACCAAAATGAAAGCATTTCCATCTTAAAACATGTCATTTAATTTTAAAATGCATCTAAATTTACATATCCAAAGCCCTTTTGCAGTGAAAAACTACCATTTCCTTTACCTTTTCCACCTATCACCTCACAGCTTCTCACTTCATCCGCTCCTCACCTGGTTTCACCTATCACCTGCCAGTTTGTACTCCTTCCCTTCCCCCTCCCCCACCTCCCGAACTTACTCTGGCTCCTTCTCCCTTTCTTTCCAGTCATCATGAAGGGCTTCAGCCCAAAATGTTAACTGTTTATTCTCCTCCATAGATGCTGCCTGAACTGCTGAGTTCCATTTTCTGTGTGTTGTCCTAGATAATCACCAACCTTTCTAACGACCGGTATTCTTAATGGGAACAGAAGTGAAAAGAGCATCTAGCTGACCGAAACGCTAGGGTTTTCACACCCGATCTTCTAAAGAATTGAGACCATTCCAGCCCCGTCAACCTGGTTCTCAAACCTGCAGTTACACTTACCAGTCACTTATACAGGTGAGAAAAATTTGTCCCTGGGAGTGTTTGTATTTCCAACTTTTCTGCGTAACAGAGCTTGTGTTTCACTTCCCATAGTTTCTTATGTTCTAGCACCAGTGTTAATGGCAAAAATGTGTTCCAGGTCATAAAGTCACAGAGCTGTGGAGACATGTCGTATAGAAGTAGGCCCACTGCCTCACCTAGATTATGCCAACCATCAACCACTTAATTACACTAATCCTACATTAATACCATATATTTATGCTCCCCACATTCCCATCAGCTCCTTCCAGACCCTACCACTTACACTAGAGGCAATCTAACACTGGCTAATTAACATACCGACCTGTATGTATTTGGAACCTGGAATACTGAGAGGAAATCCATGCAGAGAACATGCAAGCTCCACACAGACCCACACCCAACATCAGACTTGAACCAGGATCTCTGGCATCATGACACAGCAGCTGTACCAGCGCACTACAATGCCATCCATATTCGGATTGGTACTTGGGTTGCTACTACGACTGGCAAGGACCCCATCATTTTGCATGTCAAGTGTTCAGTTCATGGGGAGGAGATCTAGTGAGTTCCAGCTGTTAATTTTCGATGATTCTTAAATGAATTGCATGATTGTTATTTCCCTTGATTGACTGGCTCTACACATTTTCACAGTGCTAGCTACAGGCCTTTGGTGAGGTTCTGCTCATTTGGACAGAGAATCTGAGACTGAGCGGCTACTGATAATATCTGCCTCACTGAGGACTGCTGATGCACTGAGAGGTTTCAAAAGGATGACAGTATGCAACTTGGAAAATAAATAAAGGCAAATGCACCTTCCATTTTCTTGCCAACACTATGAATTTTCTTGCTGACACATCATTTTCTGAAGCTACATAATAAGGGTATCTAACAGAAGATACAATATTAACCATTCAGACATCTATAGGATACAGCATTCCACAGCGCTAGACTACACTGAATCTTTTCAGATATCATGGGATAAGTTTTCTAGTACTAGAGTTTTTGCAGAGGTCTTCCTTTATTTTTGCCTTTGTATGTTCAGGTATCCGAACTTTCACAAGGCAAGGTGAGAACATGGAGCCTCGGACACAAGACATCTAGGAGCTGCCTAAACAGGCAGGTAAATGTGCATCTCATAACAAGTAGATTAAAAACTGTGCAAAGAAGATACAGACTATTGAATGCAGAAGGTATAAAAGCAATCAAATATTGAAAAGCTGAGATAGAGTGGATGTGGAGAGGATATTGTCTAGAGTGAGAGAGTTCAGGACCAGAGAGCACAGCCTCAGAATACAAGCACATCCTTTAAAACAGAGATGAAGAGGAGTTTCCTTATCCAGTCTCTAGTGAATCTGTGGAATTTATTGCCACAGATGGCTGAAGAGGCCAGGACATTAGGTATAGTTAAAATGGAGATTGATAGGTTCTCGATTAGTCCAGGTGACAAAGGTTGCAGGAGAAGACAGGAGAATGGCATTATGAGGGATAATAAATCAGACATGATGGAATGCTGGAACCATTTGACGGGTCAGATGGTCTAATTCTGCTCATATATCTTACCGTCTTTTGGACATCACTTTGTTCTACCCAGCCCTTCCCTTCTCAACAGTTCAAAGCGGGTTTGCTTTCTAACTTTTGCTAGAAAAAGAAATCAACGTGAAATGTTCACATTGTTTCTCCATCCATACATTCTGGGCCTTTATTCTCTGGAATTTAGAAGAATGACGGAGGGGATCTCATTGAAACCCATCGAATATTGAAAGGCCTCTATGGAGTGGGTATAGGGAGGATGTTTCCCATAGTGGGGGAGTCTAAGACTAGCAGACATAGGCTCAGAATACAAGGATGTTCCTTTAAGATGGAGATGAGGAGGAAAATTAGAGGATAGTGAATCTGTGGAATTCATTGGCACAGACACCTGTGGAGACCAAGTCATTGGGTATAATTAAAGAGGAGATTGATAGGTTCTTAATAGTAAGGGTATCAATGGTTACGAGGAAAAAGCAGGAGAATGTGGTTCAGAGGAATAATAAATCAGCCATGTCAGAGCAGACTCGATGGACTGAATGATCTAATTCTGCTCCTACGTTTTATGGTCTTACAGAAAGAGAAATGAAAACAAAGATTAAATTATAAAGAGAATAGAGACAATATATTATATTTTATGCAGTATATTTTACAAGTTTAAAATCACCAACAATTAAAACCTGAAGGAATTAAGTTGCAAAATTAATTATCATTTATTCGCAAGCTAGATTTACAGTCATCATAACACCAGCAATTTACATTATCTTCTACATAAGATCATTATTTATGAAGGAATATATTGGCTTTTGAATACTTGTGGATGGGTATATATTAACATGCTACTGATATAATGGTCAAGAATTCAAAGGAAAATCAGAAATTGTTATAAGAATAATAAAAATTAAATGGTGTATATGATTGATTCATTGAGCAATGAAGAAAGTGCCATCTGTTGCTGACAACTCTCCATCATCTGGGACAACCCGGTTTGCTTTACTACATCAGGGAAGAAGCATGAGAGCCTGAAGGCCCACATCCAACACTTTAAAAGCAACTTCTTCCCCTCTGCCGTCAGACTTCTGAATAGACCATGAACCCATGAACTCGGGGCACTATTTATTCATCTGTTGCACTTTTTAGTTATGTTATACTTACAGTAATTTTTACATCTTACACTGTACTGCTGCCACAAGACAACAAATGTCACAACATACAGCATGGCTGTGATAATAAATCTGATTCCGATGCTGAAATCCGAAACCGTGCTTAAAATTAAACTACATTGCCAAACGATTGCACTGTTACAAATTAGAAAAAGGATTTGCTGGAAACTGTGATGGAGGGGCATTGTTAGTTCAATCAGGGCGAATGAGCTTGGAAATGTTATTATCTTTTCTCAATTTCATCAGTCTCCTCAGAAACATCCTATTAACCTGGTAGCCAATGGCATTATCTTCCATTTCTACCATAATCAAATCATTGAAATTATTGGTCATTCCACTTCAGTGTTTAGAGTCATAGAAAAGAACAGCTCAGAAACAAGCCCTTCAGCCCATCTAGTACATACCAAATCATTTAAACTGCCTACTCCCATTGACCTACATTGGAACCACACCTCTACCATCAACGTTTCGTCAGTATATACATTTATTTCAAAACAATTTCTGTCTGCACTACTGAAAATTATTATATTATTGACACCCTAGCCAGGTATGAATACTGATTCCTTTAATATTTGAAGTAGGGATAGTCTCACCTCTTTGCCATGAGTTTGACGGTAATTGGGGAAATCTGAATTTATTACCATGGCCGTATTTTGTCAGTGCAATGTTCGTCTCCTGTTCTCTGATTAATGCTTCAGTAAATTTTCTCTCTATTTCTCTGGTGTTCTAGTTTGGAGCAGATACAGAGAAGGTTAACTATGTGCCCTGTGTGCATTCTTCACTGAATCCTCAGATGGGTATTCATTCAATCAACTGAAACAAAAGCAATTTTTAGTTTGTCTAAAAATAAAATAAACAGATAGGATTCCACAGTCCACCTTTCAAATAATTTATATTAATTAAGATTAATATAAATTAGGATTCACAAATTGGCTCATGTTTTGGTTTAGATTGTAATGATCCAATATTTATCATATCGGTGCTATTACTGTAAGGTAAGGAAGGTTCTTTTTTCTCTCTCTAGGATTTCAGATCTCCTAATGAATCATTTCACCATTATACACTGGTTCCTTGGGAAGAGAATGATTATCACAGGCCAATTTTCTTTTTTGCAAAATGTTGTAGACAAGCAGCCTAGAGATACAGTACCTCTCCTCTGCATTATTACCTCACAGCCCTTGAATTCAATCCCCTGACTAATGAAGGCCTTCGTAGCAACCCAATCAACTTACAATCCAACACTAAGGGATCTATAGACATGGACTTGAAGGTCCCTTTGTTCCTCCACACTGCTGAGAATCCTGCCATTGACTCTGTTGTCAGCCTTCAAATTTGACTTTCCAAAGTCAACTGTGTGCCAAAGGGAACACTACCCTTCTCTGAGAGGAGACCAGTCATATTTTCACATCTCCTCACCTTTCTCCTTTCCATTCAATATTTCATGGTCGAACTGGCCATGGACCCAGCTCCATCTATCTGCCTTTTCTCCATAACCCTTAATCCCCCATTAAGAAAAATCTACCAACTGTGTCTCAAGTGTATTTAATGAGGTAGCCTCTACTGCTTCCTAGTACCTTATTTCTAGTCTTACTTAACGGTGGAGACAACTTTCCTGCCTCTATCTTATCTATGTCTTTCATAATTTTATGCTTCAGATTAAGATTAGCTTTATTTGTCACATAACATTGAACCATAACAGTGAAGTGCAGTGTTTGCATCAACAACTGACACGTTCCAAAGATGTGACTGGGAGCAGCTCGCAAACATCTCCATGCTTCCAGTCCAAAGTATTGTGCGCACAACTTACTAATCCATATGATCTTAAACAGTGGAAAGAAACCGGAGCACCAGGAAGAAACCCACTAAGTCACGGGAAGAAGACGCAAAAGCATTACAGATAGTGGTGTATGCGAACTTCCATTGCTGGTGGTGTAAAGTGTTACAGCACTACCATGCCACTGCAGCTTGTGGCAAATAAAACAAGGTGAGACATTTTAGGTTTAATGAAACCCGTAACACGTTTTATTGAACTCCAAAACCTCCAAAAATCCTTACGTAACAATGTCAATCACGTCAGACCAGCCTCTTAAAGCAAAACGCCAACTCAATGCCTGTGGTTGTGAATTGTGTCCATTTCCACCAATTACGTTACACAGACCCCCCACCCCCATCCCCACTCCCCAGAATTTACTAAAACTGGGCATTGTGAGCCTGCCTGGAGTTTGGACAATCCACCCAGCTCAGGTTCTGTGTACCATGAGTGGAGGAGCCGCAGGAGCCCCTGTCTCGCCCAGAGGTGTGTTCACATGCTTAGGATCATGTAGTGATGCCAGGGGCATAGCAGCAGAATGCTCCAAATCTTGGTGGGCCGGTTTAAGAAGATCTACCGAAATGCGTTCAGGTTTACTCCTCTTATCTATGGTATAAGTCTTTTCTCCCCGTTCCAATGCACAGAATTGGAAGGGGGCCGAAGGCGATGTTGGTGTGCGTCATGGTGGACAAAAGCGTATGAGGCAGAATGTAGCTTCACGGGGACCCAAGAGTGCTGTATGTCATGTTGGGAGGTAGGAATAGGTGAAAAGGAATTGAATTTACTGAGGAGGGTAGAATGCTGTTGAGAGGCCAACCGGGCAGTCATAACACCGGGGATAAAATCAACGGCTACCTGTATACCAACTCAGCTGTGGACTACTGCCGGTTCTCATTTGGAGCTGTTCTGAGCCCCAGCAGGACCTATGGAAGACGATCATACCACCACTGACTGGTCAGGCAAGCCCTCAGAGCAGTGAAACTGCCCGCTCGAGCCTTTGGACAGTGGGTGATACACCATGGTGTGATGTAGCCTAATGCCAAGGTTCTGGGTCATCACAGCCCAGAGGTCTGAAATGAACTGCAGACTGCTGCGGTCAGAGGAAATATTAAACGTGGTGCCAAACCGAGCATCCCAGGTGCTGATGAGCGTCTGAGCCACGCCTGCGGTCGTGTGGACTAGTTTGCGGGCATGATGGGGCAAGGGCGACCGGTTGAGACGTCGCACAGGAGAGAAACCCCAGCTTCCCCAAACTTAATGTCAGCCAACCGCAAGCCCGTGACTGCTGTTCAGTAAGCCTGGACCTCTGGGTAAGTAGTTTGGTCGGCTGCCCTGCCGGCATAGTCACCCCCTATGTGTACAACCTCTACGGCTGGCCATGAGAGGCAATCAGGCACAGCATTATTTTCCCCTTGATATGTTGTACAGTGTGTCAGTTGTGAACTCTGATATGTAGGCGAGTTGGCATTGCTGCCATGCAGACTAAGGGTCTGATATTTTGGCCATCGCATGCACAAGGGGTTTGTGGTCAACGCAACAAATGTTGTGAAATGGCGACCCCCCCCCCGCCCCCCAGAAGAAACTGAAAATGGCACATAGCCGGATAGAGACCAAGAAGCTCATGGTCAAACGTGCTGAACTTCCATTCGGGAGAATGAAGCTGCCGGCTAAAGAAGGCAAGTGGCTGCCACGAGCCTCCAACCAACTGTTCATGCACAGCACCAGCAGCATAGTCATTTTTCAGTCCAAACGGCATGCAAGCAAACTCAGAGAGGCCAAAGAGGGTTATAACAGCCCTCTGAGCACCCAGAGACCTGATGGTAGCCCCTAAACTAGATCGACTTTGGAAAAAATTAACTTTCTGGCTACATGTGCCTAAAAGTCCTGGAAGTGTGGGACCAGGTAACAATCGGTGTGTGGTGCTCTTGTTAAGACATCGATAATTACAGATGGCTGTCCACCACCATCGGACTTAATGACTATATGGGGGGGGGGTGCAAAATCCAGGGGCTATTCGACCGGCATACGATGCCAAGTCTTGCCCTGTTGGTAAACTCAGCCTTTGCGGTTGCCAGCATTTCTCGGTCTGGTCTACACGCGCGACCATGAACTGCCGGCCAGTTGTGGGAATGTGGCCTCATGTTTTATGACTGCAGTGAAGAATATGGGTTTGGTGAGGTTTGGGAATTCACCCAGCAGTCAAGGAAACTCATATGCGGTGGAGCATGTGCTCGACAGTCGTTGTGGGGAACTCACTGGGGGAGCAGGGTAATGACCTAAAGTCCTTGGCATCCACAAGCCAGCGGTTCTTAAGATCAACTAACAGTCCTTGGGCACACAGGATATCTGCACTAAGCAGAGGTCTAGCCAAGTCAGCCAGGATGAAGTCCTCTGTGTAACGTCACCTACTGAAGCAGTGTGTCACCCGTCGAGTCCTGTAAGTCTGGATCTTCCTGCCATTGGTGGCCTCCAGCAAGGTTTTGTCGCTCTTTGCCTTCTCATCAACAGGCGATGCTGGCAGCACACAGGAAATGTCACCCCCAAGTCTCCGTAATGAATAGTAGTGACTCCGGCAGTTGGCACCCATGGGTGATCACAGACCTCAGGTGTCCTGATGCGCTGGCACTGTCGAAGATGCAAGGTGGTCAGCTCTTCCTAGTGTTCCTACGAAAGTGAGCATGGTAAAAGCACAGGCCTGGCTGACCGGGCTTATTGAGGTACAGAAAGGAGGAGGAATGATGCACTGCCCGACTGAGTGTAGGCTATCAGCTAACTTTAGCAAGCTCACTATAGTCATTCATGGGTGCATTATCGGGGGCTATGTGAACTTGTTGAGGCATTTTCTGCATGAAGAGCTCTTTAGAGATGAAACAAGGATGGTGTTTTCCCAGGAGAGACAGCATGTGGTCCATTAGCTTTGAAAGCCTAGCCTCACTGAGGCCGGGTGATGAGAGCAATTGCTTGGCGCGCTCAGACTCTGATCATCCAAAAGATGAGTTTTCAGCGAATGGTGTTTTTCATGTTCAAGCAAGTGTTCAAGCAGACTCACCACTCTCGCAGGAGTGGAGTTTCTAAGAGACACTACCACATAGTAGAATTTGTGTCATCTGCAGAGATTTTTCGCAGGGCAAACTGGGCCTCAGGTTGTACGAGCCAAGTGACGGTATTTTGCTCCCAAAACTCCAGCAATTTCAAAGCAACTGCTTTGGCCAACATGTTCAATAACTCCAGAATCATCCTAGAGCATCGGGGTAACCAATGCATGTTTTCACAAATAAAACAAAGTGAGACATTTTATGCTTAATGAAACCCATAACATATTTTATTGAACTCCAAAGCCTACACAACAAAAGCGCATTAAAAATCCTTACGTGACAACGTCAAGCACATCAGACCAGCCTCTTAAAGCAAAACCCCAACTCAATATCAGTGGTTGTGAATTATGTACATTTCTCCTAATTATGTTACCCTACACCACACTGTAAGATTCCCTCCTATAAGATCCCCTCTCGTTCTTGAGAAGAACATTACAGTAACAGGAATAATCACTCAGTAATTATAATAAATAAGAATGGGCTGGATAGAAAGGTTTATTGATAGAAAATATTGAATGGTGTGGGAGATTTAAAGATGTGATACAAGGGAAAGGCGATACAATAAAACTTAACTGCTGCCTCTTCAGTTCCAGGACAGTAATTTCTGTCATTGATAGTGATTAGATTAGATTAGATTATGAGGACACACAGTCCTCTTTTATTGTCATTTAGTAATGCATGCATTAAGAAATTATACAATATTCCTCCGGTGTGATATCACAGAAACACAGGACAGACCAAGACTGAAAAACTGACAAAATCCACATAATTATAACATCTACAACCTATAGGATGGCTACAACCTATAAATGAATAAATAACATCCCATAGTTTTACTGTTCTATAGTTTATGAAAGAACACTTAGTGATAAGGTTGAGGTTATTCTGAATCTTGGGCTTTAGGACCTAGAAGCTGGCTCTTGTGAAGCAGCCTCGTGTGCAATAGCTTGTCAAAGGCCTTCTGAAATCCAAGTAAACAACATCCACTGACGCTCCTTTGTCTAGCCTACCTGTTGTTTCCTCAAAGAATTCCAACATATTTCCCCTTAGGGAAACCATAATGATTTTGGCCTATTTTATTGTGAGCCTCCAGTATCCTAAACCCTCATCCATAGTAATGGACTCTAACCGTTGCCAACCACTGAAGTCAGGCTAATTGGCCTATAATTTCCTGCCTTTTGCCTCCCTCCCTTCTTAAAGTGTGCAGTAATGTTTAGGATTTTCCAGTCCTCCAGAACAATTCCAGAATCTAGTGATACTTGAATGATTACTTTGAATGCCTTTACAATCTCTTTAGATACCTCTTTCAGGACCCTGGGGTGTAGTCCGTCGGACCGAAGTGACTCACCTACCTTCAGACCTTTCAGCATCCCAAGCACCTTCTGCTTAGTGAATACTAATTTTTAATTAACAAGTGCCACACAGAAGAGCCAATCAGCCAAAATAGCAATGTCGTACAAATGTGTAGTTAGATTTGGTTACATATTATGAAGAAAGTACATTAAGCCTAATGCATAGTGTTTGTCTTGCATTTGATCTGCAGACTATTTTAAAATAACAAATTCTGTAAACTAACTCAATGATCATTTTTGTTCTGACAGTGACCATCAAAGTCCACTATTTTGCATAGCACTTGATATTCCTTATTTGATCGAACATATATTGTAAACTGTCTAGATTACTGAACTAGTTTGATCATTTTATCTGATTGTATTGTATTTTATCTTGTATATATTGGTTTTATTGTACCTCCTTGACTTCTGAGTCACATCTTCCACACCATTCAATATTTTCTGTCAATAAACCTTTCTTTCCAGTCCATTCTCATTGACTATAATTTCAAAATAAAGTCTTACCAAGGGGATCTTCTTGTTCCTGGGAGGTAGAATCAATAACAAAATTTAAATCTGTGAATTTCAATGCAATTGTAAATAAAATTCCATGCTGGAAATCTAGCAGATTGAGGCCCAGTTCTATAAATGACAGGCAACATCTCAAAATTGTGCTGTAGCTCAAATTTTCTACCAACACTAGTGTAAGGCTTTAGGCCTGAAAGCACTAATAGTATATTACCTTCAATGGCAAAAATTGACCCCGAATTACTCTTGCAACACACTCACCTCACACTCTAGTGGGTTGTTTGAAGTGTCAGCAGTGTATAAAGGAGGAAGTAGAAGCTTCTTGCCCTGGATAACCTTGACCTACAGACCAAGAGAGCGGTGACAAAAACATCAAAGTGGAGTTTATCTTCTGGTTTAAAGAATGAGCTTCTCTCAGATTTATGTTATGGGGAAATAGATATAAACTCTTGGTTTCTGTTTCAGTACCGTGGAATGTCTTGTGTGTAGGCAGACAGATGATCAGATATAAAAAATCGCCTTTATACATACACTGCCCCAGGTTAGATATCCTTCCTCTAGCCCAGCATTGCTATTGGTCCAGCATGGACAATTGAATCTTGCCCACAAAAACATTTTGCAAAATTAGGGAAATGTTAGCTATTCTGTTAAACATCCCTCTATGAGTGAACCAAAAATAGCACCATTTACAGAAAGGAATGTTTGGCTCTCTATTAGAGCAAGCATTTCTGAATCCATTTCCACAATTTCAGTTCACCAGAAACAGGCACTAACTGGAATGAAACATTACAATGCTGCAATCTAGAACAAAAGGCAGAGTACTGGAAGAAAAGCAGTAAAAAAGGCAAATGCCATGTTAGCATTCATTTTAAGAGTGCTAGAATATAAAAGCAAGGATGTAATAGGGAATTGGTCAGACCGCACTTGGAGTATTGTGAGTGGTTTGGGGCCCCTTATCCAAGAAAGGATGAACTAATGTTGGAGAAGGTCCAGAGGAGCTTCATGAGAATGATCCTGGGAATGAAAGGGTTAACGTATGAGGAGCATTTGATGGCTCTGGGCCTATACTCACTGGAGTTAAGAAGACTGAAGGGGATCTCATTGAAACCTACTGAATATTGAAAGGCCTACATACACAGAGTGGATGCGGAGAGGACGTTTCCAATAGTGGTAGAGTCTGGAACCAGAGGGCACAGCCTCTAAATAGAAGGACATCCCTTTAGAACAAAGATGAGGGGGGATTTTCTTTAGTCAGAGGGTGGTGAATCTGTGGAAATCACTGCCACAGGTTGCTGTGAAGGTCAAGTCATTGGGTATGTTTAAAGCGGAGGCTGATAGATTCTTGATTAGTAAGGCAGGAGAATGGGGTTAAGAGGGAAAATAAATCAGACGTGATTGAATGATGGAACAGAGTGAATGAGCCCAATGGCTTAACTCTGCTCCTGTGTCTTACAGTCTTAAGAATTCAGCAAGTCAAGCAACATCTGCAGAGGTAAAGAGTGTAAGTCGATGTTTCTGGTCGAGACCCTGATTTGGGATTAAGAGGGATGAAGAATGATTGCCAATATCTAGCAGTACATAGGAGTGTGGGCGTGGGGGTAGGATGAGGCAGATGAGGGGGAAGAGGGAGGTTGGGAAGAAGCCAGTAGGTGATAGGTAACTGAACCTGTAATCAATCACAAACACAGAATACATCTCATGATGAAAATGTGGGGGTGACGTGAAGAGACAGCATTTTTTTCTGGAATCTTCAAGATCTCACAATGAAACTGCACTGAAAATGTAGTGGAAATGAAATACATCATTGTGGGCCATTAAAGGACAACCATCAATCTCTTGCTCAAGTTTTGGCCATGGAGGAACAGAGACAATGAAGAGCAGGCAGTGCCTGAAATGTCAAATATTTCCTTCAGTTCTTTGGACTCCCTTCTGTCAAATGAATCTGAAATGACTACTTGTTGATCATCGCTGCCTCAGCAGGCAAATTGTGCCTCACTGCCTTTTTTTTTGCGATGGTCACAGTATGCAATTTAGTATTCTGCATAAAGCCTCAGGATGCCCATGAGACAGTGAAAGAACACAATGGCAAAAGATAAATGAGGCATTAACTAATTTGATGACTGATTGATCCTCGCCTTTCCCTTGCAGTCTGGCATCAAGTCCGGTCCGTCTTTTTTAATGAGTTGTATCTGTCTTGTTTGAAGGATATTAATGTTCACCCAGAATGTGCTGTGAATTCAGGAACATTGGGGCCTTGGCTGTAGCTGTCCCCTCCTCGCACATTGTGCTCTCCTCCACCAGCCTGGTGATATTTAGCCAACAGCCAACACTGGGTGGGTTAAAAGAAACTGATGTTTACACTGATTTCCTAAGGAAAAAGATTTCCACTAGCACGGACTGCCCAGAGCATGACCTGGGGTCAGGGTCCAGTCCAAGCACCAAAGGTAAAAATTAAATTACACCAGATTCTGATTTGCTGTAAGACTGAAGGAATGAATAATATTGATCAAACATAAATGTCCATCTGGTAACCCAGCTTGGAAGGTCATTAAATCATTCTAATTCCACATAACTCTGTTTTTTATGTATTTGGATATTAACTATAATCATGCACACTTAGAAAAAGACAACACCTTCAGAAATCAAAGTATTGAGATCAGGAGATGGGATGTTATGTTGAAGTCATTGGTGAGGCCTAATTTGGAGCACTGTGTACACTCTTGGTCACCTACCTAAAGGAAAGATGTAAATAAGGTTGAAAAAGTACAGAAAAAAATTACAAGGATGTGCTGAGTCGGGGCGACCTGACTTATAAGGAAAGATTGAATTGGTTAGGACTTGGAACGTAGAAGACTGAGAGGAGATTTGATAGAGGTATACAAAATTATGAGGGGTATAGATAGGGTAAATGCAACAGGCTTTTTCCACTGAGGTTGGGTGAGACTACAACTGGAGGTCATGAATTAAGGGTGAAAAGTGAAAAGTTTAAGGGGAACATGAGGGAAAAGTTCTTCACTCAGAGGGCCATGAGAATGTGGAATGAGCTGCCAGCACAAGTAGTGCATACAAGCTTGATATCAATGTTTAGGAAATGTTTGGATAGTTACATGGATGGTAGGGGATTGGAGGGCAATGGTCCCAGTGCTGGTCGATGGGAGTAGGCAGTTTAAATGGTTTGGTATGGACTAGATGGGCCAAAGGGCCTGTTTCTGTTCTATACTTCACTATGACTCTAATACATAGAACATTACCTCCCTCCTTGGAATTCTAGAGTACAAAGAAAGCCAATTAATTTATCTTGCAACACTTTCAGTACGTGGGATGAACTCAGCAGGTCGGGCAGCATCAGTTAGAAACGATCAAAGTTTCGGGCCGGAACCCTTCGTCAGGACTGAAGAATGAAAGATGGGGAAGGATTTGAAGAATGCTTGTAGCTTCAGTTGAAAGACCAGTAATTTGAAAGACAAAGGGGTGGGGGAGGGGAAGCATTGACATCATAGCCCTGAAAACAATGGGTAGTAGAAGAAGGAGGCAGAACCATGAGGGAGCTGGGGGAGGGGTTAGAGTGACATAGGGATAGAGGAAGGGAGGGGGAGGGAATTACCGGAAGTTGGAGAATTCTATGTTCATACCAAGGGGCTGGAGACTACCTAGACGGTATAGGAGGTGTTACTCCTCCAACCTGAGTTTAGCCTCATCATGGCAGTAGAGGAGGCCATGTATGGACATATCTGAATGGGAATGGGAAGCAGAGTTGAAGTGAGTGGCTACCGGGAAATCCTGTCTGTTGTGGCGGACGGAGTGGAGGTGCTTGACGAAGCGGTCCCCCAACCTGCGTGGGGTTTCACCGAAGTAGAGGAGGCCGCACCGGGAGCACCAGATGCAATAGATGACCCCAACAGACTCACAAGTGAAGTGTTGTCTCACCTGGAAGGACTGTTTGGGGCCCTGAAAGGTTGCAAGAGATGAGGTGTAGGGACAGGTGTAGCATTTACGCTTACAGGGATAAGTGCCGGGTGGGAGATCAGTGAGGATGGACGTGCGGATAAAGGAGCCGCGGAGGGACCGCTCCCTGTGGAAAGCGGAGAGGGGTGGAGAGGGAAAGATGTGCTTAGTGGTGGGGTCCTGTTGAAGGTGGTGGAAGTTGTGGAGGATAATGTGCAGGATCCGGAGGCTGGTGGGGTGATAGGTAAGGACAAGGGGAACCCTGTCCCTGTTGTGGTTGCGGGAGGATGGGGTGAGGGCCGAAGTGCGGGAAATGGAGGAGATGCGGGTGAGGGCATCATTGATGACGGTAGAAGGGAAACCATGATCCTTAAAGAAAGAGGACATTTGAGATGTCCTGGAATGGAAATCGTCATCCTTGGAGCAGATGCGGCGGAGACGGAGGAACTGGGAATAGGGAATGGCATTTTTGCATGTGGTGGGGTGGGAAGAGGTATAGTCGAGGTAGTTATGAGAGTCAGTGGGCTTGTAGAAGATGTCAGTGGACAGTCTGTCTCCGGAGATGGAGACCGAGACATCGAGAAAAGGGAGAGAAGTGTCCAAGATAGAGCAAGTGAATTTGTGGGCTGGGTGAAAGTATGAAGTAAAGTCAATGAAATTGACGAGCTCACCATGGGTGCAGGAGGCAGCACCGATGTAGTTGTCAACGTACTGAAGGAGAAGTTGGGGAGCAGTACCAGAATAGGTTTGGAGCACAGACTGTTCCACATAACCAACGAAGAGGCAGGCATATCTGGGTCCCATGCAAGTTCCCATAGCTACACCCTTAGCCTGAAGAAAGTGGGAAGAGCCAGAAGAGAAGTTATTAAGTGTGAGAACCAGTTCCGCCAACCAGAGGAGGGTAATGGTGGTGGGAAACTGGTGAGGTCTATTATCCAGGAAATAGCGGAGGGCTTTGAGGCCTTCTTGATGGGGAATGGAGGTGTATAAGGATTGGACATCCATAGTAAAAATGTAGCAGTTGGGACAGGGAATTGGAAGTTATTGAAGAGGTGGAGGGCATGGGATGTATCCCGGATGTAGGTGGGGAGGGACTGAACTATGGGTGACAAAATGGAGTCCAGGTAGGCAGATACAAGTTCGGTGGGATAGGAGCAGGCAGGCAGACTTCTTCTACTACCCATTGTTTTCAGGGCTATGACTTCAATGCTTCCCCTCCCCCACCCCTTTGTCTTTCAAATTACTGGTCTTTCAACTGAAGCTACAAGCATTCTTCAAATCCTTCCCCATCTTTCATTCTTCAGTCCTGAGGAAGGGTTCCAGCCTGAAACGTCGACTCATCATTTCTAACTGATGCTGCCCGACCTGCTGAGTTCATCCAGCGTACTGAAAGTGTTGCTTTGATCACAGCATCTGCAGATTATTTTGTGTTTATAATTTATCTCGCCTTTGAAAAGATTATTCAGTTATCCACTCCGCCCTCTCGAAATGTTTGTGAATATTTCCTTTCTAAAAGATCCCAGATAGCTACTTCAGCAAAGAGCAGGGGAATTTTCCACAGTGTTCCAGCCAATACTTATTCCTCACTCAACATTTCCAAAATCAGGTTATCTGGTCTTTGCCTCAACACTATCTGTGACAGCTTAAGCAATAGATACTGGGGCTCTGGCCGTGGTTCCTGAATTCACAACACAGGGTTTTTGACCCAAAACGTCGCCAAATCCTTTCTTCTAACAAATGCTGTCTGGCACTTTGAGATCTTCCAACAGATTGTTTGTTGCCACATGTTCCAGCATCTGCAACTTCTTGTGCCTCCATTGTGATAGGTTGACCCATGTGTACCTCAACTCAAGTCCTTCATTGGCCTGCAGGTGTGTGGAGCATCGTGAAAAAGAAATGAAGGATGCCCTATAAATGTAAGGCTTTTATATTTAGACGCACAACACAGTAGCAGATCTTGCAGCCCAACAAGCCCACTCTGCCGAATTGTATCCATGTTAACAATTAACCTACTAAGCCATACGTAGTATGGGAGGAAACTGAAGATTTACAGACAACGATGGAATTGAACCCTGATCGCTAGTGCTGTAATACCATTACACTAACCTCCACGCTACCATACTGCACCAAATTTAGACCCAGTACATGTCAAACAAATCCTGCTGAGATGTTTTTAGGCAACTCAAAAGACCCTAGTCTGAGATGTAATTTTCTTCTCGTTTTAAGGTGAAGCATCACATTGGGATTCGGTTCAAGTAAAGCTCATCAGATCATGTTTGAGCTGAAAGTCTAACCTTCAACAGGAAGCAGACTAGTTAACCAGAAGAATATCACAATGGTGAAGGATCAACATTCTCATATCTATATTTCATATTTCATATCTTGTTATGACATAAGAGACCATTCGGCCCATTGAACTAGTGATGGTGTCAGAGCCAGCTCATCAATTCCATCCCTCACCCTATTTATTCCCTGTAACCTATTTTCTCCTATATTGCCATCAAATCCTGCCACCCACCTAAGAATAATTCATGACTGATTAATCTGTCAAACAGCACATCACTGGATGAGGGTGGAGATCTGAATTCTCTGGAAGTCCATGCAGTCACACGAACAGCTTGCAGAGAAGAGCAGCTAAGGCCAGGGTCAGAACCAGAGATTGGGATCAAATCCATATAGCAGGAGACATGAGGCAGCAGCACCCCCTGCTGTGCCACCATTCGTCAGATGTAGCACAGGAGCACATTCACTAAAACCAACAAGTGTGTTTCAGGAGTGGAGACTTAGTTTATGAGCTTTATTTTCTTGTAATCTTAAGGTCTGAAGTGTATTCATTTTGTGATTACATCTTTTCTATGTTATTAATTGAATAGTATATAACAACTGATCTTCCCAGAGACTTGTCTGGTGAAATATGAATGTGAAGTAGAGTAAAACCAAGACAGGAGGAAGAAAAAATAATAAATTATTGTCAAAATGAGTAGATATCACAGTGAAAAATATATATGCAGTGCAGAACATACCTGTAAATGTCCTTCATTGTTAACTGTTAACCATTGCCACCAATCAAGCCATGCACTGTTCTCGCTGCTGTCATCTGGAAAGAGGTAGAGAAGGTTTAGATCTCATAGCACGAGGTTCAGGAACAGGTATAATCCCTTCAGCGATTGTGGGTAACTTCACTCACCTCCACACTGAACTGATTCCACTATCTATGGACTCACTTTAAAGGACTCTATAACTCATGTTCTTATCATTATTGATTTATTCATCCATCTATTATTAGTAGTAGTAGTGGTAGTAATAGTATTTGTCTTTTTTATTTGCACAGTTTGTCTTCTTTTGCAGATTGGTTGTTTGTCAGTCTTCGCTTGTGTGTAGTTTGTCACTGAGTCTGTTGTATCTCTTTCTTCTGCTGTGAATGCCTGTAAGAAAACAAATTTCTGGATAGTATGCGGTGACATACAATATACGTACTGCAATAATAAATTTACTTTCAACTTTGAACTTTGAACAAAAGTGTGAATTTCAATAACTGTTAATTTTTAGTGCAAAATGATATTTTTCAATTTATTTTTAAATGGTCCACATCTATTCCTTTTCACAATTTATGTTTTTAACTTCTCCATCTTGAAGACGACGAGGGACTGGTGAACAAGAAGCATCATGTGGAGACCCTGATTCCTAACAGTACTGAGGAGGGAAGAGTACCAAGTTTGTAACACTGTAGGGTAAACAGAGATGTGATTGACTGTGACTCATCAGTGCCGATATTTGGTAATGTGATTTGGATAGAATTTTAGAGCTGCATGTTTGGCTGATCTGGGGAATGGAATGTAGCCTTTCAAGCAGAGTTTGCCCAAGATATTCCTTCATATATGGCAATGCTGATCATTTCTTATTATTTCACATTTAGTGGTATTCTCAATGTGGTGGAACCCATTAGGAATGCTCTTGTTTCTATCTGCTGGCTTTACAAGTATAGGGAGGAGGAATGGTCATTCTGGTGGTCCCCAGCATCTTGTGCTAGATATTACATAAGGAAATAGGAACAGGAATAGGCCACTCAGCCCCTCAACCCTGCCCCAGGTGTCATCTCCATATTTGTGCCAGTTCCCCATGGCTCTCAATTTCTTGATCTTCCAAAAATGTATCCACTTCCTTCAATGATCTAGCCTCCAGATACCACACACCCCCCCCCCGGCCCGCCCCAGGACTAAATTATCCAGACACTCACAACTCTCTGGAGAAGAAATCCCTGTGCAAGTTGTGAACAAAGTCCTGCACAGGATGAAAAGCAAAATCTCTCTTGTAAGATGTTCTGAGTCCTAACGTAAGTAAATTAATCTGAACATCTGTTGGGAGTGCGTTAGCTTAACCATTACAATGATTAGAGATTTAAAGATTACTTGTCACATGAACATTGAAACGTACAGTGAAGTGTGTCATTTACGTCAACAGCCAACACAGCTGAAAGAAGTGCTGGGGCAGCCCACAGCGTTTGCCATGCTTCCAGCATCAACGTGGCATGCCCACAAAGTACTGACCCACACGCCTTTGGAACGTGGAAGAAAACCAGAGTACCTGGAGGAAACCCATGTGGTTACAGGGAAAATGTAACTTACAGAAAGGAGCAGGAATTGAACACCAGCCACTCGCACCGTAGTTACATTATGCTAACCACTATGGCTCCATGCCGACCCTGGGTAGAGGTACAGTAGCTGAAAATGTACAGATTCCACTCACAGCCCAAAGGGATGAACACTGTGTGCTCCACTTTCAGCTAACCCACACTCCCAGTGCTCGCCTACCACACAAACTCACCTTTCCAACTAGGTTTCTCTCCCATCCCCTCCCCTACCTGGTTTCAAAAACCCATCAATCTCCCTCTGATCTGGTTCCACTTGTTATCTAGCCCTTACTTCTATATACCGGCTGCCTTTCCGCTTCCTCCTCAGTCCGGATGCAGGGTCTCAACCCATAATGTCAATTTACACCTTTTGCCTCCATAAATACTGTTTGACCCACTGAGTTCTTCTAGCATTTCATCTTTGCTATAGGTATGTTTCTTGCCTGATGTTTAGCGGTAGAGTCAATCTCCAAAAAAAAACACAAATGTCTGGCATTATTGTGGTAATGTGTCCCTTCAAATATGGCATGATGATGAAAACAGGAAAAGTTATCCATGAAGCCAGGTGATCTAAGCAAGAATCCAGAATTTAAAAAGTATGGTCAAAGAGGGAAGTCTTGACCAACTTCGGTAAAATAAATAATGTGAAGCACTAATAAACTGCACTATTTAATACATGTGTAGCATAAACAAATTCCCAGGAAGCATATGGTAAAAAAAAGTAGATTTCAGAAATTTATTGCTGTGTCTGAAACTACAATTGATTTAGAGGAAGCTGGGATAAGTTACAGTGGTGAAAATCAATCTGGTAATTATTTTCCCATTGATTATTTTATAACTTAATGCAGAGTTTCTGATTGAAATGCAAATGAATAGTCATTAATAAATTGCTGTGCTAAAGATATTTCTTACTAACTCGTGTTGACTTTATATCACAATTCTAAGAGCAATGCTTGAGTAAAATTTCACAACTTTTGGGGAAAAAATTACAGTTATGTTAAACACTTTGACACTATTCAAGAGTCTTGGAAAGTGACCCTTCATATTTACATGGTCAGAAGAAAATTCTCTGGACAAATACCACAAAGATCACATTATGATCGAGTATTGTAATTCATTGTGAAACTGAGGCAACCATAGTCATTTAACATGCAAGTGTTCTGTAGAAGTTCAATGAAAACATTGATCAGTAGGAAAATTTGGACATTTGCAGGGAGATGCCCTCAGTAGCCACTTTTTTAGTTACTCCTGTGTGCCTACGCTTTAATAGGAATACCTAACCAGCCAATCATGTGGCAGCAACTCAATGCATTAAAAAAGCATATAGACATGGTCAAGAGGTTTCGTTGCTGCTCAGACCAAACATCAGAATGGGGAGATGTCATTTAAGTGACTTTGACGATGGAACAATCGATGGCGCCATATGGGGCCAGACTGGTTCAAGCTGGCAGGAAGGCACAGTAACTCAAATAATCACATGTTACAACACTGATGTGCAGAGGAGTACCTCTGAATGCACAATATGTTGAACTTTAAATTGGATGGACCATGGCACTGGTGGCCACTTTATTAGGTACAGGTGGTATCTAATAAAATGTTCACTGAGTTTACAGTACTGTGCAAGAATTTTAGGTGTATATATACATATATTTCTAGGCTGCCTAAGACTTTTGCACAGTACTGTATTGTCGACGTGAGGCAGAGAGCAAGTTTGTAAGTCTGGCGGGAGCAAAGGATCTTGGGAATGGTGTATGTGGAGCACTGTGGTAGGGGTGTGGGGCAGGCGGCAGAGAAGGAGAGCCAGGGGCAGCCGGGGGGGGTGGTGGTGGTAGCATGGGTGCAGACACACCCAGACCAGGCAAGGTTATTTAATTCCAAACAATTGGGTTATTGATCTTTACAGAATGTCTCTCTGGTGCTTCCCGCTCCTTTCCCTCTCCATCCCCCTTATCCCAACCATAATTCCCCTCTCCCTACCCTCTTCCCACTCTCTGTCCACAAAAAGACCAATATCAGAGTTAGATTTATCGTCACTCACATATGCAATAAAATTTCTTTTTTGCAGCAGCAGCAATGAAGTGCAATACATAAAATTACTACAGTACTGTGCAAAAAGTATATATATGTGCCTTAAGACTTTTGCACAGTACTGTATTTTCAAGTTTCATTGACATAGCACAAGTATTTTTAGCATTGTGCAAAATGTTTTCTCTCTCAAATGCATCAGACAAATAACCTGATTCATTGGATTAACAGCATTGCCACACACGTTTCCTATTATTTTCTCAACTGTTATTATAGGGCTTTTGCATTTGTTCAGAATACACAAAATGTTTGATTTTCCCAAATGCATGATTACTATTTCCACAGTGCATAATCCACTATCTGTAGCCCCCTCTTGCTTCACAGCCCCTCAGCATCTCTCTTCTCCCCATTTAAGTTAACCCTTAAAAAGTTCAATTGATCACCTATCTCTTATACGATTTTCTATCAAAGTTTGTGAAAGGAATAGAAGAAAAAAATTTTTCACAAGTCAAAGTACAATGGATGAAAGAAATGTAAGACCAATCATCCACAGGGAATACAAAAACTGAAAATAATGAAAAATTTAAATAATGAATGCATGGCATTATCCCCGGAAAGAAATCGCATAAATTTGCCAAAGCATTTACAACAAATTAAGTAATTTTGTAATGAACTCACTGTTGTAAAGCAATGATTAAACTGCATTGAATAATTTCCTACAAAGGTAGATCAGACACGGTTCATCTCAACATCATGGTGGGATTACATTCACAGTAAACCATCTGTATCAGGATTTTCTGTGATGCAAGCCCTTAGACAAAAATTGTTCCTTTTTTCACAATTTAAACCTATTTGGTAATCTTTTTTTCTCACATTATTTCCAGAAAAAGGGAATACGTATTGCATATCTCAGATTTTAGGTAGTAATTTGCAAGCCTTTATTAGTCAAACTGCCTAAACATGAAAGGACTCTGCAATCTGTGGTAGTGATGACGATTAAGGGATAAATATGGGCCAGGATATCAGGGGCACCTCACTGCCCTTTTTAAATACCACCAATGGTCTCCAACAGTGGAGCTCTTCCGCGCTGCAGCACTGAAATACCAATTTGGATTTCTGCACTCAGTTTTCTGGAGGGGGAGTCTGTCTTTTGACTCAGCCAAGAGTGCTACCAGCTAAATCAAGGCCAGGCCCATAGGGCAAAAAAGAAGATGTTGTTAAAGTGTTCCAATCAAAATTAGTCCCTCTAGAATAATCAGAAAATGCAATCTAAAGACTATTTATCCCATTGCTGTTCAGTGCAAATTGTTTGTCAAACTGTAAATGAAATTCAGAAGTAATTTGAGATACTTCTCAAATGAATTGAGATAAAGTACATCTATCGATACTTGAGGGGAAATAATACAACTTGTCATCCACCATTCCTGTGGAGTGAAATAATCAAGAACCAGTTTTAGATAGTTCCTGGTGACTCACTAACAGTCAGAATAATTTTACCCTCACTACATAGGTAGTGATCTGCTCAAGTGCATTCGCCAACCACTGCAAATCCTGTCTGGTTTTTATTCCACTGACTTCAGTTTATTGTCATCTTTACGATATCTTCCAGTATTGGTTACAAAACATTCTGACAACCACCTACAAAGCTCATCTGGATGTGCTTAACTTCACTGTATTTTTATTTCCATAGCTGGTAAAGATCCTCAATAAAATACAGATGCCTGGAAAAGACTATCAAGCGCTCTCCTCACCAAAATGGACAGAGCTATTTGTCCAGATCCTCCAAGAGAACCTTGTCATGGTTTGGAGGCTTGCATGTCTTAATGACCCAAAGAGCTATGTTAGCTTTATGCTTTGGCTCTTGTAGGGTCACCCATGCCAATCAAGTCAAAGGGTAGAGGTCAGACTAAGAGCGGTCCTCCAGGTTTGGGGCTTCAGCTCGGACCTAACAGCTCTGAATAGTAAAACAAATTAGTTACAGAAACAGCAATGAAGAATCCTTCTACATCTGAGTGCAACAGTATTCCTGAGTCTCCACCTGGGACTTGCATGACTGACAGTAGTGAATACCGAGCTACTAACACAATGAAGGAGGTCGTGAACATGCCAGGAATGGAAGACATTAATTACTGCCCTAAATGCCAGCAGCGTAACAGGCAGTAAGTAAGTACTTGTCCAGATACTTCCACCAGTCAAGGTAAAGATGCTAAAAGCACTGTATAAAAATGTCACAGTGAGCTGGTTATTGGGAGCAAGGGTGTACCCAAATGCAAGACACATCTTGTGAGGTTACTTAGGTTTAGTTTATTGTATGATACCAGGAGAGCAAGACTGAAGCAGGAATAGCGATTAGGATAAGGACTCAGGACTTCGACTAGGCTGGACCAAGGGTCTGGGCTTGGACTCGGAATCGGCTCCCAGAAATAGAGGAGACATGAAGAGACTAGAGTATGGACTCCGAGCCAGAGACTGGGCAAGGACCCAGTACCTGGGTCTTGCCTCGGGCTCGGACCCCAGAACCAGGCAAGGACATGACATGGGCTAGGGAGAGGAGGAACATGGGAACACAGAGCCTCGGTCTCGGGGAGCAGGTACATGGAACCATGGACACATACACAGAACACAGAGTCGGGACCCCTCCTTGGGTACAGGACATAGGGCCGGGAATCACACACAGAACAGAGAGCCGGGACCCCTCCTTGGGTACAGGACTTAGGGCTGGGACTCATGACCCTCCGCGGGGCAACGGCAAGACGGCTTGACCTACCCCACGGAGGCGAGGACAAGACAAGACAAGACCAACACGAATGAACACCAGACAGTACCTATCTAGCTCCAGCGATGGAACTAGACTGAAGTGCAGGCGGGGGCTGCAGACGAGGGCTAGAGGCGAGAGGGGCAGAGAAGGGATTCAGACAAGGGGGTAGGACAGGAATCACAGACCACCAGGGCCAGGACTTGATTCAGAACTGGGAAGCCGCCAGGGCCAGGACTTGACATGGTACTTGAACGCCGCCAGGGCCAGGACTTGACATGGTACTTGAATACCGCCAGGGCCTGGACTTGACATGGTACAAGAACGCCGCCAGGGCTAGGACTTGACAAGGTACTTGAACACTGTCAGGGACAGGACTTGACATGGTACTTGAATGCTGCCTGGGCCAGGACTTGACATGGTACTTGAACGCCACCCAGAGCCAGGACTTGACTTGGAACCTTCGGGTAGTGGCGCGCTCTCGAGTCGGCCCGGAAACAGAAGACAGCAGTTCTTGATTCCCTCCGGCGGGTTAACTGACGGACCCACCTTGAAGAGGAAACTTTGCAGGCTCGCTTCGGCGAGGTAACTGGACAGGGTTGCTCCGGTGAGGAAAGGCAAATTACCGGCACTCGCTTCGGGCAGAGACAAGGCTTGCTCCGGCCAGATGACATTGGCATGCCGTGACTTTGCAGACGCTCCCACGCCAAACGGCTGAAAGCCGGAGACTATAAACTACCGGTTCAGCCGAGCGTTAATTGCCTCTAATCACCAAAGTCACACAGGAAAACAGGGACTCAACAGTCCGGATCGTAACATAAACAAGGTAAATTTAAAGGGACCCTGATCCGGACCATGACAAAAAACTGTTCAAAATTGAACATTATGCTCACATGGCCATGACCCATTGCTCATTTCTTATTAACAGTCAATTCAAACTGACGATTATCCATATCTGAGCTTCTAATTAGTCAAATGTGTCTGCTAGCTAAAATATCTAGCACCACCAACATACATAGCAAGGATGTAGATCATGCAACCTGACAATGCACCAAACTAGATCAAGACACAATTGCTGACTCTGATATATTTCTGAGAGTATATAATTCATGAACATAAAATGACGAATATTTATTAATCAATCATTGACGTGGTTTGATTGATTTATTAACTGATAAGGTCAAAAGCAAGTTGGTAGCGATTCTCTTCTCCCGGGTTATGTGCTATTTCACCAGTTTTGTTGTTAGACGCGTTGATGTATTGGATCTGTGCTCACGGCAATAAAATGTGACAGATGCAATCTACATTTTCCTTTAATTGATGTTATGTGTCCCCCTCGACAGCACATCACCTGAGCTTACAAAACATTTGCTCCCCATCATTTAGCGGTAAAAGCTTTGCAGAAATATATCTGTGGCTCTGCTCCGTATAGTCCTACTCCATCATCAGTCCAGTCCACAACAGAGACAAAATATGCAGTCACAATAAAAAAAATCTTTCAGCAGCCATTACCAAATAAACAACTGTGGTGCTTCACATAAAACAAAACCTGTATGCTGTGCTTCATCTTGCATTCCGAAATACTTGTTTCAAGGCAAGTATTATAGAAACACATAACACAGATGGAGACCACTCAGACTATCACAACAATGTAAGTTGCTCTAATTCAATTGTTCCTTAAAGTTGTTCTAGCAGGAGTGGTAATGGGGATAAACTCCCAATACTATTAAATGCTCCCAATGGCCTGCACCTTCAATAGCCTCTGACAACAAAATCCAGCTCCTGAAATTCACATGTGGTGTAGCTAAACTCGATGGAACCATTTTTACTGATAGGAGGGGCAAAGGCAGATTACCGGTGCCTTAAAACCAGTCGCTTCAGGCAGGTGGGATCATCCGCCAAGGCTGGCAGCTCACCTAAGAGAAGGGAAACTCTGATCTCAAACCTCCGCTGCCTTGCAGCTATACCCACTCATGGGGAGACTTCAGGATTAAACACTAAGGGAAAAGTCCAGAACTGGAGTCCCTAAGGCTGTCTCACAATGAGTTCAATGCTGACTGGCAACTCCTGTGATACTGCTGGTACCAAACTGTATCAGGCTCTGCCGTTTCTTTGGGTTCACCAGATACATGGAGAGGGGGAGTTTGCCACATGGGCAACAGCTTGCTCTCCATATTGTACTGCTCACGCTTGCGTATCTAGACAGCTAGGATGCAATATCCATGGGCAACTCTGACCGACAGAGGCTTCAAAATTTCAATTCTATCAACTCCACTGCTCCTTCCCAATAGTCTCCAGTTTTTTTTTTCCTTTGTAGTTTATATCCAATTTCTTTTTGAAAGTTTATTTGATTTCCTACCATTACACTTTCAAACCATGCCATTCACATCATAACAATTTACTGCATAAAAATATTTTGCTCTTTTCCCTTATGGTTCTTTTACCATTGAACTTAAATTTATGTCTATTGGCTACTAACCTCTAGCCAGTAAAAACAATTTCTTCTATCTACTCTATCAAAACCCTCAATTATGAAAACGTCATTAACTCTCTCCTTTACCATCTTGAAGGAAGCATCTGCCAGGTTTTTTGTTTGGACTCACAACTGAAATACCTCATTGGGATGCTATTCCAGTAAAATACCTCTTTATTATTTCCAATATCTTAGCAATCTGTGCCCTTCGGGTGAAAATAATAACAATCTTCTGCAAAAGCACATAATCATTCATACACAGTGGAACCAGAAATCCTGTTTATGTAACATCGCTCCATAATTTAACCCTGGGCGCTCTGGTCAATTTTTGCTACACCCCTAGAGCTATTAGATGAATAAAATGATGAGAGGCATTGATTATGTGAATACCCAGAGGCTTTTTCTCAAGGCTGAAATGGCTAACACGAAGGGAGCATAGTTTTAAGCTGCTTGGAAGTAGTACAAAGGGGATGTCAGAGGTAAGTTTTTCACACAGAGGGTGGTGGGTGCGTGGAATGCACTGCCAGCAAAGGTGGTAGAGATAGATACAACAGAGTCTTTTAAGGGACTCTTAGATAGGTACGTGGAGCTTAGAAAAATAGAGTCCCTTTGCAACTCTAATTTTTGAATTTTCTCTCAGTTTAGAAAATCAACCACACCTTTATTCCTTCTGCCAAAGTGCATGACCATGCACTTCCCTACATGATATTCCATCTGCCACTTCTTGGCTCACTCCCCCAATCTGTCTAAGTCCTTCTGCAGACACCCTGTTTCCTCAACACTACCTGCCCCTTCACCTATTTTCGTATTTTCCACAAAATTGGCCACAAAACCATCAATTCCTTTATCCAAATCAGTGACATGTAACATGAAAAGAAGCTAACCCTGCAGAGCACTGCTAGTCACCGGCAGGCAATCATGAAAGGCCTCCCGCCAGTCAGCTAATCTTCTATCCACGTTAGTACCTTGTCTGTAATACCACTGACTCTTGTTACACAGCCACATGTTCCATCCTTCGCAACAAAAGATAACATCCTTTCAACTGTTTTATTGTTTATTGCAGTTGTTCACTAGATTTTAGTGATATGGGCATCATATTGGGAAGATGGCGGCGTGACGCAGCTCGCGGCGGCCACTCCGGTGGTGATGTCTGTTATTTGTCAAGTAGGGTGCCGTGCACAATCCTGATTTGATGGAGACAGACGTGAGAGCACGGAGGAACATCTGGTGAAACTTCTGAAATGCCTGCTTCGCTGCTGCTGCTACTGTGCGATCGAGAATCTCCGGAGGAGAAGGCACCGAGTCCTTGGCTTTGCTTGTTGCTCGGCGGCCGGGGCAGGGTCGAAGCGCTCAGCAGAGGATGGTGCTCGGAGAGGCTGTGTCAGAGGCTTGAAGTTTTAGGACAGACTCAGAGTCCGCTGCGGTCGGGTGCTTCCAATGGTGCTGCATCGCCGAGTTGGCGATGCTTGGAGGTGCATGACGGGGAGAGTTCCTCTCTTCTGCCGCCTGCATGGGATGATGAGTCTATCGGGACTTTGAGACTTTTTTTTTACCGTGCCCATGGTCTGCTCTTTATCAAATTATGGTATTGCTTTGCACTGTTGTAACTATATGTTATAATTATGTGGGTTTGTCAGTTTTAATCTTGGTTTGTCCTGTGTTTTTCTTGTGATTATCATTCTGGAGGAACGTTGTATCATTTTTTAATGCATGCATTTCTAAATGACAATAAACCAAAACTGAATGGAACTGAATTGAAACCTCTGAATCTCTTCCAAACTCCACTGTTCCTTGCTTTTGGCTATTAAAACAAATGTTCAGATCAATGTTCTATTGTTCCAATATATCCAAAGTTTTGTAACTTATCTGCTACAGTTGCCCATTTAATTAATGCATCCATGTCTGTAGTTCCAGGATACATTAACTATTTTCACTATACAGCATAACTCACTGTGTCAGCAAAATCAAATTTACAGTTCTCTGTTATCATTAATAACCACACTAAACAGCTGAAACTCCGGCACAGATTTTCTGGTGTGTTGCTTGTTTCGTACAATGATCTATATTCATTTTCTGTCTCACACTCTCTAACCAATTTCCAACTTGGTCACTTCCCTTCAGCTTCAAGAACTTTGATTCTACAAGAAGAGTGTTTTAGTTTTGGGCGGTTGGGCTCTTACCACACTAGGAATATGGGGTTGCTGGGTTATGCAATATATCCAACTGTACCTTTCTCGATAACTCCACCTTGGTTTTTTCCAATAACTTTAGCTGATTTTGGGTTACATGATTTAATGAAGTTTAAGGATTCTGTTATGCACTAGAGTCTGTTGGTTCGTCAATATGTTAAGGAAAATTATTATGATATGTTAACCACTTTTACAGATGGATCAAAAGTTAAGTTAACTGGGAATGTTGATGTGACTGTTTTTGTGCCTGAATTATAGGTAACAATAAAGAAACATCTTACCATTTATTGCAGAATTGGTTGCCATCACTTTGGGTGAAGAAAATTTAATCTTACAAAGTTGTAATTAATTCAGATTCCTTTTCAGTTTTGAGAAGTCTTAAAACAGGTCACTCTAGCAGTAGGTCAGATTTACTGTTGCAAGCTCTTCAAACTTTATTTCCTATTCAAAATATTGGTTTACGTGTCTTTTTCTTATGGTCCCTGTACCTAGAGGTGTTGAGGGGAATGAACAGGTCGATTGCTTGGCTAAAAAAGCTGTTAAAAGTTCAGTGGTTGATATAGACTTTCCACATAGCAAATCAGAAGCAAAGCAGTTGGTAGGGTTAAGAATTGGGGGGTTATGGCAAGACTTGTGAGACTACGGATATAAGGAAAGACACCTTTATAGAATACACAAAACTGTAGGGTTGATGGGAGAATGTGATAAAACAAGAAGGGTAGGAATTATATTGACTCAACTTAGAATTGGGCATATTATGCTTAATTATTCCTTATATCTTGTAGGAAAACATCTTTCTGGATTGTGTAGGTTTTGAATCATTATGAAACAGTTGAGCACATTACACTGTGCAGAATATAAGTTTGAAAGATCACAAATGCAGGCTTCACGACAATCCTTGGCAGTTGATAGTTTTTATTTAAAAACTTTATGGAAGTGACTTTAAATTAATTCACAGTATTGCCTTTCACTATATACAGGCTATAGGGCTTTGGGGTGGGGGAGGGTGTAATTTAGTTTGCATTTGATAAAGAATTAGCAGGGGTTTTATTTCCCAATTCTTTACACCAGTCCAGTTGGTGGCAGTAATGCATCTTGATTGCCAACAGCCATTAAAAGTCAAAAGAAGGAGAAGATTCCAGCTTGCATTTTCCTAACTGACGTTGTGTGAATACCAGCCAAATGTTCATATAAGCTGCATCCATGAACATTACCAGTTTACTTTCTCACAAACTTCAACCAGGTTCATTCGTTTTTAAAAATCTACAGTGGTCCTTTCCAATCAGCTCCTTACCTTCTAACCTGCAATTTGCTGTGTCCTTACTTACAGACTTCAACAACGTTGAGTTGAAGGAAGTTTGAAAGATCAGTTCACTGCTTCTATAAATTCTTCACCGACTTCATGTGAAATATGAAAGTGGAAACCAGCGGTAGCACTATTCTTCTCTGTTTCCCGGTTATTTTATCTCAATGAGCTCCGGTCCATCATCAATTACGAGTTTAACTGGAAAACCAACATATAATCCTCCTCCTTTACGGTAAAGAATGATCCCTCGTTACAATGGAAAAATTGAATGGCTTCAAATCAGTTAACAATGAAGAAATCCTACCTCAAAACTGTCAATCAAGAACAATGTTTGTAATATCAAATGCATTGGCAGGCATATATAATTCTATATATATGCACCCAATTTTTTTCACACTTGGCATCATTAAAATATAATTATTAAGACCATAAAATATAGAAGAATTAGGCCATTTGGCCCATCGAGTCTGCTCCGCCATTTCAGTATCAGAATCAGACAGATTTATTATCATCAACATGTGACGTGAAATTTGTTAACTGAGCAGCAGCAGTTCAATGCAATACATCACATAAAAGAGAAAAAATAATCATAATAAATAAAACTTTAAAAATAACAATAAAAATTAATAAATAAGTAAATCAATTATAGTATATGCATATTGAATAGATTTTTAAAATGTGCAAAAAACAGAAATAGTGTGTATTAAAAGAAGTGAGGTAGTGTCCAAGAGTTCAATGTCCATTTAGGAATCGGATGGCAGAGGGGAAGAAGCTGTTCCTGAATTGCTGAGTGTGTGCCTTCAGGCTTCTGTACCTCCTACCTGATGGTAACAGTGAGAAAAGGGCATGCCCTGGGTGCTGGAGATCCTTAATAATGGATGCTGCCTTTCTGAGACACTGCTCCCTGAAGATGTCCTGGGTACGTTGTAGGCTAGTACCCAAGATGGAGCTGACTAGATTTACAGCCCTCCGCATCTTCTTTCGGTCCTATGCAGTAGCGCCCCCCCCCCCCCCACATCCCAGACAGTGATGCAGCCTGTCAGAATGCTCTCCATGGTACATCTATAGAGGTTTTTGAGTGTATTTGCTGACGTGCCAAATCTCTTCAAACTCCTCATGAAGTATAGCCACGGTCTTGCTTTCTTTATAACCACATCAATATGTTGGGACCAGGTTAGATCCTCAGAGATCTTGACACCCAGGAACCTGAAACTGCTCACTCGCTCCACTTCTGATCCTTCTATAAGGATTGGTATGTGTTCCTTTGTTTTATCCTTCCTGAAGACCATAATCAATTCTTTCATCTTACTGACGTTGAGTGCCAGGTCATTACTGCAGCACCATTCCACTAGTTGGCATATCTCGCTCCTGTATGCCCTCTCGTCAACACCTGAGATTCTAGCAACAATGGTTGTATCATCAGCAAATTTATAGATGGTGTTTGAGCTATGCCTAGCCACACAGTTATGTGTATATTGAGAGTAGAACAGTGGGTAAGCACACACACCCCTGAGGTGCGCCAGTGTTGATCGTCAGCGAGGAGTATATGTTATCACCAGTCCACACAGGTTGTGGTCTTCTGGTTAGGAAGTCGAGGATCCAATTGCAGAGGAAGGTACAGAGGTCCAAGTTCTGCAACTTCTCAATCAGGATTGTGGGAATGATGGTATTAAACGCTGAGCTATAGTTGATGAACAGCATCCTGACATAGGTGTTGTCCAGGTTGTCTAAAGCCGTGTGGAGAGCCATTGAGATTGGATCATCATGGGTGATCCAATTTTCCTCTCAGCCCCATTCTCCTGCCTTCTCCCCATATCCATTCATGCCCTGACCAATCAAGAATCTATCAACCTCTGCCTTAAATATACGTAAAGACTTGGCTGCCACCACTGCCTGTGGCAAAGAAATCCACAGATTCAACACTCTCGAAAGAAATTCCTCCTCATCTCCATTCTAAAAGGATGCCTCTCTATTGTGATGCTGTGTCCTCTGGTCCTGGACTTTCCCATCCTCTCCACATCCACTCTATCAAGACCTTTCACCATTCAATAGGTTTCAATGTGGTCACCCCTTATTCTTTTGAATTCCAGTGAATACAGGTCCAGAGCCATCAGACGCTCTTCATATGACAAGCCACTCAATCCTGGAATCATTTTCATGAACCTCCTTTGAACCCTCTCCAGTTTCAGCACATCCTTTCTAAGATAAGGGGCCCGAACTTGTTCACAATACTCCAAGTGAAACCTCACCAGTTTACATCCTTGCTTTTTCATTCTAGTCCTCTTGAAATGAATGTTGACATTGCATTTGCCTTCCTCACCACAGACTCAACCTGCAAATTAACCTTTAGGGACCTTGCACAAGGACTCCCAAGTCCCTTTGCATCTCAGTTTTTTGTATTTTCTCTCCATTTAGAAAATAGCAAATCCTTTCGTTTCTTCCACCAAAGTGCACGACCATGCACTTCCCAACATTATATTCCATCTGCCATTTCTTTGCCCATTCTCTTAATCTGTCTACGTCCCTCTGTAGCCTCCCTACTTCCTCAAAACTACCTACCCCTCCACCTATCGTCATATCGTCTGCAAACTTTGCAACAATTCCATCATCCAAATCATTGAAATATAAAGTAAAAAGAATCGGTCCCAAAACAGACCTCTGTGGAACACCACTAGTCAAAGGCAGCCAGTCAGAAAAGGCTCCCTTTATTCCCACTCTTTGCCTCCTGCCAATTAGCCACTGCTTTATCCATGCTAGAATATTTCCTGTAATACCATGGGCTCGTAGCTTGTAAGCAACCTCATGTGTGGCACCTTGGCAAAATCCAATACATAACATCAACCAATTCTCCTCTGTCTATCCTGCTTGTTACTTCTTAAAGAATTCCAACAGATTTGTCAAACAGGATTTTCCCTAGAGGAAACCATGCTGACTATGGTCTGTTTTATCATGTGCCTCCAAATACCCTGAGACCTCATCTTAATAATTGACTCCAACATCTTCCTAAACACTGAGGTCAGACTAACCAACCTATAGTTGCCTTTCTTCTGCTTCTCTTCCTTTTTGAAGAGTGGAATAACATTTGAAATTTTCCAGCTTTCTGGAACTATTCCAGGATCTAGTGATTCTTGAAAGATCATTACTAATATCTCCATAATCTCTTCAGCCACCTCTTTCAGAACTCTGGGGTGTACACCATCTGGTCCAGGTGACTTATCCATTTCAGGCCTTTCAGTTCCCCAGGAACCTTCTCTCTAGTTATGGTAACCACACACTTCATGTCCCATGATACCTGGAACTTCCACCACACCACTATTGTCTTCCACGGTGAAGACTGATGCAAAATATTTATTCAGTTCACCTGCTGTTTCATTTTCCCCATTACTACCTCTCCAGCATCGCTTTCCAATGGTCCGATATCTACTCTCGTCTCTCTTTTGCACTTTATGTATCTGAAGAAACTTTTGGTATCCTCTTTAATATTATTGGTTAACTTACTTTCATATTCCATCTTAACCTTCTTAATGACTTTTTAGTTGCCTTCTGTTTGTTTTTAAAAGTTTCCCAATCCTCTAACTTCCCACAATTTTTTGCTCTATTATATGCCCTTTCTTTGGCTTTTATGCTGGCTTTGACTTCTCTTGTTGGCCATGGTTGTGTCATTTTCCCTTTAGAATATTTCTTTCTCTTTGGGATGTGCCTTCCGAATAGCTTCCAGAAATTCCAGCCATTGCTGCTCTGCTGTCATCCCTGCCAGTGTTCTTTTCTAATCAATTTGGGCCATCTGCTCTCTGATGTCTCTGTAATTCCCTTTACTCCACTGTAATACTGATACATCTGACTTTAGCTTCTCCTTCTCAAATTTCAGGGTGAATTCGATCATATTATGATCACTTGCCCTTAAGGGCTCTTTTACCTTGAGGTCTCTAATCATTTCCAGGCCATTGCACAACACCCGGTCCAGAATAGTTGATCCTCCAGTGGGCTCACCCACGAGCTGCTCTAAAAAGCCGTCTCGTACGCACACGAAAAACTCCCCCTGCTGGAATCCAGCACCAGCTTCATTTTCCCAATCCACCTGCACATTGAAGTCCCCCGTGACTTTTGTCTCTCTGCAAAACACATTTACATTACAGACTCAGTAATTGAGAAAATAATTTAGTAAAAATTCTATGCATAAAATTTAGTTTTTCACATGAAAATCTGCTAGATTTGCTAAGTGTTATTTTGTTAAATATAGTGTTGATAGCAATGAAAGTGTATGATTCAATTGACAAAGTAGTGAAGAAAGGGATCACAGAAAACTTTAATTAACAATCTATTAATCCCTTTCCACTGCTTAATCAACTTCAGGATTGTGGTAAATCAATAGGAGCTCCTGCTACAAGTTATCAGTTAAGGCAATATAGAATTACCTTAAATGTCCCTTGGGTCATTTAAATGTTAATTGGATCTAGTTTGGAATGCATCTCATGATTGTATTGCTCAAAGAAATTTAGAATTCCATCCAGATGGTTGCAGAACAAATATTCAGTAATTGTATGAATAATATGCCCCTATTTATCAAAAACTGAATTTGAAAGACTACATTCTTTAAAAACACGTCACTGATTTCAGACCTTTGCTGCTAGAATCCTAAGTACTGGTTATTACAGCAACCATTAATAAACATGAATTATTTAATACACTCAAATAATTGGTTTAAGCTTTTGTATTTGTGTGTTTAATCTACACAATAACACATTTGTCTTCAGATGGAAACCGTTTCTAATTTCCCTAAAATATTTAATATATTTCATAATTTGCAAATGTGCTATACAAAAATAATACAGCCTTAACATGATCTTGGCTGATAAATTAGTTGAAATGGCACAGATTTTACAGTCATAAAACGGAGAGTTTCCATTAGGATGGGAAGAATGCAATGTGGTCCGTGTTGGTGAAAGTGGGAAAAAAGGCATCAAGGCTCATGCTCAAAACCTGCGTTAGGGCCTCAGCAAACTTTCACCAATTAACCATCTCTTCTTAGCTCAAGAAGTGACGTGCATGTAACTCCGATTCTTAAAGATAACCCTAAAACCAACCATTGAAACTGCATTTATTACATCAGAAATGGGAACAAAGGATTATACAGCCTTCAAGCCTGCTCCAACATTCATAAGATGTGTTTGATTTTCCCACTTTCCCACTACGTCCTCGTCTATCTGGGTTCCAATAATGCTCTGAAATGTAGTCAAGGCTTAATTTATGGTTGACAAATGCTAGTAATATGGCTAGCATTGACGAAAAAAGAACAAGGCTCAAGCAAGAAATCAAAAAAGATGCTAATGCTGGAACTCCTGAATATAAACAGAAACTGCTGGAAATACTCAACGGATCAGGCCGCATCTGTGGGAAGAGAAACAGAGTTAGCAATCTGAAATATTAACAATGGATTAGTTACGTAGGTACAAGAGTGACAAAAGGAATTCAGTGCAGGGAAATGTGAGGTAGCCATCTTAGGAAGGTAAGCAAGGCAAGGGAATACCCAATCAGCAGGACAAATATAGTAAAACAGAGATTTCTGTGGGTGCTCCACCTCCTGCCTAAGCAATGGGGAAAAACTTAAAAGGGGGGCTATTACTACACTCCTACACTCACTTCAAGGTGTTGAGTGACAGGAGGCATAGCAGCAGCTGGAAGCATAAAAAAACAAAAACCCCTTCTGATTGACTAATAGAGCTTTTCCAAAAAGCATTTCTTTTAGCTACTTGTGAGACACATCAGCCAATAAAAGGCAAGCAGGCTCTAACAGAATGGCTGTGTGGTAAGTTAAGAATCTAAGGCTCTATTGAGCAGAAGTGCAGGCAAATTTCCTTGAATTCTCTTTTCAGCCCCTGAAGTACGGCATGGATATTGTGTACAGTTCTAGTCAGCATCACATGATGGACTTGATAACACTGAAGTGTGGACAGAGGAGATGTACAAGGCTGTTGCCAAAGCTTCAGCATTAGCTTTGCTGGGATTGCTTCTTCGGAATTGTTGGATCTGACTGTTTATTCTTAGATTAGACTGTTTAATTATTACTTTCTTTGCAGTTTAACAATTAATTATCTGCTTGTATTTTAAGTAGTTCTTATATAAATGTAACAGTTCCTAGTAGCCGCTTTATTTTATATACATTTGGATAGTGTGTTCCCCTAGTATTTCTTTGGTATGATTCTTGAAGTTTCTCTTGCTGCTGCATTATCTGAATAAAAGTTTTCTCATTGATTGACTCTTATCCACAAATTTGAATGGAATTTTTTCTTGTCTATGGGTATAAAAGAGATGACCACTAGACAGTGCTATATTAGTTCCTAGTTCTTTTGTCTCTCCCTTCACTTCATAGACCTCTATCGCTGTTTCAATTTATCTTTGTTCTATTAATGTTTGATAAAATGATTGTGAAACATCAAGTTTTGTACCTCTTCCCTGACTTCTGAAAGGACAATGGGATAAAACAACAGAATCCAACAAATGGCGTAGTCAACAGGATATTGCGAAGTTTAAGGGTTCGAAATAATCGCAGACGAAGTGGAAATATTGCAGTGCCTGAACAAAAGGGGTAAGAACTTCCTCTGTTCCAATTTGTTTGAGAAAAAAACTTGGTTCTGAGTTCAATATCATTGGATGGAAATTAGGATCAAGGACAACTGCACTGAAATTTTGCAAAAAAAAAACCAGATCTGTAATATTGGGCTCGACTGTACAAGCCAGTGAGGTATGGGAGAATTTCAGTTGCAGGACAATTTATTTCAGTCATACAGCAATCTATTTCAGTTGCTAGTGAAATTGTGTTGGCTGTACACTCCATTCATTTGCAGTTTATTTGGTTGCTGGATTGCCTATTTCAGTTGCTGACAATCTATTCAGTTGTCATCTATTTGGCTGTTGGATGATCTATTCTGGTTGCTAGACAATCTATTTGGATATAATCTATTAATATTTGTATTAATGCAAATACACTCTCTAAGACACATTGGAGTGAAAAAAAATGATCAATAGATTCTCCCTGAGATGGTGGAATACAAAGTTCAGTGCACATGCTTGACAAATGTTTGAAATATGCATGATATGCCAATAAACAAATCCTGGAACAGTGGAAATGCTACCATAATTAAGTGATCTTGCCCCATCTGGTCCATTCTTACATTTACAAATGGATTACATTTCATTATCAATGTGCTATGGATACTCAGAAGTCCTGGTGATAATGGACAAGTTTTCAAGATGGGTGGAACCAAATCCAGGAAGGAACCCTGCTAAAACCCTGCTACATGCCTCTGCTGAAGAGTAAATCTGCAACCTCGAGGACAGTGAGGAAATGGTCAGAGGAGGCTTATGAGGCGCTCCAGGGTTGTTTTGAGGTGACAGACTGGCAGGCACTCTGTGAGCCACATGGAGAGGATATTGATGGGCTCACAGAGTGCATCACTGATTACATCAACTTCTGTGTGGACTGCAATGTTCCGACAAGAATTGTCCTTTGTTATTCAAATAACAAGCTATGGGTAACAAAGGACATTAAGGACATCCTGAACGCTAAAAAGAGGGCGCTTAGAGATGGAAATAGGGAGGAGCTGAGGGCAATACAGAGGGACCTGAAAGCCAGGATCAGGGAGGCTAAAGACAGGTACAGGAGGAAGCTTGAGTGGAAACTCCAGCAGAACAACACGAGAGAGGCCTGGAGGGGGATGAGGACCATCACTGGGTTCTGGCAAACTAGCAACAGAGGAGCTGAAGGCAGTGTGGACAGGGCCAATGAACTTAACCTGTTCTTTAACAGATTTGACATTGTGTCCCCTGCCCATCCCCCACATGAGCCATCTGTTGTCGGCCCCCAACCAACACATATTCCACTTTCCCCTCCTACCCCTCCTCACAGTCCCCCACCCTGCTCTCATGACTATACCCCTTCCCCACATGAAACCACCATGGTGGACTTCACAGCTGAACAGGTGAGAAGACAGCAGAAATGTCTCAACCCAAGCAAGGCTGCAGGACCGGATGGTGTCAGTACTAGGGTGCTCAAAGCCTGTGCACCTCAGCTATGTGGAGTACTTCACCATGTATTCAACCTGAGCCTGAGGCTCCGGAGGGTTCCTGTACTGTGGAAAATGTCCTGCCTCGCCACTGTGCCGAAGACGCCGCGCCCCAGCGGCCTCAATGACTACAGACCAGTGGCATTGACCTCCCACATCATGAAGACCCTGGAGAGACTTGTTCTGGAGCTGCTCCGGCCTATGGCCAGGCCACACTTAGATCCCCTCCAGTTCGCCTACCAGCCCCGACTAGGAGTTGAGGATGCCATCGTCTACCTGCTGAACCGTGTCTACGCCCACCTGGACAAGCCAGCAAGCACTGTGAGGGTCATGTTTTTTGACTTCTCCAGTGCGTTCAACACCATCCACCCTGCTCTGCTGGGGGAGAAGCTGACAGCGATGCAGGTGGATGCTTCCCTGGTATCATGGATTCTTGATTACCTGACTGGCAGACCACAGTACGTGTGCTTGCAACACTGTGTGTCCAACAGAGTGATCAGCAGCACTGGGGCTCCACAGGGGACTGTCTTGTCTACCTTTCTCTTCACCATTTACACCTTGGACTTCAACTACTGCACAGAGTCTTGTCATCTTCAGAAGTTTTCGGATGAATCTGCCATAGTTGGATGCATCAGCAAGGGAGATGAGGTTGAGTACAGGGCTATGGTAGGAAACTTTGTCACATGGTGTGAGCAGAATTATCTGCAGCTTAATGTGAAAAAGACTAAGGAGCTGGTGGTAGACCTGAGGAGAGCTAAGGTACTGGTGACCCCTGTTTCCATCCAGGGGGTCAGTGTAGACATGGTGGAGGATTACAAATACCTGGGGATACAAATTGACAATAAACTGGACTGGTCAAAGAACACTGAGGCTGTCTACAGGAAGGGCCAGAGTCGTCGCTATTTTCTGAGGAGACTGATGTCCTTTAACATCTGCCGGACTATGCTGAGGATGTTCTACGAGTCTGTGATGGCTAGTGCTATCATGTTTGCTGTTGTGTGCTGGGGCAGCAGGGTGAGGGTAGCAGACACCAACAGAATCAACAAACTCATTCGTAAGGCCAGTGATGTTGTGGGGATGGAACTGGACTCTCTGACGGTGGTGTCTGAAAAGAGGATACTGTCTAAGTTGCATGCCATCTTGGTCAATGTCTCCCATCCACTACATAATGGACTGGTTGGGCATAGGAGTACATTCAGCCAGAGACTCATTCCTCCAAGATGCAGCACAGTCATAGGAAGTCATTCGTGCCTGTGGCCATCAAACTTTACAACTCCTCCCTTGGAGGGTCAGACACCCTGAGCCAATAGGCTGATCCTGGACTTATTTCATAATTTACTAGCATAATTTACATATTACTATTTAACTATTTATGGTTCTATTACTATTTATTATTTATGGTGCAACTGTAATGAAAACCAATTTCCCCCGGGATCAATAAAGTATGACTATGACTATGAAAGTCACTGCCACACACACAGAGCAAAAACTCTGATCAAGGAATATATTCCTAGATGGGGATTGCTATATCACATTGACCAAAGAACACATTTCTCTAAGAGTGTTTTTGTCAGAAATTATGTCAATTGATGAACGTTAAATGGTCTTTTCATCATCCACATCATCCAGACTCACCAGGACAAGTCAAACAGTGACTAAGCATCATGAGGAAGGTATACCAGGGTCTATGGCTCTTCCTATAGTCTTGTGTAGCATCAGAACAATCCCAAACAAGACAACAAAATAAGTCCATTTGAGTTTGTAACAGAAAATCCTCTGAGCCTCCCAGGAGCCCTTGATCTCAGGGAGGCTGCTGTACACAATATGACAGAGAGTTTGGTTAACTTTTGTATGAAATTGACCCAAGCTGTACAGTCTGCTTCTCAACTGGCTTCTGCTACCTGGAGTGATCCAACAGAAGGAGGACACATCCTGATTCCTGCTGAGTGAGTCTTGATTAAGAAGGCACATAGGGGTCCAATGGGAGCTCAGTGGGAAGGTTCTTATCAGGTGCTGTTAATTACCAACTTGGCGGTGGAAGTAGAAGGTACACACCAGCCACTGCAAGTGAGCTAAAGTATCCGATGAGGACACCAGACTCTGTGATTAATGTGCTAGTAACCTCTGTCTCAGTGCTTACACTGCTGGGCTCCAGTGTGCAAATCACTAACCAGCCAGAAGACTTCAAGCAAGTCAATGGCTACTGGACTTTATGAAGTTTATCCTAATATTTCTTAATGTTGTTATATTTTCAACAATTTTCCCAGATCACAATGTACCAGTTGAGATGTTTCATAATGGGGTCACAGCAACAGCCTTGCACTCAATGTCAGTAAGATTAAAGAATTGATTGTGGGCTTCGGGAAGGGGAAGTCAAGGAACACACACCAGTCCTCATCAAGGTATCAGCAGTGGAAAGGGTGAGCTGTTTCAAGTTCCTGGTTGTCAACGTCCCTGAGGATCTATCCTGGGCCCAACATATTGATGCGATTACAAAGAAGGCATGACAGTGGCTATATTTCTTTAAGAGTTCAAAAGAATTGGTATGTCACCAAAGACAGTCATAAATTTCTATACATATACTGTGGAGAGCATTCTAACTGGTTGTAGCACCATCTGCTCTGGGGAGGCCACTGCACAGGATAGGGAAAAGCTGCAGGAAGTTGTAAATTCAACCAGCTCCATCATGGGCCTAGCCTCCCCATTATCCGGGACACCTTCAAAAGGTGATGCCCTAAAAAGGTGGCAATCATTAATGACCACATCGCCCAGGAGATGCCCTCTTCTCATTGCTACCATCAAGGAAGAGGTACAGGAGCCTGAAGACACACACTCAACATTGCAGGAACAGCTTCTTCCCCTCCACCATCAGGCTTCTGAATGGACAATGCACCCACGAACACTACCTCAGTACTTTTCCCTCTTTTTGCACCACTTACTTAATTTAACTTTTCTTTTCTCTATATACTGTTCATTGTAATTTATACTTCTTATTTTTATGTATTGCAATGTACTTCTGCTGCAAAGCAACAAATCACATGACATGTGCCAGTGATATTAAACGATTCTGAGTATCACATGAATTTACTGATGCTGTTAATGCCTCTAGCTGCTGGGTACGTCCATATATACAGCACACTTCAAAATATTCCCCTATGCTAGGCATTCCTGCAGATCCAGGAAACATTTATTAAACATTCCAGCAATGACGATGTTGACATTATTCCTGTGATTCACTATTCTCAAGAGAAACATAAATATACAATGGTCATGCCCTCCCCCTGCCGCATGCCATCTTTTTGCTGTTGGACTCGGGCCATATTCCACCGAGATACAACACTGGACGTCACAGGAGGTTGTTCCTGTCTGTGTCCATCGAACTTCGCAGCTCCTCCCATGGAGGGTCAGACACCCTGAGCCAATAGGCTGGCCCTGGACTTATTTCCATCTGGCATAGTTTGCATATTGTTGTTTGATTGTTTGTGGTTTTTGTATTGCTATATTTACGCTCTGTTCTTGGTTGGTGCAGCTGTAATGAAACCCAATTTCCCTCGGGATCAATAAAGTATGTCTATCTATCTATCTATCTATCTATCTATCTATCTAAACTGGATCATTTGTGTACATATAATCAGCATAATTTAGGGAATTATATCATATCTGACCCTACTCATGCCTTATCCTAGTATATATCTATATCTGCATCTAATGTCCATGACAAAGCTATTAAATCTTTTCAAGTGTTCACTGTAAAAGCGACGGTTCGCTTGAATTCAGAAAGTAAGTAGCATTCCAGTAGGGCGCAGTTCGTGCAATCATCCCAAATGGGGGCAAGACTCTGGAATTTGCATTGCTGATATCCATCAGAGAAATGGTACAATTCAACAGAGCTCCTGTCAAGAAATAAAGAACAGTCTAATTTCATGGAACAGTACAGACTTTATGTGTGGAAAAGAAACCTACTTGTAATTGGTTAGGGTCTTGTTACTTAGGGTATACTTTCCCTGCTATAAGGCATACACACACCTTACCTGTACCTCCCAAGTCTGGAAATAAACAGGACATTTCACAAGATCATTTTACATCAATTTTAATCCCATTTTATGCAGTTGCAAGGAATATAACAGAGAGTAAGACAAAAGAAACTGCTGAAGCTTTAGAAAGGGAAAGGAATGACACTGCCGATGCCTTGAGAAAAGTGACACAGAAACGTTCACCATGAATAAGGTCGTTCTTCAAAATTGTATGGCTTTAGATCTTCGCTTAGCAGATAAGGGGGGGGACCATGTGAGTTTTAAGCAAGGAGACTTGTACTTATATACCTGTTGAGTCTTAAGACAACTACTGTAATTTGGCTGAAGCAACTAAAGTACATCAATCTGATGGATGGGATTTCTTTGACTAGATTCATTTGAGTCTCAGAAGCTGGAGTTACTCAATATTGCGAACTATATTATAAATACTTGTACACAACAGGAATTCTGCAGATGCTGGAAATTCAAGCAACACACATAAAAGTTGCTGGTGAACGCAGCAGGCCAGGCAGCATCTCTAGGAAGAGGTGCAGTCGACGTTTCAGGCCGAGACCCTTCGTCAGGCCTAACTGAAGGAAGAGTGAGTAAGGGATTTGAAAGTTGGAGGGGGACGGGGAGATCCAAAATGATAGGAGAAGACAGGAGGGGGAGGGATGGAGCCAAGAGCTGGACAGGTGATAGGCAAAAGGGATACGAGAGGATCATGGGACAGGAGGTCCAGGAAGAAAGACAAGAGGGGGGGGGACCCAGAGGATGGGCAAGGGGTATATTCAGAGGGACAGAGGGAGAAAAAGGAGAGTGAGAGAAAGAATGTGTGTATAAAAATAAGTAACAGATGGGGTACGAGGGGGAGGTGGGGCATTAGCGGAAGTTAGAGAAGTCGATGTTCATGCCATCAGGTTGGAGGCTACCCAGACGGAATATAAGGTGTTGTTCCTCCAACCTGAGTGTGGCTTCATCTTTACAGTAAAGGAGGCCGTGGATAGACATGTCAGAATGGGAATGGGATGTGGAATTAAAATGTGTGGCCACTGGGAGATCCTGCTTTCTCTGGCGGACAGAGCGTAGGTGTTCAGCAAAGCGGTCTCCCAGTCTGCGTCGGGTCTCGCCAATATATAAAAGGCCACATCGGGAGCACCGGACGCAGTATATCTCCCCAGCTGACTCACAGGTGAAGTGCTCCAGGTGAGGCAACACTTCACCTGTGAGTCAGCTGGGGTGATATACTGCGTCCGGTGCTCCCGATGTGGCCTTTTATATATTGGCGAGACCCGACGCAGACTGGGAGACCGCTTTGCTGAACACCTACGCTCTGTCCGCCAGAGAAAGCAGGATCTCCCAGTGGCCACACATTTTAATTCCACATCCCATTCCCATTCTGACATGTCTATCCACGGCCTCCTCTACTGTAAAGATGAAGCCACACTCAGGTTGGAGGAACAACACCTTATATTCCATCTGGGTAGCCTCCAACCTGATGGCATGAACATCGACTTCTCTAACTTCCGCTAATGCCCCACCTCCCCCTCGTACCCCATCTGTTACTTATTTTTATACACACATTCTTTCTCTCACTCTCCTTTTTCTCCCTCTGTCCCTCTGAATATACCCCTTGCCCATCCTCTGGGACCCCCCCCCTTGTCTTTCTTCCCGGATCTCCTGTCCCATGATCCTCTCGTATCCCTTTTGCCTATCACCTGTCCAGCTCTTGGCTCCATCCCTCCCCCTCCTGTCTTCTCCTATCATTTTGGATCTCCCCCTCCCCTCCAACTTTCAAATCCTTTGCTCACTCTTCCTTCAGTTAGTCCTAACGAAGGGTCTCGGCCTGAAATGTCAACTGCACCTCTTCCTAGAGATGCTGCCTGGCCTGCTGCGTTCACCAGCAACTTTTATGTGTGTTGTATAAATACTTGTTATGTTTTGTAACTCTAAACATTAAACTAACTCTAAAGGAAAACAAGGGAGCCAAGAGATGTGAGCCTTGAGTTTATTCTTTACTTCGTGAGGAGCGCACTGATTATGTGGTAGAGTCATGACGTATGAAATTCATGTATTTCTTACATATAATCTGTAGTGAAATGTTTAAACAAACAATGCTTAATCAAACAATATATTTACAAGATTACTCCAATATTAAGTACACAGCAACACTTACCATAATTTACAACTCTTTTTACTTGTTTTAAGGTGATCATTATTAAAATAGTTCAAACTCATGTAAGTGTGCTTGCGAATCTGCCTAAACATGACACAATCCTATTAATACTTTGAATAATATATACCCTTTGATATTTCATAACTTAAGTAGCTTTTGGTTATTTTATACATAACGTAGATACTACAAGTTTTTCTGCCTCTGAATTTTCAGAAGCAATGATTCTAAATGTGAAACTTAAAAACAAAAGGGGAATTGTTGAATCCGACTGTTTATTTAGAGAATAGACTTTTTAATTATTATTTTCTTTGCAGTTTAACAATTAATTACCTGCTTGTATTTTAAGTAGTTATTATATGCATATAACTGTTTATTATGCTTCCTAGTGGCCACATTACGTAAATACAATTGTTCAGTGTGCTTCCCTAACCAGTGTGTTCTACTGGTATGATTCAGAGAGCTTCTCTTGGTGCTTCATTATTTGAAGAAGAGTTTTCTCTTTGGCTGACTCTTATCTACAAATTTGAATGGATTTTTTCTTATCTATGGGTATAAAAGAGATTACAGCAAAACCATTCTAGTTCCTAGTTCTTTTGTCTCTCCCTTCACTTATTAAACCTCCATCACTATTTATTTCAGATTCTTTTCATTCTATTAACACTTAATAAAACAATTGTGGAGTAACAAGTTTTGTACCTCTTTCCTGACTTCTGAAAGAACTATGGATTAAAATATCAAAATTCAAAAGAACAAAGATGATTGAGAGTAGCTGCAAGTGAGATTAATATGATTATGAAAAGCCTTTAGAGGGAGAACAGAGTACATATTTCCCTCACTAAAACTGATCTAAATTAATTTGATAAGCCTCCACCTACCCTTCACCTGTCCTCCAAGAACCATTAGAGTTTTTTTAGAAGGGGAAGGGTAGATGAAATTAGGTGGGGAGAGAATCTGGTAGGTGAAATAAGTGGATGATAGGTAGATGGAATCAGGAAACAGAGGGCGTGAAGATGGGTGATGAGGATCTGTGAGGGCAGGAACAGAATAAGAATAGGAGCACCTGAGGTAGATCAGAAGGAGAAAGAAGGGATACAGAAGACTGAGTTACCTGAAAGTGGAATTCTCAATGTTCATACCATTAGGTTGTAGACCACTCTCGTGCAAAATGTGAAGTGCTGTTCTTCTAGGTTGATTTGGGCTACACCCTGGCAGTGGAGAAGACTGAGGATGGATGGGTCAGATGGAAGGAGAATTGAACAGGAATGCAGCTGGGAATTTGGCTGGCTATTGCAGACAAAGCACAGGGCGCAAATGAGTCACCTGGTTTGCACTTGGTCACACCGATGTTGAGGAGGCCACATCAACGGCACAGAATGTATAGATGAGTTTGGAATGTCTGGTTAGGTTCCAGGATGGTGATGAGGAAGGAGGTGTAAGTACATGAGCTGCATCTCCTGTGGTTACAGGGTAAAATACCAGGCATCAGCAAGGGCTGAGTGGGGTGCAATGAGTGGACCAGGGAGTCATGGAGAGAGAGGTCCTTGCAGAAGGCAGAAAGGGGTGAGGGAGGAAAAGATGTTGCTAATAGAAATGGTGGGGTCTCATTGTAGCTGGCAGAAGTTCCTTCTTGCTTAATCCTGCTCCCTCCCCACTTATCCAACTGTGCTTCAGAAGATGGCCTGAGGTCCAATACTGCTACAAAGATCTGTTTAAGGATTTCCAGTAAGCATCCCAGTTCCCCAGTTGCCTCTTTGGGTAGTGATTAGGATCCTGAACTGCTGGCATTGTTCTTCATTATACACCTACAGAATCGTACATGTTTGTCCTTAGTCTATATTTTGGAATTGATATAACATCCATAACATCAGAGAAATTAGTAGAGTAAAACTAAACTTTGTACTATTACTATTTTGAGTCACAGAACAGAAATGGGCCCTTCAGCCCATCACATCCAAATCGACTGTTTTACCCATTTGCCCAAATTAGGAGTGTATCCTCGTCAATTCAAGTACCTGCCTCACTCACAAACTGGTGGTTATATCTGATTCCACCTGTTTTCATGAGCTCATGTTCTCTGGGCTGTTGGAAGCTGAGATGTAATCTAATGAGGTATATAAAATTATGAGAGACATAAATAGGGTAGATGGGCAGCAACATTACCCCAGAGTGGAAATGCCAAATACTAGAGGGTGTAGGTTTAAGGAGGGGGTGGGGAGAGTTTAAAGGAGATTCAAGAGCAACACACACAAAACACTGGAGGAACTTAGCACGTCAAGCAGCATCTATGGAAAAAAGTATAGTTGACGTTTTGGGCCAAAACCCTTCAGCAGGACGCCAGAGATTCAAGAGGCAAGTTTTTTTTTCCTGATTAAACTTTACCCCTCAATCCCTAAACAGCACAAGAGGGTGATCCTCCTGTCAGTTATTTCCTTATTGTTTTTGGGACATCTCTGTCTACCATTTGTTTCCTAATTACAACAGTGACTTCACTCCAATGTCCTTCATTTTGAAAGATATAAGAAGCCCTAAGACCGTAAAATATTTAAATACAACTTCTGTAATTGTATCTTGGTTTAGTAGTGAACATACATGGTTAAGCTGACCTGGTCTCACTTGATAAATGGTTTTCACAGCAGAGGTGAAGTCTAGTGCTGCAATGTGACAATCATTCAATGAATACTAGAAAGATTTTCTATTGGATTTCAGCTCAATTATGTTAATGCTTTAATGAGCACTGAAGGGTCAAAAGCCATTAACTGAATGTTTACCCAAGTGAACAATAAAATGTCGTAATCACTAATATCTGATTAAAAACAGTATTTAAACAATAGCAAGATGGCAACTGAGACTAATGGTTTTTTGTCAGTAAACTTTGACCAGATAGCAAAGAGATTAACAGCCATTTCTTCTTTGTAATTTATTTTTTTATTGAAATTCAGCATCATACAAACATTTCCATAAGATGTATTTCAGATACTGTATGTATATACCATATATTCATGTTTGCCACAAATCTCCACATGGTATTTATCTGAGGTATACACTTATAGAAAAGAAAGAACTAACAAAAGGAAAACTATGTACAAGCACGGAGTGATCTTTTTTTACAACATAATCATTGATTTGTGAGAATAAAATCAGGTCTATGGGGTGTTAAGCAGTTAAACCATTTTTCCCAGTATGAATCAAATTGTTCCAATTTATGATTGACAGATGCTGTTATCTTCTCCATTTTGTAAATGTCCATTGTAATTTCCATCCATGCATTTAAAGTCGGGCTCTCCTGTGATAACCATTTCCTGGTAAGAGTCTTTTCACCAGCAGTAACAACCATTTATTGATCATCCCTGATAACTATCTGTCTTCTGATCAATACTGTTGGTTTTCAATCTTAAACTGTCGTAGTTTAAGTTTTCTCCTTTAATCAAATGATGGAAATATACAGGAGTTGGTGAGTAATTTCAGTTCTTCTGGCAAATATTGACTTGTTAAAAGCAATAAAATTGATTTAAAAAATTATACTTGTATGTTTCATCATTAGAAGTGCATGAGCAAAAATCTGTACCCACGTCGACATTGGTGTGAGATTCAGTGCTTGTTAAATACATTTTCAAATTGGATTTGCTAGGAGTTGCTTACTTATAAAGGGATTGATTTGATTGCATGGTTTCTACAGAATACAATTGGGTTTTGGACTCAACTTAAGTAGACACTCAAGTTTCTTGACTTTTCCTTCATATGATGCTTCATGACATTCTGTAAACCAGTCTGCCTCACCATGGCATCGTTAATTGGCCAAAGTTGCATTTTAGAGTCCTGGAGTATAACAAAAGTTTATAGCCAGTGTTTGGAGTGGCTTTGACTCATCAGGCTTTGGCGAGATCAGGATTGGGTGAGATAAAGTGTCTTGTAAGTCACTCCTTTTCTGTTCTTATTTGTTCATTCCTCGTCTGTTAGGGCTGAGTAGTTTAGTGAGACTGGCTCCAGGGACAGTGACCGGGTCTCTGGCACTGAGCCTGGTGATGTAGCTCAGAAAAGGTGAAAAGAACTGCAGTAATCAGAGAAACAGAGATGAGATTCTTTGGGAGCGATAGAGACATTCAAATGGTATGTTGCCTTCCTAGTGCCAGGATCAGATTGGGTCTACAGCATTCTCAAGGGCAAAGGTGAGCAGCCAGAAGTCCTGGTACATATTGGCACCAATGACATAGGTAGACAAGCTGAGGAGGTCCTGAGGAAAGGTGTTTGGGGAGCTAGGTAAAAAGCTGAGGAACAGGATCTCCAGGGTAGTAATCTCCGGATTGCAGCCTGTGTCATGTGCTAGTGAGGATAAGAGTAGGATGATTTGGCAGGTGAATGTGTGGCTGAGGAACTAGGGCAGGGGGCAGGATTTCAGATTTATGAATCATTGGGATTTCTTCTGGGGAAGGTACGACCCATACAAAAGGGACAGATTACACTGGAACCAGAGGGGGTCCAATATCGCAAACAGGAGGAAATCTGCAGATGCTGGAAATTCAAGCAATACACACAAAATGCTGGTGGAACGCAGCAGGCCAAGCAGCATTTATAGGAAGAAGTACAGTCGATGTTTCAGGCTGAGACTCTTCGTAAGGACTAACTGAAAGAAGAGATAGTAAGAGGTTTGAAAGTGGGAGGGGAGGGGGAGATCCAAAATGATAGGAGAAGACAGGAGGGGGAGGGATGAAGCTAAAAGCTGGAAAGTTGATTGACAAAATGGATACAAGGCTAGAGAAGGGAGAGCATCATGGGACGGGAGGCCTAGGGAGAAAGAAAGGGGAAGGGGAGCACCAGAGGAAGACAGAGAGCAGGCAAGGAATATCGTGAGAGGGACAGAGAGAGAAAAAAAGGAAAAAATAATAAATAAATGAGGGATGAGATAAAAAGGGGAGGAGGGGCATTAACGGAATTTAGAGAAGTCAATATTCATGCCATCAGGTTGGAGGCTACCCAGACAGAATAATAGGCATCCGTTAGTTTCATGAGACCATGGATTTGCGCCTTGGAAGGTTTCCAGGGCACAGGCCTGGGCAAGGTTGTATGGAATACCAGCAGTTGCCCGTGCTGCAAGTCTCCCCTCTCCACGCCACCGATGTTGTCCAAGGGAAGGACATTAGGACCCATACAGCTTGGCACCGGTGTCGTCGCAGAGCAATGTGTGGTTAAGTGCCTTGCTCAAGGACACACACGCTGCCTCAGCCAAGGCTCGAACTAGCGACCTTCAAATCACTAGACAAACACCTAACTACTTGGCCATGCGCCAACACAATATAAGATGTTGTTCTTCCAACTTGAGTGTGGTTTCATCTTGACAGTAGAGGAGGCCGTGGATAGACATGTCAGAATGGGAATGGGACGTGGAATTAAAATGTGTGGCCACTGGGAGATCCTGCTTTCTCTGGCGGACAGAGCGTAGGTGTTCAGCGAAACAGTCTCCCAGTCTGCGTTGGGTCTCGCCAATATATAGAAGGCCGCACTGGGAGCACTGGACGCAGTATTCTTGTGAGCAGGTTGACTAGAGTTGTTTGAGAAGGTTAAACTAATTTGGTGGAGGAAGGGAACTAAAGGGATAGTGCTGAAGATGAGGTAGCTTGTTTACAAACAGCGGCAACGTGTAGTGAAGAGGGGCTGTTGTTAGGACAAAATTGCAGTCAACACGATGAGTTGCAATGTAAAAGGGTGAATACAGCACTGAAGTTTTTAAATTTGAATACTCGCAGTATACAAAAGAAGGTAGATGAATTCGTAGCTCAGTAACAGATTGGTATGTATGATACTGTAGGTATCACTGAATCATGGCTGAAAGAAGATTATAGCTGGGAGCTTAATGTTCAAGGATACACATTGTATCAAAAGGACAGGCAGGAAGATGGAGGGGCAGTGACGTTTTCTCGTAAAAAATGAAATCAAATCATTAGAAAGATGTGACATAGGATTGGAAGGTGTTGAATCATTGTGGACAGAGCTAAGGATCTACAAGGACCTTAATGAAATGGACCAAAAGACCCTAATGGGAGTTGTATATAAACCCCTTAACAGTAGTAAGGATATGGTCTACAAATTACAATGGAAGATAGAAAATGCATGCTGAAAGGACAATGTTACAATAGTCATGGGTGATTTCAATATGCAGGTAGTTTGGGAAAATCAGGCTGGTGCTGGATACAAAGAGTGGGAATTTCTAGAATGCCCTTGAGATGGTTTTTTAGAGCAGCTCATGGTTGAGCCTAAGAGGGGATCAGGTATTCTGGATTCGGTGCTGTGAAATGAACCGGAACTGATTAGAGAGGTAAAAGAATCCTTAGGAGTAAGTGATCATAATATGACCAAATTCACCCTGAAATTCAGCTAAATTGTTGCAAGGAGGTGCTGGGATTGGTCCCAAATGCAAGACACAGACACTGAAGTACTAAGAACAGGACTAGGTTCTTCGAGATAGCAAGGTGAATAAGGAAGAAATGAAGCTGGACATGGACACAGGCCCTGGACGAGACAAGGACACCGGACCTAGGCAAGGACTAAGACTAGGTAAGCAGGACCCGGACAAGGAACTTGGAACTAGGAGCCTGGGCTAGGACTCCAAGCCAGAGACTAGACAGGGACCCGGAACCTGGGTCTTGACTCAGGCTCGGACCCCGGATCTAGGCGAGGACAAGATGTGGCTACAGGACTGGATGTGGAACTCCTGCACAGGACGAGGCACATGGACAGGACGAGAACACAAAGCCTTGACTTGGACAGGACGAGATTCTTGGACGTGGCTTGGACTGGATGAGGATCTTGGACGTGGCTTGGACTGGACAAGGAATCTCCAGCACAGGACGAGGGAACTCCAGCACCAGGCTGGCCAAGGAATCTCCAGACAGGACAAGGAATCTCCAGCACAGGACATGGCTCTTGAACTAGATTTGGCTCAGTTCTTGGACTCGGCTTGGTTAGGCTCTTGGGTATGGAGCCAGGACTCCTCCTTGGAGCGCAGGGCTGGGACCCTTTCTTGGAGCGCAGGGCTGGGACGTTTTCTTGGAGCGCAGGGCCGGGGCCCTTTCTTGGAGCGCAGGGCCGGGGCCCTTTCTTGGAGCGCAGGGCTGGGACGTTTTCTTGGAGCGCAGGGCTGGGGCCCTTTCTTGGAGTGCAGGGCCGGGACGTTTTCTTGGAGCGCAGGGCTGGGGCCCTTTCTTGGAGTGCAGGGCCGGGACGTTTTCTTGGAGCGCAGGGCTGGGGCCCTTTCTTGGAGCGCAGGGCCGGGGCCCTTTCTTGGAGCGCAGGGCCGGGACCTTTTCTTGGAGCGCAGGGCCGGGATGACTGCTGAGGACACTTACCAAGGGAACTGCTGAGGTAAACTGGACGAGCGACTCCTGGGTGGGACAAGAACACAAAGCCTTGACTTGGACAGGACTGGAATTTGGAACACAGGAACACAGAACACAGAGCTGGAACCCCTCCATGGGAATAGGACTTAGGGCCGGGGCTTTACACAGAGTCAGGACCCCTCCTTGGGAATAGGACTTAGAGCTGGGACTCTTCTTTGATACGGACACTAAACATGGGGACACAAAAAGATAGTTCCAAACTCAATGATAGATAGTTCCTTATATTGGCGTGGCAAGGCTCCGGTCTCACTCCAGCAGTTGAACTTGACGGGGATGCAGGTGAGGCTTCAGAAGGAAAGGGAAGGGAACAGTCCAGCGAACAATCCCTGGTTTGCAGAGGTACTTATGTGCCAGCTTGAAATGAGAATCAGGTGCCTCAATTAAGGCACCCAACAGAACAAGGGAGAAAACAGGAAACCACGGAACAAGGATCGATGGACTGGACCATGAACCAGAATGCGTACTTCACGGACCAGACCATAACAAAAATCAGATGTATCAGTATTTCAGTGAAGTAAAGGGAATTACAGAGAGAGGAGGTGGCCAGAGTTGATTGGAAAAGAACACTGGCAGGGATGATGGCAGAGCAGCAATGGCTGTAATTTCTGGAAGCAATTTGGAAGGCACAGGATATATACCTCCCAAAGAGAAAGAAGTATTCTAAAGGAAAGATGACATACCCATGGCTAACAAGAGATGTCAGAGAGAACATAAAAGAAAAAGAGAGGACATATAATAAAGCAAAAACTAGTGGGAAGTTAGATGATTTGGAAGCTTTTTAAAAAAACAACAGAAGGCAACCTAAAATGTCACTAAGTAGGTAAAGATGGAAAACGAAAGTAAGTTAGCCAATAATATTAAAGAGGATACCAAAAGTTTCTTCAGATACAAAGAGTAAAAGAGAAGCAAAAGTGGATATCAGAATGCTGGAAAATGAGGCTAGAGAGGTAGTAATGCAGGACAAGGAAATGGCTGATGAACTGTATAAGGTTTTTGCATCAGTCTTCACTGAGAAAAACATTAGCAGTATCGTGGAAGTTGCAGGTGTCAGGGGTCATGAAGTGTGTGAAGTTACCATTACCAGAGAGAAGATTCTTGGGAAACTGAAAGGTCTGAAGGTAGATAAAACAACTGGACCAGATGGTGTACACCCCAGAGTTCTGAAAGAGGTGGTTGAAGAGTTGTGGGGCATTAATAATGATCTTTCAATAATCACTAGATTCTGGAATGGTTCTGGAAGACTGGGAAATTGCCGATGTCATTCTACACTTCACAAAGGGAGAGAGGCAGAAGAAAGAAAATTGTAGGCCAGTTAATCTGATGTCATTGGTTGGGAAGATGTTGCCGTCAATTGTTAAAGATGAGGACTCAGGGTACTTGGAAGCACATGACAAAATAGGCCATAATCAGCATGGTTTCCTCAAGGAAAATTCTTGCCTAATAAATCTGTTGGAATTCTTTGAAGAAATAACAAGCGGGTTAGACAAAGGAGAATTGTTTGATGTCGTGTATTGCATTTTCAGAAGGGCCCTGTATCTCAGATACAATGTATTATCATTGGAGAGAGTCCAGAACAGATTTACGAGGATGATTCCTGGAATGAAGGGGTTAACTTACGAGGAGCGTTTGGTAGCTTTGGACCTGTACTCACTGGCATTTTGAAGAATGTGGGTGGATCTCATTGAAACCTACCGATTGTCAAAAAGGACTAGGTAGGGTGGATGTGGAGTGGATGTTTCTTATGGTGGGGGTATCCAGAACTAGAGGGCATAGCATCAAAATTGAGATGTGACCTTTTAGAATAGAGGTAAGGAGACTTTTTTTAGCCAGAGAATGATGAATTTGTGGAGTGCTCTGCCACGGACTACGGTGAAGGTCAAGTCCGTGGGTATATTAATGGGAAGTTGATCGTTTCCTGATTGGTCAGGGCATCAAACAACATGGTGAGAAGGCAAGTGTATGGGGCTGAGTGGGATCCAGGATAAGCCATGATGGATTGATGGAGCAGACTCAATGGACTGAATGGCTTAATTCTGCTCCTATGTCTTATGGTCTTCTGGTCTTATGAGGCTGCTTAAAAAGCTACGAGCCCATGGTATTACAGGAAAAATTCTAGCATGGATAAAGCACTGGCTGATTGGAAGGAGGCAAAGAGTGGGAATAAAAGGAGCCTTTTCTGGTTGGCTGCCGATGACTAGTGGTGTTCCACAGGGGTCTGTGTTGGGATTGATTCTTTCTACGTTTTATGTCAATGATTTGGATGATGGAATTGATAGTTATGTTGCAAAGTTTGCAGATGATATGAAAATAGGTGGAGGGGCTGGTAATTTTGAGGAAGTAGAGAGACTACAGAAGGACAGAGAGATTAGGAGGATGGGCAAAGAAATAGCAGATGATATATAGTGTTGGGAAGTGTATGGTCATACACTTTGGTAGAAGAAATGAAAGGGTTGACTATTTTCTAAATTGAGAGAAAATACGAAAAATAAATGAGGTGCAAAGAGACTTGGAAGTCCTTGTGCAGGATTCCCTAAAGGTTCATTTACAGGTTGAGTCTGTGGTGAATAAGGCAAATTCAACGTTAGCATTAATTTCAAGAGGATTAGAATATAAAAGCAAGGATGGAATGTTGAGACTTTATAAAGCACTGGGGAGGCCTCACTTAGAGTATTGTGAGCAGTTTTGGGTCCCTTATCTTAGAAAGGATGTGCTAAAACTGGAGAGAGTTGATAGAAGGTTGATGAAAATGATTCCAGGATTGAATGGCTTGTCATATGAAGAGCATTTGATGGCTCTGGGCCTGAATGAAGAGTGACGTCATTAAAACCTATTGAATGGTGAAAGTGGATGTGGAGAGAATATTTCTTCTGGTGGGAGAGTCTAAGACCAGAGAATACAGCCTCAGAATAGAGGGGTATCCTTTTAGAATGGAGATGAGCAGGAATTTCTTTAGCCAAAGAGCGATGAATCTGTGGAATTCTTTGCCACAGGCAGCTGTGGATGCCAAGTGCTTCTGTATATTTAAGGTAGAGGCTGATAGATATTTGAGTGGTCATATCATGAAGGGATACAGGGAGAAGCAGGAGATTGGGATTGAGAGGAAAATTGGATCGGCCATGATGAAATGGTGGAGCAGACTCAGTGGGCCAAATGGCTTAATTCTGTTCCTATACCTTATGGTCTTAAGGTCTTATCACCTTGGATGTTATAATGAAAATGAAGATTTGGAGGATACTATTGTCAAAAGCATTGTATGAAAGCATTGTATGAGTCCATTATCTGCACGAGATGTCTGCGGTAGTTTTGTTCATTTACAATCATAAGAACACAATAGCATACACTGAATGAATTCCTCAGTCCTTAAGTTATTGGATCTAATACACAGTTTTATAGTACTGTGGTAGTATTGATAGTGTTCTACTTGGTTCTGTATTTCATTTAAATACATAATTTGTTACTGTCTTTTTTATACTATTTAAGGTAGAGGTCGATAGATTCTTGGTTGGTCAGGGCATGAAGGGATACAAGGCAAGACAAGAGATTGGGGCTGAGAAGAAAATTTGATCAGCCATGGTGAAATGGTGGCCAAACCTCAATGGGCCCAAATGGCCTAATTCTACTCCAATATATTATGGTCTTATGATAAAAATATCTAGAGTACTTAGAATGTTAGGAACACATTCACCAAGAGTTAGCACTTTGTGTCATAACGGGGGCATTGGGTGCAAACCCAACTGCAAGACACAGACACTGAAGTACTCGGAACAGGACAGGACTAGAGACTAGAGTTAGGGACGTGACTGGATGCAGACTAGGAGCTGGGACAAGAACACAGACTTGGGCTAGGACATTGGCTAGGCAAACGGGACCAAGACTAGGAGCCGGGGCTTGGACTCCGAGCCAGAGACTGGACAAGGATGACTCGGGCTCAGACCCCGGAACTAGGCAAGGATATGGCGTGGCTACAGGACTGGACATGGCTTGGGTTCCTCGAGGCTTGGATTTGGACTCCAGGCCAGAGACTGGACAAGGACCCAGAACCTAAGTCTTAACTCAGGCTTGGACCCCGGAACTAGGCAAAGACATGATGTGGTCTTGGGAGACAGGACTAGGCAAGGCTACAGGACAGAACGAGAGACTCCTGGGCAAGACGAGGGAACTCCAGAACTCCAGTACAGGACGAGGGAACTCCAGCACAGGACAAAGCACAGGGTCAGGACGAGGCACATGGACTGGACAAGAACAAAAAGCCTTGACTTGGTACTCAGGAACAGCCGAGCCTTGGACTTGGGATGACAAGAACCTCGGAACCTTGGACTTGGGATGGCAGGAATGCAGAACACAGAGCCTTGGACTTGAGAGGCAGGAACATAGGGACATGGAACACAGAGCCAAGACCCCTCCTTGGGAACAGGACTTAGGGCCAGGGCTCTACACAGAATGCTGAACATGACAAGATGGTTCCCAACACTAGGTAGCAGCAAACGGTCGGACCTACCTAGCGAAGGTATGGACACAGGGACGGTTCCCAACACTAGGTAGCGGCGAATGGCCGGACCTACCTAGCAAAGGCATGGACACAGAGATAGTTCCAAATCAATGATAGACAGTTCCAACTCAACAATAGACTTCCTCATCTTGACACAGCAAGGCTCCAGTCTCGCTCTGGTGGTTGAACTTGACAAGGTTGCAGGCAAGGCTCCAGACACAGGTTGCAGGGCAAAGATTTCAGACACAGTTTGCAGGCAAGGCTCCAGAAGGAAGGGGAAGGGAAGGGAACAGTCCAGCCTCTGGGTAACGGCAAAGACAGCCTGGCTTACCCAACAGAGGCAAGGACAGGAAGGAATGGATCCAACCGCAGCGTAACGGCAAAGTCAGCCTGATTTACCCCACAGATGCGAGGACGGGATACTCTCGATTCAACAATGAGTGAAATAATTTCAGATAGTCTGCCTTTCCAGCTTTAGAATATTTCCAGCATTCAGAGTTACTTCACCCTCTCCTCCTTGGTAACTTCGGATTTCACCAATGCTCCCCTATTTAGACTTCCACCAGAAATGATTTCTGTCAGCCTCTAACATACTCTTTCATTTCGGGCCATCACTACTTTCATCATTTGGTCTCTCTGCTCTTAAACCTTTATGGTCCCATGACCTGGACATCAGAAAACCAAGAGAGCGAGGTAAGTAATGGGCACAAAGGGAAAAGGAGAACTGAAACAATGGAAGGATCTATTTATTAGTGTAGAATAGTTTTCAACAATTATGAAAGTATTTACAATTTCCTTATTGCACCCAATAATATCTATCCACTGATCCATATTAATCTGACCGATTTGTAATATGACTTATTATTCATTATACAATTGTAGTTCAGTTTGGAACCTGTGAACCTTCATCATGGAAATAGAGTATAATTAAATCTACACTCTGAAATCTCACTGAACCTAGTTATATATTCAAGTTCAAGTTTAATTGTCATTCAACCATACATGAATACCCATTGAATTTAGCCAAATGAAACAACGATGCTCCAGGGCCAAGGTAAAAAACACAATACCAACAGTCATACACAGCGCAGGGCATATGTAAGATAGTAGAAAAATACAGTCACACAAAAAATATAGTCCAAGTCCTTGAGTTCATGAAAGTTGCAGCAGCCTGCAGTCTGCAATACAGCTTGTCTTCTGCCAAGTGAACACTGGCATCCATAAATACATCAAATTTCACCCATAAATACATAAAATTTTTATACTTTGTGCAATATTTATTCATTAGGTGTCTAATGTTGAACTTTATACATCTGTTGTCACATTCTTAATATCTTACTTTGAATAAATTGTGTAGTTTGAAATGTCAGAATTTTATATCAGCATGCCCTTCTGTCATTTGGCAATGTTACCAGTCTTTAGCAGCTCAAAAATAAATATTTATTAGTGTCACCTTTGAAAGACAACCACTGACTCTTTCAATACACTGTGATCTTTTCCACTACATTACATATGATTATATGGGATATATTAAACAAAGGACAGAAGAAGGCCATTCAGATTAACAGTGTATGCCAGTGTTTGCATTCTATTCAAATGTCTTTGCTTTATACTTCATCTAACTCTCACTACATTGCCTCCTATTCCCTTCTAATTCGGATGTTTATCTAGTTGTAATTTATTTACTTCAGCCACTGGTAAGTTCCACACTCCACGACACTTTGGATAAAGTTAAATCCTCTGAAATGGTCAATGGATTTTTTTTTATTTGTTAGCTAATTTCTGTTATGGCATCTATTTTACCTTTCTCCAGGAATGGAAACACTCTAGTCGAGGAGTTGCTGGAAAATACCAGCTGCAAATACATATTGGTATTTGCTGCAGTGATTACCAAGTGTCAATCTCAGACCTGAATGAAGAATAATGCTACGGTTTCCCATCAGTGCTCCAAGTTCCTGAAATCTACGTTTTGAGTTTTATGTAGTGCCAGCTAAGAAATATTTTGAGGAAAAAAATCACACTACTAGAGGAATTCAATGAGTTAGGCAGCATCTAATGAGGGAAATTAATCTAGACGAAAGATCTTGACCCAAAACGTGAACTGTCTATTTCCCTCTGCAGATGCTGCCTAACCCAATGACTTTCTCCAGAAGTTTGTTTTTGCTCCAGATTCCAGTGCCAAGTCTCTTTTGTCTTAATAAATTGTTCAGAGTTTGATTACTTTAGTGAGAGTTATGTGACACATTACAATGTTTTATGTAGTTACTGAGCCATGGTATCCCCACACCCTGTCGTTGTAGCTGCAAGTTCAAACATAACATAACCCCCATGATAGTCAGACACCACGTTTAGCATCATTATAGCGCAAGTGAAGAGCTTTCAGAAGGCCAATAGCTCTTGGCAAATTAATCCCATGAATCCTATTCCACATCTATTTCTCCAGATCCCTGCAAATCATTTTCCAGCATGTGCCTTCCCAAAACTCGCCTGTAAAGTCTGACCATCTTTGAACCACCCAACAGGTAATGAATCACAGATCACCACTCTCTGCATAGTTTATCCTCACATTCCTTCCCCACTCCCTCGGTCTTTTGTTCATACTTTGAATCTCTATTTCCTGGTGATTGAGTCATATATGAACACCTTTAATAAAAGCAGAAGTGCTGGAAAAAATTGGTTGGCCTGGCAGCATCTATGGAATGAGAAACGGAGTTAAAGTTACAGATCAAATGGACATCCTCATACAGGAACTGAAATGTTAACTTCTTTTGTACTGATGTTGCCTGACCTGCTGAATATTTCTAGCATTTTCTTTTTCTATTTCAGATTTTGAACATCTGCAATGTTAATTTTCAATGTGAACAGCTTCTCTCATACCGTATCTGACATGATCTTCTGACAGAAACATCTACTTCTTTGACATACTAAGTTGTTGGATCAAATGAAACCAACTAAATAAAAGCAAACCAAAGAGCCATTGAACATCTTGGAAATGCTCAGACAAATAGGTTCAAAGGTTGTTAAATAAATAATTGCCAAAACCTTACATAAAGCAGCAACCTGAAGGTTGACACATTCACAGCCACCAGCTCTTAATGCAAGTTGTGAAAAAGGGTCAAGAATAATCAACAAAATACAGTACTGTTAAGATTAATGTATTAAATGCTATTTCTGTCTCCAGAAAGGAACAAACTAAACCAGAGAACAGAACATTCAGTAATGGATAGGTATAAAAAAATGTTAAATTACAAGATTTTAAGTGAGCTGTTTTAAACTATTTCTAATCCAGTAGATCCTTTCCTGCACTCTGTCTTTGTCCTATGTCCGAATGTGCACTCCTTGAGCTGATCAGAACTGAGTAGTTTGCTTTCTGCTGTTGATCTTAAAAAGACAATCAACTGACTGTAACAGCTGTTTTTCTCTGCTACTGTGGTACTGTTGTGTTAATGTTCAGACTTCTTTTATTTTCAAGTACCGTTAAAAAGAAACTCCAAATGCTGAAAATCTGAAATAAATGCAAGAAGAAATTACATAACCTCAGCAAGCTGGGCAGCATCTGTGAAAAGACAAATGAGGGTAGCGTCTGAGGTCAATGACTATTCATTAGCAATGGGAAAGAGAGAAAAAAGTTGGCTTTAAATTGGAGAGAAGCTGGGAAGGGACTTTCTCTGACAGGATGAAGCCAGGATTGCCCAGTATACAAATCTCAATAATGAGATTTTGCAGATGCTGGCTATCCAGAGTAACACACGGAAAATGCTGGAGGAACTCAGCAGGTCAGGCAGCATCTATGGAAAGAAATAAACAGTCGATATTTTTGGCTGTAACCCTTCATCAGGACTGGGTCTCAACACGTCCCCCTGCAACTGGATACTGGACTTCTTCACAATAATGCCACGGTCAGTCCGTGGGGGCAGCAAAGTCTCTCATCCTATTACGCTAAGTACTGGCACTCCCCAAGGCTGAGTGCTCAGCCTGCTGTTGTCACTCTGCTGATGCATGACTGTGTCGCAAGATCCATCTCATCGAGGTTGCAGATTACACTGTTGTTGAGGGAATTAAATCACTGGAGAGAGAGTTACTGGTAGATACAAAGCAGCTTCTTTATTCAACAAAACAAGGTAGAGCAGGCACCATACCGAGACGCTTTCGGTGAAAAGGTCTGCTGGCCCAACCGTGGGGCTCGATATTTATTTGCTAAACACAAAGGACAATCCATATTTACGAAGTATAGACAGTGCTTTCTTTTGAAGCTACATACAAACTTCACACCTTCTGATTCACATCCATCCCACAGACGCCAGCAGGTCTGTGGACTGCAATTCACAGCTTCTAGGAATGCATTGTTCCAAGTTTAATCCACAATACATTTTCAAGGAACAGAAGCCATTTACTAAATGTAAATGACCTAAACTCAAAAATCACTCTAACAGTCCCTCTTCTTGACCCTCCTGGACAAAAATAAATTTGTACAAGGAAAGGCCAACCTACTCAAATAGGGCAGCAAAGAAGTCCTGCCTTGAAATTCCCCCCCAATTTTTGTGTGCCTCAATATCTACTCTAGTATTCCCTAATCGTTATCTACCAAATGTTAAGCAGAGAGGCTGTTCCAGAAATTTGAACAAGTCTTTAGCAATGCGGCTTCTCTCTTGTGCCTGTCGGCTCTTTCCCTGTAGGTTGATTGTAGCTTAGTCACATTCCTTTGTCTTCAGCCCTTCATTCTCTGGTCGCTGAAACTCTCTTTCCAGGAGCACCCACAGGCCCTCTCATCGATGTACACGAAGGGGTTGGGGTGGTCTGTATGTAAATGTCTGCAAGGACCTCTCCCCAGTGACACCTCCTTCTGAATTGTCCAGTCGATCACTGGCCCGACTGCTGAAAGGGCCCAGCTCCTCATTCAGACTGAAGGTGACTGCCTTCAGATGTCGTGTTCAGTCATCGAAGTTGTGGAAATTACTGTCTCTGCATTAACTTAAAATCCCTCCCCATCTATTTTCCAATCTATTCTATTCTATGCTACAAATCTAGTCATCTACCTTCAGCAACCAGCCTTCATTACAGAGTATCATCATCATCATACTTTTGCATGTTATTCATAGTTTTCTGCCACGCTTTCGGTGTCTTCTGCCTTTGCGTTTCCTCCGGGTATGTTTTCATCAGCTGTGGTCAGGTCTGGCATGGCCGGCTGGTGCTCCTCTCTTAGGTTCTCTGTAATTACATGGTTACTGGGTACACTTGGTTCCCCGTTCTGTCTGTGGGAGCAACAAGAGGGTGATTTGTATGCTTTAACCTGAGTCCAGTGTTTCCACTGGCTGCCTTGTCGAGTCTGCACACAGACATGAGTATCATTGGTTAAGAGTACCGCCTGTGGTCCTATCCACCTGGGGGAAAACCCCAGCCTTTCTGGCCGCACCCTCACCATGACTTGGTCGCCGGGCTGTGGAAGGACTATCTCCTTTCCCTCTGGCTCTCTCCGATCAGCGATTCGCTGTTGTTGCGCTCAGTACTTCAACACTTTAAGTTGATTACAATAGTCTTTCACGTTCTGTATCATTCTATCCCTGTAAGCTCCAGGCTCCCCGCAACCCGTAATTACCCCATGATATAACTTCAGTAATATCTACCTAATACATGGTGAGGCCACCGCGACTCTTCCCTTCCTGTGTGTCCAGCTCCCACCTGGTCCCTCCTTTGCTCCTTTTCTCCGCCACCTCTCCTCTTCTGCCTCCACCTCTTCATATAATCTTACTCTTTTGAATTCTGTCCTTTCTTCCTGCACACTTGCAATTTCAATTGCCTCTTGTTCCCCTGCTGCCTTATTCGCAGTAATGTCTGCCCTTGGAGGGACTGGGAAAGCTTTATGTTCTGGAGACAAGCCATTCAGGATTGTTGCGGGGCCCGCCACTGTGGGATGCAATCTCCGCCTGATCTTAAGGGCAGTATAGCTTGTTGTTAATGGACATGATCCACTGGGCTTTACTAGCCATATAGGCAAGTTAGTAGTGGCCGCAGTCTTTCTGAGTATTCCCTAGTGTTTTTATTCCTTTGCTATACCCTGGACAGCAGTCAGTGCGTCAGTTTTTACAGGGTGCTGCTTATGGGGTTTAAACAGACCCTCCTCTATCTTAACTGAGTTTATCTTTACTCGACCACAATCTTGCTTGTGTCTAGCCCACACTGCTGGGAACTGCTGACAAAGTAACCCATAGACACCATCCTGGCTCCAGTCTCTAGTGATCGGGGCACCCGCGACTATGCTAGCCAAGTTGTGTATTCTGTTGGTTGTATGTGTTCACTGCCCCTGACTTGTCCATATTATTTCTCCCTTTCCCGAATCTGTAACAGCTCCTGCTTCCCGTAGTATGTCTATTCCAAGGATAGTGCCCTCGATATTTGGACATACCCAGAAATACACTGGAAGCTCCACTCTCCCGATTTCTAGTATTTGTGACTCGCTTCTTTCTGCTTCCACTGTTTTCCCTCCTACACCCCTGATATAACTGGCCTGTCCAGTTGTTGGTACGGGCAAGTCTGTTATCGATACAGATGCCCCTGTGTCCACTAACATATTGCATTGCCGTCCCCCTAACATTGCTGTTATGTACATCTGCAGGTCACCAGCGCTGACAGTGGGGCCTGCCGCCACATCTTTTTCTGACCTAGGAGCCGTCTTTAGTAGCTCTTTGATCTGATCAACAGTCAGATTGGTCAGACTGGGCACAGATGGGGTGAGAGATTGTGTGCCTGCTGTGATGGTCACCTGTTTTTGTTTCCTCTGTTTTGGACACTGCCTCCAACCATGTCCCAATAGGCCGCAGCTGTAGCATATCAACTCCTTTACCCTCCCACGTCTATTCCAGCAATTTCTTGCTTCATGCCCTGGCTGCCGGCAAGCAAAACAAACTCTCTGGGGAATCACAGCAACTACATCCATTACAGCCACTTTACGATCTCTCTTGCACTTTCTTCGGTCTATCTCACTGGCCCATGAAATTATTGCAGAGTAGGTCGACCCCACCGTTATGCCTAAATCTAAAACTTGCTGGTGGGCTGAGCTCAGGCCTTCCTTCAGCATTTTCAGGAAGGCTTGGTCATCCCTCCCTGGATTATCCAACCCTGAATACTCCTCATATGCTTGATATTTACATTCTGCATAATCCATGGCCACCTCATCAGCTTTTCGAATCACTGCCGTTATCGTTCCCCAGTTACTCTCGCCTCCCCCTAGTCGCTGCCTCACTTCCCCTTTAAAAAAGCAATATCTTTCTTCATTACTGGCACTCCCGGTAGTTGCCCATGTACCATCCCGCACCTCTTGGGCCATCCTGTCCCACATATTCCTCAGGCACTTTGTTTTTACCAACACATGTATATCTTTAGGGTGCATCTGGTGAATTTCAGCCATTTCCTCAAGCTTACGCCAGAATTCTGAATTCCCACAGGTGACTTTAAGTGAGGGCAACTCTGACAAAATGTTTTGTTTCTCCCCGGGTGTGAAGGGCTTATGAATGGTCGTAATCATTGTCAAGGGCTTGGATCATCAGAGTTCTCAACCCGATGCTGCCTGACCTCAATAGGTGCCATCCTGGCAGATCTATCTGAGTAAAACCTCTCCCTGAGATATCTCCACGCTAATTCCCACACTAAGCAAAATATAAAAGACGGGTAGAAATTAAAAAGCACATACTTAAAGCCGCAAGTATATACTCCACTATCTGTCACTTTTGACCACCTGAACTCATGATGCCTGCTGTGTTCCTTTGCATCACACTTGCAAAACGTACACTAAAATGCAGCTCCCTGAACGAGTATACACGCCCCCACTCTGGCATCCCAGACCATCGGTAACCGCCCTCTGCAACTGGTGGCTCCATCTCACCAAATTAACACGTCAAGCTTCCTCACTTACATAAACACACATGCACATGCACACACCACTTTTATATCTACCAGTTCAGCTCTCCGCGTTCGTGATACCTCATGTTCCCGTGTACCACCGACCGAACAGATCCAAGTGTGAGTGCTATTTTAGGGCATACTCACCCACTTAGACTCCTAAGCTCGCTGGCCACACGATGGGTCACGAAGGTATCCCACTCCTGACACCAAATGTTGTTGCGTGAATGAAATCATCAGAGAGAGAGTTACTGGTAGATACAAAGCAGCTTCTTTATTCAACAAAACAAGGTACAGCAGGCATCATACTGCGACGCTTTCGGTGAAAAGGTCTGCTGGCCCAACATGGGGCTCAATATTTATTTGCTAAACACCAAGGACAATCCATATTTACAAAGTATAGACAATGATTTCTTTTGAAGCTACATACAAACTTCATGCCTTCTGATTCACATCCATCACACAGACACCTGCAGGTCTGTGGACTGTGATTCACAGCTTCTAGGAATGCATTGTTCCAAGTTAAATCCACAATACATTTTCAAGGAATAGAAGACTGGTAGTCAAAGCCATTTGCTAAATGCAAATGGCCTAACCCCAAAAATCACTTTAACAGACGCAACGGTGGTTGGCCTTATCAAGAACGACGATGAGACGGAGTGTAGAGAGGAAGTGGAGCGGTTGCTGGATTGGTGTGAGAAGGACAACTGAAGCCTGATCATGGAGAAGACAATGGAAATCATTGTGGACTTCAGGAAGGTGCAGACGGTCCATCCCCCTCCGCGAATACACGGCTCCTCTGTAGACAGAGTTAAGTGCACCAAGATCCTGGGAGTTCACATCACGGATGACCTCACCTGATCCCTTAATATCACCTCCCTGAACAAGAAGGCACAGCAGCACCTCCACTTCCTAAGAAGATTGAGTCAAGCAAAGCTACTCTGCCCATTTTAACTACGTTTTACCGGACCACCATTGATAGCTTCCTGACAAGTTGCATCCCCATCTGGTATGGGAGCGTCGAGCATTGGACCAGAAATCCCTACAAAGGACTGTGAGAACAGCTGAGAGGATCATAGGTGTCTCCTTACCATCCATCCGGGATATTTATCAGGAGCGCTGCATACAGAGGGCCCTTAGTATTATTAAGGATCCCACACATCCATCCAGCATCCTCTTTGACTTTCTGCCATCAGGCAGGAGACTATGATGCATAACTACAAGGATGGTCAGGATGAGAAACAGTTTCCTCCCCCAGGCCATTAGGCTTCTGAACTCCCGGCCACAACGTATTCGAAGTGTCACTGGTTAATCTGTCCCGTACCTTACAACATTTAAAATTTATGCATTTTAGTTTGTTATTTATGTGTAATTCATTTGTAGATGTCATCCTTAACCCCATAAGTTATTGTGTATTATGTGTTTATGTGTTTAACATGTTCGAACAGGTGGCTTTGGATATCTGGACAACGTTGCTTTGAGACAGCGAGAAGAAAATAAACGGTGCCAATCCTGATTAAAAATAGTTAACCACGGCACAGTACTTCAAGCCCTTTGGAAATTGCAACATGTTCAATTTATGTCAACAAAACAAAGTAGTGTACAACTAATTATTTCAGTTTAGGTAGTAACAACTCAGTGCAGTAGACAAAGCATATATTATTTGTGAGCAAAGAGTTCAGTGAAACATGTGATAATACAAACTAGTCTCTCCAAAGGCTCCAGGTCATGCAGAATGAAAGAGTAGTTGGTATGTGGGGCCACGTTATTGGCTTCAGTACAATTTGAAACACAAGCCATGTTATGAGATGACTGATTAGACATATTAACAATTCTAACAATCTCAGCCAGTGACTGTGCAGAAATAGACCACAGAGTGTGGGTAAGATCAAAGGCTGAATTACTGACTGGCACTGAAAAATAGATACTGTAAACATTTCTGTGCTTAAGAGGGAAAGAATCAGTTATGGCTGTTTTTAACCATGGGGAAATTTGTGTCAATATGGAATCAAAACATTATATTATATGTTGAAATACCCAATAAAATCATGTTCTACTGACTCATGTATGAAACAGCTGAATAACCGGAGACCACCTCCACTGTGCAATTGTACCTTCAAATTCACTGTAAGGATGATGACAATGTTGTCTTCCAGGCCAGCATACCCAACATTGCAGTGCATTTGGGCAGGCAGGCCCCATTGTCTGCATGCCCAATAATAGATTATTGAAACAGACAGACATAGTTTGGAGCTCTATCCATAACGAGAGAGCTATGGATAGTGGTGAACCCAAGTGCAGAGCACGGTTTAGAACTAACTCAGTCCTGAAATAAACAAGATGACACAAACAAAATCCAATCAGTAGTACTAGAAATGGAGCTCCTATGATTGAGCACTGAGTGCTCAGCCCAAAGCCTTTAAATACAGACTTTCTATGAGGGAATGTGGCAGGCAATAATTGATGAATGGTCTGAGTCTTAAGGGGATGGTGGCAGCTAATCACACTCTAGGGAATTGGAGCGCTGAAACGTGGATCCCTGCTGCTGTTCAGTCAGGAACATAATACTAACATGGGAATGCCAGGTGGAAGGAAGATAAGACTCCTTGAAAAAAAATTGATGCCTAGAAATCTCTGGCTCACAGCTGCTCAAAGTAGAAAGGGGGTACTGTATTCAGGATGTTACTGAGACCCCTGTCCATGCATCAGAAGCCCTGTGTAAGCAGCAGGCAGAGCGCGCCATCTCTCAATTTGTCCAAATGCCTGGCTCATCAGTTGTCTTCTGCCCCAGTTTTGGAAGAGTACAGTTTCAACTTGGCCTCATCAGTCATTTCTCAATCAAGAAAACTGGAATGGAAGTGACTTACCCTCAGTCCTGAGGGGTTTACCTCAAAAGAAGACCCTGCTGTCAGATGCCATTTGATAAAATTCAGAAAAGAGTTCAAGCTATGATATAATTTATTATAAAGCAGTACACCATAATAAACATACAAACTAATTCTTGTAATCTAGCAAAATGTATCAGCAAGATCACTTAAGGCATAATTATTACCCGACTTTGGGGCTAGTGGCTGTGGTTTTGTTGCAATAATAGCTGTGGTGGGTTTAAATTCAAAATCTCATTTTTCTGTCCAGCGGACTGAAGTGAAGTGCTCACTCCTCAGCTTCCTGACGTCCCAGTTAAAGGAGTAAGCAATGGAAGTGACAGCTTGGCCAATGAAGTGTACTATCTTGACAACGACTGAGGTTTTGACAAAGGCATTAATCTAAAGACTTGTTATTGCCAACAGGTGTATTCCCATTCCAGTACGGGGAAAAGGATTAGCCAGTAAATTACTTTATACTTTATTGTCGCCAAACAATTGATACTAGAGCATACAATCATCACAGCGATATTTGATTCTGCTCTTCGTGCTCCCTGGAGTACAAATCGATAGTAAATATTAAAATTTTAAATTATAAATCATAAATAGAAAATAGAAAAGAGAAAGTAAGGTAGTGCAAAAAAAACGAGAAGCAGATCTGGATATTTGGAGGGTACGGCCCAGATCTGGGTCAGGATCCGTTCAGCAGTCTTATCACAGTTGGAAAGAAGCTGTTCCCAAATCTGGCCGTATGAGTCCTCAAGCTCCTGAGCCTTCTCCCGGAGGGAAGAGGAACGAAAGGTGTGTTGGCTGGGTGGGTCGTGTCCTTGATTATCCTGGCAGCACTGCTCCGACAGCGTGCGGTGTAAAGTGAGTCCAAGGATGGAAGATTGATTTGTGTGATGTGCTGGACTGTGTTCACGATCTTCTGCAGCTTTTACCAGGTTGTGATGCACCCCAGAAGAATGCTTTCTACAGTGCATCTATAAAAATTATTGAGGGTTTTAGGGGACAGGCCAAATTTCCTTAGCTTCCTCAGGAAGTAAAGGCGCTGGTGGGCCTTCTTGGCAGTGGACTCTGCTTGGCTGGACCAAGTCAGGTCATTTGTGATATTGACTCTGAGGAACTTAAAGCTTTTAACCTGCGCACCACCGATGTAAATGGAGTTGTGTGGTCCGCTACTCCTTCTGAAGTCAACGACCAATTCCTTCATCTTGCTGACATTGAGGGATAGGTTATCGTCTTTGCACCATGCCACCAGGTTCTTAATTTCCTCTCTGTACTCAAACTCATCATTACCCGAGATACGGCCTACAATTGTGGTGTCATCAGCAAACTTATATATTGAGTTCGATGGAAACTTGGCTACACAATCATGGGTGTACAGTGAGTACAGCAGGGGGCTGAGTACACAGCCTTGTGGGGCACCGGTGCTCAGAGTGATTGTAGAGGAGAGCTTGTCCCCTATTTTTACAGCCTGGGTCCTGTCTGTGAGGAAGTTGAAGATCCAGCTGCAGATCTGAGTGCTAAGGCCCAGGTTCCGGAGCTTAGGAATCAGTTTATTTGGAATGATGGTATTAAAGACAGAGCTGTAGTCAATGAAAAGGAGCCTTACATATGCGTCTTTATTCTCCAGGTGTTCTAAGGAGGAATGTAGGGCCAGAGAGATGGCATCTGCCGTTGACCTGTTGCTCCGGTAGGCAAATTGCAAAGCATCCAGGTTGACCGGTAGGCTGTGGTTGATGTGTGCCATAACCAATCACTCAAAGCACTTCATAGCAATTGATGTCAGAGCTAATTACTCTGGACTAAGTTAATAAACCCTGAACTTGCTTCAAGAATGTGAAAAGGGTGGATGATATTAAAAGCAGGCAAAGGCAGACATTACTTCTGATTACGCCATTGTGGAAAAATCTAATGACAATTTAAAAAAATACTGTAGCGGAATCACTGAAGAACATGGGGAAATATTCTGAGACAAAAGAGACTGCAGATGCTAGAATCAGGAGCAGCAAAGAATCTGCTAACGGAACTTCGCAGGTCAAGCAGCATCTGTGCGGGGGGGAAAGGGACTGTCACCATCAGAACTGAGAGTGTAGGTTATTTTGCCTGATTCCCAAAGTTTACCAGAAGGTTAGTTGTCCAGGTAAGTTAAATCTGCACCTCATCTGTAGGTATGCTATCAATGAAACAAGACTGCTTTTTGTAATTTATACAAATTTACAGCTGAATGGATTCTTCCACATTAGCAAAACAGGAAAATTAGGAGGAACTCAAGATTGGCAGGCATGACACAATTCCAATTCCACATACTGTATCAGAGAACATCCCATTAGATAAAATCGGAATCTATTTGATTCCTACAGATGTTATTACACTAATCTCCCAAAGAAACAAGATGGTGAGACTGGTTCACCAAGCTATCTCTACCTGTTTTGGTTGACTAGAAGCATATACCTCTGTATTGCATATGCTGCCAGTTGGCAACAACAAAATTGTATTATAACAAGAAATAATTGAAAAATTTGGGGATTTATAACCAGCTCTTGAACTAACAGCTAAACTCCTTTGTCTTCTTTCAATACCCAATGATGCAAAGAAGTTCTCCGTTTGGATAATATGACAAAAGTCACTTTCTTGGTATTCTAATAGCTGGTTCTAGTTCTTAGTTACTCTTGTATGCTTTGTGTCTCATCCAACTATTCACATAGTGTTTACACACAGTAGTACTGATCTTTTGCTATAAGACCCAGGAAACTAGGTAGAAACAGATTTTGCCACTGTATTATTTCTCCAGGATTCTGCCAATCTCCCATCAGGAAATCCTCCCTATAGTAATTCCAAGAATGTATATTGTACTAATCCACTCAGGTCCCCTTAACTATTTTCAACTGGGCAAAAGAGAGTACTACTTGCTATTTAAATAAGTGTGTGAATTTTGAAATTAAAGAGATTTATTCTGTAATACTCCTGATTCATTACTCATACAAATATAAATTCAGGTTGGAAATTTCTAGTAGGTTTCCTGGAACATTTGAGTTTCTCTAATTTGCTTGACTACTGCTTTTGATAATTCAACATCCAGCCACGTAGATTTTTTTTTTTCAGTTTTACCTTTCCCTTGGCATCAAAGGAGATTTGCTTGCACTCAGGGTTTTGTGGGTTCTGAGGTGACTCATTTGAATGGGGCAGGAGATACTGATGGGTCGGTTTGATGCCATTTACAAAAGTATCTGGTGTGCTCCTAATGTTTGGACTCTAGGCTCTCCATATCATTTCAAATCTTCCTTCCCCATCACCAACAACCACAGGCCAGAGATTCCCAGGAGAAATGGAGATTTTGCTGGACCTGTTGCAGGCAAATGACATTAGTTTCTATAGGCATAATAGTCATTGGGAGTCCAGTGTATTTTTTTCATTGGTGAGATGCCTTGAAGCGGGCATGGCATTGACATAGAGTACAACACACTCTGCCACCATAGAGCATGTTGAATATGATCAGCCGAGGCCCATTTCTATGCAGATAAACAGTTGAAGGATAATGGATTCATCATGACTGTTTCAACAAAACATAATTAGATTAGTAAGTAACCAGATCACTTACGTAAAAACAAAACTCCAACAACATTGATCAAGCTAGTTAATTAAGTTGGTTCAAAAATATGTTGTTTAAAGGGAAATTACAGTCTGCAGATTGCAGTGAGTGTAATGTAAAGGAAGTACTGTATATTTTTAAGTTTGGTAAGCAGCCCACAACAAGTTGCTATGGTTCACCTGCACTATCTTGGCTTTAAATTCCTCAGTGTTATCATTTCAGAGGATCTGTCCTGAGCCCAAAGAAATTACAAAGAAAGCATGGCAGCACCTACACATCCTTAGAAGTTTGCGAAGATCTGACATGCCATCTAAAACTTCAACAAACTTCTATGGATGTGCAGTGGAGGGTTTATTGACTGGTTGCATCATGACCTGGTGTGGAAACACTAATGCCCTTGAATGGAAAATCCTACAAAAAGGAATAAGTACGACCCAGTCCATCACAGGTAATGTCCTCCCCACCATTGATCACATCTACACAGAGTTGTCGCACAAAAGCAACATCTATCATCAGTGACCCCCACCACCCAGGCCATGCTTTCCTCTCGCTGCTGCCATCAGAAAGGAGGTACAAGACCCTCAGGACTAAATCCACCCAGTTAAGGAACAGTTATTATCCCTCAACCATTAGCCTCTTGAACCAGAGAGGATAACCTCTCAACTTCACTTGCCCCGTCACGGAACTGCTTGCAAAACCGATGGGCTCACTTTCAAGAACTCATCTTTTGTTCTCGATATTTATTGCTTATTTATTTATTATTCTTTTTCTCTTTCATATTCGTACAGCTTGTTGTACTTTGCACATTGGTTGCTCTTCTGTCCTGTTGTGTGCCGTGTTTCATTGATTCTATCGGTTTTCCTGGATTTACTGTGTATGCCCTCAAGAAAATTAATCTCATGGTTGTATATGGTGACATATATATACTTCGATAATAAATTTACTTCCAGCTTTGAATTTTGAACTTGAACAACATTGGGTCAGTTGATTTTGATTCACAGCATCTTACATTAATTCCTGCAGACTTTGATGACCAAACAAGGGATCTGGCAAAGTTTTCAACGTCACTAATTGTTATGCACAATGGAAGCCAACTAACCACTGTGTCTTTGCATTAAGTCAGTCAAGCATGCTTTATGGCCCCAAGGCTCATTTAATTACTAGATGAAATTCATATTAGCATTACCTTTGCCAGTAAGATTCCAGTATGCTGCTGAAAAACACTTTTACGGACAACGAATAGTGCTTGCTAGAAACCTTTGACTAACTGTCAAAAGACTACAGCATCAGCATTCAATACCATCATCCCATCAAAACTAATCAATAGGCTCAAAGGGTTTCGGCCCGAAATGTCAACTGTACGTTTTTTCCATAGATGCTGCCTGGCCTGCTGAGTTTCTCCAGAGTTTTGTGTGTGTTGCTTGAATAAGCTCCAAGACCTTGGCCTCAATACTTCCTTGTGTAATTGGATCCTGGATTTCCTCAGCTGCAGACCCCAGTCAGTTCAGATTGGCAGCAAAATGCCCACCACAGTCTCCATCAGCACAGGTGCACGACAAGGCTGTGTGGTTAGCCCCCTGCCCTATTTGCTTTACACTTGTGACTGAGTGGCTAAACACAACTCCAATGCCACATTCAAGTTTGCTGAAGACACCACTGTCGTAGGCCAAATCAAATATGGTGATAAGATCAGCATAGAGGAGGGTGATTGAAAATCTGGCTGATTGGTACCATAACCACAACCTCTTATTCAATGTCAGCAAGACCAAGGAGCTGATTATTGATTTTGGGAGAAAGAAACCAGAGGTCCACAAGCCAGTCCTGATCTGAGGATCAGAGGTGGAGAGGTTTCACTTCCTAGTTGTTACTATTTCAGGGGAACCTGTCCAGGGCCCAGCAACCAAGTGCAATTACATAGAAAACACAGCTGCACTTCTACTTTCTTAGGTGTTTGTAGAGATTCAGCATGACATCTAAAACTTTGACAAGCTATAGACGTGTGGTGGAGGGTATATTGACTGCTTGCATCACAGCCTGATATGGAAACGCTAATGCTCTTGAACAAACAATCCTACAAAAAATAGCTGATACAGCCCAGTCCATCATGGGTAAAGCCCTCCCAATCATTAAGCACATCTACATGAAACACTATCGCAGGAAAGCGGCATCCATCGTCAGGATTCCCATCACCCAGGACATGCTCTCATCTTGTTACTACCATCAGGAAGAAGGTACAAGAGCCTCAGGACTCACACTATCAGGTTCAGGAATGGCTACCACCCCTCAACCATCAAGCTCTTGAACCAAAAGTAATAGCTTCACTGAACTTCACCTGCCTCATCATTGAAATGTCCCCACAACCAATTGATTCACTATCAAGGACTGTTCATCTCATGTTCTCGATGTTTATTTCTTGTTTGTTTATTATTGTTGCTTCTTTTTGTATTTGCACAGTTTGTCATCTTCTGCAATCTGGTTAAACGCTTTAATTGGGCAGTCTTTCATTGATTCTGTTAGTATCCTTTAGATTTGCTGAGTATGCCCACAAGAAAATGAATCTCAAGGTTATAGATGGTGATATATATGTACTTTGATAATAAAGTTACATTGAACTTTGAATTAGTCATGTTCAGAAGGAATATTAAGATGTATGTAAAGGTCGAAATATCCTGAAATACTGAGCGTATGTCAAGGAGGAGGTACAGTAGCCTGAAGACATGCACTCAACTTTTATGGAACTCTTCTTCCCATCCACTATCAGATTTCTGAATGGACATTGAATCGGTGAACAATACCTCACTATTTTTTCACTCTTTTTGTACTACTTAATTTATATCTATATATATATATATACACTTCTTACTGTAATTTATAGATTTTTTATTATTATATATTGCATGTGCAGCTGCCACAAAACAACAAATTTCACAACATGTGCCCATGATGTTAAACATAATTCCAATTCTATTGGGAAGATGGGAAGATGAGAAGATTTGGCAAGGATAAAACAAGCTAAGGAAACGCCTGAGACATAGAATCAGTGTCAAAGATATTTTAAGATCATATGAATTTAGTTGGAAAATGCTGCCTGTCCTGACCCTGCTGTTCATTGGTCACAGTTCTCACCTGGAACCAATAGCTTCATTGGGTTGCATAGTTTAAAGCCAGATAGAGCTACTTAAAGGGAAGGTGCATTGTGGTTGCAGCAGCTAGTGATTACTATTTGTTATTGCCAGAGATGGCTGTGGAGGTCAAGTCAATGGCTATATTTATAGACGAGGTCAATAAGCTCTTGATTAGGTTTGGAAGCTCACTACACAAATCGTAACTAATCAAAATTCACACTTTATTGTCTCGCACAAAGAAGGACGTAACGATGTTGACCCCATGCCGACAACTTAGAACATGAATTCTATTGTTCCCACTGTACCAGTACTCACTCAGACCACTTTTCCCATTTATAACACTGAAATAGGGGATCTCCATTGACCAAATGATCCATCCTTTCTTCAGCCAGCCCCTGGCACTGGGGTTCTTCCTTGTGATGGTGAGTCTCTTGAAAGAGTTATCACTGATAGCACACAAAGTGTCCACTTCTATATTTGGTCCTTACCAATTCAAATATTGTAATCTAGTATCATTGGCTGTAGGCAATCTGGTTGACTCTGGTTGACAATTTTTATTGGCTCTGATCCAGAAGTGACAACTTATAATTTACGGCTCTTTGTTCTCTTCAGTAACCAGCTTGAATCACTCCAGGCAGGCCCAATATTCACAAACCTGCATGTATATTATACCAAAAACACCTCACAAACAACTTCATATTTGGAAATTATCTCTAGTTCTGCAGACTACCTGAAGCATCATTGTGTCTATTTTAAAACACAGAAAGTGAAGCAACATGGAGGACGCAAAATAGTTCCACAAAATGGCAGCCTCCAACTCCAAGCACATGTCAGAAACAAAGACAATTGATCTGTCTGCTTCCACTGTCCTTGACCCATTCAAGTTTGACGTTTTCTTCAAATTTTTATATCCACCATGGCCAAATGTAAGGGCATCAAAAGTTACAGGGAGAAAGTAAGAGAATAGAGTTGAGAGGAAAAATAAATCAGCCATGTTGAATGGTAGAGCGGAAGCAAAGGGCCAAATGGCCCAATTCTGCTTCTATATCTTAAGGTCTTATGAAACACGTTCCGGTGCATAAAAAATAAATAATAATGATTCACTTGGAAAGAGAAGCATCTGAAATTTTCTAACACTACATGGGAGACCTTTAGGAGGAAGCAAGATGTTCTATTTTGCCAGGTGGTTCTGCAGACATTCCATCAAAAAAGCCACAGTAACGTAGAGGTGAGCATGATGCTCTTAGAGCTCAGGGCGTTGGATTTCAGGGCTCAATTCTGGAGTCCTCTGTAGGGAGTCTTGATATGTCCTTCCTGTGGATTGCGAGGGCTTTCCCCAAGTGCCTCGGTTTCACCCCACAGTCCGAAGGCATGCTGGGCAGGTTAATTGGTCCTGTGATTTGGTTAGCATTAAATCGGGGTTGCAGGGGTGGCATGGCTCAAGAGGCCAGAAGGGCTTACTCCAAGCTGTATCTCTGAAGAAATAAAAAACAGGTAAATTAAAGTAGAGGAAACTATTAGCCAAGGAGCTAGTTATGTGCCGTTGATAATAGCACCAAATGGGGATGAGGCAACTCTGCTAAACTTAAGAGCAAGACTGAATTTAAGTAATCATGGCATTTCAGTGTTGGCGCGTGGCCAAGTGGTTAAGACGTTCGTCTAGTGATTTGAAGGTCGCTAGTTTGAGCCTTGGCTGAGACAGCGTGTGTGTCCTTGAGCAAGGCACTTAACCACACATTGTTCTGCGACAACACCAGTGCCAAGCTGTATGGGTCCTAATGCCCTTCCCTTGGACAACATCGGTGGTGTGGAGAGGGGAGACTTGTAGCATGGGCAACTGCTGGTCTTCCATACAACCTTGCCCAGGCCTATGCCCTGGAAACCTTCCAAGGCACAAATCCATTGTCTCATGAGACTAACGGATGCCTATATATATCAGAGTAGAAGGCACAGTGAGCTTGTACCCCAGCTCCTTTTCCACGTCTCTGCAAAGTATTTTCTGTTCATGTAATTATCTTATTGCTGAAAAAAGCAGTTTGATATTGAGTCGGGAGCAGGATAATTTACAGAAGATGGTTCTCATACCAAAGACCTTCAATCCAGAACTACTACATCTGCAATTAACCTGTTCCACACAATTAGAATGTTTGCATCTACCTAAATGCAGATAATTGCCCAGATATGTCTAGTTCACAAAAAACAAGACATATCCAATTCAATAAATTACCACACGATCTGTCTACCATCTGGGATGCCACAGTAGTGTGGCAGTTACCGCGATGCTATTACAGCTCGAGTCATCAGAGTTTGGAGTTCCATCCTGGTGTCCTCTGTTAAGAGTTTATATATCCTTCCCATGGAATGCATGGGTTTCCTCCAGGGGCTCCAGTTTCCTCCCACAGTCCAAAGACATACCAGTTAATTGGTCATTGTAAATTGTCCCATGATTTGGCTAGGGTTAAATCAGTAAGTTGCTTGTGGCACGGCTCAGAGGGCCAGGAAGTCCTATTCCACACTGTGTTTCTAAATTATCATTAAAATCATAGAAGTTATCATCAACAGAGTGATAAAGCAGTTTGTCTTCACCAGTGACTAACTCACCAGTGCCCAATGTGCCCAGTGCAGCTGGGGACAGTCAATTCACAGTAGAGAACAGTGAATTCTTGGCTCTGTAGCACAGCGGAGAGAGATAGGTGATGAGCATGTAGCTGATAGAATAGGCGGGGGGTGGGGGGTGTGGTTCCTACAAGGCTAGTCCAATGCAGTAACAACCTAAACTATTCTAAGCCACAAACTGTAGATAAAGTAAACTATGATGAACTCATGCCTGGTTACTAGCCTAGATATGGCTTCATAAAACTCCAGGATGGAAACTTGCCATGTGAGGTAAAAACAAAACTGCATACAGTTCATATAGTACATAGCTTGACTCTGCAAAGGACTCTATACTTACACTGCACAGGTGAGGTAGAAATAGCTGGGCAAAGTAGATAAAAAACAATATAAGTAATTTAAAACTTTGGATCAGGTAACATCCATTCTAGGATGAGTGACTCTCCAGCTTGTAATAAAGAGAAAGTTTGTTCTGAAGGCCAACTTCAGACCCCATGTGAACATCAGCTTGGACTTCACCAGGGGCACTTGGTTCCAGATCTCATCAAAGCCTTGGCCCAAACACACAGCAAAAAGTTGAATGCCAGAGTGAGCTGAGAGTAACTGTCCTTGACATCAATATAAAATTTTGACCAAGTATGGCATTAGGCACCAGGGGACAATAGAAACCAGTTGGTAACAAAGGCAGAACACTTCAGTGGCTCCAAAGAAAGTGGTTGTTGTTGGCAGAGGACAACCATTTCACCCTCAAGATGATGCTTTCAGCTCAAGTGATTTCAGCTACTTCATCAGTAGCCTTCCTTCCATCATTGGGGGGAGGGGGCAGGAATGGGGATGTTCCCAGTTACTCAATACTCAAATACATTTGAAAATTTGCACTAAATGAAGCAGACAACTAGACCTGAACAACAATCAGAGTTAGGATAGTAATTGGTATGTAACATTCAAGCCACAAGTGTCAGGCAATGATCATCTCCAAGAAGAATGAGTCTAACCAACTACCCTTTGCATTCAATGGCATTACCATCGGTGAATTTTCCACAGTCAACCATTGTGCAGAAGCACAAGTGGACCAGTCGCAAATGTTATGACCACAAGAGCAGGTCAAAGGTGAGATATTCTGCGGTGAGTGACTCACCTTTTGATTCTCAGAGATACTTCCATCATCGACAAGGCACATCAGAGGTACCTCGTGTAATGCAAAACTCTCCGCTTGGCTGCATGAGTACAACACCTAATGATTCAAATGAAGTTTGTCACCAGATAAAACAAAGCAGCCCTCTTCATTAACACTACATCGACCATCTAACCTGTTCAATTCCTCCACTGTAAACACACTGCACATACAGAGTGTACCAAATACAAAATGATCAGACATTACTCGCACATTACTCACTGACAGCATCACCCAAGTCCTTTATGACCATGAAGGACAAAGGCAGCAGATACATGGGAACAACACCACTTGCAGACTCCTCTCCAAGTTTCACACCATCATGAGTTGGAAGTATATTTCCATTCCTTCATTCTCACTGGGTCTAAATCCTGGAACTCCCTACCCAACACCATTTTAACAGCGTCCCTCATCAGAATGACTTTTGCATTTCAAAACAGCAGCTCGCCGACAAACTGGCATTGCCTAAGACATCCAGATCCCAAAACTTAAGAAAACAAAGGTCATGGCCAGGAACCCACAGGAGTAGTTTGCAGCAGTTTCTAATGCATGTTATGAGACTGGATTAGGTTGGGGGGAGGGTGTGGTCACATCAAGTCCAGGTTTGTGCATTCTGTCCACAATCTGATAGAAAAACAGTAGCCTGATTCAACAAAGACCAGTTCCTGCATGTGATATTTGGGGATGTTCTACCCCCAACAGAGGAAGATCATTTGAAACCATACACTTTGTGTGTCTCTGATCTAGATACTTCTGGTCTATATTCTGGTTCTATGCTTCAGGTTTAAACTTGTAAATTGCATCCTGTTGACATTGTTGAGCATATCCTGCATATTGATATGGACACTGTTTCCTTCCCACGGGCCATCTGTTGGCCTGTTCAATAAAGAAAGATTGGAGGGATGAGTTCCCCCTTCTTTTTAACTCTTCCATCTCTAGCCAGCTTGCAACAACCAATAGTTGGGTCTTTATATCTTCCAACCCGAACAAATCAAAAGAAATTAATCAAACCCATCTAAAATAGATAAACTTGGAATTTGCTTTCTAATCTAAACAATGAAATTCAATCATAGAGCCTATTATAATATTAGGAAAACTGCAAAGATACTTTTATAACCTGCCACAGGACAAATCATAAAATCTGCCAAACACACATACATATACTTAAAAATGTCAGCCATGCCTCAGATTCAGAAGATTGAGTCTTCAAGATGCACTCCAGAATGTGAAGTATAAATATACATTGAAATCAGTACATCTAAAATAATATTAACGTTGGTGGCAGCCTAATTTACTGAGTAGATGCAACTGATAGGATGCAAAACTAGGCTGAGAAGTGGAAGATGGAGTTCAACTCAGATAAGTGTGAAGTGATTCATTTTGGTAGGTCAAATATGATGGCAGAATATAGTATTAATGGTAAGTCCCTTGACAGTGTGGAGGATCAGAGGGATCTTGGGGTCCGAGTCCAAAGGACGCTCAAAGCAGCTGCACAGGTTGACTCTGTGGTTAACAAGGCATATGGTGTATTGGCCTTCACTAATTGTGGAATTAAATTTAGGAGCCGAGAGGTAATGTTGCAGCTATATAGGACCCTGGTCAGACCTTACTTGGAGTACTGTGCTCATTTCTGGTTGCCTCACTACAGGAAGGATGTGGGAGCCATAGAAAGGGTGCAGAGGAGACTTACAAGGATGTTGCCTGGATTAGGGAGCATGCCTTATGAAAACAGGTTGAGTAAACTCGGCCTTTTCTCCTTGGACTGACGGAGGATGAGGGGTGACCTGATAGAGATGTATAAGATGATGAGAGGCATTGATCTTGTGGATAGTCAGAGGCTTTTTCCCAGGGCTGAAATGGTTCCCACAAGTGGACACAAGTTTAAGGTGCTGGGGAGTAGGTACAGAGGAGATGTCAGGGGTAAGTTTTTTACTCAGAGAGTGGTGAGTGCGTGGAATGGGCTGCCGGCAACGATGGTGGAGGCAGATACGATAGGGTCTTTTAAGAGACTTTTGGACAGGTACATGGAGCTTAGAAAAATAGAGGGCTATGGGTAAGCCTAGTAATTTCTAAGTAGGGGCATGTTCCGTACAACTTTGTGGGCCGAAGGCCCTGTATTGTGCTGTAGGTTTTCTATGTTTTCTATGTTTCTAGATACTGTATATCTGGAGAACATAAATGCCAAGGACAGCAGCAAAGACTGGGAATTTGCATCTGAATATTGGGATGGCACACCAAAGAGTTTCAGTCCAACTGCTGCAGATGATTGAGTTAAAATATAAGTTCTGATTAGGCCATAATACAAAATAGGTACAGAATAAAAATATTTTATCCAACAAAAAAATTGAAAAGCCATTTACTTTGACAGAAGTTTGAAATTACAATTATTTGAGTAGTTCATTTAATTTCTAAACTGCATAATTGAATTCAACTATTGGGTAGACTCAAGAGATGCTTAAAATCAATCACAACCAGGGTCTGTCTGACTGTCCAGGTACCATATCCGATGCAGACTTTGGTGACCATGGTTTTCCATATAGATATAAATGACAATCAGGGTCATTTTTTAAAAAAGTCAGTTACTATGTGGACTGTATTTTCAAGTGTTACCTCATGGGTATGTGTTGTCCTTCGATTGTTTACCCTTTGTGTCTAATTGTTTGTTTTTGGATTAACTCTGGTTTTTCACTTTGTTTTGCAGGTGTCATGGGGATTTTCAAGCTCTCTTTATATTTATCACTTTTAATCAGTTGGGGATATTTTAATTAGAATGGCATTTTCAATGTTTTCTATTGTGTTGTTGGCTCTGGAGACCATTGCTTTGTCTAGACAGCTATGTTTTCTGATTGGGCCTGAACTCCAAGGTGTATCTCAGGGGCATACCAGCCCCTCTTTGCTGGGTCATTGTGGTCCCTTGTCATGTAAAACTCAGACTGAGTTCTTTCTTCTGTGCATCATCAGTGATCTATGCTCATCAAGATTCGGTGCAGTTTGCCTGAGCTCTTGTTAGTTTTTCTAGTTCAATTCTGTAATAAATCTTTAGTTTTGTTTGAATTGCTGAAGCCTCTGTGATACCTGCACTTGAGTTCACTAGTAACCCTTACGAAATTATTTAGAAATGCACCATCTAATGATCAGGTATGTATATTTCTCCTATTTATTGGAAAAATTGAATATGTTTTACGCATTTTGGATTGTGTATAAACTACTAACGAGCTGAGCAATTCTCATTTGCTAATTTTACTAATCCTGTGATAATTTACCAAGTGAATTGCTTTTAATTTTCACTTGAGTAAATTATTAATTTTCTGGTAGCCAAAACAGCATTGACTTCCAGAGTCAAAATTACATTACATCTCACATTTCAGCAAGCAGACATCCAATGCTGCTAATGCCTAAGTAATAGGACACAGGGGATATACATCAGCAAAGTTAATCCTGTGAGCACACCATGTCCATTATTATAAGTGTAAGATTTATCACTCCCATGTATTCTAACAACTGCAGGATTGAAAATAATATATCTGTAATTGCAAGGCATCAGTCTTCCTTATCAACATTACTCACCATGCAGCAACTACATAATTTTTGCAGAAGGTGCCATTTACAGACTTCACTGTCCTCATTCAACAATCCCTCATATATTGCAGCCGTCACAACATCCCTACAGCCTGTCAGAAAATGCTGCCATCTCTCTATTACTCTATGACTAATTGAACCGGACATCTTTGAATTCCAAGTGCCAACCAACTGTAAAAGTACAGGTGATATTTTGGATGTGGATGCAATTTGGCAATGCTATATGGAGACCAAAATCTCTTGTAAGCTTCTTTCCACCAAATTGGGCAAAAGCAAATTAACTGCCTTCTACACATCTGTATTAAAAAGCTCAGATTTAGTAATATGTGCCAATTCATCTTCTACCACTTGCTTTGTGCCCTAACAGAATCTAGATTTCTCAAACTTTATTGGTGAGCTGCTAATAGCGTGGGTGTTTAGCAGTTTCCTCAGCAAGGGAACTGGCCAGCTATTCTGCGCAGTTTACAGGAAACATTTAGGATTGTATGGGTGGGAGAACCACATGCCAAGGTGGTATGGGAATAGGATTCACAAATACCTGAAAAAGAACCATCTCCCTTGGGTAAGACTCTAGTAAACTATTTATGATTCAGTGGATGGGTCTCTCAACTCTGGAAGAGTGAACATCTAATGCATGAATTGAGAATTTTGAGTCTATGCACTCATAACACACTGAAGACCAACATTAGTGATGCAAGGAGTGAATAACCTCACAAACCACTTGCTCACTTCATCATCAACTTCTGCCTGTCCTGTGGGGGTGTACCTTATTCTGATTGTCAAAAACCACTTCCATGAGTTAGTTTAGAAGGTCCAGCTGCTTTTCCCATTGGATAGATGCCTGGTGTCCAGTTTCAATTATTGGGTATGTAAAACAGCACTTTGCTCTCTTCTTCCTTTGTTTAAGACATGACCATTGGGAAGCTATGCTCTGCACATACTTTGAACTGAGTATGCTTGTTGAATATTCAGATTTGTAGTATCTGTAACTTGGGGAGCATGAATGTTTGGTTGAATTTTTACTGTTTGTAAATAAACTATTAATATACCTAATCACAGAGATTGCTTACTGTATCACTTGCCAGGCGCACAAACCTAATTGAACACTATATTTGGCACTGCCAGCAGGGTATGGCTTTTGAGCAGAAGTGCGTTTATTTAAGTGGTTCTTTAAAAGAGAGGACCCTCCGTTTCAGAGATGCAGAGTCCCAGGCCGGAGAGATAATAGCATAGGTTTTCGAAGTCTGGCTAACCTACCGATGGGTTATGGATTGCCGACAGATTGGTCAGAGCAGTTACATTTTGCCGGGGTTGAAATGGGACATCATGTGGTTTTTATTCTTAAATCGTTGGGTTTTCCCAGGAGGAAAGACAACTGGCAGGATGCTTTCTGGGTGATTGCAACAATTGTAAGGCATCAGTATAAAACGATGGCGAACCTTAAGAATGAGTTGGAAGATCTCAGTCAGCACCGTATTATTCTGAGCGAATCACTATTGAGGGCTCAGAGTAGAGCTACGAAGTTAGAAGATACTAATATAAAATAGCTTGTCGGCTAACGAAAGTACAGAACTGGGAACCTGATTCGTTAAGGTTCGAGCTATGTTGAGACGGGGCGACGATCCGACTGTGGGACTGGAAGATGGGGATGTCTGGCTGGATGACAAATATGAGAGAGAAAGAGTATTGTGGACCCCTCGGTTTAATCCTCCAGATGATCGTCCTCTCCTTTATGTGTCCGAAACAGTACGGGCCAGGCCAGTGATTATGTGTTCCCATCCACACCCGCCGTAGGGGGCAACGGCCTGAAGTTTCTTCCTCTCGGGGGAGGGAGACTCAGGAATGTATCGATATGGTGTAATGGACACCTTCGAGACAACAGAATTCCCCGCTAGGGAATTAGCGAGTTTAGGGGATAGATATAGACAAAAGGTCGGGGAGTCTTTGGCCGCGTGGTTATTGAGGGGAGTACCAGAGTGAGTCTGTCTAATAGAGATGAGTGCCTTAGGGAGCCTATCATCCCAACACCCGATCAATAACGCCCTGAGAACACCGCTTGCTTCCCCTGAGCATAAGGCATCACTAGGGATTCAGGTATCAGCTGCAGTTAAACCCACTCTTACCCAAGAGTAGTGGAGCACAATAGAGTTGTATTATCGTATTAAAGTTTCATGCCAGTGGGTTTTTATCACAGAAATATACTGCAATATTAGTAGCCCACCAGAGGATATTGAATTAACTTCTGGAATGGTGGGACACCTGGTTACTTCGAAGGGGTAGTGCTGTCTTAAATAACACCAGCTGCTGGCCACCCTGTAAGTATAGTCATTAAATTATTACAAAGTTTAGAGCATGTGGAGGGGGTGCGTGCAGCCAAGTACAGAAGTTAGATAAGCAGACGGGGAGTAGAGGATTCCGCGCGTCCCGTAGGTAAATGCTTGTTGGATGCTTAAAGCTGGGGTTCCGGAGGAGCAGCTAAATGGGCTTCAAACACCCACCCTCTATGTATTGTAGAAATATTGTCAGGAGAAGCAAGAAAGAGAGACTGCTGAGGTGGAAGGGTCATTCTTCAAGTCCTTTGTAGATCAGGGTTCCTTTTATCCTCTGCCAGATTCCCTACATTGCATTCAGGGTTTTCTGCAAAGGATATCCGTTTGCCCGTGCAGGTAGTGGGAATCAGGGGGCGGTTAGCTCATTCGCGCCTCAGTGTTGTATGGAGGGGGGTCATTCTGCATCCCTCTTCCCCGGAAATAGAGTGTGAATGCGGGGAAATGTGAGGTGCAGCCACACGCGTCAGTTTGCGTGTGTGTGTGTGTGTGTGTGTGTGTGTGTGTGTGTGTGTGTGTGTGTGTGTGTGTGTGTGTGCGTGTGTGTGTGTGTGTGCGTGTGTGTGTGTGTGTGGCCTTTAAAGAAATTGTGAATGTGTTGGTTTGCCCAGTTAGTCATAGTCATACTTTACTGATCCCGAGGGAAATTGGTTTTCGTTACAGTTGCACCATAAATAATTAGATAGTAATAAAACTATAAATAATTAAATAGTAATATTTAAATTATGCCAGGAAATAAGTCCAGGACCAGCCTATTGGCTCAGGGTGTCTGACCCTCCAAGGGAGGAGTTGTAAAGTTTGATGGCCACAGGCAGGAATGACTTCCTATGACGCTCTGTGTTGCATCTCAGTGGAATAAGTCTCTGGCTGAATGTACTCCTGTGCCCAACCAGTCCATTATGTAGTGGATGGGAAACATTGTCCAAGATGGCATGCAACTTGGACAGCATCCTCTTTTCAGACACCACCATTAGAGAGTCCAGTTCCATCCCCACAACATCACTGGCCTTACGAATGAGTTTGTTGATTCTGTTGGTGTCTGCTACCCTCAGCCTGCTGCCCCAGCTCACAACAGCAAACAAGATAGCACTGGCCACCACAGACTCGTAGAACATCCTCAGCATCGTCTGACAGATGTTAAAGGACCACAGTCTCCTCAGGAAATAGAGATGGCTCTGACCCTTCTTGTAGACAGCCTCAGTGTTCTTTGACCAGTCCAGTTTATTGTCAATTCGTATCCCCAGGTATTTGTAATCCTCCACCATGTCCACACTGACCCCCTGGATGGAAACAGGGGTCACTGGTGCCTTGGCTGTCCTCAGGTCTACCACCAGCTCCTTAGTTGCTCTTCCTTATCAGTTGTTCTTTGTGGTGTTTCTCTGTGAGAAATTAACTGTCTGTTTTAATTTTTTTTTTGCTGTTCTATAGGAAACCTTAAAGAAGAGGAATACAGCCCAGGCTTTGTGACTTGTAGTTTGTGTTTAACCTGTTACTTTGTTTCTTGCTTTTGTTCAGTCAGTTACTTTGTTTTTTGCTTTCTAAATCTGTTTCGTCCTTCTTGTATCTTAATATGTTACTTTGTTACTTGTTTCCCCATGGTTTTTAGAGATGACTTGTTTTTCATAGTGGCCATATGAAATTTGGGCAACTTTATTCCGGATCTCAGACGCCCACATTTCAAAGGGATTTCAACATTTGGGGAGCAATACTTGTAGTTCTATTCTTTTTGTGTCTTCTACATATCCAGTGGCTAATCAGGAACGAGTGAATTTGCATCTGCCTGCATTACAGAATGACAAAGTGGTGGATGCTGATTTGTGGTGGGAGATCCTGTTATACATTCCTGAGGATGGCATTTGAATTTGCACACTGGACCAACGGCTCAGATTGCTGAATTTATATGAAGACTCCTTGCTACATCCCAGAAGAGTTGCCACTGATAGCGATCCCTTTGACAACAAAGCAAGACTGTCGTGGGAAATGACCTGGCCTCTTGGGTTCTGGCATTCTGTTTTGAGGGAGCTGAGAGGGAGTACTGTAGTCGATTCCAGCCAACCTCAACCTTAAGGTAGCAGCCTTAAGGGACTTGAGCCTTAATAGCCTGACTGGAATAAGTGCTTTAAGGGCTGGCATTTCCCTGTGAACCATTTATATAATTGGAATGTCCTGTCTCATAAACTGATTTCCCCACCTGACAGAGTGTTGGTGTAGGTGGTACGTTGAGTACAGGTCCAAGTTACATGGAGGATGGCAACTGTGAGCAGGGGAAAAAAAAGACAATGAATACCAGTTTTGAAGAGACGTTATTCATTATCTTCTGCTGAGCCTTTTATTGCTATGATGTCTATCTTACACTTTTACAATGACATGGGAGGGTGTCATTTTGTCTTCTGTTTGTCTCCTGTTTTCTGCTGTTATACTTGACCTCCTAAGAATGACATTTTAGTGGAGTGTCAGAAAGGACTGTGATGGTGGCCAGTGTGAGATGGTGGACCTAAATGATGTTTAACTAATAGTAAGTTTGTGAGGAGTTTGAAATGAAATGGGCTGTAGCGATTGTAAGAGAGAGTGAGGCAATGGGTGATGGCAATGCTGTGAGCACTGTGATTCCCGAAACTATGGGTAGTGCAGGACTGATTCGCAGACACAAGAGCAGTCTTCTTCCCACAACAAGGTTAATCAAATGAATATTTTTCCCAAGATTAAAGCCATGCTCTTGGTTCAAACTAGTAATGGTAACACCAGCAACAAACACAAAATGCCGGAGGAATTCAAAAAGTCTGGCAGCTTCCATGGAGGCAAAAGGGCAGTCAACATTTCAGGCCAAGATACTTCATCAGGACAGGAAGAAATTGGGGGGCCGGGGGCGGGGGGGAGAAGCTAGAACAAAAAAGACGGGGAAGAGGAGGAGCCTAAGCTGGTAGCTGATAGGTGAGTCCAGCTGAGGCCGGGGGGTGGGGGGGGGGAGGTAGTGGGGTGGCAAAGTGAAATGAAAGGGAATGATTTGAGAAGCTGGGAGGTGATATGTGGAAGAGGTAAAGGGCTGATATTGTCCTAATACACCATGGAATAACAAGAATGAGGTGGCCAACCGGAAGGTGGTAATGAGCAGGTCAGTTTCTCCCTTATATATACTAGGAAGCTACTTGGAAGGAAATGGATGCCCTGTCTGATGTTACAACCTTCCCACTATTAACTATCTCAGCACTTCTGTTTTCTGGCACTTTTTTTGTATTTTCATGGCTTAATAAATGTTTGGTAAGCTGCAGACATGTTACTTTTGGGACTATGGTATAAAACGGTAACAAAAACTAAATCAATGCAGTAGAGTTTAGTGCTTCCTGCTACAATGGACCTATGTTTAGGAGATGATAGTTGCCATTAAGACAACACCCAACCTGAAAACAGCTGTGAAGTTCTACCTATAAGTGAGGATTATCAACAATGTTTAATATTAAAAGAAATGTTTAACACGTTAGGACTTTATTCTCTGGTGCGGAGGAGAACGAGTGGAGATTTGATACAGGTATACAAAATAATGAAGGGTATAGATAGGGTAAGTATAAGCAGGCTTTTTCCACTGAGGTTGGGTGAGAGTAGGTCTAGAGGTCATAAGTTAAGGGTGAAAGGTGAAATATTTATGGGGAACCCGAAAAAGAACTTCACTCAGAGTGGTGAGAGTGTGGAACGAGCTACCTGCAGAACTGGTGGACGTGGGTTTGCTTTCAACATTTAAGAGAAATTTGAATAAGTACACTGCATGGAGTGGGGGGGTATGGTGGGCGACAGTTCAAGGTGCAGGTCGATGGGCAGAACAGAGTTCGGTACAGACCAGGTGGAGTGAAGGGTCTGTTTCTGTGCAGTTGTGCTCTATGACTCCGTTAGTGGGCCTCTTGAACTGATATTGACTGCATTGGTCTTAAATGGGGGAAGGTGCCTGCCTGACTCCAGTGTACTGTACCTATTTTCAAGCATGATCCTATTTCTAGATCCTTGAGTTACCACTGTTCACTTAATCCATATTTCTGAGGGAAACAGGATCATTAAAATGCATCTGAGAATGTTAATGAAAATAAGAAATTAAACTTTTGCTATAAACTCAGACTGGAAGTACTATCCCATTGCTACAATAGAAATAAAAGACATTTGCATGTGGTTAAAATTGAAACATAAAAACAGAAGATGCAGAGCTGTTCAGTCAATAAAAGACAGCTTATTATTTTATATGCTATGTTTGTCTTCCAATGAATCTGAAATGTTTCATCTCTGGTCATTCATTCCCTTATCTAATTCCTGCCAGAATGTATGGCTATTTTAGATGAGTAAAGAAGAGGGATTAATGATAGTTAATGATCCCCTAGGACAGTGCGAGCAAAGATTTTGAAGAGCATGTGCCCAAATTGGCAATAATCTTCCAAAAATTCTCTCATGCCATGGTAATTTAGAGCAGAGACTATCATTAATTAATGAATTAGTAACAATAATTATGGACTTTTTCAAAGAAAAAAGATGAGACCTGTTATTTATCTGTATTCATTGTTCTACTATTATTGCAAGTATAACAGAGACAGATGAAGTGGATGAAACGTTTTAGAAAACCTGTTCAAAAGTTAATAATTTTAATCTTTTAAGAAGACAATTGTAAAACAAATATTCATGAAGGTGCTAAACTACTTTCAGCATTTGCCATTACTATCACTGAATATCTAGGGTTCACTGACAGACGACAGAAGAAAAAATAAAAGCAGAATGAAGCCAATGCCCAACTGCTTACTATCCAAGTGTACAAGGAATTCAAAACACAATGTGACATGGTTTTGCAACTGTCTAGCTGAGACCAAGCCAACGGGAGATGTTTCCTGTGAAAACATCTCACTGCTCTCGGTTGTAAAAAGTCATTTCCTGCTTCTTTTGGTAGTAAAATTAATCACTAGATATATATTTTATTATGAGTGGGGTTTAAATAATCAAGTGGTGATTTTTTTTTATAATAATTGAACTGACTTCATTTCTTACATCCCTCACATACATGAGGAGTAAAAATCTTTATGTTACATCTCCTTCTGAATGTGCAATGTGCAAATTATAGTAATTTGTAATAAATATTACATTCAGTAAGATATACAACAGAACAGTCAATATAGCTTAGAAATACAACTGTGTCAGTGTGAATTAATCAGTCTGATGGGCTGGTGGAAAAAGGTGTCCCAGAGCCTGTTGGTCCTGGCTTTAATGCTCTGGTACCATTTCCTGGATGGTAGCAGCTGGAACAGTTTATATTGGGGTGACTCGGGTCCCCAATGATCCTTCAGGCCCCTTTTATGCACCTGTTGTTGTAAATGTCCTGAATTGTAGGAAGTTTACACCCACATATGTGCTGGGCTGTCCGCACCACTCCCTGCAGAGTCCAGCAATTGATAGAAATACAGTTCCCATTCCAGGCAGTGATGCAGCCAGTCAGGATGCCATCAACTGTGCCCCTGTAGAAAGTCCTTAGGATCTGGGGACTCATGCCAAACTTCTTCAACCATCTGAGGTGAAAGAGGCTCGTTTGTGCTTTCTTCACCACACAGCCGGTATGTACAGACCAAGTGAGATCCTCAGTAATGTGTATACTGAGGAACTTAAAGCTGTTCACCCTCTCAACCCCAGATCAATTGATGTCAATAGGTGTGAGCCCATCTCCGTTCCTCCTCTAGTCCACAACCAGCTCCTTTGTTTTTGCAACATTGAGGGAGAGGTTGTGTCAGGGTGATGACTTCTTCTCTGTAGGCTGCCTCATTATTGTTTGAGACAAGGTCAATCAATATAGTATCATCTGCAAATGTAATTAGCAGATTGGAGCTGTGGGTGGTGACGCAGTCATGGGTGGACACGGAATGCTGTGTGCAAACAAAATGTTTTCACGTGCCGTAAGTTTACGACCTGCTTTAGGAGGAAATGAATGCAGTATGATAGAATTCCAGATACAGTGTGAGGGTGAGCACCACACAAGCAAAACCACTGTCTTCAATTAAATAAGGGCAATTATGTTGGTACGAAGGTGGAGTAGTCTAGGGTAGACTGGGACAATAAACTCAGACGTTAATTCAAACAGCTGATCTGTAACTCTCAGCAGGAATTATCCCGTTTAGAAAGGGGGACTCCATGAGAAATCTGCAGTCAGGGAAGTCAAGGATAATGCAAAATTGAAAAGAAGGACATAAAAGTAGCATAAGTTAGTGATTGACCTGATGACCAAGGATTATTTAGGATAAAAGACTAAAGACTTCATAAGGGAGAAATTTGATTTTGAGAGAAAATTTCTACATAATAACAAAGCAATTAGTAGGAGTTTCTATCAACATATAAATATATAGGTGAGCTGTTTACTGTACTGCACACTTCACATGCATTTTGAATTATATTTTATCAACTTATTTGTGGTAATATTTGTTTTATGGGCTGTGGGTGATATCTGTATTGTAGGTGCTCTGTGGTGCAGAGAAGCATTGTTTCATTTGTTTGTATGTATGTTCAGTCCAATGTCAGTAAACCTGAACTTGAACTTGAAATAGAAGGATGATGGTTTAGGTACATATGGGGCCTCTAGAGATCAAAGTTGTTGAATCAATGACAGAAGGCATAAAAATGACAAATATGTTAAATCAATTTTTACATCAGTCTTCACTATAGAAGACACTGCAAATAACCTTAACGTAACAGAGGGCTACTTTCAAATAGCAGGGAGGAACTTGTGGAATCCTAATCACAGGGGATAAAGTGTTAGGGAAACTCATGGGGCTAAAGTTGGACAAATTACCAAGGCTCAATGTCCTGCATCCCAGGAGATTTAAAGTAAGTGGTTGCAGATTTAGTTGTCACATTGTTTGAAATTTTTCGAGACTCACTAAATTTCAGGATGGTAACAAAAGATTTGAAACAAAGCCATTATGACTCCCTTGTTCAAAAACAGAGAAGAGAGGCTAGTGAACTACAGGCCAGTTAGTTTAACGTCTATTGTTGGATAGAAGCTACAGTCAATAATCAGAGAGGAGATAACTAATCATTTAGGAAAGCTGAATATAGTCAAACTTAATCATCATAGTTTTATGCAAAATAAATCATGTTTGACAAATTTTCTGATTCTTTGAGAATGTGACAGGGAGACAGAGTGATACCCATAGTATTTAGATTTACAGAAACGTAAGAGGCTGGTGTACAAATGAAGAGGCCAAGGTATTGGAAGAGGTGTGTTAACATAGACTGAAATCCATATTCAACATAAAAGATTAGGAATAAATGGGTTTTTTTCAGGTTGGAGATATGTTACTTATGGAGAGCTCCAGGAATCAGATCTTGACTGTCTATTGTTTACATTAATGATCTGAAAGAGGAAATGCTTTCCACATTTGTCAATAACAATAGCGGGAGGAGAGAGAGCAGCACGCCGTGCGTGCGCAGCCCTCCAGTGAGAAATTATATCGTATCCGTTAAATAGGGGCCGTGGACAATTCTGATTTGATGGAGACAGATGTGAAAGCACAGAGGAACATCTGGAGAAATTTCTGAAATGCCAGTTCACTGCTGTTGTTACTGCACAATCGGGAATCTTCCGGAGGGAAGGCCTCAAAATCCCCGGCTTTGCCTGCTGTTGGCAACCGAGATTGAGGTCGAATCGTTTGGATAGAGATGGCGCTCAGTACTTGGTGTCGGAGAGCTAATCAGAGCTCGAAGTTTTCGAATGACTCAGAGTCGGACTGTGGTTGGCATGGCAGGGAGAGTTTTTCTTCCTTCTCCCGTCTGTGTGAGATGTGGGACATTTGAGAGACTTTGAACTTTTTACTGTGCTCATGGACTTCTTTATCAAGTTATGATATTGTTGCACTGTTGTAACTATATGTTATAATTAAGTCGCTTTCGTTAGTTTTTCAGTCTAGGTCTGTCCTGTGTTTCTGTGATATCACACTGGAGGAATATTGTATCATTTCTTAATGCATGCATTACTAAATGACAATAAAAGAGGACTGCGTGTCTTCATAATCTAACACAAAAATAGGTGGAAGGGCGTGTTGTGATGAAGACATTGTGATTCTGCAAATGTAGAGAAAGATTGAATGACTGGGTGAAAGCCATGCATGCAAATGGCATTTAGTATGGGGAAATGTGAGGTTGTATATTTTGGTAAAAAGAATTATCATCTCAATATAGAGAGACACAGAGGGATCTAGGTGTCCAACAGTGTGAATCACAAAATGTTGGAAGACAGGTCCAACAAGTAGTGCGAGTAGTGCGATCACTTGGTCGAGTATGATGTTCCTAACCTGGCATTCACGGATTGCTTGCTTAACGGTATTGGTTCATAGCCTAGAAAAGGTTAGGAACCCCTGTCCTAAAGGGTTACATACTGTATGAGTGGCTCCTCAGGAGGCCAAAGAGGCTGATCCAGGATCCACACATTCTGAATCTGCGATGACAGGAAGGATCCTCCTAACAGAGAACACCTATTCGTGACTTTTTTTAACATGGGGAGGCTGATGCACAGGCAGCTCTCACACAGCTCTTGGCAGATTGGGCTCAGGATCCAGTGGTATGGAATGCAAGACAACTGGGGACCCTTCACTGCCATTGTGATCTTCTGCCAGCTCCACCGTTGAGGTCCTGGTTGGATTGCTCAATGTCTGGAGCCTCCCCCTTGACCTTAGCACCATGGGTGACCCCACCAGGAGCCAAGCGCCAGATGGCAACAATCTATATGACATCGCTCTCGGGATCTCAGGACCTCTCAAGCTTCTCCACCACAACAATTGGTTAAGAACGAAAACAGCGTGTGGCCTTTTTGCAAAAATGTTTGAGTTTAAGAATAAGGAAGTGTGATACAGTTCTACAGGGTGTTGGTGACGCCACACGTAAAATACTGCACAGATTTACCTTTGTAGTTCCCTTATCTAAAAGAACAATACTGTAGAATTGGAGATAATTGAAAAGAGATTCACCAGGTTAATTTCTGGGATGGCAGGGTTGTCCAGCCAAGAGAGAATAAACTGTTTGACTTGTTCCTTGAAGTTTAGAAGAATTAGGGTGATCTTATTCAAACATACAGGTTCATAAGGGCACTTGACAGGCAGAGAGTCACTAACAATGTAGTGGTTAAGAAAAATAAGAGGCTGGTCATTTAAAACTGGCAATTTCTACTCCCAGAGAGTAGAGAATCTCTAAACTTCTCTAACATGTGGGTGTTGGAGACCAGATCATTAGATATACATTCAGTGGCCACATCATTAGTTACCTGTTGTATCTAATAAAGTGGCTACTGAGTATTTGTTCATGGTCTTCTGCTGCTGTAGCCCATCCACTTCAAGGCTCAACATGTTGTTTGCTCAGAGATATGCTTTTGCACAGCACTTACTGTTACCTTCCTGTCAGCTTGAACCAGTCTGGCCATTCTCCTCTGACCTCTTCCGTTAACAAGGTGTTCTTGCTTACAGAGCTGCCACTCACTGGATGCTTCTTTGTTTTTCACACTGTTCTCTGTAAGCTCCAGACACTGTTGTGTGTGAAAATCCAAGGAAATCAGCAGTTTCTGAGATATTCAAACCACCCTGTGTGGCACCAACAATCATTCCATGGTCAAAGTCACTTAAATTACATTTCTTCCCCTTTCCGATTATTGGTCTGAACAACAATTGAATCTTTTGACAATGTCTGTATGCTTTTATTCATTGAGTTGTTGCTACATGATTGGTTTATTAGATATTTGCATTAATAAACAGGTGTATAGATGTACCTAATAAAATGGAAACTGCATGTCTTTAATGATGAAGTAGATAACTATTTGAAAGATAGAGGAATTGAGTGAGGGCTACGACAAGCTGGCAGCAAGTGATAACGTTCAAACAACAAAGACAAGGTTTTCTTTTGTTTTAACAACTTTACTCTCTCTGTTCATGTTTAGTACACTCAGCTGCCATTTTCTTACCCACAATTTCCCCAAACCCCTCGTGAATATGCCCAAATGAATGGAACTCAACAATCTCCCATCCATTTTCATGGATATATAAAAAAAAATGTCCATTGGTTTAGATGTATTACTTTTACCTGAAGTTGTTAAGGCCTAATACATTTCTTAAGATCCCTATACCCTCACTTAGTCCCTTCAGAGTACAAAAAATGTTATATATCAACTCAAATGTCCTTTCGGATATGAGAATGAATCCCCTCACTTGAATTTTCTTTAGGATATGAGGATTAATTCTAACTCGTGATGTTGATACAGTTCCTAAAGTACCAAATGCCTTCACTAAGATGTGAAGCACAAGATGTGGTACTGCCTTCTTTATGAGACAGTCATCGAGATGTTCCTTTTGATGTTATGATAAATTTTCTGTGCTTGGACGAATTCCTTGTTGCTGCTTATTTCTAGACTTGGTGGATTTGATGGCATCAACCAGAGAGTAGTTGTCTGTAATGCAGTTATTAGGGTCATCGTGGACAAGCTCAGAAGATTGTGTGGCCAGATAAATGGCATTGTCAATACCATCAGACATTGCAAGGGTTTTCCCTGCCAGCGTACTACATACAACTTCTTGGATCCTTTCATGATTGCCAACAGAGAGGTGAAATCTTCCCTCTTCTCCCTCCAGTACAATAAAATGTCCCCCTTGTCCTGCCATCAGGAGGATTATCAAGTGAGGCATCACTGAAGACAGCGAGCCTCACTGAGCGATCTTTTCCCGGCCGTTGAAACTTCAAGGCTACTTTATCAGATTGAATTTTGTGCACTATCTTGTGGGCCTCATGTAAAGTTTGTACTGTGACATTTTTTTATGCTGGATGCCAAGTTGCAGGCATCAAACATGATATCAGTTCTGTTCTGTCTAGCCACCGATAGAATCTGACCTATCTTTGACCTGAGTTCTCAGCTTCACTGAGGGGTGCATCCCGTTGTGTGGCATGTGAGGATTCCATGTGGATTGTCTGAGGATTCCTCATGTAGTTTTCTGGTGTGGTTATACTGTTCTGTCAACAGCCAGGATGTCTATCCCTACATAGCAGAATCTGTCATGTTCCTCCCATCCAACCTGAAAGGCTGACTTTAGCTGAGGGATACCTGCTGTGGCAAAGTTTTGTGAGCCTCCCCATATCAAGCCATCTACGTGGCAGGCAAGTACTCCAATCACATGACATTCTGAATCTTGCCAGTAAGAAAACAACTGGATCCACTTAGAACCATAGAACACTACAGCACAGAAAACAGGCCATTCAGCCCTTCTAGTCTGTGCCAAAACATTATTCCGCTAGTCCCATTGACCTGCATCCAGTCCATAACCCTCCAGACCTCTCCCATCCATGTATCTATTCAATTTATTCTTAAAACTTAAGAGTGAGCCCACATTTACCACGTCAGATGGCAGCTTATTCCACGCTCCCACCACTCTCTGAGTGAAGGAGTTCCCCCTAATGTTCCCCCTAAACCTTTCCCCTTTCACCCTAAAGCCATGTCCTCTCATACTTATCTCTCCTAAACTAAGTGGAAAGAGCCTATTCACATTTACTCTGTCTATACCCCTCATAATTTTGTCAACCTCTATCAAATCTCCCCTCATTCGTCTACGCTCCAACGAATAAAGTCCTAACCTGTTCAATCTTTCCCTGTAACTCAACTCCTGAAGACCCAGCAACATCCTAGTAAATCTTCTCTGCACTCTTTCAATCTTACTGATATCCTTCCTATCGTGAGGTGACCAGAACTGTAGACAATACTCCAAATTTGGCCTCACCAATGTCTTATACAACCTCCCCATAACATCCCAGCTTGTGACATAGTAGGCACAAAGGAGATGTCAGGGGTAAGTTTTTTATGCAGAGAGTGGTGAGTGCGTGGAATGGGCTACTGGTGACAGTGGTGGAGGCGGATACGATAGGGTCTTTTAAGAGACTCCTGGATAGGTACATGGAGCTTAGAAAAATAGAGGGTTATGGGTAACCCTAGGTAATTTCTAAGGTAAGTACATGTTCGGCGCAGTACATGTGGGCCGAAGGGCCTGTATTGTGCTGTAGGTTTTCTATGTTTCTATGACATCTTTCCACCTGTTTTCAACAGTATTTCCTTTTTTTTAATATACCAGTAGTGATGCATCTGCTAGACCATACAGACACTTTTTTGAGTTTCTGCAGTGTTCCTTCACTTCAGGCATCAGGCGGTGTAAACGTCATGTGACATCTCCATTCTCTGCAAGAATGTGGGTTTTGCGTCCATGGAATGGGGTTGCCAATGCTTTTGACATATCACTGTGAGAAATAGTCAGAGAGTTTGGTGAGTCTTTTTGGAGTTCTTTTATTTTCAGTTCCTCAAAACCTCTAGCAAGTAGACATGCCTTTGGTGTAATTCCTGTTGGGTTTTCTTTCAGGGTACACACCCATTCCGTATACCCTGTCGTGGCCAACATCGCTGGCTTCCTTAAACGCTCCATTATGTCTCCAATTACAGATCTCATCTTGTTTTGCAGATTTAAATGACACCTCCTTAGTTACTGGGATGCCTTCATATTAACATTTCTCACATAGTCCAGTCGGATCTATACTTGGTTCAATATGATGTCTGTCTACACAAGACACATTGACTGACCCTGCAGTGCCAGTGATCATGGCTGGTCAAGTTGTGCCAACTTTTGTTTCTCCCAGTGTCTTTGCCCGCTTGTCCTAAGAGTTCAGCTTTGTATGAATTACCAGTGTCTTGGTCTACAAATTTTACAATTTGTCCTGTTTAAGGCTGAAACATTCACGTTGCCTTTGCACTTGTGATGATTTCTGTTCAAGCAAGTTTGTTGAGTCCCCAGCTGCACACTCTTCAGCACTGTCTGGTCTGTGCCACTGTTGAGCAACTCTGTTGGGTCCTTAGCTGCACCCTCCTCATCCTTGTCTGTTCTCTGTGACAGTGTACCAGGCAAGTGCTTTTCATTTCTTGTGTCATTCTCCATGGAGCACTGATGGTCTTCATAATCAGAAATGATGCACTCTCACATATCCACCTCCATGTCTTATGCATACCACAACTCCATCCTGACCAGGGGCAACTCCAGGAACTTTCCATTCTGTAGAGTCTACTGTTTTTAATCCACTTTGTCTCCAGTCACATATTTCTCATCAGTAGGATGGAGCTGTGCCCTCCATGCTCTTTGAATTCTCTCTGAACACTCTGCTTCAGTAAAAGCCTCCCTTGATGCATGCAGTGCTGAAATATGTTTCACAACCCATTCACTCCATGTAGTGCCCTCGAGGGAAGGTGCTCTGCAACCAGTACAGAGGGAAGGTTTGGATTCTAGCCGAACACCAATTGATGCGGTCTATAGCCATGTACATTGTGCACGGTATTTTTCGCCGTAAGGGCCCAGTCCAGGGCTGTGTTCCAGTCACAGCCATTACTTTTCTTTACCTTCAGCATCATTTCAGTAAGCATTTGATTGTGTCGCTCCAGAAGTCCATTACTCTAAGGACTGTATGTTGCTGTTGTCTTCCTTTCAATGTTAAAGTTCTCTGCCATATCTCTGAATTCATCATTATTAAATTCACCACCATTATCACTGAATAATTTCTGAGGTGAGCCATGCACCTTATCCGGGAAAGGGTGAAGTTTTTTACTATCTCTGAGAGTTTCTTTGTGTTTCCAATGCTACCAGCACAGAAATGTGTGAACTCTTCAATGATGTGGAGATACCATACTCCTTGCTCAAGTTCATGTAGTTCTATGGCTACTGTTTCAGTAGTTCAATAGTTCCGTTTAATATTGGAGAATGTATACAATATACAACCTGAAATTCTTGTTCTTCACAGACATCCACGAAAACAGAAGAGTGCCCCAAAGAATGTGGGACAGTAAAAACATTAGAACCCCAAAGCCCCCTATACTCCCTGCATGCACAAGCAGCAGCAAAGCAACAACCCTCCCCCTCCCCTCCACCCACTTATTCAGAATAAATAAATAAAGCATCAGCACCCTCCACTTACCAAGCAAGCCATAGCAAAGCTCCCAAAAAAAGTCCATGGTCTGCAGTAGAACAAAAACTAATGACTCATTGTATTCAGATGCGGGTGGCAGACCAACCGTAGGCTTGAGTTTGGGCTTTCCAAACTTTTGGCATGTCTCACAGCTGTCAATTATCTGCTTTAGAATGGAAAAAAATACAGCCTGCGTCTTTATTTTCTGAACTCCTGAGCACTTATTTAGTGGATTTGTGCCAGGTAATGGCATCCTCGTCTGATCACTCCGGGATCTACGCTTGCCACTCTCTCGTTTCTGCTCAGTGGAGTATGCTGTTTCCTGACTCAAACTAATTCCAACTGTTACCTTGGCAGCCATTTCTCCGAAAAACTTCTTCAGTGCTGATTTCATAGGTGCAAATGTAAATTCTGTACATGCAGTTAACACTAGCCATCTGTCCTTTATGTCTAGGTACACAGTATCCAACAATTTAAAAGCTAATACTTCATCAGGAAGTTTCATTTTGTATTTACGCATGTGGCTGTACTTTTGTTCAAAATCAATAATATAATCAGCCATATTTATAGAGCTGTCTCTGGAAATTTTGTCAGTCTGAAGATGCCTCATAAATCTGATCCTTTTCTTCCTTCAGAAAAACTGGGTCAAGTGCATTTATTAGTGTAGTCATACCGCCATCTTTGTTCAAGTCTTCCGCCAAAATTCCCATCCCGGTCTATCTCATTTTTCCCAAAAGAGACAGTAAAACTGCAAGGGCCTGCTTTCTTTTCTTGAGCTCCATAATCTGAGTCCTTATTCCAATTTCATTTTTCCAGCTTCCGTAAGGCTTGCTCTCATCAAATGCCAGTGGGATCTCAAAGTTGGAAAGCCTCCTCTGCCACCACTGATAGTATTCAACCACAAAGGCAAGGTTTTCTTTGAACAACTTCACTTCCTCCATTCATGGTTAGTACACTAGGCTGCCATTTTCTTACCCACAATTCCCCCCAAAACCCCTGGTGCTCATGCCCTTAATGTGCATGGCCAAATGAACAGAACTCAACAAGGAAGAGAGTTTGCAGCCAGCATTACTCAGTGATGATCATATTGAATGGCAGGGTAGATTGAGGTGCCTAGCAGTCTGCTCTTCTTCCTACTGTGTCCTTGTGTTCAACAACGTGGGTTTGGATAACTGGAAGTTACTGGTCAAAACTGAAATGTTTTGGGAGAGGAAGTTTTGAAAACAGTTATTTGCATTCCTGGGTGTTAGATAATCTTGCATACTGCATGAGAGAGCTCTAGGGCTAATAAATAATGGATGACAAGGATTTGACTGAAGATCACACTGAAGGTTAACTGATAAATCAGATCAGTACTGCATAATGATGACTGTAAAGGTCACAGAATCCAAATTCCAATAATTAATCATTGCTGAATAGTCAAAATGTTATTCTTCCTAGCAATTAGTTTAGAAGAGAAGACTACTAGAATGCACCCGAAATGGAGAACTAATTCATCAAGAGGCATTATGCTTAGATAAGGTTAATACTTTGATCAAAGCAACATGTACAGTAAGAATCAGAATAAAAATCAGATCTTTGAGGGACAATTTAGTATTTGAATTGAGGACTACAAGGATTAGATCACAATGGTAAGGGACATTGGTTATGGAGACAGAAAGAATTAATACTGCACCCGTTAACTTGAGCTCTAGGTTTTGTTGTCTCCCTTAGACCCAGAGTAAAAGATTCAAAGCCTACAGAACAGTTTAAAGGGTCCAGGCAGAATCTTAGTTCATGTGGAATCGATAATACAAGTGGGGGGTGGGGGGGAACAGAGGCCCAGCAAAGTGACTGGTTCATGGAAATCCAGGACTGTTATAAGAGTTGTAAAAATTGTTAAAGCTGTTATTCCCTCCACAGATACTGCCTGAGCTGTTGAATGTTTCCAGCAATTTTGTTGGAAACTCTTTAAGCTCTTTTTTTTGATTAAATAATAATGCGGTTGCGTTGCAAAAAGATGTAATTTTTGGGGACAATGATCTGGATCCAAGAAGTAGCCATCAATTTAATGATCCTCACTATAGGGAAAGATGGGCTAAAAGGAAATATAAGGGCAAAAAGGAAAGGAGACAATTAGATTATTAATTATCTAAACTTATCAGATTGATTAGCAGCTAAAATTAACAATCATTTTGAATAATATTAAGGAATAAAGAAGCTTAATGAGTAGGGACAACAAAATTATTTTATCAACATCCATATTAAGAAATTAGTGAAAGAACAATTGCTCATTAAGAGACAAAAAAAATCAGCCACCATCACATTGTTTTGCCACAAATGGTTGTTCCTTTGAAATGCATAGGTGTAGCTTCAGTCCTCAGTAACTAACTTCAATTGGAACAGCCACCCGCAGCATTTAAATTCGCTAAGGCCATGAACCATGAGGTTAATACTAACTGAGTGAGAATGAAACAAGACACACAAAATCTGAAGGAACTCAGCAGGTCAGGCAGCATCTTTGAAGGGATAAACTGTCAACGTTTCAGACTCGGGGCTTCATCAGCTGCATGAGGTTTGTGCCAGTCTCCACCTGATGAACGGGCTGATCGTTGATAGCGCACTGCACTAGTTTATCAGCAGTATCTAGTTTAGGGCCTCATTGTTTCTGGTTTAGAAACTATAGTTTTTATCACCATCTCATGCATTTCAAACAGTCTCTTACTGAAGAAATTGCTTAAAGTAATCAACAATGCACCATTTTCTTTGTGTCATATGATTGATGGCCTATGTTGACTGCGTCGGAAGAGTGATGTTAACAGCAAGATGAATGTGGGAGCCATGCATCTATTTTCTGTCCGTAATTGCATTTTGAGACGCATTTACTATGGTAATCTGCCACATGGGTTGGGGCTTCGTAGAAGCAAATGAGTGTAGTTATGTATTCACATTCGGGGTTAGCAAGAGGGAATGAAATTTTTTGTAGACCTCTTAAATGCACTAACTTAGCTAATTGCAATACTAATTTAGTTTGACCGCTAATTACGCTTAGTATCACTTAGTTACATCGCTAATTAGAATGTTTAATTACGTTGATTTGAATCACTATATCACTAATTTAGTTTTACTGCTAATTGGAACACTATTACATCACTAATTATGCTATTATACCACTTAGTGTCACTAATATTGCTATTAGAGCACAGTTAGATTATTACATTGCTAATTTAATTTTATTTGTTTTATCGCTACAAGATCACTCATCTTTGCTGGAGGAACACAGGAGAGTTTGATCAAGTCTGTGTGAAAGGTCCTCAATTCTACCATGAAGGTACAGAATCTGGATGAAGAGGGTTTCCACACAGTCCGTTGTGAAGTAGAGGCTATTATCGATGGTCATCCAATTACTAAAGCATCATCTAATCTCAATGATTTGGAAGCACTAACAACAAACCATCTGTTGCTTTTGAAGACCTCACTATCCTTACCACCAGGGGACTTCCAAAAGGAAGACATTTATGATCATTGTTGATGGAAACAGGTCCAATATGTGTCAAACTTGTTTTGGAAATGGTGGGTCAAGGAGTAGGTACAATAGTTACAGGAACGGTAAGAAATAGTCGGGTACAAAATGCAATTTCCTCCAAAGAGGAAATTGTGCTTATAGTTGACAACACGGTTCCTCAAAACTCATAGAACTTGGGAAGAGTCATTCCAGTCTTTCCTGACAGAAAAGGATTTGTGCACAGGTGAGCATCAACCAAAGTCGGTGTCTGGACAGGCCTATAACCAAGATCTGTCTTCCACAGGAGGCAGAGGTTTGAGGAGGTACAGCTCCAGAAGTTTCATGACTCTGACTTGGCTTACTGACTTGACAGAGAGTGGTGGTAAAGGTCACTTTATACTGGGCTACGTGCTGGTAACCTCTGTCCTAGATGACTTACGCGATTTGACTTGAAGAAGAAAGAGGACATTGGCCGAAATATAAGATGTTAGTCCTTGAAGAAATCATTCCTCCTAATTTAGTAGTACATGCTTGTAACTATTATAGTGAAATAATTAATCCTCCTCACTGACAATCAACACTGGCGCACCTCAAGAGTGTGTGCTTAGCCCACTGCTCTACTCTCTATATACACATAACTGTGTGGTTAGGCATAGCTCAAATACCATCTATAAATTTGCTGATGATACAACTATTGTTGGTAGAATCTCAGGTGGTGATGAGAGGGCATACAGGAGTGAGATATGCCAACCAGTGGAATGGTGCCACAGCAACAACCTGGCACTCAACATCAGTAAGTCAAAAGAGCTGATTGTGGACTTCAGGCAGTGTAAGATGAAGGAACGCATTCCAATCCTCATAGAGGGATCAGAAGTGGAGAGAGTGAGCAGCTTAAAGTTCCTGGGCGTCAAGATCTCGGAGGATCTAACCTGGTCCCAACATATCAATGCAGTTATAAAGAAGACAAGACAGCAGCTACACTTTATTAGGATTTGGCATGTCAACAAATACACTCAAAAACTTCTATAGTCGTACCGTGGAGAGCATTCTGACAGGCTGCATCACTGTCTGGTATGGGGGGGAGGGGTGGCAGGCAGGAGCTACTGCACAGGACCAAAAGAAGCTGTAGAGGGTTGTAAATTTAGTTGGCTCCATCTTGGGCACTAGCCTTCAAAGTACCCAGGACATCTTTTGGAAGTGGTGTCTCAGAAAGGCAGTGTCCATTATTAAGGACCTCCAGCACCCAGGGCATGCCTTTTTCTCACTGTTACCATCAGGTAGGAGGTACAGAACCCTGAAGGCACACACTCAGTGATTCAGGAACAGTTTCTTCTCCTCTGTCATCCAATTCCTAAATGGACATTGAATCTTTGACCACTACCTCCGTTTTTTTAATATACAGTATTTCTGTTTTTAACATGTTTTTTAATCTATTCAATATACATAATTGATTTACTTGTTTATTTATTTTGTTAATTTATTTTTCTCTCTGCTAGATTATGTATTGCATTGAATTGCTGTTGCTAAGTTAACAAATTTCACGTCACATGCCGGTGATAATAAACCTGATTCTGATTCTGATTAGGAGCCAGGATGTAGAAGTCATGTATCTATTTTCTGTCTGAGTAGAGTTACATATTGACACTTGGGCTTAGTTGTTAGCAAGAGGGTGTGAGCCACTGTCTTTCACAGTGTATCATAAACATTTATTTGTTGATCTCTTAAATACACTAGCTTAACTAATTGGAGTACTAATTTAGTTTAACCACTAGTTACGCTTAGTCTTGCTGAGTTATATCACTAATTGAAAGCTGAGATCACTATATCACTAATTTAGTGTTAATTGGAACACTAATAGACTGCTAATTATGCTATTACGAGGAAATCTATAGATGCTGGAATTTCAAGCAAAACACATAAAAAGTTGTTGGTGAACACAGCAGGCCAGGCAGTATCTCTAGGAAGAGGTACAGTCAATGTTTCGAGCCAAGACCCTTCAGAAGTACTGTACCTCTTCCTAGAGATGCTGCCTGGCCTGCTGCGTTCACCAGCAACTTTTATGTGTTCTAATTACGCTATTATACCACCTTGTATCACTAATATCACTATTAGAGGACAAGTTAGAACGTTATGTCACTAATTTAATTTCTCAGCGGTTTTGATATGTTTTCAAGTAACCACAGCAGTGAACATTATAAAAGACTTTATCATTGGTAATTTCACCATTTGTCCTTGCAAATAACTTTTCTGTACACTAAGTGTTTCAAATGGGTTTACTTAGACTGTAAAAGCTCCAAGTAGAAGGCAGCACTCACATTCCAAACCTTCCACATACTAGCTGTGGCCACTGATGAATAATAATGACATCACACCAGAGGTCAGTGTCATTCAGGGTTGTTGCAAGGGAACTCGAGAGATTCTTGAAGAAAAGTAATTCTTCAATTTACAGCCACTCATTTACAGATTTTTGCTATTAATCCATTCATATCTTCAAACTACAAATCTTTTTTTAGTTATAATGAATAATGCACCACTCTTTACCAATAGGAATACATTGTACCAAAATACCCATGATGCATTTCAATAGGTACATTTAATGTCAGAGCCTTTCCAGTTTATGCATTTTACTAAAAGGAAACTTTTCCGTAAATGTATCCTTTTCATAAATTTAGGAATGGCTAGACATCAAGACTGGCATATAATCAAATACTAGTCAGTTATAAATGTTTATTTCACATAGAGTAGGCCTCATTTTTGCATAATACTGTCTTTCACAGTGTGTCATAAACACAGCATTCTTCTTATTGACCTAAAATTAATAATCAGAATCAGGTTTAATATCACTGGCATGTAGTGGAATTTGTTGCTTTGTGGCAGCAGTACTTGGCAATATATAATTTAAAACAACTATAAATTAGAATAAGAAATAAAAATATATATAATAAATTAAATAAGTAGTGCAATAAAAGAGCAAAAATGTGTAAAGCCCAATAGATCTTCAGAGATGCTGACGCCCAAGAAACTGAAACTGCTCACCCTTTCTACTGCTGATCCCTCAATGGGGATTCGTGTGTGTCCCTCACCTTCCCTTTCCTGAAGTCCACAATCAATTCCTTGGTCTTACTGATGTTGAGTGCAAAGTTATTGTTGCGACATCACTCAACCAGCCGATCTATCGCACATCCATAAGCCTACTCATCACCATCTGAAATTCTGCCAATAATAGTTGTGTCATCGTCAAACTTAAAGATGGCGTTTGAGCTGTGCCTCGCCACACAGTGGAGGGCTAAGTAGGCATCCTTGAGGTGTGCCAGCGTTGATCGTCAGTGAGGAGGAGATTTCGATTCCAATCCGCACTGACTGTGGTCTCCCGATGAGGAATCCAGTTGGAGTCGGAGGTTCAGAGGCTCATGTTTTAGAGCATGTTGACCAGTACTGAGGGTAGGATGGCATTGAACACTGAGCTGTAATAATTAGCAGCAGCCTGACGTAAGTATTACTATTGTCCAGGAGATCCAAGGCAGAGTGGAGAGCCAGTGAGATTGCATCCACTGTAGATCTATTGTGGTGATCGGCAAACTGCAGCAGGTCTAGGTCCTTGTTTGGGCAGGAGTTGATTCTGGCCATGACCAACCTCTCAAAGTAGAAGTAAGTGCAACTGGGTGACTGTCACTGAGGCAGCTCACCTCAGCTTTCCTTGGGCACTGGTCTGTCTGTCACTCTTTCGAAGCGGGTGTGAACCATCACCTGTAGCAGTGAGAGATTGAAGATGTCCTTGAACACTCCCACCAGTTGGTTGTCATGGATTTTCAGAGTGCTACCAGGTCCACCATCGAGGCCTGGCACCTTGTGAGGGTTCATTCTCTTGAAAGGTGTTCTGATGTTGTCCTCCAAGACAGGGATTACAGGATCACCAGATGCTGCAAGGGTTCACACAGGTGTAGTTTTATTGTCCCTTTCAAAGAGTGCATAAAAGGTTTCAAGCTCATCTGGGAGTGAAGCTTCACGGCCATTAATGATGTTAGGTTTTGCCTTCTAGGAAGTGATAGTCTGCAAAGCCTGCCAGAGCAGGCGTGCATCCAATTCCACCTCTAGCTTCAATCAGAATAGCGTTTGCACTCTTAAAATAGCCTTCTGTAAGTTGTACCTGGGTATCTTAAATAGTTCTGGATCAGCAGTCTTGAATACCATAGGTCTTGCCCTCAGCAGACTATGAATCTCCTGGTTCATCCATGGCTTTTGATCTGATATGTCCTGTATATTCTTGAAGGCACACACTCATCCATACAGGTCTTGTTGAAGTCGGTGACAACTGTGGAGTATTCACTCAGACTCAAGGATGAATCCCTGCATATTGTCTTGTCCAGTCCTGTAAGCGCTCTTCTAATTCTGTTGACCATACCACCGGTGCTGCAGTTTTTAGTTTCTGCTTATACGTCAGGAGTAGAAGTACAGTCAGGTGATCGGACTTTCCAAAGTGTGGGTGTGGATGGTACTGTTGGCATTCTTAATGGTGATGTGACAGAGGTCAAGTGCATTTGGTCCTCTGGTTCCAAAGTGATATGTTGGTGGTAATTGTTCAGTAAGTCCCCATCGTATTAGACCAGAGTTGTAAAAGCTCGAATAGAGTCAGTTGATCCAATCTGTTCATGCTGCCTGTCCCGTAAGTTTGCCAATCAGTTCCATTCCCTGATCTTTGGCAGATGAACAGTGAATTATTTTTTTCTGAAGTCTTCAGTTCACTTTTGAAAGCCCTGACACATTTTCCACCACTCTGACAGACTGTGAATTCTGGATCATCACCACTCTGTATAAAAAAATGACTTCACCTTTGTATCTTTTATCTGCCCCTTTCGAATCTGTCTCCTGATCCTTGATCCATCTGGTAATGGAAGTTTCCCTCTATATATCCTCCCTAAATCACTCATGATCTAGCACGCCCCTATCAAATCTTCTTCAACCTTTTTTGATCCAAAGAAACCTCAGCTTATCTAGTGTCCATCTGTAGCTAAAATCTCTCTTACCTAAAACCATCCTAATAAATCTTGCCTTAGACCTTCACATCTTTCAGTATCTCCTAGAGTGATCGTACTTTGTGTCTCTATTTGTGAAGTTTAGGATTCCATATGCTTCACCAACTGCTCACTTAACCTCCTGTCTCCCACCTTCAAAGATTTATGCACATATACAATCAGGTCCCTGGGCTTCTGCACGTGCTTTGGAACTGTGCCATTTTTGTCTACATTGCCATTTCTCCTTCATTCCTCCAAAATCACTCTCTCTGCTATGCACAAACAATAGAAAATCTGCAGGTGCTGGAAGTCTGAACAACACACACACAAAATGCTGGAGGAACTCAGCAGGCCAGGCAGCATCTATGGAAAAGAGTACAGTCGACATTTCGGGCAGGACTGGAGAGAAAAGCTCTTCTTCTGCCGCGTCCAGCCCTCTTTGTCCCCCATGCCCACACCTCAGCGAGTTCCGAGCCCACCACAACGCCGAGCTCTTTTTCCACTGCCTCCATCCCTGAGCCCATTTATTCAGCAAAGACTCTCCAGCCCACGCCGATGAAAAGGCTCCAGAGCAGGCAGAAGACCAGGGTAGGGTGTCCAGGAAGTGAAGGAGGGTTGAAGACGGGAGAAAGAGTCTGTGGCACAAGGTGGAGAGTCCTCGCTGAAGAAATAGGCTCGGGGCCGGAGGCAGCAGAAGAAGAGCTCAGCGTCACGGCGGGCACAGAACTCGCTAAGGTGTGGGCACAGGGGGACCAATGTGAGGGACAGGGGCGGTGGAAGAACAGCTTTTTTCTCCAGTCCTGCTGAAGGGTTTCGGCCTGAAACGTCAACTGTACTCTCTTAGAAACATAGAAACATAGAAAACCTGCAGCACAATACAGGCCCTTTGGCCCACAAAGCTGTGCCGAACATGTCCTTACCTTAGAACTACCTAGGCTTACCCATAGCCCTCTATTTTTCTAAGCTCCATGTACCTATCCAGGAGTCTCTTAAAAGACCCTATTGTTTCCACTCCACCACCACCACTGGCAGCCCATTCCACACACTCACCATTCTCTGTGTAAAAAAACTTAGCTCTGACCTACTTCCTAGATGCTGCCTGGCCTGCTGAGTTCCTCCAGCATTTTGTGTATTTCTGTCCTGTGCCACTTGTCTATTTGTTTTATCTTCCTTACAGGACAATAGAATGGAAGAGTACCATGGTCTAAATTTATGTTAATGATTTCTTCCCAATGACTGGTGTCCTCACTCTATCTTACACTAATCAACACACACAAAATGCTGGAGGATCTCAGCAGGTCAGGCAGCATCTATGGAAAAGAGTATACAGCTGACATTTCGGGCCGAGACCCTTCTTCAGGACTGGAGTGGAAGGGGAGAAGTCTGAGTAAAAAGGTGGGGGGAGGAGAGGAAGATGTACAAGGAGGCAGGTGAAAGCTGCAAACTTTCTCATGTTACAAGCAAGAGGAAATCTGCAGATGCTGGAAATCAAAGTAATACACACAAGGTGCTGGAGGAACTCAGCAGGCCTGGCAGCATCTATGGAGAGGAGTAAACAGGCCAAGACCCTTCGTCAGGACTGGTGATGATTTATGATTGTGTCATCAGATCCCACCCAGTTGCCCCCACACCCATCCCTCATTTGATCACAATCTCCAAAAATCCATCCCTTAATGCTCCCATGTCCTGCTCTGACTCTCACTCGCCAGGCTCTCTCAAACCCTCTGTAATTAACGGCCGCCTTCTCTCTACAAGCCTTTCAATTGTTCCATTTACACCTGTTTACAGAGATTAGAAAATGGAGCACCGAGTGAAGTGCAGGCAAGTTTTTTCAAATGATCCTGGCCAGAGGTGAAAAAGGCATTGCTGAATAATTTAGATGGGCTGAGATTTGGACAGTGAGGAGCAATAACACAGTGGTGTAAATAGCCAGACTTTGTATTGGAGAGTATATAGGAGCCAAGAGCTGAGTTTAAGGACAAATAACATGTCAGGTTGATGAAACCTGTGAAGGAGCTGCAACGGAGAGGTAGAAATGACAAAAATACAGAGTGTATTGTACAAGTATCCAGATGACAGAGGTAGTTTGTCCTTTATGATTGCTTGTTGGGTAAGCATTTTCGGAATCAGAATCAGGTTTGTTATCACCGTGTCAATTAACAAGTAATTTGTTGTTTTGTGGCAGCAGTACAGTGCAAGACATAAAATTACTACAAATTACAAAATAAGTAGTGCCAGAGAACAGAAATAACAAGGTAGTACTCATGATTTTCAGAGGGAAAGAATCTGTTCCTCATTGATTGTGGGTCTTCAGGCTCCTCCACCTCTCCCTGGGGGCATGTCCCAGACGGTGAATCTGATGGACGCTGCCCCTTGAGGTAACACCTCTTGAACATCTCCTCGATGGTGGGGAGTGTTATGTTGTATCCGTGACGCAGCTGGCTGAGTCCACGTCCCTCTGCAGCCTCCTGCAATCTTATGCATTGGAGCCTCCAAACCAGACCATGAGGCTTTCCATCAAACAGCTATGGAAATTTGCAAGAGTCTTTGGTGACATCCCAAATTTCCTCAAACTCCTAATGATGTATAGCCACTGCATGCCTTCTTAGTGATTGCCTCGATATGTCAGGCCCAGGATATAGGCATCTGTTAATCTCATGATTCCATGGATTTGCGCCTTGGAAGGTTTCCAGGGCGCAGGCCTGGGCAAGGTTGTATGGAAGACCGGCTGTTGCCCATGCTGCAAGTCTCCCCTCTCCACACCACCGATGTTGTCCAAGGGAAGGGCATTAGGACCCATACAGCTTGGCACCAGTGTCGTCACAGAGCAATGTGTGGTTAAGCGCCTTGCTCAAGGACACAACACGCTGCCTCAGCTGAGGCTCGAACTAGTGGCCTTCAGATCAGTAGACCGATGCCTTAACCACTTGGCCACATGCCAAAAGGCCCAGGATAGCTCCTCTGAGATGTTGATACCCAGGAGCTTCAAAGTTCAAATTACATTTACTATCAAAGTGTGTGTGCACTATATACAACCTTGAGATTTGTCTCCTTACAGTCAGCCGCACAACAAAGAAACCCAAATAGAATCCATTTTTTCAAAAGTATCAAACACCCAATGTGCAGAAACAACATACAAAAAACAACTCGAACAAACAATGAAAGTAAGCAAATAACATTCAGAACTGAAGGTCACGAGAGTGAGTTCACAGCCATGAATCCAGTCAACACTGCAGCTGATCCAGGAGTCCATTGCTTTGTTGCAGGCCACATCCTCAGTTCAGCGCAGAGACGAGTAAACCTCTTGGAACAGCAAGCTGAAGCACCTCACCTCCGGCCCTGACACCCCGACCTTTTCAATCTGACCTGGTGCTTAAATTGGCAAATCTCGGTCCGTTCCTCGTTCTTGGCCTTGGGCCTGGATCCGGCCATCTCAACATTGGTTTCCACCGCATCGAATCTCCTCAGAATCTGCTCCAGCAATGGACAAACACTGGCCCATCCCTGCTCTCAGGCCCAGGCCCACTGCCTTGATTTGGCCTGTACCCTCCACACTGCAACCAACCTGCACCTTCGACACTACAGTTCGCTTTGCAAAAGCGCTAGGTCGTACAGGCGGTTTCAAAGCTCAGCTCCAAATCGGAAGTTACAGTCGATTGATTGCAGTCGTCATTTCAGAGGAAAAGTGTGTTTAATACAGTAACTTATAGTTCTGTCTGTTTTGTTTGCTACCAGCAAATCATCACTCTGCTTCACCACTGCCACCCTAAACCGGAACTTGTAGCAGCCGTAACATGCAAGATATAAATTATTTCTATAAGGTGAAATAGCAAATAAATAAAATTGATAGAGCAGAAGAGGAGTAGTGAGACGGTGTTCAAATGTTCATTGTCTGTTCAGAAATCTGATAATGAGTGGAAGAAGATGTTACTTAAACACTGAGTGTGCATCTTCAGCTTGCTGTACCTCCTCCCTGATGGCATGTCCTGGCTGGAGAGAGTCCTTAACGTTGAAAGCTACCTTCTTTAAGCACTGAGTTTTGAAGATGTCGATAAGACCATAAGACACAAGGAGCAGAATGAGGTCATTCAGACTCTGCTCCGCCATTCCATCATGGCTGATCCCACTCAACTCCATACATCTGCCTTCTCAACATATCCTTTGATGTCCTGACCAATCAGGGAATGATCGGCTTCCACCTTAAATATGCCCTTGGACATAAACTCCACCGCAGTTTGTGGCCGAGCATTCCACAGATTCACCACTCTCTGGCTAAAAAAAATCCTCCCTGCCTCCGTTCTAAAGGGTTGCCCCTCCGTTTTGAGGCTGTGCCTTCCATGTGATACTTCCTCTCCACGTCCACCCTATCTAGTCCTTTCAACATTCAGTAAGTTTCAATGAGAACCCTCATATTCTTCTAAATTCCAGTGAGTACAGGCCCAAAGCTGCCAAACGCCCTCAATGGTGGGGAGGCTTCTGCTGGAGATGGAGGTGGCTGCGTCCTCAACCCTCTCTCGATCCTGTGCATTGGAACCTCCATACCAGGCAGCGATATAACCAGTCAGAATATGTTCTGTACATTATAGTAATTTGCAAGAGTCTTTGATGGCATGCCAATTCTCCTCAAACTCCTAACAAAAAATAACTAGTGGAATGTCTCCTTCATGATCGCATTAGCATGTTAGGTCTAGGACAGTTTCTCTGAGATATTGATACCCAGGAACTTGAATCTGCTCTCCCTTTCCACTACTGACCCTCACTGAGGAAAGGTGCATGTTCTCACGATGCAAGAGGTTGAGAAAAACGTTATGTTTTGTATCTTCAAAACATTAAACTAATTCAAAGAAACCATGGGAGTCCAAAAATACAGGTGTAACTTCTAGTTTACTTTTAGCGAGGCCTGCACATATCACATGGTAGCGTGATGATATATGCAATTAATGTATTTATATGTATAAGCTGTAATTAATTATTTAAAACTTAATCAACCAATATATATATACAAGATTACCCAAATATTATTGAAATATTAAATACACACTCTCCTCCCTGCCTAGCCATAAACTCGAACTCAATACTCAGTACATTATAAAATACACCTGCTATATACAGGCATCCACAGCATAGTAATTTTTAAATTGTCCCATCCAGGTCAAAAAATTTAATCACTGTGGAGGATTTTTTTACTCTTGTGGGATAATGTCTTTCCTGACAAGGGGGATCCCTCTGCTTGTCAGGTGAGACTTGTGGCTGTGAAAAAAATCTCAGGATCTGGGCCTCCTCCATGGTGGTTGTAGGAGTTGACTCTGAGACTGCAGGATGTGGTTCTGACACGTTCTTCATCCCTTTTCTTCTTCTAGTTTGTACATCTTTATCTTGGGAAGGTGCATGCAGTTTACTAGAAACTTCTCTTATCAATCCTTTTATTGCTCCCTTTACGAACTAATCTCTTCTCCTGGTTTCCTCATTCACAACATCCTCTGTTTTCGGATCTCCATTGACTCTTTTCCTCTTGGCCTTCCATTCATCCAGCTGGGCCTTAGACTTTGCATCTACTTTTACAAGCAGCTTTTTATCCCCCAGTTGAATTTCATGCAATAACCTTAATGCATGCAGTGTGGACTGTGGTTCTTTACACTCATGAAAGCCGATTGCTTGCAACATTCCTGAAGCACCTGGAAATCTCTTCCAGCTTAAACCCAAGCCACATTTTACAAGTAACTGTCCGATTATTATGTTTATGAGGACATGCAGTCCCCTTTTATTGTCATTTAGTAATGCACGCATTAAGAAATGATAAAAATGTTTTTCCAGAATGATATCACGAAAACACATGACAAACCGACTTAAAAACTAACAAAAACCACATAATTATAACATATAGTTACAACAATGCAAAGCAATACCGTAATTTGATAAGAACAAACCATGGCACAGTAAAAATCTCAAAGTCTCTCGAAAGTCCCATTATCTCACGCAGACGGTAAACCTCCAGCGCTGCCAACTTGCCAGTGCAGCACCCCGGAAGCATCCGACCAGAGCCCGACTCCGCGTCCGTCCGAAAACTCCGAGCCTCCGACCAACTATTCGACACCGAGTACCGAGCACCATCCCTGCCAAGCATTTCGACCCTGGTCCCGGCAACAGGCGATACGCAAAGCCAAGGATTTGGGGCCTTCATCTCCGGAGATTCTCGATCGCACAGTAGCAGTGGCAGCGAAGCAGGCATTTCAGAAGTTACTCCAGATGTTCCTCTGTGTTTCTCCCGGATGTCCCCATCAAATCCGGACTGTGCACAGCACCCCTAGTTACACATATCGATATTCATTCGGAACAGCCGCACGCGCTGCGTCGTGCCGCCATCTTCTCCTCCCTCCAATGCATATCAGAAGCTTCCTCAGATACGTTGCCTACAAAAACTGTTGTAGTCAGACCACTGCTTTTGTCACTTTCATGCTTTCTCTGAGCAATATAGTCCTTCCTTGGTCCAATATGCTTTCCAGCCAGAGGCACAGAGGTTGGCATCAACACCTGTTCATCCTCTGTTAGGTAACGGTTCATGGTGTTCAGCATGGAGACAGTTATGGCATCATCCAGTACTTTTCTTTCAGTTGACTCTATTGCTGGTGATTTGGCATGCAAATTGTGGATGGATCTTCAACCAAGTCGTAGTTGTCTCAGCCAGTCGTGTCTCCATAACGCTAGTCCTTCTGTTTTTACCACATACAAGCTCAATATGATTTGTTGGTTGTTGTATTTCACACAGATATCATTCCCACACGAGTTATCTTTTATCCAGTCTAAGTTCTTAGTTGGATATCCGCAGCCTTTCAGTTTAGTATCTTTGAAATGCCATTCAAACTCATTTTGTGGAATGACTGAAACAGCTGAACCAGTGTCCAATTCCATTTTAATTAGTTTGCCGTTCACTTCTGGTGTAAGCCATATTGCTTGTATGTTGTTAGTTTTCACACTGTAAATCTCAAGGCTACACAATCCCATGTCACTCTCATCGTAATCAGATTTTTCATCAACAGTGTGCAGATTAGTGCTCTGTTTGAAAGTGTAACTTGACTTTTTAGCCTTTTCTCTTCCTTGTGCAATCCATTTATTTTTGCCTGCCCAATATGCTCTTTGTATGCGCCCTACTTTGTCGTATTTTCTGCAAGTTTCACCTTTAAATCTGCATTTTTGTTTGGTGTAAGTGAGCCCCTGCCACAACAGCCCCTAAACTTGTTCAGCCAGGCTGATTTCTGTTTAGACATTGCAATTTTATTCTCACTCACTTTTAGTTCTGACTGAAACTCAATTGCACCTCTGTCTGCGGTTTCTATTGTAACAGCAATTTCAATTGGTCATTTGAATCTAAGCTGTGCTTCAGATAGCAGCTGATTTTGAATGCTTTATTTTAAGATTCCACAAACTAAATGATCTTTCAGTGTATCGTTAAGCCCATTACCAAACTGACAATTCTCAGACAATCTCTTCAATTTAGCCACCTATACTGAAATGGACTCCCCTCTTTGTGATTCTGCTTATGAAACCTAAAGTATTCTGGATTTAACAATGGATTTGATTCTAAGTGTCCTTGCATTACTTTTATAACAGCAGCAAAACTGATTTCTGATGGTTTGATTGGAGCAGTCAAACTTCGCAACCAACTGTATGTCTTTAACCCTAATGCACTCAGCAAAACTGGCACATGCTTCTCACCGGATATTTCATTTGCTTCAAAATAATGTTCTAATAGCTCAGTATATATGAGCCAATTATCCATTGTGTAATCAAACTCATCAACCATTCCAATGTAGCCAGCCATTTCTGATGTTTTTAATGACTATTATCACCTGGTATTCAAGCTTTTCAACCCTGAATTCCTCTGTTGCCTGACTTAACAAAAACTTGATTGATCTTCCCTTCCAAAGACTGTCTCACCATGTGCTGGGTTGTGCTAAGCTGCTTTTTTTTAAACTTCAAATGCTCGCTCCATTCTAACAATTCGATAGTCATCTCGGGTTCATTTTAAAAATACCTCATTACCAGTGTAATGTTTTGTGACTTTAGAACATTAAATTAACTCAACTGAAGACATAAGGGTGTAATTTCTGGTTTACTTTTTGTGAGGCGCGCATGTGACAGTGTGATGATGTATGCTATTAATGTATTTTTACATATAATCTGTAACTATACAAACTATCAGGATAACATAATTGACCAACATATATACAAGATTACTGAAATATTATTGAGATATTAAATACACAACAAAGTGTGTGATTGATAGATATAAATACAATCAGAATCAGAATCAGAATCAGGTTTATTATCACCAGCATGTGACATGAAATTTGTTAATTTAGCAGCAGCAGTTCAATGCAATACATAATCTAGAAGAGAGAAAAAAGTAATAATAATAAAAATAAAATAAAACATAATAATAAATATACAAGTAAATCAATTACGTGTATTGAATAGATTTTTTAAATGTGCAAAATCAGAAATGCACTGTGTATTAAAAAAGTGAAGTAGCATCCAAGGCTTCAATGTTTATTTCGGAATCAGATGGCAGAGGGGAAGAAGCTGTTCCTGAATTGCTGAGTGTGTGCTTTCAGGCTTCTGTACCTCCTACCTGATGGTAATAGTGAGAAAAGGGCAAGCCCTGGGTGCTGGAGGTCCTTAATAATGGGAGCTGCCTTTCTGAGATACCGCTCCCCTAAAGATGTCCTGGATACTTCGTAGGCTGGTGCCCAAGATGGAGCTGACAAAAAAACAATCATTGATCTGCATCAGAATTTCATTACATTCAGTGTGCTAAGGACATGCCTTGTGATGTCATGAAGGGAGGAGGTTCTCAGTTACATTTAGAAGTATTTGTAGTCACTGTTTTATTACACAGAGGTTTGTTAGTAGCCACCTTCATCTTACTTTCTTCAGTAACTACTCAAGCCACTGCAATTCAAGCAAATTTGTAATTCTATTAGATTAGAATTAACACGAGACAAGAATCATCACAGATATTTGAATTCACTAAATTAAATAAATTTGGAACACCAAGTAGTAGTTTTATTAATGAAAAATATTTGATGTATTACAAAGATGTTACTCCTGAGAAAGGCAGCAGTGTGCCTGATCGCTAAACTGCTCTTCTAAGTGACTCAGCAAGTTCAAGGAGTATTATGGACTGACAATAAATGAATGAACAATATATGACAAGGAAGAACATCTAGTTTCTTTTGGAGTACATTTTTGCTTGAAAGTAAGCAACTAAATGGTGACTCAGTGAAATTGTGCAATTTAAGAACTGGCATCAGCTATCTATACTCTGTTAAAGTCACTATTTTTATAATGGTCATCATATGTACCAGAATAATTCTAATTTCTTGAAAGAGCAGTGCTCATCTTTATTTACTCTTTCATTCCCCTGATTCTCCCACTTGAGTTCCCATTCCTCAACTTCCCAAATCTCCAAGTTTCCAAATCTTTATCTCCCTCACTTACTAAATCCCTGTTCTCTGATTTCCCTTTATCCCAATTGCCACAGCCTGAGGCCCTCCTAAGACTCTATGTGACTCAAGAAATCCCCAAGGCTTTTCCTTGGGGATTCATGAAAGCATGTGATCCTAGTCCTCTGTGTTGCTCCATGTGATGCTACAAGCCAATCACAGAACAAAATGAAGGTCAGGACAAGAGCCCATGGTATTACAGGAAAGATACTTTAATAGTCAGAAAATCGGCTGACAGACAGGAGGCAAAGAGTGGAAATAAAAGGGGCTTTTCTGGTTGGTTGCCAGTAACTAGTGGTGTTTCGTAGGGATCAGTGTTGGGACCGCTTTTTTTCATGCTATATGCTAATGATTTGGTTGGAATTGATGGCTTTACGGCCAAGTTTGTGCATGATACAAAGAAAGGTGAAGGGGAATGAGTGTTGAGGAAGCAGGGAATCTGCAGAAGGACTCAGACGGATTGGAAGAATAGGCAAAGAAGTGACAGATGGAATACGGTATAGGGAAGTGTATGGTCATGTACTTTGGTAGAAGGAATAAAAGCATAGTCTATTTTCTAAATGGAAAGAAAATTCAGAAATCAGAGTTGCAAAGGTTCTCATGCAGAATTCCCTAAATGTTAACTTGCAGGTTGAGATGGCGGTAAAGGAAAACATATGCAATGTTAGCATTCATTTCAAGAGGATGAGAATAGAAAAGCAAAGATGTAATGCTAAGGCATTATAAGGCATTTGTCAGGCTGCATTTGCGTATTGTGAGCAATTTTGGGCCCTTTATCTAAACAATAATGTGCTGGCATTGGAGAGGGTTCAGAGGAGCTTTATGAGAATATTTGCAGAAATGAAAGGGTTAACATATGAGGAGCATTTGATGGTCGCTGGTGCTTAGAAGAATGAAGGAGGGTCTCATTGAAACCTATCAAATATGGAAAGCCCTGGAAAGAGTGGACGTAGGGAAGATGTTTCCTATGGTGGGGGAGTCTAGGACCAGAGAGCATGGCCTCAGAATACAAGAGTTTCCCTTTAGAAAATAGATGAGGAGGAATTTATTTAGCCAGAGGGTGGGGAATCTGTGAAATTCATTGCTACAGTGGAGGCCAAGTCATTGGGTATATTTAAAGCAGAGGTTGATAGGTTCTTGATTAATAAAGGTGTCAAAGGTTACAGGGAGAAATTCAGGAGAATTAGGTGGAGAGTGATAATCAATGAGCCATGATGGAATGGTGGAGCAGACTCAATGGACTAAATGACCGAATCCTGCTCCTGTGTCTTGTGGTCTTATTAACAACAGGCCTGTCATTTGTGAAAGGCTTCAGTGCACTGAAGGCAGCCCCGAGTTTGCCATTTGCAAACATCAATTGTTTTACAGAGCTCTCTATATGTTTGCCATTCACTCATCAGGTTTTCGCAATAAGTTTCATTTTTTTAGCATTTGAGCAATTTTTTGGGAGCATCAATGTATTTAAGTTTCAACAAGGGCGAAGTCAGCCATTGTACAATGCACAGTAATTCATTTTATACCAATAAGTAGCTTGTGTAAAGTACCCCTTAAACGAAGGTAATTGCTGCTGAGCCCTCCAAGAGACTGCACTGTGAAACTTAGCAATATGAACAGGTAACATGTTTGGACTAAACTCTCTGTCCTGCATCAGGCTAGACAGGTGATGGGCACTGGCACCCTGTGAATGTCCATGCCCAAGAGGAAGAAGAAAGCTGAATTATTTACCGGTACTATCACGGCGTTGGCTATTCCTTACACTACCCACACCACCTTACTTCCACCTCTGCCCACTCCACTCACCACCTCATTGCAAAGAGAGCCTGAGTTCAGCTAGGCAAGAAGTTCAGACCTGCAAGGACATTCGTTCTGATTTTCTGCAGCCAGGAGGGCAACTTACTCTGCACCTATTAAGGAAATAATGGTTCCTTAAAGTTTTTATAGCCGGTGGTGGTAGCGGGTATAAGCTCCCACTACCTATTAAATGCTCCCAGTCACATGCGTCTCAAATAGCCTCTGACAACTAAGGTGTGGCCATTCATGTGTGGCTTAGCTACTAATCCCAGTAGAACCACTTCTACTGACAGGAGAAGGGGTAAGGCTGGTTACTGGTGCCTTAAAACCAATCGCTTTGGGTGGAGGAGGCTCCTCAGCCATGGTAGCAATTCATCTTGGAGAAGGAAAACTCTGATCTCAATCCTCCACTGCCTTGCAGCAATATCTACTCACAGCGAGGGCTTCAGGGGTAAACCTGAGGAAAAAATCCAGTTCTGGATCCAATCCAATTCTAAGGCTGACTGACTGGCAACTCCTGCAACACCATTGGTCCCAAAATGTATTGGTCTCTGTCATTCCTTTGGATTCATCAGCTGTGTGGAGAGGATGAGCCTGGCCCATGGGCAACAATTACCTCTCCATATCCTACTGTTCTGGCTTGCATATCACATAGCTGGGCCACAACAGCCACAATCAACTCTGACCAACAGAGGGTCTCAATTAGGGAAATAGACAGGGTAATTGGAGATCAATATTTTCTACTGATTTTAGAACAAAGATTAGGTTATGAGGACACGCAGTCCTCTTTTATTGTCATTTCGTAATGCATGCATTAGGAAATGATACAATGTTCCTCCAGTGTGATATCACAGAAACACAAGACAGACCAAGACTGAAAAACTGACAAAAAACACATAATTATAACATATAGTTACAACAGTGCAAGCAATACCGTAATTTGATAAAAGAACAGACCATGGGCATGGTTAAAAGAAGTCTCAAAGTCTCTCAAAAGTCCCAACATCTCACGCAGACAGTAGAAGGAAGAAAGCTCTCCCTGCCATGAGCTTCCAGCACCGCAAACTTGCCGATGCAGCATCCTGGAAGCACCCGACCACAGTCCGACTCTCAGTCCGTCCGAAAACTTCAAGTCTCCGACCAGCCTTCCGACACCGAGCACCGAGCACCATCTCTGCTGAGCGCTTTGACCCCAGCCCCGGCCTCCAGCAACAGGCAAAGCCGAGGATTTGGGGTCTTCCCCTCCAGAGATTCTCGATCGCACAGTAGCAGTGGCAGCGAATCGGGCAGTTTCTCCAGATGTTCCACTGTGCTTCTCACGTCTGTCTCCATCAAATCAGGATTGTGCACAGCCCCTAATTAACAAATACGATATCATTTCACCGGAGAGGCTGCACGTGCTGCGTCGGCCGCCATCTTCTCCTCCCTCCAAGAACTAGACACTAATTCTTAAAATCTGAGCTAAGGTTCTCAGGAGTGTAATTCGGAAGCACTTCTCTGCTCACTGATTGAAATGTGGAACTCTCTTCCACCACCAGGGTCAATTTTTAGTGTCAAAATCTGATTGTTGTTTAATGTACCCTAAAGGCAGTGAGATAAATGAAAAAACAAGAATACGGGGTTAAAATCATATCAACTATGATCTACAAAAAAAAACCGCCTGGAAGGGCTACCACTGTTTTTATGTTTCTCTGTAATAAAAGGAAATTAAAAACCATTCATGATCCCCTGACTACTTTAAAATTTACGATCGAACACTATGTGTCGTATTACATCTCCCTGTAACTTGAAATTGGATGTGTGTTCATTGAGAGGCAGAATGGAAAATCTGATTTTAATCACCCTACCAAAGAAGTATATGAAAAAATAACAATCGAACACAGACTAAGTATTTGGAGATGGGGTAAATTATGTGGCTCTTTGATCCTACATCTTTAAGCTCATGATTGAGCTTCCATCTCAGCACCGTTTTCCTGCCATATCCCTACATCCCTTAATTCAGTAACCAGCTAGAAATCCATCAACCTCCACTTTGAATTAATTTGGTGAGTATATTTCCACAGCTCTTGGGATGGAGAATTCCAAAGGTTCACCACTCTGAGTGAGACTAAAAAAATCTCCACATTTCACCATAATGGCTTACCCCACATTCTGAGAAAGTTGAGGCAGTTTCTGATTTTAAACATCAAAGTTGCTGGTGAACGCAGCAGGCCAGGCAGCATCTCTAGGAAGAGGTGCAGTCGACGTTTCAGGCTGGGACCCTTCGTCAGGACTAACTGAAGGAAGAGTGAGTAAGGGATTTGAAAGTTGGAGGGGGAGGGGGAGATCCAAAATGATAGGAGAAGACAGGAGGGGGAGGGATGGAGCCAAGAGCTGGACAACACCTTATATTCCGTCTGGGTAGCCTCCAACCTGATGGCATGAACATCGACTTCTCTAACTTCCGCTAAGGCCCTACCTCCCCCTCGTACCCCATCTGTTACTTATTTTTATGCACACATTCTTTCTCTCACTCTCCTTTTCCTCCCTCTGTCCCTCTGAATATACACCTTGCCCATCCTGTGGGTCCCCCCCCCTTGTCTTTCTTCCCGGACCTCCTGTCCCATGATCCTCTCGTATCCCTTTTGCCTATCACCTGTCCAGCTCTTGGCTCCATCCCTCCCCCTCCTGTCTTCTCCTATCATTTTGGATCTCCCCCTCCCCCTCCCACTTTCAAATCCCTTACTCACTCTTCCTTCAGTTAGTCCTGACGAAGGGTCTCTGCCTGAAACGTCGACTGCACCTCTTCCTAGAGATGCTGCCTGGCCTGCTGCGTTCACCAGCAACTTTGATGTGTGTTGCCTGATTTTAAACACCAGCTTTTACTCGACCGCATTACGTAGCCTTGGTTTATCAAATGCCACCTGTAAGTAACATCTTGTCCTGTAAATTTTGTTTGTTGAGATGTTGTGAGATTTTACACACCTCAGAGGCACAGGTTCTTCCTCACAGCTCCAGCGATGCAAGCTCATTCCTGATGGCCGGCCCTGTTTCTATACAGTTTGCTCATCCTTCCTGATATTGTGTGGGTTTCCTCAAGGTGCTCCCGTTTCCTCCCACATGCCAAAGACAGATGGGTTTATAGGTTAATTGGCCCCTTCCAATTGTCCCTCATGAGTAGGTAAGTGATAGAATCTGGGAGAAATTGATTGGAATGAAGGGAGAATGAAGTCGTGTTAGTCTTGGATTAATATGAAAGGCTGCTTGACAGTTGGCACCATCTTATTTGACTATAGGCCCTGTTTCTATGCTGTGTGACTTATGAACATTCAGGTTTTCCTCTGTGTTGTTACTTAATTCTCTCTGCTTCATAGCTTGCTTTACTGATGCTACATCATGAACATAAATCAGAACTGAGCAGCACTGCTTAATGTTTGCATAAAGAGCTCACTACATAACATAAACTACCCTTCAAAAATGTAGTGGGCTTTGGGATTTCCTGAGGTTCTAAAGAGTACTAAGTAAATACAAATCCTTCTACTTATGTGTCTGGCACTAAAAGAATTGATAGAACATAGAACATAAAAGATAGAAATCTACAGCACATTACAGACCCTTCAGCCCACAATGTTGTGCCGACCATGTAACCTATTCTAGAAACTGTCTAGAATTATCCTACTGCATAACCCTCTATTTTTCTGTGTTCCATGGATCTATCTAAGAGTGTCTTAGAAGTGCCTATTGTATCTGCCTCCCCCACCGTCACTGGCAGTGCATTCCATGCACCCGCCTGATTTAAAGGTCAGATTGTACATTAATCTTTCAGCCTACCAATGGCACCACCTCAATAATGCATAATGAAGGGTGAGGAACACATTGCCATTTGCTCAACTGCTAACTCAAGTTCTGACTTTCAATATCAGCTCCCAGTGCTCTCCAGAAAAGAAGATTCAGAGCAAGGTCAAAATTGGCACTCCTGATACCACAGAATATGTGTATTGAGATGTCGCTATGGACATTGATGCTTTAATGAAATTAAAGTCAATGTAAATTTATCATCAGAGGACATATATGTCACTATATACTACCTAGAGATTCATTTTCTTGCAGGCATTTACAGTTGGGTTTGTACTTTAAATTTGCTATAAAATCATTTTTGGGAAATTAACTCCTTTGGTGTGAATAGTATATAGAAGTCAGACATGGCAACGGGGAGCAGGAGAGAACTGTGCTGTGTGAAAACAAGACTACAATTATGGCTCAGCCTCTGATAGTGGACAGTAACCATAACAACCCCAACTAATGCATTGAGAAGATAAAGAAACCGACAGTGGTCTGAATGACAATTGTGTGACCTGCTGTTCCCAGCCTGATATTCTGATGTACATTCCTAGGGAATTCTGGCAATTAATCTGGACTTTGTAGACCAAAAGATTACCACGTGGGGCTTGTAGAGGAAATGACTTAACTACATGCTTGGCAGGAGGATTAATGCTGCGTCTTTTTTGTTAACCTCCCTGGTTAGTACCGTTTACAGCACTAACGGTGTATAAACTCCAAATGACACAAAGACAAATAGTTTCATGAGGTGATTTGTTGTAGGATAGTTTGCAACCAGGAGCTATTCATCAGACAGATCAGAGATGATACATTAAGTGTTTTCCCTGGATGATAAAAATAAAAACATAGTTTTGATCCCAGAGCACAAATGTTATAATTATAGAGTGAACTTTATTTCTAATGCACCTTATTTTGAGATTCTTTAATCCCTGGGAATAATATAGCCACACTTCAATCATGGCCAGTATTTGTGAAGTGTAAAAGGAAAAGCAGTGTTACAGTGCTAGCTTCAGAATGCAGAGGGATGGGCCACAGAGGTGTTGTGTGCGCTTAATGCCTGGTTGTAAATTCAGAGCTCAGCTTGCAGGCAGAATTCTTTAACATCAAAAGAACGTAAGTGGGAGCAACAGCTTTCTCTTAATAATTTAATGATCTCATAAATAAAAATGTAAAATGCCAACAAGACCCAGTGGATTTCCCTGGTGTTTTCAATATATGCCTATATCTTAGCCCATAGTTATACTCCAGGGGTGGAAGGTACAACCTGACTGACAATGGTTTCATACCACTTTACAATGTTGTGACAAATCAGATTCAAATATGTTTTATATTAAAAAAGGAGCCTTAATCTAAATGACTGTGTGAGCTTGATTCTACTTATTAATAAAAAAATGCAGTTTAGCCTGACAAATAGTTATAGAGTCTTACAGTCATAGAGTAATATAGCATAGAAACAGGCCCTTCGGCCCAATTGGTTCTGAAAAAGGTAGCTGAAGAGATTGTGGAGGCAGAAGTAATGATGTTTCAAAAGTTACTAGATTCTGGAATAGTCCCAGAGGACTGAAAAATTACAAACGTCACTCCACCCTTTAAGAAGGGAGTGAGGTAGAAGAAAATAAATTATAGGCCAGTTAGTCTGACTTCAGAGGTTGGCAAGATGTTGGAGTCAATTGTTAAGGATGAGTTTTCGGGGTATTTGGAGATGCATGATAAAGTAGGGCAAAGGCAGCATGATTTTCTTCAGGGGAAATCCTGCCTGACAAATTTGTTGGAAATTTTTGAGGAAATAACAGGCAGGATAGTCAAAGATAAGTCAGTAGATGTTGCTTACTTGGATTTCCAGAAGGCCTTTGACAAGGTACCGCACATGAGGTTGCTTAACAAGATAAGAGCTCATGGGACTACAGGAAAGATACTAGCATGGACAGCAGATTGGCAGACTGGCAGGAGGCAAAGAGTGGAAATAAAACTGGCTAATTTTGAGTGGCTACCTGTGACTAGTGGTGTTCTGCAGGGATTTGTATTGGGTCTGTTTCTTCTCACATTATATGTCAACAATTTGGGTGACAGAATTGATGGTTTTGTGGTCAAGTTTGCAGATGATACAAAGAGGGGCAGGTAGGGTTGAGGAAGCAGGGAAGCTACAGAAGGACTTGGCTGGATTGGGAGAATGGGCAAAGAAGTGCTAGATGAAATATAGTGTAGGGATCATATTTTCATGCACTTTGGCAGAGGAGTAAAGACGTCAATTGTTTTCTGAATGGAGAGACAATTCAAAAATCAGTGGTGCAAAGGGATTTGGGAGGCCTCATGCAGGGTTCCCTAAAGGTTAACTTGCAGGTTGAGTAGGTGGTGAGGAAGGCAAATGCAATGTTAGCATTCATTTTGAGAGGACAGGAATATAAGAGGAAGAATGTGATGCTGAGGCCTTATAAGGCTTTCATCAGATCACACTTGGAGTGCTTTGAGCAGTTTTGGGCTCCTTATTTAAGAAAAGATGTGCTAGCATTGGAGAAGGTCCAGAGGAGGTTCATGAGAATAATTCTGAGAATGAAAGGGGTAATGCATGAGAAGTGTTTAATGGTACTAGCCCTGTACTCGCTGGAATTTAGAAGAATGGGGAATGGGGGTGGGGGGGGAATCTTATTGAAACCTATCAATTATTGAAAAGCCTAGACAAAGTGAATGTGTAAAGAATGTTTCCTATATTGGGTGGGTCTAGGACCACAGAGCACAGCCTCAGAATTGAGAGATGTCCATTTAGAAAAGAAATGAGAAGGGATTTCTTTAGCCAGAGGGCGGTGAATCTGTGGTATTCATTGCCATGGACAGCTGTGGAGGCCAAGAGACTGAGTATACTCAAAGCAGAGTTAGATAGGTTCTTGGTTAGTCAAGGCATCATTACAAGGAGAAGGCAGGAGACTGGGGTTGAGAGGGATAATAAATCAGCCATGATGGAATGGCAGAGCAGACTCGATAGGCCGAGCGGCCTAATTCTGCTTGTTTGTGTTACGACAACCACAACATTCCCTCAGTTGCCTGCATTCAGTCCTTCCCGGGCCCTCCTGTTCATGTCCCTTAAGTATTTCAACTGCACCTGTCTTGACCCATTCCTCTGCTCTGGCAGCTCACTCCAGGTATTAGCTACCTCTGTGTTAAGAGGTTACCTCTCAGGTCTCTATTAAATCGCTCCCCTCTTACGTTGTATCTGTGCCCTCTGCTTTTGAAAGTATAAATCTGAGCACGTTTACTCTGGCTGAGGTGGAGCAATGCATTCAGCAGCTGTGGAATGATGGGGGGGGGTGTTAATGGAGGAGAAACAACTTTATTTCAATTTGCTAAATCAATTAACACCTTTAATAGCTTTGTAAGTGCTTATCTTTCCAAACAATGCTTTGTGAATGTAGTTATTGCTGCGAGGGAGCCATTCTGCAGCTGTCAGTCATTCTTCCATTATTCATTCACACAGAACCCCAAACAGTAAATGATGTTGCAAGACGAACAAGCAGGCAGAACAAGGGGCATTGCTCTAAATCTGCCCCATAACCTTGAGCAACCATATTATTATGCTGGGTCTGTTGTCCTTCACTGAAATAAATATAACAGACTGGGAATCAAACCAGGAACCTTCTAGAATATGATTCTGCTCCATAGAACCATTAAAAACAAAGAATTATCCTTAAATAAATTAGGTCCTACAGGAAGATTGACTTTTTTTAAAAAAAGAAGTTCAGCTATTAGTTATATGCTGAGCAGTTACGGCTCTGGATTTTTCTTGGACTTGATACTTGCCACTGTGAATGAAAATGCAGAATTCAAATACCACCATCTGTTATTACAAAGTAATATTTTGATGCTGTAAGCACAAAACTTTGGAAGTATTGTTATTGTGGTGGAACATCTAATTAGGATTACAAAATTTGGTATCTTTTGCTACATTGAAATATGATCAGCTGTGCCTTATGACAAAGAGTATGCAGTCAACTGTTTATTTCAATTAGGATGATAAATTGCTGCTTATGTTCATTCTCTTAGGAGAAGATTTATATCACTTGTCACCAGCAATCCCTTCTGACCACTGTCTCATTTTAAAATGTTGCAATCTGTTAAATCAGCTCTAGACAATTAAGCACACTGCATCTTATTTGCATTTGGCAATACAGTGCTGACTTTTTAAAGTATTTACGTGACTCAACGTTTCCCTTTGGGCTACTGGCAGACACATAACTATGCTAGCATTGAGGCTATTTGTACCTGGAGGCAGTGCAGAGATGTCATTGGTGAGCAACTTTACAAAAACATACTGTAATGATGCATGAATATCCTATACTTGTCTATAACCTCTAGCAAAGCATTTAAGTTCAATGCACCTGAAATTCCAAGGGTTACCATGATGCAGAGGGATTGGCCTTAACACTGACAGTGAAGAGTATTGACTTAATTTGAATCTAAAGCAGGAACTATTTTAATGTTTGAGACAGATGGTCCACAAAAGTAGAAGCCTAAAGAGCCGTTTCTCCATGCTGCATGACTTAATGACTCAGTCTTTATTGGCACATGATTCAGGTGTTCCTCAGAAATTCTGCATTAAAAATAAGTAAATACTATAACATAGAACATAGAACATAGAATAGTACAGCACAGTACAGGCCCTTCAGCCCACAATGTTGTGCTGACCCTCAAACCCTGCCTCCCATATAACCCCCCACCTTAAATTCCTCTATATACCTGTCTAGTAGTCTCTTAAACTTCACTAGTGTATCTGCCTCCACCACTGACTCAGGCAGTGCATTCCACACACCAACCACTCTCTGAGTAAAAAACCTTCCTCTAATATCCCTTTTGAACTTCCCACCCCTTACCTTAAAGCCATGTCCTCTTGTATTGAGCAGTGGTGCCCTGGGGAAGAGGCACTGGCTATCCACTCTATCTATTCCTCTTATTATCTTGTACACCTCTATCATGTCTCCTCTCATCCTCCTTCTCTCCAAAGAGTAAAGCCCTAGCTCCCTTAATCTCTGATCATAATGCATACTTTCTAAACCAGGCAGCATCCTGGTAAATCTCCTCTGTACCCTTTCCAATGCTTCCACATCCTTCCTATAGTGAGGCGACCAGAACTGGACACAGTACTCCAAGTGTGGCCTAACCAGAGTTTTATAGAGCTGCATCATTACATCGCGACTCTTAAACTCTATCCCTCGAATTATGAAAGCTAACACCCCATAAGCTTTCTTAACTACCCTATCCACCTGTGAGGCAACTTTCAGGGATCTGTAGACGTGTACCCCCAGCTCCCTCTGCTCCTCCACACTACCAAGTATCCTGCCATTTACTTTGTACTCTGCCTTGGAGTTTGTCCTTCCAAAGTGTACCACCTCACATTTCTCCATAAATCTGAAGCAAAAAGGGAAAATCTTGGAAACACTCACCAAGTCGGGTAGCATCAGTGAAAGGGAGACCTTGTAGCGATGTGCTACACACAGCGCTAGAATAACCACACGGAGTCGGTGAGTTAGAGTTGCGATGAAAGAGATTTATTCAAACTTCGCGGCCCGCTTTAAAGCCTTCCCGTTCCCGCCCTTCCTGGGCGGGACTACTGTGGGGAATGCATATTCCCAGACCCTTTCCGCGCGGGATTTTCCCCCTGCTGGTGAAGATGGCCTGGCGCCCTTTTTGCTGCCGGCCCTCTGCCTGCGCGTGCTGTTTCGTGAGCCGGTTCGTGGGTGCCAGAAAGTGGGTCGCCACAACCTGAACGTTTTGAGTCAAAGATTCTTCTTCAGTTCTGATGAAGAGTCTTTGGACAGAAGTGTTAACTAAGTTTCTCTTTCTACAGAAATTCAGTGTTGCCCTGTTACTTTGAGATAACATGGAGGTCCTTCCTGATCCAGAGAGAGACAAGCATGATTTATACTCCTAAAAGGAAATACAAAACTGTAATCCAAGAGGGCAATATTCTTGGAGCCTCCATGAAGCTGATCTAGAATCCATTATCGTTATTCGTACATCGTCGACGTCGATGAGGACCTTGACACCAGATGGTGTTGAGACTAGCGCGTGATTTGGATTTAAGTGAGGGAGAGTTGCGCAGCGTCAGCCTCACTCTCTCTTCCCAACTCCCATCTGGATCCAGTGGCAAGACAGAGTCGAGACGGCTGGAGATGGGACTAGACACAATAGATGATTAGGACGTTTTCTGTGTCTTGTCCTGCTCTACACGTTCCACAACACTTGCAGAGACCGCCTTCTTGACCATTGGACCTTCCAATGGTCTCGTCCGCTCAATCCGCCGGAGTTTGTCTTCACATGCTGGGATAGACAACTCCCTATCTCACTGAGGGTTTGAGACCCATTGGCTACCATCACCTGGTTTAGCCGGCTTGTCGAAGCCGTTGCCCGGGGTGTGGCCGCTGTTGCATGCAAACAGCTACAGGGAGTCACAGGTGAGAGCTGAGTGCCAGGTGGGGACCAAAGGTGGACTAACCGCCTTAAAAAGGACACGACATGTTCCCCCACCAGAGGTGCTACCCCTCCCTGACACCCCATACACCCCAGAATCCATTCTAAGGAAATGTGGACTCCAGAACTTGCTTTGAAGTCATGGGATCTACACTTCTCGCAATAGGCGAGGGATCTACTTGGTCTGATCTTAATGCCTCTCAATGTACTGGGAATCTATTTACATCCTACACCAGAATGGAGGGCCTCAGGAGGATGATGGCACCTAACTGCGACTCCTTTGTTTGCATCTTTGGAAACAGCTCTATTTCTATCTTTAATATCTCTATTTTTCCCTTCCAGGGTTCTTTTGAAGGCCCTGACCTGGAGTTACACGCTGACTTTCGGTTCTTTGCGGGAACGGGACCCGCTCTCAGGGTCTCATAATATACCAAGGACATGGCCTAGATGACTAACATGCCTTCAGGGTTCCAGGATTTCGTGGCTCTGGAGCCGGATGAACTCGAGGTGGGAGACGGAAGATTGAAAGCAGCAAGCTGGCTGCTAGCTGTGTACCCAGAGACCTAAGTTCTTTGGGCACAGAGATCGGAAAAAGTGACACAAAAGACTTTTACCATTATAAATCAGCGAGTTGCTTGTTATGTCTCCCTTCTCGCAGTGAAATAGAGACATCTCTTTTTCCCTTATTAAAGAGAGAGAGAGCCTGTGGTATGTCGAATAATCGGGCAAACGAGTAGTCTTTGGGGTACTGTGTCTGTGTCTTTATTGATGTTTCGCTGCATGCTTGAGTGCTCAGTGGGGTGGGGGGCACGCTGATGCTTTTTTTGCTGGTGGGGAAGGGGGGTCATCACTTTGCTGCTGCTTATGCGTGGGACAGGGGAGCTGGGGGGTGCTTTTGGGTTCTAACATTTAACTGTCATTCATTCTTTGGGGCACTCCTCTGTTTTCATGGAAGGTTGCAAAGAAAAAGAATTTCAGGATGTATATTCTAAATATTTCTCTGACATTAAATGTACTTTTGAAACCTTTGAATTTCCAAAGTAGCTCATGCATGAGTGTCAATCATATCTGATCAAGGTCAATTGTAACGGAAACAAATTATTTCCATTATTTGATGATTTTCACATTGCTCTTTATGGATTCCTATTTTTTTCATATTTTAAAGAATCGAAATCAGAATCAGGTTTATGTGGATTTGTTGTTTTGTGGCAGTAGTATCATGCAGGACATAAAATATTACTATAAAGTACAATAACAAATAAATAACTAGTGCAGAAGAGAAATAGTGACGTAGTGTTGAGGTGTTCATGAACTGTTCAGACATCTGATGGTGGAGGGAAGGAAGCTGTCTCTAAAACATTGAGTGTGCATCTTCAGGCTCCTGTACTTCCTCCCTGACAGCTCGTGCTGGCTGCTGAGGGTCTTTATTGATGGATGCCGCCTTCTTGAAACACCATCATTCACCGATGGAGAAGCTTATACCCATGTCCGCCCACTACCCTGGACCCCCATCAATTTGCCTATCGCATCAACAGGTCTACAGAGGACGTCATCTCCACGGCACTTCACCCTGCCCTGACCCACCTGGACAGCCCCAACTCTTATGTCAGAATGCTGTTCATTGACTTTAGTTCGGCATTCGATACTGTGATCCCCTCCAAGCTGTTCACCAAACTTTGCCAGCTTAGTATCAGCGTATCCCTCCGCAATTGGACCTTGGACTTTCTGACTAACAGACCCCAATCAGTTAAGTTAGAAAACCTCTTCTCCTCCACTCTCACCCTCAATACCGGCGTGCCTCAAGGCTGAATGCTGAGCCCTCTTCTGTACTCCCTTTTCACCTATGACTGTGTTCCTGTACATGGTTCTAACTCCATAATCAAGTTCGCAGATGACACCACGGTGGTTGGCCTGATCAGAAGGGATGATGAGACGGCCTACAGGGACGAGGTCCAGCACCTGGCCGCATGGTGTGTCGACAACAACCTGACCCTTAACACCCAGAAGACCAAGGAGATCATTGTGGACTTCAGGCATGCTAGGAGCCACACTCATGTCCCCATCTACGTCAACGGAGCTGTAGTGGAGTGTGTATCAAGCTTCAAATTCCTTGGTGTCCACATTTCCGATGATCTCACCTGGTCCCTGAACTCCTCCATCCTGATCAAAAAGGCGCAACAGTGCCTTTATTTCCTGCAGAGCATGAAGAAAGCTCACCTCTGTCCCAGGATACTGACGGACTTTTACTGCTGTACCATTGAGAGCATACTCACCAACTGCTTCTCAGTGTGGTATGGCAATTGCCCCGTATCAGACCACAAAGCACTCCAGCGGGTGGTGAAAACTGCCCAGTGGATTATCGGCACCCAATTGCCCACCATTGAGAACATCTACCATAAACACTGCCTGGGCAGGGTGAAAAGCATTATCAAGGATGCATCTCACCCTAACCATGGACTTTTTACTCTCCTCCCATCCGGTAGGCTCTACAGGAGCCTCCGCTCCTGCACCAGCAGGCTCAGGAAGAGCTTCTTCCCTGAGGCTGTGACCCTGCTGAACCTCACATCACAGCACTAAGCAGTATTGCACCCATATTGTACTGTCTCAATACTTTTATATTTGTGTGCTGTAGCACTTAATTTTTATTCGCAGTTATTTTGTAAATAATTCTATTCTTTTGCACTTCTGTTCAGATGCTAATTGTATTTCATTGGCGTTGTATCTGTACTTGGCAAAATGACAATAAAGTTGAATCTAATCTAATCTAATCTAATCTGAATGATGGAGGTGGCAGAGTCTACAACCTCTCTGCAACCTCTTTCAATCCTGTGCCTTGGAACCTCCATACCAGGTAGTGATGCAAGAGTCAGGATGCTCCCCACTGTACATCTTTAGAAATTTGCAAGAACCTTTGGCAACATGCCAAATTTCCTCAATCTCCTAATGAAGTATAGCCATTAGCATGCCTTCTTAGTGACTGCATTAATATGTTGGACCCAACAGAGATCTCTGAGATGATGATGCCCAAGAACTTGAAGCTGCCCACTCTTCCCACTGATGACTCTTCAATGAAGATTGGTGTGTCTTCTTCCAACTTCCTGCTTCTGAAGTCAAAATCAATTCCTTGATTTGCTGATGTTGAGTGCAAGGTGGTTGTTGCAATACCTTTAAAGCAGCTGATCTCCCTTGCTCCCGCACACCACCTCATCTCCATCTGAGATTCTGCCAACAACAGCAGTACCATAGATGGTTGGTTTTATAGACGGCATTTGAGCTGTGACTAGCCACACCACACAGTCATAAGTTTAGACAAAGTAGACCAGTGAGCTAAACACGTATCCTTAAGGCGCACATGTGTTGATGGTCAGTGAGGATAAGATGTTATTACCAATCAGCACCGACTGCGGTCTCCTGATGAGGAAGTCCTCATCAGTTGCAGAGGGAGGTACAGGGGCCCAGGTTTGAAGCTTATTGATGGGATGATGGTGTTGAACGCCAAGTTGTAATTGATAGACAGCAGACTGACATATGTTTTGCTGTTGTGCCGATGATCCAAGGTTGAGTGGAGAGACTGATATTGCATAAACTTGTGGTGGTAGGCAAACTGCACCGGGTCCGGGTCCTTGCTTAGGAGCTACTTACTTAAGCCTTTCTTTTCAGGTTATATAAGGGCAGCAGGTGAAGTTGAGCCATCCCCACCCTCTGCAGTTCCCTAGCTACATGGAAAACCAGCACCTGTGGATTCCCAATGCAGCCAGAATGAAACACCTTTCAGAACGGTGTTCTTGATTCTATATTGTCTCTCTTCATTCTTTCTAACAAGGCGGATGCTGCCCGGCCCAGAAGTCCATAAGTCCAGAACTTCACATGACTGCCTGCCTTATGACGATAGGTTGAACATGCAAACTAGGGTTTTTCTCTTTGGAGCACAGGAGTGAGAGGTGACTTGATAAGGATGTACAAGTTGATAAGAGCCATAGATAGAGTGGATAGCTAGAGACTTTTTCCTGGGGCAGAAATGGCTAATACAAGGGGGCTTAATTTTTTGGAGAAAAGTATAGGGGGAGACGTCAGAGGTAAGTTCTTTACACAGAGGGTGACAATAGGGGCATTTAAGAAACTCTTAGAGGCATTTGGGGACATTTAAGGAACTCTTGGAGGGGTATGTAGGAGGGAAGGGTGAGATTGATCTTAGAGCAGGTTAAAAGGTCGGCACTACATTGTGGGCCACAGGGCCTGTACTGTGCTGAAATGTTCTATGTTCTATATTCTAACATGCACCATCTCACACTTCTCCACATTAAACTTCATAGCTGCCATGTATTATTTCATCAGTCTAGTTGTATCCTGTTGCAATATATCACCATCCTCTTCGCAGTTTATAATGCTGCCAAATTTTGTATCATTTGCAGTTTTTGGAATCAAGGCTTGCACCTCCCAAGTCTGGATCATCAATATAGATCAATAAAAATGAATGGCTTCAGCACAAATTCCTATGGAAAACCAATGCACATCTTGTTGCAGTCTATAAATAGCTAAGAGTTATTACAGGTCCGAAAAACCTATTCCCACCTTTTTAAATGAGCATATAAACTTCAAAAATATGGTGAATTCACAGCAAGGCAAAAGCATATAGCTAATGGGTAACATCCTTTTTAAATAGAAGTACTTAATGGGCATTCTTCAGTCCTCCTCATATGATTTCAGTTATTAAGTATTCAAAATATAATTCTTCATCTTCAAATGCACTATTCCAATATTATATTCGTATTTAATGAAAAGCAATTATAAAATAGAAATTAATTAAAAATGACTTCATTAAAGTAAAAGCAAGCTACAGTGATACTACATAATTATAAATTGTGCTGTATTGTAGACTGCAGGCTAAAAATCTTTAATTGGTAACTTGAACAGAATGAATACCAACCAAAGAGACGGTGAGTGCAGGACCAAGCAAAAGTCAATTTGAAAATATGATCAATTATTAATTTTTTCCCTAAGTCAACACCAAACTGCAGCACTCTAAATCAAAAATTGTGCTATTTTTCATCTAAATGGTTTGACTCACTCTATTGATCTTATTGGTAGCAGTTAGCGCCTGCAAACTAATGCCTATAAATTTTAAGAATTTAATCTTTGAATTAAATTGAATCCGTGGCTTGTTCTGAGTATCAATATCTGCTTTCCCATGTTGACTTTATACAACATATCCCTTTTATAAGTTTAACATTTTAAGCATTTGGATTATTTCTACATATAACTGTTTTTTAAAAGAGAATGGATCCTGTTGTGAATTTACTATTTCAGTAATATTTGAGTAATCTTATAAATACATAATTTGATTAAGCATTCTTTGTTGTTTATCTAAGTTGTTATGGTTATATGTAAAATACGTGAATTGCAAATGTTATATTGCTACTACATCTTTGGTGGTGCTTCACTTAAAGTAAAGACAAATTACACAACTTATCTCCCGACTCTTATGTTTTCCTTTGAATTAGTTTAATGTTTTGGAGTTACAAAACATTAAAATGTTGACAAAATATTTTTTACAATGAACTCAAGATAGCTACCAACCAGTTGAAGTGCAGCAAGGAACGGTTAAAGTAAAGTGTTCTACAATCAACAGATGAGAGAGATACAGGACTGTGTAGCCTTAAGATCTACATTGTGAAAGCTATCAATAGACAATCAACACACACAAAATGCTGGTGGAACGCAGCAGGCCAGGCAGCATCTATAGGAGCAAGTACAATCATTGTGGCTTACACCAGAAGTGAATAGTAAATTAATTAAAATTCAATTAGACACTGGCTCAGACATTTCACAAAATGAGCTTGAATGGCATACCAAAGGTATTAAATTGAAGGCTGCAGATATTCAGCTAGCAACTTATAAGAGAGAAAAGATAACTCCTGTGGGAAAGACCTTCGTAACAGTGAATACAACAACCAACAAGTCACATTGGTTAGTGTTGTGGGGCTGTGATTGGCTGAGACAAGTACAACTTGCTAGGAGACCCATCCACTATTTGCATGTCACATCCCCTGCAATAGAGCCAATTGAAAGTGAATTGAGAAAAGGTCTGGATGATGCCTCAGCAGTGCTCAAGGATAGCAATGGAAAACTCAAACATGTCAAAGGAAAAATTGCGTTAAATGAACATGTCCCTCCCAAGGTTTGCAAAGCCCATCCAGTTCCTGATAACGTCCGTGATAAATTACCCATGAGCAAGACCACATGGAGGTTGGAGGAATTCTTTCCTAAGATGTGTGGAGCCCGTGGGCAATGCCAGGGGTCCCAGTAGCCAAGAAGAATGGTTCTGAAAAGATCTTGGTGATTTTAAGGTCCGATTTCTGGATCATTGAGAACTATTTTGGGACAGGTGTGACCTGTACAAAAAGGACGGGTTGCACTTGAATCCGAGGGTGTCCAATATCCTGGCAGGGAAGTTTGCTAAGGCTACTGGGGAGAGTTTAAACTAGAATTGCTGGGGGGTGGGAACCGAACTGAAGAGGCCGAGGAAGGGGCAGTTAGCTCACAAATCAAGAAAGCTTGGAGACAGTGTGAGAGAGAAGATAGGCAGGTGATAGAGAAGGGACGCGCTCAGACCGATGGTTTGAGATGTGTCTATTTTAATGCAAGCAGTATCATGAACAAATCGGACGAGCTTAGAGCGTGGATCAGTACATGGAACTATGATGTTGTGGCCCTTACAGAGACTTGGATGGCTCAGGGGCAGGAATGGTTACTTCAAGTGCCAGGTTTTAGATGTTTCAGAAAGGACAGAGAGGGAGGGAAAAGAGGTGGAGGTTTGGCACTGCTGATTAGAAATAGTTTCACGGCTGTAGAAAAGGAGGAAGTCATGGAGGAATTGTCTACTGAGTCTCTGTGGGTGGAAGTTAGAAACAGGAGAGGTCAATAATTCTACTGGGTGATTTTATAGACCACCCAATAGTAACAGGGACATCGAGCAGCAGATAGGGAGACAGATTCTGTAATGCTGCAGTAAAAGCAGGTTTGTTGTGATGGGGGACTTTAATTTCCCCAATATTGATTGGCATCTCCCTAGAGCGAAGGGTTTAGGTGGGGTGGAGTTTGTTATGTGTGTTCAGGAAGGTTTCCTGACACAGTATGTAGATAAGCCTACAAGAGTAGAGGCTGTACTTGATCTGGTATTGGGAAATGAACCTGATTAGGTGTCAGGTCTCTCAGAGGGAGAGCATTTTGGAGATGGTGATCACAATTCTATCTTCTTTACCATAGCATTGGAGAAGGATTGGAACAGACAAGTTAGGAAACAGTTTAATTGGAATTAGGGGAATTAGAGGCTATCAGGCAGGAACTTGGAAGCATAAATTGGGAACAAATGTTCTCAGGCAAAAAATGCGGCAAACGTTCAGGGGATATTTGCACAGCAGTCTGCATAGGTACATTCCAATGAAACAGGGAAAGGATGATAGGGTACAGGAACCGTGGTGTTCAAAAGCAGTTGAAAATCTAGTCAAGAAGAAAAGGAAAGCTTACAAAAGGTTCAAAAAACTAAGTTGTCAGTACCTCCAGTTGAACTTTGTCTTTTTGTGTGTTTTCCCCCTAGCCGTCAGTCTGTGGTTTTGTATTGCCATGTGCTCTTGTTCGTTTCCATGCCCCACGTGCTCTTGTCCCCACTCCTGCTCTACTCCAGCCCCTGTATTACTTAGTACTCCGCCTCTCAGCTGTTTCTCATTATTACTTGTTTTGCTGCTACTTCTGTCTCATTGTGCTCCACTTATCATCTGCCTCTCTGTTCATTGCTCAGTGTATTTTAGTCCTGTGTTTTCACCTGTTTGTTGCCAGATTGTACCAGTTGATTTTCCTGAGCCTTTCTGTCTGACTGAATATTGACTCTGCCTATTTCCCGATTCTCGTTTTTGGATTTCTCTGGATGTTTTGATCTCTACCTGAACTTTGATGCTGACTTTGTTTGCACCTCAGGATTTGTTACTCAATTAATATCTGTCACACTAGGAGGCATTGGGATCAGACCCAAATGCAGGGCACAGACACTGAAGTACGAGGAACAGGAATGGACAAAACTAAACGAAGGGACAGGACGCAGACTAGGAGTAGGGACAGGAACACAGACTAGGCTAGGGAAGCAGAACCAGGACAAGGGACTGGGAACAAAGAGCCTGGGCATGGACTCCGAGCCAGAGACTGGACAAGGACCCAGAACCTGGATCTTGACTCGGGCACGGACCCCAAAACCAGGCGAAGACATGACGAGGCTTGGGTTCTTGGAGGCCAGGCGAAGACGTGACAAGTCTTGGGTCCCTCGAGGCGAGGCCAGGATGTGACAGGGCAAGGGTCCTCGAGGCCAGGACGTGACAGGGCAAAGGTACTTTGAGGCGACTCCTGGGCAGGATGCGGGACTCCACTTGACGGAGGCAAGGGACAGGAAGGGAGCTAGGTCCAGAGTGATTCCGAGGCTCGAGGCGGCCGGTAACCTCGGTGGGCTATGGATCAGCCAAATCCATATCTCAATGACTGCACTAGCCTTCCACCGGTGGGTTGCTTCAAGGGGAGACTGACAAAATGACCCCACAACCACACTCGATCCCAGGGCCACTTCTATTCCTAGCCCCAAGATGAGCATCAGGTGCTTATGGTTAAGTCCAACCGAAACAAGGGACAGCTGGAAGACCCAGAGTCCGTGGACCGGACCGTGAACCAGAATGCGGACTTCAGACCGGACCATGACAATATCACTGTGTGCACAGTACATAGTCTGCAATTGGATCCCTGATCCAGTGTCCTGACATAGGTAATGATAGAGATCTAGAAAATTATAGGGCCAGCAGGAAGGAGTTTAAGAATGAAATTAGGAGAGCCAGAAGGAGCCATGAGAAGGCCTTGGCAAGCAGGATTAAGGAAAACCCCAAGGCATTCTACAAGTATGTGAAGAGCAAGAGGATAAGACGTGAGAGAATAGGACTATCAAGTGTGACAGTGAAAAAGTGTGTATGGAACTGGAGAAGGTAGCAGATGTACTTAATGAATACTTTGCTTCAGTATTCAGTACAGAAAAGGACCCTGGCGATTGTAGGGATGATTTACAATGGACTGAAAAGCTTGAGCATATGGACATTAAGAAAGAGGATGTGCTGGAGCTTTTGGAAAGCATCAAATTGGATAAGTCTCCAGAACCAGACGAGATATACCCCAGGCTATTGTGGGAAGCGAGGGAGGAGATGGCTGAGCCTCTGCAATGATCTTTGCATCATCAGTGGGAACGGGAGAGGTTCTGGAGGATTGGAGGGTTGCAGATGTTGTTCCCTTATTCAAGAAAGGGAGTAGAGATAGCCCAGGAATTTATAGACCAGTGAGTCTTACTTCAGTGGTGGGTAAGTTGATGGAAAAGATCCTGAGTGGCAGGATTTATGAACATTTGGAGAGGCATAATATGATTAGAAATAGTCAGCAAGGCTTTGTCAAAGGCGGGTCATGCCTTCCGAGCCTGACTGAATTTTTTGAGAATGTGACTAAACATATTGATGACGATAGAGCCGTAGATGTAGTGTATATGGATTTCAGCAAAGCATTTGACAAGGTACCTCATGCAAGGCTTATTGAGAAAGTAAGGAGGCATGGGATCCAAGGAGACATTGCTTTGTGGATCCAGAACTGTCTTGCCCACAGAAGGCAGAGAGTGGTTGTAGACGGGTGGAAGTCATGGAAGTCGGTGACCAGTGGTGTGCCTTAGGGATTTGTTCTGGGACCCCTACTCTTCGTGATTTTTATAGATGACCTGGATGAGGAAGTGGAGGGATGGGTTAGTAAATTTGCTGATGACACAAAGGTTGGGGGTGTTGTGGATAGTGTGGAGGGCTGTCAGAAGTTACAGTGGGACACTGATAGGATGCAAAACTGGGCTGAGAAGTGGCAGATGGAGTTCAACCCAGATAAGTATGAAGTGGTTCATTTTGGTAGATCAAATATGATGGCAGAATGTAGTATTAATGGTAAGACTCTTGGCAGTGTGGAGGATCAGAGGGATCTTGGGCTCCAAGCCCACAGGATGCTCAAAGCTGCTGTGAAGGTCTCATTCCAGAATGAGATGGAAGAAGAGTCCGAAGTGTTTCTCAACATAAACACACATAACGGGCTTTATCGCTATAAAAGACTTATTTTGGAGTAGCATCTGCAGCTGCTCTTTGGCGGAAAGCTATGAACCAGGTCTGCAAGGCTGCCCAGGCACGCAGTGTTACTTGGATGACATCATTGTTACTGGTATGGATGACAGGGAACACCTCCAAAACCTCAAGATAGTATTAAAAAGATTAGAAGATTGTGGGCTCAGAGCATGGTGCAGGAAGTGTGAATTCTTTAAATCAAGCACCACTTACTATGTCCACACTATTGATGCACAAGAATTACACAAGTGTACTGAGAAAATTCAAGCAGTAGTGTCACAGGTACAGTCCTTTTTAGGATTTGTCAATTACTATAACAGGTTCCTTCCAAACCTGGCTACTGTGCTCTACCTCTTGAACTCATAACTGCAGATTGGGAAGAAATAGCAATGGACAAGGAAATGTGAGGTGGCTTTCCAAAAGGTAAAGGAAGTGGTGATGTCAGACACTGTACTCGCATCGTCCGGTGAAGTTTGACCGTGACACCTCGCCTTATGGAAAAGGAACAGTCACGTCACATGTTTTCAGCGATGGAAGTGAATACCCATAGCTTTTCCTTCACCTACCCTTACCACTAAAGAAAATTTATGCACAGGTTGACAGAGAGGCCTTGAGTCTGATTTGGGATGTGAAATGTTTTAACCAGTACTTGTATGGGAGAGAGTTTACCTTCATCACTGATTATCAACCACTAGTGTCCAGTTTCAATTCACAGAAGGGCGCTCCACTAATAGCAGCAGCAGCATGAATACAGAGATGAGCTTTGGGTCTTGGAGGATGCAATCACAACATTGATTTCAAGAGGACGACTAATCGTGAAAATGCTGATTGTTGCCCCATTTACCCTTAGAAAAGGAAATCTGTGAAAAATTTACAAGGACATTCCTCTTGACGTATTATCCTTAACCCAAGGATAAGTCTCCCTATTATGGCAGAGGAAACCAGAAACAAAAACACACTGTCTCAGCAACACCCTTAAAATGCTGGAGAAACTCAGCAGGCCAGGCAGCATCTATGGAGAAGAGTAAACAATTGATGTTCATACCCTCTGAGGGGTCTCAGCCCAAAACGTCGACTGTACTCTTTTCCATAGCTGCTGCCTGGCCTGCTGAGTTCCTCCAGTTCTTTGTGTTACTTGCCTGGATTTCCGGCATCTGCAGATTTACTTGTGTTTGTGCCACATTGTCTCAAGTCTACCCAGCCACCTAAATTGGCAGGAATGTGCGACAGAAACTCCAGTTCCCCCATTGTTACTTACGTCGAGATGAACTTGCCCTTGATGGAGGTTGCCTTATGTGGGGATTGAGAGTTGTTGTACCACCCAAGCAGAGAGCTAAAGTGGTGGAGGTGCAACATGTTGGTTATCTAGGTGTGGTTAAAATTAAAACATTGGCTCAAAGATTTAATCAGCAGATTGACCAGCTCGCCATGCACAGTGCAGGATGCCAACATGTCCAGAAGATGCCAAGGGCAGTGCCTCTCATCCCTGTGAACGGCCTGTAATGCCCTGGCAGAGGATTCATGTGGATCATTCATAGGCACAAATTTCTTGTTGGTAGTGGACGCAACTACGAAGTGGCCAGAAGTGTTCCCAATAGCCTCCACTACAGCCTCACACACTGCTGATGTGTTGAGAAGCCTCTTTGCAAGGACTGGTGTTCCTGAACACTTAGTCAGTGACAATTGTGGTGGAACATTTTCAATCATTTCTAAAAATGGAATAAGACATATTACATCTGCACTGCACCACCCAGCTACAAATGGTTGGTGGAAAAGTTTGCCAAGAGTCTAAAGATCACTCTACCAGCAATGTCAGCTGAACACACTACACTGACACTGAATCAAGCTCGCTAATCAGGGGCGTGTCTATGGAAAATAGCGCCTATGGCAAGCACTGAAATTACGTCCCTGTCCAAACATCTGACACCCATCTTTTAGTTAACTTTACCATAATATCAGCTCAAAAATACAAGTCAAGCTCGTTAATTTTTTAATTAACAAATTATGGCACTACATGAAAATTATAACTGCACCTTACTTGCTTTCACTGATGCAAATTGGTCTATGATGTGATCAAAGTCAGTTTTTTTCAGTTTCTTCTCTTTCTACACTCAGCAGAGCAAGATCACAGAGTCTGCCTTGACCCATGGAGGCTCTCAAATATGAAAGTATTAGTTTTAACTTGTGGAATGATCTCTCACAGCTGGCGATGAAAACTGCTATTATCTGAATAGCAATGTGAAGATTGGGGAAGACGCTCTCATCTCCATACTGAACAATAAATTCATGAAGCTCTTCAGGTCTTGATATTTTCATGTTGACCCGCCTTGATAGCAACATTCTGCAATCCAAAATTTCTTCATTTCGCTGCTGTCCATCAATATCAGAGATGTACAATTCGCCCAAATTTTCACACTTCTTTAGGTTGTTACTGTCGGCGCCGTAACACAGTCCCTTGACATCGAGATGGAACCCAATCTTAGCATCAGTGTCATGCAAACGAGAGAACCTTCCATCCTTTTCTTTGTGAAGACGGTCGAGTGTTCCCTTCATGGCTCTTTCCATTTCCTCCTTAGCTGTTAATCCAGCGTCTCTTGAGTTCTCATCAGCCATTCGTTTCTTTCGTCTCTGACGTCTTTCAACTTCAATATTCCATTCTTGACAGAGACCGACTCCTTCTTCAAGTGACTCACTGACCAACACTTCTCTTTCATCATAAAAATGATCTCGGAGGGCTTTCAAATCCAGGGCAGCATCGTGGAAGTTCATGCTAGGATCCAGCAGCCTCTTTTGAATACGGTCAATGCAAATGAGTACTTTGTTCCAACATCCTAGCAAAATCAGAAAATCGCAACTCAACATGCGGTTGTACAGCTGCCTTGTGTCGCTTCTTGTTTCACTAGTCTCACTTTCATTGTCTATCATGTCCTGGAAAACTTGAAGTATCTCCTCAAGGTACTTGTTGATGGGCTTCACTGCTTCTGTCCTTGCACTCCACCTGGTTTCGGACTCTGACTTAACAACTACAGGCACGGTGTTTTGGGGTTTTTCCCAGTGCTGTGCTGAACAAGAGAAAAATGTATAGAGAGCCTCGATGATTCCAAAAAACGTGGCCATCATTGTATCCTGCTTGGCTGCATGTACACCCACCAAGTTGAGTGAGTGATTGTTGCAATTCATAAACGCTGCCAGGTTGTTTTTCTCACTTATTCTTTGATGAACACCACTTCTGTGTCCAGCCATCACAGCAGCGGTGTCATAGCACTGTGACCGACAATCTTATAGTTCCATTTCATCCTTCTCTAGCTCTTCAACCAAGCTCTCAGCATCCTTCTGGCTTATCTGGATAAAACCAAAGAAGGACTCTCTAACATGGACTGTTTTCCTCTCAAAATCAACTTCCACATACTCCACTACTTCTGACATCTGCTCACGGTGTGCCTGATCAGGAGTTGAGTCGAACATGAGACCATAGTACTTGGCTTTACGAATGCTTCTCAGTAAACTCTGGCGAACAGTGGATGCCATCATGTGGATGAATTCATTCTGGACACCCAGTGAAAGATAAGACATGGATCCAGGATGACTTTCCAAATGAGTGAGGTTTTCTTTTATGACAGGGTCAAAGATGGCCAGTAGTTTCAGTAAGCCAAGGAAATTTCCCACATTGGAGTCATTGTCTAGCTGAAGTGACTCCCTATGTCCTCGCGAAGCCAGGTTCTGAGTCGCAAGGCATTTTATGTAGTGAAGGATTCTCGTCAAGATATCACACCATTTCTGCTTTTCCTTCTCAATCTGTGACTGAAATACCGCGTCAATAACTCCGCTGTTTCCGGCTAAATTCCTTTCCATTTCTTTCCACTGTGTGAAGCATTCCCGATGATTCTTGGCATTTTCATGAACACTAATCCTTTGAGGTGCTTTCCACCGGTTGAATCCACTTTCCTGCTCCAATGAGGATTGATGGTCTGACCGGGAATAGAGAAAACAACAGATACAAAATGCAGACTTTTTAGAAGGGGAATAGACCAGCCATGAGTGAGTCACTTCCTCACCACGACCATTTCCCAATTTCCTCTTGAACCAAGTTTTTTTCATTGAGCAGTTATTTGTTGGTAGGAAAGGCCCTTCACTGTTCTCAAAATACTTCGAACCCAGCTTTATTATTTCTGTTTTCAACGCGTCAGGCAGAATTGCTTTTCCAGTATCCTTGTCGAACTTCAGAAGTCCAATGTCATGCTGTTCAATCACCTCTGGTATGACAGTTCGAGGCTCTTTGACACCATCCAGTTCACCAGGTTCAGAGTCGTCAGGTTGAATCTCATCAGGTAAAATCTCATCAATAAACTCAACATCACCACCACCACCACCATCATCATCCCCTCCTGTCATGTCCACGCTCTCTGTGGCAGCCTCACTCTTAATCTCGTCATACTCGGATTTATCTGACTTGACTTCCTCCTTGGCTTGTGACGCATTTGTACTGATCCACCTTCGGATTCTAACAAATTTGTAACAGCTGCAGGCGACTCCATGGAACATGTCGAACTACTTGTTCCGGGCTTTTCAAAGGGCATGAAGAACTTGCTCGACTTCTTGGCTTCCTTCACCTCCAACTTTCGTCTCTTCCATCCTTCAGCTCCACTTTCCTTCTTCTTCGTGAAGAAACGTTTCATGGTCTTCTTACGCAATGCTCTGAAACAAGGCCATCCTAGTGCTCCTCACCCATGATAATCAAAGACAGATCACGCATCTGAAGAAAATTCTTTTTTCACTACCCGAGGATGGCTTGTCTGACTTTAATAGAAACTGCTCAGTGGCGCCCAGGGCACGTGCCATACCTGCCATACCTTAGATATGCCACTGTCGCTAATTTCCTCCTTGCATACTGCAATGTAGCGCACTCCACAACCAATCAGCAGTTATGCTGTTCCTGGGTCATCCCCTGCATTCACACTTGGATCTCCTTAAACCCAAACTCAGTAGGAGTATGCAAAGAGCTGAGGTAAATTGAAGGCTCCTCAAATCAGGAAGTTTGATGTTTCACTCTTGGACAAGAAGTCCTTGCGAGGGGCAACAGAGATAATCAAAAGTGGGTACTTGGAAAGATCAAGAACAGAACTGGACCACTCTCCTACACAGTGGAGATTGCATCTGATATCATCTAGAGATGACACATTGATCAGTTGAGGAGAGCAGAGTCAACAGTTAGAGAAGAAAGGTGGCTACCACTGTCAGAGCAACTTCCAGCAGTCTCAGGGTTAACTCTTACAACCAATACAGAGGAGGCCCGCAGAACCTGAGATTGTTTCACAGCTAGAGTGCTGTGCTGTGGCAAGAAGAGTGGTCCCCTTTGTCAGGAAAGATGTTATACTGAAAAACTAAGAAATCCTCCACAGCAATTAAATCTTTAGGGCTGAATAGGACAATTTGAAATTTATGATGCTGTAGGTGTCTGTATAGTCATTTTATTACATAGTATACTATGTCTATAGTTGAGATGCATTCTATATTGAGTTGGAGTTTATAGCTAAGCAGGGAGGAGTGTTGTGTGTTTAATATTTCAGTAATATTTGAGTAACCTTATAAATATATTGTTTGTTTATTCTTTGTTGTTTATATAATTCATTATGGTTACATTTAAAAGTACATGAAATGAATACATCACGATGCTACCAAGCAATATGTGTGCGCCTCACTTAAAGTAAACAAGCTAAGACTTGTATCACTCAGCTCTCTTGTTTTCCTTTGAATTAGTTTAATGTTTTGGAGTTACAAAACATAATAGATTCAGCTTCATTATTTGGATCTGTATGTATAGTAGAATTTTTTGAATGACTCACATCTCCATAATTAGTGGGCCAGAACTTTGCATAATAATTGACATCAAATCCTTATGTGTTAAAAATGCAGCTTGCAATTATAAACTCTCAATGTTTGTGCATAGTGATATTTTATTTCACTATGAAACAGCTGTTGCAGGCTGAAATAAAATGTTCAATAATTAGTCAGATATTTTTAGGTAGTCTTTTGGGATTGAGGATCCAGTTCTGTGGGTTTTGTGGTGACTGGTAAGGCCATGTAGGATCCACAGATTTAGTCACATTACATGTTACATACTTTCTGTGCTATGCCCAACCAAGGACTCAAGATTCTAAATTTCAAATGTTTCAAAGGTACATTTAATGTCAGAGAAATGTAAACAATATACATTCTGAAATGCTTTTTCTTCGCAACCATCCACAAAAACAGAGGATTGCCCCAAAGAACGAATGACGGTTAGAATCCCAAAGTCCACCCTAGCTCCCTTCCCTCCCGTGCGTAAGTGACAGCTAAGCAACAAATCCCCCTCCCCCACCGGCAAAAAAAAGCATCAGCACCACCACCAAGCTGTCAAGTGTGAGTAAAGCAACAGCAAAGCCACAGACTTGCAGTCACCCCAAAGTCTTCGTGTTTCACCCGGTATTCGACATACCACAGGGTCTCTCTCTCTCTCCCTACTAAGGGAGAAAGAGGTGTCTCTGTTTTCACAGTGAGCAGGGAGACATAACAAATAACTCGCCTTTTTACGATGTTAAACTTTTTTCGAGCTCTATGCCCAAAGATCTGAGCACACAGCCGTAGATATTCCAACTCCCCCAACGACACACAGGCCTCCTGCTGTGACACCAAGCTTCGATCCGCCTGTCTCCAGAGCTCCGAGGTCCTAGGCCTCCAAAGTCATGCCAGACTCTTAGGCCGAGCCCTTGGCGTGTCAAACAACAACGGCCAGTTATGAAATCCTGAGAGCGGGTCCCATTCCCACAAAGAACCATAGTCAGCATGTAACTCCAGGTGAGGGTCTTCAAAATAACCCGGAAAGGGAAAAATAAAGATATTAAAGATAGGAATAAAGCTGTTTCCAAAGATGCAAGCAAAGGAGTCACCATTTAGCGCCATCATCACTCTGCTCCGCCTCCGAGATCCACCTCAAAGCCTTCATCCCAAGTGTTCTATTTCCATTTTAAGAAGTCATGGACCAGGATCCCCAAACATCTTTGTGGATGGGTGTTGCATTTTCTCCAATATGTTTTTATGAATATCTTTGAATCTTTTCCTCTGTCCACTGATTCCTGTGACAGAGCTTGGAATAGAGTGTCTGTATCAGGTGGAGGCAGGGTGTGGGGGTTGGTGTTGTGTATTTACTATTTTAGTAATTTTTGAGTCATATTGTAAATATATTGTTTGATTGAGCATTCTTTGTTGTTTACAGAATGCATTGTGGATTATATGTAAAAGTATGTGAATGGCATACGTCATCACGCCACCACATCAGAAGTGCGCACCTCACTTAAAATAAAAACGAAACTAAGAAACACATTCCCGGCTCCATGTTCTTTTCGAGTTACAAAACATAATAGTGACGACAAATAAGTTTTAAAACAAACCTGAGGCAACTACCTATCTGTTGAAGTGTAACAAAACATTCAAGTTTAAAAAGAGCTCAGCGACATGATCAAGTTTTTAAAAAAGCACGGCACACTTTCTTCACAAGAGGAGGGATATTCAAGTTTTAAAAAAGGCAGGAAACAGATGAAATTCATTGGTTCATAAACAATGAGTGCAAGGTGATAATGATAATAAGCATTAAAAAAGCAGAAAAGGCTAGCTATATTGGAAAGATAGACAGATTTAATTGTACAAGAGATAAATGGAATATGTTCACTGAGCAAATTGAACTGCATTTTGAAGCAAATGAAATAGTCAATGATAAGTGAATTCCTGTTTTGCTGGGTGCATTGGGTGAAAGAGCATGCAATTTGCTTAGAGGTTTGAATGCTACAACCAAACCAGCTGAAATGTGCTTTTCTCATATCGTGAAAGGAATGCAGGAGCATTTAGAACTGAAACCATGCTGATTGCAAGACACTTTAGGTTTCATAAGTGGAATCAAAAGGAAGATTCAGTTTATGTGGCTGAATTGAAGAGATTACCTGAGCATTGTCAGTTCAATGATGGGCTGGATGCACTGAGAGATGGTTTAGTTTGTGGAATCTCACAAGAAAACATTCAAAATTAGCTCCTAACTGAAGCACAGCTCACATTTAAAAGAGCAGTTGAAATTGCTGTGTCAATGGAAACAGCAGACAGAGATGAATTGAGTCGTAGTCCAGAATGAAAGTGAGCATGAACAGAATTGCAGCAGCTAAATAGAAACCAGCCTGGCAGAACAAATTGGTTTACCATTGTGACAGGGGCTCACATACACAAGACCAAAACGGATTAAAAGGCGAGACTTGCAGAAATGTAGAAAACCTACAGCACAATACAGGCCTTTCAGCCCACAAAGTTGTGCCAAATATGTCCCTACCTTAGAAATTACTAGGCTTACCCATAACTTTCTATTTTACTAAGCTTCATGTACCTATCCAAAAGCCTCTTAAAAGATCCTATCACATCCCTCTCCACCACCATTGCCGGTAGCCCATACCATGCACTCACCACTCTCTGCGTAAAAAACTTACTCCTGACATCTCCTCTGTACCTACACCCAAGCACCTTAAACCTGTGCCCTCCTGTGGCAGCCATTTCAGCCCTGGAAAAAAGCCTCTAACTATCCACACGATGACTCTCATCATCCTATACACCTCTATCAGGTCACCTCTCGTCCTCCATCGCTCCAAGGAGAAAATGCAACAAAGTAGGACACATGCAAAGAGCATGTCAGGTAGACACATGCTGTTGATGAAAAATCTGCTAATGATGAGAATGACACAAGACCAAGTAGCTATGAGATTTACAATGTGAAGCAATATGGTTCACACCAGAAGTGAAAGGCAAATTAGTTAAACTGGAATTGGACACTGGCTCAGAAATTTCAGTCATTCCACAAAATGAGTTTGAACCACATTTCAAAGATACTGAACTAAAGCCTGCAGGTATTCAACTAAGAACTTATACCAGAGAAAGGATAACTCCTGTGGGATTAATATTGATAACAGTGAGATGCTACAACCAACAAGCCACATTGGGTTGTATTTGGTAAAAATGGGAGGACAAGCATTGTGGAGGTGTGAGTGTCTGACACAAGTACAACTTGATTAGAGATCCATTCACCACTTGCATGCCACATCCCTGCCATACAGACAACTGAAAGTGAATTAGAAAGGTACAGCCGTGTTCAAGGATGTCAATATAAAATCAAATATATCAAAGGGAAAAGAGTGTTAAATGAAAATGCCAAACCCAAGTTTTGCCAAGACCATCCAGTTCCTTATACTATCTGTGATAAAGTAACCAGTGAGCTAGATTGCATGGAATCTAAAGGGTTCTTTCCATGATTGAGTGAACCCCATGGACAATGCCAGTGGTCCCAGTAGCCAAGAAGAATGGGTCTGCTATCATGTTTGCTGTTGTGTGCTGGGGCAGCAGGCTGAGGGTAGCAGACACCAACAGAATCAACATACTCATTCGTAAGGCCAGTGATGTTGTGGGGATGGAACTGGACTCTCTGACAGAGGTGTCTGAAAAGGGGATGCTGTCCAAGTTGCATGACATCTTGGACAATGTCTCCCATCCACTACGTAATGTACTGGATGGGCACAGGAGTACATTCAGCCAGAGACTCACTCCACCGAGATGCAACACTGAGTGTCATAGGAAGTCATTCCTGCCTGTGGCCATCAAACTTTACAACTCCTCCCTTGGAGGGTCAGACACCCTGAGCCAATAGGATGGTCCTGGACTTATTTCCTGGCATAATTTTCATATTACTATTTAATTATTTATGGTTTTATTACTATTTAATTATTTATGGTGCAACTGTAATGTAAACCAATTTCCCTCGGGATCAATAAAGTATGACTATGACTATGACTATTGTGATTTTAAGGTCACCATCAACCCAGTGCTGCACAGGATAGAGGATATCTTTATAAACCTTTCTGGAGGAAAACACTTCACTAAAATGTACTTAGCCGAGACCTACCTCCAGATGGAAATGGAAGAAAAGTCCAAAGTGTTTCTCACTATAAATACATACAAAGTACTTTATCACTATAATGGGCACCTGCACTCTGGCGGATAGTTATGGACCAGGTGTGCAAGGCTGCCCAGACACTCAGTGTTACCTGGATGACATCATTGTTACTGGGAAGGATGATATGAAACATCTCCAACATATCTCAGTCGCAGTGTTGTAAAGGTTAGAAAATTAGAGACTCAGAGCACAACTTAACAATGATTTCTTTAATCCAGGCATCACTGACTGTGGTCACACCATCAACACACAAGAATTACACATGTGAGCTGAGAAAATTCAGGCAGTGGTGGATTCCCCAAGGCTAAAGGATATGTCACAGTTATAGTCCTTTTTAGGATTTGTCAACTACTATAACAAGTTCCTGCCAAACCTGGTTACTGTGCACCACCCATTGGGTTGGGTCGTAAAAAGTTTCAACTAGTGCTTTTGTGGGAGGCAGTTTACCCTCATTACTGATCATCAACCATTGGCGTCCATTTTCAATCCATGGAAGGAAGCTCCACTAACAGCAGTAGTATGAATGCGGAAATGGGCTCTGTTTCTTGGGGGACACAATTACACGACTGAATTCAAGAGAACAACGAATCATGAAAATGTTGATGGATTGTCCCATTTGCCCTTTGAAAAGGAAATACCTGAAAAGACCTTAAGACCATAAGAACATTATTTTCAAAAGAGGATACTCTTCTTGACATATTCTCCCTAATGCAAATGCAAATTGAAAGTCTCCTCATTATGGGAGAGATGATCAAAAAGGAAAGCTGAAAAGACCCTACAATGTCTCAGGACTACATGCCCTCCCAAAATGGCAGGAATATGCAGCAGAAACTCCATTTTTACTAATGCAGGGATGAACTTGCCCATAACAGAGGTTGTCTGATGTGCAGATTGAGAGCAGTTGTACTATCCAATCTGAGAGAGCTAAGGTGTTTGACGAGCTACTTACTGGTCATCAAGGCATTGTCAAAATGAAAGCATTGGCTTGGAGCTTTGTCTCATAGCCTGGGATAGATCAGAAGATCAAGTAGCTTGTTATGCACTGTTTGAAATACCAGCAGGTCCAGAAGATACCAAGAGCATCTTGGAGAAGAAGGTGTCCAGAGCTGTTAGAACCACTTTCAGCAGACCCAGAATCAACTCCTACAACCACCACAGAGGAGACCTCATAACCTGAAGTCAATCCATTGACAGCCAAAAATCTCACCTGTCAAGCAGAATGACAACCCCCACCCACCCCCGTCAAGAAAGACATTATCCCACAAGAGTTAAGTTGGAGTTTATAGCTAAGTAGAGAGATATGTAGTGTATTTAATATTTCAGAAATATTTGAGTGATATTGTAAATATATTGTTTGATTCAAGCATTCTTTTGTTGTTTGTATAATGCATTGTTGGTTATATGTAAAAGTACGTGAATGGCATACGTCATCACGCCACCACGTAATAAGTGCACACCTCACCTAAAGTAAAAATGAAAATAAAGCACATATTCGCAGCTCCGTGCTTTTTGCTTTCAATTAATTTTATGTTTTAGAGTTACATAACATAACAGTGTGGGCATTTAAACAATGAGGCCTGCCTGGTGGACCCATTTGAATTTAATTGGGCCCACAGTGGCACAGTCACTGTCCTATTCTACTTATATATGCCCTGCTGCTACCTAGAAAGGTTCCTCTTGTCAAGAGACACTTTGTCACTTTAGCATTTCCTGTCAGAGACACCTTATGTATAGATACTCCTGCACCAAGCATCACTTCATTTATAGTGCCTTCAAAAAGCTTTCCCACCCTTTGAAAGTTTTCATGTTTTGTTGTTTTACAACATTGAATCACAGTGGATTTAATTTGGCTTTTTTCTGACACTGATTGACAGAAAAAGACTCTATTATGTCAAAGTGAAAGCAGATTTCTACAAAGTTATCTAAATTAATTACAAACATAAAACACAAAATAATTGATTGCATAAGTATTCACCCACTTCAAGTTAGTATTTAGTAGATGCGCCTTTGACAGCAAGTATAGCCTTGAGTCTATGTGGATAGGTCCCTATCAGCTTTGCTCATCTGGACACTGCAACTTTTCCCCATCCTTGTTTACAAAACTGCTCAAGCTCTGTCAGATTGTAAGAGGATTATGAGTGAACAGTACTTTTCAAGTCCAGCCACAAATTCTCAGCTGGATTGAGGTGTGGACTCTGATTTGGCCACTCCAGGACATTAAATTTGTTGTTTTGAAGCCACTGAATACCTCTTATAGGCACGGTATATACAATATTATCTATATACAGCCAAACTCAAACAATAACATGTACATTATGTTTTATAGGATTGCTTTTATATTTATATTTACCGTGGGTTTTTTGTTTTTTTATTGTATTTTTTAGCTTATTGTGTTTTTTATGCTGCATCGGATCCAGAGTAACAATCATTTCATCCTCTTTACACACGGGTACTGAAAAATGACATTTTTGAATCTGGAATGAATGCTATGTTCACCTGTGAGAGAATGCTGACATTGATTCACTTTATCTGCCAGTGGATTTGGAGGATTTTTATCCAGGAAATCCAAATTCCAGAAACATGTCAGAAAGAAAAGATCACTGCTGATCAGTAGTCAATGGGATTTTGGCCAGAGCTGAGCTTTGGTCTTCCAGCAACCTTTTCCTCAATTGACTAAAGCGTGCCCCAGCCCAATGAGGTCATGCTGTCGGCTTTCCCTGAGAGATGACTCCAGAGGTATGGGAAATGGTCCATGTTTTCCAGGGTCTCACTATGGAGATTATATCGCAGTGGCACCAGCCTGGTAGAACACCCTGTACGTTAATAACAAATGCAAGACAGTTGTCTTACCACATTTGCTGAACAAATTAATGATGATTTAATGAACATAGGCACACATCCTGTATGTTACAACTTAATTACTGGAACTAGGTAATTTTGATTTTGAGGTGGCAGGGATCCAAGTTGAAAACTCATTTGTGATTCACGCAGGAGGTGTGGTGCTGCACTGCTGTGAGAAATGTTGAATGATCTAGCATTGCTCGACATGGTCTTCACTGAGATGGGTGCTGTTAGGATCATGGCTTGGATGCCATCAGGGCGTACAATTAATATAAGATGGAAATAATTTTCAGCAAAATCTAAGAAGGGTGTACAGAGTCAAAGATTTTGGTGAGGATGAAAAATTGCCACCGAGAGTGGTTGTTGCCATTCCTAGATAACCCTTGGAGTTGAGCACAGTGCAATTCAGCAAGATTCTCTTCAGCCACCGGGTGGAATCAGCTGAGGAGGTCCTGGTGTTATGATAGACAGCAAGGAGACCACTCTGTAACTACTCAAATCAGAAGATAGTCATGACTGTGGTGACTCTGAACACCTCTGCTTGTCTTCTTCTTTCCAGAAGTGGTTGTGAATATATGAATAAAGGTGAAAATATTAAATAATATAATTAAGCATTTTGTACATTAAAAAACAGTATTTTAGATGGTTAAATCCATAAATTATTTAATTTAAATACATTAAATTAATTCTTTATTTCATTAATATCCATATGTAATACATTATATTTTGCATAATAAGATGTTGCTGCCCTGAAAACCACTAATTCAGAGCATATTAGACTACCGACCACCATCAAGAGAACACATCATGAGAAAGGGGTAGTCTTTATGACTTTATGAAAGAATATCCCAATTAAGTATAGCAAGGATTAAGGAGGTATTTTTGAAAAGCTGTCATTGATTCATAAAGCATGGAAACAGGCCCTTTGACCTAACTCAAGATGGCAGCTATTCTAGTCCTATTTGCCTGCATTTGGTTTCTAAAGTTAAAAGAATTTCTGAAAGAGTAAATTAAGGAGTAACTAGTTTCAATAGTTACCCCTAATTCAGCTGACTTGGAAAACAGAGGACACAGCTTTTAGATTTCTGACAAAGAGTGCTCGGGAAGTGCAGACACACACACAAACTTTGCCTTGTCATTCTACTGTCATTGCGCTGAGTGTGAGCTCTTTCGTGTCTTCCCCAATAAATTCTTATAAAGGGAGCCACACACATCAAAGTTGCTGGTGAATGCAGCAGGCCAGGCAGCATCTCTAGGAAGAGGTACAGTCGACGTTTCAGGCCGAGACCCTTCATCAGGACTAACTGAAGGAAGAGCTAGTAAGAGATTTGAAAGTGGGAGGGGGAGGGGGAGATCCAAAATGATAGGAGAAGACAGGAGGGGGAGGGATGGAGCCAAGAGCTGGACAGGTGATTGGCAAAAGAGATATGAGAGGATCATGGGACAGGATATCAGGTCTCAGCCTGAAATGTCGACTGTACCTCTTCCTAGAGATGCTGCCTGGTCTGCTGCGTTCACCAGCAACTTTGATGTGTGTTGCTTGAATTTCCAGCATCTGCAGAATTCCTCGTGTTGCGTTCTTATAAAGGGCTAGCTTTATGATCTTCTCCCGCCATACACGGCAGAATATTCTATAAATGATGTTTATTTATTGTTTTTATACTGTATGTAAGGTAGATAATTCTGTTTATTTTGTAATATGATTGTAACGCCATTGTGGGGTGCATCATATTCTGATTCATGCGTTATCTTCTGTTAGCTTTGTGGGTAAATAAAGATGGTATGTCCTGGTGCATTAAAAAAAGGGTAGTTTTCTCTCAGTGGGGAGAGAGAGAGATAGAGAGAGCTGCCAGGAGTTCACATTGGTCTAAATAGTACAGAGCTATTGTGTTTTCTGCTAGATATCCTATTGTAAATATTAGCAGTTTTGTTTTTTTACTAATTTTTGGAACATGGGACATAGAACATAGAAAATCTACAGCACATTACAGGCCCTTTGGTCTACAATGTTGTGCCGACCATGTAACCTACTCTAGAAGTTACCTAGAATTTACTGACCGCATAGCCCTCTATTTTACTAAGCCCCATGTACCTACCTAAGAGTCTCTTAAAAGACCCTCTACCAGCTTCACTGGCAGTGTGTTCCACACACCCACCACTCTCTGTGTGAAAAACTTACCTCTGACATCCCCTTTGTACCTACTTCCAAGCACCTAAAAACTATGCTCCTTCGTGTTAGCCATTTCTACCCTGGAAAAAGCCTCTGGGTATCCACACGATCAATGCCCCTCATCATCTTATCCACCTCTATCAGGTCACCTCTCATCCTCCGTCGCTCCAAGGAGAAAAGGCCAAGTTCACTCAACCTATTCTCATAAGGCAAGCTCTCCAATCCAGGCAACATCCTTGTAAATCTCCTCTGCACCCTCTCTATGGCAGTTGGATTTTTGCACACTGAATAAACACCCTTGCACGAAAGTGCTAAGCAACTCCAGCCTTCTTTTATTTGGTCAAAATCAATGTACATAACAAGACCATTGGCAAAATAATCAGAAACAATGCGAAGAAAAGATTTTTGCCGCAAGATATGAAATCTGGAATGACTGGAATCTGGGAAACAGAATGAAAATTGATTTTCAAAAATGAATTGAAGAGAACTTGAAGGGTAAAAGGAACTACAGAACCGGGTTGGTGGGGGGGGGGGGGCGCCCAGGAAAGAAACCAAAATCAGTTAAATATCTGCAAAGAGCCTGCAAGCACAGTAAACTGAATAGCCACTTTCTGCAATCATGCATGATGAAATCCCAGACCTAGACCATCACATCTACATTCAAAAGCAGCACTTTCTAGAGATGGTCTCTAGCCAACCAAAGCCCAGTTTTGTGGACATTGAAAGCTGAAAGGTGAATTTGTTAATAACTTAAAAGATATATGGCTAGTTTGTTTCAATCATTTATCATTCTTATTTTTGATATCCAGCATTTCTTTTTACTCTTAATTTTCCTTTTCGACGTAACTCTCACTCAAGACTGAATCTCAACAGGGACAGAAAAATAGTTTTAAAACATTAGAATGAAAATCAAAAAGCACTGGAAATGCAGGATATCTCGGAGAAAAAAAACATAAATATTCAGCTGGTCAGAGAGCAACCACAAAAGAAAAACAGGTAATGTTTCAGTTCATAGGCCGTTATTCAGAACTGAAAACATGAGTGTTTTCCCAGATATTGACTGAACTGCTAAGTGTTTGAAGCACTTTCTCTTTTAATATTAAAGAAATAGCTGTGTTTCTCAAAACAAGGTAAATTTAAGCAAAACTTAACATTCAAAATCAATGTGTGTGAGAGACAAAACCAAAAACAATTAATAAGAACAAGATGGAATGTCGTAAAAACGAGTCAAAAATGCTCTAGACTTATTATTTTTAATTACAGTGACATGAAAAATAATTGTTTCCTACTAATATCTTAATAGAGCAAATCCTGAAATTTTATTACTGTAATACTAGAGTTTGGCTCAGCTTTCCACTGAGCTGAAAGTGTAATGGGGTGTTATTGGAGCCCAGGATATCTGAATACCACCAACTATTTCAGAGTTTAATCCATTTAATGCCAGAATGATATTTCTTTGTTCTTCTGAACATCTTATTGATTGTATGTAAACATTCCCTTAACACTAACTATTGGATTGTTAATTTTTTTAAATTTCAAAATATACCTTATTCAAAAATAAATATATACAATAAACCATTCAATAACTTTCCATCCTTTACATTCGTTTCCATTAAAGTCAGTACATATCCATATTTATGGCCACCCACGTGGCACTCCAGTTGTTCACCTTACCACGTCATTGTTGAGGGGTATACTGCCCGCCGCCCGACCCCTCCCACTCCCACGGGTGGAGAAACCTTTACCGTGGTCCTTCCCCACCGGGCCCTTGCGGTGGTTGCACCGAGTTTCAGTGCGACCCTCAGCACGTACTCCTGCAGCCGAGAATGTGCCAGTTGGCAGCATTCTCCCACGGACATCTCCATGTGCTGGAAGATCATCAAGTTTCGGGCCGACCAAAGGGCGTTTTTCACCGAGTTGATGATCTGCCAGCAGCACCGGATGTTGGTCTCCATGTGCGTCTCTGGGAACAGCCCGTAGATCAGAGAGTCCTCTGTTACACAGCTGCTGGGGATAAAACGTGACACTAGCCCGTCCATCCTCCTCCACACCCTCTTTGCGAAGTGACAGTGTGCGAAGAGGTGGGTCACAGACTCCTCCTCACTGCAGTCCTCCCGTGGGCAGTGGGGTGCGGAAATGACATTCTGGGCGTACAGGAGGGCTCTGACTGGGAGGGCCCCTCTCACCGCCAGCCAGGCGAGTTCTTGGTGCCTGTTGGTGAGATCTGGCGATGAGGCATTTTGCCAGATGAACTGGACAGTCTGCTCAGGGAACCACCCCACTGTGTCCATCACGTCCTTCTCCTGCAGTGTCTGCAGGACATTACGTGCCGACCACTGCCTGATGGCCCTGTGGTCAAAGGTGTTCTCCTGGAAGAACTTTGCTACGTAGGACAGGTATGCCGGCAACGACCAGCTGACTGGGGTGTTGCACGGGAGTGGGGCCAGACCCATCCTTCGTAGCCAGGGCGACAGGTAGAACCTGGGCACATAGTGGTACTTGGTGTTAATTTTTTTATTTCAAAATATACTTTATTCAAAAATAAATATATACAATAAACCATTCAATAACTTTTCATCCTTTACATACGTTTCCATTATACTCAGTACATATCCGTATTTATAGCCACCCACGTGGCACTCCAGTAGTTCAGCTTAGCATATCATTGTTGAGGGGTATACTCCCCGCCCACCGACCCCTCCCACTCCCACGGGTGGAGAAACCTATACCGTGGTCCTTCCCCACCGGGCCCTTGCGGTGGCTGCACCGTGTTTCAGTGCGTCCCTCAGCACGTACTCCTGCAGCCAAGAATGTGCCAGTCGGCAGCATTCTCCCACGGACATCTCCATGTGCTGGTAGATCATCAAGTTTTGGGCCGACCAAAGAGCCTCTTTCACCGAGTTGATGATCTGCCAGCAGCACCGGATGTTGGTCTCCGTGTGCGTCCCCGGGAACAGCCCGTAGATCAGAGAGTCCTCTGTTACGCAGCTGCTGGGGATAAAACGTGACACTAGCCCGTCCATCCTCCTCCACACCCTCTTTGCGTCACCTTCTTCTGCTCTGATCCGAGGTCAGTTCGCAGGTTGATTGGCACCTGCGAACAGTTCGAGCTAGTGTCGGGGGCCAGGGTCAACCGCACGAAGAGCGAAGCCATGCTCTTCGGCAACTGGCCCGACCGATCCAGTGTTCCCTTCACCATCAGGTCTGACCACGTGAAGGTGTTGGGGATCTGGTTCAGAGGGGCTGAGGCGTGCAACAAGAACTGGCAGGAGCAGACTGCCAAGGTGAAACAGAAACTGGGACTGTGGGGAGGGTGCTCCCTGTCGATAACGGGCAAGAACCTGGTCATGAGGTGTGAGGTGCTCTCAGGGCTGCTGTACTTGGCGCAGGTCTGGCCCGCCCCCCGCTCCTACAGCTCGGAAATCACCTGGGCTGTCTTCAGATTTGTCTGGGGATCCAAGATGGAGCGGGTGAGACGGACCGTCATGCACAAGTCCCTGGACAATGGGGGCAAGAATGTCCCCAATGTTGCCCTCACCCTGATGGCCAGCTTCGTATGTGGCTGCATCAGGCTGTGTGTAGAGCCCAGGTATGTGTGGGTACCAAGTACCACTATGTGCCCAGGTTCTACTTGTCGCCCTGGCTACGAAGGATGGGTTTGGCCCCACTCCCGCGCAACGCCCCAGTCAGCTGGTCGTTGCCGGCATACCTGCCCTACGTAGCAAAGATCTTCCAGGAGAACGCCTTTGACCACAGGGCCATCAGGCAGTGGTCGGCACGTAGTGTCCTGCAGGCACTGCAGGAGAAGGACGTGATGGACACAGTGGGGTGGTTCCCTGAGCAGACTGTCCAGTTCATCTGGCAAAATGCCTCATCGCCAGATCTCACCAACAGGCACCAAGACCTCGCCTGGCTGGCGGTGAGAGGGGCCCTCCCAGTCAGAGCCCTCCTGTACGCCTGGAACGTCGTCTCCGCACCCCACTGCCCATGGGAGGACTGCAGTGAGGAGGAGTCTGTGACCCACCTCTTTGCACACTGCCAGTACTTGGTGTTAATTTTTTTTTATTTCAAAATATATTTTATTCAAAAATAAATATATACAATAAACCATTCAATAACTTTTCATCCTTTACATAAGTTTCCATTATACTCGGTACATATCCGTATTTATAGCCACCCATGTGGCACTCCAGTAGTTCAGTTTAGCATATCATTGTTGAGGGGTATACTCCCCGCCCACCGACCCCTCCCACTCCCACGGGTGGAGAAACCTATACCGTGGTCCTTCCCCACCGGGCCCTTGCGGTGGCTGCACCATGTTTCAGTGCGTCCCTCAGCACGTACTCCTGCAGCCGAGAATGTGCCAGTCGGCAGCATTCTCCCACGGACAAACTTATCCCTTCCCAGTTTCTTACCTTTTCCCACTCCCCTGGCCACCCACCTTCCCCATCATGTCGACTTCACCTATAACTTGTCAGCTTGCATCCCCCACCGCCCACTTTCTTATTCTAGCTTTTGCCCCTTCATTTCCAGTCCTGATTGAGGATCTCAGCCCACAACTGTTTATTCCCATCCATAGATGCTATCTGTCTTGCTGAGTTCCTCCAACAACTTCCGTGTGTTCAACAGAATCCATTTCAGATTTTCTGACTGCAAATTCAAATCTCGATCACAATGCTTTGCTATTATGTGGCAAGTTACTTATTTTAAACTGCTTCTATTAAAACTGTGTAAAGGTAGTTCAAAAGGCCTTCAAAATATTGTGTTGTGCTATAATCAGCAGGTACCACAGAAACATCTGTCTATATTGTTAATGAGCCCACTTCTTCACAGTCAAATTCACTACATCCATCTCCAATATATCAAACGATAATTCTACTCTCAGATGCTTTTATAATATCAATCTAATTAGAATAAAACAGTAAATTCAGACACGTAAATTAAAATTTTGCTTCCATTGTGTTTTTTTGAAATAGCTTCAGTATTTTCTTATAATTGTTTATAATTTTTGTTTCTATTATAGATGACAGGCTAACAAGTTTATAGCTTCAATTTTGTCTTCAAATAGAATAATGATCGACATTTCCAGTTGTGCATATTTAATCTACTGTGAAAAATCTTCAGCCAAATTTTCCTAGCTTCAGCTTAGCTCTCCTTTCATAATTTCAGACCCTTTCATCTGGTGTGGTTGTGGTAGATGCACTTACGTATTCAAATTCAGCAACATCATAATAATCAGTAAACTTAACAAAGACCTTGGACACAAAATAAAAGATATTTAAATGGAAGAAAATGACAGCCTCTGGTTTAAGGGCTGAATCGTTTCCTTTGTTTGCCTGGTAAACCTTCTTCCATGAGGGAGCTCAAACACTTTATAAATGGCAATATTATCTTCATGACAATCTTCAATCTTTTGCTTTAAATGTTAATTTTACTTTGCTGGATCCCAATTTTGAAAGTTTGCACTGACATACTGTATAAAGGAAAGGAGGGATAATATTTGCCTTGAATTGCATAAAATACATAATATTCTGGAGAACTTAAAAGTTCAAAGTAAATTTATTATCAAAGTACATATATGTCACCATATACAATCCTGAGATTCATTTTCTTGCAGGAATTCACAGTTAATATATGAAATCAATGGAATCAATGTAACAAAAGAAAACAAGATCAAAAACAAAGATCCCACGGGGTCTCAACAGGATAGATGTGGAGATAGTGTTATTTCTTGAGGGAGAATCTAGAACTGGGGGGGGGTCACTGTTTAAAAATAAAGCACTACCCATTTCTATCAGAGATGTGATTTTTTTTACTCAGGGACTGGCAAGTCTTTGGAATTCTCTTCTTCAAAAAGCTGTGAATACTTTTAAGGCAGACACCGAAAGCTTTGATAAGCAGAGGGATGAAAGGTTGCTGGGGTAGACAGGAATGCTGAGTTGCATTTACACTAAGGTCAGCTCTGATTTTAAATGGTAGAGCAGATAATTCAAGGTAGCCTACTGCTGTTCGTAATTGATATGTTCATTTGTACTACCATGATCCCCATATACTGCAGTCTGAGTAGTAGTACCCATTCTATACTCTGTGGCCCTCTCCCGCTCGACCATCCGGTATTCACTTACTTGATGTCTGCAGTTCTGACAGTAACCTGATTCTACCCCCGAAGCCCAAGTGGACAACTGTGGGACCATGAGCAGGTCCGGACCTGCAGAGCGTAAATCACCTCTGAGTCCCCAACACTTACGAAGCACAAGTCAGGATAATGATAACTCACCACTGGAGGCCCCTTCCCTCTGCACTGTCCAACTAAAATATTTGAAAGCTTGATATCAAGGTGCTTCTAATGCCGGTCGTTCCAGCAGAGGAAACCTACCACCCAGCCATCAGGTACCCAAGAATGGACACAACACAATGGCAAAAGCAGAGTCTTCAATCATGCTTGAATTCTTTTGATTGCAGTCGAAATAGTGGCAAGCTGGAATCCAATCTCTGGAATGGCTTTGTGTAAAAATGAAATAAGAGAAGAATGAGTTAGAAATACAACATAATCCACTGCGTGATATTACAATAATAAAAATGAAATAAAGGAAGATATAGTCAGGATAAAGATGGTGTGGTTCAGACAACAGTATTACCAAAGTTTATTCCATTAGGATACAGGATGAAATAGGTAGAACGAAAGAAATTGAATCCTATTACCTAATCTTCTTTGGATTAAAATTGAACCCATGCCATGCCAAAAAATCACCATCTTGAATACTTTTATTTTGCAGTTACAAGAACTGCGAGAGGTATTGCTGGCTGACTTCTGAAGTTAATGCTATTCCTCATTCTAAAACCTTATTTGAATTATCAGGAAAATCCATCACAGTAAAAGATAGAAATGTAGAAAAGCACAGAATAGGAAGAGGCCTTTCAGCCCACTATGTCTATGCAAGCCATGGTACAGATGAAGTTAAGCCCATCTGCCTGAATATGGTTGATGTCTTTATACTCCTTGCCCAGATGTCTCTTAAGCATTGCTATCATATCAGCTTCCACCACCTACCCCAGCATCTTGTTTTGGGCACCAGCCACTCTGTAAAACAACTTGTCTCATAAATTTCCTGTAACTTCCTCACTCGCTCCTTAAAGCTATTCCCTTTAGGGTATGATTTTTCTGCCTTGGGAAAAGGACTCTGATTACCTACCCTGTCTGGGCCACTCATAATTTTACATACTTCTATCAGATCACCCCTCATCCTCCAATACACCAGAGAAAACTATCCAAGTCTTTTCCAACTTCTCCTCATGGCCAATACTCATTAATCTAGGTAACAACTTGGTAAATGTCTTCTACACTGTCTTCAAAGCTTCAATTCTTTCCTGTAATGTGACAATTCTACTCCAAATGTGGCCTAACCAAAGTCTTATACAGCTAAAACATGACTTTCTAACTATTATACTCAATACCCAGACAATGAAGACAAGTATTCCATTGACCTCCTTCACCACACTCTCAGAATCAGAATCAGTTTTAATATCTCTGGCATTTGTTGTGAAATTTGTTGTTTTGCAGCAGCTGTTCAGTACAATATATAAAAAAAGTTGTAAATTACAATAAGATATATATTCTGTGGATTCTGGTTAATTGGGACACGTCAAGACCAGGACATCTTGGCCCAATTAGGCTGCACAAGTTATTCAAAATTTCATGGAAATAGCTAAAAAGGTATAAAAAAAGACAGAGTAACAATTTATGTATTTAAATGAAATAAAGGACAAATTAGAACACGATCAATACAATTGCAATACTATAAAACTTTGTTTTGGTTCCTAACACTTACCAACAGAGGAATTTGTCTGCATCATATTCTTTTAACTGTAACTGAACAAAATCAGTGCAGACACAATGCAGATAATGAACTACAGTCATACAATGCTGTCAGCAAATGCATCCTCCAAATCTTAATTTTCCTTGTAACATTCAAGATGATTGCTGACAACTTCAAATTCTTCATCGTTTCTAACTTGTTGAAGTTGTAAAATCATTTCATTTTCATTCCCGGACGTTTCTGGCATCTTCAAGCTTGAATGCTTGAAACAGCAGTGAACAAAACAGTTCTAAATTATCTTACTGCTTACTGCACCAACTAGCAGTGACAAAATTCACTGCTCTTTGAAATCAAACACATGCAACTGATGCTATTTAAAAACTGTTCGCATGAATCACGATGTTGTGTTTAAAGTCCACTCAAGTGCATGCGACGAATGTTGGTTAGAAACTGTTCGGCAATAAAAAAAAAATCAATATAACTAAATTTAAGGAGTAATGCAAAAAGAGAGCAAAAAAATAGAGGTGGGATAGGAGTGCACATTTCGCTCAAACTTGCATGGTCCCAGAGCACATCCCACACAATCAAAGTTCAAAGTAAAATTTTTTATCAGAGGACATACATGTCACCACATACAACCCTGAGATTCTTTTTCTGCGGCATACTCAACAAGTCTATAGAACAGCAACTGTAAACAGGATCTGTAAACTGTAAACATCAGGAACTGTAAGCTGTAAGCAAACTGCAAATTCAGATAATAAATAAATAGCGGACCAGGATATACTATCCATTCCTAAATGGGTAGTATTGGAATTACAATCTGTTCAGGGTTTTACACTTGGCTCTATTTTAGGTTCCTCTCTTCCTTTTGATTGGAAACGCCTTAAACAGGTGTCTAACCCGATAGTTAAACATACCTTGCGTATTTGGTTTCAATTCAGAAAATTTTTTGATCTTAATCAATTTGGGTTAGCGATTCCTATTTTAGGTAACATATTTTTTCCTCCCTCTTTTACGGATCGTGCTTTTCAAACTTGGAAGACTAAGGGTATTTCACGGTTTTTGGATTTATTTTTAGATGGTTCCCTTATGTCTTTTGAACAATTATCTAATAAATATAACTTATCACGAATACATTTTTTTAGATATCTTCAAGTTAGAAATTTTCTAAGTACTATACTTTCTTCCTTTCCAATGCTTCCTCCTACATACATTTTAGATACTATAATCAACCTTAATCCATGTCAGAAAGGTGCATCGGCTATGATTTAGAATATTATTATGAAACTTAGGAAAGCTCCATTTGATAAGATTAGGGTAGATTGGGAACAGGAATTGGGGTTTACCATTTCTGTGGATGACTGGGGGCAGATTTTACAATTAGTCAATACTTCCTCTATCTGTGCTAAACATTCCCTAATTCAATTTAAAGTTGTTCATAGAGCACATATGTCCAAAGATAAGTTAGCGCGCTTTTATTCTCATATTAATCCTTTTTGTGATAGATGTCCGGGGCAGATAGCCTCTTTAACTCATATGTTTTGGTCTTGCCCTACTTTGGAAACTTTTTGGAGAGACATTTTTAATATTATCTCCAAGGTATTGAATATAGATATCTCTCCTCATCCTATTACTGCTATCTTTGGACTACCTAAAATTTCCAGTAATCTCTCCCCTTCAGCCCGTAGAATGATTGCATTTCTTACTTTAATGGCGAAAAGATGTATCTTACAACATTGGAAAGAGCTTAATGCTCCAACTACCTTTTTTTGGTTTTCTCAGACGATATTATGCTTGAATCTGGAGAAAATTAGAAGCAATCTTTATGACTCCTCATTTAAATTTGAACAGACTTGGAGATCCTTTATTCAATATTTTCATTTAATGTAATATATACCCTTCTTGTTTTTTTACTGTTTTTAATGGAGGTCGGGATTGAGGACGTGATTTTAAGTTTAACTCTGTTTGGTTTCAAGTTAGCCCATTGCTTTGCTTTGCTTTTAGTTAGTTGCACGGTGGGTTTTTTTGGGGGTTTTTTTTTCTTTTTCTCTATTGATATATATATAAAATTAGTATACTATTATGTTACCTTGGTATGTTATGTTTAAATTACATTGTTTGTAGTATTTTTTTTGTATTAATATCTTCTGTAATTTTATTATATTCTAACAATGTATTAGTGTCTATATGGCTTACCTTTTTGTATACTTATTTAATAAAAAGATTTAAAAAGAAAAGAATAAATAAATAGCAAAAATGAAACAACAAGATAGCAGAGCCCTTAAATGAATTTAATGGTCCCCTTTTGTTCAAGAGCCTGATGATTGAGGGATTGTAACTGTTGTTGAACCTGGTGGTGCGAGTCCTGAGGCTCCTGAACCTTCTACCTGATGGCAGCAGCAAGAAAAGGACATGGCCTGGGTGATGAGGAACTTTGATGATGGATACTACTTTTCTACAGCAACATTTCACATAAACTTGCTCAATGGTTGGGAGGACTTTATCCATGATGTACTGGGCTGAATCCACTACCTTTTGTAGGATTTTCTGCTCAACGGCAATGGTGTTCCCATACCAGGCCGTAATGCAGCCATTCAGCACACTTTCCACCACACATCTATAGAAGTTTGCCAAGACTTTTGATGACATGCTAAATCTCCACGGACTGCTGAGGAAGCACTGTTGTGCTTTCTTCGCAATTATATTTATATGATAGATCCAGGACAGGTCCTCTGAGATAGTGACAACCAGGAACCCTCTCCACTACAGATCCTCCAATGATTACTGGCTCATGGACCTCTGGTTTCCCTCTCCTGAAGTCTACTATCAGTTCCTCTGTCTTATTGATGTTGAATGAAATGTTGTTGTTATTACACCATTCAGTCAAATTTTCAATCTCCCTCCTGTATGCTGATTCATCACCCCCTTTGGTGTCATCAGAAAACTTGTATATGGTGATGGAGCTGTTCTTAGCCACACAGTCATAGGTGTAAAGTGAATAGAGCAGGGGGCTAAGTATACATCCCTGTGGTGCTCCTGTGCTGATGGAGATTGTGGAGGAGATGTTTTTGCCAATCCAAACTGGCTGGGGTCTAAAGTGAGGAAATCCAGCATCCAATTGTACAAGGGGGTATTGAGGCTGAAGTCTTGGAATTTACTGATTATGTTTTGGCTCATGTCTTGGAGTTTACTGATTATGTTTTGAGGGGACGATGGTGTTAAATACTGAGCTGTAAGCGATAAAGAGCATTCTGATGTATGCATCTTTGCTGTTCGGATGTTCCAGGGTTGTGAAGAGCCAACGAGATGACATCTGCTGTACATCTGTTGCTTTGGTAGACAAATTGGAGTAGATCCAAGTCGTCACCCAAACAGAAGCTGATAAACTGAACACCAGCCTCTCAAGACATTTCAACACTGTGGATGTAAGTGCCACTGGGCAATAGTCATTTAGACAGGTTACCAATGCCTGCACTTTCTAAGGAGACTGAAGAGAGCTTGATAATATGCATCTATACTAATATCCTATTACAGACATGCAGCAGCGAGCAAACTAACATGCGGCACCACTGCATGATGCTGTAAATGCACTTTGGCAAACAGGAAAGCTCTACAACAGGTAGTCAAAGTTGCCCAACACACCACCGGCACCAGCCTACCCACCATCAAAGATGTACAGGTGCTGAAAAGGGCCAGTAACTTCATGAAGGATCCCACCCACCCTGCTGATGTCCCACTCCCATCAGGGAGGAGGCTACGTAACATCCATGCCAGGACCACCAGACTCAAAAATAGTTACTTCCCCCAAGCAGTACGCCTGTTCAAAACTTCCACCACCAGCCCGCCCTTCCACACACTCCACCACCACAACCTTATCATTTCCCGTCAGGGTCACCTTATGTACAGACACTCTTGTGCTTAGCGTCACTTTCTAGACATAAAATCAATCTATGTGTAAAAGCTATCTTAAGTATTTATATTTACTGTTTTTTTTTATTTTTATTATTGTGTTCTTTATCTTACTGTTTTTTGATGCTGCATCAGAACCAGAGTAACAATTATTTCATTCTCCTTTACACTTGTGTACTGAAAATGACATTAAACAATCTTGAATCTTAAATGAGTTCATTGTCTATTCACAAATCTGATGTCGGAGGGGAAGAAGCTGTCCCTAAAATGGTGAGTGTGTTTCTTCAGTCTCCTGTCTCTCCTCCTTGATGGCAGCAATAGAGAATGCCACATTTTGAGGTATCACCTTTTGAAGATGTCCACGATGCTGGAGGCCAGTGCCCATGATGGGGCTGGCTGAGTTTTCAACTTTCTGCAGCTTTTTCCAATCCTGTGCAGTGGCCCCTCCTTACCAAACAATGATACAACCAGTTGGAAACCTCTCCTCAGTATATCTGTAGTAATTTGTTTGGGTCTTTGGTGACATACCAAATCTCCTCAAACTCCTAACGAAATAAAGAGGGACACCACGCAGGATGGTGGAATGCTCTCTTGTAGGATGTGAGAGGGTAGGGAAATCTTCAGCGTCCAGCAAGAAGTGCATCTTCATACAAACCATGTTAAGGAATTGGAGCTGAAGTTGGATGAACTCCAGATCATTCAGGAGGCTGAAGGGTTAACCGACAGGACATGCAGAGAGCTAGCTACACCTAAAGTGCAGGACACAGGTACCTGGGTGACTGTCAGGAGGGGGAAGGGGATTGGCAGCCAGTGCAGAATACTCCTGTGGCCATTCCCCTCAATAACAGGTATACTGCTTTAGGTATTGTTGGGGGAGGGGTGGTGATGATCTAGTGAGGAAAGCTTGGTCAGATCTCTGGCACTGAATCTGGCTCTATAGCTCAGAATGGAAAGAGGGCGAAGAGGCATGCTGTAGTGATAGGGGATTTTTAAAAAGGCATCTGTTAGTCTTGCGAGACCATAGATCTGCACCTGGTAAGTCTTCACTCTCCAGGGCACAGCCCTGGGCAAGGTTGTATGGAAGACCAGCAGTTGCCCATGCTGCAGGTCTCTCCTCTCCACAACACCGATGTTGTCCAAGGGAAGGGCAAGGGCCGATACAGCTTGGCACCAGTGTCTTTGCAGAGCACTGTGTGGTTAGGTACCTTGCTCAAAGACACAACAAGCTGCCTCAGCTGGGGCTCGAACTCACGACCTTCAGGTTGCTAGTCGAGTGCCTTAACCACTTGGCCACGTGTTAATGGTTTGGAAAACAGACAGGAGATTCCATGGACGAGAATAAGAATCCCAGCTGGTATATTGTCTCCCAGGAACCAGGGTCAGGGACACCTCATATCAAGTCCAGAGCTTTCTCAAGTGGGAGGGTGAGCAGCCACAGGTCATGGTCCACTCAGTACCCATGACGTGGGTAGGGAAGGTGACAAGGCCATGTGAAGTGAGGTCAGGGAGCTAGATGCTAAATTAAAGGACAGGGCCTCCAGGGTTGTGATCTCAGGAACGTTACCCTTGCCATGTGCTAGTGAGGCCAGAAATAGTAAGATCATGCAGTTTAACATGTTGCTAATGAGATGGTGTACAAGGGAGGGCTTCAGAGTTTTGGATCTTTGAACTCCTCTCCATGGAAGGTGAGACCTGTACAGGTGGGTTGACTTGCACCTGATCTGGAAGGGGATTATTATCGTTCAGGGAAGGTTTGCTAGTGCTGTACGTTTGTGGGGGGAGGGGGGAGCTGTTTAAACTGAAGTTGAAGAGCAGATAGTGGAGTGGTTGTGGGGAAAGATGGTGTTAAGCCTACATACAAAGTCAGGAATTGAAAGGTAGAGCATGGTGGCACTAAGTTCTGAGTTGTGCCTATTTCAATGCAAGGAGTATTGTAGGAATGGCGTATGAGTTTAGGGCAAGGATCAGCGAGTGGAATTATGAGATTGTAGCCATTAGTCAGACTTGGTTGCAGGATTGGCAGCGCCGTATTCTGGGGTTCCATTGTTTTAGACGTGATAGTGCGGGCAGGATGAAAGGGGGAGGGGTGGCATCGCTAGTCAGGAAAGTGTTATGACAGTACTCAGATAGGACAGATTGGAGAGCTCATCTACTGAGGTGCGATGGGTGGAACTGAGGAATAAGAAAGGGATGACAATGTTAATGTGGTGATATCACAAACCATAAATGGATTTAGAGGAGCGAATTTTTAGAGAGATCGCAAGAAACATAATCAGAATCAGTATCAGGTTTAATATCACTGGCATGTGTCTGAAATTTGTTACCTTTACGGCAGCAGTACAATAAAATACAAGATAAATAAGTATAGAGGAAAAAAAAGGAATTACACTAAGTATATATACCTGTCTATTAAATAGTTAAAATAAGTAGTGCAAAAACAGAGAAACAAAAAAGTAGTGAGGTAGTGTTCATGGGTTCAATGTCCGTTTAGGAATCGGATGACAGAGAGAAAGAAGCTATTTCTGAATCACTGAGTGTGTGCCTTCAGGCTTCTGTACCTCCTTCCCAATGGTAGCAGTATGAACATAAGATAGCGGAGTGAAGGGATAGGGGGAGAAGGCAGGAACAGGGTGCTGATTGTGGATGATCAGCCACGATCTCAGTGAATGGTGGTGCTGGCTCGAAGGGCTGAATGGCCTACTCCTGCACCTATTGTCTACTGTCTATTGTCTATTGTTATAATAGTATGTGATTTTAACTTTCCACATATTAACTGGGACTCCCATACTCTAAAAGGGCTGGAGGGGGATAAGAGTTTGTCAAATGTGTTCAGAAAGGGTTCATTAATCAATACATAGAGATCCCAACTAGAGGAAGTTCAGTCCTAGATCTCCTATTAGGGAATGAGACAGGGCAGGAGACAGAAGCTTCAGTAGGGGAACACTTCCCATTTAGTGATCATAATATCATTGGTTTCAATATAAATATGGAGAAGGAAAGGTCTGGACCTTGGGTTGAGATTCTAAATTGGAGGTGTCAATTTTGATGGTATCAGAAAGGATCTGGCAAGTGTGGATTGGGACAGATTGTTTTCAGGTAAAGGTGTTTTCAGGTAAGTGGAAGGCCTTCAAAAATGAAATTTTGAGAGTACAGAGTTTGTATGTTCCTTTCAGAATAAAAGACAAGGATAATAGATTTAGGGAACATCTCTCTCAACACTGCAATTTTGTTCACGCAATTTCAACTGCTCTCTTAAATACAAGTTGTGTTTCAGTTAGGAGCCATTTTTGAATGCTTTCTTGTTAGATTCCACAAACTAAACAATCTCTCAGTGCATCATTAAGCCCATCATTGAACTGACAATTCTTAGACAATCTCTTGAATTCAGCCACGTATGCTGAAATGGACTCCCTTCCCTTTGATTCCACTTATGAAACCTAAAGCGTTCTCCAATCAACAATCGCTTCAGTTCTAAGTGTTCCTAAATTGCTTTCACAATAACAGCAAAGTTAATTTTGCTGGTTTGGTTGGAGCAGTTAAACTTTGAAGCAAACTATATGCCTTTAAACCCAATGCACTTAGCATAATTGGTACTTGCTCCTCATTGGCTATTTCACTTGCTTGAAAATACTATTGAATTTGTTCAGTATACATGAGCCAGTTACCCATTGAGCAATCAAACACTGCAATCCTTCCAATGCAGCTAGCCATGTATGATTGTTTTCACCTGGTATTCACACTTTATGAGCGTATGAATTCTTTCGTTTACTGCCTTTTTTTAAACTCATCTTTCTCTGCATTTGCTGTGCTGCTTTTTTTGCTTGCCATTCCTCACTGTGCTTTTTTTAAACTCAAACTTTTTTGTGCTTCAACAGATGGTAGCCATCTCTGGTCAGTTTTAAAAATACCTCAGTGGACATTCCTGACAAAGGGTCACGGCCCAAAACGTCGACTGTACTTCTTCCTATAGACGCTGCCTGGCCTGCTGTGATCACCAGCATTTTTTGTGTGTGTTACTTGAATTTCCAGCATCTGCAGATTTCCTCGTGTTTGTATTCAGTGCCACTGTTATGTTTTGCAACTTCAAAACATTAAACTAATTTGTAAGAAATCACAGGAGTTTGAAATGTGAGCCTAAATTTGTGTTTACTTTAAGCAAGGCATGCACATATAACATGGTAGCATTACGACATATGCAATTCACTGATTGTTACATATAACCGTAAGATCTGGTGTAGGAGACCAGACGGTCCGGGCCTTGGCTCGCTCCCGCAGGGTGATGGAACACCTTCCTCACGGCAGCCATAAATTCCTCTGACTCTGCGCGAACTTCTGACCTTCGTTCCCAATGCACGGTGACCCAGGCTGGGGCTCTTCCAGTCAGATAATAAAGACCACCTTTCCATGCTCCGAAGGGAACCAGTTTGAACTGTAACGAGCATTGAATGGGGAAGCCACGGCAACAGCCCGGGTCACCGTCAAATCTCTCTGGGGTTTGAAGATGTACTGTCTCTGTAGTGGAAGCAACTGGCTCTCCTGAGCAACTCTAGCTTCCTCCTTGCAAAAGTTGACCAACGGCTACTTGGAGGTCATGTACCTCCAGGTTCTGTCTGGAAATATCTTCACTGTGGCTGGTCACAGCAGATGAAAGATACTGATACCCATTGGGTCCATACTAGTTCAATCGTGCTCTGACAAGAGTCCTTAACGAGGATGATTTAGTCCCAAATGCTGGAGTATCCAAGGCTAGGATCGAGACATGGTATCAAAGTGGATTGAGAACTGAGCACAAAACAGACTTGAGACGATATTATTAATAGGGCTTACAACTGAGCACTGAGGTTCCATTCAAGTGCTCTTTAAATACTCAATTCTTGGCACCCAAAACATGATTGGCAATTAGCAGTATAGTCCTGGATCTTTAAAGGGGCCGGGCCAACTATCCATATTCTGGAGAGTTAGAGCTTCTAAGTCCTAGAATCTGGCGCAGTTGGGTGCATGTCGTAACAGTATGTCAATGCTCCAAAGGATGCTGCCATTTACTGTACACTTTTCTCTTGCATTTGACCTCTCAAAATGAAAAACTTCCCACTTGTCCAGATTAAAATCCATCTGAGTGTTTCCAGTAGATTCGATGCTTTTTTCTTTTTCCGACATCTGTAATTGTTGTTGATAAAGAATGTTGGCTATTCTCTAGCAGCAAGTCTTCCAGCAACAAGCCCTCAGCTGAGAAAGATACAAAGACCCTCTGTCAAGACTTTGCTTCTTATCCAACTTGTGTTTTTTCAAGATCTCCAACACACTCACCTTCTTAATATTGACATGCCCCACCCCGACCTAGTCCCACCATCATCCATACTCGACTCCTCGCTGAATAGTAATACTTACTGAAAGTCACAATGCAATACTATGAATTGTGAGAAACAAACCCACTGTTCACCTGGACTTGAAAAATAAAATTAGTATTTATAATCACCTGGTTAATTAGTAAAAAAAAATTACTACAAAGAGCAGTAAAGAATCAAAAACTAAATCAAACCAATATTTGGTGTGACCACCCCTTGCCTTTAAAATTTCATCAATTCTCCAGTTTTAGATTCATAGATAAACTGTGCAGTTTTATAAGAAAATCAGCTGGTAGGTTGTTCCAAGCATCTTGGAGAACTTGCCTCAGTTCTTCTGCAGACTTTGGCATTTGATTCTGTCTCTCCAGGTAATCCCAGACACCCCTGATGAAGCTGAGATCAGGACTCTGTGGAGGCCATACCATCTGAATCCATATTTTATAAATAGTGCCAAAGACTTTTGCACAGTACTGTACATGGATAGGTACAAGTGGAGTTGATAGTCAACGAGAGAAAATTCTTTGCTATGAAATGAATTGGAGGATAGCATTGTGCTGAGTGTCCAGTCTCAATAGGTTGAATGGCCTTTTTCTATATTGTGGTAAACTCAAAGATTCAACCAACTTTTTCAAAGTCTGACCATCAAGAGTCATTGATACACTACTAAGTCTGAAGCAACTGAATCATCTGCTAAGTGAGATCAACATCAGTTAATAGAAATGAAACCTCTTTAAGTTCCTTCCAAGAATACAGATAAGTAAATTTGGAAGTACACAATCTTGAAGCAGTTTCCTGATTCTTCAATAAACAAGGAGGATCAAGGATCCAAAAGATATCAGGCTTTGACATCATAATAATAATGGGTATACAGGCGGAAGCAGAATTCATGGCTGGTGAAAGTGTGAACTTTCACCTTCGCTACCATTCTGGGTCCCGAACTGACTCAATTTAACTTTCATAACATTTATGCTGTATCAAGTGGCCAGGGCTACCAACTATTTTCCCATGGGAAGCTTGAGTCACAGAAATGAAAATCAACTTATTATTTGATTGACAAAATTGACCAGTTTTTAATCTATAACTGCACTACTTTAGCAGTGAAAGGAAATGAATCTTGTCAACTTTGTTTCTCCAAATGAAATTGAGACTAATTTTGAACCTTTCTCATTAATATCTATGAGATAGCTGACTCAAGAGATTTGGAACAGAACTGCAACATTCTGGGCCTTAATATTTTTGTCATTTGCTGGATTAACTTGTTCGACTATTAATAGAATCCAAATGGCACTCATTAAAAATGGTTTGTAATGGAAATAGATTGTACAGAGTTGCAAGCTGCCCAAAGCAGACCTGTTATCTAGCCTCATATTTTGTAGAAGAGTTACCTACAGCCTGAAGACAGCATCTGAGTAGTCTACCAAAATGCGTTATGCATCATCGAACATATTAAAGGAAACCTGATTCATAGATAAACAAATATTTCAAAGTGACAGATGTAATGTGAGATCATTTAAAGAGAAAGTGTTTCTTAATTCATTTGCGGATGAAATTTCTGGACAAAGGGAAATTTAATAAGTCTGCTAAGTGACTTGTAAAATTGGATATACAGTAAACACATTGTGCAATGCTCTAGACAGAATATACTTCATAATTAAAAGCTGCAGGAACAATATCACAAAATTACTTTACCTAATTTGCAGATTTCATGAACAAGCAACTTCTTTTTCTGAGCAATTAAAGATGAATTTTAAACATTCATTTGTGATGTGAATGGTTTTGCAACTGACAAGCCATTAAATGTCCTGACATTGAAAGATATAATATATCTAAGTTCAAAGAATAATAAAAAAGTCAATTTTCAACTATGATAATTCAGTCTCTAATGGAACAGATGCTTTGTTCTTGCCTTCAGTCACATTATGGCCGCCTGAATGAAAATGAACACACTAGAACAATTAGCAAAAGAAAATGAGTGTTCAGAATTCATTCTCATTAGAAAACCATGTTTACAGGAAAGGGAACTGTCTAAATGGAAATAAACAGTAAGTAGTTGAATGGAACATCTGTTTCTCATGAGCCTTGTGCAGAAATTTGTCACAGAAATTTTCAAAGCTCCAGATGCAAAAATTTAACAATGGCAGAAATCCATTTTGCATTCATAAACTCATCTGATTAACCCAGAACTGGATAAACTGTCATTTATCAATATTTAACCTGCCCAACATTTGAAGTAAAAGTACATTTAGACTATGCCAGTTACTGGAGTCTGAAAGTAATCCAAGGCATAAGCCATTGCAATTCCTTTGCATGTTTCAAAAAAAAACACAACTTGATCAATTAAATAATAGCGTAAGAAATAGGAACAGGAGTAGGCCATCTAGCCTGTCAAGCCTGTTCCGCCATTCAGTAAGATCATGGGCGATCTGGCTGTGAACTCATCTCCATCTGCCAGCCTTTCCCTATAATCCTTAATTCCCCTACTATGTAAAAATATAACTGTGTCTTACGTATATTTAACAAGATCGTTCCTACTACTTCCCTAGGCAGAGAATTCTAAAAATTCACTACGCTCTGGGAAAAGCAGTTCCTCCTCATCTTTGTCCTAAATCTACTCCTCCGAATTTTGACGCTTTGTCTCCTAGTTCCAGTCTCACCTACAAAAACAACTTTCCTGCCTCTGTCTCTGGGTGACGGAGTACTGGGAGACAGCGCAGGAAGGCTTTGGCTCGAGAGGCTTCAGCGAGCAGAGGCTGAGGACGAGCTTGCTCGCAGTGAGGTAAGGCCAGGTAAGTTCTTTTAATTAATTTAATTAACTTAGAAGTGGGTAATGGAAGCAGCATTTAGGGCAGTCGAGTGCTCCGTTTGCAGTATGTGGGAGTCAGGGTGGGCACAATTGTCCCTGATGACTAACACCTGTAAAAGGTGCATCCAGCTGCAGCTCCTGACAAACTGAGTTAGGGAACTAGAGCTGGAGCTGGACGAACTTTGGATCATTCGTGAGGCAGAGGCAGAAATAGACAGGAGTTTCAGGGAGATAGTCACCCCTAAAAGTCAGGAGACAGGTAGCTGGGTGACTGTCGGGAGAGGGAAGGGGAATAGAGAGAAAGAGCAGAGCATCCCTGTGGCCGTTCCCATCAATAATAAGTGTATCGTTTTGGATACTGTTGGTGGGGATGACCTACCAGGGACAAGTAGCAGTGGTTGTGTCTCTGGCACTGAGACTGGACCCTCAGCTCAGAAAGGAAGGAGGGAAAAGAGGAGAGCAGTAGTGATAGGGGATTCGATAGTTAGAGGGACAGATAAGAGGTTCTGTGGAAGAGATCGAGAATCCCGGATGGTTTGTTGCCTCCCTGGTGCCAAGGTCCATGATATCTTAGATTGAGTTCTCAGTAGTCTCAAGAGGGAGGGTGAGCAGCCAGATGTCGTGGTCCATGTAGGGACCAATGACATGGATAGGAAGAAGGAGGAAGTCCTGCAAAGAGAGTTTAGGGAGTTAGGTGCAAAGCTGAAGGACAGGACCTCCAGGGTTGCAATCTCAGGATTGCTACCCGTGCCACGTGCGAGTGAGGATAGAAATAGGAAGATAATGCAGCTAAATACATGGCTAAGGAGTTGGTGCAGGAGGGAGGGCTTCATGTTTCTGGACAATTGGGCCTTGTTCCAGGGAAGGTGGGACCTGTTCCGACGGGACGGGTTGCACCTGAACTGAAGGGGGACTAACATCCTTCCGAGAAGGTTTGCTAGTGCTCCTCCGGGAGGGGTTTAAACTAGATTTGCAGGGGTAGGGGAACCAGAGTGTTAGAGCAGATAGTGAGGTGGAAGAGGATAAAGGTCATGCGAGAACTGCAAGTACAGTGCATGGAGTAAAGCCAGACCTAACATATAAAGGGGCTATGAAGAAAGAGAAGCAGAATAAAGGGTGTGAAGGTAGTAAGGTAGAAGGGCTAAAGTGCGTGTACTTCAATGCAAGGAGCATCAGGAACAAAGGTGATGAACTGAGAGCTTGGATACATACATGGAATTATGATGTAGTGGCCATGACAGAGACTTGGCTGGCACCAGGGCAGGAATAGATTCTCAATATTCCTGGATTTCAGTGCTTTAAAAGGGATAGAGAGGGGGGAAGGACAGGAAGGGTGGCATTACTGGTCAGGGATACTAGTACAGCTACAGAAAGGGTAGGTAATGTAGCAGGATCCTCTTTTGAGTCAGTATGGGTAGAAGTCAGGAACAGGAAGGGAGCAGTTCCTCTATTGGGAGTATTCTCTTGGCCCCCTGGTAGCAGCAGAGATACCGAGGAGCAGATTGGGAGGCAGATTTTGGAAAGGTGCAAAAATAACAGGGTTGTTATCATGGGTGACTTTAACTTCCCTAATATTGATAGGCACCTGATTAGTTCCAATGGTTTAGACGGGGCAGGGTTTGTTAAATGTGTCCAGGACGGATTTCTGTCACAATATGTTGACAGGCCGACTAGGGAGAACGCCATACTAGATCTAGTATTAGGTAACGAACCAGGTCAGGTCACAGATCTCTCAATGGGTGAGCATCTGGGGGACAGTGACCATCGCTCCCTGGCCTTTAATATTATCATGGAAAAGGATAGAATCAGAGAGGACAGGAAAGTTTTTAATTGGGGAAGGGCAATTTAGGAGGCTATAAGGCTAGAACTTGCGGGTGTGAATTGGGATGATGTTTTTGCAGGGAAATGTACTATGGACATGTGGTCGATGTTTACAGATCTCTTGTAGGATGTTAGGGATAAATTTGTCACAGTGAGGAAGATAAAGAATGGTAGGGTGAAGGAACCATGGGTGACAAGTGAGGTGGAAAATCTAGTCAGGTGGAAGAAGGCAGCATACATGAGGTTTAGGAAGCAAGGATCAGATGGGTCTATTGAGGAATATAGGGAAGCAAGAAAGGAGCTTAAGAAGGGGCTGAATAGAGCAAGAAGGGGGCATGAGAAGGCCTTGGCGAGTAGGGTAAAGGAAAACCCCAAGGGATTCTTCAGTTATGTGAAGAAAAGGATGACAGGGGTGAAAGTAGGACCGATCGGAGATAAAGGTGGGAAGATGTGCCTGCAGGCTGTGGAAGTGAGCGAGGTCCTCAATGAATACTTCTCTTCGGTATTCACCAATGAGAGGGAACTTGATGACGGTGAGAACAATATGAGTAAGGTTGATGTTCTGGAGCACATTGATATTAAGGGAGAAGAGGTGTTGGAGTTGTTAAAATACATTAGGGCGGATAAGTCCCGGGGGCCTGACAGAATATTCCCCAGACTGCTTCACGAGGCCAGGGAACAGATTGCTGAGCCTCTGGCTAGAATCCTTATGTCCTCGTTGTCCACGGGAATGGTACCAGAGGATTGGAGGGAGGTGAATGTTATCCCCTTGTTCGAAAAAGGTAGTAGGGATAGTCCGGGTAATTATAGACCAGTGAGCCTTACATCTGTAGTGGGAAAGCTGTTGGAAAAGATTCTTAGAGATAGGATCTATGGACATTTAGAGAATCATGGTCTGATCAGGGACAGTCAGCATGGCTTTGTGAAGGGCAGATCGCGTCTAACAAGCCTGATAGAGTTCTTTGAGGAGGTAACCAGGCATATAGATGAGGGTAGTGCAGTGGATGTGATCTACATGGAATTTAGTAAGGCATTTGACAAGGTTCCACACAGTAGGCTTATTCAGAAAGTCAGAAGGCATGGGATCCAGGGAAGTTTGGCCAAGTGGATTCAGAATTGGTTTGCCTGCAGAAAGCAGAGGATCATGGTGGAGGGAGTACATTCAGACTGGAGGGTTGTGACTAGTGGTGTCCCACAAGGATCGGTTCTGGGACCTCTATTTTTCGTGATTTTTATTAACGACCTAGATGTGGGGGTAGAAGGGTGGGTTGGCAAGTTTGCAGACGACACAAAGGTTGGTGGTGTTGTGGATAGTGTAGAGGATTGTCAGAGATAGCAGAGAGACATTGATACGATGCAGAAGAGTGCTGAGAAGTGGCAGATGGAGTTCAACCTGGAGAAGTGATAGGTGGTACACCTTGAAAGGACAAACTCCAAGGCAGAGTACAAAGTAAATGGCAGATACTTGGTAGTGTGAAGGACCAGAGGGATCTGGGGTACATGTCCACAGATCCCTGAAAGTTGCCTCACAGGTAGATAGGGTAGTTAAGAAAGCTTATGGGGTGTTAGCTTTCATAAGTTGAGGGATAGAGTTTAAGAGTCGCGAGGTAATGATGCAGCTCTATAAAACTCTGGTTAGGCCACACTTGGAGTACTGTACCACACATAAAAGTTGCTGGTGAATGCAGCAGACCAAGCAGCATCTCCAGGAAGAGGTACATTCAACGTTTCGGGCCGAGACCCTTCGTCAGGACTAACTGAAAGAAGAGCTAGTAAGAGATTTGCAGAGATTTGCAGAGACTTGGAGTACTGTGTCCAGTTCTGGTCGCCTCACTATAGGAAGGATCTGGAAGCATTGGAAAGGGTACAGAGGAGATTTACCGGGATGCTGCCTGGTTTAGAGAGTATGCATTATGATCAGAGATTAAGGGAGCTTGGGCTTTACTCTTTGGAGAGAAGGAGGATGAGAGGAGACATGATAGAGGTATACAAGATATTAAGAGGAGTAGATAGAGTGGACACCCAGCGCCTCTTCCCCAAGGCACCACTGCTCAGTACAAGAGGACATCGCTTTAAAGTAAAGGTTGGGAAGTTCAAGGGGCATATTAGAGGAAGGTTTTTTACTCAGAGAGTGGTTGGTGTGTGGAATGCACTGCCTGAGTCAGTGGTGTTGGCAGATACACCAGTGAAATTTAAGAGACTACTAGACAGGTATATGGAGGAATTTAAGGTGGGGGTGTTATACGGGAGGCTGGGTTTGAGGGTCAGCACAACATTGTGGGCCGAAGGGCCTGTACTGTGCTGTACTATTCTATGTTCTATGTTCTATGTCTTATCTATCCCTTTCATAATTTTATATGGTTCTTGAAGATCACCTCTTATTTTCTGAACTCCACTGAATATAGTCCCAGGTGTCAAAATCTCTCCTCGAATTTAATTTCATCATCTCTGGAATCAAACTGGTAATCCTCTCCTGCACTACCACCAAAGCTAGTACGTCTTTCCTCAAGTGAAGAGATCAGAACTGCACACATTACTGCAAGTGCATCTTCACCAGCACACTCTACATTTGCAATATGACTTCCACGCTCTTAGAAACTCAATTCCCCTAACAATGAAGGCCAACATTCCAGATGCCTGGTGGTAACCTGTCGCCCTACAAACCTGTCTTTTGTCATTTATGCACAAGCACTCCCAAGTCGGCTTGCACAAAATAATTCTGCATTCTTTCACCATTTAAATAATAATCTGATCTTGTATTTTTCCCTCCAAAGTGCACAATGACCTCTCATTTATTAACATTGTTCTCCAGCTGCCAGACCCTGGCACACTCAGTTAACCTATCTGTATCTCTCTGAAGACTCTCTGCATCCTCTACACAATTTGCTTTTCCACGCAATGTATGCTATACTTGGCCTCCTCTTCCAATTCATTCATGTACATTCTGAACAATTGTGAAGCCAAAACAGATCCCTGTGGGACTCCATTCACAACTGGCTATCAACTAGAGAAGCACCTGTTCATCGAACTCACTGTCTTTTTTGTTAACCAATCCTCTATTCATGTTAATACAATATCCCAAAGTCCATGCATCTTTATCTTATGTGTAAGTCCTTGATATGACATCTGATCAAAGACCTTCTGGACATCCAGATATACAACATCCACCTCTCTACAATTCCTCTCTATCCACTGCACTTGTTATATCCTCAATGAACTCCATTAGGATTGTCAAACAGGACAAAATTACTGGAGTTCTTCCTGAATCTATGCTGTGTCTGCCTAATGGAATAACCTCTATCCAGATGTCTCACTATTTCTTCCTTAATGATAGCTTCAAGCATTTTCTGGATTACAGGCGCTTAGGCTAACTAGCCTATAGTTACCTGCCTTTTGCCTACATCCTTCTTTAAACATTGGCATGACATTTGCTATCTTCCAATCTGCTGGGACCTGCCCAGAGTCCAGAGATTTTGCTGAATTATCATATTCACCCTTTGTTGTAACTTCTCCAATTTCTTTCGGTTCCCTGGGATGCCTTCTATCAGGACCTGAGGGATTTATCTACACTTAGGCCCTATAGTTTGCTCAACACTACCTCATTAGTGATAGCAACTGTAGCAAGGTCATCATCTTGCATCACATCCATAGCATCTCTCTTTGGCAAGTTAGACGTGTTCTCCACTGTGAAGGGAGACGCAAAATACTCATTCATGGTCTCAGCCGTTTCCCTATTACCCAAGGTAAATTCCGCCTTCTGATTTTCCAAGGGATCTATGATCACTTTAGCCACCCATTTCCACTTTATATAATTATAAAAACTTTTACAGTTTTATATCTTGCACTAGTATACTTTCATAAACTATCTTCTTTATCCTTATAACAGGCCAGGCAGCATCTCTAGGAGGAGGTACAGTCGACATTTCAGGCCGAGACCCTTCCATAGAACCATAGAACCATAGAAACTACAGCACAGAAACAGGCCCTTTGGCCCTTCTTGGCTGTGCCAAACCATTTTCTGCCTAGTCCCACTGACCTGCACACGGACTATATCCCTCCATACACCTCCCATCCATGTATCTGTCCAATTTATTCTTAAATGTTAAAAAAGAACCCACATTTACCACCTCGTCTGGCAGCTCATTCCATACTCCCACCGCTCTCTGTGTGAAGAAACCCCCCCTAATGTTCCCTTTAAACTTTTCCCCCCTCACCCTTAACCCATGTCCTCTGGTTTTTTTCTCCCCTAGCCTCAGCGGAAAAAGCCTGCTTGCATTCACTCTATCTATACCCATCATAATTTTATATACCTCTATCAAATCTCCCCTCATTCTTCTACGCTTCAGGGAATAAAGTCCTAACCAATTCAACCTTTCTCTGTAACTGAGTTTCTCAAGTCCCGGCAACATCCTTGTAAACCTTCTCTGCACTCTTTCAACCTTATTTATATCCTTCCTGTAATTTGGTGACCAAAACTGAACACAATACTCCAGATTCGGCCTCACCAATGCCTTATAGAACCTCATCATAACATTCCAGCTCTTATACTCAATACTTCGATTAATAAAGGCCAATGTACCAAAAGCTCTCTTTATGACCCTATCTACCTGTGACGACACTTTTAGGGAATTTTGTATCTGTATTCCCAGATCCCTCTGTTCCACTGCACTCCTCAGTGCCTTACCATTAACCCTGTATGTTCTACGTTGGTTTGTCCTTCCAACGTGCAATACCTGTATTAAAATCCATCTGCCATTTTTCAGCCCATTTTTCCAGCTGGTCCAAGTCCCTCTGCAGGCTCTGAAAACCTTCCTCACTGTCTACTACACCTCCAATCTTTGTATCATCAGCAAACTTGCTGATCCAATTTACCACATTATCATCCAGATCATTGATATAGATGACAAATAACAATGGACCCAGCACGGATCCCTGTGGCACACCACTAGTCACAGGCCTCCACTCAGAGAAGCAATTCTCTACCACCACTCTCTGGCTTCTTCCATCGAGCCAATGTCTAATCCAATTTACCACCTCTCCATGCATACCTAGCGACTGAATTTTCCTAACTAACTTCCCATGCGGGACCTTGTCAAAGGACTTACTGAAGTCCATGTAGACAATATCCACTGCCTTCCCTCCATCCACTTTCCTGGTAACCTCCTCGAAAAACTCCAACAGATTGGTCAAACATGACCTACCACGCACAAAGCCATGTTGACTCTCCCTAACAAGCCCCTGTCTATCCAAATGCTTGTAGATTCTGTCTCTTAGTACTCCCTCCAATAACTTACCTACTACTGACGTTAAACTCACCGGCCTATAATTTCCCGGATAACTTTTCGATCCTTTTTTAAACAACGGAACAACATCAGCCACTCTCCAATCCTCCGGCACTTCACCCGTAGACAGTGACATTTTAAATACTTCTGCCAGGGCCCCCGCAATTTCAACACTAGACTCCTTCAAGGTCCGAGGGAACACTCTGTCAGGTCCCGGGGATTTATCTACTTTAATTTTCCTCAAGACAGCAAGCACCTCCTCCTTTTCAATCTGTACAGTTGCCGTGGTCTCACTACTTGATTCCCTCAATTCCATAGATTTCATGCCAGCTTCCTTAGTAAATACAGACGCAAAAAACCTATTTAAGATCTCCCCCATTTCCTTTGGTTCCGCACAAAGCCGACCACTCTGATCTTCAAGAGGACCAATTTTGTCCCTTACAATCCTTTCGCTCTTAATATACTTGTAAAAGCTCTTTGGATTATCCTTCACTTTGACTGCCAAGGCAACCTCATGTCTTCTTTTTGCCCTCCTGATTTCTTTCTTAAGTATTTTCTTGCACTTCTTATACTCCTCAAGCACCTGATTTACCCCCTGTTTCCTATACATTTCATACAACTCCCTCTTCTTCTTTATCAGATTTGCAATATCCCTTGAGAACCAAGGTTCCTTATTCCTATTCAATTTGCCTTTGATCCTGACAGGAACATACAAACTCTGCACTCTCAAAATTTCCCCTTTGAAGGCTTCCCACCTACCGATCACATCTTTGCCAGAGAACAACCTGTCCCAATCCACGCTTTTTAGATCCTTTCTCATTTCTTCAAATTTGGCCTTCTTCCAGTTCAGAACCTCAACCCTAGGACCAGATCTATCCTTGTCCATGATCAAATTGAAACTAATGGTGTTATGATCACTGGAACCAAAGTGCTCCCCTACACAGACTTCCGTCACTTGCCAGGACTTCATCAGGACTAACTGAAAGAAGAGCTAGTAAGAGATTTGCAGAGACTTGGAGTCCTGATGAAGGGTCTCGGCCTGAAACGTCGACTGTACCTCCTCCTAGAGATGCTGCCTGGTCTGCTGCGTTCACCAGCAACTTTGATGTGTGTTGCTTGAATTTCCAGCATCTGCAGAATTCCTCGTGTTTGCGTTCTTTATCCTTATTGCTTGTTTAGTGGTTCTTTGTTGCTATATAAAGTTTCACAATCTTCCAGTTTCCCACTACTCTTGGCAACTTAGTATGCATTCCTTTATTTCCTTAGCTACCAAGGCTGGCTTCCTCCACCCTTATCATCCTTGCATTTAACTGGAGTATGCTTGTTCTGAGAGCACTCCGAAAAATCTCTTTGAAAGTTTTCCACAGGCATAGGCTGCTGACAGCACCTCGACAGAATTATTTGACTTGAGCCAGTCTTTCAAGTTGCAGCCCATCTTCTTGGTGTATCCTTCCTCTCCCAGGGATGAGGTCTTTGGACCTTCTTTTGGTGCCCCTGTGGCACTGAGTTTTTATGGGATGAGATTATTAGCTCTATGCCCCACCCTCCTCCTTTCACAGCCAGCCTTGGGACCATCCATGGTGAAGTTTTGAGAGCTTTCCACTGGTCCTCAACTCTCCCACCACTTAGCCTATGTTCCAGGTCTATGCAACTCAACTGCTCCCTCAGCCTACTGTAGTCTCCTCTGTTTAGACATGATACACTGGTTTTATATAGAACTATTGCACACCCCATTTGAATGATTTTGCTATAAAAGTAAGGGTGAACCAAAAGCATAAATTAAAAAGTTGAAAGTAAATTTATTATTGAAGTACATATACAGTGCCTATAAAAGGAATTCACCCTCCTTGGAAGTTTTCATGTTTTATTGTTTTACAACATTGAATCAGAATGGATTTAATTTGGCTTTTTTGACACTGATCAACAGAAAAAAGACTCTTTCATGTTAAAGTGAAAACAAATCTCTACAATGTGATCTAAATTAATTACAAATATAAAACACAAAATCATTGATTGCATAAGAATTCACCCCCTTTAATATGACACACCAAACCATCACTGGTGCAGACATTTGCCACAAGGCATGTGGGAGACTCTGAAGTCAGCGGGAAGAAAGTTCTCTGGTCTGATGAAACCAAAATTGAGCTTTTTAGCCATCAGGCTAAATGCTATGTTTGGCATAAGCCAGACACCAGATATCATCAAAAACACACCATCCCTACTGTGAAGCATGGCGGTGGCTGCATCATGCTGTGGGGATGCTTCACTTCAGCAAGACCTGGAAGGTGGAGGGTAAAATTAATGCAGCAAAATACAGGAAAATCCTGGAGGAAAACCTGATGCAGTCTGCAAGAGAACGGCGACTTGGGAAAGATTTGTTTTCCAGCAAGACGATGACCCCAAGCATATAGCCAAAGCGACACAGGAGTGGCTTAAAGACAAGAAAATTAATGTCCTGGAGTGGCCAAGTCAAGAGTCTAGACCTCAATCCAATTGAGGATTTGTGGCTGGACTTGAAAAGGGCTGTTCACTTACAATCCTGATGCAATCTGACAGAGCTTGAGCAGTTTTGTAAAGAAGAATGGGAGAAAATTGAAGTGTCCAGATAGACAAAGCTGATAGAGATCTATCCACACAGACTCAAGGCTGTAATTGCTGCCAAAGGTGCATCTACTGACTTGAAGGGGGTGACTAATTATGCAATCAATTATTTTGTGTTTAATAATTGTAATAAATTTTGACCAATTAATAGAAATTTATTTTCACTTTGACATGAAAGAATATTTTCTGCTGATCAGTGTCAAAAAAGCCAAATTAAATCCACAGTGATTCAATGTTGTAAAACAATAAAACATGAAAGCTTCCAAGAGGGGAGAATACTTTTTATAGGCACTGTACGTCACCATATACTACCTTGAGATTCATTTCCTTTCAGGCATTTATAAGAAAATAATAAAATATGAATACAATTTATGAAAAAAATATGTACATAAACAAAAACTGGCAAACAACCAATGTGCAAAAGAAGACAAATAATACCAAAAAAGATAAATGGGAATACTTAGAGCATCAATTGAGGAGTCCTTAAAAGCGAGGCTATAGATTGTGAAGTCAGTTCAGTGTTGAGGTGAGTGAAGTTACCCACACTGGTTCAGAAGCCTGATGGTTGTAGGATAATAACTTTACTAAACCTGGTCGTGTGGGACCCAAAGTTCAGGTAGCTCCTAATTAATGGTAGTACTGAAAAGAGAGCTTGGCCTGGATGGTGGGTGTCCTTGATGAATAGTTGCTGCTTCCTTGTGGCTGTACTCCTTGTAGGTGTGTTCCATGACGGGGAGGGCTTTGCCTATGATGAAGTGGACTGTATCCACCACTTTTACATTACAGACAATGCATTAAAGGTACAGCCAAAGGCAGGAACACAGAAGTTGCTGGCAAGGTTCCACAGCTTCCCCAGAATCTACATTATCGTCATGCCTTGCAGAGACATCTGGCAATGAAGTACGTGAAATTGTATAATTCTGCAGCATTTGTATGATATAAGGAAAAGATAAAGCTTATGCATTCCTGCATAAACTAATCTTAATTGTTATGAAAAATCTCTGACTCTAAAAATTACTATTTTACCAATGTCTCATTTCTTTAAATTTTATTACATTTGATCTCCTTTATTTTTCTCTGTTCCATCTTTCTTTCCTTCTCTTTATTTTGTTTTCTATAACGGTTTGATAGTTAAATATTCTGAAATACACTCCCTAGTTCAGATGCTCTGCTCCTCACTGTTGATTAACTAACCAGATTGATTAAGATACTCATTGCTTACATTGTTTGCACATATCCAAGATTCCCAGTAGATTCTATTGAATAGAGATAACTCTTTAATCACATTAAGTTCCAACATAAAATCCTGTAGAAAGCCTGCATTCACAAGCTGCTGACTGCAAAATCCAACCTGAGGCTTTCTATTAGGTTTGATCACAGTAGGAAATAGTGTTTCACACAGGGATCTCAGAAGTTATAACTGTGGGACTCTGCTTTTCACATTCACACTCTTTATGTATGTAATTAGATTTTGTCTCTGTGTGTCTGTAAAAGCGTGAAATGGAGTGTGTCGTAAACAGCACCATGGCAGCATTCCGGCTAAGCTACTGGATTTAAGTTCAAATCCCACTATGGTAGCTGGAAAAATTTAAATTCAGTTGATTAAGTAAATCACTAATATAGTATAACATCATATATATATATATAAATATATATAAAGCTGTCAGCTTCTTCAGTCTGGACCATATGTGACAACAGACCATTGTGGTTAATTCTCAACTAAGTTTTAGTGGACTAGAAAGCCACTATTTCAAGAGCAATTAAAGTTGGATGATAGGTGGTCTGCTGCTAGTATGCAAAACTTGAGAAAGTATGAAAAAAAGAAAAACAATACCTTTAACTAATTAAAGCTCTCACGCACCAATCAGCAGCTGTATTTGAACCCATGTTGGTTCTTACACTTCCATGAATTCTTCACCCTGGGGTCTTTACTTTTTGTGTTTACCGTCCACTTTGCTGCTTTCTCATCATATCTCCTACACCACACAGTAGTCCATCTCTGGTTTAGAACACAGCACAGAACAGGCTCTTTGGCCAACGATGTTTTGGAGACCTTCCAACCGACTCCAAGATCAATCTAGTCCTTCCCTTCGTTTTTATTTCATTAATGTGCCTATTCGTCCATGTTTAGCTCCCTCATCTGATTTTGGAGCTTCAGTTGTCCACAAGGTGCAGCTTCACATGCTCCAAAGTGCTGGAACGTTTTAACCAGGTAAATTACAAAATTTATAAGATTGACTCATTTGCTAACTAAACAAATGTTACAACAGAATTTACAAGAGACAGTCCACTTTCGCTATTCTTATCTCTTGGACCAACAGTACAGATCACAACATTGTATTGTTGGTCCAAAAAATAAAAAGAGCACAACAGGCCATGAGGCCGTATAAATCTGCTTTACTACTCCATAAGATCATGAATGATCCTGTTCCTTCAGTTTAATATGCCAGTGCTCAGCTTTATATGGATTCCCCATTTGATGCAGTTCTAGAGCTTTCATCAAATGACTATAAGAATCAAACTGCCCTGCTCCCACAGCAGAGCACACAGCTTTTCCATTCCAATTGACAAAATGCATTTCAATACTCAATTAAGTGGCATGATCTACTATGCTCAAGGCTATCCAGCTCTAGTCTAGTTTCAATTCCTGAGGTGAAACACTACGCCCTGAGCTTCACATTAGATGTGGACCTCATCTCCCAGGATTTGAACTTTGCTCCAACCCACTTCCACCCCTACTATCGTCCTCACTTGAACATTTTGAGGAATGTGCCAGAGGTTTTCAATAACTAATTGAAATACCATTAGATGAATGTGCAAGATTGATTGCAAGCTTCCCCCTCACTTTCTGATCATTATGTCACATTTTCTCAATTCTCTCTGAAATGATATTCAATACCATTTCCCCCAGATGAAGTTATGCTACAATTTCTAATATACTATACCTTCTGGGCAGTTGCCAATATTCCATCTCGTCCCTCCAGTTGTAACCAATAGCTCTTTCCATCAACAATGCGAACGTAAGGAGACTGGTGGGATACTCTGCACTCGACTGAATGAGTCCAGTTTGAATGACTCTCAAGAATCCTGATAGCGAACAGAACAAAATTTGACTGGCATCCCGTTCTTTGACCAAGGATAACTTTCATTCACTTCACCAGAGGCCATAATTTGTGCCGTCTTCAAAATACACTATGGTTAATTGCTCAGGCTACTCTGACAGCACCTGCCAAACCCTGAATATCCACCGCCAAGAAGGGCAGGGCAACAGGAGCATGGGGACACCACCACCTTCAGGTTCCTCTCCAGGTAACAAGTTATCCTGATCTGGAAATATTTCACTAGGCTTTTCATCATCACTGTCCAAATTCTGGAACCTCAACTCAGCAGCACTGTGGGACTACCTTACCTCTAGGAAATGAAGTGATTTCCACTATCACTTTAACACAGTGATGAGGAGGAATTCCTGTAGCCTGATAGCTGTGGAGGCCAAGTCATTGGATATATTTAAAGTGGAGGTTGGTAGGTTCTTGATTAGTAAAGGCTTTAAAAGTTATGGGGAGAAGGCAGGAGAATTGGGTTGAGAGGGTTAATAAATCAGCCATGATTGAATGGTGGAGTGGACTTGATGGGCCAAATGGCCTTATTCTGCTCCTATGTCTCATGGTCTTATGGTCTCATCGGTTTCGCAAAGGCAAATCAGGACAGGCCTTGTCAGCAATGCCCAGACCCAAACATTTAATAAGTAATAAAAATACATTCTGTTTTGACCTTGTGCTTTAAAATCTCGAATTCAGTGAAAGCTCTAAGGGACAGCCGTGACCTGCAACTTAACAAAACAGAAAGTGCGTATAAGAAAATGATGAGACAGTGAAAAGCCAAGTCACTGAGGATCGGATGGGAATGAGAGAAATAAGATTCAGGGGGAAAAGAGCAAAAAAAAATAGAAAATGTTAAATCAAAGATAAAGTGATAAACACATAAGAGGAATGACAGGTACAATAAACAATTACAGCAAAAAAAATTAAATTCTCCCAAATTCCTTGGGAGACCAACTAGATTTACATTAATGGCAGATGCTACAGTTATAATTCAATAGAAACTTCAATTTTACCATTGTTCTTATAAATCTGTTGAGCAATAAAAGGGTATTTTATGTTATCCTGCTGAATTGAATTGGTCGAACTGCAATGGTTGCCAAGTAACAAGAATTTGCATTTATATAACTCTGCTGATAGAGAATCACCTCACAGCACTTCAGAAGGGAAGCTGAAGAAGTATAGGAGTTCACAGAAAGTGAGAACTGAGGAGCGGTTAATAGGGATTTTTAAGAGGTGTTCAAAGATTGGACAAGAGATAAAAATACAATGTTTACAAGATAACTTCTGAGAGGTTAATTGAATTTAGAACTTAATGTCATAAATGTATTTATATCTTCATTTCACTTTTTATACTTTGAAGCTTTTGAGAAAATTGAAATGAAACTTTGATATATTTTGCTGCACTTTGGTATCTCACAGAGATGGCTTAATTAACAAGGTACAACAATAAATAAAAAGGTTCATCGCGGTGTCTTTTTCAGTACTATTTTACTCCCAATCCTGGTAACTATTCTTTGTGGAAATCACTTTAGATTTCTGTATTCATCCACAATATTCCACTTTGTGCAGGCACAGGCCCCATTTTCAAATCCTTTTTATTTGTCATGGCCAAGTGATGTATAGAGCACAAGTTCACAACTTTCAATACTAGAATCAGAATTACGTCGGAATACATTAACATATAATGGAAGTTAATGCTAATTTCAGAATCAGAATCACATTTAATATCACTGGCATGTGTCGTGAAATTTGTTAACTTTACAGCAGCAGTACGATGAAATACAAGACAAATAAATATAGAGAAAAAACTGAGTTACATTAAGTATGTGTGCGTGTGTATATATACATACACTTAATGTAACTCAGTTTTATATATATATAAATTAGTTAAGTGCAAAATAACAGAAAGCAAGAAGTAGGGAATTAGTGTTCATGGGTTCAATGTCCATTTAGAAATTGTATGACAGGGGGGAAGAAGCTGTTCCTGAATCACCGAGTGTGTGCCTTCAGGCTTCTGTACCTCCTTCCTGACAGTAACGATGAGAAGAGAGCATGTCCTGGGTGGTGGGGTTCCATAATGATGGATACCGCCTTCCTAAGGCACCACCCCTTGAAGATGTCTTGGATACTATGGAGGCTGGTACCCATGATGGAACTGACTAATTTTAGAAGTTTCTGCAACTTATTTCGATCTTGTGCAGTAGCCCCACCACCTGCCCCATACCAGACAGTGATGCAGCCTGTCAGGGTGCTCTCCACGGTACATTTGCAGAAGTGCTCAAGTGTTTTAGTTAACAAATCAAATCTGCTCAAACTCCCAATGAAATATATCAGCCAGCTTGCCTTTGCTATAGCTGCATCAATCTGTTGCAACCAGGTTAGGTCCTCAGAGATATTGACACCCAGGAACTTGAAATTGCTCACATTCTCCACTTCTGATCCCTCTATGAAGATTGTTTTTTGTTCCCTCCTCTTTCCCTTCCTGAATTTAGTATATAGAATTAATATTCGGGTCAAAAGAACTTCAGATTCAGATTCATTTACTGATCACATGTACACCGAAATGCATCATTTGCATTAACAGCCGACACAACCCAAGCATGTGCTGGGGGCAGCCCACAAGTGTCATCACACATTCCAATACCAACTTCCTCAAAGTCTGAATTTTTTAATATTATAAATTAAGTGATGCAGGTTACAACATAAATGGAATGAAACTGCTGAAATGTTATTTGTGGGTGAGAAGTTTAGTGAATCCGTGTGTGTCTTCAGAGACAGATGTACAACCCCTCATTGACTCAAGCTATTTTCCTCACATTTATTATTACCCCTCAACCATCAGGCTCTTGAACCAGAGGGGATAACTTCACTCAACTTCACTCATCCTATCTCTGAACTGTTCCCACTCAACTCGACTCACTTTCAAGGACGCTTCATCTCATGTTCTCTAAGCTTATTGCTTATTCATTATTATTATTATTGTTTTGTTTTTCAACTCAAGCTGATAAAACCTGAGGTATAGGCATAGACAAGCACACTCATTTTTCACTTGCTAGGGACTTCTGGATTATTCTAGTAGAGTTTTGTATTGTAGCTTTCTGGAGATTTATTAATATATTGCTGTGTAGGCTTAATTGTTTAAAGCTATTGCATATTAGTGACTTTACATATGACTGGTGTTTTTCACTCACTAATTTCTGTACCTTATGTGTGTTTGGAATGGTTATATCTATTAAGTAAGTTGTTCTTGCTTGTTTATCCTGTAACCTTATATCCGAACAATTATTCTTATTTGTCCTATCTGTAATAACGGGTCAGTCGTAGTATAATTTCTAGGACTCTGACTCTAAAACAGGCTCAGGTTTATACTTATAGTAAGGTATGGTGTCTTTTATGAGTTGTTTTATTATTATTATTATTATTTCTTTTTTCTTTTTCTTTTTGTTTTTGCACAGTTTGTTGTTTCTTTTTACATTGGTTGCTGTCTGCCCTGTTGGGTATGGTCTTTCATAGATTCTATTGTCTTTCTTGTTTTTACTGTAATTATCTTTAAGAAAATTAATCTCAGGGTTGTATATAGTGGCATATATATACTTTGATAATATATAGAAACATAGAAACAAAGAAAACCTACAGCACAATACAGGCCCTTCAGCCCACAAAGCTGTGCCGAACATGTTCTTACCTTAGAAATTACCTAGGGTTACCCATAGCCCTCTATTTTTCTAAGCTCCATGTACCTATACAGGAGTCTCTTAAACAACCCTATCACATCCGCCTCCACCACTGTCGCTGGTAGCCCATTCCACGCACTCACCACTCTCTGCATAAAAAACCTACCCCTGACACCTCTTCTGTACTTACTTCCAAGCACCTTAAAACTGTGCCCTCTCGTGCCAGCCATTTCAGCCCTGGGAAAAAGCTTCTGACTATCCATACATATATTTTGAACTTTTGAACATCCTGGCCAACATGAGATTGCAATTTAATTCCATTATGGTTTATCTTGCTGTGCATATATCACTCTTCTATATAATGAATACACAAGTTCACACAGTGATTATCATTCATAAGGAATTTATTAGTTATAAAGAATCTGCATATTGTGACTTTGTAAAAGGACTTACAGAATTTCAAGCTTCAAAAGAGGATGCTGTCAAAGTCGCATGCCATCTTGGACAATGTCTCCCACCCACTACATAATGGACTGGTTGGGCACAGGAGTACATTCAGCCAGAGACTCATTCCACCAAGATGCAACACAGAGCGTCATAGGAAGTCATTCCTGCCTGTGGCCATCAAACTTTACAACTCCTCCCTTGGAGGGTCAGACACCCTGAGCCAATAGGCTGGTCTTGGACTTATTTCCTTGCATAATTTACATATTACTATTTAATTATTTATGGTTTTATCACTATTTAATTATTTAAGATGCAACTGTAACGAAAACCAATTTCCCTCGGGATCAATAAAGTATGACTATGACTATTTTCCCTTCTCCTTTTATTCTCTAAACAAAGTACACAAACAAACTCTGCTCCAACATAGTGACATAGGGAAACATGTCCAAGCAGGCAGAGATTCAGTTTCCTTTGATTTGGCACTGCCAAATATCGTTTACAGCTCTATATGCTGCTTCTCACAGATGGTTGGCTGTCAGGAGTTTGTACACTATTTCGAATGCGTGTGCTAATCAACACACAGAGGCTGTATGAACAACAAGAAAAACATTTTCTACAAACACTCCAATCATTAAAATTATCTATATTGCAATTTATGGCACATTCCAGTAATTATGTAAACATCTATTTGATATTCAGAGCAAAGATATTAAAGCTTGACATTCCAAATATGATCCCTCAAGTTCAAAAGCCTGGTTTATTAGAAGGAGAAATATGATTTCTCCTTCCGGTAAAAATATTTCAACCCCCCCTCCCCACACACACACACCTCTATTCCCCACTCTGATCTTTTATCTCTTCTTATGTGCCTATTACTTCCCTCTGAATCCCCTTCTCTTTGCCTTTCTCCTGTGGTCCACTCTCTCTCCTATCAGATTCCTTCCTCTCGGCTGGTGGGTGACCTTTCTCACCCATGTGGCTTCACCTATCACCTTCCAGCTAGCTTCCTTCCCCTGCCCCCAACCCTTTTATTCTGGAATCTTATCCTTTCCTTCTCAATCCTGATGAAGGGTCTCGGCCCGAAACATCAACTATCTATTTATTTCCATAGCTGCTGCCTGACCTTCTAAGTTCCTCCAGCATTTTGTGTGTGTTGCTGATATTCCATATCCCTCTTTCTTTGCCCAGCGCAATGTGCTGTACTTGTCCAGAGTTTGGCAAAATGGTTCATTCATATGGTCTGGCTGAAATCTTGCCACCATATAGAGAACACAGACTTGAAATATCTGTAAGATTAGGTCAGAATGGAAACTTTGGTGCCTGTTAGTTTATCATGCTAAATAATTCCAAAATGAAGCAGAAGAAAATTTAGAGTATTTTCCAGGAAACTTTCCAAGGATTTAGATGGAACTTCTAACAAGCAGGTACTTTTATCCATAAGATTTTATCCAGCAGGTTCTTAACGTTATAAAATCTAGATCTCACCTCATCAACAAGCTTCAAAACCTGGGACTCTTTACCTCCCTGTGCAATTGGATCTTTGACTTCCTCATCAGCGGACCACAGTCACTGCAGATCAGAAGCAGCATCTCCTCCTCACTGACAATCAACACAGTTGCACCTCAAGGTTGCATGCTTAGCCTGCTGTTCTATTAGCTCTACACTCATAACTGGGTAGCTAGGCACAGCTCTAATGTAATTTATAAACCTGCCCATGACAACAGCTGTTGGCAGAATCTCAGATGATGATGAAGAGTTGTACAAGAGTGAGATAGATCAGCTGGTTGAGTGGTGTCACAATAACCTTGCACTCAGCATCACTAAGATCAAAGAATTGATTGTGGCCTTCAGGAAGCCAAAGTCAGGAAAACACACACCAGTCCTCATCGAGGACTCAGAAGTGGAAAGGGTGAGTAGCTTCAAGGTCTGAAGCATCAACATCTCAGAAGATCTATACTGAGCCCAACATATTGATGCACTTACAAAGAAGGCAGCTATATTTCATAAGGAGTTTGAGCAGATTTGTTATGAATATCAAAGACTCTAGCAAATTTCTACAGAGGCACCATGGAGAGCATTCTGACTGGTTGCATCACTGTCTGGTATGGAGGTACCAATTCATGAGATTAGAAAAAATTGCAGAGGGCCAGCCAGCCCCATCGTGGGCATGAGCTTCCCCACTATTGAATACATCTTCAAAAGGCAATGCCTCAAGAAGGTGGCATCCATCATTAAGTATCTTCACCAGCCAGGACATACTGTCTTCATATTATTATCAGCAGGGAGGAGGGACAGGAGCCTGAAGACACACACTCATCATTTTAGGAGCAGTTTCTTCCCCTTGCCATCATATTTCTGAACAGTCCACGAAACCACGAATACTATTTTGCTCCCTTTTTGCACTATTTTTTGTTTGATGTTTTATTATCTTTCAGCAATTTTGTATGTCTTGCACTGTACCACTGTCACAAAACAACAAATTTCAGAGTATAATCAAAACCATTCTGATTGATCCAGAGGCTAGTACACAATATGACTTAGCCAGTGACTCTGCTTCCTCTCAGCCAAAGACCCGAGTTTAATGCTGACCTCAGATGTTGTCAATATGGATTTTATACGTTCTCCATATCGATTTTTATACATTTTCCATATGGATTTTAAACATTCTCCCTCTGACCGTTTGGGTTTTGCCCAGGTGCTCAAGTTTCCACCCACATCACAAAGTTGCGCAGGTTGGTAGGTTAAATTCCAGGGGGGTAGTAATGAGAACGTGGGGTGAATAATATGATGGAATTAAGGAAGGAATAGTGTACAGGCGACCCCCATGTAGTAGGAGGATTGTGAATAAGTCCAGACTGTGATTTTCTGTAATGCAAACTGCCTTTACCCATTGCATTCCATTTCTTAAGAAGTGCTTGCATGGCACTGGGATATTTTCCTCTCATATTAAGCCATTTTATTGACAATATCAAAGTGACCCATCATTGTTATATAATAACTGTGCCAATTGCTAGGGTCAGGGGATGGACACGGCTCCTGCAGAAAAAAACCCAATACATTTGTAAGCGTGACAAAGGGGAGTCTTGACTGTGATCAACATGGAGTGACTAAAAGTAAATATTGACAAAAATTGATTTTATTTTTGTACTTACTTCTTCCCCACGTAAACTCAATAAAAACAAATTTTACTCTGCATCTCAAAATTTTGTGTAGCAATTTGCAAACTCCGTAAGAGTGAATTCCCTGGAATGTGAGGGTCATCTTTAAATGGGTGCTTGCTGGTCAGTGTGGACTCAGATGTGCTTCCATGCTATAGTGCTCTATCACCCTATGAAGTGACCAGGATATTCTGCTGGGGGAGCTGGAGCTCATGGATTACCCTTATCTTAGAATGAATGTGCTTCCTGAGATTACGGGGTGGATTCTTTTTGATCTTCTCCAAGGCAAAATGCAGTGGGATCTTCAATCGTGGGGTAAAAGCACAAACACTGTCTGTCAGTTTGCAAATTTTCATAAACATGGTGTAGAGCAGCATCTAGTGGTCAATTCCATCCTCTACACACTCTAACTATTGGGCTTGACATTTCTTCTGTTCAACTTTAAATGTTTAATTTTCTGCACTATATGGTGATTTTAGACATCTGTTTATCTAAAATTGCTAAGAAATCTACTCCACAAAATAATGGACAAAGTCTACTCTTCCTTTGACATGATATTAGGATTCATAAAATGAATTGAGCAACACACATGAAGTGAGAAGCTGGAAAGTGATGGGTCAAAGAACCGAAAGGCTGAAGAAATAATTTGACCAAACAGTGGACCATGGGAGAAAGAGAAAGAGGTGATGGAAGCACGTGCAGAATCTCTTGCATTTAGAGAATGATTTTCTCCCTTCCCCATTGTCCGAAATCTCTTCTTTGAGGGCATATCATGTTCATCCACCAGAAATCCTGCACAAATTTTACCAATAGAGCTTCCATCTCTCTAGTTACAAATAAGAGATCCCAGCAATTGCCTTGACATAGAGAAATGTTATACCAGAAATTAACCTTGGAATTGTCTGCTGTTCCTTCATAAAGTTATTTAAGGGGCAAGCTTCGTAACTTCAGGATACGCCAATGTGTTTTACAAAGTATTTTTCAAAACTGCTATTATAGCACAAGCAAACATTTTTCCGATCTCTCAGAAGGATTCAGTAGTAGATTTGTAGTGGAAATGAGGATGAAGAAGATGATACGACATATGTGGATAGAATGACTCTGGGTAAAGTAGTAGTACAGATAATACATGAAACATGGAGCACTATAGCACAGAAACAGGCCCTTCAGCCCATCTAGTCCATGCTCCATGCCAAATTGCTATTCTCCCTAATCCTATCAACCCACACCTGGACCATAGCACTCCATATCCCTCCCATCCATACACTTATACAAATTTCTCTTAAGTATTGCATTCAATCCTGCATTTAACACTTCCGCTGTATGCTCATTCCACATTTGTATCACTGTCTGAGTGAAGTTCCCCCTCAGGTTTCTCTTAAATATTTCACTTTTCACCCTTCACCTGTGACCTCTAATTCCAGTCTCACCAAACCTCAGTGGAAAGAGCCTGTTTGTATTTGCCTTACCTTTAGCCCTCATAATTTTGTATACCTCTATCAAATCTCCCCTCATTCTCCCACCCCCAAGAAAATAAAGTCCTAGCATATTCAATCTTTCCTTATAACTCAGGTCCTCTAGTCCTGTCGACATCCTTGTAATTTTCTCTGTACTCTTTCAAACTTATTGATATCTTTCTTGTAAGTAGGTAACCAGAACTGTACAAAATACTCCAAATTAGACCTCACTAACATCACTAACTTCAACATAACCTCCCAACTCTTGTGCTCAATACTCTGATTTATGAAGGCCAATGTGTCATCAGCTTTCTTTAAGACTCTGTCTGCCTGTGACACCACATTCAAGGAATTATGGAAGTATTTCCAGATGCCCTTGTTCTCCCACACTCCTCAGTGCCCTACCGTTCTCTGTGTAATCCCTACCCTAGTTTGTCCTCCCAAAGTGCAACACCTCACTATTGTCTGAATTAAATTTCACCTGCCATTTTTCCAGATGGTCCAGAGATCACTGCAAGCATCGGTAGCCTTCCGCACTGTCACTATGCCCCAGTCTTGGTGTCATCTGCAATTCTTCTGACCATGTTTAGTGTATTGTCATGACAAACAATAACAGAGCCAGCACCGATCTCTTCAGCACAACACTAATCACAGGCTTCCAGTCAGAGGGACAATCATCTGCTACCACTCTGGTTTCTCCTGCTAAGCCAATGTGTATCCAATGTCCTACTTCAGCTTGAATACAAGCTACTGGATCTTCTGGACCAGCCTCCTGCAAGAGGTTGTTCTCAAAATTGAAAAGATACTGGGTTTTTCTTGCATTTGTGCTAGAAAGCTGATGAGATTCAGGTGGGATATAGGAATGAATGTGAGAAGGAAGTGAGTCATAGTTGTATAGGACACCCTGCTCATCCAAATCATTAAGGACCAGTAATCCAGTAAGCAACTGGCTCTGTAAATATTGCCATAATCGGCACTAATTCAGTGCACCCCACCTGAGATATTTGTCATCCATTTCCACCATCCACCCACTAAGCCATCCAAAACTATCTAGATTTTTTTTACTTTTGCAATTCTGATCAAAGTTTTTGACTTCAAATGTTAACTTGATTTCTCTTTCCAGAAACACAGACTGAATTTGAGCATTTTTCTTTTTATTTTAGATTTCCAGAAGCTTTGATTATGTTACTATAGAATGGATCAGTGCATATTTTATTTGACTTTGGTTATTTAAGGAATGCAACCTTGGAGCTATAATAAGTTGCATCAGCTTTAACAGCACTCTGAGAAAGTAACAGTAGATTTGCGTCAGTGAACTGGACCATGTTCGAGGACTTATTAAAGGATCTGAATAAGTATACCACACTTGTCAAGGATTTTATAAAATCACTTGTGAACGAGTGTGTTCCTGCAAAATCTTTTAGAGTCTTCACCAACCAGAAGCCCTGGATGAACCAAGAGATCCTCAATCTGCTGAGGGCCAGATCAGTGGCATTCAGGTCCAACAACCAAATAAAGTACAAGAGATCCAGGTATGGCCTCCAGAAAGCCACCTCACATGCAAAGTGGTAATTCCGGACCAAACTGGAATTACAGAAGGATGCTTGACAGCCGTGGCAGGATTTAAATACTATCACCTTTTACAAAGTAAAACCAAGCAACATTTATGATAACAAGGTTTCACTCCCAGATGAGCTCAAAGCCTTTTATGTTGGCTTTGACCAACAAAATATAGAGGCACCTTCACAACCTCCCACGTTCCCCAACAATCCTCTGATTTCAGTCTTATGAGGCCAACGTGGGACCATCCTTCAGGATAATGAACCCACAGAAAGCATGTGGCCCAGACAGAGTACCTAGGTGAATAAGGAATAACTACGCTGTTCAACTGACTGGAGTGTTCACTGAGATCTTTAACCTCTTGCTTCAGCAGTCTGAGGTACCCACCTGCTTCCAGCAGGCCTCAATTATACCAGTGTCCACGAAGAACATGGTAACCTACCTCAATAACTATCATCCAGTAACACTTACATCCACTGTGATGAAGTGCTTTGAGAGGTTGGTGATGAAACATATTAACTCTGTCATGTGTGATGCCAAACAGAGCTACGGGACGGATGATGCTAATGAGAGAAATAACTGAAGACAATGGAGAAACATTCAAAATGCTAATAAGAGAGAAGAGAGAGATTAACGAGAAAGAAACACAGTTCAGATATTGACAGACCGTTTGCTTTGAACCTGAACTGTTTGAAGTTTGATGGACAGGTGATACCCCAGCAGGGGGATAAAAAGACCAGGTTTGCTAAGGCACGACACGCCACGAGACCCTCGAGAGAGCAGTGAGCCCCCACAAGTTGGTGGGAGTTTGGAGGACTGGTTCGTGGGAATCGGCCAGAGGCTCACAGGGTGTAAAGGTACGATTGGTGGGAACCTGGGGTGTGTGTCCACCCTTGCCTGGGTGCCGGGTTCACCTCGGAAGAACGATCGTATCCGGAACGGAGGGGTCACAGTCGGTGACCACAGCGGGATCAGAAGACATCAGAAGGTCTGCCCGAAACCAACTGCATCTCTCTCTCTCTCTCTCTCTCTCCAATGGTACAACAACAGTGATTGCTTCGAACTGCACTAAACTGAACTGAACTCTGCTTCACTTAAGACTGATCGTTTTACCCCTAGACTGCGATAGAGCTTGGTTGATTCCTATTACCCTATTTCTGTGTATATGTGTGTATTATCATTGCTAACCTGTTACATTTATATCCCTGCGATTAGTGTACTATATTACTTATTTCTTTAATAAAACTTTATCAGTTCCTAGTAATCCAGACTCCAACGAGCGTTCCATTTCTGCTGGTTTGGCAACCCAGTTACGGGGTACGTAACATAAGTGGGGATCTCGTCCGGGATTTTGAATGCCAAAATTGGGACTGGGTAAATTGATTGGGTTAAAATTCCCGAAAGAAAGAAAAAAGAAAAGGGCAAACAGCAGAAATGGAGATTGAGGAATTTCTAAAGGCACCAACCTTGGAGGCATTAGAGGATGCCAGGAAATCAGAATTGGCAACTGTTGCCACACGGTTGAATCTTTTTAAGGGGAAGCTGACAATGAGGAGAGCGGAGATGCACAGAGCTATCGTTGAGCATTATGTATCTAAAGGTGTGTTTCCCCATGGGGAGCTGGAGGTGGTGTCTATGAGCAAACCTGGTGGAGAAGCAGTGCAGCTGCAAATGGAAAAATTAAGACTCAAGCACGAGTTCCGAGTAAAGCAATAAAAATGAGAAGAGAAGCAGTTAGAACGGGAAGAGAGAGTAAGGCAGTGAGAATGGGAAGAGAGAGTAAAGCAGTTAGAATGAGAAGAGACAGAGAAGGAAAGGGAGGTTAAGCTGGAGAAGTTAAGGATGGCGCTAGAGAGGGGCCAAATGCTGAACCAAGGTGGAGGGTTCAGGGCAACCCAGGAGGTTAGGTTGGTTCCCCCATTTGAGGAAGCCGATGTTGATCGGTACTTTCTACATTTTGAAAAAGTCGCTGCAAGTCAGGACTGGCCGAGGGATAAGTGGGCTGTTTTGCTTCAGAGTGTACTTAAGGGGAAGGCTCAACAAGCTTACTCAGCGTTGTCAGCAGAAGATGCCCAGAGGTATGATGTGGTGAAAGAGGCTACACTCAGGATTTATGAGTTGGTCCCGGAGGCATATTGGCAAAGGTTCCAGAATGTGAGGAAGCTGTGGGGCCGCACGTATTTAAAGTTTGCCCGTGAGATGCAGATGTATTCTGAGCATTGGTGCGCCTCGAAAGGGGTCACTGGGAATTATGACAGACTGCTACAGCTAATACTGACTGAGCAATTTAAAGGTTGTGTCCCTGAAGGTATGAGGCCCTATCTGGATGAGAAAGAGGCAGAAATCTTAGCCGCAACTGCTAAGTTAGCGGATGATTTCGCACTAACACACAAAGCAAAGTTTACCCCAAGTAAGAGCTACCGGAAGGGTAGTCGAGAGGGTGGAGAAAGTCCGTCGGAAAAGCCAGAAAGTAAGCCGGGGACTAGTGAGAAGGATAAGGAAGACAGGAAGCAGTTTGGTAGGAAGTCTCCTGGGGTCGTATGCTATAATTGTGGGAAAGCCGGTCACATTGCACCCAGGTCTTCCCCCAAAGAAGGAGACGGGGAAAGGAAAAACGACGACTCCGACTGGCTGTATTGAACCGACAAACAAACCGCTAGGGGAGAAGAGGTCTGATAGAGTTCAGGAAGGGCGCGAGAAGTTTATTTCGGCTGGATTGGTGTCGGTGAAGGAGGGGTCAACCCCAGTTCCAGTACGGATCTGGACAGACACTGGGTCTTGTCAGTCATTGATCTTAAGGAGGGTGTTAGACTTTAGTGCAGAGACCGAGACTGGGGAGGTCAGTGTGATTAAAGGCATTGGGAAAAGGACTGAAGCAGTACCTTTGCACCAGGTACACCTAAAAAGTGACTTGGTCTCCGGACCGGTCACGATAGGGGTGAGGCCCGAATTACCGATGGAAGACGTGGAAGTCTTACTCGGTAACAACCTTGCAGGTGGAGATGTGTACCCAGCAGTAAAGCTGACGAGCAAGCCTGCCAGGACTGAGGACCCGCCCATGGACTCACAGGTTTATCCCGTTTGCGCAGTAACTCAGCGCATGTCGAGAAAGGCTGCCGAAGTGAATGTAGATTTAGCTGAGACGTTTTTACCAGCCTTGTACCAGGAGGGGTTAGAAAGTGAGAAGAAGGAGCATAGTGGAGCGGAAGGAAGTGAGGGATTTGAGGTAGATTTATCATTAGCGAGGAAGGAATTTATACAGGCACAGGAACGAGACGAGGAGCTGATAGTTTTGATGGAGACAGCTCTCTCCGAAGCAGAAATAAAAAGGGAACCTGTGGGCTATTATGAGAAGGAGGGAGTACCGATGAGGAAGTGGAGACCAAGTACCATGCCCGCAGATGAGGAGTGGGGGGTGATACACCAGGTGGTAGTGCCAAAAATTTATAGGGACGAGATTTTTAACCTGGCCCACAAGATACCCCTCGGTGGACATTTCGGGGTGAGGAAAACAGTCGATAGAATTATGAAAGAGTTTTACTGGCCAAACATGAGGAAGGATATTATTGAGTATTGTAGATGTAAGTCGACACAGTTAATGCATATTAATATGTTAAAAGTTTACCACGAACAGAAAGCAGATCTAGTCGGTGTTATCACAAAAATAAATGAGGCTCGGGTGCCAAATGATAAGGGGAAAACCCATCTTGAAAAGATAAATATGGTGCCGACCAGATTGGAGAACTCTATTGTTTTGGCCAACTTTGCTGATCTCACTTAACCCCTGAACAGAGCGAGCCGCTGATAAAGCTAATTAACTGGCATGCAGATGTATGTCCGGATGTCCAGAGGCGATGCAAGGGGACGGTACATGATGTTGTCGTTACATCAGATCAGCCTATTAAGCAATACCCCTATAGGATGAACTTGGAAAAGGGCAAGCTAGTGGAGAAAGAAATTGAACACATGCTAGCCACAGGTATTATTAGGCCATCCAAATCGGAATGGGCTTCTCCTTGTGTGGTTGTCCCGAAACCCGATGGGAGCATACGATTCTGTACAGATTACAGAAAGGTGAACGCCATCACAAAAACTGATGCTTACCCCATCCCAAGGGTAGACGATTGCATCGATAAAGTGGGGAGAGCTAAGTACACCACCAAGATCGACTTGCTGATAGGGTACTGGTGCGTTCCTTTAACCGACCGGGCTAGAGAAATCTCAGCATTTGTCACTCCATCCGAGTTATAGTATAATGTTTTACCTTTTGGCATGAAGAACGCCCCAGGGACCTTCCAAAGGATGATTAATTCAGTGATAAAAAGGTTAAAGAACGCAGAAGCGTTTATTGATGATTTGGTGGTCTGGAGTGACACATGGGAGGAGCACATTGTGGTAGTAGAGGCACTGTTTAAACCACTGTCTGAAGCCAACCTGACAGTGAACCTCGCGAAAAGTGAGTTCGGCCACGCTAAGGTCACTTATCTGGGGTATGTGGTAGGACAGGGGCAGCTGGCACCGATGCAGGCTAAGGTGCAGGCTATCTCTGAAGTTCCCATCCCGACGGACAAGAGAGCCCTGAGAAGGTTCTTGGGGACGGTGGAGTACTATCGGAAGTTTTGCAAAAACTTTGCCGATATTACCCTCCCTCTTACTAAGCTTTTGCCGAAGAATGCGAAGTTTGTGTGGAACAACCTTTGTCAACAAGCCTTTGAGAGTCTGAAGGCAATTCTGTGTCACCACCCTGTATTGACTGCGCCTGACTTTTCAAAACCCTTCTCCCTAGAAACAGATGCTAGCGACGAAGCGGCAGGGGCGGTGCTGTTGCAGACAGACAAAGAGGAAATTGACCACTCAGTGGCTTATTTTTCTAAGAAGTTTAATGTCCATCAGAGAAATTATTCCACTGTGGAGAAGGAATTACTGGCAATCATACTGGCATTACAACATTTTGAGGTTTATATTTGTCCGGCACGGAAACCACTGATAATTTACACTGATCACAATCCATTAGTGTTTTTGGCCACAATGAAGAATAAAAACAAATGCTTATTAAGTTGGAGCCTGGTATTACAAGAATTTGATATTAAGATAAAACATATAAAAGGAACTGACAATGTGATTGCTGATTGTCTGTCCAGGTGTTAAAACTTAAAGTTCTCTGTATTAGCCGAATAGCTGATGACTACCTGTATATTAGTGTGTATCTTATAATGTGCATTCATACCCATAATTTTTACCCCAGTAAAAATCCTTTTAAGGGTTGGGGTGACATGTGTGACGCCAAGCAGAGCTACCGGACGGATGATGCTAATGAGAGAGATAATAGAAGACAATGGAGAAATATTCAAAATGCTAATAAGAGAGAAGAGAGAGATTAACGAGAAAGAACCACAATTCAGATATTGACAGACCGTTTGCTTTGAACCTGAACTGTTTGAAGTTTGATGGACAGGTGATACCCCAGCAGGGGGATAAAAAGAGCGGGTTTGCTAAGGCACGACACGCCACGAGACCCTCGAAAGAGCAGTGTGCCCCCACAAGTTGGTGGGAATTTGGAGGACTGGTTCGCGGGAATCAGCCAGAGGCTCACAGGGTGTAAAGGTACGATCGGTGGGAACCTGGGGTGTGTGTCCGCCCTTGCCTGGGTGCCAGGTTCACCGCAGAAGAACGATCGTATCCAGAATGGAGGGGTCACAGTCGGTGACCACAGCGGGATCAGAAGACATCAAAAGGTCTGCCCGAAATCAACTGCATCTCTCACTCTCTCTCTTTCTCTCTCTCTCTCTCTCCAACGGTACAACAACAGCGATTACTTTGAACTGCACTAAACTGAATTGAACTCTGCTTCACTTAAGACTGATCATTTTACCCCTAGACTGCAATAGAGCTTGGTTGATTCCTATTACCTTATTTCTATGTATATGTGTGTATCATCATTGCTAACCTGTTACATTTATATCCCTGTGATTAGTGTGCTATATTACTTATTTCTTTAATAAAACTTTATTAGCTCCTAGTAATCACAGACTCCAATGAGCGTTCCATTTCTGCTGGTTTGGCAACCCAGTTACAGGGTACATAACAACTCCTACTTGAGGAGTGACTTGGATTCACTTCAGTTGCCCACCATCACGACAGGTCAACACCAGATGCTATTTCATCAGCTCTTCACTCAACCCTGGAATATCTGGACAGTGAAGATGCATACATCAGGATGCTCTTCATTGACTACAGCTTGGCACTCAATACTATCATTCCCTCAAAACTAATCAATAAGCTCCAAGACCCAGTACCTCTTTGGCCTCAATACCTCTTTGTACATCTAGAACCTGGATTTCCTCACTTGCAGACCCAGTCAGTTCAGATTGGCAACATCATCTCCTCCACAATCATCATCAGCACAGGGGCACCACAAGGCTGTGTGCTTAGCCCCCTGCTCTACTCACTTTATATTTATGACTGTGAGACTAAGTACAGCTCCAATGCCGTATTTAAGTTTTCTGATGACACCACTGCCATTGGCTGAAAGAACCAGCATAGAGGATGGAGGTTGAAAATATGGTTAAGTGGTGCCACAACAATCTTTTACTCAATGTCAGCAAGACCAAAGAGCTGATTATTGACTTCAGGAGCCATGAACCAGCCCTCATCAGAGAATTCGAGGTGGAGAGTGTCAGCAACTTTAAATTCCTCAACGGAATCGATCTTCAGATGATCTGCCCTGGATCCAGCATGTAAGTGCCACTACAAAGAAAGCACAGCAGCGCCTTTCGTGCAAAGTTTGTGACGATTCATCATATCATCTAAAACTTTGACAAATTTCTATAGATGCATGGTGAAGAATATATTGACTAGTTACATCAAGGCCTGGTATGGAAACACCAATGGCCTTGAACAGAAAAGCCCACAAAAATAGTGAATACAGCCCAGTCCATCATGGGTATTGCCCTCCCCACCAAACAACACATCTACAAGGTGTGGCGTCACAGGAAAGCAGCATCCATTATCAAGACCATGCTATCTCCTCACTGTTGCCATCAGCAAAGAGGTACAGGAGCCTCAGGACCCACATCACCAGGTTCAGGAACAACTATAGCCCCATAACCATTAAGCTCTTTAACCAGAGGGGATAACTTCACTCACCCCAACTCTGATGTATTCCCATAACCTATGGACTCACTTTCAAGGACTCTTCATCTCATATTCTCAATATTTGTTGCTCATTTATTTATTATTATTTTGTTTTTTTTCCTTGTTGTATTTGCACAGTTGTTGTCTTTTGCACATTAAGTTATTTGTCCATCTTTTGTGCGGCTTTTCAAAGATTTTGCGGTGTTTCTCTGTACTTACTGTGAATGCCTGCAAGAAAATGGATCTCGAGGTTGTATATGCTGACTTATATGTACTCTGATAATAAATTTACTTGGAACTTTGATTGATAAAGGGAGGGAACAGTTTAAATGAATCTTCATATTGGATAATATCACAAGAGACTTAGGCGAGGGTAGTAAGGACCCAAATGGTGGAATATCCGAGACTATAATCAAGGCATGATTTTGAGACTGAGACAAGAACAGGCTTCTTGATGGGATGCTAGATGAGAACTTGATGAGACAGAAATCCTAAACATAATTGCAGACTGAACTGAAGCTGAGCTGGTGATTCAGCCCCGAACCTGAGTTCAGGTGCTCTTTAATTATCTAAATCTTGGTGTCAAAACATGGCCACTAATTAGCAGAGTGGGCCAGAATCTTTATAGGGACCGCGCCAACTATCCATACTCCGACAATCAGAGCATCTAAACCCTGGCTGGTGCAGTATGCATACCACAACAGATAATGAAAGCAATTGTCTTTTTTGTTCAGTACAATTCATCAGTTGTCTATCTAATCAGTTCAAAATCAATTATTACTTTAACTAGTGAATGGGCAACAGCTGAACATATGTTTAAATTGCTATCAATGGCATAAAACAAGATTAACAGAACTTTAATACCTGATAAGAAACAACACTAGAAATAAAATCCATCACAAATTTAAAATGAAAGAGGGTAGAAAGTATGCAGGTGAAGGACAAAGTTAGAACTTCACTAAGGTACTCTAGTTTCTGAATCAGAACGTCCTTGCTACAAGAACCATTCAGAAAATGAAGAAAAAACAAAATAGTCCAATAGTGCAGTGCACCGAAAACATTTCACTCTCAGAGGTGTCATCTTTCAAATGAGGCACGAACAAGAGGTTCTATCTGCCCTCTCATTAGTGGTGCAAGTTGTACAATGACAACTATTGTAATATTATATTCAGAGCTCTGATCAATATGTGATCAATTGCTAAAATAGATTATCAGGACATGATCAGTTGCTCTCTGTAAATTTACTGCCTCATTTTCCACATTATAATGGTGGCTGTTATAATGGCTACAGAAAAATCTACTTTTGCATTTCAGGGCTGCCTTAAGTCATGAAATGTGCTATATAATTCAACATTTCCTTTTTCCCCAAAATTACTAAAAAAACTAATTATTTTTTTAATATAATTTTTATTGAGTTTTCAAAAAGAATACATGAAAAGATAAAATCTACCCACCCCCCCCAACCCTCCCCCCCCCATATATATAGTCCTACCTAAAAGAAAGAAGAAAAAAAAAAGAGCCGCCTGGGTATTGGAAGGTTTCCACATGCTCCATGGGATTCTAAATAAATTGGTATAATTATTCATTATTTTCCCCAAGTAACCAAATTCTTTGTCGGAGCACTTAAATATGACATCCTATCTTTTGTAAATAAGGGCGCCAAATATTCAAGAATGTTAGATAATTATCTCTTAAATTATAAGTATTCAAGTGGAATAGAGCTAGCCATTTCATTATTCCAACGATCCATACTTAAATACGAATCAGATTTCCAAGTAACTGCTACAGTTTTCTTAGCTACTGCCAATGCAATTTTTATAAATTCTTTCTGATATTTATTCAATTTAAGTTTCGGTTTTATCCCTTTAATATCACCTAATAGAAATAATACAGGGTTATGTGGAAGTTGAATTCCAGTAATTTGTTCCAATAAGACTCTTAAATTTATCCAAAAGGGTTGAATTTTAAAACAAGACCAAGTAGAATGTAAAAAAGTACCAATTTCTTGATTACACCGAAAACATTTATCAGATAGATTTGAATTTAATCTATTTATTTTTTGTGGTGTAATATATAATTGGTGTAAAAAATTATATTGTACTAATCTAAGTCGAACATTTATTGTATTTGTCATACTGTCCAGACAAAGTCTTGACCAATTTATTTCATCAATATTAATATTCAGATCTGTTTCCCATTTTTGCTTTGACTTATGGGTTTCTTGTTTAATTGTCAATCAACTTTTATATAATTGGTACCAAAAAGGGATTAAATTTATAGGAGATTGTTTTGAGCGAGGTATATTGATGTCATTTGAACAATTAAGGGATAAATATAAAATATCTAATAATACTTTCTTTTGCTACTTTCAGTTAAGGGCTTACTTAATAGGTAAGCTGGGTCAAACAATGTTTTTGCCAAAAGCTAATGAAATTGAAATTTTAATTCAAAAAGGGAAAATTAAAAAATTTATTTCTTGTATGTATAATTTGATTCAAGAACAGACAATTAAAAACTAATTATTGAAAGGAAGCAACAAATATTTTTCCTGATTTCCTCTTTAATAGTCACTTGTAGTTCTGAAAGTCTTCAGTACTCTACCTTCACATAAAGGGTCTATCAGTGAGTTTGTCAAGGCACTGTATATTAATATCTGCCATGGAGGTTTCCTAAATGACCATTTAACCTTTCAAAACCTGCTTTACTTAACAGTATATAAAATCAAACTTAGTCTAAATAAGGTCTTTTTAAAAGGTCTTTTCCCCAAGGTAGGGAAATCTATAACTAGAGAACATAGATCTAAGGCAAGAGGGGCAAGATTTAAAAGCAGCCAAAAGGAACATTTTCTCTACACAAAGGCCGTTACACTGTTGGCATTTGGGGCAGCAATGAAGGTCCTCCATCTGTCTGTCCATCCCATCACACACATACAGTACATAGAGGGGTTCTTCATTGCTATTTCGGTAACAATTTTTTGACCAATCAGGGTTATTAGACCTGAACTAAACCTCTGAACCTGGAGGGCGGGTGGATCACTCTTAGTCTGGCCTCAACCCTTTGACCTGCTTGACCCTAGCAAGAGCCAAAGCACAGGGCCCTGACTCCAGCCAACATAGCTCTCTGGGTCATTAAGGCACACAAGCCTCCAAACCCCACAACAGGTTGTGGTCCGCTTGGAGCACAGAGGATGGATCTAGCTTCCACTGGAGGTTATAGGTGGGTGGAATTATGTTGTTTAAAAGACATTTGGACATGTGTATGGATGGTAATGATTAAGAGGTATATGGGACAAACACAGACAAATGGGACTAGCATTGATATACTTACTTGCTAGCACAGACTAGTTGAGTTTAAGACCTCGTTTCCATTCTGTCCAACTCCTTTACTCTAATTGGATAAAGGGTGACAATGATGGCATTAGAAACTCCTTAACAGAAGGATCAACATTATATTGTATTTGTGAAATGGATAATCAAGTGGCAATGCAAAAGAAATGACATAACAGCTGCAAAATGGAGATAAGTGTCCTTTGCACAACTCCAAAAAAGACTCCTTAGTTGAAATCTTTTTTAACCCAAAATCCAGTAGTTTTGGACTGCCTTCATTTGACCTATTGAAAAATTCAACTTAGGTCATCAAGACTTCTATATAGTTATAGGAAGATACACTGGAAACAGGAACTTCAGCCATCAAATCCGCAATGACCAACCACCCATTTTACACCGATCCTATATTAATCTCATTTTTAGTATTTGTTTGCCCTATTATGTTTCTTCTATCATTTCTATCATTGTATCATTTCTTAATGCATGTATGCATTTCTAAATGACAATAAAAGAGGACTGAGTGTTCTCATAATCTAATCGTAAAGCTTCCCCAAGAGGCAACAATAGTATAAAATCTCCAGTTGAGATCTTCACAAAAGGACACCACCATAACCATGAACATGCAAAGTCTTACCGGAATCTATGACCTTAAATACAATGTCATTTGCTTTGATTGCTTTGGCAATGCAGGAAGCATGTTTACGTTAGGTTTTTAAAACTTATTTTTCAGGAGCTAGGCATCACATGCCAAGGCTGGCATTTACTACACATCCCCAAGTGCCTCAAACCTCCTCACTGAACACAGTCCTTCTGATGAGGTACGTTCATAGTGCTGTTGGATTTAACCAAATGAAGATGAAGGATCAATGAAATATTTCCACATCAGAAGCAACTTAAGGGGAAACTTGCATGATCCTTGTGCCCCTGTCCTTCTTGTTGGTAGAGACGATGGACTTGAGAGATAGAGGGCGCATACTATAGCTATCACATACTGCCAGTAATAGAAGGAATAGATGTTTAAACAGGGCAATGGGAGTGCCAATGAAGCAGTCTTTGTCCGGAATGAATGGCATAAAGTTTCTTGGGTCATTGGGACTGCACTCATCCAGGCAAGTGGAGAGTTCTTAATTTGCACATTTGGGTTGGTGGACAAGTTTTGAGGCATAACAAAGTGTGTCATTCACAGCAGTATATCCTACATTAAACAGCTGTATCATTAGCAGTTATTAGCCACTCATCGGACTAAACTTGAGTGTTGTTTGGCCTTTGTTGCATGAAGTCAGGCAGGCACTGAGTGCTTCTTTTACTCAGGAGATGCAAGTAGAATTGAACATTGAGCTCAACTCAATTGATGAAGCAACTGACAATGGCTGGGCCAAGCATACTGCCCAGAACATCCACGATGATGACATGGGATGATTTATCTACAATAACCACCTTCCTTTGACCAATGTCTGACTCTAGCCAGTTCAAGAGTACTTTCTTCAATGCTCATTAAGTTCCAGTAGGGTTCCTTAAAGCAATAATCAAATGGCCACTTGGCTTCAAAGGCAGTGACATACCTCCAGAATTCAGCTCCTTTTTTTCATCTTGAGACCTTGGGACTGACGTTGCAATGAAGACTAAAGCAAATAATCAAAGTCGACAGCTTCAAGCAGGTCATTGGTGAATAAGTACTGTTTCACAACACTGTAGATGATATCTTCCATCACTTTGTAGATTATTTAAAATATTTAATAGGCAACAGATTGGTGGACTGGATTTGTCTTGTTTGGGAAAAGGACATACAAGAATAACGGTGGGATGGTGGTATTAAAATTAAAGTTAGGATAGCAAGGAGGAGCATTCAAGATCAAGAAAACATTTATAAATATTTATAAATATTTGAGATCAAGAGGGTACCCAGATAAAGAGCAGGTCACATCAGGGACCAGAATAACCATCTGTGCATAGAGCTAGAGGACATTGGCAAGGTCTTAAATTAATACTTCTCATCTGCATTCATGGAGAAGGCTACTGGGTAAATTGAAGAATTCACGAGAAGGTAGGTAGTGGGATACTAGAACTACATTATTAAAAAGATTTTCCAAGACTTATTAATGTATTCTGGACTACCATGAGAGGCAAAGGAGGAGAATGCTAGGATACTGAGACAATTGCTGGCAAAAGACAGGAAAAATGTGATACCTTTATTCAAGAACAATACGCCAAGTAATTTATAGGCTTGAGAGTTTAACATACGAACAAATAGATGAGTAGCAGCAGTGAGCTACTCAGCCCCTCAAACCCACTACATTTTAATGGTTTTGTGAAGTTCTCAAACCCTTGTTGTCAGATACCTATCTGTGCCTTGTATTCAAAGATTCTGATAGCACATTTTGGGTTCCAAAGACCCTCAACTCTCTTAGGACATATTTCACATCTATATTAAATGGGAGATACCTCATTTGTAAATCTATGACAACTGGTTTCGGATTATCTTGCAAAAGGAAATGTAATTTCCACATCACCATATTTCTTGTAAACTTAAATTAAGTCAACTCTTCTAAAATTGCAGATACTGGCCTAGTCTGATCAATTTTTTCCTCATAACTACACCAGCTACTCAAAGTATAGCTTAGTAAACCTCCTAAACCACTTCCATTGAATTAACCTCCAACTGTTATGGGTTATGGGCTGACTGCATGGAGGGTTATGGGCTGAGTGCGGGTTGGTGGGACGAGATGAGAGTAAGAGTTCGGCACGGACTAGAAGGGCTGAGATGGCCTGTTTCCGCGCTGTAACTGTTATATGGTTATATCTATAAATAGGGAGACTGATATTGTATACAGTTCTCCAGCTGAGGTCTCATTAATGCCCTGTGTAATTAAGTGGGAATCTCCCTACTTTTGTATTCAATTCCTGTTGAAGTAAATAACAATATTAGCTTAATCCTAGATTGCTCTGCACATACTCTGACAGTAGTTTGATTATGAACCAATGACTGACAGAAGGATAAGGAGATAAAAAGGTTTTTGCTCTCTTGAATGCAACAAAATCTGCTACATGATATTTATAAAAATACAAGTAATACCTAGAGGTGTTTTTATTAAAAAGTTTAAATTTGGAGGTCAAGCAATGTTTTGCTTTGAAAACACACACAATGCTGAAGGAACTCAGCAGATCATGCGTCTATGGAGAGGAATAAAGAGTCAATGTGTCAGGCTGAGATCCTTCTTCAGGGATAGTTACCTTGTTCTCAGCTACCACCCTGTGAGCTTATACAATCAACATATTCTCTGTAGCTTCTGCTACAATCAATAGGATTCCACCACCAGACACATTTTCCCCTCTCCACTTTCCTTTGCTTTCTGCAGGAATCACTCTCTCCATTACTCACTTGATCATTTTTTTTTACAAAAGTATAAAAGTTTATTTACAACACATATACTAAGGTACAGACAGTCAATATTTACAAGACGGTAAGTAGACTCAATGTAAAATATGGTTACTACCGTCTATAAAATATTCAATACCCCGGGGGGGGGCATGGCTCACGGAAATCCCCCAATGTGCCCATCGTGACGGCGTGCTCCCGCTCCAAGGACAGCCGGGCACGGACATATCCTCGGAGAAGAGGCAGGTAGTCGGCCCAGGGAGCGCCCTCCACTTTCCGCCACCTAGACCCGTGAATGAATGGCCATCTTGGCCAAGCCCACCAGGAGATCCGCCTCACTCCCCGCCCCCTTCCGTACTGGGTGCCTGTATATGAGAAGCGTGGGACTAAACTGCAGCCAGAACCTCAACAGCAGCTCTCTGCGGAACTCAAAGAGCGGCTGCCACCTCTGTGACTGTGTCGAGACATTCACAGAATGGACAGGTGGAGTTAGGGTGTCGGTGAACCTGCTCAGGAACCTTTCGTACGGTACTGCCGATGCAACACCTTCCATCCCAGGTCCCCAATGTACAGGAGAGATACAGGCACCCCTGCGTAAAGATGCTTCCACTGGGGACCTCCTCGGCTGCCAAGGTGAGTCCGGTCGGCAGACGAAGGCAAGCAAGTGAAAGGTGTGCGGGAGCAGCCCGTGCAAGAAACGCTACGGAGCGTCACGGAAGGAATCCATTCCAGGCGGCTCACGTTGTGCGGGACCCTCTCCCGCATGGACTCCCGAGGCCTGGGTCCGACAAGCACATCGGGTGGTGGTGCAGCCGGAACCCCTCCACTACCCCGCGCCCTCCCGACACCCACCGTAATAGGATCGTTACCGGACAGCATCGTCCGACGGCGCGGGAGCACCCTGCCCGGATGAGGCCAGACCCCGTACCCTCCACAGTTCCCGGTAGAAGCCGGGTAGATCCCCTCAGAGCGGCGCAGCTGGCGCCGTCCGCCGGGACTCGTGTGCCCTCCCGCTGGCAGCGGCCCGGCGGAGAAAGCGCATCGCCAGCGCATGCCATCTCGGAGGGTGGTCACTACAGGTATCTCCGCAGGTCCTGAAGAAGTCCACCAGCCTCTTCTGCGTCCTGGACACGAACTCCGTGGGTGGGACCAATGCAGTCAGCCGGTACCACACCATGGAGGCGGCCAGCTGATTGATAACTAAAGCCCTTCCCTGGTACGAGATCGCACGAATGAGGCCCGGGCAGAGATCGTCATCTCCAAATCCCGCCAGGTCGCGGGCCAGGCCTCCTCCGTCGAGCTCATGTAGACCCCTAAGCAGTCACTTGATTGCTCGTTCATTCTGCCCGCCAGCCTGCACTCCCAGGAGGCATTTATCCCTGCAATTATATTATATGTACACCTACCCCTTGCCACCATCTAAGGCCCTAAATAGCTCTTCCAGATGTGGCAGTCCTTTACATGTCAATACATTGGTGTCATTTATTGCATCCAGTGCTGTCAGTGCAGTCTGTGATGAAACATGATGCTGATTGGCCCACATCCCATCAAGTCCACTCCACCATTCAGTCAAGGCTGACCCACCTGGGGGATTGCTTTGTCAAGCACTTTTGCCCTATCTGCCATAAAAACAGCACGATTTCTCATTTTAGCTCATTTCCTGTTCCACACTATCATGTCCATCCATGACTGCCTCTATACAGCCAATTTCAGGCTAGAGGCAAATTACAGAAATAGCAGATATTTCACCTTGGTAGTTTCCAACCTAATAACATGAACATCAAATTCTCGAACTTCTGGTAACCAATCCCCTCTTTTCCCTTCTTCCATCCATCTCTATCCCGGTTTTGTCGGGGGTGGAGGGAGGGAACCATACAGAAAACAGAAGATATGCAGGTGCGGGCTGTATCTATGGTAGTTTGGGGGGGATAGGGAGCTCAGTTTTCTGAAAGGATATCTTGAGTGTTACGTCTCAAGAGAACAAGTGTACTGGAGAGAGAGAAACTGAGAAGAAGGAATTGCATCCTTACTATAGACACCGTGGGAATTGGTGGAGCTGAGTAACTGTTGAGTTAGTAAGTTTGTAGGTATCAATGGATAATTTGCAGTACTGTGCAAAAGTCTTAGGCACATATAAAAAATTCTGTAAAGCAAAGTTGTTCTCAAAAATAATGAATTGAGAGGTATCTAAATATCAAAAATGTACTATAAAAAGCTGCACAGTAAAAAGAAATAAATTAAATCAATATTTGATTTGACCACTCTTTGCCTTTAAAACTGCATCAATTCTCATAGGTACACTGTTGTGCCGTTTTGTAAGAAAATCAGCTGGTAGGTTGTTTCAAGCATCTTGGAGAAGTTGCCACACTTCTTCTGCAGAATTGTCTCATTTGCTTCTGTCTCTCCAGGTAATCCCAGAGAGCCTCAATGATGTCAAGATCAGTTCTCTTTGGAGGCCATACCATCTGTTGTGAAACTCCTTGTTCTTTTCACTACCAGAACATGGAGGAACCAACGAACACTCCATATCTCCCAATCTTCCTTTGGTCTCAGTATCTGAAGGTGACATGTGGGCTGCCTTCAAGAAGGTGAATCCAAGGAAAGCATCTGGTCCGGACGGAGTACCCAGCTGAGTACTGAAGACCTGTGCTGACTAACTGGCTGGTGTGTGCATGGATATCTTCAACCTCTCAGCTCAGCAGTGTGTGGTACTCGCCTGCTTCAATCATATCAGTGCCCAAGTAGAGTTTGGTGACTTGCCTCAATGACTAGCATTCAGTAGCACTTACATCCACAGCGATGAAGTGTTTTGAGAGGCGTGTGTTGAAACATATCAGGTCCTGTCTGAGTGATGACTTGGATCTGCTCCAATTTGCCTACTGGAGCAACAGGTCCACAGCAAATGCCATCTCATCGGCTCTTCACACAACCCTGGAACATCTGGACAGCAAAGATGCATACATCAGGATGCTCTTTATCAAATAACAGCTCAGTGTTTAATACCATCATCCTCTCAAAAATAATCAGTAAACTCCAAGACTTGGGCCAGAATACACCCTTGTGAAATTGGATCCTGAATTTCCTCACTTGCATATCCCAGTCAGTTCAGACTGGCAAAAACATCTCCTCCACAATCTCCATCAGCACAGGTTCACCACAGGGCAGTGTCCTCATCCCCCAGCCCTTCTCACTTTACACCTTTGAATGTGTGGCTCAGCACAGCTCCAACACCATATTCAAGTTTGCTGATGACATCACTATTGTGGGCCGTATCACAGGTGGTGATGAATCAGCATACAGGAGGTAAATTGAAAAATCGGCTTTTTTTTTCTTTTCCAATATTTTTAATTGATTTCTATATAGAAGAATACAGAGTTCAAGAGAATACATATTATAAAACAAAGAAAAAATATAATAATACCAGATACAGTATATTGAATCACATTAACAAACTCCTTACTCTATAAATGAGATAACTTATCCTTTGTCATATAAGCCCTGTGAACCACTTTAAATTGTAGGAGGGAATAACGAGCACATAACAATTTAGTATTAACCAATTTAAATTCTCATTCCAAATTTCTTCAGAAATTGAGGTCTGTAAATCTTGTTCCCAAAGATTTTTAATTTTGTTTAAAGAATCATTTCTCATTCCCAACAACATATCATAAGTATCGGATATTAAACCATTATAGAATGATTTCATCTAATATGTTCTCATCAGTCTAGAGCACATGCTGCCATTGTTCGGCACCCCATTCCTCATGTTTCTGTGCATAGGTGGCTTTGTTTCCAAATCGGAAGAATGGCTTTTTAAGCAACTCTTCCATGAAGATCACTTCTGACATCTCCAGAATGTAGAGGGGTGTACTTGGGTTCTAGTGGTTTCTGAGAGTTCAGAGCTGATATCAATGCTGGGGACTTCTTCCAATTTAGAAGGGACACCAGTTTGATGTATCTCTCACCTGCTGCATTCAGTTTCCATGGCCAACCACTGTGTTTTTGGTCCTCAATCTTGCCTGTTGCCTTGTGCCTCTTCAAAGAGCTTGGACAGGACATCTTGAAATACCTGTCTGCTGCAAAATTTCTGCTTAAAGAGAGCTTGCTCATGTAGGATGACCACCTTTTGTCTTGTTGCTGTGCTCACTCTTGCCATGGTGTAAAAATTGATGATTTGAAGCTTAGCTGTCATATCTGCCAAACACTCACCTTTTAGTGTTCTTCGCCCAATTTGATTCCTACTACACCCATTTCTGTTTCAGTTATCAGCCTAGTTCATTCAACATTATATCATTGATCATTTATACCTGTTTATTATCTTTATTTAATTATCTTTTATATACCTACAAGGTAATCAAGTTTTTATTTGAAAGTGGTCTATTATTAATGTTACTTTCTTCAACAAAATAGAAATTTTTTTCTGTAGTTTAATTTTTTGGAAAATGAATGTTTGTACATATGACACAAATGCAGAAGACAAAAATAAGTATCTGAAAAACAAATTTTTTTAAAAATCGAGGGTGCCTAAAACTATCTTCCAAAATGGAGAGATCATGGAAAGAGAGATGGACCACGTGAATGTGGAAGTTTGCAGCAAAATTGATGAAATTAACAAGCTCCACAGGGGTGTAGGAAGCAGCACCAATTTGGTCATTAACATGGCAGAGAATGAACTGGAAAACATTGTCAGTATAGGTTTGGAACGTGGAATTTACTCCATGCAGTCCACAGGGCTTTGAACGTTGGTGGTCATCTCCAATGAATCTTTGAGTTTTTCCAATTTGTACTAAAGGGATAGATGAAAGTAGGGCCATGGATGGTGTCTATATGGACTTTAGTAAGGCCTAAGACAAGGTTGCATATGGCAGGCTGATCAGGAAGGCTGTCACAAGGGAGCTAGTGAGATTGACTCCAATAAATAGAAGCAGAGGGTAACGGTTGAAAGTCCATTCAACAACTGAAGATCCACAACTAGAGGGTTGCCCCAGGTGTCAGTGCTGGGACTTCAGTTATTCCTTATTTTTGCAAATAGCTATTACAGCCTGGGGCATCAGACTTCAATTTCAGTGTCCTCTATAGTTTGTACATCCTTTCTGTTGAGTGTGTGGTTTTCCAAGTGTTCTGGTTTCCTTCCACAGTCCAAAAGACATACTGATTAGTAGGTTAAATGGCCATTGCAAGTTGTCTTGTGATTAAGCTAGTGTTAAATAGGTGGGTTGCTGGGCGATGCAGCCATTGGGCCAGAAGGGCCTGTTCTGTGCTGTCTCAAGTAAATACACATGGCATGATTAGCAAGTTTAAATTACTAAATTAGGGGATCTTGATGATAGTGAAGCAGGTTGCAATGAATTGCAGAGATCATGATCATCTAGGTAAATAGGTTGAGGAACAGAAAGTGGATTTCAACTTAGATGTATGAGATGATGCATTTTTGACAGTCAAACTGGGGTAGGATTTACAGTGAATGGCAGAGCACTGAAGAGTGTTGTTGCAGACGGCCCTGTGAGTACAAGTGCATGGTTCACCAAAAGAGGCCACACAATTAGGCAGTATGGTAAAGGCAGCATTTAGCATGTTGGCCTCCAATTAGGGCATCAACTTCAAGAGCAAGGAGAATTTGATCACCCTGAATCTTTGTTCCTGTAGCTGATGAGAATAAGGTGACCTCTTAGGAGTTCATGAGTTAGTCTTTTCCACAGGGCTGAGGAGTCCAAAACTAAAGGGCACAAATGCAAGTTAAGCGATTTAAGAGGTCCAAGAGACAACTTTGTTACAGCTGGAATAAGCTAGCAGGGTAAGTGGTTGAGGTAGGTACAACAGCAACACTGAAGGGGTATTTGAATTGATACATGGAAGGGAAGGGCTTGGAGCATTATGGGCAGAACATAGCAACAAACAAAGAGGATGCTGTCGTTAGCATGGACTATTGAGCTGAAAAACCTTTTTCCATGCTGTATTACTCAACATAGCCAACAAAAGGCATAACCAAGACCCATGGCTACACGTTTGGTTTGGAAAGTGCAAACAGCCAAAAGACCAGTTATGAGGCTGAGCACAAGTTCTTCCAGATGGAGAAGTGCACAGGAATTGAATACCCATGGTGAAAATGAGGCTGATGGGACCAGTAAACTGCAAGTTTTTGTAGTGCAGAACATGCTAAACGTCAGTTATAGGTGGGAAGGAACTGAACCAAGTGGTACAAGATGAGTTGAGATGTACACAATTTGCCCTCATTCCATCCACAAAAACACTTATTCTTACCTACCAACCCATGAGCTGACACATCCTAACATATTCTCAGCAACTTGAAGTCTTCTTCTACCACCACACCTCTCCCTCCCCTCAAGAATCACTCGTGTTTCTCTTGTCCATTCATCTCTCCCCAGTCGTCCATCCCTGCAACCACACTTGGCATTATACTTGTGCTTCACATTAAGCTAATGTTACTTATTTCACAGGGATTGAGTACAAAAGCAGACAAGATTATAACTCAGTTACATAGCTGGAGAACTGTGTACAATATCCGTCTCCCTACTTTTGGATGAAAGCTAATTCAATTGAAGGGGTTTAGGTTTACCAAGCTACATAGAGTAGCTGGTGTAGTTGAGGAAACCTGTATCTGCAATCTTAGAAGCACTGATTAATTGAAGCCTACAAGACCCAGAGTGATGTGGAAAAGGTATTTCCACTTGCAAGAGGATTTGAAACAAGTCTTGGAAAATTATCCATTAACCCATGAAGATCATCAAATGCTTTTTAATAATATACTCTAGTATCCCAGTAACAATCTTCCTGTCGATTCTTCAATGTGCCCAGTACTATTCTTTTTCAATGCAGATAAGAAGTATTCATTTAAGACCTTATCAAAGTCCTTTAGTATTTCTATTTTCTACTTGTGCCTCAGAAGCATTTTGGTATGTTGTCTTTTTAATCTTCACTGTCCAACTTTTTGGCTGCTTTGTAGAGTAGGGTGATTGTTATATCACAGGGCAAAATGTAGTAATGGTTCTAGTGTGCTTAACAGATGGAGATTACAAAAGCCCTCACCCACAATAATCCTAAATCCTAGATAGCTGTGGCAAATTCCCTGCTTGGATAGTTACTAAGTTTTTAAGAAATCTAGACCAAAGGTTAATCTCTTGAAGGAATGCTCATAGTGGAGTGATTGGAAAAAGCGGCAGGGGGGTGCACTTTATGGTAGAATCTGTAAATTTGGGGCTTATTTATTCACAAGATTATTGGTCTTCGAGAAGCAAGTTGATCACTACTGTCAACGGAATGTAAGCCCATAAACAGAAGAAACACAATATAAGCCCAAAACAGATGAAATTCACTCTAACTTCAGATTTGGTAAAACAGGCAATCAAAGTCACAGCAATGTGTTCAAATTTATACACAAAATCCACACGAGGAATTCACTTGTTTAAAAATTTTATTGCAGGCTGGTCTCACATTTTAGAAAAAGAATCCTAAAATTTTTCCTCCTGTGTGTTTTCGTTTGGCCTCTTCATGGTCCATGATGCCAGCTGAGGTTGTGAGAACGAGGTACCTATAATTTAAAAAAAAGCTTTTATTTCCTGATGGCAAACTTCAGGCTTCAACTGATATTCCATAATGCAATAGAAAACTTATGCCACTGTCCCTGGAGATAAGAATGTTAAGACTGGTCAGAGTTTATACATACCTAAGATTCTATGCAATAATGCTCAAGATAGTGGAATCAGCATTATAATCTTTACTCACTTGAAGGCTAGACGTTTGGCATTTTTATTGAAAAATTAGCCATGAATCCTTCTCCAAATAAATGAAAAAAGTGTCAGTGACAAAAAAGCAACTTCAACTCCAGAAAAACCAATTTCACAATTCAGAGACGCAAAAAAAACTGAGACATTACATAAGCATAGAAACCTTGTCTCTTAACTGCCTTACACTACTTTTCTGGTTCCAACTCATACTTGCAATCGATTTTTCAAGAGTCTCACAATGTTTTCAACAGAGGAGGCTGATATTTAGCACTTCAATTATATGCCAGCTCTGAGCAAAAGCAATCCAGTTTATCCAAATCCCCCACAGCATTGCAATTTTTCCCCAAATACTCATGATTCTTTTAATCTCTACAATTACTCTCCACTATGCTAGCTTGAAGTCTAGTCCAGATCCTAATCACCACCTACATCATAAAATAAGCCTCACTACTGACATTTGCAATATTCTCTGATCCATGAACCTAGGTTTGCCTCCAATCATAGTTTCAAATCTCAGGTCTCCTCCTTATCTTGTGTTCCAGTAACAATTCTAACTACTCCATTCAACTATCTCTCACTCATCCCTGGAACAATTCTGGTAAACTTCTTCCTTCTTCCAACCGACAGATCTTATTCTTGCATGCCTTTTTATACCTCCCAGAATACTGAAGGTATTCTTAAACCTCTAGCATCTCCTACCACATCCAACAATTTATGCACATATCCCCCAGACCAGTTTGCATGCACATTTAGAATCATGCCGAGTCATTTACTACATTTATCTCCAAATAATTGAAACTTTTTTCCTACACTTTTCAAATGTGCTAACCACCAACCTACCACTACTCTACTCCCATTTTCAGATAACTAGTCTCAAGTATCTTACTTGCTCTACAAGTTGCAATGATAAATAAATGATTTTCTTATTTAATACTAACCCATGCTTATTGTTCACCAGGAAAATTAAACTTTGTTTGTGTGTACAGAAATTTTGATCCTTGATGCTTTGGCTTCAGCGAGTCCAAATATTTAGAAAACTTAATAAAAAGCAGTACGAAATAAACCAACTGTAGATACAGGAGCCCATCCCAAACCATAGCTGACATGGTGCAGCAGGAAATTTCAAAACATAATTATTACACAAGACAAAAAAGTGCAGCTAGAAAAGAGTCAGGGTTTTTTAAAAAACGGAACAAGTGGATACAGAGGTTTTAACAGGAGGGTAGAGAAGCCAGCTAAACAAATCATACATTACTGAAAAATTTCTCAAATACTCATGATCAAAAACTGTGCATGTCATGCAATACAATTACGAAAAGAAATAAAGTTGGCTATTAAAGTAGTGAAATCTGCAGGAACGTTAAGCAGTTCCCCACACAATGAACAGCCCTACCATTTACACAAACCAAACTCAAAATTAGCATATTAGCCCAAACACAGCAGTTCAAAAACCCTGAAAAACAGAAAACCCAACAATGCCAAAAGATACAGTACATCATCTGATGAATTATGCTATCCTTTTTACATCCACTGCTTATACCTCCGCATGCAATGTACATTCTCTTAGCAAGTCTTATAAAAGTTAGTTCCCTTCCTCATATAGAAGTTGAAAGGATTCTGGTTAATCGGACAACCACTTATTTAGGACAACTTCTAATGAACAAAAACTATTCAATAATAACTAGTGTCAATAACGTGCACTTGTGGGGTTGTTAAGACACTATGCTGCACTAAGAGCGAAGTTTCAAATAGTGTCAATTGTCTGTCTGTGTTCAGAGTAGTGACTTTTGTCACTGATAGTTGGTGACAAATAACCAGCAAGACAAATCAGAACCGTTTCGTTCACTGCAGTTTCAAGCATTCAGGCAAACAGCCAGGAGTGAAATTGAAATTATTTCACTACTTCATCAAGTTAGGAATTTGAAAATATTAACAATCATCTTGAATTTTACAATGAAATTAGAGGATGCCATTGTCAATAGCATTGTACGAAGGCAGTCCATTATCTGCACTAAGTGTCTGCACTGATTTTGTACATTTTCAGACAAAAGAACATGGCAATGTACAATTCCTCCATTGATAACCATTTGGAAACAATATAGTTCTATTTAACTGTAGTATATTGGTAGCATTCTAATTTGTTCTCTAATTCATTTAAATACATTTGTTACTCAGTTAAAATTACTTTGTATGTTTTTATACCTTTTTACTACTTCCATGAAACTTGGGCGAATTGGGACAACTGCTTGAGTCAAAATGTATGTACTGGTCTCAATGTATCCTAATTATCCAGAATCTACTGTAGTTGGGTGCTGATAAGATTTTTTGCACTGCTATTTGCACATTAGTGTGGAGAAGGCTAATGCAAGACCTCATTCAAGATAGCAAATTAGCACATTCTTAGACCTGTAACATATCCCACAGGTGTTTAGGCAATGGTTAGGATGCAGAGGAATGAATAGGAAAAATGCATCAAGGGATAGAATTTCCTTCATTATATTAGAAAAAAATTCGTTGATACTGTGATAAACCCTCAGCTTTGTGACCCAAGTTCCCAATTTAAATTAAAATGTTACTATCGCAAAATTAACAAGTTTTAACATACACTTCCTGTGTCCAGCAAACTGATTTACAATAATTTCATTGACATTGGTGAATCCAGGTTTGGATTTTCATCTTCCATTTAGCAGTAGCATGGCAATCTATTCCCAAATTTGATCAACCAAGGTCAAATTTTATAGTGAAGACACAAAGATTCACAATATAGATGAGTGCAATTGTAGTCAACATACGCACTATATTTATGTCCCCAAATTTGAAGAAACGAAGAGCTTGAAATAATCAACAGGCCAAACTACCCCAAATACTTCCAATATTCTAGTTATACGTTGCAGGGAGGGGAGGGAACATTGACTCAGACCATGAGAGGCCTGTGTCGGGCATTTTCATGCAGATTGGAAGTCTGTGTGGGGCACTCCTCGCACAGACTAGAGCAATGTGTGATTAAGTGCCTTGCTCAAGGGCACAAACACGCTGTCACAGCTGAAGCTCGAACTAGTGACCTTGAGATAACTAGATGTAACGCCTTAACCAACAACAATACGTTGCAAATACTCTTTAAATTAATAGAAAGATGTGTTTCATTCCAATATGCTTAAAACACTGTAGCAAGGGTCAAGTTCTTCATTAAACAGTGCAAGTCTCGTAACTGAAGTAGTTAGTGGCTCCCTTCTTGAAGAGTGGCGTGACATTTACAATTTTCATTCCTCACCGAGACAATGAAATGCATCAATGTTGCCTTCATTTCAGGCTATATTCTATGATGAGATCTATACAGCTAGGTTGCAGGCCGACAGTTCTCAATTTCACAATGACTCCAGGTGATCCCGTTCACTTCATTATTCAAGAGCAACTTAAGCATACTAGAACCATTACTACATTTTGCCCTGTGATATAACAATCACCATACTCTACAAAGCAGCCAAAAAGTTGGACAGTAAACATAATACAAAGCTGTCTCTTAAAAAGAAAACAGATAACAAAATGCTTCTGAGGCACTATTAGAAAACAGAGATACTAAAACTGGGTACCAAAACCTGTGAGTTTAAGATTGTTCTTGAAAATGATAAGAAACTCCAGTAAGAACCTCTTAAAGGGGAAACTACCGATGGCAGGAAAGATGCATCACCCAAAGGATGCAAAATACGGTGCCTTATAAAAGTATTCAGCCCTCAACCCTTTGTTCACATACGTATTACAATCAGGGATTTTGATCAACTGAGAATTTTTATTTGTGAATCACATGCTCCCTCCCCCCACAGAACCCAAAAATAGGGAAAATTATAAAACATGATAAACTAAAAAATTCAAAACCTGAAATGTCAGCAGTTCAAAAGTATTCACCCCACCCCTTCCGCTCAGAACTTAGTTGAGCCACCTCTTGCTGCTATTACAGCCAGTAGACTTTTTGGATAAGTCTATGAGCTTTGCTCACAACGTGATGGAGCAAGATTTGCCCATTCCACCTTGTAAAATTGCTCAAGCCGTGCCAGGTTGGTCAGGGAGTGACAGTGGAGAGTGAGGTCTTACCAGAGATGTTCGATTGGGTTAAGGTCAGGGCTGACTGGGCCACTCAAGGACATCAATTTTCTTCGTTTGAAATTTGCTTTGGGTCATTGCCCTGCTGAAGCTTCCTCCCTAGTTTAAGCTTTCTGGCAGAGGCTAGAAGGGTTTTATCGAGGATCTGCTGTATTTAGCAGCATTTATCTTCCCATGAATCCTGACCAGACTTCCAGTCTCTGCAGCTGAAAAGCATCCCCAAAGGATATTGCTACCTCCAACCGCATTTTACAGGAGGGATGGTGTGAATTGGCTGATGCACAATATTAAGATTTACGACACACATACCATTAAGTGTTGAGAACCACTTTAGTCTCATCTGACCACAAGACCTTCTTCCACATCTTTACGGTATCTTCTAAGTGACTCTTCCCAGTCTTCACAGGCAAGGATATGCTTATTTTAAAGCCAGGGCTTCCTCCTTGCCATTCTTCCATAAATACCCCTTTTGTGCAAAGCCTTAGATTGCAGAAGCATGATCTCCAGATGTAGCCACTGACTTCTGCAGCTCACTCAGTCACAGTTGGTATCAAAGTAGCCTCTCTTACAGTGCCATTCTTCTCTTGCGACTAAGTTTAGAGGGTTGGCCTGGCCCAGGCAGTGTGGCTGTGATTTCATTTTTCACATGGACTGCACGGAGCTCCAAGGCACGTTCAGCGCCTTTGAGCTGGCTTTGTACCCGTCTGCGGATCCGTGCTTCTCTATCATTTCCGGGACTTGTCTTCATTTTAGTTTTGTCTGTTAAAAATCTACCATTCTGTTGTACCTTACAGAGGGAGTACTTACTTTATTGAATTCATCAAAAACTGGCGATTCTCCAGTTTTTTACATCAACAAATTCAGTGAATTGGTAAGATAATGGCATAATGCACCTGAGGAAAGTTTGCACAATAATTACAAAGGGGATTAATACTTCTTCAGCTTCACAATTTTGGTTTTTAATTTTTAGTAACTCGTTGACAGGTTTTGGAATTTTCCTTCTGATTCAACACAATACACAATGTTTTGCAGATTAGCTCAAAAACCCTACTCCAGCGTATTTTACATTTAGAAAATAAGACAGTAAAATGTGAAAATAATTGTGGGGGCTGAATACTTTTTCAAGGCACCATTGTTTGGCTCAATGACCAAAACAAGACTAGAGTAAAAAGCAAATACAAGTCATAAAGCACAAGGCAGTCACATTGAATAGGATTATAAACATATAAGCTCTTACCCAAACTGACGGGAAGGCAGAAGACTATTCTGCCACCTTTCCAGCTCCTTTACTTGAACATCAAATCTAGGGCTGATGACACCACACTATTTGAAACAAAGTAAGTCAAGGTATGCATAACGTATTGGGTATTATTCACTGACCTACATAAAACAGTTAACACACAAACACAAAGTGCCACAAAACAAAATGTCAGTGATAATAAACCTGACTCTGAAAACCATGCAGCTCTTGCCAAAACATCTATCAGGTAAACTTACAAACTAAAAACAGTGAAAAAATATATTGTTTATAAAATAAACACACAAATTCAACATACAAAATATATACTTCAAAGACCACCAGTGAAAAGTGATAACATATTTGCAACAGTAACAATGGAATAATCAGATGGCAAGAGCATTTTTATGAAAAAGACAATGCTAAAAATATGACACTGCAAAAAATAAAACCTGAAGAAACATTTGAAAGAACCTAAAGTACTGATCTGTAAGATCAAAACATTGTACTGTTCATAGGAGCCTATATCACACAAATCTGAGTTTTACCTTGTTCAGTCTCCCTGTGAGATTAACAACAATTTTTCCACCCCTGTGATCATCGATAATTTCAAATTCTCCAATGTAGCCTGCAAATATGAAGTCATAAGAGATTAGAATAGCCACTTGTTGATTTATAAATGTTTCACATGAATTCCCATAGCAACAGATCTTAATCTTGATGGTTTTTGAGTCAGAAAACAACCAAATAGACTTCCGTGCTTAGCAATAAACAAAAACGTTTTAGAAATCTTTGGCACAGGCAACACCCACGAAGAGAAAAATGTTTGTGTCTCAGGTGCAGAGTCAGAGATAAGAAACAAAACTCTTTAACCTATGAAGAGAGTCCACAATGAATGACACCAATACTTCCTTGCCCCACATATCCCATTCCAACCCAGATCCTACCACTGAACTTCACAACAGTGGCAATTTAACCTGACAATCTGCATATTTTTGGATAGAAAATACACTTTCAGGATTATGCAAACTCCAAGACAGGTCAAGACTGACATCACTGACACAAAGACATCAAGCTCTACTAGTTGTGCCATTGCGCTTTTAAAAGCTCTCTCAAATTCAGAATGCCAAAGTTAACCTGCAAGGCACAAACAATGCAAGCTAGAAAACTCTTTTGCTAAATACCAGGTCTGCTTACGCCTTCCTTAAACTGCTGCAATAGTCATACAACATGGAAACAGGCCCTTTGGCCAACTCTGTTCCAGGTGCGTGAGCCCCATAGCCATCCACAGCCTGCCTACATATCCATCCATCTACATATCTAAATAGCTTTTAAACATTGTTAACGTGCCTACACAAACACCGTTTACGGCAGCACGTTGCAAATATGCACCACCCTTTACATTAACAAGCTGCCCCAGTTACATAGGTATCTGTGAGATCTGGAGCACTGTACATGGTACTGTGTTCCTCAAGGGAAATGCTAATGAATCGGGAGCTGCTCAGGGTATGTTTACTAAATTATACCCAGAAAAGGTGAACATTCAGAGGAATGGTTGGACAGAACATAGACAGTACAGCACAGAAACAGACCCTTCGGCCTATGATGTTGTGCCAACTTGTTACATACACCTGTTAGGGTGCATTCTCCAGATACTTTATAAGATAACCGTAGTCTTCAGCCAGGAGCAGATATCATCAGGTGGTTCCCAACCTTAACCACAACTCTCTCCAGTTGGTGGGCCGGCAGTGGTGGCCAAATCACTGCCCACCTGCTCCTGGCTTCCAGCTTCCCTCCTCTCGCCTACTCCAAATGCAACAAGAGGCTCATTCTGCCTCTTCCCCCATCCTACGAGCTGCTTGTTTTTTGCTCCTTTCGTCCAGGCCCAGATCTGACAACAACCGCCATGCTGGGAAACGTCTGCAGCTGATCTCTACAGGGAACAACCATGCCTGCCATCCCTTGTCTTTACACTCCTGCACTAAGGGCTGGTACTTCAAGGCCTTTCTCTCATGGGCCTCCTCCCATGGAACAGTCAGCTCAACCAGAACTATTTTCTTGTCTTTGGTTGAGCACAGTACAATGTCCAGGCGTAGGGTTGTGTGCACCACATCCGGGAACTGCAAGTAACTAAATGCCTAACTAACCACTACTGCTACTCAATGTTCATATCCCTCCATTCTCTGCATTCATGTCTATTTTATTTGTCTCATGTACATTGTAACAGTGAAATTGAAATATCTTTATTGTCATTGCATAGTACAATTTGTCATGCACCAATACAGTGAAAATGAGTTTGCAACTCATACTCAATGCTATAAAACAAATAAGATAAACAAACAATAAATAAAATCAAGTAACCAGCTAGTACAGCAATGTCCAGCAGTACAAAAGGGCAACTCAGATGCATGACAGCCATAAAACCAGTATTAAAGTGGCAATATAACAAATTTATGGATGGTGCTTGATCAGTTGGTTCAGAGCAATTATAGCTCTGGGGAAAAAGCTATTTTTCAGTCTGGAAGTGCGGGCATAGAAAATCTTATTAAGTCTGCCAGATGGAAGAAGTTCAAACAGATGATTGCATGAGTGTGTATTGTCCTTACAGATGCCTGAAGCTTTCCTTAGGCAGCGAGAGCTGTAGGTGTCCTCCAGGGCTGGAAGCTGTGTCCCGATGATGTTCTGTGCTAGAGACGACCCGCTGAAGTGCTTTCCTATCAGCTGCTGTACAACTGAGATACCACTCAGAGATGCAGTATGTTAAGATGCTCCCTATGGTGCAGTGGTAAAAGGTCACCAGCATCTGTTCAGGTAGACCAGCTTTCTTCAGCGTCCTGAGGAAAAACAAGCGTTGCTGTGCTTTCTTAACTATTGTAGTGGTATTAGTGGACCATGTAAGGTCTCCTGAGATATGTATTCCCAGAAACCTGAAACTGGACACTCTCTCCACTATGTCTCCATTAACGTAGACTGGAGCATACTTGTCATCCCGTGACTTTCCAGAATTGATTAATTAGCTCCGTAGTCTTTGCTGTATTAAGAGACAGGTTGTTCTCTGAACACCAGCTCACTAAGTTCTGTACCTCCGTGCTGTATGCTGATTCGTCTCTGTTGGAGATCAACCCCATCACTGTTGTGAAATGCATCATTTTGCCCCAACAACCAGAGTCCAAAATCTCACTACGTTATCCGCACCGACACAGCATGCTGATTACTCACTACCCTAAACCCGTATGTCTGGAATGCAGGGGAAACCGGAGCACCCGGGAGAAACCTGTACAATCACAGGGAGAATTGAACGCTTTGACCTTCCAACTGCTGGCACTGCAAAGCATACACTAACCACTACGTTACTGTACCACCCTATCAAAGAATCTGTTGAGCACTATTATACTTGGCTCCACCACTACCCCTGGCAGCACATTCTAGGTACCCACTACTCCCATGGGGCTATTTGGTTACAAATTCCAAGATCTAGGCAGAGTGATAAAGGACTAACAAGACACTTCCAATCAAGATGATTTGCAATTGGGAAGGGCATCTGAGGTGTTGATGTTCAGATAAGTATAACATTGCCCACATCCTTGACAGCACAGGAAAGGTCACTAATGTGAGTATCGTTTCCCTCCAGACGGTGCTCGACTTGCTATGTACTTCTAACATTTAGTTTTGGTTTCAGATTTCCAACATTGTTTGTCATGAGTAAAACAATGCTAAACCTTTTCGAAGCAGGTGATCAAACCAATCTGATATCTTGTGAGCAGCTCAGCTTTTCTTGCCTCAAAAATGTACATGAAAAGGCAAACTAAGTTTTTAATACAATAGTCCAAAATAATCCTCACCATGCTTCATCATTACAGTCAGGAACCTCACAATCACTTTGGAGCATGGCCGGATGAGAACCTGGCGTTTTCCACGTTTCTCTGCATTATTGATGCTTGTAAGGGCATCGGCAAGAACGTTCATGCGCACCATAATGCCTGGAAGAGGAAGTAATATAGCAATGATCTGTATAAGCAGAGGCACTGAGCACAGTCTGATCCACCAGCCCACCAGATGCAAGCTGACCATCAATACCACCCACCTACACCAATCCAATTTAGCAGCATTTAGTTCATAGCCATCAGATTGTGATTCCAGTTCTTGCCCAGTCAATTAAATGTAAAAAGAGAATCTACTTCCAATATTTCTCGAGCAATCATTTCGGATAGCAATCACCCTCAGTAAAAAAGGTATTTTCCTCATCTCAACTCCAAACTTGTCCCTTAACCTCGTCTTGTCTTCTAAATTTACATACCTCTGCTGTTAATAAACCTTTTATATTTTTACTTCATCTACACATCTCAACTTTGTAAACACTTACGAAAAACAGGCCCAGCCTACCCAATCAAAATGTTAATTCTCAGACCTTATCTTGGTGAACCCCCTGTACTACTCAGACTAGACCACACTTATGAATATGTGCATGATTCTGGTTACCACACAACAGGAGGGATTTAGTAGCAATAGAGAAAGTGCTGAAGAGTTTTAATAGGATGGAGCTTGAAATGGAGGAATGCAGTTATAAGGAGAGATTGCAAAGACTGGGTTTAATCTCACTAAAATATAGGAGGCTAAGGGGTGAGCTTATAGAAGTTTACAAAGTTACGGGGGGCATGGATGATAGCCCACCAGAAAACCTATACCCCCTCCCTCCCCGGGCAGGGTATTCAAAAACAAGAGGGTACAAGTATAAGGTGAGAGGGGAGAAAATTAAAGATCTGAGGACAATACTTGGAAAGAGCTGGTTCATATTCAATGCTACAGGTAATGGAAGCATTTACTCTACATGCACACTTCACCAGAACTGCAACCTTCAGAATTTGATTTGTTCTCCACAGTCTATATGCTCTGAACAATCTGACCATTCATGGGGGTAGAAGAGTTTAAGACATACAGCACATTACTTTGCACACATTAGAAATTCAATTCCGCTTGCCATTGCTCTGCCCATCTTACCACCTGATCAAAGTCCTCCTAGAACCCAAGGCAACCTACTCCACAAAAATAGTATCCACACTTCATACACATTCAAACCCAAACTTAAACAAACAGTAAGGGCCACATCACAAGCGTTATTTTCCACTCAAAAATGACACTCCAGCATCACCTTCTTCATGTTACCAAGTGAACCTCGGATGCAATTTGCCCCAGATCTCATAAAATGCAAAGTTTGAGACCCATTTCACATGCGGTCCTTTAGCAAACGTGGACTAAATCAACTACACCAAACGCACCAATGTGTTGCCTCTGGGGCAGATATTCCCAGTACATAAAACCAACAGTGGCGCGTAGAATCAGGGCGGGCAATGCTGACCAAGAAGTGGTTAAGAACCAAGGTGTACGAGGGACACCAACTGCAGCTAATGTGTCAATACTAACTTGCAACTCCCCAAAAAATACTAATGAGACCCAACGCCGCCACCGAGATAGGGCCCAGGCGTTACCCCTCCTCTCCTTCCCCCGCCATCCACCACCACGTCATTCGATCACCGCAAAACCCAATTCCCACCCTACCCCTTCACTCTCTACAGGTACGACTCTGAACACTTCTCTTTGCCGATTCCCAGGCGCTGCCCCTTTTCCCAATTAACCGCATGAAGACATTTCCAGACACCGGGGGGGGGGGTGCAATGGTCCAGCACAAATTAACAACGATGGCGTGCGTACCTTAGGCTAATGATCCTACAGAATGAAGCACTGCTTCACCTATTTGATCTCAGTTAAAAAAGTGAAACTCGATGCCTTAAAATCAGGCCGATATAAAACGGATTGCAAATAGCCCGCTACTTCAGGCATCTTACCGGTTCGTCAATATGGCGGAAAGAGGAGGAAGGGGGGAGAAGCGTGGTGCATTATGGGATATTTCTGGCTTTCGCTCATTCCCCACGCACCACGTGACCCAAACCAACATCCAGGCTGAGTAATCAACCCCTGCATCGACATTCCCAGTCTATCTTCTTCTATTAAACGTACCTGGTAACCTAGCAACAGCTTGCGGCCTGAGACTCGAAGATTCTGGGCAGCCCTGCCTCATCTCTCGTTCGTGTTCAACCCATCTGTTAACGTTTTAAGGCACGGAAACAGGTAATGCAAACTTGGTCTCAATGCGTGTAGAATAAATGCGGAGACTCGTTGTTCGAATCTCTTCCGCAGGGCAAGTTGACAGATGGCATCTCGAATAATCATTTCGTTTGAAAAGTAGTTATTAAAATAAACGGGAATTGTGCTAGTTTTAATTTGTTTCAGTACTTTCCGACTAATATACCTCTCTAAGAGTGACGCACTGCACAAATTCTTCCCCAGAACCCTTTCAAGTTTCACAGACAAAAAGCTGGAGGAACTAAGGAGGGCAGGAAGCATCTATGGGAAAGAGTAAACACTCGACGTTTCGAGTTGAAACCCTACATCGAGTCCTGATGAAGGGTCTCGGCCTGAAACGTCGAATGTACTCTTTTCCATAGATGCTGCCTGGCCTGCTGAGTTCCTCCAGCATGTTATGTGTGTTGCTTGGATTTCCAGCGTCTGCACATTTTCTCTTGTTTATGATTGGTCCCTTTCAAGTCTGATTAATCCAATTTATATGCAGATTAAAATCACCACATAATTGCACATCGCTTCTTGTACGCCTTTGATATGTCCTCATTTATGCACTGTCCTATTGAGAGGTAATATTTGGGACCTTTAGACTACTCCCACCAGTGTCTTCATTTCCATGCTATTTTCTTACTTCCACACAAACCAATTCCACATCACTGTGGATACTAATCACATACTAATAACGCTCATCCACCTTCTTTACCTGTTTTCCTATTCTAATGGAATATTGAATAACCTGGAATATTAAATTCTCAGTCCCAGTTACCCTGTTACTCTTCAAGATCAAATTCATTTTGAGCTATTTCTACTGTTAGCTCAATTATCTTGTTACAAATGTGACATGCATTCAATTAAAGAGCTCTAAGTTTGAGCTTTTAATTTTTTGTTTTCTATGCCACATTCTTATATTTTTGTCCCTTATATTTATGATTATGAAGACACGTAGTCCTCTTTTATTAACATTTGGTAATGCATGCATTAAGAAATGGTACATTATTTTCTCCGGTGTGATATCACAAAACACAGGACAGACCAAGACTGAAAAAACTGACAAAACCACATAATTATAACATACAGTTACAACAGTGCAACAATACCATAACTTGATGAAGAAGTCCATGAGCACAGTAAAGTTCAAAGTTTCTCAAATGTCCCACATCTCACGCAGATGGGAGAAGGAAGAAAAACTCTCCCTGCCATGCCAACCACAATTCGACTCTGAGTCATCCGAAAACTTTGAACTCTGATCAGCTCTCCAACACCGAGTACTGAGCGCCGTCTCTGTCCGAACGATTCGACCTCCTTCTCGGTCGCCAAAAGCAGGCAAGGCCAGGAATTTTGAGGCCTATCCTCCAAAGGATTCCCGACCACACAGTAACGACAGCAGCGAACGGGCGTTTCAGAAATTTCTCCAGACGTTCCTCTGTGCTTTCACGTCCATTCTCCATCAAATCAGAATTGTCCACGGCTCCTATTTTTACAGATACGATATCATTTTTCACCGGAGGGCTGCGCACACGCAGGCGCGCCGCCATCTTCTCCTCCCGCCTTTATTGTCCAGTCTGGTTACATTTTTGATTTTTGTCTTACCTGTACTATCCTGTGCCATTGCCCTAAGTTTTTTTTCCTATTTATTAAATTTCCTGTCACTAGTACATGCCCCTTGCCCCCTGCCCCCATGACCCTTTTTATGCATTTTGCAAGGGCACTGATCCTAGTACTGAATCGCTGGTACTGAGTCAAAAGATCACATACTTATGAACCATCAAAAGACCTGAGCACTCAGTCTAGATGGACAGTTTGGTTCAGTACTCAAGAAGGTGCTATGAATTAGTCTTAAAGGCAGAGGCTCAGTCTGGCCCTCAGGTCTCTGCACAAGACCACGTGATACTATTTGAAATAAAATCCAATATTCACCCAAAGATCAACAACTAAAACAAATGTCAATTACTTAGTCATCATTGCCTTACTGTTTGTCAGAATTTATTGTGCACACTTTGGCTGTCTCTTACCTGCTTTACCACAGTAACTGCATTTCTGAATGCTCATTAAGAAGTTCTTTGGGAAAATTCAAAGTTTGAAAGGTGCTATGCAATTGGAAATCTTGATGGCTGAGGTACAATTAAATTGCATGAATTGCAAAAAGAACAGACAATATGACAAACTAGATGCAACATTAAAAGTGTTAAGTTCCATCCTCCGGTACTCTTGCCTTGCTTGGACAGGCAATTACATGCTATAATAATCAATAGGGGCTTTTGCTCCGAGGGATTCAACCGTGCTGCGTCCATTTGAAGAGGATAGACCAAGCTCTGATCCTCCTCACTGGGGTTAGGCATAGGATTAACACTCCTGTCTGGTAAAATACAGACTTATTGTGGAAACAATAGCAGACAAATGAACCGTTACTGAATGTGATGGCCCGGAATCAAAGGTCCGGATGAACTTCCTGTGTTGAAAACCTAAATAAGGCCACTGCATGAAGAATGATATGCTCAACACCAAGACAAATAACATAATTGATTTTTAGAATATATGGACAACATACAAAACAGAGGAGCTAGCTCAGGACACAAAAGTTTCTGCATCTTGGGTGACGGCAAAAACAGATGGATGGCATCAGGAAAATTAACAACAGCCTTGGGAGCAACTGCTGAATACCTGATAACATGGTGGACAGCACCACAGGGTGTTTCCATCTTTTGAGGTAAGAAATGGACATTCCCTAAATGAATGGAAGCCCACCAGCAACAGCCTGAGTGAGAAACAGAGCACCATCATCCTGATTCAGAACAATGCTCTTACAAATGATGATGGTGATGATGAAGCAAAGGAAAATTTCTATCTGGCAAAGTTGGAGGGAGTATCATGCTGCGACCTTAAAATTGTTACTGGATACCAGATACCCATCGCTAAGAAGGATAATTCAAATGACGAGAGTAGTAGAAGGACATTGTAATAGCACCATGAATGTAAATGAAGTATAAAATTTTTCACCCAAACATTATTTAAACATGGTGAAATTCACAATAGACAATAGGTGCAGGAGTAGGCCATTCGGCCCTTCGAGCCAGCACCGCCATTCACTGTGATCATGGCTGATCATCCACAATCAGTATCCAGTTCCTGCCTTATCCCCATAACCTTTGATTCCGCTATCTTTAAGAGCTCTATCCATCTCTTTCTTGAAAGCATCCAGAGACATGGCCTCCACAACCTTTGGGACAGAGTATTCCATATATCCACCACCCTCTGGGTGAAAAAGATTTTCCTCAACTCCGTTCTAAATGGCCTACCGCTTATTCTTAAACTGTGGTCTCTGGTTCTGGACTCAGCCATCAGCGGGAACGTGTTTCCTGCCTCCAGTGTATCCAATCCCTTAATAATCTTATATGTTTCAATAAGATCCCCTCTCAGCCTTCTAAGTTCCAGAGTATACAAGCCCAGTCGTTCCAATCTTTCAACATATGACCGTCCCGCCATCCCGGGAATTGACCTTGTGAACCTACACTGCACTCCCTCAATAGCAAGAATGTCCTTCCTCAAATTTGGAGACCAAAACTGCACACGGTACTCCAGGTGTGGTCTCACCAGGGCCCTGTACAACTGCAGAGGACCTCTTCGCTCTTATACTCAATTCCCCTTGTTATGAAGGCCAGCATGCCATTAGTTTCTTCACTTCCTGCTGTGCTTGCATGCTTACTTTCAGTGACTGATGTACAAGAACACCGAGATCTCATTGTACTTCCCTTTTTCCTAACGACTTCATTTAGATAATAATCTGCCTTCCTGTTCTTACCACCAAAGTGGATAACCTCACATTTATCCACATTAAACTGCATCTGCCATGCATCTGCCCACTCACCCAGCCTGTCCAAGACACGCTGCATTCTCATAACATCCTCCTCACATTTTACACTGCCACCCAGCTTTGTGTCATTGGCAAATTTGCTAATGTTACTTTTAATTCCCTCATCTAAATCATTAATATATATTGTAAACAGCTGCGGTCCCAGCACTGAACCCTGTGGTACCCCACTGCCATTCCGAAAGGGACCCGTTAATCGCTACTCTTTGTTTTCTGTCAGCCAGCCAATTTTCAATCCATGTCAGTTCTCTGCCCCCAATACCATGTGCCCTAATTTTGCCCACTAATCTCCTGTGTGGGACTTTATCAAAGGCTTTCTGAAAGTCCAGGTACACTACATCCACTGGCTCTCCCTTGTCCATTTTCATAGTTACATCCTCAATAAATTCCAGAAGATTAGTCAAGCACGATTTCCCCTTCGTAAATCCATGCTGACTCGGACTGATCCTGTTACTGCTATCCAGATGTGTCGTAATTTCATCTTTTATAATTGACTCCAGCATTTTTCCCACCACCGACGTCAGGCTAACCGGTCTATAATTCCCTGTTTTCTCTCTTCCTCCCTTCTTGAAGAGAGGGACAACATTAGCCACCCTCCAATCCACAGGAACTGATCCTGAATCTATAGAACATTGAAAAATGATTACCAATGCGTCCACGATTTCTAAAGCCACCTCCTTAAGTACCCTGGGATGCAGACCATCAGGTCCCGGGGACTTATCAGCCTTCAGACCCAACAGCCTGTCCAACACCATTTCCTGCCTAATATAAATTTCCTTCAGTTCATCCATTCCCCTAGGTCCTTTTGGCCACTATTATATGTGGGAGATTGTTTGTGTCTTCCCTAGTGAAGACAGATCCAAAGTACCTGTTCAACTCGTCTGCCATTTCCTTGTTCCCCATAATAAATTCACCCGCTTCTGTCTTCAAGGGCCCAATTTTGGTCTTAACTATTTTTTTCCTTTTCACATACCTAAAGAAGCTTTTACTAGCCTCCTTTATATTCTTGGCTAGTTTACCTTCGTACCTCATTTTTTTCTCCACGTATTACCTTTTTAGTTACCTTCTGTTGCTTTTTAAAAGTTTCCCAATCCTCCGGCTTCCCACTCGCCTTTGCTATGTTATACTTCTCTTTTATTTTTATACTATCCATTACTTCCCTTGTCAGCCACAGCCTCCCCTTACTCCCCTCAGGATCTTTCTTCCTCTTTGGAACGAACTGATCCTGCACCTTCCGCATTATTCCCAGAAACACTTGCCATTGCTGTTCCACTGTCACCCCTGCTAGGGTATTGTTCCATTGAACTTTGGCCAGCTCCTCCCTCATAGCACCATAGTTCCCTTTCCATAGTTCCAATCTGACATGGTGTTCTGCAGACAGCAGAGCTAAGAACCAGGTTGACCCTATAATACTCACAGGCAAAAATGACGACTCACTAACACATGTAAAATAGAAGGGAAGCACATATTCCCAGTGCCAGCCACCAATAACTTCTTTTAAAGTGATATATACGCGGGGTGATTGATAAGTTCGTGGCCTAAGGTAGAAGGAGTCAATTTTAGAAAACCTAGCACATTTATTTTTCAACATAGTCCCCTCCTACATTTACACACTTAGTCCAGCAGTCGTGGAGCATACGGATCCCTTTTTGAAGAAGTCAGTGTCTTGGACCTCCAAAAGTGGTCCACATCAGGGATGATTGATAAGTTCGTGGCCTAAGGTAGAAGGAGATGAGTTATTAACTTTAAACTTTTTGCGTAATCACTCAAAGAGTTGAACTGCACATGCATGTAATGAGAGGTGTATAACTCATCTCCTTCTACCTTAGGCCATGAACTTAACAATCACACCTGCTGTGGACCACTTTCTGGAGGTCCAAGACACCGACTTCTACAAAGAGGGATCCATATGCTCCACGACAGCTGGACTAAGTGTGTAAATGTAGGAGAGGACTATGTTGAAAAATAAATGTGCTAGGTTTTCTACAATTGACTCCTTCTACCTTAGGCCACGAACTTATCAATTACCCTCGTACATTATGAACTTAGCAAGATGTAGTAACAATGCATGCATTTACCAAAGAGAAGGAATTGGAGATCAGTGCTGACCATACTGATGTGATAGGGCATTTTGAGATAAAAGGGGAGATAATGTTAGGTCTCTTAATAAGCATTAAGGTGGATGAGTCCCCAGGGCCTGATGAGATATCCCACAGTTTATCGAGAGAGACAAGAGAAGAGATTGCTGGGGCATTGACCAATATCTTCTTTCTTTCCAAATATTTTTATTTTTATTATATTACTGTATTCGAAAATAACACTAGTACATCGAAGTAAGCAACGCTTACAATGTCTCAAGGAAAAAAAGCATTATTTTAAAGATTGAAAAATTTTGTTGATAATAAAAAACCCTACTAAGCAGAAAAAGTGGGGGGGGGGGAACCCCATTAGGTGTGCAACCCCGAAGCCAAGCATCATACAAAAAACTTCTAAAGATAAACATCAAACTGCCAGCAAGGAAAAAAATACCAAAAATTTACAAGTAGATCGTGAAGGAAATCTATCAATTAGCTCAAATGATAATAACGAGCAAATGAATCCCATCTTTTCTCAAAATTAAATAAAGGTTCAAAGGTTCGACATCTAATCTTCTCCAAACTAAGACATAGCATCACTTGATTGAGCCATTGTGACAAAGTGGGAGCTGATGTATCCTTCCACTTCAACAAAATGGCCCTGCTAGCTATCAATGTAACAAATGCAATAATATGTTGGTCAGACACAGAGATACCACAGTTATTTTGAGGAATTATTCCAAAAAGTACAGTTAATTTGTTAGGTTGTAAATTAATTTTAAGTGCTTTAGAAATTGTCAAAAAAACTGATTTTCAGACCTGTTCCAGTATAGAACAAGACCAAAACATGTGTGTCAGTGTAGCTGTCTCAGTTTTACACCTATCACAATAACTATCAACATTAGGAAATATTTTAGACAGTCTCTCCTTCGTCAAATGGTAACGATGTACAGTTTTAAATTTAATCAGTGAATAACTAGCACAGATTGAAGAAGAGTCAACCAGCTTCAGAATCTGCGTCCAATCCTCCATCATAAAAGTCAAATTGAGTTCCTTTTCCCAATCTTGCTTAATCTAAAATAAAGGACGCTTATCCCATTGTAATAATAGATTATAAATTCTTCCAATAGAACCCTTCGTTGAAGGGTTCACACTCATAATAGTATCTAACAGGTCAGCCTCCAATATGTAAGGAAAATTACTTAAATATTTTTGTAAGAAATGTCTAACTTGAAGGTATTGTAAAAAGTGTGAGTACGAAAGAGAATATTTATCAACTAATTATTCAAAAGACATCAATCTATCTTCTTTAAATAAATCCAAAAAAGAATTAATACCTTTATTTTTCCAAAGTAAAAAAAATTGGATCACTCAAAGAAGGCTTAAAAAAAGTAATTTCGATAAATTAAACTACTAAGTTTAAATTTTTTAAGATTAAAAAAATTGCGGAACTGGAGCCAAATTTGTAAAGAATGCTTAATCACAGGGTATAGGTTTAAATTAGCAACTTTAGCTGATTGTATAGGTAAAACAACTCCCAGTAATGAGGTTAAATAAAACTGTTTCACAGCTTTCAATTCCAGGGTTACCCAAAATGACCGATCATTCTTATCAACCCAATATATCCAAAAGGACATGTATCGCATATTAACAGCCCAGTAATACATTCTAAAATTAGGCAAAGCGAGACCTCTATCCTTTTTCAACTTTTGTAAGTGACATTTACTAATACTGGGTCTTTTATTATTCCAAATAAAAGATAAAATAATAGAATCAATCGGATCAAAAAACTTCTTGGTCAAAAAAAAGGGATATTCTGAAATAAATATAAAAATGTTGGTAAAATCATCATTTTAACTATATGGATACGAACGACAAGTGAAAATGTAAGTGGACTCCATCTACTAAATAAATACTTCATAGAGACTACCAAAGGAACGAAATTGGCTTTATAAAGATCCTTATATTTTTTAGTGAATATAACATCTAAATATCTAAAAGAATCTGTGACTTTGAAAGGAGTATTATCATATATAGAGACAGATTCATTTAAAGAAAACAATTCTCTTTTACTAAAATTTATTTAATATCCTGAAAAATCTCCAAATTCAGTGAATAATTTTAGCAAGGCAGGAATAGATTCTTCAGGATTAGATATATAAACCAATAAATCGTCAGTGTAAAGAGAAATCTTATGAATGATCTCATTCACAAAAATCCCATGAATATTTTTAGCTTCACGAACAGCAATAGCAAGGGGTTCTAATATTAAATTAAATAACAAAGGACTTAATAGACAACCTTGTCTTGTCCCCCTTGAAAGCTGAAAAAAAAGGAGACCTACAGTTGTTAGTAACAATAGTAGCAATAGGAGCTTTATATATCATTCTAATCCAATTATTAAAATTAACACCACAGCCAAATTTCTCTAAAACATTAAATAAATATTTCCATTCGACTCAATCGAACGCTTTTTCAGCATCCAAAGAGACGACGCATTGTGGAGTTTTTTTAAAGAGGACGAACATATAACGTTAAATAGTCTCCGAACATTTGAAAAAGAATAACGACCCTTGATAAAGCCTGTTTGATCTTTAAAAATAATTTTACCCAAAATATTCTCCAACCGATTGGCCATTATCTTTGACAGAATCTTAGCATCGACATTCAATAATGAAATAGGTCTATAAGAGGCACAGTCAGTCGGATCTTTATCCTTTTTAAGAATTTAAGAAATAAAAGCCTCATAGAAAGTAGAGGGTAAATCACCTTTCACAAAAGAATCCTTAAACATTTCCAACATACACGGAGAAAGCAATTTTCCAAATTTTTTATAAAATTCTAAAGGATAGCCATCAAGTCCAGGGGCCTTACCAGATTGCATTGAAAAAATAGCTTTATGAATTTCGGCTTCAGTAATTTGGGCATCAAGAGTTTTTTGATCCTCAACAGAAATTTTAGGAAAAGCAATCTTTCGTAAGAAAGCATTCATTTAAGAAGAATCTACTGGACATTGAGATTTATAAAGTTCAGTATAAAAATCTTGAAATATCTTATTAATTTTTTTCATAATCCCAAGCCAGGGTACCATCTTTCCTACGAATTTTCAAAATTTGCCTTTTGGCTCAAGCCATTTTTAATTGAGATGTGAGCAGTTTGTTATTTTTATCTCCAAACATATAAAATTGGCTCTTTAACTTAAGCAAAAAGCCTTCAATGGGATGAGTTAATACTAGGTTATATTGTGATTGAAGTTCCACCCTTTGTTTGAATAAATCAATATTAGAGGGAATTGCATAAATATTATCTAAGTCTTTAATTTGTTTTGAAATCTTATCTAATTCAGCTTTAGTCTGATTTTAGCTGAATAAGAAATAATCTGACCACATAAAAATGCTTTAAATGTATCCCATATAATTAATTTGGACGTACCCCCTATTATCATTAAAAAGAAAAAATTCTTTTATCTGGGTTTCAATGAAACTGACAAAGTCAGACTTTGCAATAATGTCTGAGACATGGGCCGTGGTGGGCGGGCAAGAATGACATCATCAAATTCAAAAGACAAACTCAGAGGTGCATGATCAGATATAGCAATAGCGTCATATTCACAATCTCTAACACTAGGCAAGAAGCAGGGATCGATTGTAATACCAATCCTCAAATATTTTTTATCAACATGTGAAAAGAAAGAATATTCTCTGTTATCGGGGTGCAGATACTGTGGCGACCCACTTTCTAGCACACACGAACCAGCTCACAAAACAGCGCTCGCAGGCAGAGGGCCGGCCCCAAAAAGGACGCCAGGCCAACTTCACCAGCAGGGGGAAAATCGTGCGCGCGGAAAGGGTCTGGGAATATGCATTCCCCACAGTAGTCCCACCCAGGGAGGGCGGGAACGGGAAGGCTTTAAAGCAGGCCGCGAAGTTTGAATAAACCTCTTTCATCGCAACTCCAACTCACCGACTCCGTGTGGTTATTCTAGCGCTGTGTGTAGCATACCGCTACAATTGGTGACCCCGACGGCCCAAACGATATTTGGGCCAGAGATGACCGACGCCGCATCTGTTCATGCAGTTTCGTTACAACTGCCAAGCTTTTGGCCGCTGAGACTCCGTCTGTGGTTGGAACAAGCAGAAGCACAATTCCACATTCAGCAGATAACCTCGGAGTCCACTCGCTACTACTGTGTGCTGAGCTCCCTCGACCAGGAGACTGCTGCACAAGTTGAGGAGTTTATACAGTCGCCCCCAGAGAACGGCAAATACACAGCATTCAAAGCCCTGCTCATAAGGACTTTTGGACTCTCACGGCGCGAACGAGCACGCCGCTTAATGCACCTGGATGGTTTGGGAGACAGGCCGCCGTCGGCATTAATGAACGAAATGCTGGTCCTGGCTGAAGGACACAAACCCTGCCTCATGTTTGAGCAGGCGTTCCTAGAGCAACTGCCTGAGGACATACGCCTGCTGCTGTCCGACACAGATTTCAGCGACCCCTGGGAGGTGGCGGCCCGAGCAGATGTGTTGTGGAATGCCAAGAAGGAGAGAGGGCCGTCCGTCGCACAGATCACCAAGCCGCGTGCCCAACGACAGACCAGACCAGGCCTGGCAGCAGAGCCCAACGAACAATGGTGCTTCTACCACCAGCGGTGGGGCACAGAGGCCCGCCGCTGTAGACCACCCTGCAAATTCCCGGGAAACGCCAAGGCCCAGCCGCCGCCGATCGCTACGGCGGCTGGCCATCAGCACAGCCTCCTGTCCGTCTGGGGCAAGCAGTCGGGACGCCGATTTTTGGTCGACACCGACGTGGAGATCAGCGTTTTACCTCCAACGAGTTACGACACCCGCAACAGAGAACCCGGACCCACCCTGAGGGCCGCAAATGGCAGCACAATACGAACCTACGGCACCCGCATGGTGCGGCTACAGTTCAGCTCCAGCCGGTTCACGTGGGACTTCACACTGGCCGCCGTGGCCCAACCACTCCTGGGGGCGTATTTTCTGCGAGCCCACAGCCTGCTGGTCGACCTGCAAGGGAAGCGATTAGTCCACGCCAAGACTTTTCAAACGTTCTCCCTGGGTGAAGCAAAGTTGCCAGCCCCACACCTGGACTCCATCACGCTGTCCAACGATGAATTCACCAGGGTCCTGGCGGATTTCCCATCAGTACTGACACCGCAGTTCACGGCAGCCATGCCCAGACACGGAGTACAGCACCACATCCCCACCCAGGGACCACCCCTCCACGCCCGTGCTCGAAGGCTTCCCCCGGACAATCTCCAACTGGCGAAGGAGGAGTTCAAGAAGATGGAGGAATTGGGGATCATACGACAGTCCGACAGCCCATGGGCCTCCCCCCTGCACATAGTGCCCAAGGCAACGGGGGGGCTGGAGACCATGCGGTGATTACAGCAGACTGAACGAGGCTACAACGCCAGACCGCTACCCTGTGTCGCACATTCAAGACTTCGCAGCAAACCTACATGGTGCAAGGATCTTTTCCAAGGTAGACCTTGTCCGGGGATACCATCAAATCCCGGTACATCCGGACGACATCCCCAAAACAGCACTCATCACCCGGTTTGGACTTTTCAATTCCTCCGAATGCCGTTCGGCCTGAAGAATGCCGCACAGACTTTCCAGCGGCTAATGGACGCAACCTGGACTTTGCTTTCATCTATTTGGACGACATCCTCATAGCCAGCAGTAGTCGGCAGGAGCATCTGTCCCACCTCCGCCAGCTCTACTCCCGCCTGAGCGAATTCGGCCTTACAATCAACCCAGCCAAATGCCAGTTCAGACTCGATACCATCGACTTCCTGGGCCACAGGATTACTAAAGACGGGTCAACCCCACTGCCCGCCAAGGTAGACGCGGTCCGCAACTTCCCCCAACCCAACACAATCAAAGGCCTGCAGGAATTCGTGGGTATGGTGAATTTCTACCACCGTTTCCTCCCCTCAGCAGCCCGAACCATGCACCCCCTGTTCACTCTAATGTCGGGTAAGGGCAAGGACATTACCTGGGACGAAGAGGCCGCAGCCGCTTTCATTAAAACCAAAGAAGCCTTGGCAAACACCGCGATGCTAGTGCACCCCAGAACAGACGTTCCTACTGCCCTCACTGTGGACGCTTCCAACACAGCAGTCGGTGGAATGCTGGAACAACTCATCGAGGGTCGCTGGCAACCCCTGGCGTTCTTCAGCAAAAACCTATGACCACCTGAACTCAAATACAGTGCTTTCGACCGGGAGCTATTGGCACTATACCTGGCAATCCAGCATTTCAGGTACTTCTTAGAAGGTAGGCCCTTCACCGCGTTCACAGACCGCAAACCGCTTACCTTTGCGTTCGTGAAGGTGTCCAAACTCTGGTCGTCCCACCAGCAGCGACATCTGTCCTACATCTCCAAGTACACGACGGACATCCGGCATGTCTCTGGAAAGGACAACGTCGTGGCGGACGCACTATCCAGACCTACCATACAGGCCCTGTCCCAGGGGGTGGACTATGCAGCGCTGGCAGAGGCACAGCAGGCAGACGCTGAGATCCCCAGTTACAGGACTGCAGTCTCCGGTTTGCAGCTCCAAGACCTCCCCTTAGGCCCAGGTGAGAGGACCCTACTATGTGACGTAGCTACCGGCCAACCCCGCCCCGTCGTCCCAGCAGCCTGGCGGTGGGGAATTTTCAACTCCATTCACAACTTAGCGCACCCCTCCATCAGGACAACCGTCCGGCTGGTCTCCAACAGGTTCGTGTGGCATGGACTTCGTAAACAGGTCAGTGAATGGGCCAAAACGTGCATGCAGTGCCAAACGGCCAAGGTGCAGCGGCACACCAAGGCTCCGCTGCAGCAGTTCGAACCCATCCGCCGGAGGTTCAACCACATTCATGTGGATATCGTGGGGCCCCTGCCAGTGTCACGAGGAGCGCGATACCTTCTAACTATGATAGACCAGTTCACCAGATGGCCAGAGGCAGTCCCGCTCACCGACACCACCTCCGAATCCTGCGCCCGACCACTAATCGCAACCTGGGTAGCCTGCTTCGGGGTACCGGCCCACATTACCTCCGACAGGGGAGCCCAGTTCACCTCCAGCCTGTGGTCGGCTATGGCCAGCCTTTTAGGATCGCAGCTACACCACACAACGGCCTACCACCCACAGTTGAACGGACTAGTGGAGCGCTTCCACCGTCACCTGAAATTGGCTCTCATGGCCCGCCTGGAGGGGCCTACCTGGGTGGACGAGCTTCCCTGGGTCCTGCTCGGAATCCGCACGGCGCCCAAAGAGGATCTGCACACCTCGTCGGCCGAGTTGGTGTACCGCGCACCCCTGGTCGTCCCAGGAGAGTTCATAACAGCCCCAAGGGGGCAAGAGGAAGAACCCACAGCAGTCCTGGACAGACTACGTGACAGGCTCAGTAACCTGGCCCCCATACCCACTTCACAGCACGGACAGAGCCCGACCTGCGTACCCAAAGACCTGCAGAACTGTAAGTTTGTTTTTGTACGACGGGGCGGACACCGGGCACCGCTACAGCGGCCCTACGAGGGGCCGTTTAAGGTGATCAGGAACAACGGGTCCAGGTTCGTGCTGGACATTGGGGGCAGAGAGGAGGTTTTCACGGTGGACCGACTCAAACCGGCCCATGTGGACTTGGCACAGCCGGTCCAGGCTCAGGCACCGCGGTGCAGGAGCAGACCTCCCAAACAGAGGCCGATCCAGACTGTGGACATTGGGGGAGGTATCGCCGGTTCTGGGGGGGGGGGTTATGTGGCGACCCACTTTCTAGCACACACGAACCAGCTCACAAAACAGCACTCGCAGGTAGAGGGCCGGCCCCAAAAAGGGCGCCAGGCCAACTTCACCAGCAGGGGGAAAATCCCGCGCGGAAAGGGTCTGGGAATATGCATTCCCCACAGTAGTCCCGCCCAGGGAGGATGGGAACGGGAAGGCTTTAAAGCAGGCTGCGAAGTTTGAATAAATCTCTTTCATTACAACTCCAACTCACCGACTCCGTGTGGTTATTCTAGCGCTGTGTATAGCACACCGCTACAATACCTCCATAATTCGATCAATGCAAAATCAATCAAAAAGGAGTTAATAAGTGACGTGGAGTGATTTGGAAGTCGCTGATTGGTTGAGCTCTTGTCAATCATAGGATTTAAACAACAGTTAAAATCCCCGCCCATTATCAACATATATTCATTTAAATCAGGCAGTAAAGCAAATACCTTTTTAAAAAAAGAAGGATCATCTAAGTTAGGACCGTACAGATTGACCAAAACAACTTTTCTGTTACAGATCACTCCTTTAACAATTAAAAATCTACCATTAGAATCTGACTCAATATCCTCTTGAATAAATATATTGGATTTAATAAAGATGGACATGCCTTTAGTTTTACTCTGAGAAGTAGAGTGGAAATGCAAACCTCTCCACATCCAAAAAATCTGTTTAGATCTCCCGCCCTGATATGTGTCTCTTGAGCAAAAATTATATCAGGTTGGAATCGGTTAATAATTTTAAAAGTCTTTTCTCGTTTGTTAGGATGATTCCAACCACATACATTCCAACTTATTACATTAATCCATTTAAATACCATACTATAATTTTATTCCACTTTATACATGCACAGAGCACATACCAATACAGGATGATCAAAAATGGCAACGCTGAAGAATACAACCACATAGAAAACACGCATGCGCCAGAACCACACAATAGGAAAAATCTCTTAACTCTAACCCCACCCACTGCCCCGAAAGCCCGAAAAAAAGGCATTATGCCATCCTGTAAGTAATCTAAGTGGGTCATTTCTACTGTTTATTTTCTGTTTTCATGAATCATTAATACTAATATATTGCTGAGGATTCCATGAGTCCTAAACTTGTGCAACAGTTTCTTATGTGGCATTAAAACACAAATAATTTTTGGAAATGTATGGTACAATATATTGTGGTTCTCTCTTATTTATGCTACTAATTTATACCTTCAGCATATTTGTGAAATTGATTTGTGCTGGTTTTTATATATTTCTGATGGCAAAGCCATTCAGAAGCAAACAAAGTTCTTGTCATCTTTGATGCAGGAAACATAAGCATTTTCAAGTCAGTTTTTCTTACTCCGTGTGTGGATGGAACTTGCTCTATTCTCCCACCCCGCAGAACAATACAGCAATATGCAATGCAAGGCTCCCAGTCAGGACCTCGGGCACAAATTGCAGCCAATAAGGTTGAGACACCAGTAGTAAGATGTGAAATGTGAAAAGAGTAAAGTGACACCAGGGAGAGGGTCTGAATGATGGCAGAGCTGTGAGCATGTGGACATCAGCAGCAAGAGGTTTGAAAGAACAAGGAGAGGCTAAGGACAGTGCACTAATAGAGGTGGAAATGTAAGGGGTCAGACACTGGCAGCAGGAGATTTAAATGACGAAAGAGAGGCACAGCCTCGTACACACTTATGGGGTCAACATGGCAATTCCATGATGAAGGGAGTTCCAAGACTGCACGGAGAGGTAGCTGATTGGTGAGGCCAAGCAGATATTTATATCTTTCTTTGGAACTTTATTTCACCACAGTAAATGTAGGGCTTTACATTGCAGCAGATGGTGTTTGCAATGAAATAAGCTTCATAGCAAGTTTCGTAGTCCAAATTAAAGCGAGTAACCAGAAAGCTTAATCTTTAATGGCAGGAAAGCTCAGACTATGGCATTAGACATTCCAGAGCTATATGGAAAATCAGGAACACCTCTCATGACGTTGGTGATCAGGTGCACAGGAAATGTATCCAATTCCAGCCAGCTACTGACTTTCAAAATTGCACATCTAGAGCTATGGATGGCTTCACTGTGGAGCACACATAATGCAAAGGACACCATGGATAGCACATTTAGCAAACTAGTCACACTACAAGTAATGGCCATGCAAGTAGAAAGATTATGGGTCACCATCAGGTAAAAAATAGTTAGTATGGGCAGTTGGTACCTGAGTCCCTTGTAGCCATCATCTTCTCAAACAACACACAAAATGCTGGAGGAACTCAGCAGGCCAGGCAGCATCTATGAAAACATGCCTGGTCTGCTGAGTTCCTCCAGCATTTTGTGTGTGTTGCTCAGATTTCCAGCATCTGCAGATTTTCTCTTGTTTGTGATCTTCTCAAACAGATATATTGCATTGGATGCCATTGGAATAGAAGGCTTCTTATGGGTAAACAGCAACAGCCAGGTTTGTGGCATCATGATGGCTCTGCTGCACAAAAAGAGAGGGAAACAGCTGGGAAAGACATAGCAATAGGGATTCATCTTAAAGCAGTACAGGTGACGTTTCTGTAGCCACAGGTCAGCTCCCAGGATGTTATATGCTGTATATACTCCTCATGCTTATCAAGGTTATCTCCCAGGGGCCAGTGGTTGTATATGTCAGTAACAATACATAGACTATAAAAGGGATAAAGTCCTGCAAAATAAGTTTAAAGGACTTAGTAGTTAAATTAGAAAACAGGACCAACAGTACTCCCAGATGACAGCGGTGGTCTCAGATTACATCCTGTGCCATGTGCTAATAAATCAAGCACAGAAAGGACCAGAAGAATGCATGGCTAAACAGATGATATAATGGCGAGAAATTGAAATTCATGGTTTGGTGGAACCAGAAAACCTTGGTGGGGTTTGTATGTAGTGATGATGTAGGGGGTGATATTAAATAAGAAATTAGAAACAGCCAGTAGAGGAACAACTGGGTGACTAAAAGCTACATGTAGATTGGGTAAAACAAATATTGATAATTTGTTGCAGAGGAATTCCTGCTATGATTCTGTGATGGCTTTTTGAATCATAAGCAATCTTGTGTAGCAGTCTCCTTTAAGAAAGAATGATGATAGCCTAATAGAATTTTTCATTAAGATAGACAATGAGAGAACTGATTCTGAGAACAGGATACAATCTAAATTTAAAAATATGAAAATTTGAGGTATAAGTTGGTTATGATAGATCAGAAATATTGCTAAAAGAATTGATGGTAGATAGGCAATGACAACATTGAAAGAGTGCATGAGTGAATTGCAATTGTTCATGCCTGACTGGCATAAAAAATAAAGGAGGAAATGTGGCTCGACTATGTCATACTATGGAAATTAGAGATGGTAGTAGAGAAGAAAAAGGTGAGTAAAATGTTAGTGCAAACAAATATGAGTCTCTTACAGTCAGAAATAGGGGAATTCATAATGGAGAGCAAAAAAAATGACAGATCAATTAAATACACACTTTGGTTCTAACTCACAGAAGAGCATACGTAACCTCCCTGAAATTTTGGGGAACAGGGTCTTTTGAGAAGAAGGAACAGAACAATCTAAGCATTAGTAGAGAAATTGAAGATTATAGACAGGGTTTGGAGTACTTAATAAAGTGCCCTAGAGGTAGTGGATGCATTAATGACCATTTTCCAACATCCCTTAGACTTTGGAATATTTCCAACAGATAATAGTAGAGAATAGCAAATATATCTCCACTATTTGAATGTGACTAATGGAAATTACAAGGATCTATGCTATTCATTGTGTAACTATTCTAGATGAAGAAATTAAATGTAATTCTCCAAGCCTGCAGATGACATAAAGCTGGATGAGAGTATGAGTTATGTGAGGATCCAGAGAAGCTCCAAAGTGATTTGTATAGTTTGAGGAAGTGGACAAAAACATGGCTGATGCAGTACAAGGTGATAATACAATATGAGTTTATCCACTTTGGTAGCAGAAACAAATAACAGATTATTAATGGTGATAAATCAGGAAAGAACATATGCAGTGAGACCTTGGTGTTCTTGCACATATTAGCTGAAAGTAAGCATGCTGATTAAGAAGCCAAATGGTGTGTGGCCTTCATAATGACAGAATTAAAGTGCTAGAATAGGGTTTGTAAAATTATGTAGGACCTTAGTGAGGCCACTCCTGAAGTACTGTGTACAGTTTTGGTCTTCTCATCCAAGGAATGGTGTACTGTTCTGGAGGGTGTGTACCTGAGATTCATGAAGCCAATCTATGGGGTGAAAGGGCTCATGGACCAATTAGATTTATATACAATATAACTTAGAAGGATTAGGGGGATTTTATAGATACCTACATATTTCTTACAGGCTGTCGGGAGCAAATTATGGCCTCTTATTATATTTGAGGTATTTCTTTGCCATGTTCTTAATAGTAGAATCTAATGCCTTTTTGCAAATCTTTGGTTTGTTGTGACTAATGTGTCACAGAATTATTCAGTTAGTTTGCTGCTTATTTATCACATTGATGTTTTCTTTATTTGTACAAATCTGTTTTAAATTTAAACCAGCTTGATTCAAAATATTAATTTTATTGCAACTATGGAAAGGTCTATATTGTAACATCTTGGTCCTTTGATCTTTAGTTCAAATCTAATCTGAACTGACATCAATGAAGTCAGATAGAAAATGTGATTCAATGTCAATTGCAGAAAACAAGAAAAAAGATGGGATTCAGAGTGGAAACTATGTGACTGAAAGAAAAAGTTTTAAATAATTTTACCATTTATTTAAGTCTGCAGCAAATGTTTATACTTGAGTCTCCACACTTATAAATTCAGTATTTTAGTGCCAGTTACTAAAATGATCATACCTTTCATGGAATGTTTAATAGATATTTAGCATGTAAGTACTAAAATTCATGTCCTTGCATATTTCTGGATGCTGAATCTCTCAATACAACATAAATTAGCATTTTCTAGGCAGCACATAATAAATCAGAGATCAACTTTCTCAATTCTGGCTTTAACAGTTCTTGCTTACATAAGCTACCATTGTCAATAGTGATGATAACAGGAAAGTAAGATATTTAATAAGTTTTTAATTTCGTTTCTTGGAGTAACTTGAATGGGTATTTTGATAGACAAAGACAAGTTGGGCCACAGGGCCTGTTTCCATGCAGTATAACTCTATGCTATTACATTTGTGTTACTCAAAAGGCTTTTTAAAAAAGATCTTGGTTGGGAAATATTAATCACACATTGGAAATAAATAATAGAAATATGCCTGATTTAAAATTAAGTTTCCTTTTCAGTGTTAATTCTACGACATGAAAAATCAAGGATGTGCTGAAATCTTGGTTGGCTTTGGCAAGGGCTGCAGCACTGACACCATTCTCACTGATCAAGGCAAAGATATCACTGTTCTCAGAAATCAGCCTTACAGGACAAATGTTGCAAAAAAGTTAGAGTGTAGGATCCCTCTTGGTGCCAGACCAATGCATAAAAGTACACTGATACTGGAAGGGCCAGAGGCTGCTATAGATTATACAAGCTCTTATAACCAAGTAAGTAGATTTTTAAAGAATATACAAAATAAATGTTGGTTGCATTTAAGTCTTAAAAATGTACTGGCTAATTTAACTAATTTCTTTCTTGCTTTTAACCATGTTTTCTTTTCAATTCAATCCCTCTTTTGTTCTTGTCACCACGCACTAAATCCTGCAGCTTTTTGTCAGTTTTCTGTCCACGTGCCAGAATTACAGGCAGAGCTTTTAATGAACGGCTTTGTTCAACCTATACTTGCAATGCTGATTATTTTGTTTGACCTAATAAAATTAAGATTTGTTTAAAAGTGTACCATAGTTGTCAGAAACAACAAGCAAACCTGCACCCACACCCACTGTATAAGTTGCTCTTCCAGTATAAATTCAGATCACTACTGCTCTTGATTTCTGCATGACATGACATGCACACTTGGCAATGTCTATTGCTTAAGTCAAATATCTAGACACAAAAACATCATTTAAACCATTGGATGTAATGATTTCTTCAGATATTCCAGTTATTTACTTTCTCATGGTTAACCTGCACATCATTTTGTCAGGATTCTACAAAGCCATAGAGTTAAAGATGACAGAGTCTTAGAGTCACAGGAAAGTACAGCACAGAAACGGGCCTTCAGCCTGTGCTGAACCATTTAAACTGCCATGCCCATCAACCTGCACCAGGACCATAGTCCACCATATCCCTACCATCCATGCACCTATCCAAACTTCTCTTAAATTTTGAAATCAAGCTCATATGCCCCACTTGTGCTGGCAGGTCATTCCACACTCTCGTGAGTGAAGAAGTTTCTCCTCATGTTCCCCTTAAACTTTTCACCTTTCACTCTTAACCCATGACCTCTGGTTGTAGTTCCACACAACCTCAGTGGAGAAAGCCTGCTTACCCCTCATAATTTTGTATATCCATATCAAATCTCCGTGCAATCTTCTACATTCAAAGGAATAAAGTCCTAACATTTTTAATCTCAGAACTCAGAATCCTAATTGCTTTCTCTATGTCAGTGAAGAAGAAAGGATACAATTTATGGCAATCAACTTTGCTGAACTGCCCTGACTGACCTAGATTTAGGGATTAATTTCTCAGATAACCTTTGCAGTATTTTAACTTTTTATCCAATATTATCCTGCTAAACCTACAATGAACAACAGAGACACTTCCAAAAAACCTTTGCAGTTCCAGTGTATGTGTGCTAGAAACAATAAAATTATGCTGGAGTAACTAGTTATTTGCACAAAATTGTGAGCATTATAAACTGAATTACCAAAAGAATTGACATGTTAGGAAGCCATTGGTGGGTGTGTGGAGTTAGAAGGTTACATGATGAAACTTAAACTCTCCACTAAGGGGTAATTTGTGATCTGCAACTTAAAATTATGCACGGTCACTTCTTTGAAATGTGCCACGGTCTTCATTTTTATTAATTCTATTGTGCCCCCACTCTTTATCAAGGTACTCCTTTGTTTGAGATAAAATCTAACCTTTGAGGTTATAGCTGATGATGTGGCTGTGTTTTCTGCAACTCCAGGTTAACATCTACGAAATGACTTAAAAGAATAGGCGTCCCTTCACCTACCAATATAGAAAATTAAGATCAATAATGAAGCTTGTGTCATGGAAACACAAGGCCTCTGCAGAGATACACTGATATTCCTAAACCTTGATCATGACAAATGGAGTGACCTTTATCTTTATACATTTTAATTCTGCCAGTAGAATTTCTGTAATATTACTTCAGTGACCCAGATTAATATTGTGCTGTGCTCTCTTTAGTCTCCATTAGCACTTTCTCCAAAACTCTTAAAAACAGGATGTTTCCAAACAGAAACTGGTTTTAAGTTTGGAGTAACATTTTGGATTTCACATAACTATTTTATTTCTTCCTGTAGTGTTTCACTAATCAGAAAATTCAACCTATTATCAAACATACCGGTTACCCTGATGAAATAAAAAATCTGGGTATGAATATAGAAGGGAAAGGACACTCAACTACTCAAAAAGAAGCATTCTGTTTAAAAGAATTTATGCCTGTAAGTGCTGGAATTTGATAAGTGGCAGCCCTGTTCTATTTTTGGTTTCACTATTTAAGACCACGTGTTCTTTCAGTTCGATATTTACGTGTTAACTTGTGTTTCACGTTATTTTTGATGTGTTGAGAAAGTTGTTGGATTTTAAGTATTTACTTTAGTAGATAGAGCCATGTTAGTGCTGTTCATTTGGATGCATATCAGGACCACCACACTGGTAGAAAACGTCAACAAGAGGAACCCAGAAATCAGACTTTGAGCAACACCTGGCTTCATTGCAATGCACCTGTGAGGCATATGAAGAACAAGCTTAAGCTTATAGATAAACAGTGTAGGAGATGTTCATTAGGCATACAAGGAGTTCTTGACTGATAGGACAGCAGTACCTAGTGCGTCGCATTTGTAATTTCTATTCACCTCTGACTGATAAAGATTAGCTTTATTTGCCATATATATATATATATATATATATATCGAAACATAGAGTGAGTTGCATTGTCTGTGTCAATGACTAACACATTCCAAGGATGTGCTGGGGGTAGCTCGCAATCATTGCCACACTTCTGGCAGCAATCTAGCATGCCCACAACTTAGCCTAACAGTGCTATTGTGTTGGAAGAAATGGAGCATCCAGAAGAAACCCAAGTGATGATGGGGAGAACGTAGAGACAGACTGCAGCGGAACTGAACCCCGACTGTTGGCGCTGTAATAGCATTACAGGTTCATGGACCATATCTGATTGCAGAGGTGAAGAAGCTGTTTATGAATTGTTGATTGTGGGTCTTCAAGTTTACCCCCCCCCACCGTACCTTCTCCCCAAAGGTAGTAACAATAAGAGGGCATGTGATCATTGGAGCATAGCCAGAACCAACCACGTGGTTTTGCAATTAACTCTGATTGTCTGGGTGGAATACAAGGGCAGGGCAGTTAAATTGACAGGCAGTCCTCCTGGTATGCCTAATGATCACCTATACCCTGTTTACCTATAAGAGCTTAAGCTCTGGTGTAATTAACTCCTGAAGCTTGTTCTCCTTACAGACAGCAGCAGAAATTGAATCCTGATTGCTGATGCTGTAATAGCATTACACTAACCACTGTGCTACCATGCAACCATTGAATCAGAATCAGAATTTGATTTATAATCACTGACATACAAGTATATTATGTAAAATTTGTAGTTTTGCAGCAGCAGTATTGTGCAAATGCATAAAATAAATGTTAAAGGTTAACAAATAGTGCAAAAAAGAGGAATAACATTTGTACAATAACAAAGTGGCATTCATGAGTTCATGGATCTTTCAGAAATCTGATGGCAAAGGAGAAGAAACTGTCTCTGAATTGTTGACTGTAGGTTTCAGACCCCCTGTACCTCCTCCCCGATGGTGGTAATGATAAGAGGTCATGTGTTCATTGGAGCATAGCCAAAACCAACCCCAACCCCATGGTTTCACAATTAACTTCTGTTGTATGAAGTGGAATAAAAAGGGAGGAGAGTTAAAATGGCAGACACTGCAATTTCTAGGAGTAGATAAGGATTTTTATGGTCACAGATCTGATCGCAGGATGTCACATTACCCTATTCATTCTAGATTTAATCTTACTACTAAATAGTTGCCAAACATTATGTGGAAGCATTACTAATAATCTTTCAAGAATCACTAGATTCTGGAATGGTTTTGGAGGACTGAAAAATTATTTTAAGAAGGAAGGGAAACAGAAGACAGGAAATTATAAGCCAATTACCCTGATTTTATTGGTTGGCAAGATATTAAAGTCCATTATTAAGGATGAGGTTTTGGGGTACTGGAAGGCACATGAAGAAATAGGCCAAGGTCAGAATGGTTTCCTAAAGGGGAAATCTTGCTGACAAATCTATTGGAGTTCTTTGAGGAAATAACAGGCAGGATAGACATAAGTGAGTCAGTGAATGTTGTTTACTTGGATTTGCAGAAGGCCTTTGAGAATGTGCCGCACATGAGGCTGCTAAATAAGATAAAAGCTCATGGTATTACAGAAAAGGTACCAGCATGGACAGAAGATTGGCTCACTGACCAAAGCCAGAGAGGAGACCTTTTCTGATTGGCTGCCAGTTACTACTGGTGTTCTGCAGGGGTTGGTGTTGGTCTGCTACTTTTCAGATTATACCTTAATGATCTGAATGACAGAATTAATAGCTTTGTGGCTAAGTTAACAGACAATACAAAATTAGGTGGAGGCACAGGTAGTGTTGAGGAAGCAGAGAGTCTGCAGAACAGGGGTTCCTAACCTTTTTTATGCTATGGACCCCTACCATTAACTGGGGTGGTCCATGGATCCAAAGTTGTGAACCCCTGCTGCAGAAGGACTTGGACAGATTAGATGAATGGGCAAAAAAGTGGCAGATTGAATACAGTGTAGGGAAGTATATGATCATACACTATGGTAGAAGGAATAAATACTTGGGCTAAATGAGGAGCAAATTCAGAAATTGGAAGTGCACTGGGACTTGGGAGTCCTTGTGCAGAATTCCCTAAATATTAACTTGCTTGTTGAGTCGATAGTAAAGGCAAATGCAGTTGCGGGAGAACTAGGAGGATATAATGCTGAGGATTTATAAGGCAATGGACAGACCACATTTCTAGTATTGTGAGCAGTTTTAGACCTCGTGTTTAAGAAAGAATGTGCTAGTGTAACCCAGGTTAATTAAACCCAAAGATGTCATGTTAGAAAGTTCTATCCACGGAGGGATGAAAACAAGGTTTACCAATTTTTAAAAAAAGAATTTGAAAAAAACACTATGGGAGGGAGGGGCGGGCTGGACACAGGACAGACAAGGAGGGAAACACAGCAATCACCAGAAGCTGAAGACGTGAACTGTTAAGAGTGGAATTAGTACCCTGCTTTACCCTACTAACTTGAAACCCCTGGAGGACAGACAATAGTGATAAAAGATTTATTGAAGCTACAGCTATAACATGCAGCAGCTTTAATGAGACAATATCTGCAGAGACGAGTGTCCAAAATCCCTACTTTGTAGTCGGGAATTAGTTCTGTAAAATCATACCAACAGATCTGGTGAAGCTTTGTACAAGTTTGTGAACTGACTTACTGTGGATGATAAACTATTTAATTCTAATGAACCAAGAAGGAAGATGGCGAGCCACCCAAAATGAAGAACCAGCGCAGGAACAAAATGTCTAATAACGCAGAGGATTTAATACAGTTGGATATATAGGTTTATTTTCATTCGAAGAATCCAAATTTGATTCTCTCCAAGAACTGAGTATTTTTGCAAAGACTTTGATAAGTTAATGAATGAGATTTACTTTGTCTAAGAGTTGTGATGTTGGAGAATTGTCGTGAAAGGAGTTAAATTGCGTGTATATATATAATTTTTGAATTTGAATTTAAACTTGTAGATATACTGCCTGGAACTGAAACTGAAGTTAACTATAATACTTGAGAAATGAAATTGTATTTGGTTTTCTAACTAACTAGGGATAAGTGAAAAGGAAAGTTTAGTCTGTAAACTTTTAAATAGAGAATAACACTAGGTTTAATTAGTTAGATTACAGTAAAAAGGAATTTCACTGATTCTAATTATAAAGGAATTTGCTGTGGTTTGATATCTCAGATTTGGAACCTAAACAGAATGTTGGAATTTTGAATTGTTCTTCCTCATGTAAATATTTTGTACATATTTTTTCTTATAAAAAAAATTCCTTATCCCCAGAAGTGTGTGGTTTCTATTCACTGCCTCCTTCCGATACATTCTGATGGCCTACTAACACCTAGTGTAATTTGATTTTCTCAAAAGAGTCAGGCAACTAGTCACACACAATAAGACAGGTGTTACACTAGCATTGGAGAGGATTCATTGGAGGTTTACGAGAATGATCTTGGTAGTGAAAGGGTTAATGTATGAGATGTATCTGATGGCTCTAGGCCTGTACTCACTGGACTTTAGAAGAATGAGGGGGAACATCATTGAAAGCTACCCTACCGTGTATTGAAAGGCCTAGATAGAGTGGATGTAGAGATGTTTCCTGTAGTAGGAACCAGAGGGAAAGGCTTCAGAATAAAAGGACGTATTTTAGCACAGGGGTCCCCAACCTTTTTTGCACCACGGACTGGCTGACCCCGGGGGGGGGGGTAAAATAGGGTTAAACTCACCTCAACATGGCTCTTACAGTTAGGGTTGCCAACTTTCTCACTCCCAAATAAGGGCAAAAGTTGCAGTCAAATACTGGGCACTTGGGTTTACCCCGAGAAAGACTACCATGACCATGAAGCCTTGCGCAGGCACCTCTGTGTGCATGTGCATACGTGCCGATTTTTTTTCCCACAAATCGGTTTCAACTTAATCTTCCCGACTATACTGTACATACATTATTTCTACTTTATATAGACTGTGTATTTCTCATATCATTCCTGCTTTTATTCTATGGTTTTATTTTAGGTTTTATGTGTTATTTGGTATGATTTGGGTTTTAGCCCAGTATACGGGATGGCCTGGCAAATACAGGACAGTTGGCAATCCTATGTTCAAGATCAACAATGCGTGACAGGGAATGAGGAAAGGTGCAGCTGACTCATATTGTTTCATGTTGCTGGTTGGGGACCGCTGCTTTAGAACGGCGATGAGGAGGAATTTCTTAAGCTGGATGGTGGTGAATCTGTGGAATTCATTCCCACAGGTGGCCAGGGAGGCCAAGTCATTGGGTATAATTAAAGTCAAGGTTTTTGATTAGTAAGGGTGTCAAAGGTTTCGGGACAAAGGCAGGAGAAGGGGGTTGAGAGCAAAAATAAATCAGCCGTGATTGAATGATGGAGCAGACTTGATGTGCCAAGTGGCCTAATTCTGCTCTTTTTCTTATGGTCATAAGCTTCTTAAGGAATTAGTGTAGCCAGAAGTTTGTTTCCATTTCAGTGCACAGATAAAAAGAAAGATATGGTCCTGTGGATAAATTACAGAATTGTGAGAGTGTAAAAAAGACCACAAAGGCAGTTATCTTTGAAATACCACTGTTGCCACATGAATATATAAATGAGAAAGTAGTGCAAATGAAGAAATGGTGCAGGATGACCATTTAACTTCTAGAGATATTGGGACATGTTCTGGACTGTATCTCAGTGGGGATAGGACTAACACTGGCAAAATTCCACCTAGCAGTTAGGGGTGAGTTAATGTGTTCGGAAAGCAGAGGACAGTTTGGAGGATAAAGGCAACAAAGACCAGAAAGAGGAAATAAAATAGATTGGTAGTACTGAATTATGTATTTACTAATGCAAGGATTCTTAGAAAATGTGCTTCAGGATTTAGTTTGCTAACACTAGGGTAAAATGCAACTTTCAAATATACATTTTAAAAACTTGTTTTACATCTAAAAGCGCAGCATTCTAAATAAAGTGTCGATGGAAAATCGGACCAAAGGTGCTCAAGGCCTAGCAATGAAAGAATTAACCAACCCAACAGGATCAAGTCAAAATTATTCCACATCTTATTCTTCTACACATGATATCAGATGCATGAATCCATCATCCTGTGCTAATATTTCTGAATTTCAACCAAAGAGGCATACTCACAATATCATTACTGGTAAGTGTATGCTATCTTCTGATTTGTGTATTTACTCTTTTAAATTCACATACCACCTAACTACATGAAACAAATATTATTTCTACTTAAAGATGAATGCAGGAGACATTGTTTTGTGTTGTACATGATGTATGTTTTTAGCAGCAATATGATTTAATATAAATGGCAATATTCCACAAAGTTACTCATGGACCATTACCATATTATGCATTTATGAATTAACCTAGTAAAATATTTCAAACTTTTATTTGGGCAGTTAAATTTTTGTTAGTCACCTGGATTTTTCATTTATAAAAGCAGATGGAATACAGTGTAGAGAAGTGTCTGGTAGAAGAAATAAAGGCATTTATTATTTTCTAAACAGGAAGCAAATTCAGAAATTGCTTCCTGTTTAGAAAACAGGGACTTGGAATTCTTAGTTGTTAGCAAAACTAACTATCTTGATTAGACAAATAAACTTCTTGTTTTCTTTAATTGGTTTACAATCGAGGACGAAAGTAATAAACTGTGTTCCATTTGAAGTTCAGTTCTTTGTTTATATAACTCCTCAGAAGGAGCTATAACATATTTCTTATCAATTTCCTTAATCTTGTCCACAATTACCAACTCCTCCTGCTTCAACTTCTTCCTCAAAGCAGCAGAATACAAGATAATCTGACCACGAATATAAGCTTTAAAAGTATCCCAAAGAATGTTCACAGAAATATCCTCCGTATAGTTAATTGTAAAAAAAAGATCAATCTGTTCATTCATAAAGTTAACAAAGTCCGAGTCCTGAAGCAACAGTGAATTAAAACGCCATTGTCTATTATTTTGTATATTGGCCAGAATTTTAATAGAAAGCTTAAGTGGAGCATGATCCGAAATGTTTATAGAGTCATAATCACATTTAATCACTGAAGAAATAAGACGAGAATCAATAAAGAAATAATCAATTCTTGAATAGGAATGGTGAACATGTGAAAAAAAGGAAAAATCTTTTTCCTGAGGATGCAAAAAACGCCAAATGTCCGTCGACCCAGAATCAGAAAGGAATGAATTAATCAAAGTTGCAGATTTATTAGGTAAGGTCCGTAGAGGAGCCGAACAGTCCAAAGCTGGAGATAAACAGGTATTAAGATCTCCACCCCAGATCAATGTAAACTCATTCAAATTCGGGAACTGATTAAATAATGATTTATAAAATTCTGGACAGTCCATATTAGGAGCATAGACATTAACCAAAACTACCTTTTTATTAAATAATAGACCACTAACCAATAGAAATCTACCATTCGGATCAAAAATAATATCATGTTGTATAAAAGTAACTGAGGAGTCTATAAAAATAGAGACGCCTCAAATCTTAGCATTGGAGTTCAAATGAAACTGTTGTTCCTTCCAGAATTTAAAAAAACGTAGTCTGTCCCCCCTCCGCACATGGGTCTCTTGTAAAAATGAAATTTGTGCTTTAAGTCTCCGGAACACTTTAAAAACTTTTTTCCTTTTAATAGGATGATTAAGACCATTAGTATTCCAGGAGACAAAATTAATAATAGACTCCATAAACCCTAAAGTCAACCCGCAACAAGGAGGATTGACGATAGGCTCGACCCACGAACCCGGAAAGGGAACAGAACGTATAAGAGATACCGGGAAGAAGAACGCAACCAATACTTCAATAATGTACATAGCCCAAGAAGAAAGAAACTAAAACGTGAAGCCCCTCCCACCCCCCCACCCCATGGCCCCAAGGCTAAATCTAACAATCTAATGATTGTAAACCAATTAAAGAAAACAAGAAGTGAATCTTATGTACACAGTGACAAAATTGGCAAACTGTTGGCTAATCAACTGAAGTCTAATTATGCTAAATCTCAAATTAATCAGATTTATAATCAAAATGACCGATTGATACTTGATCATGTGGGGATTAATCAAACATTCTGTGATTTTTATTCTTCCTTATATCAATCAGAGTCTCCTCAAGATTCTAAATATATGAATGATTTTTTAGATAATCTAGATTTCCCTGAGATTTCGCAGGATATGTCTTCTATGTTAGATACTCCCATTACCACGGATGAGATTAAGAATGTTATCTTCTCTATGAATTTGGGGAAAGCTCCTGGCCCTGATGGGTTTACCGTAGAATTTTATAAATGTTTTGCACCTTCATTAATCCCTTGGTTCTGTAGGGTTTTTGAGGCTTCATTAAAGCTTGGTAAACTTCCCGAATCTTTCAATAGAGTGTCAATTTCTCTAATATTAAAGAAGGATAAAGATCCTGCTCAATGTGCATCTTATAGACGAATATCTTTATTAAATGTTGATTCTAAAGTATTTTCTAAGTTATTAGCAAATAGGTTAGAAAAAGTACTTCCTTCTATTATTTCGGAAGACCAAACGGGTTTTATTAAAGGTCGTTACTCTTTTTATAATATTCGCACACTGTTAAATATTGTTTATACTCCCTCACAAAATGTTCCTGAGTGTGTTATCTCTTTAGATGCTGAGAAAGTTTTTGATAGAGTAGAATGGCCTTATTTATTTAAGGTGCTTGAAATGTTTAATTTTAGTTCGAAATTTATATCCTGGATTAAACTGTTATATCATTCTCCTGTGGCCTCGGTCCGTACTAACTCTTTAAGTTCACCTTTTTTCCCTCTTTTTCAAGGTACTCGACAAGGTTGTCCTCTTAGTCCTTTATTATTTGATATTGCATTAGAACCTCTTGCAATTGCCATTCGAGAATTTCCAAATATTACTGGGATAACTCGGGGATTAAAGTCCCATAAAATATCACTCTATGCTGATGACTTACTGTTATATATTTCTAACCCCCAAAAATCCATCCCGGCTGTTTTAGAGTTATTAGCACAATTTAGTTTCTTTTCTGGTTATAAATTAAATCTTAGTAAGAGTGAACTTTTTCCGATTAATAAACAACTTCCCTTATATCATAACTTTCCATTTAAATTGATTAATAATTATTTTTCATATCTTGGAATTAAAATTACTTGTAAATACAAAGATTTATTTAAGATTAACTTTTTACCATTAATAGACCATATTATTCAACTTTCATCTAAATGGTTTCCTTTATATTTAACTTTGATTGGTCGTATTAATGCAGTTAAGATGTTTTTTTTGCCAAAATTTTTATATATATTTCAAGCATTACCAATCTTTGCTCCAAAATCTTTTTTTGACAAAGTCGACTCTAAAATTTCTTCATTTATTTGGCAAAATAAAAACCCGAGACTGGGTAAAATACATTTACAGAAAGCTAAGAGAGATGGAGGCTTAGCATTACCTAATTTTAGATTTTATTATTGGGCAATTAATATTCGACATATGAAATTCTGGTTCCTTGACCAGGATATACTATCCATTCCTAAATGGGTAGCATTGGAATTACAATCTGTTCGGGGTTATACACTTGGCTCTATTTTAGGTTCCTCTCTTCCTTTTGATTTGAAACGCCTTAAACAGGTGTCTAACCCGATAGTTAAATATACCTTACGTATTTGGTTTCAATTCAGAAAGTTTTTTGATCTTAATCAATTTGGGTTGGCGATTCCTATTTTAGGTAACATATTTTTTCCTCCCTCTTTTACGGATCGTGCTTTTCAAATTTGGAAGACTAAGGGTATTTCACGGTTTTTGGATTTATTTTTAGATGGTTCCCTTATGTCTTTTGAACAATTATCTAATAAATATAACTTATCAAGAATACATTTTTTTAGATATTTACAAGTTAGAAATTTCCTAAGTACTATACTTTCTTCCTTTCCAATGCTTCCTCCTACATACATTTTACATACTATAATTAACCTTAATCCATGTCAGAAAGGTGCATCAGCTATGATTTATAATATTATTATGAAACTTAGGAAAGCTCCATTTGATAAGATTAGGGTAGATTGGGAACAGGAATTGGAGTTTATCATTTCTGTGGATGACTGGGGACAGATTTTACAATTAGTCAATACTTCCTCTATCTGTGCTAAACATTCCCTAATTCAATTTAAAGTTGTTCATAGAGCACATATGTCCAAAGATAAATTAGCGCGCTTTTATTCTCATATTAATCCTTTTTGTGATAGATGTCCGGGGCAGATAGCCTCTTTAACTCATATGTTTTGGTCTTGCCCTACTCTGGAAACTTTTTGGAGAGACATTTTTAATATTATTTCCAAGGTATTGAATATAGATATCTCTCCTCATCCTATTACTGCTATCTTTGGACTACCTAAAATTTCCAGTAATCTTTCCCCTTCAGCCCGTAGAATGATTGCATTTCTTACTTTAATGGCAAAAAGATGTATCTTACAACATTGGAAAGAGCTCAATGCTCCATCTACCTTTTTTTGGTTTTCTCAGACGATATTATGCTTGAATTTGGAGAAAATTAGAAGCAATCTTTATGACTCCTCATTTAAATTTGAACAGACCTGGAGATCTTTTATTCAATATTTTCATTTAATGTAATATATACCCTTCTTGTTTTTTTTTACTGTTTTTAATGGAGGTCGGGATTGAGGACGTGATTTTAAGTTTTTTAACTCTGTTTGGTTTCAAGTTAGCCCATTGCTTTGCTTTGCTTTTAGTTAGTTGCACGGTGGGGTTTTTTGGGGGTTTTTTTTTTCCTTTCTCTATTGATATATATATAAAAATTATTATACTATTATGTTACCTTGGTACGTTATGTTTAAATTACATTGTAGTATTTTTTTTGTATTAATATCTTCTGTAATTTTATTATATTCTAACAGTGTATTAGTGCCTATATGGCTTACCTTTTTGTATACTTATTCAATAAAAAGATTTAAAAAGAAAAAGAAAGACAAATAAACGCAGCCTCCAAGAAGACTAGGATCAAAACACAAGAAAATCTGCAGATGCTGGAAATTCAAGCAACACAGACAAAAAATGCTGGTGAACACAGCAGGCCAGGCATGATCTGGGCTCCCCTCCCCCCATCTTTCTCCCTAGGCCTCCTGTCCCATGATCCTCTCCCTTCTCCAGCCTCGTATCCCTTTTGCCAATCAACTTTCATAGTCATAGTCATACTTTATTGATCCCAGGGGAAATTGGTTTTTGTTACAGTTGCACCATAAATAATTAAATAGTAATAAAACCATAAATAGTTAAATAGTAATATGTAAATTATACCAAGAAATAAGTCCAGGACCAGCCTATTGGCTCAGGGTGTATGACCCTCCAAGGGAGGAGTTGTAAAGTTTGATGGTCACAGGCAGGAATGACTTCCTATGACGCTCTGTGTTGTATCTCGGTGGAATGAGTCTCTGGCTGAATGTACTCCTGTGCCCAACAGTACATTATGTAGTGGATGGGAGACATTGTCCAAGATGGCATGCAACTTGGACAGCATCCTCTTTTCAGACACCACTGTCAGAGAGTCCAGTTCCATCCCCACAACATCGCTGGCCTTACGAATGAGTTTGTTGATTCTGTTGGTGTCTGCTGCTCTCAGCCTGCTGCCCCAGCACACAACAGCAAACATGATCGCACTGGCCACCACAGACTCATAGAACATCCTCAGCATCGTCCGGCAGATGTTAAAGGACCTCAGTCTCCTCAGGAAATAGAGACGGCTCTGACCCTTCTTGTAGACAGCCTCAGTGTTCTTTAACCAGTCCAGTTTGTTGTCAATTCGTATCCCCAGGTATTTGTAATCATCCACCATGTCCACACTGACCCCCTGGATGGAAACAGGGGTCACCGGTACCTTAACTCTCCTCAGGTCTACCACCAGCTCCTTAGTCTTTTTCACATTAAGCTGCAGATAATTCTGCTCATACCATGTGACAAAGTTTCCTACCGTAGCCCTGTACTCAGCCTCATCTCCCTTGCTGATGCATCCAACTATGGCAGAGTCATCCGAAAACTTCTGAAGATGACAAGACTCTGTGCAGTAGTTGAAGTCCGAGGTGTAAATGGTGAATAGAAAGGGAGACAAGACAGTCCCCTGTGGAGCCCCAGTGTTGCTGATCACTCTGTCAGACACACAGTGTTGCAAGCACACGTACTGTGGTCTGCCAGTCAGGTAATCAAGAATCCATGACACTAGGAAAGCATCCACCTACATCGCTGTCAGCTTCTCCCCCAGCAGAGCAGGGCAGATGGTGTTGAACGCACTGGAGATGTCAAAAAACATGACCCTCACAGTGCTCGCTGGCTTGTCTAGCTCTTAGCTCCATCCCTCCCCCTCCTGTCTTCTCCTATCATTTCGGATCTCCCCCTCCCCCCCCCACTTTCAAATCTCTTACTATCTCTTCTTTCAGTTAGTCCTGACGAAGAGTCTTGGCCTGAAACGTCAACTGTACCTCTTCCTGTAGATGCTGCCTGGCCTGCTGCGTTCACCAACATTTTTTAGACTAGGATCAAACTCACTTTATTTACGAGATATATCATGGAGAGTCTGCCTTAAGATCAGGGCATCCTGGACTCCAAATAAGCAGTGGGAAGTTTCTTCAAATAGGTACATCCGTAGCAGAAGAAATTTTTAGTCATAAAACGGACAGTAACTAAGTCATATGTTCCTCTCTTTTCTGCACTTGGTACTGCATCCTGATTATGAGACTGTCTGCTGTAAGTCTAAGCTTAGGGCATTGATTTACAAAAGTTCATTAGGTTATAATGTTCAAATAGGAGAATGCAAGTTCACTATTTAGTTCATTAACCCTTTTGCTGACCCTTTGACCTGCTAGTCTGGACAGATTTTATGGCTGACCATGTGCAAAATTTTAGTAACACCGGAAGAATAGGAAAGTTTCATATTTCTGTGTAAGGGGGTTTCGACTTTTATGTTACTGCGGAGGCTAATTAAAATGGCGTCTTTGTTATGTTAATCTGGGGAATGCGGCTTTGTTGTGTTAAACGCTGAGAAAGTTTGCGCTAGCAGCTTGTTTTTGCTTTAGAGTGTGATAAGAGAGTGCTATTAACCAATTGGGATAGTTGTTATGGTTTTGGTGTATTTGAAGATACTGTATGCGCGGGGTCTTGGGGCAGAAGGCGGGAGAGTGAGACAGAGGATGGATGAGGTGCTGTGAGTCCGCTAACGGGGTCGGACCCCGAGCGGGACATTCGACGAGGAGACGGAGACGGACTCGTGTGGAGCGTCTGGTCGACCACCGTTGTTGGTCCCAGGCGGCCGGTCGAGGTGGTCCAAGGGGGTCGCAGGGTGAAGAAGAAGGTCCTTGAGCTCCAACGGTTTTTGTGCACGAAGAGATTGAACTTTGATAAGTGTGGCGCCTTTTATTTTCCTTTTATATTTTATTTTCTATTAATTATATAGTTCCAGTAATATCTATAAACTGTATATCATTTAATTGCATCTGGTGTATTGTCTGTTATTTGGGCGGGGTGGGGTACCTCACACAGCATCCACACAAACGAATTACCCAGTTTGCCAGGGCCGAGGCTGTTTCCCTAGACGACAGCGAGCCGAGTGACCCTCAGGGTGGCCGGGGGTGCTACATCTGTAACTTTAAGGATAATAATGGAGGCGACTTCCGGGCCATCAAGGGAACGGTCTCTCGACAAAAAAGAAGGTAAACTGCCCCATAATCGAATTTAGACAAATACTTAATATTGCATAACTATATTAATAAAAGGGGCAAGGATGATGTCTAAGAACAAGATTAAAAGGTCCGCTCCGAAGGCTGATAAACATAAGGAGATGCAGCAAGGCGACGGGCCTAGCTCCCCCACGGCAAGCCAGGACGGAGATAATGAGGGGGAATCGGTGACTCTGTCTTTGATTCTCGGAGAGATTCGCGAGTTCCGACAAGATAACAGCAAACAGCTGGAAGATATTAAAGGAGAAATAGTAAAAACTAACTCGCGGATAGATGAAGCCGAAGCGAGGATTGTTGGAATTGAAGAGAAGCTACAAAACGCAGAGGAGGTGATAGCAGAAATGCTGAAGCTGCAAGACCAGCTCCAGTGGAAACTAATAGATCAAGAAGGCCGCTCGAGAAGGGAAAATGTGAGGATTTACGGAGTTCCCGAAGGAACCGAAGGTAAATCCGGACTGATGATTCCCTTCATAGAGAAGCTGCTTAGAGAGAACCTTGATATACCGGCCGCAAAAGACCTACAGATAGAAAGGGCTCACCGCGCATTAGCACCACAGCCTCCGGCAGGCACCCAGCCCAGATCGATTCTGGTCAGATTTCTCAGTTACAGAACGAAAGAAGAGGTGCTTAAAAGGGCATAGCAAAAGAAAGGTTTCATGTGGAACAACTGTAAAATCAGTTTAAACCACGACTACGCACCGGGGTTTCTTGCCAGACGGAAGGAATATGCGGAAACATGGAGGGTCCTGAAGGAAAACAACATCAGATTCCAGGCCATGTATCCAGCTCGGCTGAGAGTCTTTTACGACGAAGGGACAAAAACTTACGCTACGTTGGAGGAGACAACGTCGGACCTGGCAGACCGGGGACTACCTATTAAAGTTATCACCCAACCGGAGTCGCTACTGGAGAGGATTCGGCAGAAGTCGTGGCAGTTAGTGGGGCGAGGACGCTCCACTCGAACCAGAGTGTCAAACTACAAGGAAAAGCTGCAAATATACAGAGAATATAAATGTACAGAGAATACAGACTAATTAAGAGAAATGACTGAAAAGAGTAAATCGGACTTAAAGGTAAAATGAAAACTGGTAACTGAAAATAAACTGGGCGGAATAACTTGAATGATAGCGATATGGTCAAGACATAAATAGGAGAAAATTCACTATGATTATTCAAACTGCTGAGGGCCCTCTAACACAGGGTGAAGATAGAGGTTATCCCTCTGAACTGAGGCGGGTCGGTGCTCAGGCCTCACTGGGAAGTCGGGAAAAGTTTTCAAATGTTATACGTTCAAAAATGTCTAGGGTGTGGTTATATGTCTTGGTTTACTGTTGAGAAGGGATTGCTTACTGTTTGGTTAGAAAAGGAGAGTTTTTTTCGACTAGAGAAAAATGCAAACTGAATTGGTAAAAATAATTTCCTATAATGTTAATGGGGTTTTGAATCCAATTAAAAGAAATAAGATTATGTCTAAATTGAAAAAAGAGAGGGCACAAATAGCTTTCCTCCAGGAAACACATATGAGCCAATCTGAACATGGAAAATTAAAAAGAATGGGCTTTAAGCATGTATTTTATTCATCATATAAATTGAGTCACAAAAGAGGGGTAGCTACTTTAATATCAAGTACTCTTAATTATGAACATATTTCAGAGACTAGAGACAAAGAAGGACGGTTCGTAAAAATCACAGGAAGAATAGAAGGTACAGAAATAACATTGCTGAATGTTTATGCTCCTCCAGGTTGTGAATGGTCATTTTATAGACACATTTTTGATCTAATGGTCAGTTCTCAAGGGGTAGTGATTTGTGGAGGGGATTTTAATATTAGATTAAATCCTATATTAGATTCTTCGAGAATAGTTACTCAGAATAAACCTCTGACTCGGAAAGTGAATTCATTGATGGAGGAGTTGGGAATTATAGATGTCTGGAGGGAATTACACCCTACTAGTAAAGATTATACATATTACTCTTCCCTCATTCAGCCTATTCAAGGATAGACTATTTCTTTATCTTTAATACAGATAGACTCAGGATAAAAAACTGTAATATTGCAACAATTGATCTGTCGGATCATAGCCCAGTCTCTATGTCTCTAATCCTGGAAAGGAAAATGAGGAAAACACTATGGAGGCTAAACTCACATATACTCAATAACCCGAAAGTAATGAAGAGATTAAGGGGAGAAATCAAAGAATATCTAGACCTTAATGACATGGGAGAAACATCACCAGTGATCTTATGGGATACATTGAAAGCTGTACTGAGAGGGAAAATTATTTCCATTACCACTCACATGAAAAAAATCAATGCACAGAAGTTAGCAGACCTTCAAGGAAAATTAAAACAACTTCAAGTTGTAGATAGCAACAGAAGTAATTCAAATCGAAAACAGGAAATTAGGAAATTGCAAAGTGAAATTGACGATATTTATATGTTGGAAACTCAAAGAAATTTTCTTTACCTGAGACAAAAGAATTATGAAGTAGGAGGTAAATCAGCTAGATTATTAGCATATAAATTACGAAAACATCATGTCTGACGATTCTCATAGAATTTTTTGAGGATGTAACTAGTAGAGTGGATAGGGGAGAACCAGTGGATGTGGTATATTTGGATTTTCAAAAGGCTTTTGACAAGGTCCCACACAGGAGATTAGTGTGCAAACTTAAAGCACACGGTATTGGGGGTAAGGTATTGATGTGGGTGGAAAATTGGTTAGCGGACAGGAAGCAAAGAGTGGGAATAAACGGGACCTTTTCAGAATGGCAGGCAGTGACTAGTGGGGTACCGCAAGGCTCAGTGCTGGGACCCCAGTTGTTTACAATATATATTAATGACTTGGATGAGGGAATTAAATGCAGCATCTCCAAGTTTGCGGTTGACACGAAGCTGGGTGGCAGTGTTAGCTGTGAGGAGGATGCCAAGAGGATGCAGGGTGACTTGGATAGGTTGGGTGAGTGGGCAAATTCATGGCAGATGCAATTTAATGTGGATAAATGTGAAGTTATCCACTTTGGTGGCAAAAATAGGAAAACAGATTATTATCTGAATGGTGGCCGATTAGGAAAAGGGGAGGTGCAACGAGACTTGGGTGTCATTATACACCAGTCATTGAAAGTGGGCATGCAGGTACAGCAGGCGGTGAAAAAGGCGAATGGTATGCTGGCATTTATAGCGAGAGGATTCGAGTACAGGAGCAGGGAGGTACGACTGCAGTTGTACAAGGCCTTGGTGAAACCACACCTGGAATATTGTGTGCAGTTTTGGTCCCCTAATCTGAGGAAAGACATCCTTGCCATAGAGGGAGTATACAAAGAAGGTTCACCAGATTGATTCCTGGGATGGCAGGACTTTCATATGAAGAAAGACTGGATGAACTGGGCTTGTACTCGTTGGAATTTAGAAGATTGAGGGGGGATCTGATTGAAACGTATAAAATCCTAAAGGGATTGGACAGGCTAGATGCAGGAAGATTGTTCCCGATGTTGGGGAAGTCCAGAACGAGGGGCCACAGTTTGAGGATAGAGGGGAAGCCTTTTAGGACCGAGATTAGGAAAAACTTCTTCACACAGAGAGTGGTGAATCTGTGGAATTCTCTGCCACAGGAAACAGTTGAGGCCAGTTCATTGGCTATATTTAAGAGGGAGTTAGATATGGCCCTTGTGGCTATGGGGGTCAGGGGGTATGGAGGGAAGGCTGGGGCGGGATTCTGAGTTGGATGATCAGCCATGATCATAATAAATGGCGGAGCAGGCTCGAAGGGCTGAATGGCCTACTCCTGCACCTATTTTCTATGTTTCTATGTTTCTGCAACAAGCAGACAATACAATTCATAAAATAAAGAATCCAAAGACAAAGCTTGTGGAGAGTACAATAGGGAAAATTCAAGAGAGTTTTGAAACATATTATCGAGAGCTGTACTCCCAATTCCGGGCCCCCAATGAGCCCTATATAGACAGTGTATTGAATTTTTTAGATCTACCTAAACTTACAGATTTACAAAATGAAAGTTTATTAGAACCAGTAACTGTCAAAGAACTGAACGTGGCCATCTCTAGGTTAAAGGCTGGAAAGTCCCCGGGTTCTGATGGGTTTACCTCAGAGTGGTACAAGTCCCTGAAGACACAGTTAGCCCCATTACTGCTTAACACCTTTAATTGGATCTTGCAGAGAGGAGAAACTCCACCTTCCTGGAGAGAAGCGATTATTTCAGTTATTCCTAAAGAGGGTAAAGATAAACTAGAATGTGGCAATTAACGGCCAATTAGTGTTCTTAATTAGTGTTCTTGGTCCCCTACAGACAGAAACAGGTGAATTGATTATGGGGAGCAAGGACATGGCAGACCAATTGAATAATTACTTTGGTTCTGTCTTCACTAAGGAGGACATAAATAATCTTCCAGAAATAGTAGGGGACAGAGGGTCCAGTGAGATGGAGGAACTGAGCGAAATACATGTTAGTAGGGAAGTGGTGTTAGGTAAATTGAAGGGATTGAAGGCAGATAAATCCCCAGGGCCAGATGGTCTGCATCCTAGAGTGCTTAAGGAAGTAGCCCAAGAAATAGTGGATGCATTAGTGATAATTTTTCAAAACTCGTTAGATTCTGGACTAGTTCCTGAGGATTGGAGGGTGGCTAATGTAACCCCACTTTTTAAAAAAGGAGGGAGAGAGAAACCGGGGAATTATAGACCAGTTAGCCTAACGTCGGTGGTGGGGAAACTGCTGGAGTCAGTTATCAAAGATGTGATAACAGAAATTTGGAAAGCGGTGAAATGATCGGACAAAGTCAGCATGGATTTGTAAAAGGAAAATCATGTGTGACGAATCTCATAGAATTTTTTGAGGATGTAACTAGTAGAGTGGATAGGGGAGAACCAGTGGATGTGGTATATTTGGATTTTCAAAAGGCTTTTGACAAGGTCCCACACAGGAGATTAGTGTGCAAACTTAAAGCACACGGTATTGGGGGTAAGGTATTGATGTGGATGGAGAATTGGTTAGCGGACAGGAAGCAAAGAGTGGGAATAAACAGGACCTTTTCAGAATGGCAGGCGGTGACTAGTGGGGTACCGCAAGGCTCAGTGCTGGGACCCCAGTTGTTTACAATATATATTAATGACTTGGATGAGGGAATTAAATGCAGCATCTCCAAGTTTGCGGATGACACGAAGCTGGGTGGCAGTGTTAGCTGTGAGGAGGATGCTAAGAGGATGCAGGGTGACTTGGATAGGTTGGGTGAGTGGGCAAATTCATGGCAGATGCAATTTAATGTGGATAAATGTGAAGTTATCCACTTTGGTGGCAAAAATAGGAAAACAGATTATTATCTGAATGGTGGCCAATTAGGAAAAGGGGAGGTGCAACGAGACCTGGGTGTCATTATACACCAGTCATTGAAAGTGGGCATGCAGGTACAGCAGGCGGTGAAAAAGACGAATGGTATGCTGGCATTTATAGCGAGAGGATTCGAGTACAGGAGCAGGGAGGTACGACTGCAGTTGTACAAGGCCTTGGTGAGACCACACCTGGAGTATTGTGTGCAGTTTTGGTCCCCTAATCTGAGGAAAGACATCCTTGCCATAGAGGGAGTATACAAAGAAGGTTCACCAGATTGATTCCTGGGATGGCAGGACTTTCATATGAAGAAAGACTGGATGAACTGGGCTTGTACTCGTTGGAATTTAGAAGATTGAGGGGGGATCTGATTGAAACGTATAAAATTCTAAAGGGATTGGACAGGCTAGATGCAGGAAGATTGTTTCCGATGTTGGGGAAGTCCAGAGCAAGGGGTCACAGTTTGTGGATAAAGGGGAAGCCTTTTAGGACCGAGATTAGGAAAAACTTCTTCACGCAGAGAGTGGTGCATCTGTGGAATTCTCTGCCACAGGAAACAGTTGAAGCCAGTTCATTGGCTATATTTAAGAGGGAGTTAGATATGGCCCTTGTGGCTACGGGGATCAGGGGGTCTGGTGGGAAGGCTGGGGCGGGGTTCTGAGTTGGATGATCAGCCATGATCATAATAAATGGCGGTGCAAGCTCGAAGGGCCGAATGGCCTACTCCTGCACCTATTTTCTATGTTTCTATGTTTAATTTAGATTACAAGCTATTTACATCTATATTAGCGCGCAGATTGGAAAAGCTTTTACCTGGCCTAATCCACTTAGACCAGACTGGATTTATTCAACAAAGACAAACACAGGAGAACTCTGCACATATTAGAGCAGGTTAATAAGAACGAGACAGAGACAATGGTAGTAGGATTGGACGCTGAGAAAGCTTTTGATTCGGTTAGTTGGGCATTCCTATACAGAGTGTTAGGAAGATTTGGCTTTCAAGAAAAGTTTATTAAAGTAATTCAGACTCTATATGACAGCCCTACAGCCCGAATTAAGATAAATGGGGACCTCTCTGACTCCTTCATCTTAGAGAGAGGCACTAGACAGGGATGCCCAATTTCTCCTCTCCTTTTTGAGCTATATATTGAACCGCTTGCCCAACTAATAAGACAGAGCGAAATCGTAAAAGGTATCAAGGTGGCAGGGATTGAACAGAAAGTGGCGTTATTCGCAGATGATGTTTTGGTCTATCTGAGTGAACCAGAAAAATAATTTCTAGGATTGTTTACACTGTTGGATGACTGGGAAAATATCAGGTTATAAAATAAATGTAAAGAAAACGCAGGTTATGTCCCTAAATTATACACCATCCAAAAAATTGCAGGATACATACGATCTTAAGTGGGAAGCTAAATCATTAAAATATTTAGGAATAACCCTGCCGAAGGATCTTTCAACACTGTCACAGGTAAATTATGGGCCATTAATCTCAGAGATAAAAGCAGATATGCATAGATAGAATCTTATCCCCTTTTTAAGTTTAAATTCAAGGATAAATACTATAAAAATGAATATTCTTCCTCGGTTATTGTATCTTTTCCGTACTTTACCGGTGGAGGTGGATGATAATCTAACAGTAGTAGTGAGGTCGGAGATGGTATTAAACAGGAAATTAGAAATGTGTGCAATAAAGGAACAGCAGTTATAATGGGTGACTTCAATCTACATGTAGACTGGGTGAACCAAATTGGTAAAGGTGCTGAGGAAGAGGATTTCTTGGAATGTATGCGGGATGGTTTTTTGAACCAACATGTCGAGGAACCGACTAGAGAGCAGGCTATTCTGGACTGGGTTTTGAGCAATGAGGAAGGGTTAATTAGCGATCTTGTCGTGAGAGGCCCCTTGGGTAAGAGTGACCATAATATGGTGGAATTCTTCATTAACATGGAGAGTGACGTAGTTAATTCAGAAACAAAGGTTCTGAACTTAAAGAGGGGTAACTTTGAAGGTATGAGACATGAATTAGCTAAGATAGACTGGCAAATGACACTTCAAGGATTGACGGTGGATATGCAATGGCAGGCATTTAAAGGTTGCATGGATGAACTACAACAATTGTTCATCCCAGTTTGGCAAAAGAATAAATCAAGGAAGGTAGTGCACCCGTGGCTGACAAGAGAAATTAGGGATAGTATCAATTCCAAAGAAGTAGCATACAAATTAGCCAGAGAAAGTGGCTCACCTGAGGACTGGGAGAAATTCAGAGTTCAGCAGAGGAGGACAAAGGGCTTAATTAGGAAGGGGAAAAAAGATTATGAGAGAAAACTGGCAGAGAACATAAAAACGGACTGTAAAAGCTTTTATAGATATGTAAAAAGGAAAAGACTGATAAAGACAAATGTAGGTCCCCTGCAAACAGAAACAGGTGAATTGATTATGGGGAGCAAGGACATGGCAGACCAATTGAATAATTACTTTGGTTCTGTCTTCACTAAGGAGGACATAAATAATCTTCCAGAAATAGTAAGGGACAGAGGGTCCAGTGAGATGGAGGAACTGAGAGAAATACATGTTAGTAGGGAAGTGGTGTTAGGTAAATTGAAGGGATTGAAGGCAGATAAATCCCCAGGGCCAGATGGTCTGCATCCCAGAGTGCTTAAGGAAGTGGCCCAAGAAATAGTGGATGCATTAGTGATAATTTTTCAAAACTCGTTAGATTCTGGACTAGTTCCTGAGGATTGGAGGGTGGCTAATGTAACCCCACTTTTTAAAAAAGGAGGGAGAGAGAAACCGGGGAATTATAGGCCTGTTAGCCTAACGTCGGTGGTGGGGAAACTGCTGGAGTCAGTTATCAAGGATGTGATAACAGCACATTTGGAAAGCGGTGAAATGATCGGACAAAGTCAGCATGGATTTGTGAAAGGAAAATCATGTCTGACGAATCTCATAGAATTTTTTGAGGATGTAACTAGTAGAGTGGATAGGGGAGAACCAGTGGATGTGGTATATTTGGATTTTCAAAAGGCTTTTGACAAGGTCCCACATAGGAGATTAGTGTGCAAACTTAAAGCACACGGTATTGGGGGTAAGGTATTGGTGTGGGTGGAGAATTGGTTAGCAGACAGGAAGCAAAGAGTGGGAATAAACGGGACCTTTTCAGAATGGCAGGCGGTGACTAGTGGGGTACCGCAAGGCTCAGTGCTGGGACCCCAGTTGTTTACAATATATATTAATGACTTGGATGAGGGAATTAAATGCAGCATCTCCAAGTTTGCGGATGACACGAAGCTGGGTGGCAGTGTTAGCAGTGAGGAGGATGCTAAGAGGATGCAGGGTGACTTGGATAGGTTGGGTGAGTGGGCAAACTCATGGCAGATGCAATTTAATGTGGATAAATGTGAAGTTATCCACTTTGGTGGCAAAAATAGGAAAACAGATTATTATCTGAATGGTGGCCGATTAGGAAAAGGGGAGGTGCAACGAGACCTGGGTGTCATTATACACCAGTCATTGAAAGTGGGCATGCAGGTACAGCAGGCGGTGAAAAAGGCGAACGCTATGCTGGCATTTATAGCGAGAGGATTCGAGTACAGGAGCAGGGAGGTACTACTGCAGTTGTACAAGGCCTTGGTGAGACCACACCTGGAGTATTGTGTGCAGTTTTGGTCCCCTAATCTGAGGAAAGACATCTTTGCCATAGAGGGAGTACAAAGAAGGTTCACCAGATTGATTCCTGGGATGGCAGGTCTTTCATATGAAGAAAGACTGGATGAACTGGGCTTGTACTCGTTGGAATTTAGAAGATTGAGGGGGGATCTGATTGAAACGTATAAGATCCTAAAGGGATTGGACAGGCTAGATGCAGGAAGATTGTTCCCGATGTTGGGGAGGTCTAGAACGAGGGGTCACAGTTTGAGGATAGAGGGGAAGCCTTTTAGGACCGAGGTTAGGAAAAACTTCTTCACACAGAGAGTGGTGAATCTGTGGAATTCTCTGCCACAGCAAACTGTTGAGGCCAGTTCATTAGCTATGTTTAAAAGGAAGTTAGATATGGCCCTTGTGGCTACAGGGGTCAGGGGGTATGGAGGGAAGGCTGGGTTCTGAGTTGGATGATCAGCCATGATCATAATAAATGGCGGTGCAGGCTCGAAGGGCCGAATGGCCTACTCCTGCACCTATTTTCTATGTTTCTATGTTTCTATGTTTCTATAATCAATTCAGGGAATGGGACAAATGGATTTCCCACTTCATTTGGCAAGGAAAGAAACCTAGAATTCGATAGAACACCTTACAGTTAGGGAAGGAAGGAGGAGGTATGGTTCTTCCTTGCCTGAGAAATTATTTTTATGCCTCACAGATAACCCCTCTGTTATATTGGTGTAATAGGGAATATAAGGCTAGATGGAAGGAAATAGAATTTGGATTAGTTGACAGTTTTCCTCTTCAGGCCTCAATAGCTGACAAAGGATTGATGGCCCAGTTGGAAAAATTTAAAAACGCTTGGATAAATCTTACATTAAAAGTATGGCAGAAGGTGGTTAATTCATGTGGAATTAATAACATGTTAAAACTCTTTAGATGGTGTGCATATGATACCGAATTCCTTCCCAACAGAGGAGATAAAAGATTTGAGCTATGGATAAAGAAAGGTCTTACAACCTACCTCTCATTTATAGATAAAAGAGTATTACAAACTTTCCAAATCCTGCAGGACAAACATGGCCTAGAACATAATGACTTTTTTAGGTACCTTCAAGTACGAAACTATGTTAACCAGAGTTGTAGATATACAGACCTATCAACAGTAGAATTAGAATTTTTCAAGATTCTGAATTCGGCTTGCAGTTCAATACCTAGTAAATCAGTTTCTCAATTATATAATGCACTCTCCCATGCTAAAAATGTAAATACACTGTATACTAAGGAGAAGTGGGAGAAAGAAGCGGGGTTGGTACTTTCAGAGGAGGCTTGGGGGAAAATCTGCAGCTTTCAATGGTCCTCGACTAATTCTTTGACTTGGAGAGAACATTGTTGAAAAAACATTATAAGATACTTCAAGACCCCATATCAGGAAAAATATAAAGATACAAACGTGACGTGTTGGAGAAGGTGCGGCTCCAAGGAGGCAAATCATTTTCATATTTTCTGGGATTGCCCTAAATTAAGTCTATTTTGGGAAGGTATTCATAGAACATTAGTTAAGGTACTTAGGTCCCAGATACCTCTGAACTTTGAGACGCTCTATTTGGGGCATGTATTGTTTCTTGAACAGAAGGAAGATATAAAGTTGCTGCAGGCCCTCTTAGCGGCAAGTAAGAAATCAATCACTAGAAAATGGCTAAATCCAATACCACCTACATTAGAAGATTGGTACGAAATTATCTTGGAAATATTTAAAATGGAAAAGTTGACTTACTCCCTGAGAACTCAAAAAGAAAAATTTTATCAAATCTGGAATAAATGGATTGAATATATAACCCCAATGCGAGCAGACTTTAGATGACTCTCCTAATGATTTATACTGCTCTTCTCATCAACACAGTAATATTGCTAACGTAAGCACCCCTAGTCTAAATGTTTGTTTTTTTTTCGTTTTCTTTTGGAAAATAGAGAATTAACACAAGTAAAGGGAAAGATTTGGGAAAGGGATAAAAAAATGAAAAAATTAAGTAAATAAGTACATAGGGATTGGATAATTATGTCGCGGGCAGGAGCAAGCATGAACAAATTAGGATATAAACACCTACAATGGTTGGTACATAGGCTTATATACAACATTTTGGACCAGTGGAAATGGTCCAGAAGGGTTATATGGAAATTATTATTACCATTTTTCTTAACAACTAATTCCATTACTTAGCCTAATAGGTTAGATTTACCACAGTACATAATTATCTATTTAAATGTTTATTTTCCTTTTATATCATCTCAATGTGTACTTAAGAATGTATAAATAATTGTAGTTTTATACATATAAAAAATGGAAAAGGTTATATGTGTGAAAAAGTACATGATATTTGTGAATTCCTTATCCAAATAAAAATAAAATTTAAAAAAAAAGGATAATAATGGAAAAGAACTCACAATTCTGGTGCTATCAGACAAATAATCCTTCATTCTTTCACATTAGTGCAGAATTTCCAAAAGGTTAACTTGCAGGTTGAATAGGTAGTAAGGAAAGCAAATGCATTCATTTCAAGAGGACTAGAATATAAAATGCAAGACACTCTGCAGATGCTGGAAATTCAAAGCAACATGTACAAAATGCTGGAGAAACTCAGCAGGTCAGGCAGCATCCATGGAAATGAAGAAACAGTCGACGTTTCTTGCCAAGACCCTTCTTCAGGACTGGAAGGAAAGAGGGAAGATGCCAGAATAAAAAGGTGGGGAGAGGGGAAGGAGCATAGCTAGAAGGTGATAGGTGAAGCCAGGTGGGTGGGAAACGTAAAGGGCTGGAGATGAAGGAATCTGATAGGAGAGAAGAGTAGACCATAGGAGAAAGGGGAGGAGGGGCATCAGAGGGAGGTGATATCTAATGCTGAGTCTTTACGAGGCATTGGTCAGACAACATCAGAGGATTGTGAGCAGCTTTGGGCCTTGTGTGCTGGCACTGGAGAGGACCTAGAGGAGGATTACAAGAATGATACCAGGAATGAAAGGGTTAATGTAAGAGGCATGTTTAATGGCTCTGGCCCTGTATTCATTGGAATTTATAAGAATTGGGCATGTGGAGGGGGCATAGAAACTTACTGAATACTGAAAGGTCTAGATAAAGTGGACATGCAATGGGTGTAAATCAGTGTTTCCAATAGTGGAAGCATCTAAGGCCAGAGCCACAGCCTCAGGGTACAAGGATGTCTCTTTAGAATAGAGATTAGGAGAAATTTCTTTAGCCAGTGGGTGTTGACTCTGTGGAATCCATTGCCTCAGGTGGCTGTGGAGTCATTGGATATATTTAAAGCTGAGATTGATAGGTTCTTGATTAGTAAGGGCATCAAAGGTTATGGGGAAAAGGCAGGAGAATGGGGCTGAGAGTGAAAATAAATTAACCATGATTGAATAGTGGAGTAGATGTGATGGGCCAAATGGCCAAAATCTGCTCCTATGTCTTTTGGTCTTATGGTCTAAAATTAAAATTTACTCCTTTCACAAAATTGTTAACATTGTCTTCAACAAACATTTGCTTTGCAGGCTTTATATTAAAATGTATATAATCAGCATAACCTGTGGGAAGACCATACTGAAATTTATGATGTACTGGTGCTGCTTAAGAGCAAAGAAGTTTATATTAGAGATATTTGATAGTAATGTGTGGAGTGTTTATAGTATGAGGCCGGAGGTACATTTGTGGTACCTGATAACATGATACATCACTGTCCTTGCTAATTGATGAGAATCATTAAATGTCCTTTTACACTGAAACCATTTCCTTGCAGTCTTCTCCCACTGGCCCTTGACTGTATGCCTAAAGGAACTTCTGTCCACCTGTGGATGGAAGTTGTCTCTTTGCCTCTCTAGCGTGTTCTGAAAATCTGATGATTTACTTTTTGTTCTATTGTTTTCTGTTGCACTATTTGTTGCGAGTACCATTTTCAGCCACAACCATCACCCATTTAAGATGATTCAGCATGAATCTGATTATTGCTGGCTAGATCCATTCTCAAAATAATGACACATATCTGGGAAAAGGTGTTGGCTGGTAATAGTGATTGTGATTATGAGGTCAGAACTTGAATTTCTCAAGCACAGTCCACTCACTGCCTTAAATAGGCTAATCACATAATATGACTGCTTCATTCATTCTTTCGGACTGCTAATTCCCAGAGTGATTTACATGACAAGTCACAGCCAAGGCACAAGTATATGGTGATATTTCTAATCCATTGGAACAGCTCATCAGGGAAGTGGCATGTACTGTCTCATATGCATTTGATCAGGGTGTAGAGCATTTTCCACCTGGTCTTTGCAAACACTTCTGCCTTGATACTTAAACAATGAATTCCTTTATTCCATTTTCCTTTTCTCAGCCCATCCGACAGGAAAAGTAATTGTAATCTTGATTGCTTTGGTCTGCATCCTTTCACAAACAAGTTCCCTATTCTTTCCTTTTCTATCCTCTCAACAATTAAACACACTTTTCCAATTCTAATGAATGGTTCGCAACCCAAAACTCCAACAACGTAACACCTCCCACTGATGTTCCTAAGCATTTCTCTGTATATGTTTTGTTTTAAAGTCATACTACAGTCAATACTGAAAAGCAGTCATCATGATGGACTTGCCTCCATAAACATCTGTATAGTAAATAAGGATTTCTACCTTTGCCATTATGAAAACTTAGTATTTGGTTGCAATTATATAAAAAAACTGAGTCACTGCCATAAATTAAACATACCAAGAAACAAGTTTTACACATGGTAGTCTGACTCACCTACAGTAAATGATCACTCCTTGTTGGAAGCTTATGTCTGAAAATAGTGGGTTCTTCTGACTCTGGTGCATTATAGAATTTGACTATCAGCTGACAATAAAGTCATCTAAAGGAACAAAATGGAATCCAACTCATGGAGTCATATAGCATATGCCTGTCATCATACCTGTACCAAATCTGTAAGCACACTTCTATTAATCTTACTTTTCTGCTGTTTCCCCATAGCCCTTTCTTTGTACTTTCAAGTACAAAAAGAAGGATTACATAGTTAGGGGGTCAGACAGGTGATTCTGTGGATGCAGGAAACAAATACCGATGGTAGTTTGCCTCCCAGGAGCCAGGGTCTGGGATGTTTCTGATCGCGTCCATGACATCCTGAAGTGGGAAAGTGAACAGCCAGAGGTCGTGGTACATATTGGTACATATAGATAGGAAAAGGGAGGAGGTCCTGAAAACAGACGACAGGGAGTTAGGAAGGAAGTTGAGAAGCAGGACCTCTAAGATAGTAATCTCGGGATTATTGCCTGTGCCATGCAACAGTGAGTATAGGAACAGAGTGAGGTGGAGGATAAATGCATGGCTGAGGGATTGGAGCAGGGGGCAGGGATTTACATTTCTGGATCATTGGAACCTCTTTTGGGACAGGAGTGACCTGTACAAAAAGGATGGGTTGCACTTGAATCCAAGGGGGACCAATATCCTGGCAGGGAGGTTTGCTAAGGCTATTGGGGAGAGTTTAAACTAGAATTGCTGAGGGGTGGGAACCGCACTGAAGAGACCGAGGAAGGGGCAGTTGGCTCACAAATCAAGGAAGCTTGTACACAGTGTGAGAGGCAGGATAGACAGGTGATAGAGAAGAGATGCGCTCAGACTGACGGTTTGAGATGTGTCTATTTTAATGCAAGGAGTATCATGAACAAAGCGGATGAGCTTAGAGCGTGGATCAGTACTTGCAATTATGATGTTGTGGCCATTATAGAGACTTGGATGGCTCAGGAGCAGGAATGGCTACTTAGAGTGCCAGGATTTAGATGTTTCAGAAAGGGCAGGGAGGGAGGCAAAAGAGGTGGGGGTGTGTCATTGCTGATCAGAGATAGTGTCACAGCTACAGAAAAGAAGGAAGTCATGGAGGGATAGTCTATGGAGTCTCTGTGGGTGGAAGTTAGGAACAGGAAGGGGTCAATAACTCTAGTGCGTGTTTTTATAGACCACCCAATAGTAACAGGGACCTCGAGAAGCAGATAGGGAGACAGATTCTGGAAAGATGCAATAATAACAGCGTTGTCATGGTGGGAGTTTTTAATTTCCCCAACATTGATTGGCATCTCCCTAGAGGGGTTTAGATGGGGTGGAATTTGTTAGGTGTGTTCAGGAAGATTTCCGGACGCAATATGTAGATAAGCTTACAAGAGGAGAGGCTGTACTTGATCTGGTATTGGGAAATGAACCGGTCAGGTGTCAGGTCTCTCTGTGGGAGAGCATTTTGGAGATAGTGATCACAATTTTATCTCCTTTACCATAACATTGGAGAGGGATAGGAACAGACAAATTAGGAAAGCGTTTAATTGGAGTAAGGGGAAGTATGAAGCTATCAGGTAGGAACTTGGAAGCATAGATTGGGAACAGATATTCTCAGGAAATGTACCACAGAAATGTGGCTAATGTTCAAGGGCTATTTGTGTGGTGTTCTGCATAGGTACATACCAATGAGACAGGGAAAGGATGGTAGGGTACAGGAACCATGGTGTACAAAGGCTGTTGAAAATCTAGTCAAGAAGAAAAGAAAAGCTTACGAAAGGTTCAAAAGAACTAGGTAATGACAGAGATCTAGAAAATTATAAGGTTAGCAGGAAGGAGCTTAAGAATGAAATTAGGAGGACCATGAGAAGGCCTTGGTGAGCAGGATTAAGGAAAATCCCAAGGCATTCTACAAGTATGTGAAGAGCAAGAGGGTAAGATATGAGAGAATAGGACCAATCAAGTGTGACAATGGAGGAGATAGTGGAGGTACTTAATGAATATTTTGCTTCAGTATTCACTACGGAAAAAGACCTTCACGATTGTAGGGATGATTTACAATGGACTGAAAAGCTTGAATATATAAACATTAAGAAAGAGGATGTGCTGGAGCTTTTGGAAAGCATCAAGTTGGATAAATCACCAGGACCAGATGAGATATACCCCAAACCACTGTGGGAGGCGAGGGAAGAGATTGCTAAGTCTCTGGCAATGATCTTCGCATCATCAATGGGGACAGGGGAGGTTTCGGAGGATTGGGGCGTTGCAGATGTTGTTCCCTTATTCAAGAAAGGGAGTAGAGGTAGCCCAGAAAATTATAGACCAGTGAGTCTTACTTCAATGGTTGGTAAGTCGATGGAGAAGATCCTGAGATGCAGGATTTATGAACATGTGGAGAGGCATAATATGATCAGGAATAGTCAGCATGGCTTTGTCAAAGGCAGGTCGTGCCTTACGAGCCTGATTGAATTTTTTTGAGGATGTGACTAAACACATTGATGAAGGTAAAGCTGTAGGTGTAGTGTATATGGATTTCACCAAGGCATTTGATAAAGTAGCCCATGCAAGGCTTATTGAGAAAGTAAGGAGGCATGGGATCCAAAGGGACCTTGCTTTGTGGATCCAGAACTGACTTGCACAGAGAAGGCAAAGAGTGGTTATAGACGGGTCATATTCTGCATGGAGGTTGGTGACCAGTGATGTGACTCAGGGATCTGTTCTGGGACCCTTACTCTTCGTGATTTTTATAAATGACCTGGATGAAGAAGTAGAAGTGTGGATTAATAAATTTGCTGATGACACGGTTTAGGGGTGTTGTGGATACTTTATACTTTATACTTTATTGTCACCAAACAATTGGTATTAGAATGTACAATCATCACAGCGATATTTGATTCTGCGCTTCCCACTCCCTGGATTACAAATATTAAATATTTTAAAAATTAAAAATAGTAAAAATTAGTAAATGTTAAAAAAATAAATTATAAATCATAAATAGAAAATAGAAAAATGGAAAGTAAGGTAGTGCAAAAAAACTGAGAGGCAGGTCCGGATATTTGGCGGGTACAGCCCAGATCCGGGTCAGGATCTGTTCAGCAGCCTTATCACAGTTGGAAAGAAGCTGTTCCCAAATCTGGTTGTACGAGTCTTCAAGCTCCTGAGCCTTCTCCCGGAGGGAAGAGGGACAAAAAATGTGTTGGCTGGGTGGGTTGTGTCCTTGATTATCCTGGCAGCACTGCTCCGACAGCGCGCGGTGTAAAGTGAGTCCACGGACGGAAGATAGGTTTGTGTGATGTGCTGCGCCATGTTCACGATCTTCTGCAGATTCTTTCAGTCTTGGACAGGACAACTTCCACACCAGATTGTGATGCACCCTAGAAGAATGCTTTGTACGGTGCATCTATAAAAATTAGTGAGGGTTTTAGGGGACAGGCCAAACTTCTTTAGTTTTCTCAGGATGTAAATGCGCTGGTGGGCCTTCTTGGCAGTGAACTCTGCTTAGTTGGACCAAGTCAGATAATTTGTGATATTGACCCCGAGGAATTTGGTGACCTGTTCCACTTGTGCACCACCGATGTAAGTTGGGTCGTGCGGTCCGCTACTCCTGAAGTCAACAACCAATTCCTTCGTCTTGCTGACGTTGAGGGATAGGTTATTGTCTTCGCACCATGCCACCAGGTTCTTAATTTCCTCTCTGTACTCAAACTCATCATTACCCGAGATACGGCCTGCAATTGTTGTGTCATCAGCAAACTTATATATTGAGTTTGATGGAAACTTTGCTACACAATCATGGGTGTACAGTGAGTACAGCAGGGGGCTGAGTACACAGCCTTGTGGGGCACCGGTGCTCAGAGTGATTGTAGAGGAGAGCTTGTCCCCTATTTTTACAGCCTGGGTCCTGTCTGTGAGGAAGTTGAAGATCCCGCTGCAGATCTGAGTGCTAAGGCCCAGGTTCCGGAGCTTAGGAATCAGTTTATTTGGAATGATGGTATTAAAGGCAGAGCTGTAGTCAATGAAAAGGAGCCTTACGTATGTACCTTTATTCTCCAGGTGTTCTAAGGAGGAATGTAGGGCCAGAGAGATGGCATCTGCCGTTGACCTGTTGCTCCAGTAGGTGAATTGCAAAGCGTCAAGGTTGACCGGTAGGCTGTGGTTGGTGTGTGCCATAACCAATCTCTCGAAGCACTTCATAGCAATTGATGTCAGAGCCACAGGTCGATAGTCATTCAGGCATGCCACCTTGCTCTTCTTCGGCACTGGGATTATCGTTGCCTTCTTAAAACACGAGGGGATTTTAGACTGAAGCAAGGAGCAGTTGAAGATGTCAGCAAACACTCCAGCTAGCTTGCTTGCACAGGCCCGGAGAACCCGTCCTGGGACGCCATCTGGGCCCGTCGCCTTCTTTGGGTTTGTCTTCAGGAAGGCCCTTCTAACATCCTCCTCGGTGACGATGAATCTTGATGCCACCAGGTCCGGTTCATCCGGAGGGAGCAGGACGCTCCTCTTCTGTTAGAATCTTGCGTAGAATACGTTAAGTTCGTCAGGAAGAGAAGCGCCACAGTTATTGATATTCCCAGCCTTTTCTTTGCACCCAGTGATCTTATTTAGACCCTGCCATAGTCTACTGGCATCCCTTTGGTTAGCCTGGGCTTCCAACTTGGTTCGATATTGCCTCTTGGCGCCCTTAATGGCTTTCCGGAGTTCACGCCTGGATTCCATGTAGCGTCTGGTATCCCCAGACCTAAAAGCCGCAGCTCTAGCCTTTAAAAGGGGCTTGACCTCAAAATTCATCCAAGGTTTCCGATTAGAGAATATCCGGATCGTCTTGCGAGACACAGAGTCCTCTGTGTATTTCCAAATAAAGTCCGTGACAGCTGAGGCGTACTCATCGAGGTTAGCTGCCGAGTCCTTGAATACTAACCAGTCCACCGATTCAAAGCAGTCACGGACGACCTCATCCGTTTCCTCCGTCCAACGCGACACTACTTTTGACACCGTGACCTCTTGCTTCAGTTTCTGTTTGTAAGCCAGGAGGAGGAGTACGGCCTGATGGTCCGATTTTCCAAAGTGAGGTCGTGGGATGGAATGGTGGGCATCCTTGACTGCTGTGTAGCAGTGGTCAAGTATATTCGGACCGCTAGTGGGACAGGAGACATGTTGGTATAACTTTGGCAGCGCCTTTCTAAGGTTGGCCTGGTTAGAGTCCCTGGCTGTAATGAGCAAAGCCTCTGGATACCTGGTCTCAAGTTCACTGATGTTGGCATACAGTATGTTCAGAGCACACTCCACGTCTGCCTGGGGGGGATTGTAGACTGCTGTCAGTATGACTGAGGTGAATTCTCGTGGCAGATAGTAGGGACGACACTTCACCGACAGGTGTTCCAGGTCCGGGCTGCAAGAGCTTGTCAGTGCCACTGGGTCTGAGCACCACCCAGTGTTGATCAGTAGGCAGACACTACCTCCCATCGTCTTGCCCAAAGACGCTGTGCGGTCCATCCGATGGATCGAAAATCCCTCCGGTCGGATGGCACATTCAGGGGCGGCAGGGGAGAGCCAGGTCTCGGTGAAACAGAACACACAGCAGTTCTGCATCTCCCTGCAGTAGGTGAGTCTCCCTTTAAGATCATCCACCTCGTTCTCTATGGCTTACACATTAGCTAGTAGGATAGTGTGGAGGGCTATCAGCGGGACATCGATAGGATGCAAAACTGGGCTGAGAAGTGGCAGATGGAGTTCAACCCAGATAAGTGTGAGGTGGTTCATTTTGGTAGGTCAAATATGATGACAGAATATATTATTAATGTTAAGACTCTTGGCAGTGTGGAGGATCGGAGGGATCTTGGGGTCCGAGACTATAGGACATGGGTCCCCAACCTTTTTGCACCGCGGACTGGTTTATTATTGACAATATTCTTGCGGACCGGCCGCGGGTGGGGGTTAGGGTTGCAAACGGACAAGAGTAGGAGTCAAATACGTTGTGTTTACCCCGAGAAGACTACCATGACCATGAAGCCTTGCGCGGCACCAGTGTGCATGCGTAACTTGAGCACGCGTGTACGTGCCGATTTTTTTCTACAAATCATTTTTGGTGATTCTGTTTGGGGGGGCGGGGTGGAGGAGTTAATCACGACCGGAATATAGATGATAGGAGCTGTAAGTCACTTATAAGTCGCTAATACACTCAATTTCATTTCTAAAAGGGTTTATCTAATGAATTTAATATTAGACACACAGTGCATATTTTCCTCGCATGAATATAGTGGTAAGTCACTTATAAGTCAATAGCATCATAACATTTTAAGTAACATTTGGATATTAAACACACAGCGCATATTTTCACCGTATGAATATATAAAATCATTGAAACACACCAATATCGCTGAATCAGTGGGAGCCCTGGGCTTGTTTTCCTGCAACAAGACGGTCCCATCGAGGGGTGATGGGAGACAGCGATACTTGAAGGGGGTTCCTTATGTCCAGTCTATTCCGCAGTTTAGTTTTCGTTGCATTCATTGCAGAGTTATGTTGGAAATGGAAGCAACGTTTTCAGTGCTTTCGTGGCTATGTCAGGATATTTAGCCTTGACTTTGATCCAGAATGCCGGCAGAGATGTTATGTCAAGCATACTTTTCAGCCCACTGTCATTTGCAAGCTCAAGGAGTTGATCTCCTTCTCGTGCTGACATGCATGACACGCGGGTAATGACCTCGTATGCGTTCAAGCTCAACAGTGGGCGTGACAGGGAATGAGGAAAGGTGCAGCTGACTCATATCGCCAAATCATATCGTTTCCTCATTGCCCAGTAGCACATGCTTTGCGGCCCAGTACTGGTCCGTGGCCTGGTGGTTGGGGACCGCTGCTATAGGCACTCAAAGCTGCTGTGCAGGTTGACTCTGCAGTTAAGAGGGCATATAGTGTATTGGCCTTCATCAACCAAGCGATTGAGTTCAAGAGCCGAGAGGTACATAATGTTATAGCTGTATAGGACCCTGGTCAGATACTTGGAGATCTGTGCTCAGTTCTGGTCACCTCACTGCGGGAAGGCTGTGGAAACTATAGAAAGGGTGCAGAGGAGATTTACAAGGATGTTCCCTGGATTGGGAAGCATGCCTTATGAGAATAGGTTGAGTGAACTCAGCCTTTTCTCCTTGGAGCGACGGAGGATAAGAGGTGACCTGATAGAGGTGTTTAAGATGATAAGAGGCATTGATCGTAACCCCAAGCAAAATGGTTCAATTTCTGAATTGTGAAAAGTCCGCAGAAGTGCAGAGCTCTTTGATTTTTACGGCATTATTAGAAGTGCCTTTAGAAGATGATCATGTTAGATTATTCTATTTACTATGTTGGCATAGGATCCTTTTGGAGGAAATCTGCAGACTTCTTGGTGTAAAGTTCAAAGTTCAATGTAAAATTTATTATCAGAGTACATACAATTCTGAGATTCTTCTTCCTGCGGGCATACTTAGCAAATCTATAGAACAGTAACTGTAAACAGGATCAATGAACAACAAACTATGCAAGTACAAACTTAAATAAATAGCAATAGATAAGGAGCATGAAATAACAAAATAAAAAGTCCTTAAAGTGAGATCATCAGTTGTAGGAACACCAGAAATAGATTGAGTGTAGTTACCCCCTTTTGTTCATGAGCCTGATGTTTGAAGGGTAGTAACTGTACTCGAACCTGGTGGTGTGAGTCCTGAGATACTTGTATCTTGTTACCTAATGGTAGCAGTGAGTAAAGAGAAAGACCTGGGTGGCGAGGATCTTTTCTACAGCAACATAGATGAGCTCAGTGGTTGGGAGGGTTTGATCCATGAGGTACTGGGCCGAATCCACTACATTTTGTATGATTTTCCACTGAAAGGTGTTGGTGCATACCAGGCCTTAATGCAGCCAGTCAGCACACTTTTCACCACACATCTATAGAAGGAATGCAAACAAAAATGCTGGAAAGACTCAACCGGTCAGCAGCACCTGTGGAATGATAATCAATTAACATTTCAGGTTCACAAACCTTCATCAAAGCTGGGAAAGATTTTCTTTTAATGTAGTTTTTGATTGCAGAGAAAGTGGAAGAACAATGGTAGAACAAAAGAAAAATACCCAATAGAGTTGGACCAAATGGATTAATGGGTGCAGTTATAGATAGATAGATATACTTTATTGATCCTGAGGGAAATTGGGTTTCATTACAGCCACACCAACCAAGAATAGAGCATAAATATAGCAATACAAAAACCACAAACAATCAAACAACAATATGCAAACTATGCCAGATGGAAATAAGTCCAGGACCAGTCTATTGGCTCAGGGTGTCTGAGCCTCCAAGGGGGGAGCTGCAAAGTTCGATGGCCACAGTCAGGAACAACCTCCTGTGACACCCAGTGTTGTATCTCGGTGGAATATGGCCGGAGTCCAACAGCAAAAAGTTTACTATCCGGTCTACAAACACGTTCCTCGATTGTAATATGACCAGGATTGTATAAGTACTTGGATGGGATGCATATGGAGGACTATGGTCCAAGTGCAGGTCAATGGGACTAAGCAAAGTAACAGTTTGGCATGGGCTAGGTGGCCTATAGGCCTTATTCTGTGCTGTAGTACTCTATGATTCCAGCCCTCAAGTGCTAGCTGCTCTGTCTGCATTATAGCAAGAAAGACCTTGCATCCTTATACAGGTTAAGCACCCCTTATCTGAAATGCTTGGGGCAGAAGTATTTCAGATTTTAGAATATTTGCACCTATATAATGAAAACCCTTGGTGATAGGGTCCAAGTCTAAACATAAAATCTATGTACATTACATATACAGCTTATACATATACCCTGAAGGTAATTTTATGTAATATTTTAATAGTTTTGTGCATGATACAATAATGTGTATATTGAACCATCAGAAAGGTATGCTATCACTACTTCGGCTGCCTAGGTGAACAGTCAGCTTGGCATCACCATCATTCCCGACTCTGAATTCATACGCTACCGGTAAGCCGTTTTTGTCTTACACTTGTGCATCACAGATATGTACTGATACAGCTGTTCAATATGTTAGATTTTCATCAGCAACAATCTTGGCAAAACCAAGAATTAATTCCTCTGCTGCTTCGTGATCAGCAAATAATGGTCACCACAAATCTTTAAAAATTTCATGTCATGCCTTTTCTTAAATTTCTGCAGCCAAACTACTGAATCTTCACAATTGCTTTCAATTTTCAGTTCCTCATAATAGATTTTTACTTGCTTCATGATGAGCATACTGTTAAGCAGCATATGTTCACTCCAACGCTGACAAATCTTTCGATGCACAATTGAGATCTTTTCTCGCTTTATGCAATGTTTTTTATTTTTCATTAACTTCTGGCCATTATGTATGTGAGGTCTTTCCCAGAATTGTCTTTGCTGCGAGCAGACCCTACGCATTGCCTGAGAACCTTCCCAGCACCTTAGCAGTCAAAAAATTTCGGATTTCAGAGGTTTTCGGATAAGGCGTACTCAACTTGTAGTGGATGTTACTGTTTCAGGATGCTTCAAAGCTTCTGAGCCAATTGCTTACTTTTGAAACAGAACTACTTTGTTTTAGAAGCGAATATGATAACCTCCTTGTGTACAGAACAACCATTTCCCTCTCCCCTCCCCCCTCAATAAATAAACAGTGTTAAGATAGGAAACTAGACACTCTGTTTTTGGTAGTAAAGTATTAATGTTAGCCAGATGATTCTTTTGGTGTCTCTTTGATTTGTCCAATGAGTAACTGTATATACCTGTGTATAGGCAACTGTGTTCCAAGTTATGAAAATGTTAGGGCATATTCTAGAGTTATGCTATATAGCAGTTGGTCTTCAGACCTGAACATGGTTTGTAGTTTGAATTTAAAATATAGTCCTGAACAATAGTAGTCCTGGAGCTGCAGACTGAAGTTGACTGTAAACCAGAAAATGCTGGTTTAACTGATTAACTTTCATTTTGGGTATCTGGAGTATGGGTGCACAGAAGGAGGTGTTTGAAAAAGTTGCCTGTAAGGAGCTTGTACTTTCTCTCTGTGATCATGTGGGCTTCCTCCGGGTGCTCTGGTTTATTCCTGCAATCAAAAGACATACCGGTTGGTAGGTTAATTTGTCATTGTAGATTGTCCCATGATTAGACTAGGATTAAAATTGGGTTCACTGGGCAGCCCGGTTTGAAGGGCTTGAAGAGCGTACTCTACAATATATGTCAATAAAATAAAAAATAAAATAAAACTACATGTAATACAAAGGAAGCATAGTAGATACTTGGCAACTATAGAATTATTCTGGTGTTAGATGGGGCTCGTCAGCCGTGGTTGGCAGCTCAACTAAGAGAAGGAAAACTCTGATCTCAAACTTCCACTGTCTTGCAGCTATTTCCACTGATGGGAAAGACTTCAGGAGTAAAACCCGAGGGAAAAATCCAGAGCTGGAGTCCCTAAGGCAGTCCTACATTGTGTTCAGTGTAGACTGGCAACTCCTGCAATGCGGCTGGTACCAAACTGTATTGGTTTCTGCCGTTCCTATGGATTCATCAGAAGCATGGAGAGGAAGAGCTTGCTACATGGGCAACAGCTTACTATCCATACCATACTGCCCAGGCTTGCGTATCTGGATAGCTTGGACGCAGTATCCATGGTCAAGTCTGACCAACGGAGGCCCTCATTCACTCACTCACTCATCTTTGATCTTTAGCATATAAAATGTCATGTAATATTGGGTTGAGCAGGCCTCTTCTTCCAAGACTGTCTCAAATTATGATGCCTGCTGTTCGCTTTTGCTAGAATGGACTATGTGCAGAAGTCTGCAGAATGAAGCTTTAACCAAATTCTTCTTACTGAGGTGCTGTCACAAAACCAAGGCTGATGCAGGAAACAGCAGTGGCATATTAACCTCAGGAGATACAGTCATCATTTGAGGCAATTCGTTGAGTAAAACATTATAGACAAGAACAAAGGGACTGTAACCTACAGAATAGAGACTTGTATCCTTAACTATAAATCTATTGAGAACCAGATCATATGGTGTTGACATCTCATAGGATATTGCATTTTGATTATCATTCATTTCTGTGGTCATTAGAAGTTACATAGTGAGGGATAGTGTGAAATGGTCCATAACCAAATCTGTTCAGTTATGCATTCATGTGTACCAGAACTGCTTGGAGGACCTGATAATAGTTTATTCATTTTCAGATTGGATGAGCCCCAGCAAATATTCAGGACCTGTTTATGTTACGCATTCTAAATGCCAACACAAAATTACATCTTGATGATTTCTCATATAGACAAATACCAGATTTCAGAGTGTCAGTGAAAAGATTGGCTTTTTGACAGGATGAAGCATTTTTCAGATTGTATTCATTGTTGGTCAGTATATCTCAAGAGGTGAGGCAATGCTCACCATCTAAGGGAAGGCACATCACAAGTTAGTATCACGTCTACTTAAATATGTCAACAACTGCAGTAACTAATGTGGTTGAAAGGTATTTTGTGTTTACATCACAAAGGAGCAGGACACTTAGCTCATACTCTGCAGTAATACACTTACTCCTGTGATTGTAGGCACATCAGGATAGGATTCTGAGATAACTTTCAGAATAGACGTGTTTCGACCCTGAAACTCTGCTGGGGTACAATGACTAAAATAGTATAGGACAATTTTCTCATGCAGACAATTCTAGGCTATGAAGTTTGGGTATATAAGCAAATTAATTATCCATGACATTTTGTTTCAGCTGTCTCAAAAGAATTTTCTTGAACATTAAAATTTAACTTTTTTAGCCAGCTTAAAAAGACATGTGAAATACCATCTTTTATGTCTTAAATTTCTATTACTCTACAAAAAAATAAGTTAAAATGAACTGTATGGTATACATGGAAAATAGAGTTGTTAATACATCGTGCAATTCAGCATTTAATAGTAAATTCAAAGTAATTACAATTATGTAAGATTGGTATTGCAGTCTTTGGAGATGTTTCATTAGGACTTTTGAGACTCCTTTTTTGGACTATATTTTAAGCTGCTATTGGAATGTTGTCCATCTTTGTTTGATCTATGACATAGCATTTTTGCTTGGCAGTTTGGAGTATATAATAATTTCAGAGACCATGCTGTCTTCTATCACAGAATTCAAGGATCTAAAATGTGGATTGAAGAGAACTTTAGTGCTTTAATTAATATTTACTCACTTGATTTCATAATACCTGGAATAATGTCTAATTTTAACACCAACAAGTTTCCTTATTTCCTTAAACTTACTTACAGATCAAAGTACTTTAAACATTGTTAGTGGACTTTTGATACAGATTGCGATAATTTACCTCATTAGATAATTTATTCAAATCATTGTCTTCTCCATAGGCGAAGAATTATCCAATGTTCATCTAACAAACTACAAGAGGAAGTCAGAAGAATGGCTACAACAATATTCAAGGAGACGTGTATGCTTTTATGACCGTTTGTTTTTTTACTGATTGGCAGTATACTGGATTAATCAATATGTTCTGTTTTGAACAGAAGTTAACAATATTAATTTTTGTTTCAGATTTCAGAAGTATATTACAAACTTTGTACTTTCTTATTGACCATTATAGTTGCACCTCCATTTATCTTCAGTAAGCCAACATTTCTTTTAATCACTTTTGTCTTCAATCATAATGAACATAATAGATCAACAGATACACTGTAGAACTACAATTCCTTAGGGACAATCTTACTGGTGCTTTCCGATCATGACTGTTTAAGAGATTCACCCCCCACCATAGATCCTTCCCTAAAAGATGTGGGCCCCACCAATGATGTCCAAGCAGAGTGGAAATTTGCACATCTCACCTCACCAAAGTGGCTTCCTTTGAAAAGCCATTTTTAGAATTTGTAGATGCCCAGAATCTCCTGGAAAGAACAGGCAAGTGAATCTCCATATGATTAGCAGCAGAGGTGAAGCATACTGGATTATTCTCAGCACTTACTGTCGAAGCAGTGACTTTCACAATAGTGACAATCTTATTGCTGAAGCTAATGGAAATAGAAGTAATTCTTTTTTAATTCACAGTTCTTAAACCAACTGAGGAATGGCTATATTTACACAAATATTATTTTAGAATCTAATTACAATTTATACATACTTATTGGGACATGTTTTACACTGTAATTACCAATATACAGCATTTCAGTGACATTTATTTCCTAATGTATGGAATATATAATTATTAATCATGATCACTACTCAAGTGACAAGTTTAATACTTGATATTTGCATATAGTGTGCACTCAGCCCAGGCAAGAAAGGTCTTTCAAGATCAGCAGGGGACAGAAGCCATTTGGTACTCAGAGACAAGATGAGGATGTAATTGAAGGGTGCATGGCAAACACAGCAACTAAGGAGCAATTACTTTAGTGGCTTTGAAGTATCATCAGTTGTTAAATTGTAGTTTCTATTGACTTTTAAAATCTGTATTGTGAATGATGATTGCTTTTGCAAATAAGAAATTTGAATATACACAATGATACCAATTAATCAATATCTATAACTGCTAGTCAATTCTGTGTTTAAAAAAAATGTAATTTCTCTGTTCTGACTTCAGAACAGTGTGGTACATGGTCCATATTGTTCTTATGCACAGTAAATAAAGTGATTGAGGAACGAGTATGAGTTTTATGCATCTAGTTAATCAGCGAATACTCTAGGTTTCAGAAATAAAGAATGAATTCTGGTAAAAGCTCAATAAGCTTAATTGTTTTAAAAACTTACAGACAATATTTCTCCCCAGCTGATTGTATTATTATGTGGTTTGAAATCCATTTCATTTTATGAAATGGTAGAAAACAATACTGCATCTTGCTTTAAATGTTAATTCTCACATGCATTAAAATGGTATTTCAACAGCAAAAGCAATGGAACGTTATTTTTAATACACAGAGCATGCAGCAGTTAGCACAGCTGTCTGACAACTCATGATTTAGGTTTAATCCTGACCTCTGGCACTGTCTGTTAGAGTTTGCATGGTCTCCTTATCCCCCTGTGAGGGTTCACATCCCAAAGATATGCTGTAAGTTTAATTGTATACTATAAATTACCCCTTAAGAACAATGGTGGCAGGAGTAAATAGAATACCCTGTGTCAGCACTTGTCTTTATGAGCTAAATTTAAGTTGCAAGGAAATAAAATTAATTTTAGAATCTACAAAATAGAAAATAAATTAATAATTCTGCAATTAAATTTTAAAGCATGCTTTTTAAAAATCTCTCACCAACTTAAGTAGCTGAATTTGCATACTTGATGATTATACAGACAATTGCAGTCTTATGTATTAAAAAGGGCAGTGAAACTTACTCAAAAGAGACAAATTATCAAGTTCCACCAAAAGAGGAAATTGAACCAGTCATTACTTATTGCTAAATTTAACTGATATAAGTGTAAGCATCAAACTTGGGATCTTCTAGAAGACTTTTTCTTCGTATAATGCTGTTGTTTTTAAACATTCACAAGATGAGAAAGTTACTATCAATGTCCTCATTTGACTATCCCTAACTGCTTCCAGAAAACATGATCGTGATACACTTCATTGAAGAACCGCAAATCCGTGTAGTGTATTTAATATTCCTGTAATATTGTAAATACTGTATATTGTTTGATTAAGCCTTCTTTGTTTACATAAATCATTATGGATTAAAATTAAAAAGTATGTGAGTGACATACAATATTACGCCTCATTATATGTAAGTGTCTCATTAAAAAAAGGGAAAAACTACGTAGATAAGTATCCCAGCTCTTACTTTCAATTAGTTTCTGGAGTTACAAAACATAACAGTGGTGACGAGGAAGTTCTAAAATGAACCCAATTCTGTTACCTACCAGTTGAAGCACAGTATGTTTTTCTTCGCAAGAGAAAAAGATATTCGAGTTATAAAAAGGCAGAAAATGGATGAAATTAAGAAGCATAAAGTATAGCCACTGGTTCATAAACAGTGAGTACTGGGTGATAATAATAATAATAATAAATCAATCAATAAATAAAAGCAGAAATGGCTGGCTACATCTGAAAGATAGACATGAACAACAAGTAACTGGATGATGTATACTGAAAGAATGAGCAGTATTTTGAAGCAAATGAAATATCCGATGAAAAACAAGTGCCAGTATTGCTGAATGTAATGGGTTGAAGAGCATACAGTTTCTTAGGAGTTTAACTGCTCCTACCAAACAAGCTGAAATGAGCCATGCTGATATCGTGAGCATAATCCAGGAACGTTTAGAACCAAATCCATTGTTGATTGCAGAATGCTTTAGGTTGCATACATTGAATCAAAAGAAAAGGGGAGTCCATTTCAGCTTACATGGCTGTATTGAAGAAATTGTCCATGCATTATCAAATCAGTGATGGGCTTAATGATGCACTGAGAGATCATTTAGTTTGTAAATCTTACAAGAAAGCATTCAAAAACAACTCCTAACTGAAGCATAACTTTACAAGAGCAGTTGAAATCACTGTATCGATGGAAACAGCAGCCAGGGATGCAATTGAGTTGCAATCACGAATGAAAGTGATCATGAACAAAATTGCAATGTTCAATCAGAAACCTACCTGGCTGAACATGTTTTGTTACTGTTGTGGCAGGGACTCAGGTACACCAGACCAACACAGGTTTAAAGGTAAAAATTGCAGAAAATGCAACAAAGAAAGACACATACAATGAGTTGTCATGCAGACAAAAATAAATGGACTGCACCAGGAAGAGAAAAAAATAAAAAGTCCATTTACATTTTCAAAAAGAGCACTAATCTGCATGCTGTTGATGAAAAATCTCATAATAATGAAAGTGTCACTGGACTTGGTAGCCATGAATGAAAACTACCAAGAGACAAGCAATATGGATTACATCAGAAATGAATGGCAAATTACTTAAAATGAAATTGGACATTGGCTCGGCTGTTACAGTCATTCCACAAAATGAGTTTAAATATCATTTTATTTTCAGCAGCTCGGGTGTGGCAAGTGCCAGTATCAGAGCCCTACTGAAGGCCAGGAGAAAGAGGGAGTAAAAAAGCAGCAGCTTCAGGTAAGGCCAGTTCTTTTCCAGCTGTGCAGTGCATTAAGTGTCAGCGTCAAGAGGCCTAAACTCAACAGCAAAAAAAGGAAGGTAGGATCAGGCGGAGCGGCCATTGTTGGAACGTGCCAGTGATAGAGGGGGAAAACTTTGGCTTAACAGAGTTTGACGAGAACAGGGGGAGGCAAACATAAGAAGAGGTAGGCCTTCGATCTTAGCAGAATAGTCAGGATGGAATGCTCACCCTGTCAGATGTGGAAATTCAGGATACTTGACGATTTTCCTGATGATTACATCTGCAAGAAGTGCACCCAACTTCAGCACCTGACTGACCGAGTCAAGGAGTTGGAGCTGGAGTTGGATGTAGTCAGGATCATTTGGGAGGCTGAAGATATTAGTGATGAGACTTTTGAAAAGGTGGTCACAACCAAAGTGCAGGCTTTAGACAGTAGATGGGTGACCACCAGGAGAGGTAAGGGGATTTAAAAGTCAATGCAGGGTTCCCCTGTGGTCATTACCCTCAGCAACAAGTATACCCCTTTGGATACTGCTGGGGAGGGTGTGATCCATTAGGGCACAGCAGCAGCAGCCAGACTAGTGGCACTGTGGTTGGCACTGAGGCTCAGCAAGGAAGGATAAAGAAAGGCAGTGCAGTAGTGATATGGGATTTGATAGTTAGGGGGACAAACAGGAGATTCTGTGGCTGCAAAAGAGACACCAGGATGGTGTTTTGCCTTCCTGCAGCTAGGATCCAGGATGTATCAGAGCAGCTGCAGGATGTTCTCAAGGAGGAGCGTGATCAGAGGTCATGGTGCATATTAGCACCAATGACATAGGCAGAAAAAGGGAGAGGTCCTATGCAGTGAGTATATAGAGTTAGGAAAGGGGCTGGAGAAGGACCTCCAGGGTAGTAATCACTAGATTACTCCCAATGCCACGGGAGAGTGCAGGTGGGAATGGGATGATAGCACAGATGAATGAGTGGCTGAGGAGATGGTGCAGGGGGCAGGGTTTCAAGTTCTTGAATCATTGGAACCTTTTCTGGGAAAGGGATGACCTGTACAAGAGGAACGGATTGCACCTGAACTGGAGGGGAACCAATGTACTAGCCAGGAGGTTTGCTAATACTGTTCAAGAGGGTTTAAACTAGTTTTGCAGGGTCTGGGAACCAGAGCACCAGGTCAGTCAGGGAGGGATCAGACAGGAAGGTAGATGTCAGGGAAAGTACTGAATGGCAAAATCGAAATAACAGGTATGTTGGGTTGGATAGTTTGAAATGCATATATTTTAATGCTAGGAGTATTATGGGTAAAGGTGATGAACTTAGATCATGGATGTGTACATGGGACTACAATGTTGTGGCTATTACAGAAACTTAGTTGAGAGAGGGGCAAGAATGGGTGACTAATGTACCAGGTTTTCAAAGTTTTAGAAAAGATAGAGAAGGAGGTAGAACAGGGTGGGGGTGGAGTTGCACTACTAATCAGAGACAATATCACAGCTGCACTGAAAGGAGACATAATGGAGGGTTCAAATACTGGGACTATTTGGGTAGAGCTCAGGAACAGGAAGGGTGCAATCACACTGATGGGATTGTACTACAGAACCCTCAATAGCCACCAGGACATTGAGGAACAGATATGTAATCAAATTAAGGAAATATTAATAAAAATAATAGGGTTGTTGTTATGGGAAGATTTCAATTTCCCTAATATAAAATGGAACCTTCTTTCTGCAAGGTGTTTAGATAGGGCAGAATTTGTTAACTGTATCCAGGGGGGTTTAATAAATCAAAATGTGGACGATCCAATGAGAGGAAGGACTGTACTGGACCTGGTGTTGGGTAATGAGTCCGGCCAGGCGACTGACCTTTCAGTGGCTGAGCAGTTAGGGAACAGTGACCACAACTTCTTAACTTTCAGGATAGCTATAGATAAGGATAGGTCTAGGTATGATCCTTGTGGGAGAGTTTCAAACTGGGGTAGGACAAATTATGAAGGCATTAGGCAGGAACAAAGAAGAGTTAATTGGGAAACCTTTTTCTGGCAAGTCCACATCAGACATGTGGACGGTGTTTAAAGATCAATTGCACATAGTACAGGAAAGCTATGTTCCTGTTAGAAGTAAGTACAGGGATAGAAAGAGAAGAGAACCTTGAATGTAGAGAGAGAGGTGATGAACTTAGTCAAGAAGAAAAAGGAAAAGTACTCAAAGCTTCAGAGTTAAGATCAAATGGAGCACATGAGGATATAAAGAAGTCAGAAAAGAACTAAAGAAGGGAATTAGGAAAGCCAGAGGGGCCATGAAAAGTCCATGGCAAGTAGGATTAAAGTGAATCCCAAGGCATTCTATACATACATCATGAAGAATAGGATAACTAGGGAGATGGTAGAACCACTCAAGAATAAAGAGGAGAACATTTGCTTAGACGCAGAGAATGTGAGTGGGGTACTTAATGAGTATTTTGCTTCAGTATTCACCAAGGAAAAGATCAGTGTTGAGTATATAAAAATGATGGGGCTTTTAGAGGTCAAGGAGGAGGAAGTGTTGGGCATCCTAATGAGTATTAAGGTGGATGTCCCAGGGCCTGACTGGATTTACCCCAGGTTACTGAAAGAGGCAAGAGATGATATTGCTGGGGTCTTGACCAGTATCTTCATGCCCTCTCTAGGCATAGCCGGCATCCCTGAAGACTGGCGAGTGCCTAATGTTGTACCTCTATTTAAAAGGGAACAAGGGAAATTCTTAGGGATAGGATATATGAGCATTTGGAAATCCATGGCATAATTAGGGAGAGCCAGCATGGCTTTGTACAGGACAGCTCATGTCTTTCAAACTTGAAGTCCCTCATGAGAGACTAATCCAGATTATTTAGATGCGTGGGGTCCACGACAAATTGGCTGTTTAGATTCAAGACTGGCTTGATGACAGGGGTTAGTGGTTGAAGGGACTTATTCAAACTGAAGGTCTGAAATTAGTGGTGATTTGCAGGGATCTGTGCTAGGATCTGTGTTTGAGATAAATATAAATGATCCTGGATTGAAATATAGATGGGTGGGTTAGTAAGTTTGCAGATGATGCCAAGATTGGTGGAGTTTTAATAGTGTAGAAGACTGGCAAAGAATATAGCATTATATAGATCAGTTGCAGATATGGGCAGAGAAATGACAAATGGAGTTTAACCCAGATACGTGTAAGGTATTGCACCTTGGTAGGGCAAATGCTAGGAGACAGTACACTGTTAAGGGCAAGGCCCTTAACAATGTTGCTGAGCAGAGAGACCCTGATTTCAAAATCCATAGCTCCCTGAAAGTGGCTATTCTGGTCAATAGGGCGGTTAAGAGGGCTTTTATTAGTTGAGGCATTAAGTTCAAAAGTCAAGAGATTATGTGGCAACTTTATAAAGCTCTGGTTAGGCCACATCAGGAGTATTGTACATAGTTGAGGCTTTGGGGGAGTATGAGGAAGAGGGTTACTAGGATGTGGCCTGTTTAGAGGGCATGGGCTACAATGAGAGGCTGAACAAACTCGAGATGTTTTCTTTGGAGTGGTGAAGGCTGGGGGAGATCTGATAGGGGTTTATAAAATTATGAGAGGCATAGATAGAGTGGACAAGGAGTATTTTTTTCCCAGGGTAGAAATGTCTACTATCAGAAGGCATGCATTGAGAGTGGGGGGAGGGGGGGGCGGAGTTTCAAAGGGGATGTGAGGGGTCATTTTTTACTCAGAGTGGTGGATGCCTGTAATGCGCTGCCTGAGATGATGGTACAGGCAAATAGATTAGAGACTTTTAAGAGACATATAGATAGGCACATTAAAGTGAGGAAGATGGAGGGGTATGGACATTGTGCAGGTAGGAGGGATTAGTTTTTGGGGTTTTTGAATTTACTTTTTAGGTGGTTCGGCACAACATTTTGGGCTAAAGGGCCTGTTTCTGTGCTGTACTCTTCTATGTTCTATGTTCAAGGATACTGAACTGAAGTCTGAGGACATTCAGCTAAGAATTTACACTGAAGAAAAGATGATTCCTCTGGGAATGACATTCGTAACAGTGAAATACAACAACTAACAAGCCTCATTGGGCTTGTATGTGGTTAAAACAGGAGGGCCAGCGTAGTGGGGCCAAGATTGGCAAAGACAACTACAACTTGACTGGAGATTCATCCATCATTTACATGTCACATCCCCTGAAAAAGAGTCAACTGACAGGAAATTAAGAAAGGTACTGGATGATGCCATAACAGTGCTCAAGGATGGCTTTGGAAAACTCAAACATACCATGAATAAAATTGTGTGAAATGAAAATGCCACACAAACAGGTTTTACAATGCCCGTCTATTTTCTTATACCAACTGTGATAAAGTAACCAGTAAGCTAGATTGCATGAAGGCTGAAGGAATTCTTTCCAAGACTGAGTAGAGCTCATGGGCAATGCCAGTGTCCCAGTAGCCAAGAAGTATGGATCTGTCATGATCTGTGGTGATTTTAAGGTCACCATCAATCCAGTATTGAAAATATATCAATTCCCTAGCCCAGGTTAGAAGACATCTTTGCAAATCTTTCTGGAGGGAAACACTTCAGCAAAGTGGACTTAGCTGAGGCCTACCTACAGGTGGAGTTGGGAGAACAGTACAGTCTTTCTCGCCATAAGCACTCACAAAGGGTTTTATTGCTATAATAGGCTTATTTCTGGAATAACATCTCCACCTGCACATTGGCAGAAAGCTGTGGACCAGATGCTGCAAGGCGGTCCAGCCACTTGGTGTTACCTGAATGACATCATTGTTTCCAGTGAGGATGAGAAGGAATATCACTAAAATCTCAAGACATTGTTAAAAACATTTGATGATTATGGGCTCACAGCACAACATGACAAGTGTGAATTCTTTAAATCAAGTATCACTTACTGTGGTCACACCATTGATGCACAAGGATAACACAAGTGTGCTGAGAAAATTCAAGCAATGGTGGATGCCCCAAGGCCAAAGAATGTGCCAGAGTTGTAGTGTATTTTTGGATTTATCAATTACTAACAGTTTTCTGCCAAATCTGGCTACTGTGCTCCACTCCATGACTCATTAATACAGATTGGAAAGAAATGGCAATGGACAAAGCAGTGTAAGGTGGGTTTCGAAAAGTCAAAGGAAATGGTGATTCAGGTACTGTACTCACACATTACAAGCCACATTGTCCAGTGAAGCTTGCCTGTGATACCTAGCTTTATGGTATAGGTGCAGTCATGTCACATGTTATGAGTGACTGAAGTGAATGCTCCATTGCCTTTGTATCAAGTTACCATACCACTGCAGTGAAAATTTATGCACAGATTGACAGAGAGGCCTTGAGTCTGATTTGGGGTGTAAAATCTTTCATCCAGTACCTGTACAGGACAGTTTAACCTCATTATTGATCATCAACCACTGGCGTCCATTTTCAATCCACAGAAGGGTGTTCCACTAATGGCAGCAGCACGAATGCAGAAATGGGCTCTGTTTCTTGGAGGACACAGTTATGAGATCGAATTCAAGAGGAAATGCTGATGGATTGTCCCAATTACCTTGGAAAAGGACATACCTGAAAAATTTACAAAAGGCACTCCGCTTGACATATTCTCCCTAATACAAATTGAAAATTCCCTATTACAGCTGAGATTATCAAAAGCAGGGGTTCCCAACCTGGGACCCATGGGCCCCTTGGTTAATGGTAGCGGTCCATGGCATAAAAAAGATTGGGAACTCCTGATGTAAAGGCATGACATAAAAGTCCCCGCTTTGTCTCAGGTCTACACAGCAACCCAAAGTGGCTGGAATGTTCATTAGAAATTCCAGTTTCCCCATTTTTACCAGCACCAGGATGAACTTGCCCTGATGGGGGCTGCGTTATGTGGGGATTGAGTTATTATACCATCCAAGCTGAGAACTAAAGTGTTAGAAGAATTACGTGATACACCTAGGCATAGTCAAAATGAAAGTGTTGTCTCAAAGCTTTGTCAGGTGTTCTGGGATAGATTAGCAGACCAAGCAGCTTGTCACACCCTGTTCCTGATGCTAACATGTCCAGAAGGTACCAAGAGCAGTGCCTCTCCATCCTTGGGAATGACCTGCATTACCCTGGCAGGGTTCATAGATTTTGCCAGACATTCATGGGCACAAATTTTATGGGTAGCAGTGGATGCAGCTACAAAGTGGCCAGAAGTGTTCCTGATACCCTCCCTTAGAGCCTCGCGCACCGTTGAGAAGGCTTTTCTCAAGGTCTGGTGTTCCACAACACTTAGTCAGTGAAAATGGACCACAGTTTTTGCAGAACAGTTTCAGTCATTCCTGAAAATGAATGGAATAAGCCATATTACATCTGCGCCATACCACCCAGCTGACAGATGGCTTGGTGAAAAGGTTTGTCCAGAGTTTAAAGAATGCACTGTAAGCAATGTCGGCAGAACACACTACATAGTATCAGAAACTCACCAACTTATTATGGACCTGTATTCTCAGATCCCTTTGGTCTAATCTACAGCATTCCTCAGTGCCCCACTGTGTAAGACCTACCAGCTAAAACACTGTGTACTTGCCAGCATTAAATTCCATCTGCCATTTTTCAGCCCATTTTTCCAGCAGCTCCTGACCCCACTGCAAGCCATGATTGTCTTCTTCGTTGTCCACTACACCCCCACTCTGCAAATTTGCTAATCCAGTTAACCACATTATCATCCAGATAGTTGATATAGATGACAAACAACAATGGACCCAGCACCAATTCCTGCAGCACTCTACTAGTTACACTCCTCCAGTCAGAGAGTCTACAATCTACTACCACTCCCTGGCTTCTCCCACAAAGTCAATGTCTAATCCAATTTACTACCTCATCTTGAATGCCAAGTGACTGAACCTTCTTGATCAATCTCCCATGCAGGATCTTGTCAAATGCCTTGCTAAAGTCCACATAGACAACATCCACTGCCTTGTCTTCATCAATTTTCCAGGTAACTTCCTTGAAAACTCTATAGGATTGGTTGGACACGACCTACAATGCACAAAGCCATGCTGACTATCTCTAATCAGTTCATCTCTATCCAAATGCTCACATATCCAGTCCCTTAGAATATCTTCCAATAACTTTCCCACTACTGATGTCAGGATCACTGGCCTATAATTTCCTAGTTTATTTTTAGAATCTTTCTTAAACAACAGAACAACACTAGCTATCTTCCAATTCTCTGGTATCTCACCTGTCACCCAGCTTGATTTAAATATTTCTGCTAGGGATCCAGCAATTTCTGCACTTGCCTCCTATAGGGAACACCTTGTCAGGCACTGGGGATTTATCCACCCTCAATACAGCAAACAACTCCTCCTCTGTAATCTGTATAGGGTCCATGAAGTTGAGAACACTTCTATAGACTTTGTGTCCATCTCCTGAGTAAATACAGATGCAAAAAAATTCATTTAAGTGTAGCCCCCTGGCCAGCCTCAGGGTCGCTTGGCTCACTGTCGTCTAGGGAAACAGCCCTCGGTCCCGCCAAACTGGGTAATCAGTTTGTATGGATGCTGTGTGATGTACCCCACCCCGCCCAAATAGCAGACAATACACCAGATACGATTAAATAATTTACAGTTTATAGATATTACGGGAACCATATAATTAATAGAAAATAAAATATAAAAGGAAAATAAACGGCGCTACACTTATCAAACTTCAGTCTCTTCGTGCACAAACAGTTGGAGCTCAGGACCCTCCTTCTTCACCCTGCGACCCCTCAGACCACCTCGACTGGCCGCCTGGGACTAACAACGGTGGTGGACCAGACGCTCCACACGAGTCCGTCTCCGTCTCCTCTCCTCGCCGGATGCCCCACTCGGGGTCCGACTCCGTTAGCGGACTCACAGCACCTGGTCCATCCTCTGTCTCTCTCTCTCCCGCCTTGTGCCCCAAAACCCCGCGCATACAATATCTTACAGACAAACCAAAAGCATAACAACTATCCCAATTGGTTCATAACATCTTCTTATCAGTAACGTGATCCAAACAAACTGCTAGCGGGAGGACTTTCTCAGCAGTTAACATAACAAAGAAGCCCTTTCAATTATAATATAACAAAGAAGCCATTTTAATTAGACTACACAGTGACATAAAAAAAGAAACCCCTTACATAAGATCTCCCCCATTTCTTTAGGCTCCATGCATGTATTACCATTCTGATCCTTCACAGGACCAATTTTATCTCTTGCATTCCTTTGGCTCTTAATATATCTGTAGAATATCTTGGGATTCTCCTTCACCTAGTCTGCTAGTGCAACTTTATGACTTCTTTTAGCCCTCTTGATTTCTATCTTAAGTGTTCTCTTTCATTTCTAATACTTCATAAGTACGTTATTTTTTCCGACCTGCCCATACTGCTATGCACCTCCTTTTTTCTTAACCAGGGCCTCAAAATCTCTTGAAAAGCAAGGTTCCCTAAACCTGTTATTTTTACCTTTTATTCTGACAAGCACATACAAGCTCTGTACTCTCAAAATTTCAGTTTTGATGGCCTCCCACTTACCAAGAACACCTTTGCCAGAAAACAGCCTATCCCAATCCACACTTGCCAGATCCTTTCTGATACCATCAAAATTCACTTTTCTCCAATTTAGAATCTCAGCCTGTGGAACAGGCCTATCTTTTTGCACATTCACTTTGAAACATAATGGCATTATGATCACTAGATGCAAAGAGTTACCCTATACAAACTTCTGCCATGTGCCCTGCCTCATTCCCTAACAGCAGATCAAGTATCGCACACTCTGTCATTGGGATTTCTACGTACTCATTAAGGAAACTTTCCTGAACGCATTTGAAAAACTCTTATCCCATCTAGTCCTTTTACAGTGTGGGAGTCTGAGTCAATATGCAGAATGTTAGAATCACCTACGATAACAAACTTATAGCACACTCCTTTACTCCCTGTATACCACCCACAGCTCCAATCTGCTAATTAAATTTGCTGGTGATACTACATTGATTGGCCTAATCTTAAATAATAATGAAGCAGCCTACAAAGAAGCCACCACCCTGACACAGTGGTGTCAATAGAACAACCTCTCCCTCAATGTCGCAAAAACAAAGGAGCTGGTTGTGGACTATGAGGAATGGAGACAGGCTAACCCCTATTGACATCAATGGATCTGAGGTTGAGAGGGTGAACAGCTTTAAGTTCCTCGGCATAAACATCACTGAGGATCTCACGTGGTCTGTACATACTGGCTGTGTGGTGAAAAAGGCATAACAGTGCCTCTTTCACCTCAGACGGTTGAAGAAGTTTGGTACGGGCCCCCAAATCCTAAGAACTTTCTACAAGGGCACAATTGAGAGCATCCTGACTGACTGTTATAGGAACTGTACATCCCTCAATCGCAGGACTCTGCAGAGAGTGGTGTGGACAGCCCAGCGCATCTGTAGATGTGAACTTCCCACTATTCAGGATATTTACAAAGACCGGTGTGTAAAAAGGGCCTGAAGCATCATCGGGGACCTGAGTCACCCCAACCACAAACTGTTCCAGCTGCCTACCATCTGGGAAATGGTACCGCAGCATAAAAACCAAAACTGGCTCCTGGACAACTTCTTCCACCAGGCCATCGGACTGATTAATTCATGCTGACACAACTGTATTTCTATGTTATATTGTTGCACATACTATTTATTATAAATTACTAAATTACATTGCACATTTAGACAGAGATGTAACATAAAAGATTTTTACTCCTCATGTATATGAAGGATGTAAGTAATAAAGTCAATTCAATTCAATCTGCAATCTCTACAAATTTATTCCTCTAAATTACTTGGATGGTTTATAATATAGCCCCATTAACGTGGCCATACCTTTCTTATTCCTCAGTTCCACCCATATCGCTTCACTAGATCTGTTTTCCAGTCTCTCCTGACTGAGCACTGCCATGACATTTTCCCTGGTTAGCAACACCACCCCTCCTCCTTTAATCCGTCCTGCTCTGTCATTTCTAAAACCAAACCCCAGAATACTGAGCTGTCAGTCCTGCCCCTTCTGCAACCAAATCTCACTAATAGCCACAATATCTTAAGGACATGTGTTGATACATGCCCTGAGCTCATCCGCCTTTCCTACGATACTTCTTACTTTGAAATATACAGTATGTTGCACAGGACATGAGTCGCACCAAGCTCAACCTTTTGATTCCTGACTTTACAACAGCTTAACAACCTCTGTCTCTACAGCCTCTCCACCATCAGTTCTGGCACTCTGGTTTTCATTATGTTATGAATTTTCTACACATTTACTATACATTTCCTTATCAGGGAAATCATTGCCTTGTACTTGTGTGTCATAACCATTACTCATCATGTCAATCCAATTCAGCTGTGCAAGTCTTGCAACATGTCAACATAGATTGCTATTTCAGAAAATGAAACTGTAAATAATTGAGATATACACCTCCCTCCTAATTCACATACTTATATTTAATCAAGCAACCCCCCCCCCCCCCATTAACCAAAGCTCAGGTTTCTACTTGTACTGACCCTCTACCAATTTAAAGAATAGGGGCAGCAACAACTTGGGAACACCTAAAAATTATTGACTTGAAAACATGTGGTCATTCCTTCAGCATCACAGGGTCAAAATTCTGGTACACTCTCCCTAATGACATTGTGGACATACCCACACACAAAGGACTGCAGCAGTTCAAGAAGGCAGCACACCATCATCTCAGAAAACTAGGAATGGGTAAGTAAACACTGGCTTAGCATTTATATCTCTTGAATTAATAAAAAGTTTCACAAATCATTAATATAACTTCTGACCTCACAATGCAGGCAAAGTTCATGTAGAAGGTGATGAATAAAGCAGGGAAAGATAACTGGATATAGGACAATTTATCAAAAGAAAATGACACTGATTGTCATTATCAGCCTTCAGGCTTTCTGTTAGATGTGATTCATCCATTCTTAATTTCTAAAGACTTGGGTAAGTCTTCAATTTTACTCAACCACCTTGCTGCCATGCTCACCAAATACTGTCTGTCAGGGTCATTTATTCTCAACTCCAAATTCAGCTGTTTAGGCCTAATTTTGACCACAGTGAGGTTTTGGATCCACGTGATTCTGGTGAAACTTATGTGGCGGTTGTCAATGATACTTTTATCACTTTGTAGATGGATTATGGGTAGTGATAGGCCAGGCTGAATTAGAGTACTGGACATTTTTCACTTGGTCCATGTCAAGGTTACAGCTGTGCACAGACTCTTTTGCTTGTTCCAATGGAAGATCTTGCTCCCACATAAAGATGTATGATTTCACATACTTGAAGACTGAAGATTTGCAGAAATACATTGATCAAGGGTTATAGAAAGCCTTTTGGACAAATACAATTTGTCACCTTTCTTCTTGCATCCCTCCCAACCACTCCCCCCCCACCCCCCACCACCAAATACATGGAAATCCAAGCTGGTTCCACCTACTTCTTTTAGCCTATACGCTTTTAAATCTTTCCTATCTATGTATCCATCTGCCTTTTGAAACGGTTATTGTATCTGCCTCAGCCACTTCCTCTGGCAGTTCATTCCATATATATGTATATACCACCTTAATAAGACTGGGCATTAACCCTAACTATGCCCTCAAATTTTATAGACCCCTCTAAGGAAGTTGTAGCTTGTTCAACCTCTTCCTGTAATGCAGACCTGAGTCCTGGCAATAGCATTGTAAATCTTTTCTGCATGCTTTCTAGTTTAATGACATTCTTTCTATTGCAAGGTGATCAAAGGTGAACACAGTACACCAAGTGTTGCCTCTGTGCTGCACAACTGCAACATAACGTGTGTTACATACCTCTACATTCAAGGTCCTAACTGATAAAGGGTCTTCACTACCATGTCTACATTTGATGCCACTTTCAGGGAACCACGTAGTAGAACTCCAAGATCCCTCTGTTCCATAACACTCTAGGGAAAACCATTTATTGTGAAGTCCTACCTTCAGACTAGAACTAATTCTGCTAGACGGAGCAGAGTGGTGGTAGAGGGGAACTGATTAGGTCTGGAATCCAAAAAGAAGCGTAGAGCTTTGAGACCTTCCTGATGGGGGATGTCCAGTCCCTATATACTTCCATCCCCCATCAGGAAGGTCTCAAAGCTCTACGCTTCTTTTTGGATTCCAGACCTAATCAGTTCCCCTCTACCACCACTCTGCTCCGTCTAGCAGAATTAGTCCTTACTCTTAATAATTTCTCCTTTTGCTCCTCCCATTTCCTCCAAACTAAAGGTGTAGCTATGGGCACCCGTATGGGTCCTAGCTATGCCTGCCTTTTTGTTGGGTTTGTGGAACAATCTATGTTCCGTGCCTATTCTGGTATCTGTCCCCCACTTTTCCTTCGCTACATCGACGACTGCATTGGCGCTGCTTCCTGCACGCATGCAGAACTCGTTAACTTTATTAACTTTGCCTCCAACTTTCACCCTGCCCTCAAGTTTACCTGGTCCATTTCTGACACCTCCCTCCCCTTTCTAGATCTTTCTGACTCTGTCTCTGGAGACAGCTTATCCACTGATGTCTACTATAAGCCTACTGACTCTCACAACTATCTGGACTATTCCTCTTCTCACCCTGTCTCTTGCAAAAACGCCATCCCCTTCTCGCAATTCCTCCGTCTCCGCTGCATCTGCTCTCAGGATGAGGCTTTTCATTCTAGGACGAGGGAGATGTCTTCATTTTTTAAAGAAAGGGGCTTCCCTTCCTCCACTATCAACTCTGCTCTTAAACGCATCTCCCCCATTTCACGTACATCTGCTCTCACTCCATCCTCCCACCACCCCACTAGGAATAGGGTTCCCCTGGTCCTCACCTACCACCCCACCAGCCTCCGGGTCCAACATATTATTCTCCGTAACTTCCGCCACCTCCAACGGGATCCCACCACTAAGCATATCTTTCCCTCCCCGCCTCTCTCTGCATTCCGCAGGGATCGCTCCCTACACAACTCCCTTGTCCATTCGTCCCCCCCATCCCTCCCCACTGATCTCCCTCCTGGCACTTATCCGTGTAAGCGGAACAAGTGCTACACATGCCCTTACACTTCCTCCCTTACCACCATTCAGGGCCCCAAACAGTCCTTCCAGGTGAGGCATCACTTCACCTGTGAGTCGACTGGGGTGATATACTGCGTCCGGTGCTCCCGATGTGGCCTTTTATATATTGGTGAGACCCGACGCAGACTGGGAGACCGCTTTGCTGAACATCTACGCTCTGTCCGCCAGAGAAAGCAGGATCTCCCAGTGGCCACACATTTTAATTCCACATCCCATTCCCATTCTGACATGTCTATCCACGGCCTCCTCTACTGTAAAGATGAAGCCACACTCAGGTTGGAGGAACAACACCTTATATTCCGTCTGGGTAGCCTCCAACCTGATGGCATGAACATTGACTTCTCTAACTTCCGCTAGGCCCCACCTCCCCCTCGTACCCCATCTGTTACTCTTTTTAATGCACACATTCTTTCTCTCACTCTCCTTTTTCTCCCTCTGTCCCTCTGAATATACCTCTTGCCCATCCTCTGGGTCACCCCCCCCCCGTCTTTCTTCCTGGACCTCCTGTCCCATGATCCTCTCGTATCCCCTTCTGCCTATCACCTGTCCAGCTCTCGGCTCCATCCCTCCCCCTCCTGTCTTCTCCTATCATTTTGCATCTCCCCCTCCCCCTCCAGCTTTCAAATCCCTTACTCACTCTTCCTTCAGTTAGTCCTGACGAAGGGTCTCGGCCTGAAACGTCGACTGCGCCCCTTCCTATAGATGCTGCTTGGCCTGCTGCGTTCACCAGCAACTTTGATGTATGTTATTTGAACATATGACCCAGTTACTCACCTAATTCAAGATCTCACTGTAGTTCTTAATAACATTCACTATTTACCAAACTACCTATTTTAGATGTCATCTACAAATTTAGTTACAGTACTGTGCAAAAGACTATGCACATATACATATAGCTGGGGTTCCCAAGACTTTTGCACAGTACTATAGTAATTTTAAATACTGCACTGTACTACTAACACCACAAAATAAATTCATGACATATGAGTGATGATAACAGTCAAGATTCAGGGGAGAAGATTTAGGACGGAGATGAGGAGAAACTTTCCCAGAGAGTGGTGAATCTGTGGAATTCTCTGCCCAGGGAAGCAGTTGAGGCTACTTCACTAAATGTATTTAAGATACAGTTAGATAGGTTTTTATATAGTAGGGAAATTAAGGGTTATGGGGAAAAGGCAGGTAGATGGAGCTGAGTTCATGGACAAATCAGCCATGATCTTATTGAATGGCAGGGCAGGCTCGATGGGCCGGATGGTCTACTCCTGCTCCTATTTCTTATGTTCTTATAAACCTGGTACTGGTACAAATCTCTATGGTGGACTGAAGAGTGAAATCATGGTTGTGAAAAGGGGAAGGGCGCAGGAAGCACCAGAGAGACATTCTGTAATGATCAATAAACCAATAGTATTGAATCAAATGATCTTGCCTGGTGCCTCAGTGCTGGGTGCCTCTGCACCTGTGCCAACCCCACTCCTTCTCTGCCACCTGTCCCACACCCCTCCCTCACCATTCCCAAGATCAGATTTACAAACTTGCTCTCCACTTCACATTGGCAAATACAATATTGTGTGAAGTCTGAGGCACACACATATGCCAACTATTATTAATATCAGTTAATCAGGCTGAGCTAGTAAACCTGTATTGAATTCCAAACTCAGAACCCTTTCTTTCATGTGGTCTTAGGTTCCTACCAGCTCAAGAACCATTTTTACATACCCTTTTCAGTTTTTATTTCAATTTTTTCTGCAGACATTGCTCTCATGTGGTTTTACTCAAATGAAAAAGATAGAATAACCTTCAGCTTTTGCCAATTTCTTCAAACAATTCTTTCTTTGAATTATGAGACACTTACCTCCCTCCCAATTCATATGCTTATGATTAATCAAGCCTTTCTCTATCCAAAGCTTGTGTTTCTTATAATAATTCAAAATCCAAGATAGCACTGGCAATATACAATGATATTTTGCAAGCAGCACACCAAACTACTGGATATACTTCTGAACTACAATCACTGCGATCTGCCTTTAAGAAATATACTTTTGAACTGGTGAATTTTGCGTGCTTTTTATGGGTTCTATGATCCTTCTTTGTTTTCCTGTGGGTGCCTGTAAGAAAATAAATCTCCAGGTTGTACACAGTATACATAGTGTACTTTGATAATAAATTTACTTTGAACTTTAATTACATCGACTCAGGCCTAGGGGGCCGGCGTCAGGCACGATGACAGACTCTCCACTTCTCCCTCTCCCTCATCAGTGTTCAGTTCATCTACATTAGCCACGCCACTATCTTCTAGGAGCATGTTGACCATAGTCTTGGGAGGGTGCCCAGGGTTCATCCTCCCATGCTTGGGCTCCCATATGATGACTTGGCTAGCAGGTAGCTCGGGGTGGCGTAGACGGTGCCCCACTAGTTGCAGTCTTCTTGCCTCGATTTTAGTGATGAGCATCGGTAGGTCGTCATGGAACTCGACGTTCATCGTGTGCTGTTGCCAACTCACGTCAAGAGCCATCCGGAGCATTCATGTATATCAACCATCTAGAGACTTTCGCATAGTCTTAGTGACTGTCCATGTCTTGCATCCGTACGCGAGAATGGGCTCTATGACTGCTATGAAGATCCTCTTTTTAAGCCCTCTGGTCAGGTTCGACTTCCAGATTTCCTTCATGTCATTCATAGCCCTCCATGCCAGCGCCTTCCGTATCTGTATGTCCTTCTCCGAACTCATCATTCTTCACCTGAGGAACTTGAAGTCAAAAACTTGCTTAATGGTATCATTCTTTACGGTCTTGAGAGTACTTTCGTCGCAGTTAAACGCCACGTCTTTTTAGCGTTTAGGTGAAGTCCAACTTTATTGCACTCAATTTCCACTTTTGTCAGTAGCTGCTGTGCTTCCTCCATCTGGTCAGAGAGCAGGACTATGTCACCTGCAAAATCGAGATCTGAGGGTGTAACTGGTCTGACCCTTTTGGTTTGTCCTGGTTTTAAGGTAAAACCAAGCTTGTCATGTAGCTTGACGTACAGCGTAATCAAGGACGAATCAAGGATGTAGGGTGCCAGAGTGTCCCCTTGCAGCACACCAGCTAGGAGCTCAAACACTGCTGTTTCTCCATCTGGTGATAAAACTTTCGCCATGGTTTTGATATAACTGGACTATTGAACTTTAACCGTCTTACCCATCTCTTCTGCATCAGTTTTTTTACTCCTTAAGATAATTCCCAATGCCTTTTCTTGCATTGCATGTTAGATGGTAATAGTGGACACCCATTTCCCCTTTGTCCTCCATTTGTTCATACCTCATCATCCAGCTATGTGGTACTGGCCTGACCTTAGCATTTGTAACAAAAGCTTGGGCTAATATGCATTCCAACCCAAATTGATTGACAGTTTATATACTGTTATTAAAATACATACTCATGGGGTCAGCAGAATTCCCATAAGTTTCTATGCTGTAGGAGCTTCCAGACCTGTTAGGAGTATATCCTATTTATAGAAAATAATGCAATGAATAACATTTTCAGTGGAGCAATGGAATTTTATCTAAAGATCTAAGCAGCAGTCACTCTTGCAAACAGATATGCAGTTGCAGAGATTAATGAAGGGGGTAACTAGCTTTTCACAGACTGAAGTGATGAGAATCAGTCAGTGGTGTCAGGTATTGGAAGCTGAAGTCAGCAGTAATATGTCCATACTACCTTGCATTTTAAAATGCAATGCCTCTCAAAACAGATTTCTTAAATTCAGTTTCTTCTCTGAAACTGAGACACTTGAACAGAATAAAAGTGAGAAAGAAGATACCAGCAAACACCAGAAATGAAGGCCCTTCTCTGCATATTAAGTACACAGCTCAAAAGCGTACTCCTTTCAATTCCGCATTTACCAAATTCTCCTTATGTACGAGAACATCACAGGAATTATGTTGGAAGATTAATTAAATTCAAGAGTAAATCATCAGATTTTTTTTTTATTTAGTGCGAAGCTTCAAGAGTTTACATTTTTAAAATGACCTAATGTACTTTTGCCACAAATATACACAAAAACATTTATACATAGTGAAAGACAATCCTATTTACATGTGAATTAAAACACAGAATTAAAGTGGTCAGATCAGATATACTTTATGCTGACAAATGGTTTCCATTTACATGCAAGCACTAAAGAATCAGCAATGCAGACCATTGCACTGATATCAAACAATTCTATAGTTTCACATAAGTTTATTATTAAACTTCCAGTGCAATCATGGCTTTAAAAAAACTACAAAACCAGAACAATCAAGTCAGGACAGATTTCTGAAACTAAACAATTCTTGATTTGAAAACTTACTTGAACAATGAGAAGCAAACCTAATTTGTATCATGCTCAATTACTACAGACATTTTCTTACTTCTCCTATTCAAACTACATAGCAGAACACACTCAGAACTTTATACTTTTTGATTTAGAAAGTCTGCAAGCTCCAACCTTCACCAGTATTTAAATCACATTTAACTTTGATAAGTTCACCCTCCATTATTCGTTTTTCTTCTCCTTTTGCTTCAACAGCTTGTTAATTTCCCGCTTAGCCATTCCTACATATTTTGTGATTAGTCGATGCCGATTCAGACCAGGCAGCAATAGAATGAAACTCACTGAAAGAAAGCAAAGAATGGCTTAATAATGAGATAATGAACAGAGCTTGGTTAAAGTGTTGGAGATTAAACAAGCAACAATTTTGCCACATTATGTAATGAATCTTGAGTACAAGATTAGTTACAAGAAAGCCAAAGATCAAATCCTAAACCCAGAAAGATTAAATACCGCTTGTAAAAAAAATTATTTTTTCCCTCACTAATTCAGTTTACAAATCCATGCTGCTTACTTTACAGATCAAAAATGAACCTGCTACTATGATGAGAGGAAAATAGAAATGATGAACAGCAAGAGACATCAGTGGAAAATAAAAAAGTATCTTAAGGGCAAAATACAAGTTCAATGAAACTCAAGCAAAACAAATGTGACCCTCCTTACTAATCCAACTTGCATCAAATAAAACAAACTCTGAATAGAAATCTGCCTTAAAAAAAGATTCATATTTTCTTTTAATTCCAATAACACTGGAGGGCATTCTTGGCAAAATAGAACATGCAAACTCTTTGCAAAAGACTTCTGAAACCTGGTTTCTGCACTGCTCTCAACATTGCAGTATTTTAAACACATTTTGTAAAAAAAATCTCAACTCAGACACAAGATCCTTGGTAATGCTTAAATAATGGTGTTTCAGGCAGCAACAATTTGAGCACCATGCCCAATTCTGATATGAAACATTATACAATTCAACTTCATAGCAACTGGTTTTGATAGGGAGTGTGTAAAGGTTTACCAGCTTTCTCCTTATATTAATTATCTTTGTTTATCAATTCTAAAATAAATTAAAGTACAAACTCACAGGTAACTTACCAATCAAGTAGGTAAGGAAAAGGTTATGAACCTGTTGCCCAATCCAAGCCACGACAGACAGAACAGTAACCACGGTCATGAAATACTAGAATGAAGAGAATGAATACTATACTAATAATAACACTCCAAATGTTGGAATACAGGAAGAATACATTCATGGCAAATTAATGGCCCTGAACAACTGGAGATACTGGGAGACAAGCAAGTTAAGAAAATTAATGAACAGTGTGTCATTATAACTCATTAATTCAGGTTTTATTCAAATCCTGACAAATTCCTAATATAGGAAGACATCAAGCAAAGGCTAAATGTCTCTTACAGAGGGACTAGGAAATCAATTTTTAAAAAGTAACACATGCAAAGAACAAGCTTGCAATTAAGTAGAGGCAATTCCCAGTAGTTATTACAGAATGGGTTAAATCCTAACCTAACAACTGCCTATTCCAATGGAAAAAGGTTTGGTAATTATTTTAAATATTTACAGATCTCTATGGTGTATAATGCAGTAAAGAACTACCATCATCCTTTAAAGGAAAATAATCACATACTGTTTTCTAAACAGAATCAAGACAGATTTTCAAAATGTATACGAGGAAGAAAGCTTTTGTAAGATGAATGGCATACCATTTTTGGTTTTTCCTCTTTGAGAGCAAAAAGGCGCCGCCACCAGCCTGCAATCCTACGTTGAGTCTTAACTAGGTTGCTGCAAATTTCATGGAATCGTTGCTGCTGCTCTGTGGTCCTGTCAATAACAAACTTAAGTTCATCAAGAACTTAATGTTACAATTTCTATATTAACATGTCAGTATTACAGCATATTTTAGTTCCCTTTCAAGAGCAGTTTATTACAAATGTCCTAATAGCACATTACATAATCGTCATGCTTTACAAACAATCATTAATGGAGATTCCCCCTTCCACTTAAATAATTTAGGACTCAGACTCTGAAACATACTAGTTTCAGGCTTCAGGTGCATTTCCAAATACAGTTAAAAATCCTCTGCTCATGGATATATTCAAAAGAAAAGATGTTCAACCACGTCTAATATTAAATATTGTAAATAAATAAACCAATTCAGTTTGGTTAAGTCTAAACAAGCTTCTCACCATTTATTGGAACCAAACATTTTGAAAGCAATGGTGGGAACAAGGTAATCTGCCAAACAGATCATCATAATAGCACATGAAACACCAGTCAGCACAGAAGGATCCAGCCAGTAGATCAGTCTGTGAAGAAAAGAAGAAATCACATTCAAGAAATCAAAACATATTCAAAACCACTTTTGTTTTGGGGATGGAAGAAAGAAGAAACTGGTTGCTGTGTGGATATAATGGCTACTCAATAAATTAGTGGAATTCAGTGCTGTAGAATTTAATGATGTACTTTAAGACTGAGCAGCACCCAAACTAAACAATTAATATTCAAGTAAAATAAAGGTCTCAGATGCCAAGCACTAGTATATTGTCACACATACCAAGATACAGTAAAAATAGTGCACTGAGCTAGAATAAAACAGTAACAATGAAAAATAAAGTTGAAAAGCTACCAAAAGAGTGCAGTGCAAGTAAATGATAAAGTGAAGATAATAACAAAGTAGATTGCAAGGCCAAGGGCCTCTTATACAAGAGGTCCATTCAGGACTCTGATAACAAAAGCATAGAAGCTGTCCTCTAGCCAGGTGCTGCATGCTTTTGGGGTTTTGTATCTACTGTCTTGATAGGAGAGGGAAGAAAAGAGAATGCTTTACCAAGGGAGCAAGAAATAGAGACACAGTCCCATAATGAGGAGGCTGGGTCTTGTGAAGTGCTGTGAAACTGAGTAAATTATACACATTTTTATTCTTTTACACAATTAGTTGGATGGCAGGAAGTAAAATAATAATTTGCAGGTGATATTAAGATTTAAATGAGAAATTGACAAATTTAACAAGTTCCACTTCCGTGACTGTAACTCATGAATTTTCTTTAGAACCTTCCTTCAACCCCCGACCTTTCTCCTTGGACTTGCAATTTTTTTTTTTACCATTTATCCAATTCAGTCTCAAATGCCACAACGGATCCTGACACCTTCACACCAGCAGTCGATGCATTCTAGACTCCAAGCAGAAATCTCATATATTTTTACACTTCCTCTTGTCAACCTTGGTTCTCCCTTTATATTGTACTGGTGACCTCTAATCTTCAAATTCTCCAAAAGAGATTAGCCTCACTTTACTAATCTGTCCACACTTCATTTTATATACTTCTCAAAATTTCCCCTCTGCCTTCTCGAAAGAAAGTAGTCCAAACCTCTCAACATACCCTTGCGACTAGCCTTTCAAACAAGTAACCATTCTTGTAAATCTTGGAAAAACAAAAAGCTGCAGGTGCAAAAAGCTTGAAATACCACAAGTTGCAAAACTCAGTAGATCTGTGGAAAGAGATGGTGTTAACATTTCAGGTCAAATAACATTGGTCAATCAGAAAGCAGCCAGTTTCTTCTTCTCATACACTGCTTTCAAACTGTATTTTGTTATCCATGTTGCCTCTCCCCATTCTTCCTACCCAAAAACAATCGTGTATTTCTCAGCATTATACTTCCCCTGCCATTTCCACCAACTAGTTTGTATCTTGATACAATTTATCACTATCCTCATTGTAATTCAATCTGACAAATTTTGCATCATTCACAAAATATGGAAATCATGGCTCAAATCCCTAACTCTAGGTAATTATTAAAAAAAATGTAATGGGCCCAATGGAATCCCTGGGGGTCTGCCACTATCCCTTCCATATGAAAAATAATCATTTCTCACAGATTACATAACACCTTTTCAGAAACCATCAACACTTGGACTAGATCATCCTCATTAACACTTTTCAAGAATTAAAATTTTAGAATTCACGTGATATGGCACATAAACAGAAGAATTAATACAAAAATTAAAATGTTACAACAAGTGCTTACACTGCAGTGTTTTAGATGAACCATCGCAGTTTTTATCCCACGCTGCCTCCTCATTCAACCAACCACAAACCCTAGATATTCAGTATTGCTTGCCAATAATTACTTGTAAAGCTAATATTGGCACTGCGTTAACAGTTAATACACGAGATGGCCACAAGATATTCTGGGTTTATGATGCAAAATTGGATAGCAACTGATGCTATCAAGACATCACAAACACAACCTTAATACTACAAAATGAACACAAAATTCATTATGTCTAATGTTAAACTGCAGGACTGAGCATGGCAAGGAATGGTGACAGATATACAGAATGATAATGTAGTACATTACCAATTTTGCTGACCAATCTAAGCAGGAAACAAGCCACTGCTAGTCAACACTTCCCTGTTTATACTGTTAAAGACAGCTTTGAGACAAAAAAAACCTTGCAGCTAGCCCCCTTTAGCCTTGCAGAGCAGTGAGTTTTAGCATTTAACACCATCAGTTGTAAAGTTTTGTGTAATGTGAAAAATAAGAACAAAGCATGGAAATTTGCTTTAGACTCAAATTCTATTATCTGGTAACATCAATGTTTAATAATGTTCCTTCCCTTTTCTTAACAACACAATTAAGTGTTGCTGCAAGAATTATACCAAAACAAGTTCCAACAGGCTAGTGAGTATGTACATCAAAACTTGGTATGAAGGCTCAAACGTACAGGATCACAAGAGGATGCAGAAGCTGGTAGACTCAGCCAGTTCTAACATGGGCAAAACCCTCCCCACCATCAAGGTCATCTTGAGGCAGTGCCTCGAGAAGATAGCATCCATCATTAAAGACCTTTGCTATCCGATTCAGGTCCTCTATGTTACTACCATTGGGGAAGAGGTATAGAAGCCTGAAGACCCTAAGATTTGTAGGGATGGTTTTGGGAACAAAGGGAAGTTACGGGTCAGATTAGGATTTAGGGACAGGGATGTGGGGGAATTAGAGGGTAGACCAGAGTCTAAGTTTCTGCTCTGTGTCAGCGATGCAACCGTGGGCCATCCATGGTCAGATGCCAGGCCAGCAGACCAGCCTGGATGAGAGCTGATATCCCTCAGCTTCCCTCGATGGGTTCCACAGTCAAAATTTCCATGCCGGCAGGCAGAACCGATGACCCCCTAGGTATGCAAATCAGCAACACCTAACGTTTGGTGATCTACGGGCCCTGGGGTCAGTGCTGAATTCCAAGGGTCGGTTGAAAATGCAGAAGTTGAGGCCCGTCGATCGGAGCTGAGTCTGCAGATCTCTGCAAGTCTGCTGGAGAAAATGAAAGGAGAAATGGGGCTTACTCCCCCCCCCTCAACTTGATGTGTTCTGTGCTGTTCTGCCAAGTATGTGTTTATAACCCTAAATAAGATCTTGGTCTTTGTATCTATTCAAACTCAAGTCTACAAAGGGTTAGGATTTCCCCCAACTTTACCTCAGCAGGGTGTACAAGAATTTCAAATTGCTCAGAGAACATTATTATAAATAGACAAAAAGAATAATCAACAACATCCAGTAATTGTGCCTGCAAAAACATCACTACAATAGTTTATTACAAACATTGGATGAGGCTATAAATACAGAACGTGTGCATCCATACATTAAATTTCTTGTTTAAATGCTATAAATGTCACATCAGAAGCTTTAGGTAGCTCTCACAAAAACAGATGTGACCACAGGTCCATTTCTGGCACAGAGAAATAAAATGCTAACCAAATGCTAAAAATCCATCCTCAAATGGCAAAGACCATTTCGTATTGCAATTTACATTTATACACCATCAAGGAAATAAAATTATGTCCAGATACATGTCATAATCAATTAAGAATAGATAAATCACCCTTATTACTTAAAAAAGCAGTTTAAAAAAATTGTTACCCTATTGCAAGAATTTTGTTTGGTCACAGCAAGTCTTTCAAATTGCAGTTTGTATTACAATAACGTGTTCATAACACTGACCCCAATTATAAAAAGTGGACTTAATTGAAATCTTTAACTTCAAGTCAAGAACATCTTCAAAATCCTTTTCCACATGACTTACAGTTTTGCCCTTAAATATTTAGGTTTCAAGTTTAGACTTGCTTTCAATTAAATATTTATTTTTGTCTGATTATGCAAAGGCCACAAGAAAAGCAGCAGAGTAGGCCATCCCCCTTCCTCAGTCCTGCCCAACAATCATGCAGATCATCTGATCTTTCTACCTCAAGATCATTTTCTAGCACCACTCCTATAACTTCCCAATTCCCTTCAATATAAATAAATCTATCCATCTCATGCTGAACCTGAAGAACCTTTTGGGATACAAAATTCCAGTGTGAAATTTTTCTTTCTGCCAGGCGAAAAAACCTTTCCAGCATCTAGCCTCTCAAGAAGCCCTTGAAGAATTTGATGACCAAAGGATACAGAGTTAGTTGTATAGTCTGGAGAGAGACCCATCTCTTATCACCAAGAACCATCTGTACTAATCTTATACCAGCCTTATTTTATTCTTCATAAATGCCTATAACTCTCAAGATTCCACTTCAATTACACACAAGGGCAATTTACAGCAGCCAATTAACCTATAAATCCACATGACTTTGGGAAATGGGAGGAAACCCACATCTCATCAGGGAGAATTACCTCTCGGCAAGCACATGCTTTCTTAGGAAGACACCTTAAGAAAACTCCTCCTTCCAACACATTAAATATCTTTGGGCATTCTGTAATGACAATTAGGTTATACTATTTTACTTGTATTTGTGCCAATAATACATTTTACTGATGCAAGCAATCAGATATAGCACTATACAAGGCATCCATTCTCAATAGACAATAGGTGCAGGAGTAGGCCATTCGGCCTTTCGAGTCCGCACCACCATTCACTGTGATCATGGCTGATCATCCACAATCAGTACCCAGTTCCTGCCTTATCCCCATAACCTTTGATTCCGCTATCTTTAAGGGCTCTATCCATCTCTTTCTTGAAAATATCCAAAGACTTGGCCTCCACTGCCTTCTGGGGCAGAGCATTCCACATATCCACCACTCTCTGGGTTAAACTGTGGCCTCTGGTTCTGGACTCACCCATCAGCGGGAACATGCTTCCTGCCTCCAGCGTGTCCAATCCCTTAATAATCTTATATGTTTCAATAAGATCCCCTCTCATCCTTCTAAATTCCAGTGTATACAAGCCCAGTCGCTCCAATCTTTCAACATATGACAGTCCTGCCATCCAGGGAATTAACTTTGTGAACCTATGCTGCACTCCCTCAATAGCAAGAATGTCCTTCCTCAAATTTGAAGACCAAAACTGTACACAATACTCCAGGTGTGGTGTCACCAGGGCCCTATACAGCTGCAGAAGGACCTCTTTGCTCTTATACTCAATTCCCCTTATTATGAAGGCCAGCATGTCATTAGCTTTCTCCACTGCCTGCTGTACCTGCATGCTTGCTTTCAGTGACTGATGTACAAGAACTCGTTGTACTTCCCCTTTTCCTAACTTGACTCCATTTAGATAATAATCTGCCTCCCTGTTCTTACCACCAAAGTGGATAACCTCACAGTTATCTACATTAAACTGCATCCGCCATGCATCCGCCCACTCACCCAGCCTGTCCAAGTCACCCTCCATTCTCATAACATCCTCCTCACATTTCACACTGCCACCCAGCTTTGTGTCATCTGCAAATTTGCTCACTTTTAAAGACACTTTACAAATGCAACTAGTACTACAAGGATGTAATGAAACTATGAAGATAATTGCAAGTTTTTCCAGCCTTTATAAAATCATTCTTAGGAGAGGCTGCCTAAGTTTTCAAAAGGAAAAAGCAAGATTTAATCATAGGATATGAACAATCAAGTCTCACCCGGACAGGATGAACAATCAGGTCTCATTTCCCTTAGAAAAAATGTCCATAACCAGGGGATACTATATTTAAGGTAATGGCAGGATTACATGAGATCTGAGGAAGTGTCTTCAGCCAGGCCATCAAGGACCTGGAACACTGGCTGAAAGGAAGGAAGAAGCAGACATTCTTACAGAATGTTCACAACACGTTTTAAAAGCATACAAACTGCTATAACAGACAAGGCTACAGGTTGAATATGGTGGAAGGAAGTATTTGCCCAAATAGTTCTAATTTGACCAGACATGACAAGTTAATAATCCTCATGTGTCATGAATAACTATGGATTATTCAATACTTACAAAAACACCACTGACACAGCTAACATCATAACAGCAGGAAACCAGGGTTTTTCCCAACGCAAGATACGATCTGCAGCAAGCATCACCTCTCCCCAGCCCTCCAAATGTTCTTCAAGCTGGGCAGTTTCTGCAGCCTGCAAAGTTGTGTAAAATAAAGTTACTTCCAGTTGTTTGTTATTGGCTCACATACTGATATAGTGAACTTTTTTTGCATGCCATTAATATAGATCATTTCAAATAGAAATATAGTGTTACAATTACAGAGTGAATGTAGTGTGGGTAGACAAAGAAGTCACATTAATATTCTTTGCCAAAATATCCACTCATCCTCAAAATATACTGGAAAGTGAAAAGCAAGGCTCAAGAAATGATTATATTGGAAACATGGCTACATGTTATACAAGTACTTCGGCTAGCTTTTAGATTACCTGATTACTTAATTTACACACCAAAACCCAAACATCATTATATAGACACGATTATGAATGACACTGGTCTCTTTTTATCATTCTCTGCATACAGCCAGCTTATATGAATTTAAGGAAATTAATTTTCAAATAATATTTTAATATGTTTGCAAAGGAATAATGTGGAAAACGTTTGCAAAAGTCTAGAAATTATGAAATATTATAGTGCACTGGATTCCAATTGTGCTCTTCCAGTGAGATGTCAAAATGCAATTTAAATTTGAATGCCAAAGAGAAAATCTTCTTCCAGCAATTCGGAAGTCTATCCAGTAGTGAGCCAAAAGTCTTCCATGTGCAATATATAATTATCTTAGCCATTGGTTAGGGCAATGACAATCGAAGTGAATAACTAACATTTTGACAGAGATAACAATATTGATTACTACTCAGCAAATCAACCAAATCTGCAGACATGTTAACTTTGCTATAATTAACCCAGAAAGCATCAACAATCAATATTAAAACTCCATTAATAAGGGCCACACATTCTGGAGGATGCCTGTGGAACTGTGCCCAACGAGGTAACATCTTCCGAAGAAAAACTACAGGGAAGAAGCGTCCAAGTCAAAATAAACATATCAAGTTCTGATTTTAGGACTGAAGTTACTTTTAATTATTGCAATAAATAGTCTTAGACAGAACAAAGATCAGTGAGGCAGACTGGAAGAACTGCTAGCTATGCAAGTCAGGAAAGAATGCAGCATTAATGCAGACATTAAACTTTGGGCAACTATCCACAGGTGTTGATAAAAAGCATTACAATATGTATAAACAACTGGGTACCTAGTGATCACATTACGTGTGCGCGTGTGTGTGTGTGTGTGTGTATGTATGTATATATTTTTTTCAAAACATTGAAATGTAATTTTCCTTAACTCAATGTCAAATACATAGGGTTTAACATGAGAGAAAAATTTTGAAGCAAAATGTTTAAAAACTGCAATGATAGGTGCCTGAAACAGGATCCCAGGGAAGACAGAAGAAGCAGAGATGATGATAATGGTTAAGAGGCATTTAGATAGATACACGAATAGAGAGACAAATCATAAACACAAGAAAGTCTGCAGATGCTGAAAATCCAAAGCAACAGACAGAAAGTGCTGGTGGAACTCAGCAGGCCAGGCAGCATCTATGGAAAAGAGAAAACAGCTGACATTTCAGGCCGAGACCCTTCTTCAGGTCTGTAAAGGAAAGGGGAAGGCACCAGAATAAAAAGGTGAGGGAGGGAAGTAGGACAGCTAGGTGATAGGTGAAGCCAGGTGGGTAGGAAAATTACAGGGCTGGAAAGAAAGGAATCTGATAGGAGAAGAGAGTGGACCACAGGGGAAAGGGAAGGAGGAGCAGACCCAGGAGAAGGTGATAGACAGATAAGAAATAGTAAGAGGACAGAGCGGGAGGGAATTTTTTGCTTAAAAACTGGAAGGAGAAATTGATATTCCTGCCATCAAGTTGGAAGCTACCCAGATGGAATACAAGTTGTTGTTGCTCCTCCACCACCCTGATGGTGGCCCCAAGTTGGGATAAGGAGGCCATGGACTGTTATGTCTGAATGGGAATGGGAAAGACAAAGTTCAAAGTACATTATCAAAGCATGTATACTCAACCTTGAGATCTGTCTTACAGACAACCATGAAACAAAGAAGCCATTAAGAAAAAAACAAACACCCAATGTGCAAAAATAATAAATCATGCAATCAATAAAAAGCAAGTAACATTCAGAAGTGAAGTAAAGTTCACAAAAATGAGTTCACAGCCACAAAGCCAGTCATCACTGCAGCCGATTCAGGAGCCCGTTTGTTAGTTGCAGGCCACAGCCTCAGTTCAGCGCAGAGACGAGTGAACCCCCTGAGCAGCGAGACGAACATGGTCAGGAAATACAAGTTATTACAAGCTATGGCCAGTGAGAACAGCATTACTTAAAACCAATCTTGTCCCTTATGGGCATGCTTCCAACATATGGCAAAGCCCTCTGAATAGATTAATTAAAACAATTACTTATCTTCACCAGTCTTTAATTTTACGAATCCTCTATACACTAGAATATGCAAAACTATTCCAACCTGTAAAGTCTAATGATCCACTGAAAGTTACTGTTGTACACAGAACAATGTTATACATATCATTTTAGCTATGGCACAATATAAAAATTATTGTTGATCATATTATTCCTATTTATAGTACATGGCAAACTTTAAAATGACAGCAGGAATTTTGCACAACAGTAACACTTCCTTTATGACTATATCTGAGTTTTTTTTTAAAAAACTGTTAAAGAGATCATATCCCTTTTTTTCAGATAAGGGTTTTAAAACACCTGAGTGCACATTCATTACAATCTTTGAAAATTCAAATTAAAAATGCAATTCATTCTGATTCATTAGTATATAGTTAAGATGCTTAGCATCCAGTTGGAATAATGAAAGCCATGTAAATAGAAATAAAATTGAAAACAAATCAGTGATGTCTGGTATTATACACAAACAACAAGAACTGGCCATAAAAGGCTGTTTATCAACATTCCAGTTTTGTACAAATGCAGCCCTGTTGTTTTTATATTCCAGTTTAAACTCACTCCAACTTTACAAAAAAAACATTTGTTCTGCATGGGTACCTTCATAAAAGGTCTCATTAGAGGCGCCACGGAGCAGATGGTGGGTGAGTCCAAGACCAGATGAAACAGCCTTTGAATAGAAGGGCATCCTTTAAGAATAGAGATGAGGAGGAATTTCTTTAGCCGAGGAATGGCAAATCCATGGAATTCATTGCCATGGGCAGCTGTGGAGGCGTAGCCATTGAGTATATTTAAAAGCAGAAGTTTGACAGATTCTTGATTAGTTATGGCATAAAGGGATATGGGAAAAATGCAGGAGATTGGGGCTGAGAGCGAAAATGGATCAGCCATGATGAAATGGAGGAGCAGACTCAACAGGCCAAATGGTCTAATTCTGCTCTTATATCTTATGCTCTTAATATAATCCCTGTTCCTCCACAGCAGGAAGTCATTACCAATTGTCATATTGGGCAAGTTAAATTATTGCAGCAACTTAATTTAATACTTGAGCTTATTTCAATAATCATATTTTCATCTCAATCAGATGACTATGGTTAAAGCTCACTGAAAGCCGCAGAACACAAGGTGCTGCTTCAGTTGAGCAATGGGCAAATTCTAAATTATCAGATGTGTAGTTTTTAAAAAATCAGATAAGCTGACAAACCACATCTATTCAATTGAACTTGCAGAAGCGAACTGCAACAAGCCGAATTCCACAAAAACCTGAACTTTTGTGCTTCAGTAAAGAACATTTGCATTTATGCAGAACTTTCAACATTTCACTCTCAGGGTATTTACAATACTAACAAGATTCAATACCAAGTCATTTAAATTCAAATGGACACAGAAGAATAGTTGCTAAGACTAGCATTTAATAATTCCAGAGGGAAATAATCACATTACAGAGAAAGGATAAAGTGGGGCTATTTATCAGGTATATTAAGAGTAAGAAGATTGTAAGGGATAAAATTGGTCCTCTCGAAGATCAGGGTGGTCGGCTGTGTGCGGAACCAAAAGAAATGGGGGAGATCTTAAATAGGTTTTTTGCGTCTGTATTTACTAAGGAAACTGGCATGAAGTCTATGGAATTATGGGAAACAAGTAGTGAGATCATGGAAATTGTACAGATTGAAAAGGAGGAGGTGCTTGCTACCTTGAGGCAAATTAAAGTGGATAAATCCCTAGGACCTGACAGGGTATTCCCTCGGACCTTGAAGGAGACTAGTGTTGAAATTGCAGGGGCCCTGGCAGATATATTTAAATTGTCAGTGTCTACGGGTGAGGTGCTGGAGGATTGGAGAGTGGCTCATGTTGTTTCATTATTTAAAAAAGGATCGAAAAGTAATCCAGGAAATTATAGGCTGGTAAATTTGACATCGGTAGTGGGTAAGTTATTGGAGGGAGTACTAAGAGACAGAATCTACAAGCATTTGGATAGACGGGGACTTATAAGGGAGAGTCAACATGGCTTTGTGTGTGGTAGGTCATGTTTGACCAATCTATTGGAGTTTTTCGAGGTTACCAGGAAAGCGGATGAAGGGAAGGCAGTGGATGTTGTCTACATGGACTTCAGTAAGGCCTCTGACAAAGTCCCGCATGGGAGGTTAGTTAGGAAAATTCAGTCGCTAGGTATACATGGAGAGGTGGTAAATTGGATTGGCTCAATGGAAGAAGCCCAAGAGTGGTAGTAGAGAATTGCTTCTCAGAGTGGAGGCCTGTGGTTAGTGGTGTGCCACAGTGATCAGTGCTGGGTCCATTGTTATTTGTCATCTATATCAATGATAATATGGTAAATTGGATCAGCAGATTTACTGATGATACAAAGATTGGAGGTGTAGTGGACAGTGAGGAAGGTTTTCAAAGTCTGCAGAGGGACTTGGACCAGCTGGAAAAATGGCAGATGGAGTTTAATAGAGACAAGTGTGAGGTATTGCACTTTGGAAGGACAAACCAATGTAGAACATACAGGGTAAATGGTAAGGCACTGAGGAGTGCAGTAGAACAGAGGGATCTGGGAATACAGATAAAAAATTCCCCAAAAGTGGTATCACAGGTAGATAGGGTCGTAAAGAAAGCTTTTGGTACATTGGCCTTTATTAATCAAAGTATTGAGTATAAGAGCTGGAATGTTATGATGAGGTTGTACAAGGCATTGGTGAGGCCAAATCTGGAGTACTGTGTTCAGTTTTGGTCACCAAATTACAGGAAGGATAAGGTTGAAAGAGTGCAAAGGTTTACAAGGATGTTGCCGGGACTTGAGAAACTCAGTTACAGAGGAAGGTTGAATAGGTTAGGACTTTATTCCCTGGAGCGTAGAAGAATGAGGGGAGATTTGATAGAGGTATATAAAATTATGATGGATATAGACAGAGTGAATGCAAGCAGGCTTTTTCCACTGAGGCAAGGGGAGAAAAAAACCAGAGAACATGCGTTAAGGGTGAGGGGGGAAACGTTTAAAGGGAACATGGGGGGGGGGCTTCTTCACACAGAGAGTGGTGGGAGTATGGAATGAGCTGCCAGACAAGGTGGTAAATGCGGGATATTTTTTTAACATTTAAGAATAAATTGGACAGATACATGGATGGGAGGAGTATGAAGGGATATGGTCCGTGTGCAGGTCAGTGGGACTAGGCAGAAAATAGTTTGGCACAGCCAAGAAGGGTCAAAAGGCCTGTTTCTGTGCTGTAGTTTTTCTATAGTTTTCTATGGTTTCTAATACAAGTGTGTGTGGGAGCACGATTCTGTGGAGTCAAACCAGCTTTTTGGACAGAATTTCAATGCCAAAAGCAAATAAGATAATCATAGAGACAAGAAACTGCAGATACTAGAAAGACAAGCACATTAAGCTGAGACAGTGGTATGGCAGGTTCTACCCAAATGACATAGCTCGATCACAAGCCCAGGGCTGTCCGTATGGAGTTTGATTGCTCTCCATGTGAATGCACGGATTCACCTGGATGCTCTGCCTTCCTCCCACATTCCAGAGGAATGTTTGCAGATTAAGGACAGGGTAGAAAAATTACCTAATGTGGATGAAAACCGGGGAGATAAAGGGAATAGGATGCAAGGCTAGACACAAGTGGAGACTGATGACAGATTCAATGGCCTACTTCATCAAAAACACGAAAGGCTTTCTGGAGATTAAAACCTAGACAGCTGCAAATGGAAGGATAAAGAAAATCAGGAATGCATTGGGGGAGGACGGTCGGGAAAAAGGAACAAGAGAACCATTGAAGCATTCTGAACTACCGTCATTATGGTTATGCTGTTTGCAAACAATTTACATACAGCAAATTCTCACAACGACTTATGATGCAGAGAAAAAAAACTCGTTTCAAAATTTCAGCCAAGTCACCCTTAATCCCAATTGCTGCAAATCGCTGGCTGGACTCCCACCGGTGACGCATGAAAGCCAACGTGATTCATGGACAGATGTAGTCGCCCCTGACCTTTCCGGCTTCCACAGTAGATCAGTGACTCCGGCCACAGGCCCTGCCCGGACAGGGGTACAGAGCTTGCTTTTCAGCCGTCCGCCGTCCGCCGCCCGCCCGGTGACTGCGACCGGCTCGCGGGGCACGGACTGAAGCCCCCGCGCGCTCGCGGGGAGCGGACTGAAGCCCCCGCGCGCTCGCGGGGCGCGGACTGAAGAGCTCGCGTACTCCTGGAGCGCGGACTGAAGAGCTCGCGGGGAGCGGAAGCCACGCGTGGCCCCTTTAAAACGAGGAAGGCGCGGGATCCGCCGCAAAGTGGCCACAGTTCACGGGCCCGGCTTGTAACGGATTACAACAGCGTCAACGACCAGAAATCGGTAATAATCACAGTAAAAGTACAACAAAGAACCGACTCACCAACAAGTTGGCGCTTTTATTGTCTCCTTCGCCGCTCGCCATGGCGCTTTTCAAACAACCCGTCTGCCGCAGTCCTTCAACGACAAATAACTCCCTGGTCCGTCACTTCGCCCTGCTCCTCGCTGCCCTACTGCGCCTGCGCAGCTTTTCGGCCGATAGCTTTAGCTCCGCCCACACTATTATACCAAGTAACGCATCTTGCGCTCCTACATCCTGATTGGCTGCGTTCTGTGCGTCAGCTCCTCGTCTCGCCGTCCTGTGTCGGTTCGAATCTTCAGTCAGGGTGCTCCTGATTGGCTATCACTTTCCATTAACAACATTAGCTCATGTGCTGTGCTGATTTATTACAGCGCATGATGATAAATGTGTGGAGCAGAGTTGCGGGGTTTTAGCATGACGGCGCACCTTGTCCCCATTCCAACCTCACTCCTTCGGAACGCTCTGCTCTCCACTCCCTCCGCACTAATCCTAACCTTATTATTAAACCCGCTGATAAAGGGGGTGCTGTTGTAGTCTGGCGTACTGACCTCTACCTTGCCGAGGCACAGCGACAACTCGCGGATACCTCCTCTTATTTACCCCTCGATCGTGACCCCACTAAGGAGCACCAGGCCATTGTCTCCCACACTATCAACGACTTTATCCGCTCAGGGGATCTCCCATCCACTGCTACCAACCTTATAGTTCCCACACCCCGCACTTCCCGTTTCTACCTCCTACCCAAGATCCAGAAACCTGCCTGTCCTGGCCGACCTATTGTCTCAGCTTGCTCCTGCCCCACCGAACTCGTTTCTGCATACCTCGACACTGTTTTATCACCCCTTGTTCAATCCCTTTCGACCTATGTTCGTGACACTTCTCACGCTCTTAAACTTTTCGATGATTTTAAGTTCCCTGGCCCCCACCGCTTTATTTTCACCATGGATGTCCAGTCCTTATATACTTCCATCCCCCATCAGGAAGGTCTCAAAGCTCTACGCTTCTTTTTGGATTCCAGACCTAATCAGTTCCCCTCTACCACCACTCTGCTCCGTCTAGCGGAATTAGTCCTTACTCTTAATAATTTCACCTTTTGCTCCTCCCATTTCCTCCAAACTAAAGGTGTAGCTATGGGCACCCGTATGGGTCCTAGCTATGCCTGCCTCTTTGTTGGGTTTGTGGAACAAACTATGTTCCGTGCCTATTCTGGTATCTGTCCCCCACTTTTCCTTCGCTACATCGACGACTGCATTGGCACTGCTTCCTGCACGCATGCAGAACTCGTTGACTTTATTAACTTTGCCTCCAACTTTCACCCTGCCCTCAAGTTTACCTGGTCCATTTCCGACACCTCCCTCCCCTTTCTAGATCTTTCTGTCTCTGTCTCTGGAGACAGCTTATCCACTGATGTCTACTATAAGCCTACTGACTCTCACAGCTATCTGGACTATTCCTCTTCTCACTCTGTCTCTTGCAAAAACGCCATCCCCTTCTCGCAATTCCTCCGTCTCCACCGCATCTGCTCTCAGGATGAGGCTTTTCATTCTAGGACGAGGGAGATGTCTTCATTTTTTAAAGAAAGGGGCTTCCCTTCCTCCACTATCAACTCTGCTCTTAAACGCATCTCCCCCATTTCACGTACATCTGCTCTCACTCCATCCTCCCACCACCCCACTAGGAATAGGGTTCCCCTGGTCCTCACCTACCACCCCACCAGCCTCCGGGTCCAACATATTATTCTCCGTAACTTCCGCCACCTCCAACGGGATCCCACCACCAAGCACATCTTTCCCTCCCCCCACCTCTCTCTGCATTCCGCAGGGATCGATCCCTACACAACTCCCTTGTCCATTCGTCCCCCCCATCCCTCCCCACTGATCTCCCTCCTGGCACTTATCCGTGTAAGCGGAACAAGTGCTACACATGCCCTTACACTTCCTCCCTTACCACCATTCAGGGCCCCAAACAGTCCTTCCAGGTGAGGCATCACTTCACCTGTGAGTCGACTGGGGTGATATACTGCGTCCGGTGCTCCCGATGTGGCCTTTTATATATTGGTGAGACCCGACGCAGACTGGGAGACCGCTTTGCTGAACATCTACGCTCTGTCCGCCAGAGAAAGCAGGATCTCCCAGTGGCCACACATTTTAATTCCACATCCCATTCCCATTCTGACATGTCTATCCACGGCCTCCTCTACTGTAAAGATGAAGCCACACTCAGGTTGGAGGAACAACACCTTATATTCCGTCTGGGTAGCCTCCAACCTGATGGCATGAACATCGACTTCTCTAACTTCCGCTAAGTCCCCACCTCCCCCTCGTACCCCATCTGTTACTCATTTTTATGCACACATTCTTTCTCTCACTCTCCTTTTTCTCCCTCTGTCCCTCCTAATATACCTCTTGCCCATCCTCTGGGTCACCCCCCCCCTTGTCTTTCTTCCCGGACCTCCTGTCCCATGATCCTCTCGTATCCCCTTTTGCCTATCACCTGTCCAGCTCTCGGCTCTATCCCTCCCCCTCCTGTCTTCTCCTATCATTTTGCATCTCCCCCTCCCCCTCCAGCTTTCAAATCCCTTACTCACTCTTCCTTCAGTTAGTCCTGACGAAGGGTCTCGGCCTGAAATGTTGACTGCGCCTCTTCCTATAGATGCTGCTTGGCCTGCTGCGTTCACCAGCAACTTTGATGTATGTCCCTTGCTTTTATTTTAGGTTTGTGTAGTAATATTTGTTACATTTACCTTGGGCAAACTGTCAAATTGTCGATTACTGCAAGTTCTTGGTTCTTGATCCTCCAAAGTATTCCGCATGGAATTTAAACTGGAGGTGGCGGAGGGTAGGCTTAAGAAGGAGATTTTTGAAGAAGAAAAGCTGCCTTAAATTTAATTGGGTTTGGTTGTGTGACTGTGTTAGGATTAAGATTATTCCATGCTTTAATTGTGCGGGAGAAAAATGAATTGCTGTACACAAACAGGAGGAAATCTGCAGATGCTGGAAATTCAAGCAACACACATCAAAGTTGCTGGTGAACGCAGCAGGCCAGGCAGCATCTCTAGGAAGTGGTACAGTTGACGTTTCGGGCCGAGACCCTTCGTCAGGACTAACTGAAAGAAAAGCTAGCAGGAGATTTGAGAGGGGGAGGGGAAGATCCGAAATGATAGGAGAAGACAGGAGGGGGAGGGAAGGAGCCAAGAGCTGGGCAGTTGATTGGCAAAAGGGATATGAGAGGATCGTGGGACAGGAGGCCGAGGGAGAAAGCAAAGGGGGATGGGGGGCTTCCCTTCCTCCACCATCAACTCTGCTCTCAAACGCATCTCCCCCATTTCACGCACATCTGCTCTCACTCCATCCTCCCATCACCCCACTAGGAATAGGGTTCCCCTGGTCCTCACCTACCACCCCACCAGCCTCCGGGTCCAACACATAATTCTCCGTAACTTCCGCCACCTCCAACAGGATCCCACCACTAAGCACATCTTTCCCTCCCCCCCCCCCCGCTTTCTGCAGGGATCGCTCCCTACGCGACTCCCTTGTCCATTTGTCCCCCATCCCTCCCCATCAAACTCCCTCCTGGCACTTATCCTTGTAAGCGGAACAAGTGCTACACATGCCCTTACATTTCCTCCCTCACCACCATTCAGGGCCCCAGACAGTCCTTCCAGGTGAGGCGACACTTCACCTGTGACTCGGCTGGTGTGATATACTGCGTCCGGTGCTCCCGATGTGGCCTCCTATACATTGGCGAGACTCGACGCAGACTGGGAGATCGTTTCACTGAACACCTCCGCTCTGTCCACCAGAGAAAGCAGGATCTCCCAGTGGCTACACATTTTAATTTCACGTCCCATTCCGATTCTAATATGTCTATCCACGGCCTCCTCTACTGTCAAGATGAAGCCACACTCAGGTTGGAGGAACAACACCTTATATTCCGTCTGGGTAGCCTCCAACCTGATAGCATGAACATTGACTTCTCAAACTTCCGCTAATGCCCCACCTCCCCCTCGTACCCCATCCGTTATTTATATACACACATTCTTTTTTCTCTCTCTCCTTTTTCTCCCTCTGTCCCTCTCACTATACCCCTTGCCCATCCTCTGGGCTTCCCCGCCTCCCCCTTTTCTTTCTCCCTGGGCCTCCTGTCCCATGATCCTCTCATATCCCTTTTGTCAATCAGCTGTCCAGCTCTTGGCTCCATCCCTCCCTCTCCTGTCTTCTATCATTATCTCCCCCTCCCCTTCCCACTTTCAAATCTCTTATTAGCTCTTCTTTCAGTATAGATCAGGGGTGGCCAATCTTTTACATTCCATGTGTCAATTTTTTCACACACGAGTTCAGATGTGCCATACGACTCTTGTACCCCCACAATTCTTGTAAAAATATGTTTATATAGAACTCGTGCATGAAAAAAATCGACACATGGAATGTAAAAGGTTGGCCACTCCGGTATAGATGAAGTTGCGCCTGTATTTCGGGTCTCATGTCTATCTTTGAATTAATTTAATGTTTTGAAGTTTTAAAACAAAACTTCACTCAGACACCGGTGAATATTTGAAGTTCTGTGCTCCAAAATCCTGCAAAGGATCAGTCATTGATTACATTGAAATCTAAATTCTATAAATTTTTCGCTAGTAACGGAATTCACTGATGTGAAAATCAGGCAGAAAAACGGCGTTGAGTCTGATCATTCATGATCTAATTAGCAGGCATGTAATGCTCTTAATACACTTGTTCCTAATCCTCGTTGCCATTTTGTAACGAAGAGCGGGTTTGAAGTTGAAAAAACAATTTGATGGCATTAATTATAATTCTGCGTAGTTCTGGAGAAGGGCAAAGATTAACAGAAGTGTAAATTTTTAATGGGCTTATTTTCTTAAATGTATGATAAGGCTTTTGCAAGAAGTTCCTAGAAATAGTTACTTGAAGGTAAGGCTTGCCTGAGGAGTGAAAGATATTGAGGGATGAGTCCAGAAGCGGGGTCCCAAATCTGAACAACTCGAATTCAAACTAAAGGGAAACTTTTAGATCTTGAGAGCTCACTACTGCAAAAATCCAAGAGGACAGAAGTGCATGACATTATGAAAAAGGAAATTAAGGAAGCAGTGAAAAGGCAAGGGTGAACAAATAAAGGCCCAGCCTAACTGAGGCCAAAATCTCACCTGTGGGTGAAGATGAAAGTCATTGCTATGGTCCGAAAGTCATTTACATCAGTTGTCAACAACAGGAATTCTGCAGATGCTGGAAATTCAAGCAACACACATCAAAGTTGCTGGTGAACGCAGCAGGCCAAGCAGCATCTCTAGGAAGAGGTGCAGTCGACATTTCAGGCCGAGACCCTTCGTCAGGACTAACTGAAGGAAGAGTGAGTAAGGGATTTGAAAGTTGGAGGGGGAGGGGGAGATCCAAAATGATAGGAGAAGACAGGAGGGGGAGGGATAGAGCCAAGAGCTGGACAGGTGATAGGCAAAAGGGGATACGAGAGGATCATGGGACAGGAGGTCCGGGAAGAAAGACAAGGGGGGGGGGACCCAGAGGATGGGCAAGGGGTATATTCAGAGGGAGAAAAAGGAGAGTGAGAGAAAGAATGTGTGCATAAAGATAAGTAACAGATGGGGTACATGCCATCATGGCATGAACATCGACTTCTCTAACTTCAGCTAGGCCCCACCTCCCCCTCGTACCCCATTTGTTACTTATTTTTATGCACACATTCTTTCTCTCACTCTCCTTTTTCTCCCTCTGTCCCTCTGAATATACCCCTTGCCCATCCTCTGGGTCCCCCCCCTTGTCTTTTTGGATCTCCCCCTCCCCCTCCAACTTTCAAATCCCTTACTCACTCTTCCTTCAGTTAGTCCTGACGAAGGGTCTCGGCCTGAAACGTCGACTGCACCTCTTCCTATAGATGCTGCTTGGCCTGCTGCGTTCACCAGCAACTTTGATGTGTGTTACGTCAGTTGTCACAAAGGTGGACCTTATACCTAATGCAATAATGCAAGTCTACATATAAAGACAAAGTTATTGAACAATAAGGACATGAGACACTAGGAGTATAATTCAGAATATTTTCCCAAAAACCAGGAACTATGCTGCACCTTTCACTACACTTTTTTTAAAATATAGAAAAAGTGAAATTGGTAGGCTTCAAGCTTTAATGATGTTTTAAAGTAGATGACTCTATTCTTGAACATGTTGAACTTTTTCCCCCTTTTGTACCCATTCAGAATATAGTAGAGCACTCCCAATACCCCGTTTGTCTACCTCTTAATTACCTTGGAATTAAGAGGTAGACAAACGGGGTATTGGGAGTGTATTGTTTAAGATTATAATCACTTTGAATTCATTGAAGCTTTTGACGCAGTCTCAAGACTGATTTATCATGCAAACTCAAGTTGCCATGTTACAAAGTAGTCGTGAAGTGTGATGAATAGAGAAGTATAAAGCCAGTCAATGATTCCAAAATTCTTGACAATACGTGCGAGCCAGAGTAAGCATTTACAGAGAAGGCCAATTAATGTGGAATGCAGCAGTGAAAGAACACTGGTCAAAGAACACCGAGGCTGTCTACAAGGAGGGTCAGAGCCGTCTCTATTTCCTGAGGAGACTGAGGTCCTTTAACATCTGCCGGACGATGCTGAGGATGTTCTACGAGTCTGTGGTGGCCAGTGCTATCATGTTTGCTGTTGTGAGCTGGGGCAGCAGGCTGAGGGTAGCAGACACCAACAGAATCAACAAACTCATTCGTAAGGCCAGTGATGTTGTGGGGATGGAACCGGACTCTCTTACGGTGGTATCTGAAAAGAGGATGCTGTCTAAATTGCATGCCATCTTGGACAATGTCTCCAATCCACTACATAATGTACTGGGTGGGCGCAGGAGTACATTCAGCCAAAGACTCATTCCACCGAGATGCAACACAGAGCGTCATAGAAAGTCATTCCTGCTTGTGGCCATCAAACTTTACAACTCCTCCCTTGGAGGGTCAGACACCCTGAGCCAATAGGCTGGTTCTGGACTTATTTCATAATTTACTGGCATAATTTACATATTACTATTTAACTATTTATGGTTTTATTACTATTTATTATTTATGGTGCAACCGTAACAAAAACCAATTTCCCCCAGGATCGATAAAGTATGACTATGAATATAACTATGAATGGAATAATGAGCTAAACCATTTAATAGGTTTGACAATCACCCTCCTGTTCACACCGACCTGGGTGCTGAGGCACCAAATGCTCCCTCAGCATCAGTGCCTCCTCTCCTCCCTCCTCCCCCCTCCCCCACTCTAGTTCAACACTGATGGGCAGAGGGGGTGGGGTGGCTCTGTTGGTGAGGAATGATATTCAGTCCCTTGCGAGGGGGGACATAGAACCCGGAGACCTAGAGTCAGTATGGATAGAACTGAGAAATTCTAAGGGTATAAAGACCCCAATGGGAGTTATCTACAGGCCCCAAAACAGTAGTCCGGATGTAGGGTGTAAGTTGAATCAAGAGTTAAAATTGGTATGTCGCAAAGGTAATGCTACAGTTGTTATGGGGGACTTCAACATGCAGATAGACTGGAGGAATCAGGTTGGTACTGGACCCCAAGAGAGGGAGTTTGTGGAATCCCTCCGAGATGGATTCTTAGAACAGCTTGTACTGGAGCCTACCAGAGAGAACGCAATTCTAGATCTAGTGTTGTGCAATGAACCGGATTTGATCAGGGACCTCGAGGTAAAGGAGCCATTAGGAGGTAGTGACCATAATATGATAAGTTTTAATCTACAATTTGAGAGGCAGAAGGGAAACTCGGAAGTGTCAGTATTACAGTTGAACAAAGGGAACTGTGGTGCTATAAGGGAGGAGCTGACCAAAGTTCAGTGGAACAATACCCTAGCAGGGATGACAGTGGAACAGCAATGGCAGGTGTTTCTGGGAATAATGCGGAAGGTGCAGGATCAGTTCGTTCCAAAGAGGAAGAAAGGTCCTAAGGGGAGTAAGGGGAGGCTGTGGCTGACAAGGGAAGTAATGGACAGCATAAAAATAAAAGAGAAAGAGTATAACATAGCAAAGACGAGTGGGAAGCCGGAGAATTGGGAAACTTTTAAAGAGCAACAGAAGGTAACTAAAAAGGCAATACACGGAGAAAAAATGAGGTACGAAGGTAAACTAGCCAAGAATATAAAGGAGGACAGTAAAAGCTTCTTTAGGTATGTGAAAAGGAAAAAAATAGTTAAGACCAAAATTGGGCCCTTGAAGACAGAAGCGGGTGAATTTATTATGGAGAACAAGGAAATGGCAGACAAGTTGAACAGGTACTTTGGATCTGTCTTCACTAGGGAAGACACAAACAATCTCCCAGATATAATAGTGCCCAAAGGACCTAGGGTAATGGATGAACTGAAGGAAATTTATATTAGGCAGGAAATGGTGTTGGACAGGCTGTTGGGTCTGAAGGCTGATAAGTCCCCGGGACCTGATGGTCTGCATCCCAGGGTACTTAAGGAGGTGGCTTTAGAAATCATGGACACATTGGTAATCATTTTCCAATGTTTTATAGATTCAGGATCAGTTCCTGTGGATTGGAGGGTGGCTAATGTTGTCCCTCTCTTCAAGAAGGGAGGAAGAGAGAAAACAGGGAATTATAGACCGGTTAGCCTGACTTCGGTGGTGGGAAATATGCTGGAGTCAATTATAAAAGATGAAATTACAACACATCTGGATAGTAGTAACAGGATTGGTCCGAGTCAGCATGGATTTACAAAGGGGAAATCGTGCTTGACTAATCTTCTGGAATTTTTTGAGTATGTAACTATAAAAATGGACAAGGGAGAGCAAGTGGATGTAGTGTACCTGGACTTTAAGAAAGCCTTTGATAAAGTTCCACATAGGAGATTAGTGGGCAAAATTAGGGCACATGGTATTGGGGGCAGAGTACTGACATGGATTGAAAATTGGCTGACTGACAGAAAACAAAGAGTAGCGATTAACGGGTCCCTTTCGGAATGGCAGGCAGTGACCAGTGGGGTACCGCAGGGTTCAGTGCTGGGACCACAGCTATTTACAATATATATTAATGATTTAGATGACGGAATTAAAAGTAACATTAGCAAATTTGCCAATGACACAAAGCTGGGTGGCAGTGTGAAATGTGAGGAGGACGTTATGAGAATGCAGGGTGACTTGGACAGGCTGGGTGAGTGGGCAGATGCAGTTTAATGTGGATAAATATGTGGTTATCCACTTTGGTGGTAAGAACGGGAAGGCAGATTATTATCTAAATGGAGTCAAGTTAGGAAAAGGGGAAGAACAACGAGATCTAGGTGTTCTTGTACATCAGTCACTGGAAGCAAGCATGCGAGTACAGCAGGCAGTGAAGAAAGCTAATGGCATGCTGGCCATAACAAGGGGAATTGAGTATAAGAGCAAAGAGGTCCTTCTGCAGCTGTACAGGGCCCTGGTGAGACCATACCTGGAGTACTGTGAGCAGATTTGGTCTCCAAATTTGAGGAAGGACATTCTTGCTATTGAGGGAGTGCAGCGTAGGTTCACAAGGTTAATTCCCGGGATGGCGGGACTGTCATATGTCGAAAGATTGGAGCAACTGGGCTTATATACTCTGGAATTTAGAAGGCTGAGAGGGGATCTTATTGAAACATATAAGATTATTAAGGGATTGGATACGCTGGAGGCAGGAAGCATGTTCCCGCTGATGGGTGAGTCCAGAACCAGAGGCCACAGTTTAAGAATAAGGGGTAGGCCGTTTAGAACGGAGTTAAGGAAAAACTTTTTCACCCAGAGAGTGGTAGATATATGGAATGCTCTGCCCCAGAAGGCTGTGGAGGCCAAGTCTCTGGATGCTTTCAAAAAAGAGATGGATAGAGCTCTTAAAGTTAGCAGAATCAAAGGTTATGGGGAAAAGGCAGGAACTGGATACTGATTGTGGATGATCAGCCATGATCACAGTGAATGGAGGTGCTGGCTCGAAGGGCTGAATGGCCTACTCCTGCACCGATTGTCTATTGTCTATAACGTGTGGATGAACAATACAGGCTACCGCTTCCTACATCCCCTCTTTGCCCTGCGCCTACCATCCACACCTCCACATACCAACTGGTATCGTCCCGATCTTCCCCCAGCCCCCAGCTTCCACCAACTCCCCAGTCATCATGGACTCACCTTCACTACTGAGCAGGTGAGAAGGGCCCTGGGCAAACTCAGACATGGCAAAGCACTGGGACCAGGTAGTGTGAGCCCCAAGGTCCTAAAGAAGTGTGCTGTGGAGTATCCAGCACATTTTCAATCTGAGTCTCAGCCTGCAAAGGGTCCTAACTGTGGAAGACATCATGTATGGTTCCAGTCAAGGCCAGATTAACCTAATAGCAAAAGTAGCATATGCTACAGGCCCTGCCCACACTAAATGCTTGCAAATTGCAGTCTGGTGAAATCGGCATCTCACCGTATTCTCACAACTGTTTGAGTGAGTTTTGGGTAGACAATTCATTTACACTTTGTTTCGTAACCGGCAACAAAGAATATCAATTGAGACAGGTTATCTAAAAACAATCAAATATTTATTAAACACGGATAAACAATAAAAAAACAAACGAAAACCTTAACCGAAAGTTAACCGCTCTGCAGCCGTTCAACAAATCATCACTCGACACTGGTTCTTAAAGCGTTAAATGCGAAAACAGTTCTTAAAGCAGTAAAGTCAAATGCAATTCTTAAAATGGTAAATTCGAAAGTCCAACAGATTTATACATTCAATTGGGAGAGACTTCTCTGGAGAAGGATTTCTTCATAGATGCGACTTTCCTGTTGGTTCTGTCCAAAGGATTCACAATGCAGGAAATAAACGGCTTAAAACAACTGACCTTAGTTTCTAGAGAGCAAATCCCGCATGAACTTCCTTGCTCTCTTGGCAAGAGTTATCTACAATGCAGGTTGCTACTTCTTCAACAAAGACTCAATAAGGTCGATCCTTTATTAAATTGCCGAACATTCCTGACTTCTCTCAATCCTTCATATCCTGTACTTCGATAAAGTCTTCACTCTCCCATACTACTGGAAAAAGGTACATCAACACATCTAGCATAAATTTGCCAGTCCAGCACTATTGTACCTTGCAACAGAACTTAACACTCCATTTTAAAAATGAAACTGCGTCATAAAAACAAATACACAATAGAAACGGAGACACAGACGCATGCTCTAGCTGGAAAACTAAAAACTATAAACTAACTGCGTCATCTGAGGTCTTCCCTTATATACCTGTGGTGCACATGTCATCACGTGACCTCACATCGGCGGGAAAATTACATCAGGTGACCTCTATAAGACCATTACATCATTCTCACAAGATCTCCTTGAGGTATGTAACAATTTAAATAAATTACTTCAGCCATCAGTCTTCTGTTCTTTGACAAAGAACTGTGGATTGAGTTCATAATGCATTTCCTAAAAGCTGTGAACCCAGTTTCATTTGTAACAATGCAACTCTGGCGTCTCTGAGACAAGAATGCTAAGTTTACAGGTAGTTGTGAAGACACCATATCTATGCTTTTTGAATATGAATTGTCCTCTATGTTAGCACGTAACATACCAAATAATGTATTATGGATTTTAACTTGCATTCCTAAAGGCCATGAATGCCAGCTTAGGCATACTGGCGCCAGTAGCATGAATTTAATCAAAAGATGCGAAAGCTTCAAAGAATTGTCTACACTTGTAACTATAAACTGTCCTTTGTATTTAGCAAATAAATATCGAGCCTCAATCACAAAGTGGTTAGACCTGTTCTGCCAGGGGTCTCTGCCGCTGTAACCTTGTTTTGTCGAATAAAGAAACTGCCTTGTACCTACCGGTAACGCAACACTCTGTGATTTCATCCATGCCACAACAACGACGATCTGGGAACGCTGTTGTTTTCATGTCGGGGGAGCTGCATGCTGCACGGTGCAGTATGTGTGTGCAGGCGTGTGTTGGCTCCTTGCTGTGTCGTGGTATAAATGCTCATGCAAACCAAGGAAGGGGACATAAATCATACCTATCTAAAACAACATGTGAGGAATTCATCAATCTGATTGGATCCAGCATACTGGATCACATTATCGGTGAAGTGAAGAAATACAAGTATTATTCTGTTTCATTGGATTCTACTCCAGATATATCTAATGTGGACCAGCTGACTTTGACTGTGTGCTATGTTGTTCCGTCTGGACTGGTTGAAAGATTTGTGAAGTTTTTGGATATGGAAGGTCATAGTGCTGAACAGCTCGTTCAAAGTTTACTTGACTTTTTAAAGGAAAATGACATTGATATAAAAGACTGCCACGGTCAAAGTTACGACAATGCCAGCAACATGAGTGGCAAGTATAATGGCTTACAAGCACAAAGAGCTGAATGAGTTTGCGGATTACATTCCATGTTTCGGACATTCACTAAATTTGGTTGGAAAATGTGCTGCTGAATGTTGTCAAGAAGCATTAATTTTCTTTCAATTTGTAGAAAGCCTGTACACATTTTTTCTGCTTCTACTTATCAGTGGGATCTCCTTTCTGCTGCATTATCTGATAGTGGTGCTCATTTGCCCATAAGAATGTCAGATACCAGGTGGTCAGCTCATGCAGATGCAACAAAAGCACTTTTACACAGCATTTCTGCAATAAAACATGTCTTGGATGACATTTCAAATAACAATGATCTGAAGGCTGAGTGTCGACAATGGGCTCGTGGACTACTTTCAGCCATGATGAAGTTGGAAACAGGAATAATGGTCATATTGTGGCATCAAGTATTAAAGCGTTTTCAAATGACCAGTGCTTCTTTGCAATCTTCTGGCCAAGACCTGAACACCGCTTCTGCACTCTATGAATCCTTCCATGGATATATTCAAGCTATGTGGTCTCCTTTTTCAGACATGGAGCAAAAAGCCAAGGATCTGACTAAGTGTGAAGATTATCAACAGCAAACTCGAAGAAAACACAAGCAAAATCGTGCATATGATGATTTCAGTGGGTTCCAGCATTCTTGATCCACTTGTTGAATCTCAAACACCTTCTCAGAAGTTTAAAAGCCGAACATTTCTTGCCGTTATTGACAGCTTGCTTTCTGCCCTGTCAAAAAGGCAGAAAGCTTATCTAAAGGTGAATGGTGTTTTTGGATTCCTTCATCAGCTACAGTCGTTTACACCTGAAGAGATCGTAAAGAGGTGATCAAATCTTATCAAATCATATCCGGAAGGTCTGGAAGAAAGTCTTAATGAAGAATTTGTGCAGTTTACTGAACTGTTGAAAACTGATCTTGCTTCTCGTATTGGTGCCAAACAAGACCTTGTAGAGTTACAGTTGTACCGTTTGATAACTGACAATTTTTTGGAGTCATGTTTTCCGAATGTAGAAAATGCCTTGCGCATCTACTTGTCACTCATGGTTACCAACTGCAGTGGAGAAAGCTCATTTTCAAAACTGAAAAGGATTAGAAATGAACTAAGGAGCACCATGGGTCAAAACAGATTGAACAATCTCACTCTAATGAGCATTGAACATGAACTTCTGCATGAAATAGACATTTCCAGTATCATCAACAAATTTGCTTATGTTAAATCTAGAAAATCTAACTTTTAAATTGTAATTTTGTTACTTTTAATATTTGAAATTGATACCTACATGTAAGTAATACTATTACTGAAGCGTCAGACATCTGTCGTATTATCTGGCTGTATAGCGAATGAAAAAATTGAATTACTTTACTATGCAAGTAAATAATTTATGTTTTACTACTTATGTGCATTTTTTAAATTTAGGGCCCCTTTATGACATACACTACAGGCCCCGCACTAGCTTAATCCAGCCCTGGTCCCAGTACCCAAGAAGGGCCAACTGAAAGTCTTGAATGACTGCCGTCCAGGGGCCCTAACCTTGCACATCATGAAGACCCTAGAGAGGCTGCTCCTGGCTCATCTCCAACGCCTGTCAAATCAGCCTTCGAATCCCTGTAGTTTGCCTACCAGGAGCACATTGGAGTTGACAATGCTGTCATCTACCTGCTGAACATAACCTACTCCCATTTGGATAAGCAGGACAGCACTATGAGGATCATGTTTTTTGATTTCTCAGGTGTCTTCAATACCATACAGCCCTCATTGCTGGGGGAGAAGCTCTATTCAATGCAGGTTGGTACTTCCATTATATTCTGGATAATGGACTACCTGACTGGCAGACCACAGTTTGTGCGGCTTCAGAGCTGTGTGTCAGACATGGCTATAAGCAGCTCTAGGGCCCCACAGGAGACTGTATTGGCTCCCTTCCTGTTTACCCAGTATGCCTCGGACTGTAGATACAACACTGAGTCATGTCATCTGTAGAAATTCTCTGATGACTCAGCAATAGTTGGCTGTATAAAGGGAGGGCAGGAGGATGAATACAGGGCCCCGGTGGAGGACTTTGTCAAATGGTGCAAGCTGAATCATCTGCAGCTCAATGTCAGTAAGACAAAGGAGTTGGTGACGGACTTCAGGAAAAGTACATATTGGTACCAATGACATAGGTAGAAAAAGGGAGGAGGTCCTGAAAACAGAATACAGGGAGTTAGGAAGGAAATTGAGAAGCTGGACTTCAAGGGTAGTAGTCCTAGGATTGCAGCCTGTGCCACCTGACAGTGAGGATAGGAAAAGAATGAGGTCACAGATAAATGTGTGATTGAAGAACTGGAGCAGGGGGCAGGGATTCAGATTTCTGGATAATCGGGACCTCTTCTGGGGCAGGTCTGATCTGTACAAAAGGGACAGGTTGCACTTGAATTGGAGGGGGACCACTATTCTTGCGGGCAGCTTTACTTGAGCTGTTAGGAGTGGTTTAAACTAATATGCCGGCGGATGGGAACCAGTATGATAGAGCAGAGCATGAACCAGCAGGTTTACAAGTAGGTGATGGGTGTAACATGAACATAAGGAAGGACAAGCCAATGATTGGGTACAAATGCAGCCAGAGCAAAGAGTTAGATTATACCACAGAGGCAACATTCAAAAGGGTGAAGAATGTTGAACTGAAGGTGCTGGATTTAAATGCACATAGCATTCGGATTAAGCTGGAAAAACTCATGCTGCAATTAGAGATTGGTAGGTATGACATTGTGGGCATCACCCAGTCGTGGCTGAAAGAAGGTCATAGTTGGGAGTTTAATATCAGAATATTTTGTATCGAAAGGACAGGCAGGAAGGCATAAGCGGAGGTGTGGCTCTGTTGGTAAGAGATAGAATTACATCTTTAGAAAGAGGTGACATAGGGTCAGAGAATTTTGAATCTTTGTGGGTGGAGTTAAGAAACTGCAAAGGTTAATAAAACGTTATGAGAATCATATATAGTCCTCCAAATAGTAGCCTAGATATGGGGTTGAGATTGCAAAGGGAGCTGGAAAAAGGTAATGTGCCAATTGTACAAGGGGATTGGGAAAATCAGGTTGGTGTCAGATTGCAAGAGAGGGAATTTGTTGAATGCCTACGAGATGGCTTTTTAGAACAGTTTGTGCTTGACCCTACTAGGGGAAAGGCTATCTTAGATTGGGTGTTGTGTAATAACCCAGCTTATGTTAGTCAGCTTAACATAAAGGAACCCTTAGGAGGCAGTGATCATTATATGATTGAATTCATACTGCAATTTGAGAGGGAGAAGTCTAAGTCACATGTATCAGTATCACAATGGAATAAAAGGAATTACAGAGACATGAGAAAGGAGCTTGCCCAGGTGGATTGGAGGAGGGTAGTGGCGGGGATGATGGCAGAGCGGAGGTGGCTGAAGTTTCTGAGACAAGGCACAGGATAGATATGTTCCACAGAAGAAGTTCTCAAATGGCAGGGGTAGGCAATGATAGTTGACAAGGGAAGTTAAGGACTGCATAAAAGCCAAGGAAAGGGCAGATAAGGTAGCGAAAGTGAGTGGGAAGTTGGATGACTGGGAAGCTTTTAAAATCCGACAAGGAGCAACTAAAAAAAGCTATAAGAAGGGAAAAAATGAAATATAAGGGCAAACTAGCCAATAATATAAAGCAGGTACCAAAAGTGTTTTCAGTTATCTAAAGAGTAAAAGGGAGGTGAGAGTTGATATTGGACCACTGGAAAAAATGATGCTGGTGAGCTAGTAATGGGAGACAAAGAAATGGCAGATGAACATTGCATCAGCCTTTACTGTGGAAGACACTAGCAGTGTGCTAGAGGTCCATGAGTGTCAGGGAGCAGGAGTGAGTGCCATTGCTTTTAAAAAGGAAAAATTGCTGGGCACACTCAAAGGTCTAAAGGTGGATAAGTCACCTGGACCAGATGGACTATTTTTCTGAGAGAGGTTGCTGAAGAGATAATGGAGGCATTGGTCATGATCTTTCAATAATCACTTGAATCTGGCATGGTGTGGGGTCTGAGAGCAAGGCAAAAGAAAAGAAAATACAGACCAGTTAGCCTAACCTCAGTGGTTGGGAAATAGTCAGAGTCTATTATTAAGGATGAGGTCTTGGGGTACTTGGAGACTAATAATACAATAAGTCAAAGTCAGCATGGTGGACAAAAGAGAGGCAATGGATAAATTCTCTTGGATATTCAAAAGGCATTTGATAAGGTGCCACACATGAGGCTGCTTAACAAGATATAATCCTATGGCGTTACAGGAAAGATACTGCATGGATAGAGGAATGGCTGGCAAACAGGAAGCAGCAAGGGGGCTTTTTCTGGCTGGCTGTCAGTGACTAGTGCTGTTCCTCAGGCATCAGTATTGGGACTGCTACTTTTCACATAGTTTGTCAATAATTTAGATAATGAAATTGATTGCTTTATGGCAAAGTTTGTGGATGAAATGAAGGTAGGTGGAGAGGTAGATAGTGCTGAGGAAGCAATATGATTGCAGCGGAACTTAGACAAATTGGAAGAATAGGCAAAAAAGTGGCAGATGGAATACAGTGTTGAGAAATGTATGATATCACATTTAGGTAAAAGGAACAATAGTGCAGACTATTATCTAAATGGGGAGAAAATTCAAACATCCTCGTTCAAGACTCCCAGAAGGCTTATTTACAGGTTGAGCCTGTAGTAAAGAAGGCAAATGCAATGTTGGGATTCATTTCAAGTGGGATAGAATATAAAAGCAAGGAGATAATGCCCAGACTTTATAAGACACTAATCAGGCCTCACTTGGAGTAATGTCAACAGTTTTGGGCCCCAAATCTCAGAAAGAATGTGTTGTCAATGGAGAGAGTCCAAAGGAGGTTCACCAGGATGATTCTGGGAATGAAGGGGTTAACACATGAGGAGTATTTGTTAGCTTTGGGCCTGTACTCACTGGAAGTTAGAAGAATGTGGCTGTTCTCATTGAAACCCACTGAATGTCAAAAGGACTGGATAGGTGGATGTGGAGAGGATGTTTTCTGTGGTGGGGTTATCAAGAACTTGAAGGTACACAAAATTGAGGGGCAACCTTTCAGAACAGAGGTAAGGAGGGATTATTTTTAGTCAGAGAGTGGTGAATCTGTGGAATATTTAAAGTGGAAGTTGACTGTTTCCTGATCGGTCATGGTATCAAAGGATATGGTGAGAAGGCAGGCATATGGTAGGATCTGGGATCAGCTATGGGATCGGTCTTATGGTCTTCACATGTTCTACCAGTCTGTTGTCGCCAGTACAAACTTCTATGCGGGTGCGCTGGGGCAATGGCATCAACATGGGTGATGCCAACAGGCTCAATATATTGATTAAAAAGTCTGACTCTGTTACAGGAGTCAAAGTGGACACAGTGGAAGTTGTGGTAGAACAAAGGACCCTACGGAATATCCTGACAATTCTGGACAATGTTTCTCACCCTCTGCATGCCACCTTGGCTGAACAGAGAAGCAGTTTCAGTAATAGACCAAGACCTCTGCACTGCTCCAAAGAGTGCTATATGAGGTCATATAAGGCTCTATAATGAGTCAAACTATATCCAGGGAGGTGATGACCCTCTCCTGTTAGACTGTTTAAGGTAACTTATTGTTATTTATTCTTCTTACTTCTCATCATTTTGCATATCTGTGAACTTGTAATGCTACTGTGACACTGTAATTTCCTTTGGGATCAATAAGGTATCTGTCTATCAATCTCATTTTGTCAATACGACAAGCTGCAGATTTATAACTCAGGGGAGTTGATTTTAAAATACTGGTATCCATTTTGAGAACACTTCTGATACAGCAGGCATTATTCATCTTTCACCAATTGTTTAAGATTTTTCCATACTTTGCTATCATCTTGGAAACATTATAAGAAGCAATGAGACCATTATCAAGGTCACTTTTAGCTTTCTTGGCAAATAACTTGAGTGTGCAACACTTTTCAAGTGCTTCTTTCATCTTTTGGAACTGAGTAATACCATAAGTAGCCTTTTCAGTGTGTCTTTTACGGAAGTGTTCCTGCAATCTTGATGGTTTCATAGCTTCATTAGACAGTACAGTATTACAAATAAGACACATGGGGTGTTGCTCATCTGATGGAAATGGAATAAAACCGTACTCCAGGTATGTAACGTTGTATTGACATTGTATTTATGAATCCCCAATAATGTCTGTTTGCTTGGTATATTCGGACAAGACGGCCGAGCTTCAGATGCGTTGTGATGATGAGTGCTCACCTTCTTCCTGTGTTCCAGTGCCTCATCCTTTATTTTGGAATTGGCTGCTCTACTCGTGGTCAGTCAGGTCTTGTGCCTCAAGTTCGGGAGCCTCCCAAGAATCTTGAATGACCCCCCCCTCCCCCCGTGACTTCTATTTCCCCAACGCCCTCTTATGACATGTACATGTACATATTAGGAATTACTGATCTAACCTTATGAGACAGAATCTTTAATTATAGGGTTGGGTAGTAGTGTTGCAGTTATTTGGAATCAGTCTAAGTTTTACTGTATATTTTGATATGTCTTCTTCAATAAGAGGACAATTAAATATGAAAGCATTTCTTGTTAATTTTTGTTGATCCTGTTAATTTTTTAAAAAATCCTGATAAAAACCATAATTACCAAAACAATTAAATGTAGCTCCCATCTTTATGGTAGGCAATAAAATAAGTGTACTTTGATTCAGATTCTGGAAACGGAATTAAAAAAATGGTTTCTTATATTTCATATGGAAAAGAGGATGCATTCAAGATATTTTACTCGTTTTCAGGGTATTTAGCCAGTTTTGAGTTACTTCAGAAACCCAAGCATCACTTTTGATTAGCATCATTAAAAAATAACCAATCATTTGATCAATTACTGGTTCTCAGAAAATTTTATATGCCTTCAGTTAGCACTCTTCCAACTTGAGCAAATAATTGGTACTTTGGGATTTGCAAATTGCATCAAAGGTCACAAGCAATGAAATAAGATGTATATGGAGAATCCTATTCGTCCTGCTGCCTCCCACAATAGTTCCACTGAGATGAAGATTTATACACTAATAAGCCAATATACACTTAGTGGCCACTTTATTAGGTACACCTGCTTGATAATAAAAGTATCTAATTCAGCCAATCATGTGGCAGCAACTCAATGCATAACAGCATGCAGACATGGTCAAGAGGTTCAGTTGTTGTTGCGACAAAACATCAGAATAGGGAAGAAATATGGTCTAAGCGACTTTGACAGTGGAATGATTGCTGGTGTCATACAGGGTGGTTGGAGTATCTCAGAAACTGCTGATCTGGGATTTTCATGCACAACAGTCTCTAGAGTTTACAGAGAATGGTGCGGGAAAAAAATCCAGTGAGTGGCAGTTCTGTGGGCGAGAACACCTCATAAATGAGAGAAGTCCGAGGAGAATGACCAGACTGGTTCAAGCTGACAGGAAGGCAACAGTGACTCAAATAACCATGCGTTACAACAGTGGCGTGCAGAAGAGCATCTCTGAATACACATGTCGAACCTTGAAGTGGATGGGCTACAGCAGCAGAAGATCACACCGAGTTCCACTCCTGTACCTACTGGGTGCTTAATCTGTTAAATCCTTATGTTAGATTGCTGAATCAAAAGTAAGCCCCTTAGTCTAAGCTCTAGTAATGTTATTTCAACTATGTACCAAGTAATCCTGTATCCAAACTGTTGCAGAGCAATGCTCCCTTAGGACCTTGCCTGCAAAATTCCACCAAACTTCTCTAAGAGAACTGGGGATAAATCTTTATAAAATGTTAATTTTCTGGAATTGTTCACAGGAGGTAACTGAACGAATGCACCAATGAGCAAAAGAAAACTCCCAAGACTTTTCTTCCTTTTTTAATTTTCAATTATTCAGAAGTGCCATTTTATTGAATAAATATCCTCTATGTATTATGAATATTGATATCTGATTAAACATTTAGGCCAGGATACTGGTGCAATGGCAAGTAGTAACATCAGGCAGGATCAATCTCTACTGCCCTCCCAAAGTAATCAGATATTATATTGTATATAGGACAATATTTATAATGTCAAACAGGCTTAATTAATGTATTTGTTCATTAAGTTATTTGGTGCCCAATACACTTGACTGAAGTGGAAAATATTAAGTAGTAGAGTGGGACATCAAAAAATAAAAATCTGCAGCAGCTGCTTAAAATATAAGTTGGTCAATATTCAGGCAGGCGGCACTGGTTGGAGAATGCTTCAGGTCAAAGGCCCATCTTCATATATCATGTGAACATGAGACAGTTGAGAGATTTGAATTGATGCACAGTGGAACAGATACAGGCAGACAGAGGGACAGATACAGCCAAACATGTTGGGTTTCCAGGCAGGTTAACAATGCAGTGATTGCTGTACATTCATATTGCGAAGGATTAATCTTTGTGCTTGTCAAATCTGTCGCCACCACTGTGACTTTAAACGTAAAAAACTGCTCCAGTAGCTTTGATTTCCACTGGGAGAATACAACATGGTGACCATGGGAATGCAGGACTATGGGAGTACAACCGCAGGAAGATGGAAGTTGGGTTCTGGTTTGGTGGTTTGAGCTGGTGGGATGTATGGGTCCACTTACTGCAGCATTTCATATCGGTGGAGAGCGTATAAACGTATAAATGTTGGGGGCTTGGAAATGTTGAATCAGCACAGCATGAACATGGCAGAGGCTGCCCGGATGGTGCAGACCTGGGCTGAGGAGATGGAAGCAAAGGGTTTTGATATTGCCTGTCATCTGGCAATAGCAGTAGGGTCTAACGGTAAGAAGTGGCACGAAGGGCTAATAGGCAATCAGACCTAGTGAAGGTCCAGACTTTATTAATGGGACAATGACCCGGATACCTGGGATGGGAATATTTGATTTGATGGTGAGGATCAGGAGAGAGGATGGAAAATCACCTTCCTCTCTATGTCCCCCAGCCCATGAAAGCACGACCAACTAGGGTTACTACATCCACAGAAGTGTGGTCTGAACGATCTCCCTCTCCAAGCACCCCTCTGACTGTGGGGTCTCCCGGCAACCAGGGACAATGCTACAGCCCGGGACAATGTGTCATGCAGCTAGATAAAAAGCATGAGTGGAGGCCTGAAACAGAGACCAACTCGCTGGTGAATAGGGATGACTCCTCCAAGGAATTAGTGGAAGTTGGGATTGATACAATCAGAAATCAGCGGAGCCATTAGTGCCATGGTTGTTAAGGATTTGGGACTGGGGGGAGAGGGGAGGAGCTGTGATCAACTGGGAAATGGGTGCCTTGGGAGGATTGTAATCAAAACATGGGGTAAACAGTGCCCTATGGGAGGTAGTAGGGAAGGAAAAGTCTTTGTGGGAGAGAGTAATGGCCACAATAAAAGTTAAACAGTTCTCACTGTTAGATTAGGATTTAAAATCTCAAGAGGAGTGGAACAGAGCAGAGGAGGGGACTAAGTGAGGATGCACCGCTAAGGAATCAAGAGTTCACCTCAACCATGGTAGGGTTCTGTTATGCTTTGTAACTCCAAAACATAAAGCTAATTGAAAGGAAACATGGTGCAAGGATTGTGAGTCCTAGTTTTGTTTTTACTTTTAGGGAGACGCGCACAGGATGTGGTGCCATTCACATACTTTTACATAATTTACGTAATGAATTACTTAAACAAACAAGAATGTTTAATGAAACAATTTATTTACAATATTACTCAAATATTAAATATGCAACACACCTCAATTGCAACTCAATGGAGAACGCATCTCAACTGTATACACAGTATACTATATAACATGACTACTTTATAGACATCCACAGCATAATAAATTTTAAATTGTCCCATTCAGACCTAAAGATTTAATCACTGTGGAGGATTTTTACTCTTGTGGGATAATGTCTTTCCTGACAAGGGGGTTCACTCTGCTTGGCAGATGAGACTTGTGGCTGTGAAACAATCTTAGATTCTGGGAACCTTAGGAAGTAGTTCTGACAGCTCCAGACACACCTCTTCTCCTTTCTCCAAGATGCTCCATCAGCATTTCCATGATGAGTTGTCCTCTTGAATTCGATCTTTTACCTGTGTGCGCTAAGAAGCAATCATCTCTGCATTTGGTTGCTGCTGTTAACACTCTTTGTGGATTGAAAATGAACACCAGTGCTTGGTGATCAGTAATGAGGATAAATTCTCTCCCATACAGGTACTGGTTGAAAAGTTTTATACCCCAGACAGACTCTCTGTGAATCTGTGTAAATTTTCTTTGCAGCAGTAAGGGATGCAAAGTCTATGGGGTGTTCACTCCCATCATTCATAACATGTGACATGACCTCACCCATACCATAAGGCGAGGCATCACAAGCAAGCTTCACTGGTTGCTGTGGGTCAAAATGTGTCACTATAGTGACTAACATTTCCATTTCCTTTACCTTCTTGAAAGCCACCTTATACTGCTTTGTCCATAGCCATTCCTTCCCGACCTGTAGTAATAAGTTCAAGGGGTGGAGCACGGTAGCTAGATTTGGCATGAACCTTTTATAGTAATTGACAAATCCTAAAAAGGACCACAATTGTAACACATCCTTTGGCCTTGGGGCACCCACCACTGCCTGAATTTTCTCAGCACATTTGTGTTATCCTTGTGCGTCAATAGGGTGACCACAGTAAGTGACACTTGGTTTAAAGAATTCACACTTGTTGTGCCGTGCTCTGAGCCCATAATCTTCTTATCTTTTTAACACTGAATGAGATTTCGGAGATGTTCCCTGACATCCTTACTGGTAACAATGATATCATCCAGGTAACAATGAGTGCTTGGGCAGTCTTGCAAAACCTGGTCCATAGCTTTTTACCAGAGTGCAGGTGCAGATGCTACTCAAAAAATAAAATAGCAATAAATCCCTTTGAGTGTTTATGGTGAGAACACTCTGGACTATTCTTCCATCTCCATCTGTAGGTAGGCCTCAGCTAAATCCACTTTACTCCAGAATAAATTGCAAAGGTAGCCTCAATCCTGGGCAGAGAGTATTCATCTACTTTCAGAACTGGTTTGATGGTAATCTTAACATCAACACAGATTCTGATGGACCCATTCATCTTGGCTACTGAGAACACTGACATTACCCATGGTTTCCACTTAACCCTGAAAAGAATGTCTTCAGCTTCCATGCAATCTAGCTCACTGGCTACTTTATCACAGATGGTATAAGGGATCAGATGTTTGTATGGCTTTTTCATTTAACAGTATTTTACTATTGATATGCTTGAGTTTTCCATTGCCATCCTTGAACACTGCTCTGGCTTCATCCAGTACCTTATTTAATTTCAGGGGATGTGGCATGCAAATTGTGGATGGATCTCCAATCAAATTGTAGTTGTCTCAGCCATAATGCTGACCCCGCTGTTTTTACCATATAGAAGCTTAATGTGGCTTGTTGGTTATTATATTTCACTGTTACAAATGTCAATCCCACAGGACTTACCTTTTCTCCAGTGTAACTTCTTAGTTGGATATCTGCATGCTTCATTTCAGTATCTTTGAAATGCTGTTCCAATTCATTCTGTGGAATGACTGAAAAAGCTGAGCCAGTGTCCAATTCCATTTTAATTAATTTGCCATTCACTTCTGGTGTAACCCATATTCCTTGTCTCATGTTCATTTTCACATTGTAAAACTCAAGGCTACTCAGTCCTATGTCACTCTCATCATTATCAGATTTTTCATCAACGGCATGCAGAGTAGTGCTCTTTTAAAAACTGTAACTTGACTTTTTATCTTTATCCCTTGTTTGGGCAGTTCATTTATTTTTATCTGCCTGACATGCTCTTCGCATGTGTCCTACTTTATTGCATCTTCTGCAAGTTCCGCCTTCATATCTATTTTGGTCTTGTGTATGTGAGCCCCTGCCACAATTGTAACACAATTTGTTTGGCCAGGCTAGTTTTTGTTTTAGATGTTTTAACTTTGTTCATGCTCACTTTCATTCTTGATTGCAATTCAACTGGGTCTCTGTCTGCTGTTTCCATTGATACAGAGATTTCAATTGCTCTGTTAACAGTGTGTTGTGCTTCAGTTAGCTGCCATTTCTGAAGGCTTTCTTGTAATATTCCATAAACTAAATGATCTCTCAGTGCATCGTTAAGCTCATTACTGAACTGAAAATGCTCAGACAACTTCAATTCAGTCATGTACATTGAATTGGATTCCCATTCCTTTTGATTCTGCTTATGAAACCGAAAGCATTCTCCAATCAGCAATGGTTTTGGTTCGAAATGTTCCAGCAATACTTCCATGATATCAGCAAAGCTCATCTCAGCTGGTTTGGTTGGAGCAGTTAATCATCTAAGCAAATTGTATGCCTTTCAATCCAGTGCACTCAGGAAAACTGGCACTCAACTCTCGTTGGCTATTCCATTTGCTTCAAAATACTGCTCAATTTCACATACAGCAGTCAGTTATCCTTCATGTAATTGAATGCATCTATCTTTCTGATATGCCAATTCTGCTTTTTTAAATTTATGATTATTATCATCTAGTACTGTTTAGAAACCCATGAATCTGTTTTCTGCATTTTTTATCTCTAACATCTCTGTCCCTTCCTGAAGAAGCACGTTCTATGCTGTTCATTTTTTTATTCGACCATATCTCGCAGTGCTTTTTAAAAACTGGAATGTTTCGCTTGTAGGTAGTCATCTCTGGCTCATTTAAAACTTCATCACCATTTTGTAACTCAAAAATATAAAACTAATTGAAAGGAAACACAGAGCCAGGAATGCGAGTCTTAGTTTTATTTTTACTTCCAGCGAGTTGCACACATATGATGTGGTGGCATGATGATGTATTCTGCTCATGTGCTTTTACATATAACCCATAATGAATTATTTAAATATGAATGCTTAATCAAACAATACTGTATAATTATATTACTGAAATATTAAATACACAACAGGTACCTGGTAAAAACAGCAGCCACCCCCCACCCCCCCAAGTAGGAGGGAATAATTCTGCCCATTTTTAGGGTTGATAGATGAGAGGACAGTAGAATTGGTTATCAGGCTTTCGGAGAAGTTGAAGCATATAGGAGTGGCTTGTAGCTGGGTGAGGAAAATAGAGCAGAATGGAAGAAGGTCCCATCTGACTCCATAAGTGGAATTTCACAGTGGGCAACCATTTTAATCCCCATCATCATTCCCGTTCCAGCATGTTGCTCTATGGCCTCCTCTTTTGCTACAATAAGGCCACTCTAAGAGTGGAGGAGTAACACCTAATGTTCTGTCTAAGTAGCCTTCAATCTGATGGCATGAACATCAATTTCTCTTTCCAGTAATTTTTCCCCTCTTCTATTCTCCACTCTGGCCTCTTACCTCTTTTCATCACCTGTCTATTACCTCCCTCTGGTGCCCCTCCTTCTTCCCTTTCTCCCATGGTCCACTGTCCTCTCCAATCAGCTTCCTTGTTCTCCAGCCCTTTATCTTTCCCACCTACCTGGCCACCTTCTAGCTAGTCCTTCTTCCCCCTTCCTTTCCAGTCCTGAAGAAGGGTCTCAGCCAGAAATGTCGACTGCTTATTCATTTCCTTAAATGCTGCATTACCTGCTGACTTCCTTCAACGTTGCTCTGGACTTCGATCGTCTGCAGAACCTCTTGTGCTTATGAACCGTAAGGAGATGTTTTGCGCAGACGTCCCAGAGGAATGGGTGAACAGGATGCCCATTCTTTTCTTTCCTATTTTGAAGCATTGTAGAAAGTCCCCAGAGACCTGCAGTAGCAGGATTCCAGCAGCAGATGGAGCCCTCCCTGAAAGATGGGTTCCTGTAGACGAATAGGGCCTGTTTTACTTTTGAGGTGGCTCCAGTGACAAGTGGGAGCCCCTCATCATCCCACCTATGGCCATCAAGCTTTCTGGGAGACACCAAGATTGGGAAAACAATGGACAGATGTTGAAGGAGGGGATTATTTGGCTGGCTGGTGCAGAAGGGGGATGGAACATGGTGAATGACGATAGGCTTTAGGGAATTGAATAAATATGCCCTGACCCTCACAGTGGCCGTCCTAGATATAGTGACTATTGTAGAGGACACAAGGAGGGGAGGATTTGGCTAACTCTTTCTTTTCCATTCCCCTAAGCCCTGAATCCCAAGACCAGTTTGCCGTTACAATGGAAGGCAGACAGTTTACCTTTTTGTCGTCTTCACCAGGGATATGTACACAGCCACATTAGTGACAGCGATCTTGACAAATAACTTTCTGAGAATGTTGTATAAGTATGCTTATCTTCTGAACATATTTAAGTGTTGGGTGTGGTCCCAGATTCCAATGCACTCAGGCACGAGAGCATTGACCCTACCCCTCTGAATGACACCGAATACTGGGCATAGAATGAATCCGTCATGAACTTGTAAGCTATGGGACTGTAAAAGGTGGTCCACTTAAGGGCTGATCGTACCAGCACATGATCAGAATAACACCAACTCTGAATGTAATACCGTGATCCTGGAATAATTGTCATTGCCGTTATGATGAGCAGGTTTCACCGGGGAATAGTTCCTGGACCTCCATGCACCATAATGTTACAGAACAGGGCAGCACTACATTACTGGGAATATACTACTTTGGGACAAAATTGTTTCTCATGTTGACGGGCATGAACTAGGTGTGTGGGTCCCAAGCCTACAGTTGGCTTCCCATGGGCTGGTCCAGCTGCTGCTACTTGGGGTACATTGTGCCATATGTAAATCACAAAAGGATCTGGCTGACCACCCACACACAAGCTGAAACATCTGAAAAGGGGTATCACAGAGGCCAATCGGATTTGGATAATAGCTTTTCCCCTGTATGATATTGCCATTAAAGGGAGATCATTTTAATGGCCTCAGCCAAGGAAGCATTAGCCAACGAGACCATGCTGGCTTTGGAGCAAATGAAGCAGGAGCTGACACGAGGCCAGTGACCTTACAGAGTAGAATGCCATTGGATTATATCCAGTCAAGGAAAGGAGATGTCCGTGCTATAGTAGGTTAGGAGTGTACATACGTTCCTGATGAAATGGAAAATGCAACAGATTTGGCTGGCCATATCCTACAGTCGGTAGATAAGATATGCGAGGTGGGAGATCAATTCCATAGGACATCTGCAGGCATTCTGACCTCTGCAAGGGACTGGCATCTGTTGGTGGACCTCGAAGGGCAGCTCGAGTTCCCCAACCATATCGCAGCCACCACCCTGCAACCAGACATTGTCCTAGTGTCTGAGTCTACTAAGCAAGTGGTGCTGCTGGAGCTGACAGTCCCATGGGAAGATAGCTTGGAGGAGGCCTTTGAAAGGAAGCTCTCCAAGTACGCAGGACTGGTCAGCAACTGTCAGCAGGCTGGATGGAGAGCGAGGTGTCTCCTAGTGGAGGTTGGTTGTAGGGGATTCGCAGCCCGTTCCTTAGTTAGAGCCTTCAGCATCTTGGGCATCGAGGGAGAGAGGAAGAGGAGAGCCATCCGCAGTACCACCGATGCGGCAGAGAGGGCCTCAAGATGGCTGTGGCTCAAAAGAGGGGAGCCATGGAGTCATAAGTAGCTAGCCATCTGGACACAAGCTGGGGTCTGATCAGCCCCGGCTGGGTCACCTGAAGGAGGTTGTATGATGTTGAAAGACCCGAAACACCCGATGATTCCAGGAACATCACTGAAGATGTGTCCAGAAGCATCAATAGATGTATGTACACAGCATACCCGAAGAGGGAGTTGGTGTTCCTTTGGAGTGCCAGGAAGCTGGTGGGCTACCATAGTGCACTGGGGGGGGGGGGGGGGGGGTTACTATAGCTACTTTGCTTTGATGCCAAGTAATTTTGTGATTTGCTTGAAATATGGTAGGGCATCTGTGGGAGTTGTATTGAAACCTATCGGGGTTGTGATATTCGAGGGGTAGAATGCATTGTAAAGGTTAATCTTGCGAATGTATTCACCAGCACTGTGGCCTTGAATGTAAGAGAACTGACTGCAGCTTTGATTCCCACTCGTTAAAGAGTAGTGACAACTGATCATCGGTTCCTGCTTGATTTGAGCTTGTGCTATGTATTGGTCTACTAACTGCAGCATTTCACATCACTGGAAAGGGTATAAAAATTGAGTGGTCAGGGGCTTGGATGTAGTTTTTCAGGGCCTTGCTGATGGGTTGAGTGACAGACTGGGAGGTGGGCAGTGAGAGGGGCCTATGCATACCTAGATAAGCATTTTAATGCTTGCTCTGATCTGTCCTAATAAATGTAGCTTTACAGTTCTAAGTACATAACTAGTTTGTGCCTTTCTGCTCATCCATGCCAGAGTGAGAACCTTTTGATATAACAAATTATACATAGATCTGCCTATGGCTAATAAACCATAAAGGCATCTGGTCGTCTTGCGAGATCATGAATCCGTGCCTGGAAAGTCTTCACTCTCTAGGGCGCAGGCCTGGGCAAGGTTGTATAGAAGACCAGCAGTTGCCCATGCTGCAAGTCTCCCCTCTCCACGACACTGATGTTGTCCAAGGGAAGGGCATTAGGACCCGTACAGCTTGGCACCAGTGTTGTCGCAGAGCAATGTGTGATTAACTCACAACCGCTAGATTAGTCGAATGCCTTAACCATTTGGCCACGTGCCCACCATAAACCATAACAGAAGTATTATTGTATCATATACCACACCATAAAAGAATGCATTCCATGTATTGCAAATACTTCCAACAGTGGAACAGTTGCCCAGGATAAATGCTTTGCTATCATCCAGGAACAGAGAAGAATCTTTTAATAGCTGCTGGACTGGGCCAAGATATTCTCAATACAATCCATGCACTCAGTGATAGGATTATTTGCTGATTCTGGGATTCTGCTCGATGCTGCAGATGCAACACGAGACAACTGTCAATTATGCAAAACTACAGAATCAAAGCTCGGCCAGAAACATTCAATGACGATGGAGACACAATGAAGCATTAGACAAAGACAACAAAAAGGAACAGCCAAGGTAGTTAGATGTTGCAAGTATTCTTGGAGGTGCAGCAATGGTTAAAGAGCAGCCCTATATGTAATGAAGTGTGTGTAATGTAAAATCTTTCTACAAATTGGAAAATCATTTATATAAACTGGAATTCAAAGAGGTCATTAAATATCCATAAGCAAGTAGGAACAAATAATTCAGTGTACCAGTTGAACAATAATGCCTTGTTATATCTTTAACATATTTAGACCAGGATATTGGTGCAATGGCAAACAGTAACATCAGGCATGATCAACCTGTTCTACCCTTCCAAAGCAAACTTTGCAGGTAAAACTAATGACTATACAGAAACCTATTCCTACCCATCTGTATGTTTTTTTTTGGGAGATGTACAGAAGAGAAAATAGTTCTAATACCAGGAACAGTGTGAATGTAATAGTTTTATTGGAAATAAGGTCCTGGATGTAAATTTGTAGCAGTACAATATTTTATTTTAATTTAATTGAGTTTTTATAAACAATGTGCGCATAATACAAACAAGATTCATACCCATGTACAGATACCGTAATGCACAATTTCCCACTGAACTTCTCGAAAAAGAACTTGCATTTGTATTGTTCCTCGCCTCAGTATCCCAAAAAACTTTACAGTGAATTAAATACTTTTGTGTAGTTACTATTCCATGTCCCAAACAAATGCAGTCTTTTTAAACTTCTTGGTAATTCAGACATTTATCAGGATGGAATTATACTGGAGGTTACAGATGGTTCATTAGCTTCAAAGGTCAGGGCTATTATTTCAGTCTGACACTTGAAATCTATTTGAAATTCTGTATACTTCATTTTTGCACACTGATAGCCATGCATGGCATGGGATTTCCTTAGTGGCAGAGCACTTTGTGGCATTACAACCAAAATTCCAAGACGTGAACATTTAGTCTATTCTGACCATTTACTGATAATACACAAGTAAAATAATATACCACAGAAATTAGAGGAAGACCTGGTCTGTTGCAGCTTTTCAGCTGGAGAGCAGTTTCATGATGGGGGCGGAAAATAACTAACAAAAAGTGGAAAGAGACATTCTCTCAAAAGTATTAAAGAAATACTGATGATATTCAATTTATCTCAAAGTAGCAAGAGCTGCAAGAATAAGTTGGAATCAAAATGAGATGATATGTATGAATCTATGCTATTCCATTTATCTGTACAGTGCTGAAAAATGGGCTTGTTCACAAAATGAAGCTAAACCATCGCGAAAATTTAAAAAGTTATCACACATCATATGCCTCCACCAAAGGACATTCTTTATTACTTGTGCCAGCTTAATGTAAAATACAGCCAAGAGTCTATATTGGTAAAAAAATAAAATTGGTACAATAATGGTGAGGGTGTACTGCACAAAAGGAACCTCATTATGTTTTGTATTATTGAAAGCAATTTCCCCTATGCGTAATGGAAATGATGCAGTCATATTCCCACAGAACACAACATTAGGGTAAAGGAGTATTGAGGTGGAGCTGGGGATAAAGACTAAAGCACAGAGTGGATGGAAAGAAAGTTAAAGAAAGAGTTAAAGCTATTAGAAAGGACAGATGTTTGCAAACATCTCTGCAAGCAATGCTGGCCATGGATTGCTGGGAAAATTGCAACAAAAAAGAAAGAAAGCAAAAGGAGAGTAGTGATCACTCAATTGAAAAAAAGCTTAACTGGTCATGGTACGTCACTTTCAAATACATTGGAGGGTTTATTTAGAGTTTTATTCATACAAATGTCAAAACCTGCATGATGAAGTTACACAAAAATATCCAAGACCTTTTGACTCCAAGTAACAAAAACAGGAAGGAAAAAAAACACTTTGAAATGTGTGCATGGAAACACCTAACCCTTCAGTTTACCATGAATCCATCAATGCTTGATGTAATGTTTCAGCTTGTGGACCTTGCAGGATGTTCACAATAAAATGATGACCTACTACTGAAGTTCAATCACAGTAAACAGAATTACAGGCATCTGAGAAGCACTTTGCTAAACTAGCATACACCTATAAGAGAAAGTTAACGAAAAGATCAGGGTGGTGTCATCTTCCTCACACAAGTTCCATGTAGTATATCCAATCTTTATTTAGGCCGGTTCTGGAGTCCATCATTTCTCCTAGCCTTGGTTTTCTTACTGGATGGCCATCTTCAAGGGCAAATTAGCCAGTGAAGTCGTTATCCAACTGGAATCACGTGTCTGGGGATTGCAGAAGTAGACTTCTTTCTGTGGGGCCCCAGTATTCTAAATTACCTTTCAGCAGGGTTTAGTACTTTGTGACTTGAAATGTTCACAGGACAGATGGACTTGGGGTTTTCAAATCACTCTGTACTCAGTAGGAAAGCAATCGTTTCAGCACCTACACCCTCGATGTTTCTGCAGTTCTTGGATGACAGAAAGACAATCGTGTAATTTAGACTGGGCGCCATGGCCCTTGACTTTGGGGTGCAGACCATTGTATTAAGCATATCCCTGAGTGCAGCCTTCTGACTAATCACTCTGAATGCACGGGGATTCCTAGATTTCCTCATATTAAGCCCCAGAATGCATCAACACCTGCCATGGCGCGGCTATAGATGCCTGTGGCCGAGTTGATTCTGGTGGATGCCTGACCTCTTTGAACCAGAGAGATCCACTGTATTTCAGCTCATACCCACGCCGTCCAACCTTCATACAGTTGTGCCAAGTTATCTAGATTAGTAGCTTCTTTAATCACGTAATCAACCTAGAAAATACAAACAATGGAGAAATTGCTTCTTTATATTTTAGCAGACTCTATGCATTATAGATTAATGCCCCAAATAATGAGAAAACAGTACTTTAAACAAATCCAAACCAACAATAACACTTAGAGAAAAAGGATACACTTCATCTTGCATCAGAATAGCAAACATCCCTGTTGTGACACTGATTTCACATAAATTTGATATTGTCATTTAACTTTTCTTCTTTCAAGGGTAGTAAATCAAAGTTGGAATGCTTCATTAGATTGGTGTAGACACATGCAAATTTCAAGCCAGCACAGGTTTTAAATTCACACAGTAGTCTCTATCTATCCTAACCAACAATGATTTTATTTCTTCCCATCACTGGTTAATGAATAATGAGCTGCAACAATGATTAGGTGGTAATTCTGCAACCTTTTGCAGTGTATGATTTAGTACCTCATTCGATCTTTGACCATTGACCACAGATGGTTATCACTAATTAGCACGAGAACCAAATCAGACTTACTTTTTCATCCTTCTGACTTCTGATTGTCAAAAATAAAACATGCTTAAACTAATGTGACGTTATAACTGGGCACTATTCTGGTTAATTGGGACACACTAGGACCAGCATATTTTGGCCCAATAAAGTGGCTACCCCAAATAGTCAAAGTTTCATGGAAATAGTTAAAAAGGTATAAAAAAGAAACGGAGTAACAATTTATATATTTAAATGAAATACAGAATAAATCAGACTACCAATGGTGCTACTGTACTACAAAACTGTATATTAGTTCCTAAAAGTTATCAATGGCAATATTTATCCAGTGTTCGCAATGAACAAAATCAGCACAGATACCTCGTGCAGACAGATAATGGACTGCCTTCATACAATGCTATCAACGATTGCATTGCTCAAATCTTCACTTTCACTGTAATATTCAGGATGATTGTCAATATCTTTAAATTCTTTGTAATTCCTAACTTAAAGCAGTTAAATTGTTTCATTTTCACTCCCAGCCATTTTTAGCATCTCCAAGCCTGAATACTTGAAACAGTTCTGAATTGTGTAACTACTTATTTCTTGCCAACTATCAGTGACAAAAATCACTGCTTTCTAAACATAAACACGCACAACAGATGCTACTTAAAACCTGCTCCCTCTAAGCAGAGTGTAGTGTCTTTTGGCCATACAATATATGCGACTGATACGAGCAAGAAACTGTTCGGCAACAGTTCCCTGTCCTAATTAAGCAATACAGTGTCCCAAATAAGCGAATGCCCTGATTAACCAACTAACCAGAATCTACTGTTCTTCAGTATAAATTAGAAATAATGAGGAAATAAGCAGGAAACAAATCAATAAGATTCTGAGAATGATGAATCTATCTAAAAAGGGATTGTCTGAACTTTTATATGCCACCAAACAAGCAATTATTTCATTGCTTGTGGAGAATGCGCAGTATAGATTTGCTGTTGTGGAGCACCTTTCATAATATTGGAAGCAAAGTTATGGCTACTTATGTGTACAATTGCAATATGTTAATTTACTTTGCTCCTCACCCCAACACCCAAGGCTAATTAGACAAAGGCAGGTTGCACTAGTGGGAAGACTTAAATCAATCAGCTTGAACTAGTTTATAGCCAGCCGGTGGTGTAGTGGCATTCACACCGGACTTCGAGGCTGGGTTGAGTGTCGAACTAGCAACTCGGCCTCATAAAAAAGATGAAAATGCTAAAGATATGGCAAGGTTGCAGGCTGAAAGGAATGACAATTGGTTTAATGTTATGTGTACTGAGGTACAGTGAAAACACCCATCTTGCATATCATCCACATATCAATTCATTATAGTGGTGCATTAAGACACAAGGTAAAACAAGAGTTCAGAATAAAGTGTTACAGCACAAAGTGCAGCAGGTAGACAGGTACATGGTCATAACAAGGTAGGTTATGTGGTTAGCTGTCCTTATTGGACTAGGGGAACATTCAATAGTCAACTGTCCTTGAGCCTGGTGATACGAGTGTTCAGGCTTTTGTATCTTTTGCCTGATGGTGCTGGTGGGGCTGTATGGAGAGAAGAGAGGATGTCCAGGGTGGGTGTGATCGTTGATTATGCTGGTTGCTACACTGAGACAGTGAGAAGTGTAGGCATGGAGGGCAGACTGGTTTCTGCATTGTGTTGAGCTGTGTCCGCAACTCTCTGAAGTTTTTTGTGGTGATGAACAGAGCAGTTGCCATACCAAGTTGTGATGCATCAGGACAGGGTGCTTTGTATGGTGCATCAATAAAGTAGATGAAGGTCATGGGGGCATGCCAAATTTCTTTAGTCTGCTGAGGAAGTAGTGGCACTGGTGAGTGTTCTTAGCCATGGTGTCATTGTGTTCAGTCCTGACAAGGTATTATTGATATTCATTCCCAGGAATTTGAAACTTACAATCGTTCAATGCTGAATGACTCATTTTAGCTTTCACTGTGGAAAGATTGCCCAACTCACCAGAAAAGGCAAGAAACTAAAACATATCCTGACACCTTAGAAATGATCACACACAAGTTTACTCTCTGAAATAGCATGTTAATATTTTCATTTGTCCTATGAACTCTGGATAAACCATATTTCACCATTTTAGGTTGTTTATGATCTGTATTTTGTGTGAAGAAGGAAGTTCGGTGAGGAATTTAGTAAACAAAATAAGTCACAATGATATAAATTGAACATTTGTTTGTTGGTGAAAGTAGAGAGCATTACTTTTTAGATTGAATGAGGTTACAGAAAAAATATAATCAAATGTACAAGAGGTCTTTGTAGCCAATGTGATCTATTCAAATCCATAAATAATCTGGCCTAGTTGTAAGCTACTAAGACATTGATCTTCCCAAATGGTGGATCAATTAAATTCAGTTTTTAATTTATATTGATGAATATCATCAATACAAACAGGTATATAAAATATGGTGCATAATTTAGTTTCTCAATCACTAGCATATACATCTTTTTCATATTTCTACATAATTAAAAAATATACCTTTAAACTTTTTTTAAAGATCTTTTGATTTCTCAGAGGTCCAATTTATGACTAAGATATCCCTACGCATCAATCTCCTTCCCCATGTCCCAACAAAACTAATTTCTATCCCACAGTCCACTCACCTCTCTCCCACATCACAGATGAAACTAAGAACTTATTTAAAACAATTTCTAACTGGAATTTGTGTATTACAATTTTGCATAATTTGACTATAGAATAATGTGGTCAGAACACCTTTTAAGACAGCAAGTCTGGCATTCATAATCTTCCAGTGAGTTTCAGTCATTTATTCACATTTTTTTTGTGCCAATTTTTCCCGTAATTATTCATTTTTCAGAATGTCCACCCCAAAATTGCTTGAGAATGTAATGATGAACTGCCGCTTTGAACCCCTGCATCTTCCTGGTGAAGGAACTCCCTCAGTGCTATTGGAGTGCCAGGATTCAGACTCAGCAATATACTAACAAGTTAGGATAGTGTGAAACTCGAAGGGCAATACACAATTGGCAACATTTCCATGCACCTGAAGCCATTTACCTTTGTGGTAGAGCTCACAGGTTCAGACAGTGTAGTCATTGTTAACCCGGCTGTGTAGCCGGAGTACATTTTTTTAAGATGATACTTACTGCAGCTACTGTGCATGTGATGAATGTCAAGAAGACTTAGTGTTGTGCTAAGGTAAAAACATGGGTTACTTTATCCTGGACAGAAGCTTCTAAAGTTGTTGCTGTACTCATCTAGACAAATGGAGAGTATTATATCACACTCCTAACTTACACCTTTGGGACGCCAAGAGGCTAAACACAGTACTTGTACTTACAACTAGTCCCACAGATTTTCCATTGAATGACAATAATTAATATTAATGGCGGGGTCTCAGCAATAGCAATGTCATTGAATGTTAAAGATCTATAGTTAGACTCTCTTGTTAAAGGTGGCCAGTGCCTGGCTTTTCTGTGACACAGATGTTTCTTATTACTGATCAGTCCATGCCTAAAAGTTTGTCTTTCTCTTCCTCATATCCTGTTGAACTGCAAAGTGGAATTGAAAAGCGGACATGTTCATCAATCACTGCAGAACTGAGCTTATGGTGGGTAGAAAGTTATCAGTAAAGAAAAAGTGGTTGTTCATTGGATACTGCTCTCCTGTGGTTGGGATGACTTGATCACCATATCAACTCTACCATGACCAAGGTAGAGATCCAAATGTAGTATTTTTTTCTTCCATAGTAATGCTCTTATCTTCTCTCCTAATGAAGCTTGTGCATTTCCAGTAAGGACCACAAAGTTTTCTCAAAAGTACCTTGGAATCTCACTTCTGCTCCACTGAGGTGCTATTCATCAACACAAAATAAATTTCTACCCTCCATGCTCATCACATTGAGATTCACCCTTCCAACATCTGTTTGCTGAACTACCTGACAAACATCAAGTTTTGGGCAAGTTGGACCTTTCTCTCACTGAACAAGGTAATGATGAAAGCCACATCCATTTATGGCAGGCAATTTCCTTACATGGATACTGGTCACGGTCCGTTTACTGGGACTCGACCAGGTTTTCCCAAAGCATCATCAAAAGCTTCACCTCATGCATCACCACCTTCCACCCTTGTATAAGCCCATCACTTAAAGAATAATTTTAACAATTTTACTTATGAATGTCCTTTTCTCCATCCTTCATATTTAGATTACTGTATGACCCTTCCTCTACACCACTCAAGGCAGAAACATCAGATGAAACAGCGTTGCTCTCTCTGGAGTGCTTTTTCCAACCATGACAGGACCTCAACTGATACCTTAAACCGACTTTTTGAGTCAGATTCTCAAGTTTTTCCCACCATTCTTCAGACTTCAGCTACCTAAGATACTTTATAAAGTGAATAACGTTTGGGTAGTCTATAAAAATAGTTTGTTAGAATACAAGCATGCTACGATTTCATTGTACCTGTTCAGCAACTGTCATCCTCCTGTTGGGATCTACATCTCTGCCTTCCAGCTTGGCCTTCACTCTTTTCCACACACTAACAGCATAGGAATTCCGTTCCTGAACAGCTGAAAACGTAAAAAGGCAATTTTGTCCATCACTTTGCATACAATTAAATATTTTAACATGTTCAATAATCAGACGACTAGTCACAAATAGCACAAGTATTTGCTCTAATATGGTTAGAGTAGTGGAGTGGTTCCACATAAGTTATTTCATTTATGTAGACAAACAGCAGCCATTTTGGAGGAAAGACAATTTACCAGCAGAATCATTCCCAAAGTAAGGCTACTTTATATCCTTCAAATTTACATTGTCACATTAAAAAGAAACTATGGATTAAGTTAAGAAAACTCAAACAACCTCTTACTTAAAAAGACTGGTATTCCTGGTAATGATATGGTCTTCCATTGATTCTATTATGGTTATTATTCTATTATGGATTTATTGAGCATGCCCGCAAGAAAATCTCACGGTTGTATATGGTGACATGTGTGTAAATAATAAATTTACTTTGAATGTTTTGAACTCCGATAAGCTTTCACCAATGACACCAGAAATGTCAATTTAGATTATGTGTTCATGTTTTGCCATGGACATGTACAGACTAGCATAGATCTACACACCACACAGAACAGAGTGCATTTAAAAAGTGAGCAATAAAGTATAATAATGAACATACTGATTTACAACTAATGAATATACCATTAAAAATATTACTACCTTTCCCAGTCTTGGGATCTCTTGCCGCTTTCTTAGGACTTGGAGCAACATTCTTCCCCAACCCTGTGCTTGTACCAGGTGGTGTGTTTGCTGAAGCGGCAAGATTTCTCTGAGCCATCTTTCGTGCATTCTGTGACATAACTTCTGGTTGGGTCTTTTGAGTTGTACTACTGCGAACAGCTGCAAGTAGTACATGAGACACAATCTAATTTCACACAGTGGCTTAAGCACGTTATTCTTTTATGCAAGATTTGAACATTAATTCAGATGAAACCAAAACTTGCAGATTTTAATTTGCTGGTTGAACCTCATTGAAACTATTTTAATTAGTGTTTGTGCACAGAATCTTTACATTCACTTGGATTGGAACTGTGAAACAAAATAACTCAATGCAACATATTGCCTAATTTGTAGTAGGTTTACTATTGTTAAAAGTATCAAGACAGAGTGAAACCTTTACCTTACAGACATTCCATACATAAGTACATCAAGATAGTACAAAGATTAACAGTGTAGAATATAGTGTTATAGCTACAAAGAAAATGCAGTCCGGTGGGCAAGTAAGGCACAAGGGCCATGAAGAAGTAGGCTGCAAGATAAAGTTCATCTCATCATACAAGAGGTCTACTCAAGTCTTATACACGTTTTCAAGAGTCTTATACATGTTATACACTCAAGAGTCTTATACATGCTTTCAAGCTTCTGTATCTTCTGCCTGATTGGGGGGGGGGGGTTAGAGAAGCGAGAATTTCTGATGTTAGAGGGGTTGTTGATCATGTTGGCTGCTTTCCCAAGACGGGGAAGTGCAGAGGGAGTCAATGAAGCGAAGCGGTGGCTTTGCTAACATACTGGGCTGAATTCACAACTCATTGCAATTTCTTGCAGTCTCGGGTACAGCAGTTGCCATTCCAAGCAGTGATACATTTAGATAGGATGCTTCCCTTGGCCTATAACTGCCTACTAACAATGTTAAATGCTGAACCATACAGAACTGCACTGAAGACTTTAATGAATGGCTTGGTGATTATACAGGGGCTAATAAAACTGGCCAAAGTTCAGAATACTCTGGTAGCTCACTCAGCAGTCTACATGCTGACCAATATCCTGGCAGGGAGATTAGCGGGGGCTACTGAGGTGACTTTAAACTAGAATGGTTGGGGGGTGGGAATCAAATTAAAGCGGCTAGGTGTGAGGAGGTTAGTTCACAACAGAGGGATGGGAACCAGTGCAGAGAGACAGAGGGGTGTAAAGTGAGCGTAGAAGCAAAAAGTACAAAGGGGAAAAGTAAAAGTGGCAGGCCGACAAATCCAGGGCAAGCATTAAAAAGGGCTAAGAGAGTTGTAAAAGAGTGCCTGAAGGCTTTATGTGTCAATGCAAGGAGCATTCGTAATAAGGTGGATGAATTGAAAGTGCAGATTGTTATTAATGATTATGATATAGTTGGGATCACAGAGACATGGCTCCAGGGTGACCAGGGATGGGAGCTCAACGTTCAGGGATATTCAATATTCAGGAGGGATAGACACGAAGGAAGGGGAGGTGGGGTGGCGTTGCTGGTTAAAAAAGAGATTAACGCAATAGAAAGGAAGGACATAAGCCGGGAAGATGTGGAATCGATATGGGTAGAGCTGCGTAACACTAAGGGGCAGAAGACGATGGTGGGAGTTGTGTACAGGCCACCTAACAGTAGTAGTGAGGTCGGAGATGGTATTAAACAGGAAATTAGAAATGTGTGCAATAAAGGAACAGCAGTTATAATGGGTGACTTCAATCTACATGTAGACTGGGTGAACCAAATTGGTAAAGGTGCTGAGGAAGAGGATTTCTTGGAATGTATGCGGGATGGTTTTTTGAACCAACATGTCGAGGAACCGACTAGAGAGCAGGCTATTCTGGACTGGGTTTTGAGCAATGAGGAAGGGTTAATTAGCGATCTTGTCGTGAGAGGCCCCTTGGGTAAGAGTGACCATAATATGGTGGAATTCTTCATTAACATGGAGAGTGACGTAGTTAATTCAGAAACAAAGGTTCTGAACTTAAAGAGGGGTAACTTTGAAGGTATGAGACATGAATTAGCTAAGATAGACTGGCAAATGACACTTCAAGGATTGACGGTGGATATGCAATGGCAGGCATTTAAAGGTTGCATGGATGAACTACAACAATTGTTCATCCCAGTTTGGCAAAAGAATAAATCAAGGAAGGTAGTGCACCCGTGGCTGACAAGAGAAATTAGGGATAGTATCAATTCCAAAGAAGTAGCATACAAATTAGCCAGAGAAAGTGGCTCACCTGAGGACTGGGAGAAATTCAGAGTTCAGCAGAGGAGGACAAAGGGCTTAATTAGGAAGGGGAAAAAAGATTATGAGAGAAAACTGGCAGAGAACATAAAAACGGACTGTAAAAGCTTTTATAGATATGTAAAAAGGAAAAGACTGATAAAGACAAATGTAGGTCCCCTGCAAACAGAAACAGGTGAATTGATTATGGGGAGCAAGGACATGGCAGACCAATTGAATAATTACTTTGGTTCTGTCTTCACTAAGGAGGACATAAATAATCTTCCAGAAATAGTAAGGGACAGAGGGTCCAGTGAGATGGAGGAACTGAGCGAAATACATGTTAGTAGGGAAGTGGTGTTAGGTAAATTGAAGGGATTGAAGGCAGATAAATCCCCAGGGCCAGATGGTCTGCATCCCAGAGTGCTTAAGGAAGTGGCCCAAGAAATAGTGGATGCATTAGTGATAATTTTTCAAAACTCGTTAGATTCTGGACTAGTTCCTGAGGATTGGAGGGTGGCTAATGTAACCCCACTTTTTAAAAAAGGAGGGAGAGAGAAACCGGGGAATTATAGGCCGGTTAGCCTAACGTCGGTGGTGGGGAAACTGCTGGAGTCAGTTATCAAGGATGTGATAACAGCACATTTGGAAAGCGGTGAAATGATCGGACAAAGTCAGCATGGATTTGTGAAAGGAAAATCATGTCTGACGAATCTCATAGAATTTTTTGAGGATGTAACTAGTAGAGTGGATAGGGGAGAACCAGTGGATGTGGTATATTTGGATTTTCAAAAGGCTTTTGACAAGGTCCCACATAGGAGATTAGTGTGCAAACTTAAAGCACACGGTATTGGGGGTAAGGTATTGGTGTGGGTGGAGAATTGGTTAGCAGACAGGAAGCAAAGAGTGGGAATAAACGGGACCTTTTCAGAATGGCAGGCGGTGACTAGTGGGGTACCGCAAGGCTCAGTGCTGGGACCCCAGTTGTTTACAATATATATTAATGACTTGGATGAGGGAATTAAATGCGGCATCTCCAAGTTTGCGGATGACACGAAGCTGGGTGGCAGTGTTAGCAGTGAGGAGGATGCTAAGAGGATGCAGGGTGACTTGGATAGGTTGGGTGAGTGGGCAAACTCATGGCAGATGCAATTTAATGTGGATAAATGTGAAGTTATCCACTTTGGTGGCAAAAATAGGAAAACAGATTATTATCTGAATGGTGGCCGATTAGGAAAAGGGGAGGTGCAACGAGACCTGGGTGTCATTATACACCAGTCATTGAAAGTGGGCATGCAGGTACAGCAGGCGGTGAAAAAGGCGAACGCTATGCTGGCATTTATAGCGAGAGGATTCGAGTACAGGAGCAGGGAGGTACTACTGCAGTTGTACAAGGCCTTGGTGAGACCACACCTGGAGTATTGTGTGCAGTTTTGGTCCCCTAATCTGAGGAAAGACATCTTTGCCATAGAGGGAGTACAAAGAAGGTTCACCAGATTGATTCCTGGGATGGCAGGTCTTTCATATGAAGAAAGACTGGATGAACTGGGCTTGTACTCGTTGGAATTTAGAAGATTGAGGGGGGATCTGATTGAAACGTATAAGATCCTAAAGGGATTGGACAGGCTAGATGCAGGAAGATTGTTCCCGATGTTGGGGAGGTCTAGAACGAGGGGTCACAGTTTGAGGATAGAGGGGAAGCCTTTTAGGACCGAGGTTAGGAAAAACTTCTTCACACAGAGAGTGGTGAATCTGTGGAATTCTCTGCCACAGCAAACTGTTGAGGCCAGTTCATTAGCTATGTTTAAAAGGAAGTTAGATATGGCCCTTGTGGCTACAGGGGTCAGGGGGTATGGAGGGAAGGCTGGGTTCTGAGTTGGATGATCAGCCATGATCATAATAAATGGCGGTGCAGGCTCGAAGGGCCGAATGGCCTACTCCTGCACCTATTTTCTATGTTTCTATGTTTCTATGCAACTCTGGGAAAAGAGTTTCTACATAATGCACTCACAGCTAAGCAGCAATGTAATATTTTCTCATTTATCAGATAAATACAAACAATAAACACAAGAGATTCATCAGATGCTGGAAATCCAGAGCAACACACAAAATGCTGGAGGAGCTCAGTATGTCAGGCAACACCCATAGAGAGGCATAAACAGTTAACATTACAGGCTGAGACCCTTCATCATATCAGAAATATGAACACAGCCTCAAAACTGGGATGAAATGCAGAGAGAGAGGTTGAACTTGAACACTGATTAGGTTTATCTGGCAAACTGATGGCAGTCAGAACATTTTTATGATTTTTCTCTTGATTGCTTATGGCTATTTTAGTACAGGCATTTTCCACTAGAGTCTAGAACATTAAAACATACCAGTAAATGATACAAAGTTTTGAGAAACCATCTCTATAGTCCACAGGCTCATTTGACCATCATATTAAGTAAAATATATTATACCCAAAACGTATAAAACTGAAATTTGTAATCAATCAAGGACTGGTTAGTACAAGAATCAAGACTGCTTAAGAGAAGAAAAATTGTGGTTGAGAATTGAGCCACAAGTTGAAAAGCAAAGATTACCTGCAGCAAAACTGGGCTGAAATGCAGAGACAGAGGTTGGACTTGAACACTCATTAGATTTATCTGTAACGAGTGGGGATGCAAAACTGACCAGATCATTGTAGATACTGAAAAACAAGAAAGTTATATTGAAAACAAAAAGAAAATTTAGTTTTTTGAGAAATTAGTTGAAACATATTTTAAAGTTACACATGATTGCCTCAAAGGCAAGTGAACAGTACCAATTCCAGCCAAGGTAGAGATGGAGTCAGGTTAATAAAACAAATAGTTTTATCCTCATCTAGCTCTTTGTGCATACAATTCCATTTGTATATTTTAGCAAAGGGTTTTCTCCCAGCCCTTACAATTCTTTCCCCAAGGAGGATGTCAGTAGCTAACTAGCACAAATGTCTATTATTTAGAAATTAGGCTAAGTGTCAGTAACAGAAAGAAAAGATTATACCTGTGAGAGCTCTCACTTCATCTTTTTGGGTTACAGAAGACAACCATTTATCTAACAGGCCCCCACCCCCCAACAATCGCCCAGAAAATAATCTCATTGGCGACATACTGCTGCCCCTTATTGCCTTTCACATTTGGAACTTACCGTCACATGCCCATCAACTCTTCCTGATTATTTTGCCTTAATCTACACTATAGGGTATTTAACAACAGTCAATTAATCTCTCTGCACATTTCTGGGATGCAGGAGGAAACCAGAGAAGCAGAGTAAGTGTACAAACTACTGGCAGCATCTGAGATCAGGATTGAATTTGGGATCCTGGGATGTGATAGAGCAGCAATCACAGCTCTACCTTGATGCTCATTCAAGCACATATCTGACCTGGCAATAGAACTGACTACAACATTTAACCCTTTTAGCTTAAGGCAATTATCACTTCCTAGATCAGCGAGTAAATTTCTTACCTACCTAACTTACAAGGTTTAATGCCAAAATATAGTTCACTTATCAATTAAAAAATTCATACAACAAATGGATTAATACATTCTGTACTTTTCCTTTCACACGTTTGAAGGATCTGCCCTTCACTAACATCTTTTTGAAGGCTGGCAAAGATGACAACAAGTCTTACCTGATACAAGTGTTTCATAAAATTCAGAACGTGCTCAACAAATTTCCTTGCATTGAAATTAATGGATAAGAAATTATGGATAGCAAGCCTAAAGGTACCTTTCATTCAGTCTGGTTTCCTTACCACCACGCTCAGTCATAGAATTAAGACTTGGATGACATAAGATTCCAAGAGTGTGAAACATGCCCCAAACATCAAAAACCCTAAAGCTTACCGTCAGAAATGAAACACTGTGGCAACCAAAGTGAAGACTATGTTTACGAGAGGTAACAAGTTATTTTTCAAAAAGAGTAAATAAAAATGAAAAAAATGCATGGGTTCCAATTATAAAGCAAGACTAATTATTGCTTAAAATATGATGGAATTTAACTCTGACAAGTACCAGCGGTTGCATTTTGGTCAGTTAAACAAGGGCAGGACATGCACTGTAAATGGTCGGATTCTGTAGAAGTTTGCAGAACAGAGACTTAGCGATTCCCTGAAACTTATTGTTCCCTGAAAATAGCAGAACAGGTAGACAGGGTGGTGAAGGTGTTTGGCATGCCTGCCTTCAATTGTTAGTACACTGAATACCTTGAATTGGAATGCCATGTTACAACTGTACAAGATGTTGTGAGATCACACTTGGAGTACTGTGTGGAGTTCTGGTCACTCAGGTGTACAGGGATATCATTAAGTTGAAAAGGGTACAGAAAAGATTCACAAGGGAGTTATGAAGAGTCTCGATAGACTAATTTTTCTCCCTGAAGCATAGGAGGTTCAGGGATGACTTTAAACAATTGCATAAAAGGTGTTTAGCCAATCTTTTTTCCCAGGGTAGGGGAGTTTAAAACAGTGGATAAATATTTAAGGTGAGAGTACAAGAAAATTAAAAGGAATCTAAGTGGCGACATTTCTCATCCCCATCCCTCAGAGGGTAATGGGCATCTGGAATGAGCTGTTCAAGAAGCAGTAGAGATGGGTGCATTTACAAATGCTTAAAAGTCACTTGGACAAATACATTGATAGAAAAGACCTAGTGATATAAAAGTCAAATGGGACTAGCTCAGAAAGAGACATCTTGGTTGGCATGAATGAGTTGGGCCAAAGGCTTGCGTCATTGATTTATGACTACGAGTCTGTGACTATCACAATTATTGACAATATTCATGTTGTTGTCAAAATCTGCATGCTGAGTAAATTATGGATGCAAAATAGAAAATATTGTCCACAAATGTACTGCAACAACTTGAGTTATGCTTTATGTCTTTGAAAGTTAAATAAATCATGCATCTATACACCATAGTTGCTCAGTTTGACACATTATGTTGCACTCTCTCATGTAGGAATCAAATAAGACAGTTTATTTTTCATTTTGGGCAAGTCTTAATTTTAATTTCATCCCAACAACATTGGCATATCTAGCGATGATTACACTATGTAAATGAAAGACTGCACTGCAGAAGATATATGAAACCCATTTAGAAATTTATAGCTTGCCTAGGGTGTAGCTGAAATTTGTTAAACTAAAATATTAAGGAAATTGCTTTAACTTGAAATTCTATAAAACTTTATCATCTTACTTCAGGCTTTGCGATTTCATTTCCTTTAAAGTTGGTGTAATCTCCTGCAGCATTTCAACATGTTCCTGACTTCGGACCTGTCCCATAGCCTGCACTATTGTGAAAAGCACTGTTTGGATGTTATCCTGCCAAGACTTGTATTCAGCTAAAAATTGGCGCACACTGTCTTCATACGGAACATCCTCATTGTCCCCCATAGCTGCTTCTTCATCCTTTCAATAAGGTACAAAGACAAAAAAAATTAAAGGGCTTTTTAAGTACATCTTAAAACTACCTTTGACAACACAATTCCATCAAATATTCTTTGAACATTAAATTTCAATAAAACTACCAAGCTACCAAGGGTCGTAAAGAGAGCTTTTGGTACATTGGCCTTTATTAATCGAAGTATTGAGTATAAGAGCTGGAATGTTATGATGAGGTTGTATAAGGCATTGGTGAGGCCAAATCTGGAGTATTGTGTTCAGTTTTGGTCACCAAATTACAGGAAGGATATAAATAAGGTTGAAAGAGTGCAGAGAAGGTTTACAAGGATGTTGCCGGGACTTGAGAAACTCAGTTACAGAGAAAGGTTGAATAGGTTAGGACTTCATTCCCTGGAGCGTAGAAGAATGAGGGGAGATTTGATAGAGGTATATAAAATTATGATGGGTATAGATAGAGTGAATGCAAGCAGGCTTTTTCCACTGAGGCAAGGGGAGAAAAAAACCAGAGGACAGGGTGAGGGGGGAAAAGTTTAAAGGGAACATTAGGGGGGGCTTCTTCACACAGAGAGTGGTGGGAGTATGGAATGAGCTGCCAGACGAGGTGGTAAATGCGGGTTCTTTTTTAACATTTAAGAATAAATTGGACAGATACATGGATGGGAGGTGTATGGAGGGATATGGTCTGTGTGCAGGTCAGTGGGACTAGGCAGAAAATGGTTCGGCACAGCCAAGAAGGGCCAAAGGGCCTGTTTCTGTGCTGTAGTTTCTATGGTTTCTATGGTTCTATGGTAACTGGTAATGCAATGTATGACTATAAATGTGAATGCTGTATTCATGATCATTTGGGCTACCTTGCCGGGTGATGAAGTGATTGTCGTCACCCGAGTGACTGTATCAACTTCCATATAGTTTTGTAAATCAAAACAAATCCTTAAAAAAAAAACTCCACACACTCAGAGTGGTAGGTGTGTGGAATGCTTTGGCAGGGGTAGTGGCAGAGGCAGATACAGATACATTAGGGACATCTACGAGACTCTTAGAGAGGCACATCGATGAAAAAAAAAGTAGAAGGCTATTTGGAAGAGAAGAGTTAGATTGATTTTGAAGCAGGTAAAGGACTGGCACAACATATTGGGCTGAAGACCTTGTACTGCGCTGTGCTTCTCTATATTCTATGCCCTAATGAATGGTAGTAAGGAATAGCTCTATTTTCCTGGAAAAGCCCCACTAAATTTCAGAACTGCACTTGATACAAGTAGGAAAATCCCTTTTCTATACATCTAGCTCTTTGTTCTGGATTTGCATGGATTTATAAAATTTGGATTTAGACACATATAGGCAGGTGATGGAGGGACACCAACTATGTGCAAAGCAGATGGGATTAGTTAACACTGGCATGATGTTGGTGCAGACACGGTGGCCTGTAGGGTCCATTCTTGTGATGTATGATTCTGTGGATGGGACTGGTAAAGAATTCATTCATTCTGTGTGTTTGCTACTGACCTTTCAGCAAAGTATAGAAACCTCAAGACTATTAACCACTAACTTTCAGACAAATTAATAAAGCCTTCATTGTATTAAATACAAACATATCAAGACAAAGTAATCACAGTTTAAGTGAAAAATAAAAATTGCTGGTGAACGCAGCAGGCCAGGCAGCATCTATAGGAACAGGTACAGTCGACGTTTCGGGCCGAGACCCTTCGTCAGGACTAACTGAAAGAAGAGATAGTAAGAGATTTGAAAGTGGGAGGGGGAGGGGGGAGATCCGAAATGATAGGAGAAGACAGGAGGGGCAGGGATGGAGCTCAAAGCTGGGAAGCAGAAATTTAAGAAAAAGTAACATTAACATTTTAAAGATTTGTGGTGATAAAGCATCTGTTGATCATGAAGCAGCACAGAAATTTATTGATGAGTTTGTCAAGATTGTCGCTGATGAAAATGGCTGCAACAGTATATGTGTGTCAGACAAAGACTGATTACCAGTAGCACATAAATTCAGAGTTTGGAATGACGGCGATGCCAAGCTGCCACTGACTGTCCATTTGGGCGGTTGAGATAGTGTTAGCTTACCTTTCGGTTGGTTCAATTATTATTTCACGCACTGAATTATTAAAAATATTATATAAATTACCTTCATGGTATATGTATAAGCTGTATATGTAATGTAAATGGATTTTGTGTTTAGACTTGGGTTTCACCCCTAAAGTTTCTCTTATACAGATGCAAATTTTTCAAAAATTGGCCTGAAGCATTTCAGACAAGGGGTGCTCAAATTGTATAAATCAATTTCTTTTAACATTGTTCACATTATGCCACTATTTAAAAGCTTCTTTTCTGACGATTATTAAAAAATTTCAAATTAAGAGTAGTTCCTCATTCTCCCACAGTTTTTGCAACTACTCAAAGTGGTACTTGGTTTCACAAGGTTCACAGTCAGGCTATTCAAGCCATTATCCAGAACTCTTGAATGATAGCATGTCCATCTATTATTTGCTACTTGTTGTGCTCTTACTTTGAAGAGCCAAGAGCTATCTCCCCATAAAACAAACTGGAAATATCTACAATTCTGTTTCAAGTGACCCAATATTTAAAGCAACTTGGAAGCTACAAGTTGACTAATAGTCCAAGAAAAGTTGAAGTAAAATTTTAAAGGCAAACTTACCAATTCCCCAAAACAGGAAAATAATGAATGCAGATGATTACCTTTGCCATTGCTTTAAGGAGGTGTTTAACATCAGCCAATAATTTGTTATGGCCAGTAAGCACAGTTTTAATATTATCCACCAGAGTCTGTATTGTTTCACAGACAGTTTCGATCTGCTGTTCCTTTTCAGTTTGTGCTGCCCTTTGTGTTGCCATATCTTGAGTCAGTTGTTTGTGTGCAGAAGAAAGCCATTCAGAACTTCCTATTGGATGGTCAAGGCTGGTAGCCTGGAATAAATAGGTGAACATCACAAGGTTGAAGCAATAACAGCCATAACAATCAAAGCAAACACCACTTTCATAATAAGACAACCAAAGACTTGTTTAATGCAACAAAATATCTATGTGAAGAGACTTGGTCAAGAAACCCACATGCTCCCACAAATTCCTGTGTAGCTGATTGGCTAGGATATCACACAATTAATGAAATGATACTTTAGCAACCAATGGAATTATCTTAATAGAGGGTAAGAAAGGATTAGATAGGAAGGGTTCTGGACAATAACTAATCAAACTTGAAAACCTGACACCAATACTCAGAAAACTGAACCCCAAATCGGGAACTTGGGTATCACAAACCTAAGACTGATCACCTTTAGCCTTGACATGTAATGTGCAAGTTGTGAATGCCTACATTTTCCCTTTACAACTTCAATAAAGTATACTTCCATGAGTTGTCAGGGGTGTACCTTTTTAAATGCAAATTGATCAACAATCCTATTGAGTTCAGAGTTTAAAGAGGAGATGGGCAGTTCAGTGTTGAGTTCTGAAGCAGTGAAGTAAGTAAATATTTCAACTTACCAATCGCTTAAGGAGTCGAAGCTCAAGGTCCGAAACTGAACTGCTAAATTGTGATGCAAATGAACACATTTGTTGACACTGCTTTATTAGGTCAAACAACGCAGCATCCAAACTCAAGGCCTCAGGTGTCCGTGTTCGTAAACTTTCAAAATGAAGTATTGTGCTACAGAGGAAAGTCACCTAGACAAAAGGAGAAACAATTTAACAAGTGATAAAAAGGAAACCCGAGCATTATTTCAAGTATTTTATTCCCTTTACACACGCCTGCTCCTGGTAAACTCCAATGACACAACTGTTTCACATAGGTGAAGAAATATGGCAGGTAGCTTGAATGGACCATTAACAATGGCATTGTCTAGCTGAGCCAAATCACTATTTTGGTGCTGTATTTCCTATGTCTATTAGCAAAACCTCTCCATTCTTTTCTTTTAGCATTAATTTAAGCTAAATATGCACACTTGAAAGTGCAAGGTACAATCCACAAGCACAGGCTCATTTCCAAACATAAATGGCAGCTCCACATTAGATGATGCTCTCTTTAAATTCCTTCACCACCTCTTCACGGTCTTGGTCCATGATTTTTTTTGTTATGGAGATCTAAATGCCCTTTAGGGATTTTGCCCAGTTCCCTTAAAAGTGTTACAGAATAATCCCAGTTTCAGAACAAAGGTCCACGACAGATGAATTTTTTTCCTAAAAGCTGATGCAAGAGAAAGTTTAAAATGAAACTGAAAAATGTGAGTTCTTAAATGATTGAAATCAGTTGATATCAATGCAAGCCTTTTTTTAAAAAAGAGAAGAACTGTCAGGAACTTATCTGCATTGTAAAGAACTGGTTAGATATGGATAACCTTATAGAAAGCAGTTTAGTGTGGATTCAAATATAGAATTCAGAAAATAAACTGCACCAATCCACTGGGGCACAACAAATTTCATGATATACTTACATCAGTGATAATAAACCTGATTCTGGTTCTCTTTCTTTCAAAGATAGTATTAGCTTTCAATTGTATCAATAAATTGTCAATCCAAATCCAGTGGAAAGGGGAAGAATATACCCGCAGTTCTGAATGCTCAATTGAGAACCTGCTCTGATGTAAACACTCAAAATGTTTCAACAGTATTTTCGACACTTAGTCATATTAGATACCATATTTCAGTAAGGTTCCTTCAGGTTGTTGTCGGGGGTGGAAATGGGAACAAGTTCCCACTACATATTAAATGCTCTCGATGGCATACGCCTCAAATAGCCTTTGACAACCAAGTCCAGCTGCTGGCCTTCATGTGTGACTTAGCCACTAAGTCTGGTAGAACAGTTTCTACTGACCGGAGAAGGGGCAAAGGCAGGCTGCTGGCACCTTAAAACCAGTTGTTTCAGGCAGATGGGGCTCATCAGCCATGTTGGCAGCTCATCTAGGAGAAGGAAAGCTCTGATCTCAAACCTCCACTGCCTTGTGGCTATAACCACTCACAGGGAGGACTTTGGGAGTAAACCCCGAGGAAAAAATCTAGAGCTGGAGTGCCTAAGGCAGTCCTACATTGAGTTCAATGCTGACTGGCAACTCCTGGTATACTGCTGGTACCAAACTGCATCTGTCTCTGCCATTCTTTTGTGTTCATCAGATGTATGGAGAGGGCGAGCTTGCTACATGGGCAACAGCTTGCTCTCCATATCACACTACCTAGGCTTGCATATCTAGCCAGCTGGGATACAATATCCATATTGTCAAAGAACTGGTGATTGAAAGCTTTCAATTGCAATATCCATAGTCAATTCTGACCAACGGAAGCCTCATTTCAGTAAATTTGACTTTTTAAGTGAATCATACATTACAGCAAATTTAGTCTTTTATTTATATCTTTAGTGTTTCCTGTCTGCCAAAGGAACATGAATGGAATGTGCAATGGACTTGTACTACATTTGAGTATTCGTACTGGGAAATGAAAAATGCTTTGGAGCATTGTTCTTGGAGCAAGTGTATACGTACTTGGTTTGCCCGCTGACTTTCCTTCACCACCAGATTTCTCCTTTCAGAGATGGTTGCCTCAAAATCTTGGAGTACAGGAGCCAAAGCAGGATTAGCTCCCCCTGCCCATTTCAAACGTTGCTCTATACTGGCTTCCAAAGCTGCCAGTTTCTCCTGTATAACAAAAAAATCATTCTGTGTTATATTTCTGGCATTGAGAAAATTACATTTAAAGGAGAAATTGAGATTTTTTCGTAGTTCAAACCATGATTAAACAAGTAGGGTTTTAAAAAAAAAAAGGGCATTCAACTTCAAAAACAGAATCTCCACTTAAAAATACTCGGTGGGAAATTTTTTGGAACCTATTGTAACTTGCCTGAATAAAAGTGGCAATCACCACATTTTATGTTCAGTTTAATTATCAGTCAACTGTATTCATGTATGGTTGAATGATAATTAAACTTGAACTTTAATGAATCATGTATCTCAATTGAAGCACGTTTGCAATCTCTGCTAGATTCCATTGTATTGAATATACCGTAGGGTGTGCACCCACGCTACATTAATGTCAATTTAAGTGCAAGAAAAAAGTACCACAGAGCAGTGCAAAAGGTTCGTATTTGACCTATGAACACTGGTTTATTGAAGGTGAATACATTCGAGTGCAAAAATAAAACTGAAACAAAGAATTTACCTGTACTGTGGAAACAGAAACTTCCAGTTGGCTGAGAGCATGTAATTTCTTTTTCATGTTGGAAAGAATGCCCGTGCGAGGTGGAGGTGTAACTGTTGAAATAGGCTGAGTTCTATTCATAAGAATATCTTCATGCTGCCACTGTTAGAAGAAATGAATCATAGTTAAAACTAATTTTACATACTCACACTTATGAAAAATAAAATCTGTTAATTAGTTAGCAACTTTTTGCACTGCATTCAAGCAGGTAGAAAAATACCTCAAATGGCTAAAACATTCAAACAAAACCACAGAGACCAAAAGCAACAGTAGGTGGAGTTGCTATTCACTGAGTTCAACTACATCAACTTCAGTTTTATTTATTAAATGAATAGCATTAATCTGGGTGCTGGCAGAAGGAACTAGTTAACCAATTCTGATAGAACTAGAAGGAATTGCACAAACATCAGTACCTCACATCAAACTGGATTTAAGGGATACTTTAGAATTGCTTGATATGTTAGATGTAGCAATAAAATGCACTACTGTACAATTTCATAAAATCTGGAGACACAAGTAATCAAATACTATTCAGGTGTGACAATAGTGGAACAGTTAAACCAAAAGCTGAATACACTTGGGGTCTAAATCTGCACCTTAATTGACACAAGTTTGCCTTAAAGGTACTCCCTTATACTTTTCTTTTTCCCTTAAACACACAATAAAAAAAAAACACAAAAGTTTACCTGAAACATGGCAATCTGTATCTGTACCCTCTGAAAGCTGGTCTTACAAGATGCAATATTTGTCTCCAACCTGCGAACCAGATCATGCTTTTTCCAAGCAGTATCATATGAGCTGGCCAGTACAGTGGCTCTGTTCATAACTAACTGCGAAAATCTGCCAACCTGAATATTATGTTCCACTGCTTTCTTACAAAGATCATCCACAGAGACCTTACTTTCAGCACCAAAGTCTTTGGCTTCCACCTGTGCAATAATGTCCACACCAAGAGCACTAATATAACTGCAAAGGGTCAGTCCAAGTGCTTGAGTTGGAAGGCCAATCAAAAGCTGTCTCACAAAGTCTGCTGTAAATGCCTTTATTGGTTTCGCCATTTGATCTTCACTGAAGCAAGAACTCCTGTACATGGATTTTACATTAACCAATTGGACAGGACCATTCAATGAACTGGGATCATCCAGTGGAATAACCCCTGGGAAATGAAACAGAATAATACACATCATATTTTGAGCTGACAATAGTTATTAGTACAAGATATTTCAGAAAAATACGTACTTTTAAAAATAGGTTTGGTTAACAAGGATTTAGACACAAAGAATGAAAAGCATTAAATATGTTCCACCATGGGAAACATACAATGTATTATATACTACAGTAAAAGAATACTCATTTGCAATGATCTCATGACTACCTTTGAATCAAGAACTACAAATGACAGTATGAGATGCACAGACAGTAGTCAGGTGATTTTTCCAGGTTGTAGGCCAAAGCAATTTTTTCATTAGTGTGAACTATAAACATTTTATAAGTTAGATCAAAGATCAATGCCAACCTTTGGCCAGTTAAATCATATTAAATAAGCTAAAAGAGAATTAAATTAATGTTGCTTCATTCAGATTATGATAAATCACTTAATTGTCATTGATATTTTTTATTACTCAATTGTGGAGAGCCTTGAGATTTTCAGGAAAGGCAACAAGTTTTACCAAATCTGTCACATATTAAAGAACATAATCCTGCACATTTTCCTAGAATGGAAATATCTCAATGGTGCTCCTTGTAGACCAAGATAAAATATAACATGCAATATTTCCTGTGACAATTATTCTTTTAATGATATTTATGAACTGTTAAACATAAAAAAAATACCTGATAATGTATGAGCAAAGGTTCCACAAAGTCTGAAGAATTCTTTTATAGTTTGCAGTCGTTTCAGAAAGAATATTTCTTCTAGCACAAGTCGGTGATTATCGTCATCAAAGAAGTTGACCTGTGTGCTACGTGCCTCTCTAATAATGTCAATTTTCCTCCACGCTAGTGGTACTTCCATCTTGTTCAGCTAAAAAGACCACCAGCACAACTTATTATATAAAAGTACAATATAGCTTGCACATTACTCAAACTAAAAAGTGAAGTTATGAGGGGTTTTAAAGTTAGAAAACTGGTTTAGTCATAACCCAATTCACATCCTTAAAAGTAACTTTACACTTGAGAAGCTAGACTCAAATCTACAAGACAGGATCATGATACACAGTGCAATTCAATATTTCCATTGTTAAACTGGGCAGTACACCAAATATCTGTGATACTAAAAATTTTAGATTATATAAAGAAAACATGGGTGTATTATACTACCTTCTCAATTAATAAACCAAATGCACTTTCAACTTGGGCAAACATTCCATCAAAAGCCACAAGTAACATCTGGCCAGCAGACATCTTTGGTGTCTCCTCTACTGAGCCATCCGCACTTCTGGGCTGGATTAATTCTGTATACTGAGCTCGCAGCATTCTGAAAATAATGGAAAAAAATAAACAACTTTCTGCAGACAAAATTTATACACCTTATTCAAAACTGAACTTCAAGTATATTAGCCAATTTTTATATTTTGTGCTCCTTGAGGAATTTGAGCAATTTGAAAACATTTTACAGACATCAGCAAGCATATTCTGTTTAAGCTTATTGCAGCCTTCACAGGTTTTTCCAGTGAAGAGAAGGGAAAGGATTAAAGTAAAAGCAAATCTTAGTTTGCCAATGATTAAAATCTGAAGGAATCAGAATACAGTTGGAGACATCTCCAGCATCAGACAGTTTTTTTGGCTGTTATTAGGATTTAATCACACTATTAACATAACTATTAAACCTAATATTTCCTTGTGAGCTAAGTGGCCAGAACTTTACTGCAAACATGACCCAATTATGCAGAATTAAACTTCTAAAATAGCAGCCTGGCGGCAACTTTGCATTTCCATGGTCAACTTTCAAAACTTAATGCTCACCATTTAAAAGTCTTGACAACTGTCCTTTTAAGGAAATCTGCATATTTATAATACTATTTTGATAAACTGTACATCAATCCTTGTCCAATGCATTTTGGGCATGGAAGGCACAGAGCTTGATTAATATTATGTTATGCATAAATACAGAAATCTCAAACTTAGTTTCTAACTTAGAGGAACAATTTTCAGAGTTAGTACACAATATAAATAATTACTGATTTGCAAGGGTGTCGAAGTTTACAGGGAGAAGGCAACAATGGGGTTGAAAGGGATAAAAAAAAATTCAGCCATGATGCAATGGCAAAGCTGACTCGATCAGCCAAATGGCCTCATTCTGCTCCTGTGTCTTACGACTGCACATTTTTCTTTCATGGACCAAAATTCTAGAAACAGCGAAAACTTTTCTTAAATTCATTTTTCAGGATATGGGTGCGATCAGAATTATCAAAATACACTATCCATCCCACACTGCCTTTGAAAAAGATGTGCTGTCATCTTGAACCACTGCAGACTTTCCGGTGAATTACTGGCAGGAAGATGCCATCTGATATAATGACCTGGGGGCAATTTTGCACATTGTTGGATAGATGCCAGTACTCTGTCTTGGAACAGCTTGATTAGATGTATGATTGGTTATGGAACATAGGTCTTCAATATTGCAGCCAAGATATTGTATGCTCCCATTAACTTTCTGAGCCTATTGCTTTCACGTCCTTCTTGGTTGGCATCATGTAGGATAAATGAAAACAGACTAGCTTCTGTGAGGGTGGATAAGCAACCCAGCATTTCTGGTTGGACAAAAGTATTTATGATTCAGCCTTAGCCTTTGATAGTCTTATCTTGGGCTCTATTATTGTTGAGGATGATCTTAGAACTTCAAGATTTTATACTCTGGATCCTCCAGCACAATCTATCCACATGTAGGAGGACTACAGAAGTTTGATCTGAGACATTGGTTGTGACATTATTTTGCTAAATCTATTACATGCTAATGAGGATGCACATAGTTGTGTGTTACCTCTTTACCAGAAGAAATCAAAGCAGCGTCCTTAAGAGGGCTTGGTCATTCCAATGTTAGTGCATGCAACGCTGCACAATAAACACGAGTTACAAATTACTCTCATTGCCAACCTACACATGTACTGAAATACAGTAGTGGGAGACAGTTATCTTTACAAAGACTTATTGCAATCCTTTTCCAAGCTAAAAACCTACCCAACGAAACATCCATATAGTTTTAACTGGGAACCCTAAGCTGGCACTTCTACCACAATAGTGATTGCTTCATTGTTACATATAATTTACAATCCCTTCCGTCAAAACCAAAATACTTGCACTTACCTGGTGACATCAATATAATGAACATTGGTTTCTTCTTCCAATCCCATTGCAGCATTTCTAAGGTAAGCCTGCAGAGAATCTATGAGCATTTGCAAAGAAACACCATCGGTTGTCTGTTCAATGATATTGTCCAGCTCATTAAGCATATTCTGCAAAGTATTTTCGCCTTTCATCATACACCGAAGGGCTTCTGGAAAGATGATTTGCCTGAAGTTGGTGTTTAGCTCCTATTTAAAAAAAAAAGATTGAAACATTTTCAACTGTGTCAGAACACCCTCCAGAATCACAGAAAAATTATAGTGTGGAAGGAAGCCAGTTTGTTAAGTCTATACCTACTCTACGGAAGAGAATTCCAACTGATCCCACTATCTCAAAGGCATCTGTTAGTCTTGCGAGACCATGGATCTGCGCCTGGAAAGTCTTCACTCTCCAGGGCACAGGCCTGGGCAAGGTTGTACGGAAGACCAGCAGTTGCCCATGCTGCAAGTCTCCCCTCTCCACAACACCAATGTTGTCCAAGGGAAGGGTGATAGGACCCATACAGCTTGGCACCAGTGTCAAGATCACCACAGAGCAATGTGTGATTAAGTACCTTGCTCAAGGACACAACACGTTCCCTCGGCTGGGGCTCAAGCTCACGACCTTCAGGTAGCTAGTCCAATGCCTTAACCATTTGGCCACCATGTGCCCACATGGTGTGCAAATTGTTCTTAAGTGCTGAAATTGAACTGATTCTGTTACAGTGCCAGTAGATTAGTTCAAAACCTAATCAAAAGCATCACTTTTCATTTCTCTGTCAAGAACTTTCATTCTATACCTCCTAGCTCTTTACATCTCAGCTAACAGAAACATATTTTCTCTCGCAACCCTTATTTTTTAAAAAAAATATTTCTATTGAATATCCCCAGAACCTCCTCTAATCCAAGGACAATTAAGTTTCCTCCCAAGCTACACAACCAGCGTCTCATCCCCAAAATTATTTACGTAAGTCTCTTCTGCACCTTTTCCAAAGCTGCCTCATTTTTCTGTGAATGTGCCTATAACTGGATATGACACTCCAGTATAAGTAATTTGGTGCTTCATTACTTCCTCACCTCTGCATGCTTTTTCAAACATTTTACCACCCTGTCACTTTCAATGTATAATGCTCATAAGCCACATCCCACAGATGTAGGAGTGCTGGTAGACTAATTGGCCACTGCACATGATCCTTGTGTAGATGAACGGTGGAATCTGGGACTCGATGGGATTGTGGGAAGAATAAAAAAAATTAGTGTAGGGTTAATGAAAAAGGGGTCTTGATGGTCAGCACATCTTTCTGACTCTGATACAATGTCTGCTCTTGTAATTTTTTAAAAAAAAATGGTGTTGACTACTTTATATCCCCTCTTCTCATTCTTCCCATCATAATGCTAACAATTCACATTTCACAGGATTAAATGTACTCTGCCAGCTATACATCCCAACACTAACCTGGAGGGAAGTGTACACTCCATTAGCCAAATGAACTGCTTCGGATGCTTCCACAGGGTTTGGGATGTCAAGATCCTGCGGAACCAGCTGGCACTGTTCAAGTAGTTGTACAAGACAGGTGACATTGCCACTCATACTACAGAGCTCCTCCAAAAACCAAGCACCATCTCTGGAAGTCAAATCAACCAGCTGTTCCCCAGCACTTGACGCAGCTCCCTCCATCATAAGGTTCCGCCTGAAACAAAAGAGTAGACTGTACAGTCGCCAGATCTATCCTGCGTAAAAATCTTCGTTTTACTCCAAGTAAAACATGCAATAAAATCAACAGGCCTAATTCTCTAGTCAACATCGGATTCTTGAGACAGATGCTTTAATAATGCCTGGAATCATTTTATATTTGGGGTAACTAAATAGCATTTAACAAAAAACAGCCAATTTGGATGATGAATATCATTTTTAAAGCTCAAACATTTGCACTTCCTAAATGCTGGCTGCAGAAAGAAGCTAACATCTATAGCAGGACAGACACTACCTTGTTAATGCACAAAGGGCAGAGATGATGACACTAGCCAGGCTTAAGGATCCTTCATCACCATTTTCATGAAGAAAAACTTTTATACAGCGCTCGATTTCCTTTAGCTGCTCTTCACAAACAGGGACTGTTACCGATTCCTGCTTCAGTCTCTCAACCTGCCTGATTAACCGACTGTTAACGTCTGCAGCAAAACGTTGAAGAGTCATTTCAGTTGCTGTTATGAACTGACAGATTGTTGTAGGCTGCTGGGGAGCATACTGAATCTCATACCTAGAAAACAGAGGTTGCATACATCAATAATTCCCAGTTATTTTAATAGCATATGGTAGCAGTTTTCAGCCTCATTGCCCACAATTATGCTGCAGGTCTACTTGTAAAGTTAAAACAAATTTATTCTGAAAGATTTTGTCAATCATTCCTTTTGGGTATTTGTTACCAGGTATCATTACACCTCTTGCAAAGATGCGCTTTCAAGATCATTTTCTCCCCACAAATTCATATTGTCACATCTAGAGACCTTCTAGAAAAGGTGGACATCATGGAGGGATTGTCTACTGAGTCTCTGTGGGTGGAGGTTAGGAACAGGAAGGGGTCAGTAACCTTACTGGGTGTTTTTTATAGGCCACTCAATAGTAACAGGGATAGGGAGCGGATAGGGGAACAGATCCTGGAAAGGTGTAATAATAAGAGTTGTCATGATGGGAGATTTTAATTTCCCAAATATCGTTTGGCATCTCCCTAGAGATGGGGTTTAGATGGGGTGGAGTTTGTTAGGTGTGTTCAGGAAAGTTTCTTGATAGAATATGTAGATAAGCCTGCAAGAGGAGAGACTGTACTTGATTTGGTATTGGGAAATGAACCTCGTCCGGCATCAGATCTCTCAGTGGGAGAGCATTTTGAAGATAGTGATCATAATTCTATCTCCTTTACAATAGCATTGGAGAGAGATAGGAACAGACAAGTTAGAAAAGCGTTTAATTGGAGTAAGGGGAATTATGAGGCTATCAGGCAGGAAATTGGAAGCTTAAATTGGGAACAGATGTTCTCAGGGGAAAGTACAGAAGAAATGTGGCAAATGTTCAGGGGATATTTGTGTGGAGTTCTGCATAGGTACATTCCAATGAGACTGGGAAGTTATGGTAGGGTACAGGAACCGTGGTGTACAAAGGCTGTAATAAATCTAGTCAAGAAGAAAAGAAGAGCTTGTGAGATTCAGAGAGCTAGGTAATGTTAGAGATCTATAAGATTATAAGGCTAACAGGAAGGAGCTTAAGAAGGAAATTAGAAGAGTCAGAAGGGGCCAGGAGAAGGCCTTGGCGGGCAGGATTAAGGAAAACTCCAAGTATGTGAAGAGCAAGAGGATAAGATGTGAAAGAATAGGACCTATCAAGTGTGACAGTGGGAAAGTGTGTATGGAACCGGAGGAAATAGCAGAGGTACTTAGTGAATACTGAAGTAAAGTATTCATTATGGAAAAGCATCTTGATGATCTTAGTGATGACCTGCAGCCGACTGAAAAGCTTGAGCATGTAGATATTAAGAAAGAGGATGTGCTGGAGCTTTTGGAAAGCATCAAGTTGGATCAGTCGCTGGGACCGGATGAGATATACCCCAGGCTACTGTGGGAGGCAAGGGAGGAGATTGCTGAGCCTCTGGCGATGATCTTTGCATCATCAATGGGGACGGGAGAGGTTCCAGAGGATTGGAGGGTTGCGGATGTTGTCCTTTATTCAAAAAAGGGAGTAGAGATATCCCTGGAAATTATAGACCAGTGAGTCTTACTTCAGAGGTTGGTAAGTCGATGGAGAAGTTTCTGAGAGGCAGGATTTATGAACATTTGGAGAGGTATAATATGATTAGGAATAGTTAGTATGGCTTTGTCAAGGGCAGGTCATGCCTTACGAGCCTGATTGAATTTTTTGAGGATGTGACTAAACACATTGATAAAGGAAGAGCAGTAAATGTAGTATAAATGGATTTCAGCAAGACATTTGATAAGGTAGCCCATGCAAGACTTACTGAGAAAGTAAGAAGGCATGGGATCCAAGGGGACATTGCTTTGTGGATCCAGAACTGGCTTGCCCACAGAAGGCAAAGTGTGGTTGTAGACAGGTCATATTCTGCATGGAGGTCGGTCACCAGTGGTGTGCCTCAGGGATCTGTTCTGGGACCCTTACTCTTCATGATTTTTATAAATGACCTGGATGATCAAGTGGAGGGATGGGTTAGTAAGTTTGCTGATGACACAAAGGTTGGAGGTGTTGTGGATAGTGTGGAGGGCTGTCAGAGGTTACAGAGGGACAATGATAGGATGCAAAACTGAGCTGAGAAGTGGCAGATGGAGTTCAACCCAGGTAAATGTGAAGTGGTTCATTCTGGTAGGTCAAATATGATGGCAGAATATAGTATTAATGGTAAGATTCTTGGCAGTGTGGGGGATCTGAGGGATCTTGGGGTCTGAGTCTATAGGACGCTCAAAGCAGCTGCGCAGGTTGACTCTGTGGTTAAGAAGGCATATGGTGTATTGGCCTTCATCAATCGTGGAATTGAATTTAGGAGCCGAGAGGTAATGATGCAGCTATATAGGACCCTGGTCAGACCCCACTTGGAGTACTGTGCTCAGTTCTAGTCGCCTCACTACAGGAAGGATGTGGAAACCATAGAAAGGGTGCAGAGGAGACTTACAAGGATGTTGCCTGGATTGGGGAGCATGCCTTATGAAAACAGGTTGAGTGAACTCGGCCTTTTCTCCTTGGAGAGACGGAGGATGAGAGGTGACCTGATAGAGGTGTACAAGATGAGAGGCACTGATCGTGTCGATAGTCAGAGGCTTTTTTCCTGGGCTGAAATAGCTGCCACAAGAGGGCACAGGTTTACGGTGCTGGGGAGCAGGCACAGAGGAGATGTCAGGGGTAAGTTTTTTTTACGCAGAGAGTGGTGAGTACGTGGAATGGGCTGCCGGCAACAGTGGTGGAGGCGGATATGATAGGGTCTTTTAAGAGACTTTTGGATAGGTACATGGAGTTTAGAAAAATAGAGGGCTATGGGTAAGCCCAGTAATTTCTAAGGTAGGGACATGTTCAGCACAACTTTGTGGGCCGAAGGGCCTGTGTTGTGCCGTAGGTTTTCTATGTTTCAACAAAACCAATGTATACAGAGTCTTAGGCCAGCCATGCATTTTCATTTTGGGGATTGCAAGGACTGGTAGCATGGATGATAGGCAGATAAGGTAAAGACATAATAATGGATCAACTGGGCAGATAAAACTGCTCACATGGTTTTCAGTGCAGTTATATGCAGTTGTTCATTAGAGTCTTAATAATATTTTGAAACAGAATAGCAAAGTCCAAAGGGATTTAAGAGTTCCCATACACAGATCACAAAACTGTAGTGGTCAAATACAAAAATATCCAGAAGTTTAGGGAATTTTACATTGAATTTCATAAATTACACTTGCATTCTCAGAACATTGAAAGTTGAGTGAGCTAATCAGTTTTGAATGTAACTGAAAGACTGCTGAAAATACTTTCCCACTACTGGGAAAGCCTGAGGCAAGGGATGTGTCATGATGTTATAACTGGGACATTTGGACTCGTCTGGGAATTAAAACATGTTCATAAAGAATGATAGGCATTTGGGACGCCTGCAAAGAAACCAGTAAAGCCAGTTCAATAAACTCATTCTGAGACACAGATTGTTCTTAGCTAATTGTGTTAGGAATACGAAACAAAGCAGGCAAATGGAATTAAGATGCTGATGAAGCAGGGTCTCACTGAAGTGCTGAACAAACCTAATGAGCTGAATAAACTATGTGTTCCTAAGCAAAAACAATTTAAAGAGAACTATAGAATATAGTCTTTAAAATATTCCTTTCTAACAGCAGTTGGTGCTATCTCACAGCTCCTGAGACCCACGTCTTGCACGTTGTTTGTGTGTTGCATGTGTGCCTGCTCTCCCTGTGATTACATAGACATTCCCCCAATTGCTCTGTTTTCCTCCCATACCCCAAGAAGCCCTGGTTGGCTAGATGGTCTCTGTAACTTGCCCCCTCAGATGTGAGAATGGATGGGGGAAAATAGGTTATAGGGAGATAGGCGAGGGATTGAGATTGACCAGATTACTGATTTTGCCAAATGTTGAAATTAGAAGTATAATTACTACTACTACTACGTCGACTCAGGCCTAAGGGGCCGGCTTCAGGCATGATGATGGACTCTCCACTTCTTCCTCTCCCTCAGTGTGTTCAGTTCATCTACATTAGCCGCGCCGCTGTCTTCTAGGAGCATGTTGACCAGAGTCTTGGGAGGGTGCCCAGGGTTCATCCTCCCACGTTTGGGCTCCCATATGATGACTAGGCTGGCAGGTAGCTCGGGGTGGCGTAGTCAGTGCCCCGCTAGTTGCAGTCTTCTCGCCTCAATTTTAGTGGTGAGCATCGGTAGGTTGTCATACAGCTCGACGTTCATCATGGGCTGTTGCCAACTCACGTCAAGAGCCATCCAGAACATTATAAATTATGATTTAAAATCCAGAGTTTCAGAGCACCAGCTACCTCACGCCTTTCCATTCGTGATAAAATCTTGAAAGATCAGTTTAAGGGCATAGAATTTAATTACAACATGCCTCATCTTCATTTGATGTCCTTAAATGTATTAATGGAGCGCGATCAGAAATTACCACAACAACCTATTTATCCATTAGTGCAGAAAACAGCAGTAATGATTTGACTGAAGCTTAATCCTGCAGTGGTCAGTCCATTCAGAATTCAGTTGTATTTCTGTAAGAGTTTACTAAGCTGGCAAAGTATACTTAACTAGTATCACAATTCACATGGTACTCACTTTCTGTACAGTTCCTGGCAGTGTTCCACTGTCATTTCACATATCAGTTCCTCCATCCATGTTTTCCACTGTTCCATCCTATGCTTTTGGAAAACAGCTTTTGGGTACTGCAGAGCTACAGCAGCATAGCTATGAAGCTGTTCTAGACATCCACGCAAAATTGTACGACGTTGCTGTAGCAAAGCTCCAACCTCGCCTTCCAGCTGCTCACACTGGCTGATTAAGTGTGCCTGACCTGCATTCTGGAGGAATGTTGTTGCTGGAACATAGCTTGGAGCCCCTATATTAAGATGAGATTAGGGTGTGAGAAGGAGAGATTACAGATAAATAGTCAAATCAGAAAGAAGTTATTTAGCAGTAAGTAAATCTTAAAATGTACCTTCATTTGCCCAAGACCAATTCCTTGGACAATTTTTAAAATGGAAAACAATTCCCAGTTATCTCAATCTAATTTTATTCAATTTAAAGTAAACTTGCAGTTTGTTGCTGGGGATATCGAATCCGATTTGTAGATAGGTGCTAAAATACATCTGTAGGTGCTTTGTACATTTTATACAAAACATGACAAATTATTGGCAACAGAAGCAGAGTTACAATAGATTTCCAATAATTTACTATCTAATTATTCAGAAACACTGATGGTTCAGCATTTGGCACATCAGGTGGTATCTGCCATGCTCTTATTTCTGCTCACCAGGAGCCTGGTTCCTGCAATCTCTAAACTCACTGGATTCACAGGAGAATTTTTTATACTGTTTATCATCTCTGTGAACCAAAAGTATGTTAGGGGAATTAATAGCAATACATTCAGTAATCAGGAAAATCTGCTGAACTGGCACTAAAAGCCTGAGCATGACAGACTGTCACTAATCCTGAACCTGATAAATACTTGTTGAACAGAAATACTGTCATTTGCTTAAATGGAATCAGAAGGTGTCATAAGAACGTATTTAAGTGCATTCAAATAGAACACGATCTTGCTCGACTATTCAAAGCTCAAGTATACTTCTTAACTACTTTTTGCTGTAAACTATGTCTAATTACTGAGGTTCGTTAATGAATAGCCATTACCCAAGTCCAGTGGTGTACTGATATCCTGAAGCAGACTTGCAAGCTGCGTAGCTTCTAAGCTTGAGAACGCAGCCTGATATTGTGTAATCCACTGTTCAAAGTCATTCAGTTTCACCTGAATAGCATCCTGTACAGCCAGCTGCTGAGACTGAAGCTGAGTATGTTCTGAATACCTGAATGGAAAACAAAGTAGCAAGGTGCATAGCATTGAGAAAATTATTCACTCGCACACTCCTTCTATGATTCTGCCACAAAAGGACAAGGAAAACCTATGTGCCTCTTAACAACAGCTTAATCTTTAAACATTAACATATTAACAAACATTTTCATAAAACTGCATTCCTTTGCTCTCTATTAGGTCACAGAATGAAACAATGCACAAACACAAGGTATAGTGCAGAATATTTGACTTATCAATCCATGGGTTCTCAGGTTGGAAAAGCAAAACATTATATTCCGTTTGGGTAGCCTCCAGCCTGATGGCAAGAACATCAATTTCTTGAACTTCCAGTAGTTCCCAACCCTTTCATCAATCCCATTTTCCTCTCTAACCCTATCACCTTACCTGCCCATCACCTCCCTTTGGTGCTACTCTCCCTTCCCTTTCTTCCATGGTCTTCTACCATCTTCTATCAGACTCCCCTCCCCCATTTCTCCAGCCCTTTATCTCTTTCACCAATCAACTTCCCATCTCTTTACTCCACCCCTCCCCCTCTCCCAGTTTCATCTATCACCGACCACCTTGTACTTCTTCCTCCCCTCCCCCCACCTTCTTGCTTTGACTTCTCATCCCTCCGCCCCCCCACCCCCCAAAGTCCTGGTGTAGAATCTTGGTCTGAAATGTCAACTGTTTCCTCTTTTTCCATAGATGCTGCCTGGCTTGCCAAGTTCCTCCAGCATTTTATATGTGTTGCTTGGATTTCCAGCATCTGCAGATTTTGTGTTTCAGTTCAGAGGAAGGACGGTAATACAAAATGCTCAGCTTTAACAAGGACATGACCAAGTTGAACTGAACTACAATACCTTCATGTCAGAATTGCAAGCAGCAACCAGGTAGAGCATCTCAGCTGATGCCCATACACTGGTATCCGAGCAGAAGGCAGTGTTATGGAAAGCAGGAGGGCAGGAGAAAATAAAAACGAGAAAAAAGAACATTTAGTATTGGAGGCATCTGCCTCATGGGCCTCCCTCCCTCAGATTGAGAGTGGCTCTTCAGTTCTGTTTCATTAGTAAATGGGATTTTTAACTGCAAAATACATTTTGGCTCATGCATACTGTAATAACAGGTTTGATTATTAAGTCACTCTATTGATAAGATCTCTTGACAAAAACATTGTCAATTCAAACATACGAATATTTGAAGCACTTTCAAATTGTTAAATATTTTCGCCATAGAAAAGAACAGAAAAGTAGAGCACATTAACAAGCTTTTCAGCCTACAATGTCTGAGCTGACCACTGTATCAATTCAAACTAATCTGCTTGCACATGGTTTAACAGAACACAGAACAGCACAGGATTAGAAACAGACCCTTTGGCCGATAATGTTATTTAAAAACTTACACTTGTAGCTCCATTTGGTTGGCTATCAAACATACTTATACTACTTACTGAAATATAGGAAGATTTGAAATGTATGCAAAATTAAAAATTACCAAGAGGATTGAATTGATACCTTTGTTCCAATGTAAGAGCTGGATGGTCAGAAATATTTTCAGCTCCTTCCAGAAATTCGATTTCTTGTAGCAATTTACTCTGGAGTTTCTCTACTTTTGTCAAATGCTCTTGGAGATTCAGGTAATCCTCCAAGCTTGCATCAAGTTTAGGAATAACTGCCAGCATATCATCTCTGTTCTTAAACCAGGTAACCTTGTGTGAAAGAGATAGAAGGAAAGAGCAATTTGTAAAAATCAGAGTGTAAGATATCTTCAAATTCAAACAAGTTAGCTTCTTTTTGTCTATTCTGTTTATAATTGTTTGTACTGCTGCTGCAAAACAAATTTCATGATATAGTGATAAACCTAATTCCAATTCCATTCAGGTTTAAGCTCCTGCAAATATTCTGGCATGAGAATGAAAATTAGCTTGTCAACATCAGAGAGGGGGGGAAACACATTTTCGCCGATGATCTTTCATCAAATATCTTAACTGCAAGGACAGAAAAGGTCAAGAGACCTAAAATCTCTCGAACACAATGTCTGAGCAGCTGGAGATTTTCAAAAGTTTGTATTTCAATATTTGAATTTTTTTTCAATTTTTCAGATTCCCAATTTTAGACAATATATCCTTCAGATGCTGGAATTCTTGAGAAACACACACACAATGCTGGAGGAACTCACCAAGTCAGGCAGAATCTATGGAGGCAAATAAACAATCGACATTTCAGGCTGAGGCCCTTCATCAAGATGGGAAAAGAAGGGGGCAAAAGCCAGGATAAGGAGAGGGGAGTGGAAGTAGTACAAGCTGGCAGGTGATAGGTGAAAATAGGCGAGGGTGGGTGGGGGGAGGGGGAAATAAAGAAAGAAGCTGGAAGACAGTGGACCATGGAAGAAAGGCAAGGAGGGGAATCAAAGGGAGATTTTGGCCAAGTGAGGACAAGAAAGGGGTGAAAGAGCAACCAGAATGGGGATTAGAAAGACAGTACCGAGGGGATAGAGTTTGCTGGAAAATTGAATCAAGGTTCATGCCATCAGGTTGGAGGCTATCCAGACAGAATATGAGGTGTTGTGCCTCCAATTTGAGTTTGGTCTCATCATGGTAGCAGAGGAGGCCATAGACAGACATGTCAGAATGGGAATGCAAAATTGAATCAAAATGGTGGCCAATGAGAAATCTTGTCTTTTGCAGCTGACAGTAAACTTGATTAACAAAGTGGTCCCCCAATTTTCGCCAGGCCTCACTGATGTAGAGGAGGCGCATCAGGAGTGCCAGAAACAATAGATGATGCCAAAAGGCTTGCAGCTGAAATGTTGCTTCACATGTTAAGAATTGTTTGGGGCCCTGAATGGTAGTGAGGGAGATGTAGGGGCAGATGTAGCACCTATCATACTTGCACGGTTAAGTGCCAGGAAAGGGATCAGTGACAAATGGACAAAGGAGTCATAAAGGGTGATGCCTATGGAAAGCAGAGATGTGCTTCATGGTAGAATCCCACTGAAGATGGTGCAGGTTACAGAGAACGATGTGTTGGATACAGAGCCTCGTGGGGTGCAAGGACAAGGCGAACTTTGTTAGGGCAGATGTGTAAGAAATGGAGCAGAAGCAGATGAGGGCAGCATTGATAGTGGTGGAAGGGAAACCTATTCTTTGAAAAACAAAAGCAGTCTCAGATGTTCTAGAATGGAAAATCTCATCCTGAGAACCAATGTGGCAGAGACTGAGGAATTGGGAGAAGGAAATAGCATTTTCACAAGTGATAGGGTGGGAAGAGATACAGTATGAGTCAGCAGATTTGTAAAAGAGTGATTGAGAAAGAGGTGCCAGAGATGGACCAAATGATTTTAAGGGCAGGGTGAAAGTTGTAGAAAAAGTTGATAAAATTGGAAGCAGCACCAATGCAGTTGTCAATGTAGCAGAGGAAAAATTGGCAAGCATTACCATTGGGGGTTTGGAACAGGCCGCTCCATGTAGTGACGAAAAGGCAGGCATAACTATGGCCCATGTGAGTGCCCTGGCCCTTTAGTTTGGAGAAAGTGGGGCAAGCCAAAAAAGGAAGTGTCATGGATAGGGAGCAGTTCTGCCAGACAGGGAAGGAGTACTGGTTAGAATGAAATGGAGAGCTTTAAGGTTTTCCTGATAGAGGATGGAAGTGTATAGGAACTAGGCACCACAGTGAAAATAAGGAATTGAAAGTCATTGAAGTGATGGAAAGCATGTGAAGCATCACAGATGTAGATAAAATGTGATTGAACCAAAGGGGACAAAATAGAGTAAACTTATACAGACACGGGTTCAGTGGGGCAGGAACAGGCCAGGTCAGGCAGAAACAATAGGCCTACCAAGAGTGTTAGGTTTGTGGATCTTTGGTAGGAAGTAGAAACAAGCAGTGCAGGGTATGGAAACTATGAGGTTGATGGCAGTGGATGGCAGATCAGAGTCTATGTGACTGATAATAGTGAGACAATCCTGGTGCTCCTTAGTGGGAGAGTAGAGGGTAGTGTTTTCAAAGGGGGTGAGGATAGAAAAGGTGGAGATGATTGTGGTGCTTGTTGCACACCCCGATTGTCTCAGAATTGAGGGAGCAGTTGCAATTCTGTCAAGGAAAGCAGATTTCTTTCTTTGAATAATGCTAGTTTTATAGCAATCTAAATGGTTAGTATTACTCAGGCAGGGTCACGTGGAATCCAGATTAAATTACTGGAATTTAAATTCCTTGGCTGTAATGGTAGAATTTAAATCTAACTGAAAGAAAGCAGAATCATACAAAAATTATGGTACAGGAGGCCACTATTCAGCTTATTTTGTCTGTACCAGTTGACCAAAGCTAAATCTGCTTTCCATCACGTTGTATGGAATTAATCTACTTGTGGATCAATGATCTAGAACCCTAGTTTATGTATCACCACTCTGTATAGATGATGTTAATGGAGCCTTAAGCATTTAGACATGGAAATTCACTGGAATTAGTGTCATCATGGTAAAAGTTGACTGAACACTACCTAACTATTTTGCCCTCTGATTGCACTACTTTTTTAAAAAAAATATTCCTTATTATAACCTGTAGAAATGTTCATATTTTGCATTGTACAGCTGTAGCAGTACAACACATTTCATGACATACAGTATGTCAGTGATAACAAACCTGATTCTGAACGTCAGGGTCTATCTTTTGCAGCAATAACTGCCATCATTTCATAAGACCATAAGATACAGGAGCAAAATTAGGCCCAAGGAGTCTGCTTCGTCATTTCATCATGGCTGATCCAATTTTCCTCTCAGCCCCAGTCTTCTGCCTTCTCCCTGTATCCTTTCATGCTCTGACCAATCAAGAATCTATCAACGTCTGCCTTAAATATATATAAAGACTTGGCCTCCACTTTCAGTCCGAGTTTATTCTCAGCTGTTTGGAAAAAAATGGAACCAATTTCCCTGGCCCTACGCTTCCAAAGAACTGGACAAATGCAAAAAAAAGTTTGCATCTGTTCTGGCTAAGCGATGTTAGTTATTTCTATGCCTGAAAAGTAAATTTATAACCACTATTTTTGAGAAGCATAGAGGCTCTCAAGTGGAAATGGATATCATATTCTAATCAAGCTCAGAATATTTAACCACCCTCTTTCTGGATAATCCTCCATAAAATCAATCAAATATAATTGATGTGAAGCTGGAAATATCTCCATCTCTTTATGATTGGTCCAAACCAACCTCTATGGCATGACGTATCCTCTTCCCCAAGCAAACTCCTAAAGCATAGTATCCACACTTTTCTTTCCCCAGGACTTCCTCCACAAAAAAAACCCCTGAAATTCTGTTACATCACAAGGAGCACAACAATTCAAAATAGATCTGTCCTTTATATCATCTTGGAAGAAAATGTATTTCTACTGCAAAGAATAAGTGATTTGATCTGCATGTAATGAATCTTCTTTTACCAAAGTATAGCTTAATGTATTTTATTTAACTGATTACAAATTCAAGCATCCATTTATAGTTACAGGTTTCAGTTTTGAACTCTATATCAACATCTGATATTTTTAAAAATTACATATTTCAAAGTTGGGTACCTTAATTTCAGCAACTCTGGAAGAGAAGAGGCTACGGGTGATATCTCGCTCCATCTCCCTCTTGCTCTGTTTACTTTCAGCTTGCTGTCCCCCTCCACCATATACAGCACCAGCAAATCCAATTTCACCACCGGCAGTCCAATCCACCAATGGATCATATACAAAAGCTTCCAATAAGGTCAAGAGGGTCTCTCGACCTCGTCGCATTATTTGAACTACCTGACAGGGAAATATTTTTAACAGGTTAGCTGGATTATGAAAACAGAATCACAAAGTATCTATTAGCATTGCAATTAATGGTGATGTAATCGCACACATATTTTTATCCAATGTGAAACTAACCTGCTCACAAGAAAGTCTGAACAATCCTTCAACTCCAGTCACACCAAGTGCAGTCTCAATGTTCTGAGTCATTCTGAATGGAACTTTCTCAGGAACTCGTAGGCTTTTCCCTAAAGACAATTGACAATACTTGCTCTAAATATCACATAAAACCATGGTGATACTAAAGGCTTAAAGTTCAGTGTAAATGGTAGTACCTTTTTCAAAGCAAACATTGTAGTCAATATGCACCACTTCTCCAGTTGTCATGTCTATAAGAACGTTATCCAAGTGTCTATCGCCAAGCCCAATGATATAGCCCACCATGGACATAACTGCAGTTGATCTTGCATACGACTGGAGTAAAACAGAACTCATTAAGTGACATCAATAAAATGTATAAGAATTCAAGCAACACGCCTTAAAAAGATCTGTATAATATTTTTAAGCTGCCTCAGAAGAATTATCAAATATAATACACTATAGAACATCAGAAAATGTGGTCAAGGAGGCAGATTTTAAGGTAGTAAACAGTGAAGTAGTTTATGGAATTTCAAAGCTCAGGTTGAGAAAAGTTTCAGACACCAATGGAGGAGCAAATCAGGAAAATAAGCCAGAATTGGAGGTTTGCAAAAAATCAGATTGTGGAAGGTTGCAGAGATATAAATGGACATGACCATAAAGTGATTTGAAAACAAGGATGCAAATTCTAAAATCATGATGTAAAAATTCCTGCACTCACAATACAGCAGAGGCACAAACAGAGATCTAAAACAGCAACCAATATGAATTTACCAAAAAGAACAGAAAGATTAGTTATTTTATGATAGAGAAAAGTATAGCTTAAGAATGGAAGCCTCCACATAGCATCTTATTAGGATATGATCTTTCCTCCTCCACCCCAAAATGTTCCAAGAAAATATTGAAGAAAGGATGACACTCAGTTTTAAAATGCTTAGCAAACCACTAATTGAGTTAATTAAAAAGTTGTAATTTGAGATTGTGTGAAGTAATTGGAAGGCATATTTATTCCTCAGCCATTTGTATTGGTATCAAGAAAAAATTAAATCACCTAGCTCATGCAGCCCTGTACATCAGTGCCTATATGAGATGAAATAGCTATTACAAAGTAATTAATTTGCTCTAAAGTGAGCTGGGGTGCCCCCTGGGTCCAATAACTCCCATGTAAATGAAAGCATTTACACAGAGCAGTATCACCTATCTAAAAGAAACTGAGATTTCAGAGAGAGATTAAGGAGGGCTGGCCCCCTGACTTCATATTACAACATAGAAAAAAAATATTGAGAAAAACTTGGGTATTTCAAAATGGTGTCTTTTATTGCAACGATTCAGTTAATCATAAACCAGTTTTTAAAGTGTTCCACAAAAGAGCATGATTATTATGACTCCAAAACTTTAGAAAACAAGATGAAGCAAAAATCAAGTTCAATTTCTCATAACCAAATTATAAATCCATAAATGAAGACTTTTTAATGAATGCTTTTGGATAAAATAATTCCAGTACAGCACTTTAGCCTTGCCTTCACCAGGTCAATATCATGCGGCAAAGAAATCTTATTCTCTAGGAAGACATCTGACATTATTGATATTCTCTGGAAATCTGTAAATTTACCAGGCAGAAAGTGAAAAACACAATGCAAATAATTATAGAGTACAGGGTTAACTAAAGTATCCCAGACCTAAACTTTCCTTTGGTATTACTTTGCTCCAGATTAGCAAAATGGCTGCAAAAAATTCAATAAATAAATGACTGACAATAACTATATTTGTTAAGCCACATACTGCTCTAAATCAAAAAGAAAAATGATCAAAATATTGGTAGAATTTGGCAAAATTAATTAGAATATTTAGACGAAAATTACAAATGTGACTGATTGCCTAATCACATTTTGTTGCGATTACAAGACCCTATTGGACATAGGATTTGCAACGTAAAATACTGCAAGACTGATTCATTGGTTAATTGGTGGGACTGATGGTGGGGTACCCCTCCTGTTGATGCTTCTCTCCTGTGCTTGCTTGGTGGAAGAAAAGCTAGATTGCATTAGTCTGGCTGCGCTTGTGCAAGATGAGGAACTGCTGCAGGCTGTTCTTGCAGAAACGTGATTCCTAGACACCATCCATGCACCATCAATCTACAGACCATGACATTAAGGGACTTGGGCTATATTATTATTTTTTTGTAACTGTTTTTTTCCACTATCATTATTATATGTGCTCTGTGCTGTATGTGACCATTGGTACTGTGTTTGGCACCTTGGCCCCAGAGGAACATTGCCGTATGCATGTGTATGGGTGAATGACAAACTTGAACTGAATGATATATTTAAAAATACCCAGTTTAGTCACGCATTTATAGCAATTGTTTAAAAATGAAATAATACTTGTCCTCTCAAATACTTAACACTATTCATACCTGTGTTACACGCCACCACTCATCTGGTGTAGTACAGGAACACCATAGCTCCTTCGCAAGAAGATTTGGTGGTGTGGACTCCATTAGTTCTTCCAATACGGAGCTCATTACACTCAAAGGCCAATCACGCCGTGAGACATCAAGATTAAGACCTACTGATTTCAAAGCTGGCCCAATTTTACTGTAATACAGCTCACTGGGTCGGGGGACTAACGCGGGATTTTGTGTAGTCTGGTAGGAATCTTGATTCTTGGGGAAAAAAGAAATACACTATAGTTATTCACTTTCTCAAATGGTACATTTACACAGTGTCAATGGAAAGCAAAAAAAAGCTATAGTGGCATAAACACACAGGTAGCCAACTGAGATGGGTGTATTAGAGGGTTTAATATTTTAAATTGTGGAGTTCAGTTCCAATCTGATATTCTTCCAGTCCAAATTTTTACTTCCAAAATCAGGCAGGCCAACAAAAGAGACCCAAACAAAAGTCTAACTGGAGCAGGATTAATGTTCAAAGGTCAAATTACATTAACAATGGCTGCAGACAAGCCTACAGTGGGCTATTCGACCCATTCATGATCAATGTGCAGAGCTTCAACATAGAATTGACTGAGCATAGGGACAAGTTTTAAACTGCCACCTAGAGTTGCAAATGCAGAGTGGGTGACATGGGCTCGTCAGGTTTTGCATTATTTCCTGTGGGGAGGGCCAAAAGAATACTCCCTTCTCATTACACAGCCCTGGTTCATGACTGCCGCGGGGGCAGAGTAATGCTTCTCCCACCTTGAGTAGATAGTCTGGTGGGATGAGAGCCAGGAGCTACTAAGCAATGGTGCCACGAACATTCAGGGTCTATTACTTCCTTATTTTAATTCACTGCAAGGACCGAAATTAGGAACATTCACCTCTACCTTCTGTGCCTGTAAAGTAGCTTCTCTTTGTTGCCAACGCTTGTAAAGTCCAAAAAGAGGAGTGGCACCATCCACCCACTGAATGAGTCCCGATCTTGTACCCAATGGAGTTACAGAATAATGTCTGGCATGGAAACGTGGAGTCTCCTGGTGGTTAATTTTTATGAACATTGTATTTACAATGGATAAAAACTGCATTATTCGTTCATCCAGATGCAAGTCTTCCAGCCCTGTGAACATAAATGATTCAGTCATTTACATCTACAAAAGCTTGTAACAGTTAAATTTTAAAAATCATGTGGCTTTGAAATAGATCATTTTAGGTTGTGATCAATTTTACCTTGAAGTGTGACTACATAAAATTTTAACTTAAATTTTACCTACATAGAACTCAAGATCTGTGGAAAGCCAAAATAATTAGAACATTATACTAAAGATTAAATGCAGGAACCATTTTGAAAACATTTTGGCCCTTTGACTACAATTGTCCTTTTTCTGACATATCTGGATTTTTCCTCTGTAAACCTAGAAGTGTCCTTGAGCCACAACTGAAAAATGGGCTGACTATAATTAACATATGAATATACATTGTGATATCATGTTTAACAGAATGGAAAAAATGGGGGGAAAAAAAGGCCAAGTAAATAAAACAAAGAAAATGCCAGAAAATAATTGAGCTTAAATAAAAGCAAAATGCTAGAAATACCTAGGAAGGGCAGTAATTCTGCAGAGAGAGACAACTGTCATAGAATGAATGATCATCTCTGATCAATGATGTGTAAAGATAGAAAACAAACAAATTTAAGTTAGAGGAAGGAGAGGCAGGGCAGAAAAGACTTCAGAATACAGTTGAGAAAAGATTGGCAAATAGTTATGATGATGTTAGCTGATACAGATTGATAAAGGCATGCCTGGAGAAGAAGCACTTAAGAAGCAACAAATGAGTGATATACAATAGGTGACAGAAAAACTGAATAAGTAAACCCAAGAGGAAACAAGATTTGCCCATAATTGGAAATTGTTGAATTCAGTGTTGAGTCAAGTTGGAAAAAGGGGTACTATTTTTATATTTACTTTGTTTTTGCCCCTTGGATCCCAGAAAACTCAGATGGGCTGGGAAGCAGATATAAAGTTGCAGTCAAATGGAAGTTTGGAACAATCCTTACAGATTGAATGGAAATGTTCTGAAAAGCAATCAGTCAATTTGTTTGGTTTCTCCAATGGTGAAGAAGCATCACGATTACCAAAAGCATAATAGAAAGTATTGGAAGCAATATATAAAAAAATGTCTGTCACCTGGTAGTGTTCTGGTCTCTGGACAACTGCAGGTGACATTTCCTTTCTATGTATGGGAAAGGGCTGATTAAAGAGAATGAATATTTGTGGAGGTGAAAGAGTTCACAGCCTTTCAGAATACTGAAATGCGTGGGCACGTGCATGCACGTATTAAGGTGGAAATGTTCTGAAGCTGTCTAATAGTATGGAGGATGACCTGTTAAATATGGATACTGGTAAGATACAAGCTGAGGACAAGCGTAACCCTTACACTTGTTCAGGGTGAAAGGAGACAAGGCGAGAGAAGTGCAAATACAACAGAGATGGTTGAAAATCCGGTCAATTATCTAAGAGAATAAACCATCACTGAGGAAAGCTGGGCAAAAGGAAGCACTGCTGTGGTATCTAGCTATCACGATAGATGCAACCATGACTGAGAAACAGGGAGAATAAAATATAGTTCTTTCAGGATGCTGGATAGACAGAGGTGCAGGCAGAATAGTCATGGAAGTCTGTCAACTTCGGTGGATAATGGTCATTGATCAATAAAATTAAAGCAGGAGTTGAAGAATAGAATAGCTACCTTGGTAAAAGTGAGCGCAGGGTGGAAATTGAGAGTAAGAAGTTATTTATGATAGCAGAAAACAATACAGACAGCAATATATTGGATACAAAGGTTATGAGGGGCTACTGAAATCCCAAAGAGAGATTTGGCTTGGATCACTTAGTACAGCCTAAATCTCAATCTTGTTTCTCTCCACAGGTGCTACTTGTAAACTATTTCTAAAAATGAATTTTATTTCCGATTTCCAACAGTTTGAGGAGGAAAATCAGTATCTCTTACTATGGTTAAATAGAGTCTTCAGTTAAATAATACTTCCAAATAAAAATCAGGGTGTGCATTAAATAACGTTGATTATTATACACTATTTCAAATTGTAAAGTAGCCTAAAATAGCTAAGAAATGACTGGGCAGAATATCATACTTATTCTTTCTGGTTTCTGTTCTCCCTCTGGATTAAATTGGTGACTCAGACTGGCAATAATGAAGAATTTTTGAATGTGGTAATTGAAGGAAGTAGCACAGGTGCATTTAAGTGACAGGCATCAAAGGGGAATAGAAAAGAGTAACATGCTGACTGGGGAACATGAAGCAATGAAACCACTGCATCTACACTACTTTACCTGAATTATATTCATGTAACTTTTGAAAGAAAATAGAATAGCTCCAAAATAGGCTCAATGCATTTGTTAAAGCAGATGAAAATTAAATCTGTGCTTCTCCCACTTCTCATAGCCAGATAAAGTAAACAAGAGCACCACAAGCTAAGTGATCACATTAAGTGAATTGCTAATGGAGAAAGTTTATAAATCAATGTCCACATTACCTTTAAATAAGTATGGATAATTTTTCCCATCAGAGCCCAAGAACATTAGTTTCTTTGGTTTTGTTTTGGTGGGTAGAATGGTGATGCTATTGCCAACACTCTGAATTGTGACTGCATCCCTTGCTGAGATTTCACCAGGCAGGGCAATTTCTGTGTTAGACATTGCAGCCATTCGTGGACTGATTTCTTCCAGATGCAATAGGTAGCTGGTGCGCTTCTGAGCTCGCTGTTGTAAATTAAGCATTATCTGCAATGAAGTAAGAGTACATTATTCTATATGCTCATTACTGAAGAACATTGGAAATGGATCTTTGTATTGCACAAAGTAATATTGTACAATTGAGTTCACTAATCTGTTTCTCAGTGCTTATCTTGGATCACAGTTTAATTTCATTTCTCTTCCATTGTGTATTTACAACATTCATGCTAAAATATGGTTAATACATTCTCTGTATAATATAATTAACAAAGGAAAAATTCCCAGCACAACAATCTCAAAACTGAACTCAATTTGATTGGACCCCAGATTGCTGTTTTAGGCTTAATTTCAGAACAAAATGATTTGGGGAATTTGGAAAAACTCATGCATTCTGCAATCTCAATAACAAACTCAAAAAGTATACAATAAGCTCAATGTATACAATTGAAATAGTTAACTGATTAACTATTGCAACCAGTTAATTATGCTCTTCCATTAGAGAACTTTTACACTGCAGATATTACCTGTTTAAATGGCAACCAACTACTGCTGGGATTAGCCGGATTGGATGGGGTCTTCAGTTTTTCCAAAGCATTATTAATTGGTTCCCCGTAGGTGTCCTGAAACCACTTCTCATGAGGAGTTTCTGCTGGAGCTGAAGTAATGCTGCATACATGCTCCAAGGCAAATACAACTGGTTTCATCAAAGCTGTGTGCTTCTCCCTCATAATGGCCATCTTCTCATCCCTAACATGGAAGGTAGGACCAAAATACCTCACAGCAAACAAATTGTAATAGTAAAACAAATGACTAGCTTACTTAGGCTGTCTGTAAAGACAGACTAGAAGAATAGGGCTTTACAAATATTTTCTATGCAATAACCCCAATGCAGAGAAGTATCACTTGACTGAATGCAAACAGATATTTGCATCTTGGTTAACTGAAGGGAGAAAGGAAAACTATAAAGATGCAAAGCATTTTTAGACTTCCTAATGCTCATTATTAACATCTAATTTGATTAGTCTCTTGGAGAACAATTAAAAACTTTAATACAGTATTGTATAATTATACAGTTCAAGTCAAAGATTTCTTTTCTAACTGCTTTAATATATAAATGATCGAACAATTGTTTCAATATGACTTACACTACAGCTAGCTCCATTTATATTACAAATATTAACCAGTTTAGAATCACTTACTTGCGAAGTGTATTATTGTTCTGAACCCTCTTCACCTCATCCTCCAATTGCTGAATGCGTCTGAGTACATGCATGTGCTGTTGTTGAAGAACTCCGAGCCAGAGCTCATCCCACAGGACAGTAATTCTTCGTAATTCCCCAACTAACATCTGTACCTATTATCAGCACATTAACGGTTAAAATAATTTTTAACAATAATTCAAATATTGGATAGCTGAACACCTCTAATCCACATGGTGCTATATATCTATTGTAATAATTCATCATTCAAATCATTTTCACTGATAAGATACAACTGAGGACAGATTGGCACAATTGCCACCCAGCTGGCCTCAGCAAACAAATAGCACCAAATATAAAACCAGCAAGACCACGGGAGTTTCTGGACCAGAAAATGCCATACCAGAGTTTAAAGCTGCATTTCAAACATTCTTAGAAACGTATAGTAGGAGAAATTAAGTTTTTTCGCTAAAATTAACTGGCTGTTTCATTACCAGTTTGACAGGTGAAACCGAGATTAAGTGTTCCAAAGTGTACCAATATATTTGACACACAAGTCCAGGCTTTAAGATCATGCATTTTTCTCACTAATGTCTGTATACCAAAGAATTTAGTTTTCCAATTTAGGGCCTGGAATTAATTAAAAAGGGCAAATGTTTCTAACGGGACATCGCTTGTTGCTCTAGATTTTGGATTTTGAAAAATGACATCAGTGGCAGTATACAGCAGTCTCAAATTTCCAGTGACAAATCTAATCCAAACCTTGGGTGTCGTACAAGTGGAGTTTCGGTACTCTCCCTATAACTAAGAGTGTTTCCAGGTGTTCACTTCCTCTCAAACACTGAAGGTACAATGATATTTTAATCAGCTACTGTAAGTTAAGCCTGCAGTTAAGTGGCAAAAGAATTAAAACTGCCAGATAAACTGATAAATAAAAGGGTGAGCAGATTGTTCTGTTATGGACTCAAAGTAGTCGAATAGCCTCTTATAAAACTTTGCCTGAACAAAAATAATGGCTATTCCTATCAGCAATTTAAAAGATAAAGTTTAAAGTACCTGTAAGACCATTGTTGGATTTGCTGATGATAACTTGTCCACTATTGTACTATAGCAGTCCTGCATCATAGCTTGATCCTCATTAAAACATTTCTGTTCATCTTTAATGCTATCCTGTGACCCAGGCGGACTATTTTCTTCACATTCACCTCCAGACAGAGCTTCAGCCTGGATATTGCTCAGCAGGGTCGGAATTGCAGATGACAATTTGGCTCCTGGAAAGGCCAACAATATTTCTTTAGATAGGAAAGAAACTTTCTATAATGAAGTTTAACTTGGAACGAAAATGGAACATGCATGGTACAGCATTTAGGCACTGCTGTCTCATAGCTCCTGCAACCCTCATTCAATCCTGTACTGTGAGAAGTTTGCACATTTTGCCTGAGATTACATGGGCTTCCCTGGGTGCTCCTGCTTCCTCCCATATCCTAAAGTTGATTGAAAGGTTAACTGTAAATTACCTTGACTGTGAGCGACAAGAGAATCGGGAGGGGAAATGAGGAGTCAACAGGTAAGTGAGAGAGATTAGATCACAGAAAATTAGAATGGAGGAATGAAGCTGATGGGAATGCTCTGACTACCTGCCTAGACTCTGAGACAAAAGGCAACAATGTTGTAAAAGCATAAGACCCAATCCAAATAGATGCTCATTTCTGAAATTATTCTAGCAAGGACGTGTTCACCTTGTAATTAAAAGTGTCAGATACTGAACTAGCTAGGCAGCAGGACTGTATTTTTATTAGAACATTCCATTCTTCAAGAATTAATATAAGAGAATGACAATGGGGGGCCATAAAATGTAGTTGAAGTGAAGTGACTTTTGGTGTCCCAATCTTGAAAATAAAACAGATTTTAACATTTTTTACCCAATTAGAGAAAGCATTTACTGCATCTAAACATATTTAACAATACTTTTATCACTAGCGTCGCCAATGCAGATGAAGCCTTAGATAATCATTTAATTACCAGAGGACTGAGATTCACCACTGAGTGATATTGAGCCAACAATTGCAGGATATAGAATAAGATGAGGAGAATCTTGAGCCACACGACACAGTAGATTACAGATGCTCTGACGTACATATACTTCAGGGTGATTCAAACGTGAGAATAGCTGTGGAATAATGCCTGATATAAAAACACAAAAAAAGTGAATATATTTTTCCAAGTGGTAGGATTATTCTAAATTCAAACAACGTTTTGCGTATTTAACTGGCAGAAGATTACAGAGACCAATTACTATATCCTGCATCCAAGAAAACTGCAAGTGATCTCTTGATACATAAAAGCTAAGTGCGCTTCACTGTTATGCAAAACTGAAAAAAGGGCGGTGGCTAACTGGCCCTTGAGCCAGTTCTACATTATCATGGCTGACCGACTTCAATTGCATTTTTCAGCACCATCACCTTTAATTCTTTTAGTACACAGAAATTTATTGATAGGTATTTTGAATTAACACAATGACCGAGCCTTGACAGCTACCTGGGGTTCAGAATTCAAAAGGTTAACAACTCAGAATGAAGAAAATTGTCACTTCAGTCCTAAAAAGCATACCCATAATAATTATCAAACTGAACCCCTTGGCTCTAGACACTGGTCAAGAAAAACATTTCCACATCAAGATGAAAACCTTTGCTTACTTGTATGAGATCTCCCAACTGAAGAGGACACGTTCCCAATTTACCCGATTTCTTCCCAAACTTGCTATCCTTGGAATCAGCCAGTGAATCTTCACAGAAAGTATTAGGTAAGACAACCTAAACTATGCTCAACATTCCATGTGCAGTGTCACCAAGCCACTATACATCTGCAATTAAGTCTTTATTCCTCTGTTATCATCTTGTCATTAAATTTAATGTAGCATTTGCCTTCTTGATCACTTACTGCTAAGCCGGCTTTCAGCGACTTTGTTTCAGAAATGCACTAGATCCTTTTGAAAATCAACACTACCTAATCCCTCACCATTTAATAAATGTGCCACTTTACAGTCATGTATACCAAAGGGAAATACTTCACATTTTAGAATGCAGATGGCTGCTAAATATCTGCCGTGCTCTTGCCTACTTGCTAACCATACACATATCTTCAAAGCCTTTTTACATCCTCCTTCATGTTCAATTCCAAAGTACTTTATCTTCAGCCAATTTGGAAATATATATTTTGCCCACTCAGCCAAATCATTGATGCAGATCAACTGTTAGCACCAAGAACAGATTCTTGGTGTGCAGCAGAGGTCACAGCCTGCCAGCCTAGAATCCATTTATTCCCATTTTGCTCACTGTTCAATAATTCTCAATCCGTGTCAGTACTTTACCTTTTAATTCCATGTGTTCCAACCTTGTTGATCAACTTCCCATGTAGGACCATATCAAATACCTTCCAAAAATTCAAATACACATCTATTGGCTGCCCTTTACCTATTCCATCAAAGGTGGGTTCAAAGAACTCTGAATTTGTCACACATGATTTTGCTTGCAAAGTGCATGTTGTACTGCTCAGTTCTATGATTCTTTTCAGATGTTATTACATTCTCCATTATAAGCTCAAGCATGTTCCATCAAGTTCACGGATTTATCCAATTCTAATGCTTGGCTTGCACTTGTTTCGTTTAGTTCCTATTCGCTGATTCTTCAATAGATCTGGCAGGTGCTATGTGCCTTTTCCAGGAAAACAGCCACAAAATAATTGCTTATTTCCATATTTCCTTACTCCCCACTATATATTATCCAGATTCTGCTTACAAAGGACCCACATATATCCTCTGTTTGTTTTGTTTCTTGCTTGTCAATTCATATTTTAATCAAGCTATTAATTGTGTGGCCCTCCTTTGAGTTTTAAAATGCTCCCAATGCTCTGCTATTTCTGGCAATTTAACACCATCTTTAATTTCTTGTCAGCCATGGATGAATCACAATTTATTCTGTGTGCCTTACAGAACCATTCTTTTTGCAGCTTGTGCATTACTACTTTTAAGGCTAACAAATGTAAATTATGCTAACAGACAAAAGCATATTCTTCCAAGCAACCACAGCCAACTCTCTCTTCAGGCCTTCTTAGTCTTTGGTAATTGCTAAACCTTAGTTTTACACTGAACTGTCTCAAGCTCAGGTTCACTCTTCCACAAAAAGTCCCTGAGCAATTAACCCTTTCTCATTGCACAAAACAAGATCCAATAGACACGTTCCTCTGGTTCTTTGATCCAGTAAGCATCGCATGTCATGAACTCATCTTATAATCTTCCAAATATTTTCTGTCAAGTCTCCCACGATTACTGTATTCCGTAAGATTCGACTCAACTCCTAAATTATGCCACACCCAATATCTGTACTATTACTTTTCAGACTACAAAATAGCTTAATGATTTAAGCCCTTGCCACTTTCTCAGTTCAATACAAATTAATTCTAATCCTATATTGTGATTTTGCTTGACAAATGATTTCTCACCACTGCACAGATGACCTCACCACACCTTTTTGTCCATTCTTTCTGAATAGTGAATATTTTAGATATTAATTTAAGAGGATTGGAATAGTGGTGTGAAGACACTGCAATTATATGATGACTCTACCTTGAATATCCTGAATACTCTAGAGGTTAATTAAAACAAAATTCTTATTGGGCTTAACTAGGTAAATGCAGAGGGGGAAAGTTTGTTATATTTTGTAACTGTAGAAATTAATCTAAAGAGAAACATGGGAACCTGAGAAACATGTCTACTTTAGTGAGGTGTGTACATATGATGTAGTGGCGTAATGACATATGCTGTTCACGTACTTTGATGCATAACCCGTAGTGAATGATGTAAACAAAGAATGTTTAATCAAACCATACATTTACAATATTACTGAAATATTAAATACACAACAATGTTGCTTTGGCCAGAATGTCTGGAACCACAAGGATCAGTGGTTCTTAAAAACAATTGCTGTCTAGTCAAGAAATTTCTTCACCCAGAGAGATTTTCTACCCAAAAACACTGCAGAGACTTAGTCAGTTTATTCAAAACCAAAAGACTTTTGGCTATTAAATGGAAGTGAAAGGGTATGGGGAAAGTGGCATTGAGGTAAAGATTACGACTTTGTATAATGGCACAACAGGCAAGAGGGAGGAATTGACAACTTTTTTTTTGTTACACTGGTTATTGCAGACTTGTTTCAGTCTATTTTTAAACTGGGGCACAAATGTGAAGTTTATCCCTGGCGGTGATTTGTGATGCAAGCTGTCTACTCTTTATAACTTACCTCTCCAAGGAGCCGTGGGAGTGGTGGCTAGTCCATGTTCCAAGCCCTCCCTTAGTTCACCAGCATGCTTCACTAGTAATCTCAGTAGTCTTAAAGTAGCCATAACAATTACATCGTCATTGCTTTGCTTGGTGGGTGTATGATTAAGAATTGCCTTCAGTTCTTCACCATCTACATGAACCTGAAATGTTAACAATATTTTAAAGCATTAAATTCAACTTATTACAAACATCATTTTGCAAACAGTAGATTAAATTATGCTGCTTGGATCTCGAGCATCCGCAGATTTTCTCATTTGTGATTAAATACATCTATTTCAGATTTATAACAGAAATCTTTTATTTGCAATGTATTTCAGGTATAAATGTTGGGGGTTGGAAGAGGAAAACAAAATATCCAAATAGAATTTTAAGAAAGGCAGACACAATGCTATATAATCAAAGCATAATTTTAAAAAGATAAAACTGTTCATTTTTAGGAGGATTAATTGTACCTGGAGCCCTCAAGTACTACCATGGAATGCTTATTTCAACAAAGCCTTATGCAGGAGCTCCCTGGGTTACGCAAGGTCTGATTTATGCAATTTCACCCATAAATTTAAATATTTCAAGCTAGTAATAGCATAATATTCTGTAGCATTCAATTAAAAGGATAAAGTACATGCTCTATCAGGTTAATTTTGCGAGAATCAGTGTGATTATTTAATAAAATGAAATTAGAGCAAGTGTATGTATAGTAATACAATGCGTAGCTAAAGAAAACTGATACTTTGGATTTATGGAGAAATCACCTTATGGGCAGCTCTCAGGAATATTAACTGGGGTCTGTCCATATTAAACTTCCCTGTCTTACTAAATTTCTATACCAGTTACAAGAAATTATATCGCAAGTTTGTCTCTCTGACACATTCTCAGAAAGACGTACTATAAATGGTGATCACTGTCCATGGTGATTTTCCAGCCTATTTTCTTCTATCCCCAATAGATAACCATCAACAGAAGATGTACTAAGGAATAAGGAATGATAGCAATTACACCCATTCAGCACATATTGCAAGTTTTGAAATCATACAATTATTTTGTTCTTTTTTCCCCCTAGAGCTGGAGCTTTTACCCTCCAGACAGATACTGATTATATACAGGAAAGCTCTTGCTGCATGCTCCAAAACCAGATGACATCTTAAAATTTATGATTCTGAAATCACACAAGTAACTCCAGCCAAAGGGAGATTTCACCGCAGGAAATATGACTGAGGAATCTATTGAGCGGATGATGGCAATTTATCAGGACAAACATTAACGGGATGGATAGTTAATGGCTGCTGCTTTCTAATTCATTTCTCTTGCCCTTAGAAAATAAAATAGTGAGTTATTTGATTACTAACCTGACCAGCATTCAATTTGAGAAAAGTGAAGTATGCTTTGCAAGAAAGCTTATAAAGGTTAAATATTCTGTCCACAACTTTCCGCCAAACTTCAATTAGACCTTCAACCACAGTCTCATCCTGATCACTAAGCCACGGGCAGTTAGTTATTAACTGCCTCCAAATAACCTCCACCATGTCATCCTCTTCATCATCATTTATCTGCAGGGTCAAGTCTTCATCCTGTGGATAAGTTTTAAAGAAAAGTTACATACTCCACTCATTCTGAAACAAAAAACAAAATCAAAAGATCTTACACAACCCAAAGAATGCAACTTTAACAATGCAATAATTTACATCTGTTTGACAGATATATAGGTTGGATTCACAAAGTTTAAGAAAAAATATTTGAAACATGAATAACAAAGAAATGACAAAGAAAAGTACACATTTTCCCAATGTTCACCTGAATTCCTGTTGGTCGACACAAAGCTTGCCCCAAAATTCCATAAATTGTTTCTCTGTCTTCTTCTGACGTGTTTTCTGGAAGTAGATTTTGAACTTCTGTCTTTTCTCTGGTCAAAAGTGGGACACCTTCACCCTGACTGTACCAAAGTATAACCAAAAACTGATCACAATTCATAGAATCGATATTGAATGTGTTATTTGTTATTTAAAAACTTATTTTTCTTTAGCAAAAATAATGCCATAGCATAGGAAGACCATTTTATCCAACATGCCATGACTGGCTTTTTGAAAGGTACATTCAAGAGGTCTAATTCATTAGCTTCTCAATTGCCAAAATTATCTTCATATATTTATTATGCAGTACTCTGAGGATCAGAGGTGGAGAGGATCAGTAACTTAAAATTCTGGGTGACACGATCTCAGAGGACCTGTTCTGTATCCATCATATAAATGTAATTGCAAAGAAACCACTACAACAAAAGATAGAAGTTTGTCATTAAAATTTTGGCAAACTTCTATAGATATGTAGAGCGGGAGGAGAAGATGGTGGCATGACGCAGAGCGCGTAGCCTCTCCAGTGAAATGATATCATATTTGTTAAATAGGGGCCGTGCACAATTCTGATTTGATGAAGACAGCTGTGAGAGCATGGAGAAACATCTGGAGTAACTTCTGAAATGCCCGGTTCACTGCCGCTGCTACTGTGCGATCAAGAATCTCCGGAGGGAAGGCCCCAAAATCCTCGGCTTTGCCTGCTGCTGGTGGCCGGGGCTGGGGTCGAAGCGTTTGGCAGAGATGGTGCTCGGTGTCGGAGCCTGAAGTTTTCGGACGACTCAGAGTCTGACTGTGGTCGGCCATGGCAGGGAGAGTTTTCTTCCTTCTCCCGTCTGCGTGAGATGTGGGACTTTCGAGAGACTTTGAACTTTTTTACCGTGCTCATGGCCTGTTTTTCATCAAGTTACGGTATTGCTTGCACTGTTGTAACTATATGTTATAATTATGTGGTTTTGTTAAGTTTTTCAGTCTCGGTCTGTCCTGTGTTTCTGTGATCTCACACCAGAGGAATATTGTATCATTTCTTAATGCATGCATTACTAAATGACAATAAAAGAGGACTGCGTGTCCTTATAATCTAATATGTGGTGGAAAGTGTGCCAAATGGCTGCATTACTGCCTGGTATGGGAACACCATTGCCTTTGAGCAGAAAATCCTACAAAAGATAGCGGATTCGACCCAGTACATCATGGATAAAGCCCTCCCAACCATTGAGCACAGCTACATGAAAAGTTGCTGCAGAAAAGCAGCATCCATCAAAGCTCAAACACGAGGAATTCTGCAGATGCTGGAAATTCAAGCAACACAAATCAAAGTTGCTGGTGAACACAGCAGGCCAGGCAGCATCTCTAGGAAGAGGTACAGTTGACGTTTCGGGCCTAGACCCTTCGTTCTTCAGGACTAACTGAAGGAAGAGCTAGTAAGAGATTTGAAAGTGGGAGGGGGAGGGGGAGATCCAAAATGATAGGAGAAGATAGGAGGGGGAGGGAGGGATATCCCTTTTGCCAATCACCTGTCCAGCTCTTGGCTCCATCCCTCCCCCTCGTCTTCTCCTATCATTTTGGATCTCCCCCTCCCCCTTTCAAATCTCTTTTCTCACTGCTGCATCAGGTAGAAGGTACAAGTGCCTCAGGAATTGTACCATCAGGTTCAAGAACAGTTACTACCCCTCAACCATCAGGCTTTAGAACCAAGGAGGATACCTACATTCGTTCTATTTCTGGTGTTCCCACAACCAACAGTCTCACTTTAAGGACCTTATCATGTTATTTTATGCTTTCGTTACTTATTGCTATTTATTTATATTTGCACTTGCATAGTTTGTTGCTCATTGATCCTGCTTAGTTATTGTTCTACAGATTTGCTAAGTATGTCCACAGGAAGAAAAAGAATCTCAGGGTTGTATGTGGTGACATGTATGTACTCTAAAACAGTTTACTTTAATTTACTTTATTTAATTAACATAATTTAACGCTTTCACTAGTCACTTACACAGTACATTAGAATCTTAATTATGTTTAAAAAAAATCCTACCACATCTCTGGTTCCTTTATTTACCTGAGTTTAATTTGAATACTCTGGCTAGCAATTCCTTTGCCACCAAAATGCACTTGTTTTCTTTCACCATGACCCTGAGTAAACTGTAACACATCTCTATATTCACTGCCCTATGAATAACAATTCAGGTTTCTTTGAAGAATGTGCTTCCATTCTAGTGAATCAATTCTGTATCTTCAAAATTATATATTCATTACGGGAAGCAATCCAGAAACCGGCACTTAAAGGCATAAAAATTGTAAATCATTTGCTATGATTATAATTTCTCCATCTTTCCCACCATTTACTCTAGAGTTTGGAACCCGAATTCCTCAGGTAAAACTGCCGACATATGGTCAACGAATTAAGAATAATCAAATCTGACATATGGAATTTACCTGCTCTCAACCCACTTGGATGTAACCGGGAGATTAAAAACTTTGAAAACATGTATACTTACCTAGCGTTATCAACGACCTTCCTGCCCCATCTATATGCCCAGCTAGCCAAAGCTGCCCAGGATTTGGCTATCTCAGGTGCTTGAACTGCTGAAAGATGATACAGCTGCCCTAAAATGAAGTCTGGTTCTCCAACCCCAATATTCACTGAAAATAGATCAAATTAATGTTAGTTTTAAGAGGGTACAAATCCATTGCCCATTGGCGTGAAATTAATTTCAGTGTACTCACCTGTTGATTCAACCACCATTTTTGGACAAACTGCTTCCTCTATTAAACCAGGAGGGGTCAAGTCAGCCAGAGTATGTATGTTTTTTGCCAGGGTTGGCAAACCAGAAACAGATTTTTGCTGCTGCGCTCTGAAGACTTGTTTCAGCTGAGTAGACATCTCTTTCCACTCTGCCTGAATCCACTTAGTCAATGTGAGTATTGACTTGGCAACTGCAGACTCTGCTTTGGCAGATTTACAATATGCTATGGCACAAGAACTCAGCATTTCCATGGCATACGTGGAATGACCTAAAGAGATTGAGCAAACGTTTCAAATGTTCAGTAGTTTATCAAGAGTATAATGTACTTTCAAAATAATTAACTTCACTGAAGCTCAGAACAATTTAAACAGATAGCAAGGCAAAGACAATGATGGTTCCAGTCCATAATTACTGGTGCACCATTCCACAATCATAGTGCACAGAAAGTCTAGTACTTCTCTACAGAACTATTCCACCTCATTGGAGAATTTGGGACAGGGGAAAATAAATATATATTAACCTAGTTGTTGTAAAACAGTTCCTAACAGCCATTTAGGAAGGAGCTTGCAAAAAGTCAGATAGCACAATTTCTTGTGATATGCCAAATTTCTTTAGCCTCTGAGGAAGTGAAGACTGGTGAGCTTTCTCAGTTGTGACATCAACATGGTTGGATAAGGCAGGCTGTTGGTGATGTTCACTCCTGAAAGCTCTCCCCCTCTTGACCTTAGGCAGGAACATGTGCACAGCTTCCTTTCCTGAAGTCAGTGACCAGCTCCTGTTTAGCTGACATTGAGGGAAAAGCTGGTGCCAAGACATTATGTCACTAGGCCATCTCCTTCCTGTACTCTTGACAGCATTACCTAAGAAATGGAACCCTGCGGTGACATCATCTACAAACTTGTATATGGACTCAGAGTAGAATCTGTGCATGGAGTTGTAAGTGTATAGGGAGTAAAGTAGGGGTACTTTTTATGGTTCTTTTGGACTATTCTTCAGAATAATGAACATAAACATTCGGAAATTTTCAAATATATCAAAATATTTTCTTCACTTACCTGCAGTGTACAACAGCTTTGATTTCTCAATGTCAAGCTCTGGTCCCCACTTTTCGTTAATTGTGCCATGCAATGACATCTGCTTGAACAGATGGACTAAATCTCGCATTGTGCTAGCATCGCTCAATGAGGTCTTGCTGCACTGCTCAAGGAGTCTAGTGGCCAGAAGGACATTCCCTTGTTTACGAGCAAATTTAACTGCCGTGAGCCCGAGTTCCATGAGATGCCCATTAACTGAGGTACTGGAACCTGGACAAAGAATATTTTAATGCATTTTTATATTTCAGATACAAATACATTTTTAATGTTTAAATGGCAAATGTTTCAAATAGACTACTTTAAACATTCTAAAATAATTGGTTTAATATTTGACTATTTTTAAAAGAATATTCTTCCTCAGATTTTCAAATAACTCAAAAACTTTGAAGTGAAGGATGTCACCTCATATCACAAATAATTTAATTGGGATTGCACCTGATCCAGCTGTGAGGAAAATAGACATTTACTCAACGAGAGGAAGAGAGAAAAGTGGAAGTAACAAGAACATATAGAAAAAACAGCTGTTATTCATATTAAGTTATTTAATGAGTTTGAGTACAGAGAGGAAGTTAAGAACCTGGTGGCATGGTGTGAAGACAATAACCTATCCCTCAACGTCAGCAAGACGAAGGAATTGGTTGTTGACTTCAGAAGGAGTAGCGGACCGCACGACTCCATTTACATCGGTGGTGCGCAAGTGGAACAGGTCAAAAGCTTTAAGTTCCTCGGGGTCAATATCACAAATGACCCGACTTGGTCCAACCAAGCAGAGTCCACTGCCAAGAAGGCCCACCAGCACCTTTACTTTCTGAGAAAACTAAAGAAATTTGGCCTGTCCCCTAAAACCCTCACTAATTTTTATAGATGCACCATAGAAAGCATTCTTCTAGGGTGCATCACAACCTGGTATGGAAGTTGTCCTGTCCAATTCCAGAAGAAGCTGCAGAAGATCGTGAACACGACCCAGGACATCATACAAACCAATCTTCCGTCCTTGGACTCACTTTACACCGCACGCTGTTGAAATACTGCTGCCAGGATAATCAAGGACACCACCCACCCAGCCAACACACTTTTCGTCCCTCTTCCCTCTGAGAGAATGCTCAGGAGCTTGAAGACTCGTACGGCCAGATTTGGGAACAGCTTCTTTCCAACTGTGATAAGACTGCTGAACGGATCCTGACCCGGATCTGGGCCATACCTTCCAAATATCCGGACCTGCTTCTCGGTTTTTTGCACTACCTTCCTTTCCCTTTTCTATTTATGATTTATAATTTAAATTTTTACTATTTACTATCGATTTGTACTCCAGGGAGCACGAAGCGCAGAATCAAATATCGCTGTGATGATTGTACGCTCTAGCATAGATTGTTTGGCAACAATAAAGTATAAAGTATAATATGGTATTTTTTTTTTACCTTTCAATTTTTCAGCTATTCGAGCTTGGTACACGGTGTATCTTAAAGCCTGAAGCCATGGGCGAACATCGTACTGTTTACATGATTGTAAAGCTTCACTATAGAGTGGCAAAAGGCAGTCCTATACAAATAATTGTTGTTAATATAAATCACAGTTCCACACATACAAAATTCACACAGTCATTTCCAGTTACAGGTGCATTCACATCATGGCTAAAACACTGATATGGCCTTTTCTTTATGCAGTGGTGCAGTTATAGTCAATGGACCTTCAAGTCAAAACCCATTTTGACATCAATGAGTGAACGCCAAGGAGTTTACTCCACACTGGCAACAAATCCCTACCTCAGTTTTCATTGCACTATATTCTGCATTTTAGTCAGGAATTGAAACATCTACCTGAGAAGTCCAATTTAACAATTAATATAAATTGATATTTTAAATTATAAGCAAAAAAAACCCAAAAACAGTCTTTGCATGACATCTATGCCATGCAATCCCATCAGATAAGCCTTACAAGTTCTACCTCCTGGAACTTTAGAAAATCTTACCTCAGTGGACAGCTTGTTTGTTACTGTATTCTCAAGAGCAGTTGAACAGTACAGTTGCAGCGTGCTCATCATTGGCAGAGATCCTGCCATTGATAATGTCGATAGTCTCAGTGGCCCCACAGCAATCCGAGCCATCTGTTTTAGATACTTGACTGTATGCCTAATTTAAAAATATGCAATCAGAATTCAAATTAATTATAGATTTTACTTTCAGGAAAATAATTTCTATCAGTTCTTAATTTAAATAGTTTCAGTTCCTAATTTATCCCAGCTTACAGAAGCTCTTAAACAGGGAAGAATAGCAGTGTTGTGTCAATCAGAAAAAGTCTGGAACTTAGAAGGATAACAGAGTTTTTAAATTGCATCAGCAGATATGACATTTAGCAAATTAATTTCTGCACTCCAAAAATCAGATCAGATTTTTGATTCTAGATTATGAAAACTAAGTCATAAAGTTTGTGGGCTCTGTTGCTATTTTAAACTAGGTGGGGCACACATAACGTAAGCAACTAAGGCTGTATAGAGATGATTACCGAATCATTCAGACCTAAAGCACCTGAAAGAGTCAGTTAAATGCAATTGAGTAATTTTCAGCTAAAGTTTTCCAGAATATCCGCAATGGCTCAAATTTGTCTTAAATATTCTCACTACTACCATCAGGTACACAAACATGAACTACACTGAACGGTTTAGGAAAAGCTTCTTCCCCTTTGCTATCAGATTCTGAATGACAATAGACAATAGGTGCAGGAGTAGGCCATTCGGCCCTTCGAGCCAGCACCACCATTCACTGTGATCATGGCTGATCATCCACAATCAGTACCCCATTCCTGCCTTCTTCCCATATCCCTTGACTCCGCTATCATTAAGAGCTCTATCTAACTCTTTCTTAAAAGCATCCAGAGAATTGGCCTCCACTGCCTTCTGAGGCAGAGCATTCCACAGATCCACAACTCTCTGGGTGAAAAAGTTTTTCCTCAACTCTGTTCTAAAATGGCCTATCCCTTATTCTCAAATTGTGGCCTCTGGTTCTGGACTCCTCCAACATCAGGAACATGTTTCCTGCCTCTAGTGCGTCCAATCCCTTAATAATCTTATATGTTTCAATCAGATCCCCTCTCATCCTTCTAAATTCCAGCGTATACAAGCCCAGTTGCTCCAATCTTTCAACATATGACAGTCCCGCCATCCTGGGAATTAACCTCATGAACCTACGCTGCACTCCCTCAATAGCAAGAATGTCCTTCCTCAAATTTGGAGACCAAAACTGTACACAATACTCCAGCTGTGGTCTCACCAGGGCTCTGTACAACAGCAGAAGGACCTCTTTGCTCTTATACTTAACTCCCCTTGTTATGAAGGCCAATATGCCATTAGCTTTCTTCATTGCCTGCTGTACCTGCATGCTTACTTTCAGTGACTGATGAACAAGGACACATAGATCTCGTTGTACTTCCCCTTTTCCTAACTTGACACCAAATTGTAATCTGCCTTCCTGTTCTTGCCACCAAAGTGGATAACCTCACATTTATCCACATTAAACTGGATCTGCCATGCATCTGCCTACTCACCCAACCTGTCCAAGTCACCCTGCATTATCACAACATCCTCCACACATTTCACACTGCCACCCAGCTTTGTGTCATCTTTGTGACGCTTGAACACATCAACACTACTTTTATTTTTTTTTGTATCATTTATTCTGCAATTTATAGCAGTTTTGTCTTTGCACTGTACTGCTGTTGTCAACCAAAAATTTCTGGTCATAAGACTGTGATAAGAAACCTGAGCCTGTGAAGTTTATATAAAGTCAGAATTATAATTTGCCAACATTCTGAGAAATATTCTCTAAAAACCACATTTATGGCAGTTTCTAAATGTTGGCTGGAACTTGTTCCAGTTGATTTAAGTACTATTGTGTCAGATTCCTAAAAGCTTGATTCTCAAAATGCAATACAGAACTAAAAATGTACAGATCATCAAATGTGCTTACTCTGTGCTATTCTGGTTCTTCTTTTCCTGTTCTGTTTGCTCAATAGCTGAAGAAAAGCACGCTGCACTTCTCAGGAGTTGAACTTCAATGGCTTTTTGAAGTTCCCTTGGGTCAGGACTCATTACATTTGGAAGCAGCTTCTTCATGTCTTTTTTAAAAAAAAGTATTAGAATAAGTGAAAAAAACAGCTCAATATGGAATGCATCCAGCCAGGATTTGACTAATATGGAAAATCAAAAAATAATTTTTTTCCTTTTTTTTTAAAAGAGACAACTTTTAGATGTCCTCAATAAGTATAAATGGAAATGCAGTAAACTGTAGTATAAAGTACAAGAATGGAAGGGGTGTGGAAAGTTATGGTCCAGGTACAGGTTAATGGAACTAGGCAGAATAACAGTTCGGTACCGACTAGATCGTCTGAAAAGCCTGTTTCTGTGACTCTTCTTAGATTGGTATAATTTATTATGAAAGAAAGAGATTTGAAGGAACCACAGCAGAGATTAAATGTGAAGTCTGAGGCATTCACATAGGATCAAAAACTTGAAAAAATATATATTTTTTGAAAACTTGGGACAAAAATAATTGAGGTGTCAAATACCTTGAGGCACAGAGCAGATTTAGGCCTAATCAAGAATTGTGATGTTTTGAAATGCTGGATGATTATTCAGTTTAATTAATAAAAAGGAAACTATTCTGGAATTTCTGTCACAAATCAGGTATGTCATACCTAACTGCATTAACTGCACAGAAAACAAAGCAATCACTTCAAATCTCAAAAATAAATTACTAAACTCATTTATTGTTAACCACTCAAGAGCAGATTTTGGTTTACTAAAGGCTAGTCACCAGGTAGAAAACAGAGTTATAATCATACACCACAAATGAGGCCACTCACATGCCTATATCACAAGTTATTTAAATACATTTCAAGAAAATGGAAGTTTTAGTTTTAAAAAATTCTTTGGTTAAACCCAGGAGTTTGGTCTTCAGCTTTAGTCAATGGATCTCAAAAACATTGCCCTTCAATTCAATATTGTGGTCAAAGATAAATTAAGGGAACATGTTGAATAAGACAAATGTAACCACTTACATACAGCACTTTGAACTAGGTACAGCGATTAAAATCAAAGAAGCTTCATCAAATATTGATGCTGCATGCATGTAGGATTTCCAGAATGAAGTCAATAATTTGAAAGGCAAGATTAAACGATATGGAAAAGGTGGATAAACCACAATTGAAATTACAGAATATTTTCAAGAAGTTTATATGTTATGAATAATACTTTATCAAAATTCTACAAAGTGTCCCAAGTTATGGTTTAAAGGTTGTTATTCTGACATACCTAATTTCTCTTTAGCAGCTCCATTTATAAAATTGATATCCTCTCCAGGTAATAATTCCAGCTGCTCCCGACATGCAGAAAAATCACCACACTCAAAGCTTCCAAGAGCTCTGTAAAGAGAAGACAGTAGATTTTTTTCAGTTGATTGACTCTCAGCCTTGCTTTACTTCAAGGTACAAGTTCTTAAAATCAAAACTATCTGATATTTTTACAATAACACCTTAAAAACAAAACATCCTATCACTTCAAAGTTTGACCTCAAACTACAAAAATATATTTGGACCAATTTTTGGTCACCTCTCAAAATGATGAATATCAATAAGCTTCTTAAGAGGAGGAAAGATAGCCAAATGAGAAAGGATAAGGTGGGAATTTCAAAGGGATCTTGGTAACTGAAGGTGTTACCATTAATAGTGTGGCATTCACATTCAGGTTAAATTATAAAATATTTACCCTGGAATTTCCTTACAAAAGTCAGAAATGTAATCCCAGCTTACCAACTGGATAAATAAATAATTCATTGTTTTAAAACCTAAAATTTTAAGAGCTGATTTTGGTTTAACAGGAATTAATCTTTCTCAGTCATATTTCTAGGAAGCTCCTCTTGAGGGCTATAATTCACAGAGGACTATGGTTTACTGAACAGCAGCTCAAGTTCCAAAATGAATTCTAGACTGCAAATAATTCAATTTGTGCTGCATGACATTTAATAATGTTCATAAATGCACATATTCTAAAAGCTTTAAAGCTTTAGTGTTTAGTATCTATGCTCAATCAACAACTCCATGAGCTATGATCCAGTACTGTACAGCTACAGCACTGACATGTGCAAAACTGCCTTAGAATGTCCTATCTTTAATGTGCACTAAAATCATGCAATCAGCCTACCCCCTGCCCTACACCCAACCAAAGAGATGAAATGAATCATTCATTTGTGCTATCAAGTGGTTTCCACTCACTCGTTCCCCATTAATACATGCTTAATTTGGATTTTGCCATACATTCTTTATTCCAGAGACCAGTCCAAGCAGCAACAGAAAACCTGAATTTTAATGATGACAAGAAAGACTGCCAACAAATAAACATTTAATTTGAGCACTGCAAGAGGAAATCCATTAAAACAAATGCTTCAGATTTTTATTTTGGGGTTACACAAGGGCAGAAATACTGTAGTAGAAATATTTTGTAGCAACATACTTGACACAAAGAAACGTAATTGTGACTGAACACCAGGCATTCAGTTCTTGGAATTCCAACCTGTAGTGTAAAAAAAACAACTTGCCAATATACTAGCAGTGGCATTTCTAAATCCAAGAGCTCTAATAAGTTGAAAGGCAGGTGGTGCACATAAGCACCATTTTCAAAATTCTCCTTTATGTTGGGCAGAGTCTTGATGTAGTTATACATTGATTCTAAGTTATATCATTGATTCACCTAGGATTCCTTTCCTTTAGGACTGTGAAAGTTCCTTTACCACATTGACTACTATAACGCAAAGGCTGATTACAATGGGTAAAATTAGGGCTGAGAGGACCTTATCACTGATACCAGTAGGCCAAAAAATTGCAAATCTACAAGAGCAGAGGAGGAACAAATGGACAGCTTTATCAAGAAGGCAGAACATTTGCCGATTATGATTGGCCACTTCCTGTGTTATACAGTCCTAGTATTTAAACTTCAGCTGCACTCAAAGCTTTGAAACCAGATGATGCTCAATGGGACTGCAGTAATCAGTTCAGATAATGCAGGCAAACCCTGGTTAATAAGAGGTGGCAAATGATATTTCAAAGTACATTATCAAAACATGTACACTGTATTCTTTACAGGCAGCCACAAAACAAATAAACTCAAAAGAACCCATTAAAAGAGACTGTCAAACACCCAATGTGCAGAAATAAAAACAAATTATGCTAACATTCAGAACTCAAGTTCATGAAAGTGAGTCCACAGCCACGAAGTCAGTCACAACTGATTCAGGAGCCTGTTAGCTGCAGGCCACAGTATCAGTTCAGTGCAGAGATAAGTAAACCTTGCGAGCTGAACACTGACCTCTCCCTCACCTCGAGCACTGACAACACGACCCTTTCAAAGTAGCCTGCACTTAAATTTGTTGTTCCTTGCTCTCAGGCCCCACTGGCTAAATCGACCAACAGCAGGTCATTCACCATTCTCAGGGGCAGGCCCTGCTACCTCAATTCAGCCCGTATCTGACCTTTCTAACCTGGCCTGACACTTTAATCAGTCAAACATCGCCTTGTTCCTTGCTCTCAGCTTTGCCTCGCCATGGATCTGTCGCTTCAACCCGGCTCCAAGTCCTCTCCAGCAATGGCCATACACTGGCTTGTTTGCAGCTCTTGGACCCAGGCCCTGCTGCCTCGATCCGGCCTGTACACACCACACTGCAACTGCCCCGCAGCTTAGAGACACCAGTTCACACCACAAAAATGCCATCAGGTCGTACAACTGGTTCAAAAGCTCAACTCTGAAAGGGAAGTTACAGGCTACCGAATATAGTGATTGTTTGCTGCTAGCAAATTGTCGCTGTGCTTCACCAGTGCCATCTTAAACCAGAAATTTTCCAACAGACCATGATCATCCATGACATTCAATATCCCCGACCATCCCCCCACCAAAGTAAAGACAATCGAGTCTAAGGAAAGTGTAGGCATGGCAGCAGTTTTATGTTGTTTGGATTTAGAGGAGACTTGTTATGTCACCAAAGACCACTGCAAATTTATAAAAGGTGTACGATGGAGAGCACTCCTAGCTTGGTATGAAGGCTCTGACACACAGGATCACAAGAACCTGCAGAGGGTTGTAAATTCAGCTAGCTCCATCTCAGGCACAAACCTCCTCACTATCAAGGACATCTTCAAGAGTTGATGCCTCAAGGCAGCAGCATCCATCATTAAGAAGCTTCACCAGCTGGGACAAGTCCTTTTTTCATTTCTACCATCAGAAAGGAGATACAGGTGCCTCCAGATGCTCACTGAATGACGCAGATTTCTGAGCAGTCCATGAACCACTGAACATTACCTCATTATTCCTTTTTTTTTTGCACTGTTTATTTGTGTAATTTATACATTACTGCTGTCACTAAACAACAAATTTCACTTTATACAAGACAATGATAATAAACTATTCTGATTTTGGAATGTCACCACTGATTGGAAACTCAACTACATATATTCCACAAGTCTAAGATAGAGGGTCTGTATTCTCAGTCAAGCAGTACATTTATACAAATTCATAGATGTTTAAAACTATACAATTTAAAAGTATGATCTAAAACACAGCAGTTGTATTCAGCCCTTCATACTCCACCATCATAGTATGTCAGAATGCAGTAACTGCCATGTTTCTTTAGCAGCATCTGACAAATCCCTGACCTTCATTACCCAAACGCTTAAGAACCATCAACCTATCTAGGACACATGCTGCTAATCATCAACAATAGATTAAAATCTTAGAACTTAACAAAATTAAAATCCTTGAAGCATAGACATCCAATCGGTAGCAATCACCCAGTTTTGCAAAAGCAACAGGCAAACAATGATGATAGCCAAGTGAACGTACACAAAGCTCTCAAAGATAAAAAAAAACATGTTCTGGAAGCCTGCAACTTTTTCTCAAAGTAACAATGGGTCGCAAGGTAACCAGAATAGACAAGGAATTTATAATAGCAATGTCTAACAGACAGCAAATAACTGTAGTAATTTTCTAAAAGACAGCAGAAATATTCTTTAGAAATAAAAACTAGAGAGTCAGAGTAACACACACAAAAGGAACTCAGCGTCAATGGAAAGGAATAAAGGTTGACATTTTGGGCTAATACCCTTTATCATTTCTTGTGTTATTCTTTACAAAACGTGCCTGTCAAAATGTAGGTACATTTTATACAAATTAGATTTTACAGTATAATCTTTCTAACCTGATGTAGTTCAAATCAGCCTTCAGGTGAATCGATGATCCATTGGAACCCTTCTTCAAAGCTAATATACTGTTTTGCCATTCCTCCACAGCTGGCCAGTCAGCTAATGAAATGTAACACTCACAAACTTTGTTTGCCAAATAATTCACAACTTCAGGGGAAGTATCACTTTGCTTTGTAAGAACAGTCTTCTTGCTTTCAGCTGTAAAAAAATAAGTTCTATATCAATGACTGCAAATTTGTAGCCAATTTTCAAGTGCAATGGATCATTTACACATTTCTCAACCACAAAAAAACATGGTAACGGGGAATAAGATATACTTCTATCCCCCAGATCAAGTTAAGTGAGAGAAAAAGAAAACAGAATAAAAAACAGAATTCAGTGTCGACCAAGGGTCTGGTGTTGATCAAGGGTACACTCCAAGCCCTGACTCTTGGGATAGCAAGGCCAATAGAGCACCTATGAGTTAAAGGAGATGGGAAACATAACTTAGTAGGTCTTTGTGTAGTCCAATCACAAACAAGAGAAAGCCTACAGATGTTGGAAATCAAAGTAGTACACACAAAACGCTGGAGGAACTCAGCAAGCCAGACAGCATCTATGGGAAAGAGTAAACAGTCGATGTTTTGGGCGAAGACATTTTGTGTGTATTACTAAAGTCTTTGTGTAGCATTGCTTCTTTAGATGAAAAGCAAAACTGAAATATAGGTTTCCCCCGCCATCCGAAGGTAGAGTGTTCCTATGAAACGGTTCGTAAGCCGGAATGTCGTAAAGCAAAGAAGCAACCACCATCTATTTATATGGGAAAAATTTGTGAGTGTTCGCAGACCCAAAAATAGCCTACCAAATCATGCCAAATAACACATAAAACCTAAAATAACAGTAACATATGGTAAAAGCAGGAATGATATGATGAATACACAGCCTATATAAAGTAGAAATACTTCTCTACAATCATTGCCGCACTGTTCTCCGTAGCGAAAATCTCACGCAAGCGCTCTCAGCAGAAACACTCCCTCCAATAACCTTTAAGCTATGAAGCTGCCAAATCATACCAAATAACACATAAAAATACACAGCCTATATAAAGTAGAAATAATGTATGTACAGTGTAGTATCACTTACCGGAATCAGGAAGACAGCACCAAGCACACTGATGATGCTGTGTTAGACTGAGTCGAAGGTTGGGGTGGTGCAGTGGTCGCCAACCTCCAGGCCGCCGACCGATACCGATCCGCGAAGAATGCAGGGGTTCAGCGGTGGCCAGGACGCACCCAACATATCTTTAAGAAAAAAGCTGAAATAAACAAGCTAATTAATTAGGTGCTGCCTGGCACATAAATGTCGGCCCAGATCAGAGGCGACGCAATTGGCAATTACCTCTGATCTGGGCCGACAATTACGTGCTGGGCGGCACCTAATTAATTAGCTTGTTTATTTCGGCTTTTTTCCTTAAAGATGTGCTGGGTGCGTCCTGGCTACCGCTGCATTTTCCGCAGCAATGTATCCATCCGTGGCCCAGGGGTTGGGGTGGTGGGACACTGGGGTGTCATCTCATCATCGTCTGTTTCCATCACGGCAAGCAGGTCATCTTCTTCTATGTCTGCCTGCCTCAATGTCAAAGGTCGAGGTTCGTCCTCTGCTGTGGCTGATGTGGAAGGCTTGAAAAATGTGCTTGTCTGCTTAGCCTTGTGCATTTTTCTATCATACAGTTCTTTGTAAGCACTCAAACCATCCTGCAAATTTGTCCTAAACCTACGTACCCTTTCAAAAATAAAGTTGTACTTTTCTGCAATCATTGTTGTCAATTTGCAGTGAAAATCTCACGCAGTTGCGTCACGTTCAGTTCCTGGATGACTTCACTTTCGGTCCGTTCGCTACTGCATTCCGTTTCGATTGTTATCCTTTCCTCTTCCAATTGCATCAGCTTTTCATCTATCAGTTCTTGGTCATGGGATGCCAAAAGCTCTTCAACATCATCTTCGTCAACTTCCATTAGCCAAACTCACTTTGTCCTTGCTTTGTTCATCACGATCGAAACGCTTAATTATGTCTAGTTTTACACTGTGTAACACCCTTACGAGCTCTTTTAGGCTTTTCTGATACCTTAGAACTCATCTTCCTAACGGCTGCTCACAGGCATGTCTTTAAGCAATGTCGGCTAGAATGCAGTTCCCGGGGAGGAGCTTGGCTGCTCGGAGCGCGCACTGCCTTTTCTCATAACAGTGAAAACACCTTCTGTTAGCGAAAACAGGTAACTAATGTAGGTCTTTCTAACAGCAAGGTTTCGTAAAGCGAACGTTTGAAAAGCGGGGAACACCTGTAATCAAATTTGGATCTTAACTACTCAAGCAGGCGTTGACAGGAAAGGTGGGAGAGACAGAGGGCATGCAGGCACCCAACAAATTAAACAACACTTCCACATATATAATTATTGAAATTAAATCTAGATTCTGGAAATTAAATATATAAAGAAAATGTTGCAAACACACAGAACATCAGGCATCATCCGCCAAAACAGAAGCAGAGTTAATGTTACAGGTCAGACCCCTTGGCAGAACAAAAGTTTATGGCCGTGAAAGCTTTGACATCTACAAGAACATTTTGCTCAGAAAAGCATCAACTTTCAAATAAGATGTCAAAAGATTAATTATCAGGATATCTACCAAAGGAAACAATAGTACTGGACACCCAGGCTGAAAGAAAACTATGAACTTACAGCAGTTTTTCACAGAACATCTTTAAGGGTCATTTATTGATTTAGGGGGTTTCCAAGATGGTATACATTACAAAGTATCTTTTGTGTTAACCATTTTCAGATTTATGATGCCATTTCAGCTCAGCACAAAAATATTTCACAAACACCTCCACTTATTAAAGTAAAGGCAACTAGTAAACAAATTATTCATACTCACCATTCCCTGCATGTTTAGGGCTGGCAAAATTACCACCACTACTGCTGCTGTTGGATACTTTCAGAAGAGATTTGTCAAGGCCTTTAATAGAGCAGTCTACTCCAGTCATAGCACACAGCTGTTCCTGATAGTCATTTGTTGCTTTTTCAAATCTGAAGCAATAAGTAGAATTAAGAAAGAAATTGCAGTTTCAAATATATGTTTTCAAACAGAATTCTGCAGAAAATAAAATACTGAGTTATCCTTGTCAGAACAATATTACAGGAAAATCATGGTAGTAAAGCCCAAATCCACATGACATTCCCTGTATCATACTTCTTTCAAATCAAAAGGAGACACGTCAACAGGGGAAATAAAATTATTAAGCTAATCTTATTTTCTTTACTATAAATAGCCTTTAAATCTAAGTTAAGACAAGTAACAAGTGAATTCTCAACATATTCTATGATTCTAACAAGTGATATTTCAGCCTGTTAAAAATAAGAATGGAAATATATGAAATACACCAAATGTCTGACAAAAAAATATTGCAACTCAGGCTGAAGCCACAAATCCTTGGGTTTAAACACTGCAAGAAACTCACTGATTTTGTTTTGTGCCTTCATTATGCAAAAATAAAGCAGCAAGTTTCTGCACTCCAATCCTCCTTTCCTATCCTTCCCATTAAAATATCTACGGAATGCACCAGAATATGACTTTCTACAATTTTAGTAATCTTTAAAACAGGTTACTTCACTTCACTCGGCTGGAAGTCCTCCCACTCCCGTGTAACTCACTCAACTTTGTAATTCTAAAACTTAATCCCAGTCTCCATATCTTGGCAGATATGTCCTCCAGACTTCAATTCTGCAGACTAGATTTTGTGAACTATTATTATTAGATGACCACAATAAGAAAATAAGATTTGTACAAGTTTAAACTATTGGTTTGCAAGTGATCTCCAGCTAAGGAGAAGCCCCCAGCTGTTTAAACTGAGGGCTAATGTTAGGAGGAATGAGTATTCCAACCAAACCAGACAAAATAATTAATCGACAAACTGCACAACTTATACCTTCCTTCAGCTTGCTGTGCCACAGAGTTTATCCACAGAAGATTCTTTGCCAGGATTGCAGAAGACCAGACAGCCATTCCCTGTATAGCTTCAGGACAATTCAGCTCACACAGTGCTTCAACGATCATCATAACAGTCACTTCAATTTCATTTCCCTTCAAATTAATCATAATAGTTATAAACTGCATGACATAGCCACTAAATACAGAAATTGAAAGAAAATAACGTTCATTCATCAAAAGCAGCTTGATATTCCATTAATTTTCTTAGCTAATTTATCTTGAGAACAAAAATCATTTCACTTTTATTTTCTTTTCACGTTATAAAGTTATCAGCATCTTATATTAGACAGCTGTGGACCTGAAATTTTATTTCTAATCTTTAGGTTACATGAAGCCGCACTCCAAGAGCAATTTTACAGGAAGTAGAGCTCAATACTGATACCCATGGCATACATGATATGCCAATAATTTCCATCTTAAAAGGACAAGATAACGTTGGTTCATCTTCCATTTCATTAGATCAATCCTAGTGCGGTAACTGAACCGTCTATGGGCATGAATAGTTCAGGAACAGGCCTTCAGCAATGCAGAATGTCAGTTCCCAGGCTATTTCTTGATACCAAAGTGATTCCATCTGAAAACCAACACTTGAGATGGTAGCACTTGCAGGTGGCATGGCTGCATCAAGTGTACATTTCTTGTTGAAAATGGTGCAAACAGACTAGTCTTCCCTCATACTCATACACTGAATTTCGTTAACATGGAAAAAATGGGGAATGCTCATGAGAATGCTTCCACCTGATGATTTTTCAAATATCTTTAAACATTCCTAACTTTATGTGACAGAAGTCTTGAGCTTTAACCCGATTTATTGGCTATGGAGGTATTTCATTGCTTACATTGCTCCTTCCCCTGTTTGGCATGTTTTGGAGCATCACTCATCTAGGATCTTTTTAAGTACATCTGCTGCTGCTTTTGCTGTGCTACTGAACCATGATGGAATTGGTTAGTTTGTTAGGAATAGTAACAAGAGAAGCCAGCTGTGAGCTTACTGACAGCAGTACAAGTTTTGCTGCTGTTCCACAGTGCCTCACAAATGCTCAATTTTCAGCTTCTAATTCTGCCTTAACCAGCACTAATGCAAAAAAAATGAAAGCTACACAGAGAAGACAGGAATAACAAAGATTACAGATAATCCTACCGTAACTATCATAAAGAGGCATCTGCATCATACATAACTACTGAATAAAAGCAAAAATATTTCAGTACCTTATCTGAAAAGTACAATTCAGACCAGAACAATGAGGTGGTTGTTAAACTAGCTTTGAGGATAACTAAATTTTGATATGGATTGTGCAGTGTTATTTTTCTTACAGCATATGTGTCCTGGGTCTGTGCCTGATGGTTCACCACTTCTTTGTTTATCTGGAAATTCAGAATTTCATTGCAATTTGTATCACCAAATACCTTCCCAGCCCAGTTCAAAGTTAAGTTTCAACTACACTGTGCATAGATGTCACACAAGGAATAAAAACAAAATCCTACTTTTAGGTTTTTTTTTTAAATAGCCATCTGCAGGTTACCTGATCACTTCTACTTATAGCCTATCTTTAATTTTAAGACTCCCCCCCCCCCACCGAAGTTTAATTTTTCTCAAAAAGATTAGCTTTATTTTCCACTATCTTTTGATGTACAGTACACGTGACATGCATTTATCTGTGACAAATCGAATCAGCAATGATTCTGCTTGGCAGTTCACAAATGAGTTGTGGCACGTTATGTTGGCACCAGAAGCATGGCGACATTTGCAGGCTGCCCAGCACAATTCTCACTGATTTGAATTTGAGAGCAAGTTGAAGCACCAGGAGGAAACCTACATGGTCACGGGGAGAACATACAAATTCCTCACAGGAGCAGTGGTTGCTGCCTCAAAAACCAGCGGCGTAACAGGTGTTTGATGACTGATGAGTACAGAGAGCAGCAGGAATCCAACTCCAATCTTACAGCTGGCACTGTGAGGTGATTGCACCTAATTGCTACACTACCAGGCTTATGATAGGATTTCAACCCATTTCAAGGTCATAGGTCTACACAATGATTTGTAACTACAGTTCACTCGAAAGCACAGGGGATAGCAAGATGGAAACAAGAGAACGCAGGTAATGGAATATGGAGCAACAAACAATCCGTTGGAAAAGCTCGGGTCTCTACAATGCTGAATTGTATGGAGTTCAAGACAAAACTGCATCAGGACTCTATACTTGAGGTTATTTATAAATACTTATGGACTAGGGTGAGGAAGAGTCAAAGAGTTTTAAAAATGTGACTGTTTTCATTATTAAAATAAAGCAGTGCTTAGACAGATATTCTTACTCATCTGCTGCACTGAAGGACTTTGTAAATTTCCATTTAATAAGTAGGATATTGTACTCCACCCTAACGACTGCTTGGCATAACTGAAGTTTTGAAATAGATCTCTCCCAAAGCTAAATCATGCAGAACCATTATTTGATAGTACATCACGTTTAGTGTGCAACTTCCGCCCGATATTAAGATTCATTTCCACTAACCTGAGTTGCATTACTGTTTTTCATCTCTGTCAGCAAATCAAATCCATGCCTGACCGTCACAGCTGGTTGCCCAGCCAGTAAACCAACCCTCATTATTGCAACTCGAATTCGCGTTAACCAGTCTTGACATGTTTGCCGATTTGTGTAGAAAAAAGTCCTAATAACCTGCAATATGATAATGGTACAGATCTTAGATGACACAGCACCTTGGTAACACAAAAATACAGCAACTTAAAACATAAAAAATGATACTGACCTTTGGTGGTGCCATAAGTGCATTAGCACATCCTTCATAGGCATTGTACATCAACTTTTCAAGATTTTCCAAAAATTGAAGTAGGAGAACAAGTCTTAATTGGTTGCTAATATGGCCATCATCATTGTCAGCTGTTGTCCACTGACTGATGTCTTGATCAGGGTTCAGAGTATGTGCAGCAAGACTCCTAATAATACCTGGAATTTTAAAAGCCAAAATTATTATTAATGATATATATCCGGTAGATGGAGATGTGACTTCTATTTTCAATACTGCATTCAACAACTTCTGTGCTGTGTTACGAGAATACACATAAAATTAAGATGTTTGCTGGCCTGGGCTAGCATCAGTGGCATCAGCAGTTGGTCTGCCACCTGCCCTCAGGGGAAGGAGAGATAAGGAACAATGGAGCAGCGTCTGGAGATGTGTAATGAAGGGATGTGGGAGGAAGAGCTGTCTGGAGCGGCTCCCCCCTTTGAACCCTGAACTGTTTGAAGTGATGGACAGGCGATACCCCAGCAGGGGGATAAAAAGGGACAGGTTCGCTATGACAGACACACACGCCACCTGAGGTAACGAGACCCTGGAAGCGGTGCGCCTCTCACGAGTGGTGAGAAGAACCGGACAACGCACAGGGTGGAAAGGTACGATCAGCGGGAACCCGGTGTGTGTCCGCCCTTGCCTGGGTGCCGGGTTCACTGCAGAGGATCGACCGCATCTGGAGGAGGGGTCACAGTCGGTGACCTCAGGTGACATCACCAAGGACCCGCCCAAATGCTGTTTGTGAGCCATCTCGCTGGTCTGTGAGCCATCTTGCTGGTCTGTGAGTGAAGCTGTGCTGAATGATGAGTTGTTCCTATTCTATGTCTCTCTTCCCCCACCTTGTCCATCGCCATGGCAACGATTACTGCGAACTGAACTACAAACTGGACTGAACTTTGAGTCATTTTGAAATTGGTCATTTACCCCTAGACAACGATAGAGCTTGATTGATGCTGTTATCTTAATTCTGTGCACATGTGTGGTTATCATTGTTGAATTGTTGCATTTATTATCCTTTCGATTACTGTGTTGCTTGTTTCTTTAATAAAACTTTCTTAGTTCTAGTACTCCAGACTCCAACTGAGTGATCCATTTCTGCTGGTTTGGCAACCCAGTTACGGGGTACGTAACAGCTGTATATCTTTTTGTTTATAGCTGCAGTTCAGGATCAGACAAAGAGCAGATTCCTATTTAGTAATATCTTTAGGTCTTAGCTAGTAAACTACATGAAAGCAAGCTTTTTTTAAAATCGTTTAACTCTTAAACTACAGAGCTGCAGGTATGAGCAACCAACAAGCTACTTAAACAGTATTTAATCAGGTCTTATTAAATCTTACAGCTTTATAAAACTTCAGTAAGACCAAATGTGAATTGCATTCAGTTCTGGTCACCCATTTTAGAAAGGATTTTGAAGCTTTGGAGAACATATAGAAGAGGTTTACCAGGATGCTACATAGCTTTGAGAGCATGTGCTATAAAGAGAGGGTAGAAAAACTTAGGTAGTTTTCTTTGGAACTGCAGAGGCAGAAGAGAGATTGGATACTGGATACTGAGACACACAGAGAGACAATCTTTTTCCCGAGTTGAAATAGCTAATATCAGAGGTCATGCACTTAAGGTGAGAGGGGCAAGTTCAAAGTTGATGTGTGGGGTTTGAATTTATTTTACTTTTTTTAAAAACAGAATGGTGGGTGCCCAGAATGCACTGCCTGGGAATTGATGGAAACTAATAAGACAGGGGTCTCCTTCCACTTGGATACTGACAGCATTGACTCTTCAGTTTCAAGTCTGATCATTCCTGGGTATTCTGGACCAGTTTCAACCAGAAACCTTGCTTCGATGCTCTGAAGAAAGGTCCAAGTTCTTTGATCTGGGAAAGTGTGCTTACAATGAAAACACTGGTTCCTATATCTTCTGGTCTGACCATGTCAAGGAACAATACAACATAGAAACCCTCCAGGCTAAGTCCATGACAACCATTTAACTACTCATTTTCTATTCCTTTTTTTTATCCTCAATATATTCTCATCAAACCCCTTTCTGATTCTATCACTTACTTATAAGCTTGGAGAACTTAGCGGCCAATTAACCTCCTAATTTATGTGAACTTGAGGTATGGGAAACCAGGGCATCCTGAAAAATCCACATGGTCACAGAGAACATGCAAACTTCACACAGCACCAGAAGTTAGGGCTGAGCTTAGATCTCTGGGCAGTCAGTGAGTCTACCGTGCTAAATTATTCACTACTGTCCTATTCTCATTCTTTATTAAAAGTGATGATATATCTCATTATCTACCCATCCTTCCAAAATGTCAAGGTCCCAACATGAAGTTCCCACCCTAGGATAACTTGCAATTAGATGCATTGCTTCTGTATTGACAGTCAGATCATACCAATTTTTACGTCTTTAATTTAGACATCATCTATTCCTCGTGTATTCATCTTTCCATCACTTTACGTTCTATTACCCATCCCTTTCACCAGCATTTTAACCCCATATATGCCATACGTTAAATATTGTATATTTGCATACTTAAACCTGTACTTAATTGACCATATTGATTCATCCAAACCCATTAATAGCTTACAAACCAAGGAATATACAACAAGGTACAATATCTCCAGTTAATGAGGGATGCAGATATGGCAGAAAAACTGAATGCGCATTTTGTGTCTTCACAGCAGAAGACGTCTGCAGTATACTGGACATTCAAGCGTGTCAGGGAAGTGAAGTTTGTGCAGTGAAATTTATAACTGAGAAGGTGCTCAGGAAGCTTAATGGTCTGAGGGTGGATAAATCTCCTGGACCTGATGGAATGCAGCCTTGGGTTCTGAAGGAAGGAGCTGGAGAGATTGTGGAGGCATTAATGATCTTCCAAGAATTGATAGAATTTAGCATTGTACCGGATGACCAGAAAATTGCAAATGTTACTTCGCTATTTAAGAAGGGTGGGAGGCAGCAGAAAGGAAACTATAGACCTGTTAGCCTGACATCAGTGGTTGGGAAGTTGTTGGAATCGATTGTTAGGGATGAGATTATGGAATACCAGGAGGCACATGACAAGATAGGCCAAAGCCAGCATGGCTTCCTGAAAGAAAAATCCTGCCTGACAAACCTACTATAATTCTTCGAGGAAATTATAAGCAGGGTAGACAAAAGAGATGCAGTAGGCGTGGTGCACTTTGATTTTCAGAAGGCCTTTGATAAGGTGCTGCACATGAGGCTGCTTAGCAAGATAAGAGACCATGGAATCACAGGGAAGTTACTAGCGTGGATGGAGCATTGGCTGGTTGGCAGAAAGCAGAGAGTGGGAATAAAGGGATCCTATTCTGGTTGGTTGCCAGTTACCAGTGGAGTTCCACAATGGTTGGTGTTGGGACCGCTGCTTTTTACCATGTATGTCAATGATCTGGACTATGGTATCAATGGATTTGAGGCTAAATTTGCCAGTGATACAAAGATAGGTGGAGGACTGGGTAGTGTTGAGGAAACAGAGAGCCTGCAGAGAGACTTAGATAGCTTAGGGGAATGGACAAATGAAATACAATGTTGGAAAGTGTATGGTTATGCACTTTGGTGGAAGAAATAAATGGGCAGACTATTATTTAGATAGGGAGAGAATTCAAAATGCAGAGATGCAAAGGGACTTGGGAGTCCTTGTGCAAGATACCCTAAAGGTTAACCTCCAGGTTGAGTTGGTTGTGAAGAAAGCAAATGCAATGTTGGCATTCATTTCTAGAGGTACAGAATATAAGAGCAGCAATGAGATGTTGAGGCTCTATGAGGCACTCATGAGACCATACTTGGAGTTCTGGGTGCAGTTTTGGGCTCCTTATTTTAGAAAGGATATACTGTCATTGGAGAAGGTTCAGAGAAGATTCACGAGAATGATTCCAGGAATGAAAGGGTTAACGTATGAGCAACATCTGGCAGCTCTTGGGCTGTATTCCCTGGAGTTCAGGAGAATGAGGGGGAATCTCACTAAAAACATTCTGTATGTTAAAAGGCCTGAACAGATTAGATATAGCAATGTTATTTCCCATAGTAGGAGATTCTAGGACAAGAGGGCACGACTTCAGGATTTAAGGACATCCTTTTAGAACTGAGATGCAGAGAAATTACTTTAGTCAGAGCATGGTAAATCTGTGGAATTTGTTGCCATGAGCAGCTGTGAAGGCCAAGTCATTGGATGGATTTAAGGCAGAGATAGATAGGTTCTTGATTAGCCAGGGCATCAAAGGGTATGGGGTGAAAGCAGGGGCGTGGGGATGACTGGAAGAATGGGTTCAGCCCATGACTGAATGGCGGAGCAGACTCAATGGGTCAAATGGCCGACTTTTGTTCTTATATCTTATGGATTTCCCACTTCAAATAAGCTCATAACATTGCAAAATTTATCCACTACCTTCAATTGTCTGGAATGTATCCTGTGCTCTGCCCAATGGTGTCCGTAGTTTTGAAAGCACTGTAAATTGTGCTGCTTCCCATACAGCCCATTGCCATAACACAGCCTCAGTTTTCAAAAGGTTTCGAGGTATGGTCGATTGGTCACATTTGTCTAATCTCTGACAGCTGTGAAACAGTCTCTCAAGCCAATGATCTTTGCTGAAAGGAATACAAAAAATTTACCAGTTTCATAGTCTAATCCATTACACTGTACTTACAATTATTACTGATTCTTTCAAAGTATTATGCAAAGTAAAACAGATAAAACAAATCTTACAAAACAAAAAGCATAAAGTTGGAACTGGAAAATAAAATTAAAACCTTACCCAATCCTGTGGCAACTTCCATACAAAATGAAACTAATTAGATCAGAGAAGTCCTGAGGGTGAAATGTGTTACTGGGAGCTTTGCTCATATGGCTACTTATGGCCAATGAGATCCCTTGCACCTCTGTGTGATTGTTGTTACTGTAAAAAACAAAAAGCATACTATTTTTATAATCAGTAGTCAATTTCTTCATTATCCAAATACAATTTTCATTAAATTGCATGGAACAGATATTTACAGAGAAACCAGCTGTACTCACTCTTAACTGCATCTCAAAGCTTCTCTACACTTAAGAATTTTCATTTTAACAACTTTGAACATGAACTTTTTTTTTCTGCTGGAGGAACTCAGGTCAAGCAGCATCCGTGGGAAGTAAGGAAGAAATCGTCCATGTTTCCGGTCAAATCTTGCATCAGAGCATTTTAATTTTCCCTTCTGGAATTTCAGCTAATTATCTTACTTCACCTCAGAATGATCCAATTGAAGTATCAGTTTTGTTATTCAATTCTTCAAGATTTTCATCTCATTTATAGGCATCTGTTAGTCTTGTCAGACCATGGATTTGTGCCTTGGAAAGTTTCCAGGGCACAGGCCTGGGCAAGTTTGTATGGAAAACCGGCAGTTGCCCATGCTGCAAGTCTCCCCTCTCCACGCCACCGATGTTGTCCAAGGGAAAGGCACTATGGCCGATACAGCCTGGCACCAGTGTCGTCGCAGAGCAATGTGTGGTTAAGTGCCTTGCTCAAGGACACAACACGCTGCCTCAGCCAAGGCTCGAACTAGCGATCTTCAGATCACTAGATTGATGCCTTAACCACCTGGCCACGCGCTAACACTTCATCTCATTAGACCTTAGTATTTACTACATCCCTTCCTAAAGTTTGTCATCTCTCCAATTCTAATGAAAATTCAAGGCCAAAAGTTTTTATATACACAGATACTGTAAAGCTGAGAACTTCCAGCATATTTTCATCTTAAATCCAGTAGGTTTCTTTGCCAATTTTCATTTCGTTGATTGGTTCAAACTCCCAGCAATCAATAAAAAACAGACATGCATCTATAATACTAAGGTGCAAAATCCTTAGTGTAAATGTTGGTGAAGTGAATAAATAGCAAGCAACTACAATTTAAAGAGAGAAGTTTCACTGATTTAGTTTGGAGTGCAAGATTACTCAGTTCAATTATGTATGCAATTTACAAATTTGTAGATTTGACTAGATATATTTGAAACAACCAATGAAACTAATGTTAAAGCCATCATACCTTAAAGCAACATCCAGAGGAATGGTCTTCAAAAGTTTTCCAAAAGCCTGCCGCACACGAACTCCACAGTGAACTAACTGCATACGGCAAACATCAACACATCTATGAACAAAACCAGTATCAACTTTAGTCTGCAAACTTCATATGTAATCTAAATAATCATACATATGAATGTGCAAATAGCATAGGGAAAAATATCAGAATTATACCTTTGCAGAAGGTCATTTGGCAAGGAAGTGGAAACGATTTGTAAGCTGCTGCATGCTTGTAAGCAAATAGAAGCATCTTCATGAACAGCTGTATTTAAAAAGAAAACAGGATGAGAATTTCATCTTTTAACGATGTATAAATAGAATTCTTATATAGAATTAATAAGAATTCAATAGAATTCTTACCATTTGATAACAATCCTTTGCAGAATTTGTGAAAAGATGAGAGAGCAAATAAGGGAGCATACGTTTCTGATTTCTTCATTAAAACTGTTATTTCTAATGCCCATGTTAGCAGTAATTTCCTGGTGAGATAAAAATAGGTTTTGAAAGTGAAAACTAAAAATTCTTTTTACTGCCATCTACAACATACAATAACAAAATATTCTATTATGTATATATTTGTTCCACATAGGAAAACAAACCAGAAAAGGTGATTTACCTTGCATCACTATTCAAAATATCCTTACTGAGCAACGTTCCTAGAAGATTCAGTATGATGGCAAAGTGTTTCTTTGTTGCCATGGTGACAGTACTGATAACAGCACCATCAAACAGAGAGGGTGATGATGAACTCAGACTGCTAGATATGAAATGGTCATGCCTGCAAAGAACAGAATGAACTATTTTTATCTGAAGCTGAATGGGATTTTGAAAATGCATCAAACCTGGCAAATCAGTCCTTACCACAGGCACATATTCAATGAGCAAGGATTATAACAAATTTTGTAAGATTTCAAAAACAGTAGTATAGCTGAATGCATTATTTATCAATACTTTAATGTAAATAATGTTAACTTTGTATGAAGCACAGTTTTGAGAATGCATGCCAAATGCCACATGAAGCTGGCAATTTTCTACTGTGTCCAAGAAAGTTGAACTAACAGTTTAGTTTAATCCTTGGTTCTAAATTTTCAATATTTCTAACGCCTTCATTTATTTTACTGACCAATGCCCCCTCCAATGTTAATCTATTTACCAAACAATACACCAATTTCAGGGTACAATTAAGGTTCCTGTTGCCCACAGCATTTGGTGAATCTAATTTCCACAGAACACAATGTTTGGCAATAATCAATGATTAAAGGACTGCACATTAAAAATTCTGAACAAATTGCAAATTTAACATTTTAAAATTCAGCCAGAGGGAGAATATTTAAAGCAATTGTAAAGCAATGATCTGAAGAGGACAAGCCAAAATTGATCACACCTTGCCAATGTGCAATCAAAGCTTACCATACCTTGTACAATGGGAATATAAAGTGTACAGAACTCCATATTGGATGGCAGGATAATGAACAGCAAGGTTGGCGTGTACAACTGTAAGATTATCGCTGAGTAGGGCAAACATTGTGGGGGAAAGAGCCCACATCTGTAAAAAAAAAAGAGGTCACAAAGTACTATTATAAGTAATTCTAAGTGCAGCTCAAGTTTCAAGTTAAAAAAATTTATTTAACGGTACAGTACAGTAACAAGACCTTCCCAAAAAGCCAACACCACCCAATTACATCCATGTGACCAAGCTACTAATCCGTATATCTATAGAATGCAGGAGGAAACCAGAGCACCCAGAAAAAACTGATGTAGTCACTGGGAAAATGTACAAACTTCTTACAAACACCAGTAGAACTGAATCCAGGTCACTAGCGCTGTAGTATTATGTAATCATACAGCCCCCAAATACTTTTGAAATTTCACATGTATATACTTACACCAATCAAGGAATTTTTTGCATTTCCAATTGTAGTAAGGGCACTTAAGTCAAATAGTACAATAAACTCTGCACTCTCTTCTTTGAATGTAATGTCCCTGAAAGCTTCATGATGTATCTCTGAACAGACTGGAGGAAGTGCTACGTCTTGAAGAAGACTATTCAGTGCACAAGTCATTTCCCCCAAAATCAGTTTGTAGGCAGTTTCTAGTACAGGAATATTCTTCAGACTTAACACAGCCTGATATACAAACTGTGCTGTTGATACAACCTGTATAGGATTAAATGAAAGAGCTTAATATATTATTGCATAATTGTTTTTAAAACAGCATTATATTTCTCTTAGGTAATATTTGGCAGGAAAGCATCTCACCAAATAAGAGTAAACATTCCAAGTAAAATAGGGTTTATATATTCCGATCAACAAATTTAAGATTTTATTATTAATCTCACATAGATCATTTTAAGTTTGTTGATCAGTCAATTTATGCAGATTTCTTCAGTACTCTCCCCCCCATTTACACCATAACTTGTACAGAAAGCAGAGGTACACAAAAAAAAAGCCTAGCTTTTCCTCAGTGATAGTCGGTGCATTACTAATACCTTAAATGATCACAAACTATATACTATTAGCAAGCACACATTTAAACAAAACAGGAAGCTGGTACTTCCTGTACTCCATCTTTCTGCATACTAACTCTGATCTTTCTGTGCAAGTTGCACTCATACTACGTTGAACGTAGCTTCACAAAATGTTAACTGGCTATATGATATACTGCTCTATCCCATTAGACTGTCAACAGAGTTATCAAAACAATTATGGAATAATAAAAGCAGAATAGTATGACATTCAGTCCATTTAAAATCATCCACATCCATCAAGCTCAAAAACCTTTGCACTGGTTCAAAACATAAGTTCCAATTATTCCTCCCAACAAATGACACTACACCTGACTATGGTCCCAACTTCACTGTTTTACTAGAGAAGATAATACCTAATTTTTCTGAACTACCAAATGTCCATGTGGCACTTTCTGTAATGCTGCAGCTGCCCACACTACTTGAGTGCATTCAATATGCAGTTCAGAGCAGATATTTTGCTCCAGGATAAGATTACTGAATACAGCATACACACTAGTGGGTCAGAAGTAGTGGGACTATTAGGATTGCTTCAAGGTGGAAGGTCCTCTTCCCCCTTTCTACTTACATTATCGATACTGGGAGATAACGTGGACTTGTTGGATCAGATGGCCTCCTGTGTGGAAGCAGTAACGTGATTGCAAGCATAGCAATCTCTTAAAGGAGTGGGAGAAATCAGCTGCAGGTGAAAGAAAATCTTCTGTTGCAATATTTTAAATTGACTTAGTATGTGAACACAATGCTTCAAATTATTTTGGTAAATATTTTAATCTTAACTTTGAACATCCTAAGTTTTTGCTGACTGTAAATGTCAATGATTAATTTAACAGCTGTGACCCAGGGCCTCCCCAGCTGTCAAAGCTACTCTGAAAGCAGCCAGCTGTCTGTGCCAAGCTAACATTTATACTGCACTGAGGCAAGCCAATCATGGGAGCCAGGCCACCAGACCTTACAGTTCATTCCAGTGCATTCCCAATGACAAAAGCTATGGGAAGCAGAACAGTCTGAAAGCAGCTAAGTCATCTGGGCTAAGTGCACTACACTCCAGCACTAAAACTGACTTCAAAACATCCATCACATTGTGCTTATTACCTTGCTCCTGCCTGACATGACATCTACCTTTTAATCTCTTCACGTTCTGACCTGGTGCTCTGATGCCACCTCCCTACCACTCCAGCTTAAACTCTCCTGATTAGCATGAGTAAACCTCTCAACCAGTATATTGGTTCCCCTCCTATTAAGGTGCAACTTGTCCCTCTTGTACCAGTCAGCCCTGCACCAGAAGAGGTTCCAATGATCCAAGAACATGAAGCCCTGCTCTTTGTACCAATCCTCACCCACTCATTCACTATTTTCCTATTCCTGCCCTTAGCAGCACATTGCACTAGGAGTCATCCAGAGATCACTACCTTCGAGGTCCTGCTTTTCAGTCCCTTTCTCAAATCCTATACTCACTGTGCAGGTCCTTTTCCCCCTTTCTACTTACATTATCGGTACCAATTTGTACCATAACCTCTGGATGTTTACCCTCCCCGTTCACTGCAACCTTCTGGAACATCAGCGACCGTACCACCTAGGAGGCAACATACCATCTGGTGTCTTATCTATGATCACAGAATCTCCTGTCTGTTCCCACAACTACCAAGTCTCCTATCACTATTTCTCAGCTCGACTTTACTTTTTCTGCTGAGCCTGAGCCAGCCACAGTGCCACTGACTTGGTTGTTCCCCTGTATTATCCAAGGGGGTATGCTTGGTAATGAGGGAATAGCCACAGAGGTACCCTGCACAGACTACCTACTTCCCTCACTTCTGGTGGTCCCCAACTATCTGAAGCCTCTACCTCAGTAAAAGTCTCAACTGAGAAGCCCTTAGCTTCCCTAATGAAGACTAGGGTATAGTTGCTTGAAAAATTAAAGCCTTCAAAGAATAAAAGAAAAGATTTTAAAAGACATCAGCACAATTTCATCCAGAATAAGTAGGTGCTCATGTAACTAGAAACATGCACTTTTCTTTATCCTCAACCTTACCTCTTTTTCCCTATGAAAACGGAGCTGAAGTAACTTGGAATCTGGTGAAAACAATTTTTCAACAAACGATGCTGGCAATTTTGTATTTATTTGTTCCACAATCTGAAAAAATGAAAATTGTATTATAAATGATCAAAATGCAAGAGAATAATTGTCTTAACAGATAAAACTTTGATCACGTGTTCCAGCCCTTTCTCACTCATGCCATTTTAAATCAGATGATTTTGGACTCAAATTCCACTTGAGATCTGACCAGAGACATATGAGGGGTGATTGATAAGTTCGTCGCCTAAGGTAGAAGGAGTCAATTTTAGAAAACCTAGCACATTTATTTTTCAACATAGTCCCCTCCTACATGTACACACTTAGTCCAGCGGTCGTGGAGCACACAGATCCTGAACCTCCAGAAAGTGTCCAGAGATGGGTGATTGATAAGTTCGTGGCCTAAGGTACAAGGAGATGAGTTATACAGCTCTCGTTGCATGCACATGCAGGGCAACTCTGAGTGATTATGCAGAAAGTTCGAAGTTAATAACTCATCTCCTTCTACCTTAGGCCACGAGCTTATCAATCACCCGTGCTGTGGACACTTCCTGGAGGTCCAAGATCCGTATGCTCCACGACCTCTGGACTAAGTGTGTAAATGTAGGAGGGGACTATGTTGAAAAATAAATGTGTTAGCTTTTCTAAAATTGACTCCTTCTACCTTAGGCCACGAACGTATCAATCACCCCTCGTATTATACACTTTTTTAGGCCTGCAGCACCCATGCCAACTACTGATCAACATGACTCACCAACACTAATCCATTTTCCAGCACTTGGCCCTTGTCTTCTTTATCGTTGCAAATCAAATGCTCATCTAAATACTGCAATGTGGCAGAATACTATTATCCATGTTCTATGCCTAAGTATGTATACCTAAATCAGCCTCCTCAAAGAAAACAAAGTCCACCTATCTCCTCAGCATCACTTCATAGCCAAAACTATTGTCAGGCAACATCCTGGTGAATTTCCCCAGTACCTTCTCCAACACAAACACATCCTTCCTATAATGTGGCAACCAGATATACAGAGTAATCCAACTGGGGCCTAACTAATGTTTTATAGAACTGTATATTCACATTCTACACCCCATAACTTTTTATGTGCCTGTCCACACCATGTACTTCCTAGCAAAGTGATGCAAACATATGGCACATATGCCCAAGATGACATGTGCAAAAATTGTTGTCATGTGGCATGTAGTCAACCCCTCGATTCTTTAAACACCACCCACAATAAAGAGACACATAATGATTATCTTTACTGTCAAATGAAGCAGCGAACTGTTTTTCTACAACCTGGGAGCAATGAGGTGTTCTCACAGGAAATGTCTCACACTAGTTTGGTGTCACTGAGATGGCTGCAAGAACGTGACATTGGATAATATGTTTTGAAATAGTTGCAGACCTGCTATACATATCAGTATTTGGATAGTAAACGGTTACAATAACAATACTATTCAGAATTTTTTTTTCTATAGTCTTTTTAAAAGATTATTAATTTTTGAACAGTTTTTTAAAAAAAGATTATTAATTTTTGAAGTTTTTAAAAAATGCTCCATTTATTTCAATCTGTCTCTTATACTTCTATTAATAGTAAAAGCAATGAACAGAAATAGGACATCAGTTTTCTTTAAAAAAGTTTACAATTATTGTTACTAATTTATTAATCAATGATAACATCTGCTCAAAATTAACCATAGCACATGAGAGAATTTTTGAAGATTATTGCCAATTTAGGTGCACGTGTTCTCAAGAAGGTTTGCCACCCCTGTACTATAGGCCTATCATTAATTGTGTATACTCTAGACTTAATCCTCCCAAAATGCACTGCCTCATTCTAGCAGCTATACAAACTAAAAGGAAATGCTGAATTGAGTCGCTGGTTCTGCTTTCAGAATCTTGCAATCTTTTCTCTTGAAATGTAGGAAACTTCTCCTGGTATTCTGGCAAAAATCAACAGCCCACCCTACACCACAGAAAAAAAGTACACAATCTTTTGCGCTCTTTCCCAACCCCCAAGGACTTCGTTATCAACAAAATGATTCATCCAATTTTTACTCAACAGAAACACTTCCCAATATTTTACTTGCTGTACATAACTGAAGGTTAAGGCTAAAATAAATGTTTAAATGAATGTTAGTGTTACTTCTAGGATAATGTTCAAATAAAGCTGATCACATTAACCAGTTTTAAAAATGCAAGCTATCAGACTCACCAGAGTCAACAGGTTTAAGACAGAGATGATGTATTCAGCACCAAACATTTGACAACCTTCCAGCTGATCCAACCCATAATTAATGGTAATTTCACAATGTTTGGCTATGTCAGAGTCCATGCTTCCCAACAGAACACAGACACACTCATTTGCAGCTGTCAAAACTGCCTCAGAAAAGAAAACTTGTTTTGCTGTGGTAACACAATTCACAACTCTGAGCAGGATCTAGATTTAAAAGAAATACACACATTTAAATAAGCAGAATAATTTCGTAAATAAAAATTTTGTGAACAAATTTTTTTAACTAGAAGCTTGACAAAATGTAAAAGCTTTAGATGAAAAATCTGGTTACTACTGATGCAATGACAACATACATGGCCTAAAATAAAATGTGAGGCTTTTTACACTCTAAACATACACATTTATTTAAAAAGTGAATTAGCTACAAATGACATTTCCCATGGTCAGAGACAATCCATGAAAAGCAACAGGAAATTAAAGTGAACACAATCTTACATCTGTCACATAAGCCTCAGTAATTGGAGGTCCTCTAATCGGGCTGAAACGCTCTCCAATACTTCTTACTACAGTACTGAACACTCTTAGTAGTGCTGCTAATTTTGGTAATGAGACTGAAGGTGGTGGAATATCCTCATCAACAGATTCACCAGAAGCCACGTGACTGAGGTCCTGTAAAGTTAAATATCAGACAGTTTGATCATTTTGGAGCAGTGAAGGAAGTACAATCTATAGTCATCCAATGCACTCTGCTGGGGTATTATGACCATTGCTAATTGAAAACTGCAGCAGTGTGACTATTTTTCACCTCAAAATTCAATGCAAAAACTGAAAATAAATTTCATTATATAACCCTGGCAGTGATCCAAAGGTTTCACGTCACAGAGAAAGAGCTGGCATAGTTACTTTTCAACTAAGGCTACTGCTCACTGCTAATGAATTAAAAGCACAACAAATTGCATTTTTACAAGGCGTAACTAACAAATATGAACATGAATTAACTAACAAATATGAACATGAATTAACATTAGGTCAATCTGTCCTTCCAGACTGCATTTAATTTTATTACAAGCAATTTGATTACAATTTCAATCCTGCATTACCTACCCAAGATAACTTTTCACAGCCCTACTAATCAAGAATATATCTGCCTAGTCCTAAAAAACTTCAAAGATTCTGCATTACTGCCCTTTGAGGAACAGTTCCAAAAAACAACTCTCAGAAAAGATTTCAGCTCATGATTATACAGGTGAACCCTTATTTTTAAAACTGTGGGCTCTGCTTCTAGGATTTTTCTACACCCAAAAACATGTTCTCCACATCTACAGCATCAACATCCATCAGTATCTTATAGATTTTAATGTATTTTACTCTTCTGAACCCAAGCAACAAGCCTATTCTCTCCAGCCTTTCAGATTTTAAATCTACTGTCTTCTTTGAACCCTTTCAATACCTATTGCCACCCACAGCATCCTCCCCGCTAGTCACAGTTCCTTATAACCCTCTAAAACCCTCCCCTTTACATGCTTATCCAAATGCTTCTTAAATGTTGCAACTGTACCTATCTTAACCATTTTCCTCTGGCAGGTCATTCCATGCACTCACTACCCTCTGTGTAAAACTTTCTCAGGTCTCTTAACTCTCTCCCTTCTTATCTGGTATCTATGCCTCCTAGCTTAGGATTCCCCAACCCTAAGGACTATGATAGTCACATTATCAATAAGCCAGGGAATAAAGATCCAGCATAGCCAACCACTCCCTATAACTCAGGCTCTCAAATCAAAGCATATCCCACATCAAACTCTTCTGCACCCTTTTCAGCTTGAGAATGTCTTTCTCATACCAAGGTGACCAAAACTATACACCGTGCTCCAAATGTGGCCTCAACAACAACATTACATTCCTAAACTCGATGCTCTGACTGATGAAGGGCAGCTGGTGACTACTTAGGCAGCACTTTTTAAAAAAAAAAGTCAACTGTGTACTGATACTCCCAGGTTCTTCTGTTCACAACATTCATCTGTGTCTGCCACTTATCTGGTACCCATGTCCTCTAGCTTTGGATTCTCCAACCCTGAGAAAACTATGATAGTCACATTACCAATAAGCTACGAAATGAAGATCCAGATACTTCCAGGTTCTTCTGTTCATAACACTTATCTGTGTTTTGCTATTTACTGTACAAATTCTAACCTGGTTTGACTCACCAAAATGCATCGCCTTACACTTATCCAAGTTAAAAATCCATTTGCTATTCCTCAGCCCATCCCTTTCTGATCAAGATCTCGTTCAGGGTTATACACTTGGTTCTATTTTAGGTTCATCTCTTCCTTTTGATTCGAAACGCCTTAAGCAGGTCTCTAACCCGATCGTTAAATATGCTTTGCGTATTTGGTTTCAATTCAGAAAATTTTTTGATCTTAATCAATTCGGGTTAGCGATTCCTATTTTAGGTAACATATTTTTTCCTCCCTCTTTTACGGATCGCGCTTTTCAAACTTGGAAGACTAAGGGTATTTTACGGTTTTTGGATTTATTTTTAGATGGTTCCCTTATGTCTTTTGAACAATTATCTAATAAATATAACCTATCAAGAATACATTTTTTTAGATATTTACAAGTTAGAAATTTTCTAAGTACTATACTTCCTTCCTTTCCAATGCTTCCTCCTATATATATATTTTAGATTCGATAATTAACCTTAATCCATGTCAGAAAGGTGCATCGGCTATGATTTATAATATTATTATGAAACTCAGGAAAGCTCCATTTGATAAGATTAGGGTAGATTGGGAACAGGAATTGGGGCTTACCATTTCTGTGGATGATTGGGGGCAGATTTTACAATTAGTTAATACTTCCTCTATTTGTGCTAAACATTCCCTAATTCAATTTAAAGTGGTGCATAGAGCACATATGTCCAAAGATAAGTTAGCGCGTTTTTACTCGCATATTAATCCTTTCTGTGATAGATGTTCGGGGCAGATAGCCTCTTTAACTCATATGTTTTGGTCTTGCCCTACTTTGGAAACTTTTTGGAGAGATATTTTCAATATTATTTCTAAGGTATTAAATATAGATATCTCTCCTCACCCTATTACTGCTATCTTTGGACTACCTAAAATTTCTAGTAATCTTTCCCCTTCAGCCCGTAGAATGATTGCATTTCTTACTTTAATGGCGAAAAGATGTATTTTACAACATTGGAAAGAGCTTAATGCTCCAACTACCTTTTTTTGGTTTTCTCAGACGATTTTATGTTTGAATCTGGAGAAAATTAGAAGTAACCTTTATGATTCTTCATTTAAATTTGAACAGATTTGGGGACCTTTTATTCGATATTTTCATTTAATGTAATATTTACCCTTCTTGTTTTTTTTTCACTGTTTTAATGGAGGTCGGGATTGAGGACGTGATTTTAAGTTTAACTCTGTTTGGTTTCAAGTTAGCCCATTGCTTTGCTTTGCTTTTAGTTAGTTGCACGGTGGGTTTTTTTTTGGGGTTTTTTTTTTCTTTTTTTTCATTGATATATATAAAATCTAGTATACTATTATGTTATCTTGGTTTTTTATGCTTAAATTACATTGTTTGTAGTATTTTCTTTTTGGTATTGTTATCTTTTGGAATTTTATTATACTTTAACATTGTATTAATGTTTATATGGCTTACCTTTTTTGTATACTTACTCAATAAAAAGATTTAAAAAGAAAGAAAGAAAGAAAGATCAAGATCTCTTTGCAATTCATTGTAACTTGCTTCACTATCAACAAGATCCCTTCGTTTAGGGATCATCAAACTTGCTAATTGTGACAGGCAAATTTGTATCCAAATCATTTACATAAATAATAAATAACAGATCCTTACAGGGAATCCCACTAGTCATCAGCCTCCAGTTGGAGAACTGACCTTCAACTGCCACTCTGCTTCCTATCAGAGCCAAATCTGAATCCACTTTGCTAGTTTCCCATGAATCTTAATGTTCCTGATTAGTCTCCATATGAAAACTTGGGAAACCATAGAAACCACAGTACAGAAACAGGCCCTTTGGCCCTTCTTGGCTGTGCCGAACCATTTTCTGCCTAGTCCTACTGACCTGCACACGGACCATATCCCTCCATAAACCTCCCATCCATGTACCGGTCCAATTTATTCTCAAATGTTAAAAAAGAACCTGCATTTACCACCTCGTCTGGCAGCTCATTCCATACTCCCACCACTCTGTGTGAAGAAGCCCCCACAAACGTTCCCTTTAAACTTTTCCCCCCTCACCCTTAACCCATGTCCTCTGGTTTTTTTCTCCCCTTGCCTCAGTGGAAAAAGCCTGCTTGCATTCACTCTATCTATACCCATCATAATTTTATATACCTCTATCAAATCTCCCCTCATTCTTCTACGCTCCAGGGAATAAAGTCTTAACCTATTCAATCTTTCTCTGTAACTGAGTTTCTCAAGTCCCGGCAACGTCCTTGTAAACCTTCTCTGCACTCTTTCAACCTTATTTTTATCCTTCCTGTAATTTGGTGACCAAAACTGAACACAATACTCCAGATTCAGCCTCACCAATGCCTTATACAACCTCATCATAACATTCCAGCTCTTATACTCAATACTTCGATTAATAAAGGCCAATGTACCAAAAGCTCTCTTTACGACCCTATCTACCTGTGACGACACTTTTAGGGAATTTTGTATCTGTATTCCCAGATCCCTCTGTTCCACTGCACTCCTCAGTGCCTTACCATTAACCCTGTATGTTCTACGTTGGTTTGTCCTTCCAATGTGCAATACCTCACGCTTGTCAGTATTAAACTCCATCTGCCATTTTTCAGCCCATTTTTCCCTCTGGTCCAAGTCCCTCTGCAGGCTTCCTCACTGTCTACTACACCTCCAATCTTTGTATCATCAGCAAACTTGCTGATCCAATTTACCACATTATCATCCAGATCATTGATATAGATGACAAATAACAATGGACCCAGCACTGATCCCTGTGGCACACCACTAGTCACAGGCCTCCACTCAGAGAAGCAATTCTCTACCATCACTCTCTGGCTTCTTCCATTGAGCCAATGTCTAATCCAATTTACCACCTCTCCATGTATACCTAGCGACCGAATTTTCCTAACTAACCTCCCAAGCGGGACCTTGTCAAAGGACTTACTGAAGTCCATGTAGACAATATCCACTGCCTTCCCTTCATCCACTTTCCTGGTAACCTCCTCGAAAAACTCCAACAGATTGGTCAAACATGACCTACCACGCACAAAGCCATGTTGACTCTCCCTAATAAGCCCCTCTCTATCCAAATGCTTGTAGATTCTGTCTCTTAGTACTCCCTCCAATAACTTACCTACTACTGACGTTAAACTCACCGGCCTATAATTTCCCGGATTACTTTTCGATCCTTTTTTAAACAACGGAACAACATGAGCCACTCTCCAATCCTCCGGCACTTCACCCGTAGACAGCGATATTTTAAATATTTTTTCCAGGGCCCCTGCAATTTCAACACTAGTCTCCTTCAAGGTCCGAGGGAACACTCTGTCAGGTCCCGGGGATTTATCCACTTTAATTTTCCTCAAGACAGCAAGCACCTCCTCCTTTTCAATCTGTACAGTTTCCATGGTCTCACTACTTGATTCCCTCAATTCCATAGATTTCATGCCAGCTTCCTTAGTAAATACAGACGCAAAAAACCTATTCAAGATCTCCCCCATTTCCTTTGGTTCCGCACAAAGCCGACCACTCTGATCTTCAAGAGGACCAATTTTATCCCTTACAATCCTTTTGCTCTTAATATACTTGTAAAAGCTCTTTGGATTATCCTTCACTTTGACTGCCAAGGTAACCTCATGTCTTCTTTTAGCCCTCTTGATTTCTTCCTTAAGTATTTTCTTGCACTTCTTATACTCCTCAAGCACCTGATTTACCCCCTGTTTCCTATACATTTCATACAACTCCCTCTTCTTCTTTATCAGAGTTGCAATATCCCTTGAGAACCAAGGTTCCTTATTCCTATTCAATTTGCCTTTAATCCTGACAGGAACATACAAACTCTGCACTCTCAAAATTTCCCCTTTGAAGGCTTCCCACCTACCAATCACATCTTTACTTATTTATTAGTAAATAAAGCCCATAAGTCAACATCCACTGCCAAATCTTCATATGTCCCATAAGTTACTTCTGAAAAAAACTCCCAAAGGTTCATAAGACATGACCTCCCACAAATCTCATTTTCACACTTTAAATTTATACATGTCCACTCTACCTCAGCATAAGCTTCCATATCTTCCAAAAACTGTCCAAGAAGGGTAGTAGAAAATCCAAGATCAGCGACCCAGAATTGTTCCAAGCACTGCAGCCAACCTTTGGGATGAATAAAACACCTTAAAATTTTCTTAACGCTAACAATTCCAGTACATAACTGAAATGAAATACAATTGATTAACTTGAACTGAATGTTTTATTTTTCTTATTTTTTAAAAAAAATACAGGTTACACAATTATGGACTTTATCTTATCAAACCCATCTTGAAACTAGCATTTTTAGCAAAGTTATTCTCTTCATAAAAAAGTTGATAAGGTAATAATCCAATAATGAACTACTTTAGTAAATAAAATTAACTTACCTGATACCTGCTGTGTAAGGGATTGCTTCTGAGTGTGATCTATATGCCAACCAACGAGTATATCTACAGTGTCCTTTTAAATTCAAAAGCATCATTATTAATTTGTAGCTAAACTTGCCAGAATATTTAAAAGTAATTTATTTTATTATCCTTACCCTAAAGTTGGTACTAAATATATGGGGATAACAACGTGCCACTAATAAAATACATTTCACACACTGGCACAGTAGCTCCGGTGTATCCACATTTTCCAGAACAGTCTGTAGGCTAATCATCACCAACTAGGGGGGAAAAAAAGCTTATTTAATTTCAACTGAAATAAATGCTATTTTATATCACAAGTACATTTGGAACTAAAGATGATACATTTCCACTTTCCATGCTTTTTGGAAATTCTAGTGTACAGTAAGTTTTCAGTGAACATGACACTCAATTCTTTGTAAAATTCAATTATTGCAATAACCCGTTACATCTCTGAACACACTTCCCCAATGCGAAACATCAAAAACAAAGATAGTACATGATCAGAAATTAGTTTTTACAATAAAGTGAACGTTTCAAAGAATTTAGCACTATATACAAATTAAATTTTAAAATGAAAAGCTAACCTGCATTACAGATGAAAATGCCTTCTTTTCCCCTGCAGTTTCCAGTGCTTTGTAGGTAGCACACAAGTATAGAAGTTTTACCTCATCTTTGGTGGAAGAACTAAACTTGCTAAAAATCCACTTAAAGATCTTCTCAGCCTCATAACTTAAAGATACACACAGCAAGCCAAGGCAACAAGCTCCTTCTTGTCGTAGTTCATGGAGTAGCTTACTACTGTTAGTGACAAGTTAAAGAATATTAATACCCTATGTATAAATGAATTAATAAATCAGACATTGATACAGTATGCCAGTAGCAGCTATCTATAAACGATTGTTTTTAACCACTTAATATAAATTAACAAACTAGAATAATTTTCCCATTTGAGAGATGCGGAATTGACAATGTTCTTAATTATGACAGATTTGCACAACAGCAACTTAGCCTATGAATTCTCCTGCACTTTCCAAACAGGAAATAAACATTCAAACAATTCACAATTTAGTTTGTATCCTTTTTTTTCCCATGAAGAAAGTTTTAATCATTTATTGAGGGTCTACCCATTATACTCCACAAATTATACAAAGATAGAATTTTTTGTTGGATAAAAATATACAGCAATAAATGATATAGTTTAAGGTCCCAATTTCAGATGCTATGCTGTGAAGCAATGCAGAAATAAAAAAATAAGATCAAAACTTCAGAATCAGGTTTAATATCAATGGCATGTGTTGTAAAATTTGTTGTTTTGCAGAACATTGAAATATATGGTGAGGTGAGGGCCTCCATCGGTCAGAATTGACCATGGATATTGCATCCTAATCATCTAGATACACAAGTTTGAGCAGTACGATATGGAGAGCAAGCTACTGTCCATGTGGCAAGCTTTCCCTTTCCACGCAACGGATGAATCCAAAGGAATGGCAGAGACCGATACAGCTTGAAACCAGCAGCATTGCAAGAATTGCCAGTCAGCATTGAACTCAATGTAGGACTGCCTTAGGGGTTTACTCCCCAAGCCCTCCCCATGAGTGTGTATAGCCACAAGGCAGCGGAGGTTTGAGATTGGAGTTTTCCTTCTCCTAGATGAGCTGCCAACTACAGCCAACAAGCCCCATCTGCCCAAAATATATAATAATAAAAACTATAAAATACAAGCAATATATACAATTAAATAGGTAGTGCAAAAAGAAAAAAAGTGAACTTATTCAGCGCTCATCATTTAATTGATCAATTGAAGATACTTACCTGATTCAGAGCATCAAAATTTTACATAAAACTAATATTTGCATCACTTTCAGTTCAGTCTTCTCTCACATCAGCACACATATCCTGCACTAAACAAGTTATAGGAAACCAAAAATCCATCTGATAAATTCAAAGCAAACAATTTTAAGACTAACTCTGAGATAAACTTTAATACAAAGTAAAGGTGGCATATGGCATACTTCCTTTATAGGTCAGAGCAAATAACATAAAAGTTGGGCAACACGCTGGAGGAACTCAGCAGGTCGGGCTGCATCCGACCTGCTGAGTTCCTCCAGCGTGTTGCTTTGACCCCAGCATCTGCAGAGTATTTTGTGTTTATAAAAGTTGGGACATTATCTTACATATTTCAAAACACTGAGTTTTGAGTGCAAGTGTGGTCACAACTCTGCAAGAACTATGTGATTGGACTGAAGAGAATGCTGAGGAGATTCACTAGAATGAGGACTTCAGTTATTGGGAAAGAATCAATACGCTGGTCTATTTCTCCTTTGAGAAAAAGGGACAGCAGGTTGAAATTAAGAGGGTACATTAATAGGATAAAGTCGGTCAAAATCTTTTCTCTCCCCCCCCTACAGTAAGGGTATAAAAACATTGGTTTGAAGCAAGTGTGAGAAGTTTTAAGGGAATCTGGAAAAGTGCAATAAGACCAACCCTCAATAAGAGGTGGTGAGATACAATATTGAGGCACTTGGACAAATATTCAATAGGGGAGGCAGAGAAGTATATAATCCTAATGTGCGCATACAGAATTAGTGTGGAAGGACTAGCATGGTCCACATGGTCATGGTAAGCAAAAGGTCATTTGATGCACCATGATTCTATGGCAAGAATCATCTATAAATTATATTTGTTCGCCTAAAAATTTGCAATACAAACGTTAAAATGCTTCAGAGTTTTGTATTTACATACCTCTCATTGAGCACATCCTGTATTGCACTCAGGGCATTGTCTAACTGCTTAATAAGAACCTGCCAAAAAAAACTCCAATTACTCAAATATGAAGGGTTATTTCAATTACCCATATTTACAAACCTACCATCAATACATACCTGAGCTATTCAACAAAATAGAAAATGCTGTAAATGATTACAAGATCCTGTAGCAACTCTCAAAATGTTAGCATTCTGTGTTGGCCTTTCATTGTAAAGAAAAACTTGATTTCTTTCATGATGCCAAAAAATATTTTTCTCCTTTCCAACTCACCACTTTGTTTTCTGGCTGCTGAATAAACTCTCTCAATTGCTTTATTGTAGCCAGCCGACGCTCTCTGTCATCTTCACGGGAAATCCTCCGCAAAAGATTGGACAGTCGAGACTCATCAGAATAAGATAAAGATCGTTCTGAGAAAAAAAATATTTTAAGAAAAAATTGAATAAAACGAAATGAAGTGAAGATAACGGATTAGTCTCTATCCAATTCTACCATTTAGATCATGGCGGTTCTGTGCTTTCAACCCCAGTGTTTCCCCACCATCCCCAATTAAATTTAACACAATTAAAGAAAATGTATCAATTTAAATTCCTTTTAATGAGGCTGGTGACATGATTTCTATTCTTTATGTAAATAAATGCCATCGGGCATCACCCCTGAATAGCCTTGTTCCATTTTTTAAGTTATGTCCATGCTTTTTTAGACTCACCCACCTCTTCTAGTGGTTCCATTTTCAAACCGATCACCCTGAAAGTCTTCTATATAGAAAGGAATCAATGTTCCACTCTACAAAACTAGTCCTTGGAATATAATAGTTGGTCCAGATATGATCTGATTCAAACTGCTAAATTTACTCAAAAGATTATCCTTTTGTTTGCTCAATCCTCTTAATCTCTGCTACTGAGATCTAACTTGCTTACTCTATTTCCTAGTTCCGACAAAGGACATGAACATTAACTCCAATTCTCCTTGCAACACCAAAAATGCTGGAGGAATTCGGTGTGTCAGTTAACATCGTGGACGGAAACAGATGTTTCAGGTCAAAACCCTTCAGCTTTTAAATTTCTGCAGCACTAAGGATGCTTTACAGAATACCTTTCTAGGCAAAATTAACGTTTATCTGGATATCCAGGTTCTTAAAATTGCTTACCCTGTGATTTCCTCATCTCCTTTGTGGCTAAAGCACGACTCCCATGCTGAATGCTGCTTACATCAGTGGTCACATTGTTAACCCTCAGCTCTTGCCCCAGCGACTTCCGACCATAAGCATTTTCACCAAGTCCTCCATTGACATCGTATCTGCCTGTAAAAAAAAATCATATTGGCTCAGATAAGAAAAAAAATGCAGCAACCTTCTTTCTACTGATTTTTACCATTAAAATTATAGTTGTGCCAAATTGAGATGTACAATACAGCACTCCAAGATTATTCAATTGAACATTAATGTTACGGCTTGTAAATCAATCCCACTACATTCTGGGACAGAAAAGTATATCTGCACGCATAGGAATAATGTTTTTTCCCTATGAAACGAATACTCATTGCTGGCACCAGGAACTGTTAACCACCTGTAAAGTTGTTTTCTAAAAGAAACTATTCTTAACAAAGAAGATTCTGCTATAAACAATTTTTAAAAATACCAGATTTTTAATTCCTCTTTCAGGCTTTCAAGACAAATATTGTTATCTCTTGAATTGAAAGTATTGGAACTTACAGTACAGCACAGTACAGGCTGCAATGTAATGCCATTATTTTAACCCAATCCAGGATCAATCTAACCCTTCTTTCCCACATTGCACTCCAGTTTTCTTTTATCCATGTGCCTATGCACATGAATGTCTTAAATGTCCCTAATGTATCAGCTTCTACTCTCTTCCTCAGAAGTGTGTTCTGTGCACTTAGCACTGTGTTAAATTTAAAAAGGCGCTGGCTGTCCACTCTATCTATGCCCTTTATCTTACGCACCTATCAAGTTGCCTCTCATCCTCCTTCACTCCATAAAGAAAACCCTTAGCACACCCATCCTTTCCTCATTAGACATGTTCTAATCCAGGCAGCATCCTGGTAAATCTCCTCTGCATCCTCCCCTAAAGCTTCCACATCCTTCTAATAATGAGGTGACTGGTCTGAACACAATACTCCAAGTGAGGTCTAAATAGTTTTATAGAGCTGCAACATTGTGGCTCTTGAACTCAATCACCCAACTAATGGAGGCCAACACACCATATGCCTTCTTAACAACCCTATCAACTTGTGTGGCAACTTGAAGGGATCTGTGGATGCAGACCACAAGATGCTTCTTTCCTCCACACTGTCAAAAATCCTGGCAATACAAATTCAACTTTGTATTACTTCACACTTGGCAAGGTTGAATTCCAGCTTCAATTCCACCCACCATCTCTCAGCCCATCTGTACATCCCATCAATGCCCCATTGTACTCAATGACGAGCTTCTACACCATCAACATTATCAACCCTCGTTATCAAACTTACTAACCCACCCTTCAACTTCAACATCCAAATTATTTATAAAAATTACAAAGAGCAGGGGTCCCAGAATAAATCCCTGTGGAACCCCTCTAGTCACAGACCTCCAGGCAGAATACACTCCATGTCCTCTGTCTTCCATGGACAAGCTAATTCTACATACATGCAAAGTTTCCCTGCTCCCATGCCTCCTGATTTTCTGACCTACCAATGGAAAGCTTGTTGAATGCCTTACTGAATTCCATATACACATTTACTGCCCTATCTTCAATTTGTAACCTCAAAGTAAATCAAGCTCGTGATTTCCAATCTGCCTCACTCAAAACTATGCTATCGCTAATCAGCCTGTCCTCCTCCAAATGCTCACAAATCCTGTCTCTAAGAATCCCCTCCATTAGTTTGCCCACTACTGACACAAGGCTCACTCGTCTATAATTCCTTATTATCTTTCCTGAAGAAAGGGAAAACATTTGACACCCTCTAGTACATCTTCTAGTACTACGCCAGTGGCCGAGGATGCAAAGATCATTGCTGGTGATATAAATCTCCTCCTTCACTCCCATAGTAACTTCTATCCAGCCCCGGAGACTTACCTATCCTAACTTTTTTTTTAAAAAAGCTCCAAGACATCCTCTTTCTTAACCTTGATCTGTTCCAGCACATTAAACTATTCCTCACTGACCTCACATTTATCAAGATCCCCCTCACTGAAGCAAAATATTTAATGACCTCCCCAAACTCCTCTGACTCCAGGTATGCTTCTTCTTTCTTCCCTGATCAGTTCTGTCCTCACTCTAGCCATCCTCCTATTCATATACTTGTAGAACAACTTAGGGTTCTACCATAAGACATGGGTGTAGAATTAAGCTATTTGGCCCATTGAGCCTGATCTGCCATTCCATTGCATTTGCCTTCCTCACCACCGACTCTACCTGCAAGTTAACCTTTAGGGTGTTCTGTACAAGGTCTCCCAAGTCCCTTTGCATCTCAGATTTTTGGATTTCCTCCCCATTTAGAAAATAGTCTGCACATTTATTTCCTCTACCAAAGTGCATGACCATGCATTTTTCAACATTGTACTTCATTTGTCACTTTCTAGCCCATTCTGTCTTAGTTCTTCTGCAGCCTGTTTCCTCAACACTACTCGCCCCTTCAAGCTTTGTATCATCTACAAACTTGGCAACAGAGCCATCTATTCATTATCTAAATCATTGATAAACAGCATAAACAGAGGCAGTCCCAACACAGACCCCTGTGGAACACTAGTCACTGGCAGCCAAACAGAAAAGTATCATTTTATTCCCACTTACTGCCTCATACCAATCAGCCAATGCTCTAACCATGCCAGTAACTTTCCTGTAATACATGGGACTCAACTTGGTAAGTGGCCTCATGTGTGGCACCTTGTCAGAGGCCTTCTGAGAGTCCAAATATACAACATCCACTGTATCCCCTTCATCTATTCTACTAGTAATCTCTTCAAAAAAAATTCCAAGAGGTTCGTCAGGCAAGATTTTCCCTTAAAGGAAACCATGCTGACTTTGTCCCATCTTGTCCTGTGTCTCCAAGTACTCCATAACCTCATCCTTAACAATTGGCTCCAAATATCTTCCCAACCACTGAGATCAGGCTAACTGGTCTATAATTTCCTCTCTGCTGGTCATAATCTTCCAGTCCTCTGGCACTATGCCAGAGTCCAATCCTGCCACAATCTTTACAGTTAGCTCTTTCAGAACCCTAGGGTACAGTTCATCTGGTCCTGATAATTTATATACCCTTAGGTCTTTCAGCTTTTAGAATACCCTTTCCCTTGTAATAGTAACTGCACTTTCTTCTCTGCCCTCACACCTTTCAACGTCTGGCACACTGCCAGTGTCTTCCACAGTGAAGACTGACGCAAAATACTCATTTAGTTCATCTGCCATCTCCTTGTCCCCTGTTGTTATTTCTCTGGGCTCATTTTCTAGCGGTCCTGTATCCACTCTCATCTTTCTTATTTTTTAAAAACATACTTGAAAAAGTTTTTACTATCCACTTTAATTTTGTTTGCTAGCTTGCTTTCATATTTAATCTTTTCTCTCCTAATGATTCTTTTAGTTGCTCTCTGTTGGGTTTTGAAAGCTTCCCAATCCTCTGTCTTCCACTAATATTTGCTTTGTTGTATGCCCTCTCTTTTGCTTTTATGTTAGCTTTGACTTCCTTTGTCAGCTACAGTTGTACTATTTTACCATTTGAAAATTTGTTTTTGGAATACATCTATTCTGCATCTTCCTCATTTTCCCCCCAGAAACTCTCACCATTGCTGCTCTGCTGTCAATCCCGCCAGCAGCTCCTCGAATTTACTTGGCCAACTCCTCTCTCATACCACTGCACTTTCTTTTACTCCATTGAAACACTGCTATGTCATTTTACTTTCTTCCTATCAAACTTCAAGTTGAACTCAATCATATTATGATCACTGTCTCCTAAGGGTCTTTTACCTTAAGCTCCCTAATCACTTCCAGTTCACTACATAATGTAAATGTAACTTTGCTGGATCAAATAATGACAGCACAAAAAGATCGTTACTTATCTTTTCACCTGTTTATTTCTTCGAGCTCAGCCGGCAAGTGAACTTGGACCCGACATCAGGGAGAGACCCTTTCTCATCTCCCCGGCGGTTCTACAAGTTCACTGCCTGATGTCAGAATTGTCAGAAGTTATAAGGCCACCGATACAAAAGAACAATCAGTTTGATAACCATTGTGGTCAAGTCAATGGACTATTGATACAAAAGTACAATCAATTTGTTAGACACTCCAGCCACCTTAATTAAAGAAAAGAATGTCCTACCTGGTTTGCTGGAGCCACAACTTAATTACAAAGATAAGAACATCCACCAAATTTATGCTTTAAGAAAGGAATATTCTGTCTAATTTCCATCAGGAACTGCTTTTTGTCAAAATTAAAAGGTGTGAAAAACCCAGAGACATCTTATGTGGATCTTGGTGAACTTTAACTCTCATCTTGCTCCAAAGAAGGCAGCTGTGAGACGTTATTCAAACACACTGCATTTACAGACATAGTCAGTACTTAATCCATTGTTTACAGGAATCTGAGAATCCCCCATTCCCTTAAATTTTATCAATAACACCCAATCCAGTATAGCTGATCCGCTAGTAGGCACAACAACAAACTGCTCTAAAAAACCATCTTGTAGGCATTCAAACTCTCTCTTGAGATCCATTACCAACCTGATTTTCCCAATTGACCTGCACATTGAAATCTCCCATGACTAGCATAACATTGCCCTCTGGTTACATCTTTTCTATTTCTTGTTGTAATCTGTGGTCCCACATCCCAGCTACTGTTGGGAGGCCTGTATATAACCGCCATCAGGGTCCTTTTACCCTTCCAGTTTCTTCACTCAGCCCACAAAGATTCAACATCTTCTGATCCTATGTCACATCTTTCTAATGATTTGATGCCATTCTTTACCAGCAGAGCCACGCCACCCTCTGTCTACCTTCCTATCCCTCTGATATAACATTTAACCTTGGACATTCAGCTCCAACTACAACCATCCTTCAGCCACAATTCAGTTATGGCCACAACATCTAAAAATCTGCAATAGTGCAACAAGTTCATCCACCTTATTTCTTGTACTCCATGCACTGAGATACAACACTGAGTACTGTATTTGCTACCCCTTTTGATTCTGCACCCCTAATGCACTGATTCTCACCCTGCTGGTTGCAATTTTGTCCTATCATATGCTTGCTCTTCCTGACAGTCTGACTGCATGCTATCTTTGCTTTTTTACTATCCGTCCCATCTCGAGTCCCTTCACTCCACTTCCCACCCCCACCCCGCCAAATTATTTTAAACCCTCTCCAACAGCTCTAACAAACCTTCCCACGAGAATATTGGTGCCCCTCGGGTTCAGGTGCAACCTGTCACTTTTCTACAGGTCATACCTCCCCCAGAATAGATCCCAATGATCCAACAACCTTAAGCCCTGACCCCTGCACCAGCTTCTCAACCATGCATTTATCTGCCAAATCATCCAGTTTCTATACCCTCACTGGCACATGGCACAGGCAGCAATTCAGAAATTACTACCCTAGAAGTCCTGCCTCTCCACTTTTCACCTAGCTCTCTAAATTCTCTTTTCAGAACCGCTTTGCTTTTCCTTCCCATGTCATTGGTACCAATACGTACCAAGACATCTGGCTGCTCTCCTTCCCTTTCCAAATGTCGCAATCCGAGACATCCTTGACTCTGGCACCTGGGAGGCAACATACTATCCCGGTGTCCTGTTCACGTCCACAGAATCTCTTGCCTGTTCTCCTGACTATTGAGTCCCCATATCACTACCGCTCCTCTCTTCTCCCTCTTTCCCTTCTGCACCACAGATCTATGCTCAGTGCTAGCAGTCTGGTTTCTGTGGCATTCCCCTTGAAGGTCATACCCCACAACAGTATCCAAAGTGTTATGCTCATTGAGAGGAATGGCCACAGGGGTGCTCGGTGTTAACTACCTATTCACTTTTCCATTTCTCCTGACAGTCACCCAGTTACTTGCTTCCTGCAACTTCAGGATGACTACTTCCCTACTACTCTGATCGATTATCTTCTCACTCTCCCATACAAGCAGGTCATCCAGCTGCTGCTCCAGACCCCTAGCATGGTCATCAAGGAGCTGCAGCTGGATGCACTTCACGCAGAAGTAGCTCCCTGGGAGACTGAGTCTCTCAGGACACAACACCTGACATGAACACACAACATGAACACACAACAGCCATTTACTACACTAGGTACAGTGGGAGAGAATAAAAAGGGAACTTTAACAGGTTTACCCAGAGCCAACGCCTCTCTCGAGCTGAAGTCTTTCCCTAATCCTAAGCCTTCAAGTCCTCTCCAAGCACTGTTAAAATCCCTTAAGCTCCTTCTTAATTACCTTAGCTGATCTTGTTTCCTAAACCTTAAGTATGCTTCCTTCTTCCTTGACTAAATGCTCCATTTCTCTTGTCAACCATGATTCTTTCATCTTACCATCCTTTCCCTGCCTGAAAGGACAATCCTATCTAGAACCCTATGGAAGTGCTCCCTAAAAAACCTTCAGATTTTCAATGTACATTTCCTTGAGAACTTCTGTTCTCAATTTATGCTTTCAAGTATCTGCTTAATACCATTGTAATCAGCCCTCCCCCATGAAATACTTTCCCATACTGTCTGCTCCTATTCTTGTCCAAGGCCAGCTAAAGGTCATGGAGCTGTGATCACTCCTGAAATCCTCACCCATCAAGAGTTGTCATCTGACCAGGTTCATTGCCAGGTCTAGACCCAGTATGGCCTCTCCTCTAGTTGGCCCGTACACATATTATCACAACACTTTCCTTGGCATACCCAACAAATTCTGCCCCTTCTACTCCTCTTGCACTAGAGGTACCAATCAAAATGAGGGAAGGTGATTTCTCCTACGACTTCTCCCTGTTAATTTTGTATCTTTCTAAAATTTGCCTACCAACCTGCTCCTAAGCGTCTCTGTTACTATTGGGGGCCTATGAAACTTGCAAAAGCACGATTGCTCCATTCTTGGTTCTGTTACCTGCACAGTCTCAGTAGACCTGCACGACAGATCCCTCGTGTCGCTCTCCCTTTATGTAGCTGTGATATTTTCCCTCATTAGAAGTTTCTCCCCCACTTCAATTCCCTCCCTCCCTGTCCCTTCTGACCCCAGAAAATCCAGCAGCCATTCCTGCCCTTGTAGCAGCCAAGTCTCTGTAAAGGTCATGCACTGATTTATTTTCAAAGTTCTTCACCTTTGTTCCTGACACTTCTTACATTAAACATTTTTCAACCTATGCAACTGATTACATTTATGCTCTATCCATTGCTTGTCCTTCCTCAGTCTCTTACATATTGCATCTACCTTTACACCAACTGAGAAGGCAAAAGATGGGGGTCTGTGTTTCATGATAAATGTCTTGTCTCACTCTTGCTCCCCTGACATGGAACATCTAATGATTAAGTGCTAACCGTTCTATTTACTAAGAGAGTTTCTCTTCATGATCCTGACTGCAGTGTGCATACTGCCAAAGGCCGATGTTAAGCAAGCACTCAAAATACTGTATGCTGCCATCAACAAACAAGAAACAGCTGATCTCGACAGTTTTCAAATCACTGTCGGGGATTTCAATCAGGCTTATTTGAAGAAGTCTCTCCCTCTTTATCATCAATATACCAACTGCAACACCAGTGGTCCCAACACACCAGAGTACTGTTACACAACCATAGGGAATGCATACCATTCAATCCCTAGACTGCACTTTGGGAAATCTGATCACTTGACTGTTCTCTTACCTGCATCCTGGCAGAGGCTAAAGAATTGCTTCGAGCTGGTGATACACCACAGTTGTCATGGACTTCATGTAGATATAAAAAAAAGCAATCATAGATCAGTGCGTCCCCACAAAAATCACTCAGAAGCCCCGGATAAACTAAGGGAACTGCAATCTGCTGAGGGTCAGCTTAGTGACGTTCAGGTCTGGTGACCAAGTAAAATATAAGAGGTCCAGGTATGAAATCCGGAAAGCCAACTCATCTGCAATTCCAGACTAAATTTGAATCACTGAAAGATGCTCAACGGCTGTGGCAGGGCTTGAATGCTATCACTTCCCTCGAAGTGAAACCAAGTGACATAAGTGACCATAAGGTTTCACTCTCAGATGAATTCAATGCCTTTCAAATCTCTTCCTATCTCTTCTTTCAGTTAGTCCTGACGAAGTGTCTCAGCCCAAAACGTTGACTGTACTTCTTCCTATAGGTGCTGCCTGGCCTGCTGCGTTCCGCCAGCATTTTGTGTGTGTTGTCAATGCCTTTTATGCTTATTTTGACCATCAAAACACAGAAGTACCTTCAGGAATTCTCACAGCATTGATGACCCTGTGATACTTCAGAAGGGTGAACCCATGTAAAGCATCTAGTCCAGAAGGGATACCTGGACTAAAAACCTGTGATCAACTGGCAGAAGTTTTCACTGTATTTTTAAACCTCATGCTTTGGCAGCCTGAGGTGCCCATCTCCTTCAAGCAGGCTTCAATCACACCAGTGCCCAAGAAGAACATTGAAACCTCCCTCAAGATTATCATCCAGCAGCATTTATATCCACAGAAACGAAGTGTTCTGAGAGGTTGGTGACCAAACATATCAGTCGCTACCTGAGAAGCGACTTAGATCCACTCTAATTTGCCTTTCACCACCACAGGTTCACATCAGATGCAATCATTAACTCTTCACTTACTACAGTTCTGCATTCAATACTATTAACCCCTCAAAACAAATCAATTTGCTTCAAGACCTCGGCCTCAATACCTACTTGTGCAACTGAATCCTCAATTTCCTCACTTGCAGACCCTAGTCAGTTCAGATTGGCAACATCCACAATCACCATTAATACTGGTGCACTTCAAGGTTGTATGATTAGTTCCCTGCTCTACTCGCTTTATACTTATGACTGTGAGGCCAAGCAAAACTTCAATGCCAGATTTAAGTTTGCTGACAACACCACTGGCATTGGCCAAAGCAGCATATAGGAGGTAGATTAGGTATCTGGCTGACTGATGACAACAATTCTCATCCAATGTCAGCAAGACAAGGGAGCTGCTTACTGACTTCAGGAAGAGAAAACTGATGTCCAAGAGCCAGTCCTCATTGGAGGATCAGAGGTGAAGAGGGTCAGCAACTTTAAATTCCTTAGTGTTATCATTTCAGAGGACCCAGGTCCAGCATAGCATGCAAGTGCCATTACAAAGTACATGGCAACGCCTCTACTTCCTTAGAAGTTTGCGAAGATTCAATATGTCATCTAAAACTTTGACAAACTCTTATAGATGTGAGGTGAAGAGTATTGACTGGTTGCATCAAGGCCTAGTATGGAAACACCAAATGTACAGAAAAGCCTACAAAAAGTACTGGATACAGCCTAAGCCATCATGGATAAACCCCTCAACCAGCAGGTTCTTGAACCAGAGGGATAACTTCACTCACCCCATCACTGAACTGTTCCCACAAACTATGGACTCACTTTCAAGAACTATCTCATGTTCTCAGTATTTATTGCTTAGTTACTATTCTTTTTCTCTCTTTTCACATTTGCAGAGTTTGTTGTCTTTTGCACATTGGTTGTTTGTCCTTCTTGGGTTGTTTCTATTGTGTTCCTTGTACTTTCTGTGAATGCCCACAAGAAAATGAATCTCAGATTGTATATGGGTGACATATACATACACTTTAATAAATTTATTTTGCACTTTGCTCCATCATCTGAGCCCCCACTGGTTGCCATCCTCCTACAAACTTATTTTAAACATCCCCTCGATCTGCATCTGCCATTGTTCCAAACAGAAACTTAATAGAAGCATGTATTATCAATTCGGGCTACTTCCATAAAATGCCTTACTGCAAAAAAAAAAGCAAATGAGGTTTATTTTTATGAGTGGAACTTAAAAAAGCCAAGGTAGAAGCAAGCTGTTATACTTCAGGAGGGATTCATATTTAAAAACACAGCTTGTTCTGCTGGTGACAAACTATTAGAAAAGAGTATAAACTAGCCTGAATCCAGGTTCTGGTGAACAAAAGCAAGACAGCTGACATTATTAGAGGAAAAAAAATAGTAGAACTGGGTCGACAAGAAAACAGTTTTTCAGATGACATTGAGTTTGTATATTATTTACTCAGCATAAAAACCCACTGAGTTTTAAATGAATTCAGTCTGATCCATATTTCTAGTATGCATACATCGACTGCAAACATTCAGTCCTAATCCTAACAAATAGCTTAAATGTTGTGCTCTTCAGAGATGGAGGGTTTAGTTGACACAAGGTGGCAGGATTAATCCAAGTTAGATTGTTTCGTGCTGAATATGCAGCATGTGAAGTGTGGGATTCTCCAACAAATAAAAAAATACAGATCCAAAACAAAAATAACCTGCAGGGCACTTCATGTCATAAATAATAAAAATTAATCTCAAATTGCATCCTCTCAGCCAAATCAAACACAATTAATTCAACTTTAAATATTTCAATCATTTAAGAGTTTAAAGTGTAACTAACAGTGAAGCTGGGGAAAATCAATAAACAGAAAAGGTTAGAAATTTGATGGAGGGTCTTAAACTTGAAGCACAAACTTTCTCCTTCCACTGATGTTGCCTACCTAATCTGAGTACGCACAGCATCAACATTTGTGCAGAACATGACTCTACATCATGCCCCCTTCTACCAATGTTGTGATCTGGCTTGCCCACGTAAAGCAGTTGTGTGTGCAGGGCTCTGTTTGCACTCAGGATCGAACCATTTAGGACCGACATGTACTGATCAATTTGCGAAGCATGCTGTTGTAATTCAGGTAAGAACATCATGCTTCATGGTGGAAGTTGGCACAACCTGCAGTCAGCAATATCCAAACCAGTGTGTTACTGAATAACAACGTTATGATTCTTTTTATTATCAGATCTTTGCCCGAGATCCGATGCAGACCCCTGGATTAGAATTTTATAAAATAGTAGTCTAGTTATGTCACAAACATAATGCAGCCAAAGCATCTTTTCCAGCATTATTTTATTGGAATCACTTAACCCGAAATTCTCTTTATAAATACTGTTCTACACATTTTTTTGAGCAGTGTAGCTGGAATAGGCAGAAAAGTTGTACGGAGTTCTTTAAATGGCAAGCTTTTACATGTTATGCAGAACTTCAAAACTGAGATTTGCAATTTGTGTCTGCCTGTGTGGCTATGTCGCATCATTGCTTCCTTATACCAACTTGGCTTAAGCTGAAACAACAAGAATTCTGCAGATGCTGGAAATTCAAGCAACACACATAAAAGTTGCTGGTGAACGCAGCAGGCCAGGCAGTGTCTCTAGGAAGAGGTGCAGTCGACGTTTCAGGCCGAGACCCTTCGTCAGGCTTAAGCTGAAGGTGGCAGTCTGGTTATTCATCTCAACAGTTGGTTACTGTAAACATTCAGCAGAAACAACATTCCAGCAATGGTTTCAGGCTTCATTTGAAATAGTTTGGGTATCTAATGGGATTAATAGTTCTCACCTTAAAAGAATTGCTGCTTCACCATATCTTCTATTACAACATAACAAAACAATTAAGCTTAATACTGCAATACCCAGTACGTTGCATATTGTAACCCATACTAAAGAATGTGGGCACACAGGCAAGGTAATAATCAAATTTAAACTCTGCCTCTGAATGAAAGGACACATTTCTTTCACATTGGCAGGAGAGATCATTGTACAACTCTGTTGCTCATGTAGACATTGCCAAAGTAACAGTTAACTATAAAACCAGAGTAGCTATTTCATCAGTGGCCCTTCATTACTGAAGTGGGAAAAACGTAGCTTCCACCCCAGATAGAAAATAATACAATAATCTGGCATTACATTTACAATGTTCTGAGTAAAGATGCACAAAACAAGTGATTTAATATCAGAGTCAATTTGCTTAAGTCTATAATCCTGGAAACATTCTGCAACAAAACTGATTCAATTCTGAGGAGGTAACCAAGTCTGGAGACTGTGGATAGCAGACATAGCCTCCATGGATGTTAAGGCCTTTGACAAAGTACCACATGGTAGGCTGGTCAAGAGTTTGGAGACCATGGGATATAGGGCAAGCTAGCAAATTGGATTCCAAAAGTGGCTTGGTGATAGGAGGTACAGGATGGTGATGGACGGTTTCTTATCTGATTGGAAGTCTGAAATTACTGAAAGTACTAAAAAAATTGGTTCCAGGCCTTTATGTTTGTGGCATACATTAACAACTTAGTCAAGAATTAGGGGTATAAGTAAGCTTGCAGATGACAAAACTGCCATTGGGGATAGTGACTGAAGTTGTCCCAGACTACAGCAGGAAAAGATCAGATGGAAAATTGAGTAGAGTTTTGTCCCAGGTGCAAAGTGATACGTTTTGGGAAGGCAAATAACAGTTGAATACAATGACTGGTAGCACCCAAGGAAGTATTAATGTACAGAGTGACCATGGGGTAGAAGTCCATAAATCTATGAAAGTGACAACAGTGGCAACATAGGTGGTTAAGTTTGATTTTTTTTTTAATGAGGTCAACACCGTTCATAGAAATATAAACAATTTCCCAATAAATTAAAATTTGAAACTGCAGTAGCTGACATACAACACTTGGGAGAGGTAGCCTCAAAGTCTTCACACTTAAATAAACTATTATTTGTGCACAAGAAACTACTTAGTATAGTAACTTGGAGGTGGGAGAAAGAGGGTTGGGGTTTGTGATACCTCTGTATTCCACAAACTATTTCTCTGCTTGAACAAAGAGTGAGAGAGGGAGAGTGTGAGTGTGTGCAAGAGACAATGATGTCAGTGTAGAAGACATTCTCTCAAATACATACAAAATTGGTCATGGCAATGCTGATGCCGTAAATATTAAGGATTGGTATCTGTTTGTATCCATGATTTCTGGATAAATATTACTGTAAGCAAGTGGTGGAGGAATATACTACACCTATTGTAAATACAATGGATAACAACTCCAGAGTACAGTATAGCACAGGTGATGTGAACTCTAGTTCCGTTTGATTCATTCCAATTAATGTTAAGACTGCTGCTTCTGTCTATAAACTCTCATTATCTTTTGTGGTCTGAATGAAAACCTACAAATGAATGCTGTCTTCATTATTACCCATAGGTTTGCTTCTAAATAAATCATTGCCTACCCCGAGAGTGCTTTTTGTGAAAAGAAAGTTTAGAAGCTAGCACAAAGGCAATCATTTCAATGCAGATAATTCTCCACATTAACTTCACTTCAGCCACTTGACGTCAAGGGAACACCAAGTTTCAGAGCATAAATTATATGGAGAAAATATTGTTAGTTTATATCTACATCTTTAATGTAAAATGAAGTCCAAAATATCTCTCAAATTATAAAAATCAAAAATCAGTACCTAAAAATTAAGGAGGATGATTGAATTAAAAAAAAAGGTGGCAAGACAAGTGGGAGCATAGATTTGTAAGAATTAAAAGGAGCACGCCCTGGTTAATATTAATCTTAGGAAATCCCCCTCTCATCTCTGGAGACCATGAATTACAAGATACTTTTATTGCTTAATGTGTCAAAATCTCATGGGTATCATGCTCTTTAGTAAAAAAAATGCCTCAAGTATCAATTCCTATGAAAACACACGTTCCTTGATGCCAGTTGACATTGCATAATGAAAATATGTAAATTCCCACGGTCAAACTTGCTCATTTAAAACCTACAAATGCACACAAGGAAACAATCTACAATCCAAAATGACCCCTATTGCAAAAGGTAGGAAAGTTTTCTCTCCCAACTAACTCTTGCAGCCAATTCTCTGCTGCTTCAAATTAGGAGAAGCATTATTTCCTGTTACAAAAGTTTGAATTACTTTGCTTTTTTGTTCAGATTTTCAATACACTATTCTCATTTCACAGTACGTCAATTTGAAAGTGCAGCAGATTATTTTTCTTTAAAGGTCAAGTTCCATGAAATTAATCTGTGCATTCACTAAATAACTTAAAAATGTACTTAATAGAAACATCACAATGTACTTGGAGAAAAAAAACCTTAACTTACACAAAAAATATTGTAATATAGGCATAGAGTGGAAAACAGCTGAAGCTTTAAGCTGGCCTTACCCCCTTCTTCATTTTGAAATCCAGCAAGGATTCGAATGTCATCATGTCTATGTCGAGACACACTGGCAGAACTGGTAGAATGCAATCCGTATGAGGCAGAATTGCCCCGATCCCTGGCCAAAGGATACTTTAAATTGTCTTGATCGGCTGTAGCAATGTCAATCCTAAAGTGTCAAAAACAATAAAAATGTGTGAACAGGCACAGTAGTGGTTATAATACTGCCTTGCAATTAAGTTTTTTTTACAACTAATTTTGAACTTGGTCATTTTAAAGTAAAACCACTGTAAATATCCAATGGAGAAGTATATCCAAGGAGCGCAAGAAGCCATGCAACCTCTCATTTGGTTGCCAAATTGACTCATTTAGTATATTCAGGAGAACTAGAATATAAAGCAAGGAAGTAATGCTATTTCAATATTTTTATTAATTTCCACATAGAAGAGTACATGATATACAGTATAAATCAAAAAAGATAGAATAGTACCAAATACATTATACTTAAGTCACACTTACAATCACAGTACCCCATATTCATAATCAAACACATAAATTAAATTAAATTGTAACACTGAAATAAGGAAGTAATGCTGAGTCAATATGTAAGTAATACAAGTAAGGCAATAGTCAGTCTACATATGGAGTATTGTGAGCAATTTTGGACCCTTATCCAAGGAAGAGTGTGCTGGCATCGGACAGGCTCCAGAGAAGGTTCACTAGAGCGATCAAAGGAATGAACGGGTTAATGTATGATATGTGTTTGATGGCTCTGGGCCAGATTACGCTGGTGTTTAAAATAACGAGGTAGGATCTAATTGAAACCAATTGAATATTGAAAGGCCTAGATCGAGCAGCCAGGGAGAAGATATTTCCTATAGTGGGGGAGTCTAGGACCAAGTTCAAGTTTAATTATCATTCAACTGATACATGAATATAGCCAGTGAGACAGTGTTCCTCTGGGGCCATAGTGCAAACCGCACTACCAACAGCACACTGCGCATGGCACAAATGGTTATGATTTCAGGAAAAAAAAAGAAAAACAATATATGGCCCAAGCTCCTGTATAGTACGACTAGACCGATGGTAGAGGATACAGCTTCAGCATACAAGGACATCTGTTTAGAATAGTGATGAGGAGGAATTTGTTTAGCCAAAGGGCGGTGAATTCATTGCCACAGATGGCTCTGGAGACCAAGTCATAGGTTTTTGATTAGTAAGGGCATCAAAGGTAACAGGGAGAAGGCAGGAGAATGGGGTTGAGATGGATAATAAACCAGTCAGGATCAAATGGTGAACCAGACGTGAAGGATCGAATGGCCTAATCTTGCTTGTATGTCTTATCATCACAAATGATCTGACTGCAACCTCAACTCAATATTCAAAGACCATTTCCAATCTTTACAGATCAGCTAAATTTGATGATCCAAATTCTTTTTTTCTTGATAACCAACTTCCTCATTTGTGTCATCAGCAGGCTTAGCAGCCTAACATCAATTTTTATGCGAGTCACTTATATGCATGCAAAAAACCAGAGCCTCAGCAATGATCCCTTATTACACTGTGCCAACCAGAAAAAGACCCATTTATGCTTACTCAGTTTCTGTTAGCCTGCCCATCTTCTATCACTTCTTACACTATGACCTATTACTTTCTGCAATAAACACTTTCAAATGCTTTCTGGAAATCTAAGTACAGTATGTCCACCTATTCTCCGTTATTCACAGCAAATTACTTCTTCAAAGAACTAATAAATTAGTTAAACAATTTCCCTTTCATGAATTACAATCTGCCTTAAAGTACACATCTATTAACATTTTAAATAATAGTTTCTATCAATGACTCAATGATGGATGCTGTTTAATGGTCTATATTGTGTCGACTTTCGTTTTTGAATAAAGGAGTTACATTTACTATTTCCAACCTAATAGAACCATCCTCAAATCTAGGTAATTTTGAAAAATTATACCACAATGCATTAACCACAGTATCTCAGTTACTTTATTAAAAAAAAGACCCAAATTACCAAACCTGCAATACTATTGATCCAACAATTGGCACAACACCTCTGCTGTAGCCATTACAATTTTCCTCAATAGCTCCTCAGTTCCAAATTTGAAATTACAGCTACTTTATGGGTATTCCTTGCATTCTCAAGTTAAAGATTGATGCAAAATATTCAATCCATCTGCCAGGTAATGAATGCAAAACTTTCAATAACCCCTACTTGGTCCACAGGTTTAAATGATCTTCAGAACCATCAAGCTGCCCAATATAGTAAGCATTTTGGGCATAACATTACAACAGGTAGTGCAGCTAACACGCAACTCCGACACACCATTTTCCTTCAGATCTCTGGTTTACTCCCTTGGAAATTAACTGACTACTCAAGTGGTCCGGGGTGTGTGCGTGTGCGCATAAATATTTAATAGACAAGTGCAAGAGGACAAATTACAGGGACAAAATGAAATGGATTGGCAGGATTGCTAAGAGTGGTATTTAATATATGAGCCTAATGACAACATTCTACAGTATTCACATTTGAAATCATCCTGTTCATATGTGGCCTTTAAAATCTACACCATATCACAACAATAAAAAAAAGTTTAGAGATTTGATCATACTGTCACCGCAATAGCGCTAAAAATGTTTACCAATTGACTTTCATCTGTAAATGCAATTGTTCTATTGGGGTTCATCTTTTAATGCTCCGGGGTAAAATTCAGTCATAATTTCCTAGTTTTTTTAAAGAAACATTATTTAGTTGCTATCCAGAAAGGTTCCATTTTTTGATGGAATTAAGTTATTACTTCTATTTAAAAAAAAGTTAGCCATAGCACAGCAAAATCAAAAGCCCAGAAAAATATGTAAGGTAATGATCGGCTAGGATCTGACTGAAAAGTTGAAGTAGGCACAAGCAGCTGAATTGTGTACTCCAGCTATTTCTGATAGGAGGGCACAGTTTCCAGCCAACTTTCTGGGAGATGGCCCAATGAAGAGAAAATAATCAAACAAAGTAAATTGTAGACCCACCAGTCACCCATGGGAAACACTAAAAATTTGTGAAAAGCCTTCAGAAAACCTTTGGGACTGTGATCACACTGATGAATAGGACAATTTCAAATATGAATGATACAGAAAGCAGTCATTTAATCCACAGCCTACCTTTTGCATTTAAAACTTCCCTATAACTTGCAGTATCCTGAGTCTTTGCTATATTTTATGCAACCAGAATTTGAAGTACTGTAAATTGTCAAAAAGAATAGCTTATTAAATGAATTATTGTACCCTGTAATGCAACACTCTCTATGCGACTTCTCTTCCAGCTTGCAGCTGATGTCAACCAAATGCAAGGAACCATTTTTGTGGCAAAGTGATAGATACTGTAAGGGTGAAATTCCACAAAATCAGGTAATTAATTTATACAAGAGTTACAAAGAAATCCATCTGCTCCATTAAAGGATCTTCATCCTACTTGGACCCCAATTTATTACCTACATAAAAGCTACCAGGTTTTAGTGAAGTACGTACCTTTCACCTCCCCACTAACTTATGCAAATATCAATAAACACACTGATCACCCCCATATTTTAGCTATTCTGTTGCACTAACCAAATTAGCATACCTATAATCACCCAGATCCACTACAATGTCCTATCTACCACTCCAGTTATACCAAACCTACACATGCAACTACATCCCTCTTGCAAACAATTCACTATCCACTTCTGGGAATCATTTTGTCAAGGTGTGGCTCACCTCTCCCTCTTCTCTGCACTTTATTCCCAACCATGCACATTAGCTACATAGGGCAGTGTCTCATTACTACACCAAGTAACTTCTCTCAGCATCTTATCCTTCATTCCACTGAGTTCAATACTATCATGTTGAAGCACTATTCCATCAGTAACCCTGCACGCATAGATTAAATAATCCTATGCACCCATAAAGTTTCAAGAGGTTTAAAGATACTAAGAAATTCACTACATAAAAGATACCAGGTGTTAGAGAATTGTGGACCTTTTCAAACTTGCTACATACAAGGCCACTGAAAATTCCTTACTATAAATGATTTGATAACATTGGCACATGTAACAGGCCATTTAAAGAGACAAAGATTCTTTATTTGTCACATGTACATCGAAACATACATAAAAATGCTTTGTTTGGGTCAAATCAAATGAGGGTCATGCTGGGCAGCCTACATGTGTTGCCCCATTTCCAGTGTCAACATAGCATGCCAACAACTCACTAACCCTAACCGTACATTTCTAGAATGTGGGAGGTAACTGGAGAAACTACAAACACAGAGTAAACTTTATTAACTGATTATGTGGTAATAAAAGGCGGCAATGTCATCAAATCTGCTCACAATTCAATCTGAAAATGAAGTTAAAACTGAAGAATTGTACATAGTGATTTTTACTACAGAATGAAATCTCAGTTTACCATAATGGACCTTTATACAGTGATTGAGCAACTAAACTCATTTAGTAACAACGGTTGGCTTCTTTTCCCACAAATTAAAGAACCTAATGATTTTTTTTCCATTTGACAATCAGACAGCTTTACATTACCTTTTATAGATTCCACTTTTGCTTTTCATATTTAATTCAAAGTATTTTGCTAAGAATTGAACTTGTCTTATCTAGATTACTTCCACTAACAAACATATCCATGCCGTTGCTTCCGAAATACTTTTCACTTGCACCTTAAAGAAACCTCACTGAAACTGAATAAACATCTAAAAAACTGAACTCAATTCGGTAACACCCCACTTCAAAATATTATTATATTTCATCACAAATGGCTTCAAGGCTAATATGGACCTTGAGAGTCAGTTTTGAGACTAGCAAGTTCCTGTTTTAAAAATGACTCACTGAAAATTTGACTTCCTTCCAAATTTGAGGAAGATATCCTGAAAATTTCCAACTTTCTTTCCAAAATTCAGAATTGAAGATGAACAATGCATTCAACAGCTGCCATGCTAAAGCAAACTGCACTGCTTTTTAAACACCCTTTACCACCAAAACCAAGCCTGTTCAATTTGATTTTAAAGAACTATTTACTACATTTAAAAACTCCAGTAAATGCAAGTATAGTTCCTGGTTATGACAGAGCAAAGTCAGCAGTGCACAAAAGAAAACTAATGCCTCCTGAATACTGAAGTTAAAGCCCGACTCAGTCATACACAGCAGTATTGTTTAATAAAACAAAATTGGAGTCACACCGTTAAGCAATTCTGCATAAGTAATTAATATACAGCTGGTGGGAGATTAATAGGAGCCACAATAAAAACAAGTACTTTGACAGTACATTTTCTTCAAAAATGGCCAATCTTTGTTTGAAATTTTCCAGTAATCAAAACTACCTAAGATTTTAACTAGAAATTTAAAAAGCATTTAAAGCTTATTTAAAAAAAGCAGATTAAAGACTTGTTTTGAGCAATATGTCAATGTTATTTTTAAACTAATTCTCAGACTGATTAATTTTACCTTTGGCAATCAAAGTTTTGGTTAACAACTTGAAGATTTAGCAACACATAGCTAGTTACTGAATGTTTTTACAGTTTTCCAAAGTAAACACAAAAGATGATAAAATTTTATTTGGCCATTAATACCTCATTAATGTTTCCCTTTGCACTTTTCAGCTTCCCATTTTCAAAAAAGGGTACAGATCCATCAGCTTCCATGGAAGTGGACAAGATTAGAATATATCCAGTCAGAACATTCTAATGCTTAATGACACCCCAGGATCCACTGGAGGCAGCTCTGCTTCTCCTTGCACCAAAGCAATTTGTCATTACCCAGCCTTTGCAAGCAGCAACTTTCACTGAGATCTAACAGACCATTCAAAAACTATTCAAGAGTCCAATTATGAACACCATTCTGAAAATAAAATCTTAAGAATGCATTCAAATTTAAACAAATATTTGGGTTCCATTACTAATCATCGACCTTAATTCAGAGAGACTAGAAGGGAATAAAATTTTGGATCAATTATGGCTAATTATTTTGTGATAATGACTTAAAAATACCACCCATTGATGACTTTGGCAAAAGCAGTACCCAGATATGCAGACAGTCCATTCTTAAGAATCCACACTTCCAGAAAGATGGATGTCATATGATCTCCACATGCCAATCAACTAACTTTGAACAAACCAAGGATGAAAAAGTACTACTTTTGCCAAGTGAAATAAACACCAAAACACATACCACATTAAGGTAAATGAACAATAAGAACTTTAAAACTATTAAAAAATTCTGTTATCTGTCAAGTAGGATGCCGTGCACAATTCTGATTTGATGGAGGCAGACATGACAGCACGGAGGAACATCTGGTGAAACTTCTGAAATGCCTGTTTCGCTGCCACCGCTACTATGTGATCCGAAATCTCCAGAGGGGAAGGCCCCGAGTCTTTGGCTTTGCTTGTTGCTCGGCGGCCAGGGCGGGGTCGAAGCGCTCGGCAGAGATGGTGCTCGGTGTCGGAGGCTTGAAGTTTTCGGATGGACTCAGAGTCGGACTGTGGTCGGGTGCTTCCAGGATGCTGCACTGGCAAATTTGCGGCACTGGAAGCTCATGGCAGGGAGAGTTTCTCCCTTCTATGTGAGATGTTGGGGCTATCGGGACTTTGAGACTTTTTTTTTACTGTACCTATCGTCTGCTCTTATCAAATTACGGTATTGCTTTGCACTGTTGTAACTACGTGTTATAATTGTGACGAAAGAGGGTTACAAAAAGTACACATAGACTAAGATGTTAACTGTCCTGTGCTGGCACCAGTGGGATCAGCAGTTGATCTGCCACCTGCCTTCAGGAGAAAGAGAGATAAGGAAGACAATGGAGCAGCATTTGGAAATGTTAATGAAGAGATGAGAGAGTTTAACGGAAGGAGACACCAGTCTGAGAACTGTCAAGATCGGCTCCTTTCTGAACCCTGAACTGTTTGAAGTGTGATGGACAGGCGATACCCCAGCAGGGGAATAAAAAGGGACAGGTTCGCTAAGGCAACACACACACGACACCATGAGGTAACAAGATCCTGGAAGCGGTGCACCTCCCACAAGTCGGCGGGAGTTTTTGGAGGGCTGGTCGCGGGACCAAGCCATAGACGCACAGGGTGGAAAGGTATGATCGGCGGGAACCTGGTGTGTGTCCGCCCTTGCCTGGGTGCCAGGTTCACTGCAAAGGAACGATCGTATCTGAAACGGAGGGGTCACAGTCGGTGACCTCAGAAGACATTACAAAGGGCTCGCCCGAAAGCTGACTGCGAGGAATATCGAAGGTTTTTGTGGAAGCCATTCTGAATATTCATTCGCTTTCGCCCTCTCTCTCCTTCCCCCTCCGTCCACCGGCACGGCAGTGATTACTGTGAACTGAACTGAACTTTGTGTCACTTTGAAACTGGTCATTTACCCCTAGACGACGATAGAGCTTGATTGATCCTATTATCCTAGTTCTGTGTACATGTGTGTTTATCATTGCTGAACTTTTGTATTTATTATCCTTTTGATTAGAGTACCGTGTTGCTTATTTCTTTAATAAAACTTTCTTAGTTCCAGTGATCCAGACTCCAACTGAGTGATCCATTTCTGCTGGTTTGGCAACCCAGTTACGGGGTACGTAACATAAGTGGGGTTCTCGTCCGGGATTTTGAATGCTAAATTTGGGACAGAGTAAATTGATTGGGTTAAAATTTCCGAAAGGAAGAAAAGGCAAACAGCAGAAATGGAGATTGAGGAATTTCTAAAGGCGCCGACCTTGGAGGCATTAGAGAATGCCAGGAAAGCGGAATTGGCAGCTGTGGCCAAACGGTTGAATCTTGTTAAGGGGAAGTTGACAATGAGGAGAGAGGAGATACACAGAGCTATCGTAGAGCACTATGTATCTAAAGGTGTGTTTCCCCAAGGGGAGCTGGAGGTGGTGTCTATTGAAAAACCTGGTGAAGACGCGGTACAGGTGCAGCTTGAAAAACTGAGACTCGAGCACGAGTTCCGGGTATGGCAGCTAGAACACGAAGAGAAAGAGAAATAGTTAGAAAGGCAGGAGAAAGAGAAACAGTTAGAAAGGCAGGAGAAAGAGAAACAGTTAGAACGGCAGGAGAGAGAGAGAGACAGTTAGAACGAGAAGAGAGGGACACAGTTGGAGCGAGAACAGAAGGAGAGAGAGTTAGAAAGGCAAGAGAGAGAGAGAGAGACAGTTGGAGCGAGGAGAAACAGAGGGAAAGGGAATTCGAGCTGGAGAAGTTAAGGATAAGGGCAGAGCAGGGGCCTGTGCCGAACCAAGGTGGAGGGTTCCGGGCGACCCAGGAGGTTAGGCTGGTTCCCCCATATGACGATACCGACGTGGATCGGTACTTTCTCCATTTCGAAAAAGTTGCTACAAGTCAGGACTGGCCGAGGGATAAGTGGGCTGTTTTGCTTCAGAGTGTACTGAAAGGGAAAGCCCAACAAGCTTACTCAGTTTTGTCCGTGGAAGATGCCCAGAGGTATGAGGTGGTGAAAGAGGCCATCCTCAGGATTTACGAGTTGGTCCTGGAGGCCTACCGGCAGAGGTTCCGGAATGCGAGGAAGCAGTGGGACCGCACGTATTTAGAGTTTGCCCGCGAGATGCAGACATATTGTGAGCGTTGGTGCGCCTCGAAAGGGGTAGATGGGGATTATGACAGACTGCTACAGCTGATCCTGATTGAGCAGTTTAAAGGTTGTGTCCCTGAGGGTATGAGACCCTACCAAGATGAGAAAGAGGCAGCCACGTTAGCCGCAACTGCTAAGTTAGCGGATGAGTACGCGTTGACGCATAGAATGAAGTTTGTCCCGAGTAAAGGCCACCAGAAGGGTAGTCAGGACGGCGGGGAGAGTCCGCCAGAAAAGTCAGAAAATAAGCCGGGGACTAGTGAGAAGGGTAAGGTAGACCCGGAGCAGTCTGGTAGGAAGTCTCCTGGGGTCGTCTGTTATAATTGTGGGAAAGTCGGACACTTTGCGTCCAGCTGCTTTGCCCCAAAGAAGGAGACGGGAAAAGGAAAAACAGCGATTTTGACTGGCTGTATCGAGCTGGTAAACGAACCGCTAGGAGAGGAAAGGTCTGCCAAAGTTCAGGAAGGGCGTGAGAGGTTTATCTCGGCCGGATTGGTGTCAGTGAAGGAGGGGTTAAACCCAGTTCCAGTGCGGATCTGGAGAGACACAGGAGCGTGTCAGTCATTGATATTGAAGAGTGTATTAGAGTTTAGCTCAGAGACCCAGACTGGGGAGGTCAGGGTCAAAGGTATTGGGGAAGGGACAGAGGCGGTCCCTTTGCACCAGATACACCTACAAAGCAACTTGGTCTCTGGACTAGTCACGATTGGGGTGAGGTCCGAAATACCGATGAAAGGCGTGGAAGTCTTACTCGGTAATGACCTCGCGGGGGGAATTGTGTTCCCAGCCGTGAGATTGACAAGTCAGCCTGCCAGCATTGAGGCCCCGCCCATGGACTCACAGGTTTATCCCGTTTGCGCAGTAACTCGGCAGATGTCGAGGAGGGCTGCAGAGGCTGATATAAAGTTAGCTGAGACGTTTCTGCCAGCCTTGTACGAGGAGGGGGTAGAAAGTGAAAAGAAGGAACGTAATGAAGCAGGAGGAAGTGGGGAAATTAAGGTAGATTTATCATTAGAAAAGAAGGACTTTATACAGGCACAGGAGCGAGACGAGGAAACAGGTCGCTGTGAAACAGAGTTAGGAAGAGAGCCAGTAGGCTATGGTGTGAAGGGGGAGGTGCTAAGGAAGGAAGGGAGACCAAGTACCGCAGATGAGGAATGGGGGATGGTGCCAAAAATCTCTGGGGATGAGATTTTTAACCTGGCCCACAAGGTACCCCTCGGTGGACATTTTGAGGTGCTGAAGGAAACAGTCGGCGGAATCATGAAAGAGGTTTACTAGCTGCACAAGAGGAAGGATGTTATTGATTATGGCAGACGCGAACTGAGATGGTCACAGGCTTTTGATATGCTAACGAACCTAGTCGGTGTTAGCGCGGAAATCAATGAAGCTAGGGTCCCCCTGATAAGAAAAAAAAAACATTTTGAAAAGATGAGTATGGTATCGACCAGATGGGAGAAAGTTATTGTTTTGGCCAGCTCTGCTGATAAGGTCTCTCCCTTAATCCCCGAACAAAGCGACTCTTTAGGAAAAGTAATTAAACGGCTCGCACACGTATGTTTGATTGTCCCGAGGCGATGCAAAGAACTGGGACGTTGGGTGGTGTTTGTCACGTTAGGTCAGCCTAGTGAACAACACCCCTATGGAGTGAGTAATTCAGTGACGAAAGGGCTAACGAACACAGAAGTGTATATTGGCGATGTAATACGGCTGTCTGAAGCCAGCTTGATAGTGAACCTTGAAAAAAATGAGTTCGGCCACACGAAGGTCACTTATCTGGGAATTGTGGTAACACGGGCAGCTGGCAGCGATGCAAGCTAAGGTGCGGGCTATCTCTGACATCCCAACCCCGACAGACAAGAGGGCCCTCAGAAGGCTCTTGGAGATGGTGGAATACTGTAGGAAGTTTTGCAATAACTCTGCGGTTACTACCCCTCCCCCTCCTACTAAGCCCTTGCGAGAGAAAACTAAGTCGGGATGGGATGACCCTTGTTATCGTGGTCCGGGACGAAACCCGATGAGAGGTTACACTGATCGCAATTCATTAGTGTTTTTGGCCACTATGAAGTTTGCTAAGTTGGAGCCTGGTTTAGGGGATTATTAATAACACATTAAAGGAACAGAAAATGTGATTGCTGACTGTCTGTCAGGAGTTGACAACTTAAAATTCTCTGTATTAGCCAAATAGCTGATAAAGATGTATATTTGTGTGTACCTAATAATGTATTCATGTTTGTACTTTTTACCCCGGTAAAAATCCTTAAAGGTGAGGGGTGTGACGAAAGAGGGTTACAAAAAGTACACATAGACTAAGATGTTAACTGTCCTGTGCTGGCACCAGTGGGATCAGCAGTTGATCTGCCACCAATCTTCAGGAGAAAGAGAGATAAGGAAGACAATGGAGCAGCATTTGGAAATGTTAATGAAGAGACGAGAGTGTTTAACGGAAGGAGACACCGGTCTGAGAACTGTCAAGATCGGCTCCTTTCTGAACCCTGAACTGTTTGAAGTGTGAGGGACAGGCGATACCCCAGCAGGGGGATAAAAAGGGACAGGTTCGCTAAGGCAACACACACACGACACCACGAGGTAAAGAGACCCTGGAAGCGGTGCGCCTCCCACAAGTCGGTGGGAGTTTTTGGAGGGCTGGTCGCAGGACCAAGCCATAGACGCACAGGGTGGAAAGGTACGATCGGTGGGAACCTGGTGTGCGTCTGCCCTTGCCTGGGTGCCAGGTTCACTGCAGAGGAACGATCGTATCTGAAACGGAGGGGTCACAGTTGGTGACCTCAGAAGACATTACAAAGGGCTCGCCCGAAAGCTGACTGAGAGGAATATCGAAGGTCTGTGTGGAAGCCGTTTTGAATATTAATTCGCCCTCTCTCTCCTTCCCCCCCATCCACCGGCACGGCAGTGATTACTGTGAACTGAACTGAACTCAATTGAACTGAACTTTGCGTCACTTTGAAACTGGTCATTTACCCCTAGACGACGATAGAGCTTGATTGATCCTATTATCCTAGTTCTGTATACATGTGTGTTTATCGTTGCTGAACTGTTGTATTTATTATCCTTTTGATTAGAGTACTGTGTTGCTTATTTCTTTAATAAAACTTTCTTAGTTCCAGTGATCCAGACTCCAACTGAGTGATCCATTTCTGCTGGTTTGGCAACCCAGTTACGGGGTACGTAACATAATTATGTGGTTTTTGTCAGTTTTAGTCTTGGTCTGTCTTGTGTTTCTGTGATATCATACCGGAGGAACATTGTATACCAATTTCCCCCGGGATCAATAAAGTATGATTATGACTATGTATCATTTTTTAATGCATGCATTTCTAAATGACAATAAACGAGGACTGACTGTCCTCATAATCTAAACTGAGGAAAATTAAAATCTGCACACAGAACTATTTTCTTAGGGTCAGAAAAGATGCAAAACAGCAATACTTTTTTAAACTCTATAAAACCATAAGTGGTAGGAGAAATAGGTGATTCAGCCCAAGTTTTACTCTGACATTTGATCACAGATGGTTTATTACAATCTCTCAACCCCACTCTCCTCGTAATTTCTGACACCCTCACTAATCAAAAAACTATCAAACTCCATTTTATATATACCTGATGAGTTGACCTCCACAGCCATCTGTGGCAATGAATTCCACAAATGCCCCTGTCTGAAGAAATTCCTCAGTTCAGTTCCAAAGGGATGGTCTTTTACTGAGACTGACTCCTCTGGTCTTAAACTCTCCCTCTTTTCCACGCACACTCTATCCAGGCCTTTCAATTTACAGCAGATTTTAATGTAACTGCCCCCCGCATTCATCCTTTAAACTTCAGTGAGCACAGGTCCACAGCCATCAAATGTTCCTCATACATTAACTCTCATCTCCAGGATCATTTCCCTGAACCTGCTCTGGACCCTCTCTAATGCCAACACATTCTTCCTTAGATTACGGGGCCCAAAATTGCCCACAACACTTCAAATGTGGTCGATGCATTAAAAAGTCTCAGCATTATATCCTTGTCCTCTTGAAATGAATGCTAATATTGCATTTGCTTTCCTTCAACTCTTCAGGGAATTTTGCACTAGGACTCCCAAGTCCCTTTGCACCTACCATTTCTGAATTCTCTCACCATTTAGAAAATAACCTATGCCTTTATTCCTTCTATCAAAGTGCATGACCATAGAGTTCACTACTTTCTACTCTAATTCATTAAGTAGATTAGATTATGAGGACACTCTGTCCTCGTTTATTGTCATTTAGAAATGCATGCATTAAGAAATGATACAATGTTCCTCCAGTATGATATCACAGAAACACAGGACAGACCAAGACTAAAAACTGACAAAAAACACATAATTATAACATATAGTTGTAACAGTGAAAAGCAATACCGTAATTTGATAAAGTGCAGACCATGGGCACGGTAAAAAAAGAAGTCTCAAAGTCCCAAGAGCCCATCATCTCACGCAGATGGTAGAAGGGAAAAACTCTCCCTGCCATGAACCTCCAGCGCCGCAAACTTGCCAATGCAGCACCCTGGAAACACCCGACCACAGCCGACTCTGAGTCCGTCTGAAAACTTCCAGCCTCTGACCAGCCCTCTGACACCGAGCACCATCTCTGCCGAGCGCTTCGACCCCGCCCCGGCCGCCGAGCAACAAGCAAAGTTGAGGACTCGGGGCACTTCCCCTCCGGAGATTCTGGATCACACAGTAGCAGCAAAACAGGCATTTCAGAAGTTTCACCAGATGTTCCTCCGTGCTCTCACGACTGCTTTCATCAAATCAGGATTGTGCACGGCACCCTACTTGACAGATAACAGTTATTCATCACCGGAGTGGCCGCTGCGCGCTGCGAAGAGCATAGAATATTCAGGATATTTTAGAGGTACTGAATACAGGTGTCGCAAAAATGCTCTTCTCTGAAGATTACACAAGAGAAAGCTGTGATATCACATCAAAAGGAGCAGAAAATCACCCGAATTTCTACAAATGATCATAATCTGATTTCACTTCCGTTTAACAATGGCAAACACCAACAACTTGTCATCCTTGTTAATTGAAAACTGCAAATTGGAAATCAGCACTAAATACACAATGAATTGTCACTTCTCCATCTTGTTCCCATTGCCTTTCTCCAAATTAATTCTTAAAAACTGGTAGATAGCTGAAAGAATTTGCAGTATTAACAAAGAGAGTAAGGGAAAGTGCTTCTTTAATATAAAAAGGAAAGCTGAAATTTGCACTGAATAATCTGAAGCAAATAATCAAGACTTTTTTGTATTGCTGGATGGTCATGTAATAGATTTTTTAGTCAGAATTGTACATCCTGTCAGAGATTCAACATGTTCCAATTGGCTTGAAATCACACATGATCCCTGAAACTAGTGAAACCAAAACAATCAAGTAACAAACATAGAACAAAATTCCTCAAATAGCAAAATGGTAATCTGCTAAATTAAGCCAATGTCAGCTAATCAAATGTACACAAAAACAAACACATCCTGGGTATTCTTCAACAGTCTTTTTGTACTTCATCCATTTGGGGAGACCAAGTATTGATTTAAAGATGGTGCCTCTCAGTAGTGCTTTGCCATTATATCCTTGAGAAACATTACAGAGTGGGATTTGACTGAATATACTTACTTTCTAGCTAAATAGTAAGAGAAATGAGGACACAAGCAACATTTGGATTTAGTCAACTTCAAAAAACTACATGGGGAAAAATTGCAAATTTTCACATCACAATTGCCAATAACAGGCAACTCACCCATCAAAAAGACAACCCTCAATAAAGGACCAGATATTGGTTTCATCATCACTTTCAGTCGATTGCTGCAAGAGTTAGGTGTATAGGATTTTGCTCTAACTCTCCCACTCTCTTTCTCTTCAAAAGGGCTTCTTTGTAAATTGCAACAAGTTAGAAAGGTTAGAGGCAGGCACTGTTACTTACAGTGCTGGCCAGAGTGGATGGGAAGACTTCATTACAAAGCCTCCAAAATTATAACAAGGTGTTTCAGGCTAGAAAAGGCTGCCCAACATCAAGGGTTGTTTGATAGATTTTCTAAAGTAGGCCAGCAAGAGAGACAATTCAAAATAAGAATCAATGGGGCCCCGTGATCACAATCCCATCATCTAATTGTACGATCCATTTGAGATTATGATTAGCAGCATGGCAAGCCCAGCATTAACTGGATGAAACACTAAGATCAATAAAATAATCCAAAAGCTCTTATAAGACACAGTTGCCAAAGACAGATATTGGAAGCTAACGTTTAAACAAGTCCCATGAAATAACTAAATGCAAGCATTTTTCCTTAGAATTTATTGGTTGGAAAGATCAATAGTTTCCAGCCCAATTTACTAAACAGCTACGCTAAGCATTTATCAGATGTACTAAAAGACAATACAGTAGAATTAGGCTATTCAGCCCATTGAGAGAGAGTCATGGCTCATTTACTTTTCCCCTCACCCCATTCTCCTGCCTTCTTCCCGCAACCTTTGATACTTTTCCTACTCAAGAATTATCAACCTCCACTTTAAATACAGCCAACGATTTTGCATTCACAGCCTTTATAGTAATACTTGAAGATATGGGTATTTTTGAAAAGCAGAACATTACAGCTCTGATCCAAAGGTTATCACATGGTAAGATAACCAAGAAGCCCACAGTTTGAAGCTGCTGCTTTGTGTATCACCTATGGCTCAGTATTCTCAAACATATCAAAGATATTTTTCCCAGTATGGTACTTCAACCTGATTTCAAAATACATCCCAGTTAAGAGTTTTGCACACAGAAATACCACCATTCCTATGAAATATTAAACAACACCCACCGAGCCTATCAATTTATTTGCAAGAAAATGAATGGAGCTCTTGAGGAGAAGACCCAAAAACCTACCAAATCATGCCAAATAACACATAAAACCTAAAATAACAGTAACATATAGTAAAAGCAGGAATGACATGATAAATACACAGCCCATATAAAGTAGAAATACTTCTCTACAATCATTGCCACACTGTTCTCCATAGCGAAAATCTCATGCAAGCGCTCTCGGCAAAAACACAACTCTCCAGTAACCTTTAAGCTATGAAGCTGCCAAATCATACCAAATAACACATAAGAATACACAGCCTATATAAAGTAGAAATAATGTATGTACAGTGTAGTATCACTTACCGAAATCAGGAAGACAGCGCCGAGCACACTGATGATGGTGTATTAGGCTGAGTCGTCGGAGGTTGGGGTGGTGCAGTGGCCTCCAACCTCCGGGCTGCCGACCGATACCGATCCGCGAAGCATACTGGGGTACAGCGGTAGCTGGGACGCACCCAGCACATCTTTAAGAAAAAAGCCGAAACAAACAAGCTAATTAATTAGGTGCCGCCTGGCACGTAAATGTCGGCCCAGATCAGAGGTGACGCAATTGGCATCGTCTCTGATCTGGGCAGACATTTACGTGCCAGGCGGCACCTAATTAATTAGCTTGTTTATTTCAGCTTTTTTCTTAAAGATGTGGTGGGTGCGTCCTGGCTACCACTGCATGCTTCGCGGCCCGGTATCGGTCCGTGGTCCAGAGGTTGGGGACCTCTGGTCTAAATGACCAAAGGTGCTGTTAATGCCAGTGTTAGGATAGGAAGAACAACAAACCAGAGAAAGATCTAGATACAAGGCTATTAAAGACATACAAATGCAAGGGCTGATTTTTGACTTAAGTTTAAGAGATCCAGGAATACGCTAACCTGAATACATGTAATTAGTGGACAATTGGGTGTTTGGTATAGGATAGGGATGGAGTTTAAAAACGCAGCGAAAGTGATGGGGGTAGTGTGGCAGTGGACATTAAGGGTTGTGCTTCTTCTTGTCTCTGAACGATGACAAAGAGCATGGCAGGTAGGTATGATATGTGTTTGGGGCGGGGGTGAAGGTGGAGACATAGTGGAATGAAAGGGCTGGGGGTGGGAGGGATGAAGAATTCTAGAGGTCTTATTGCAACTGCAGAAGAACAAGTCACCATTCTGCTTCATTTTGTTTGAGATATTTTGCATTCATTAATGAAAATAAGAGCTCTAGTATAAAGCATGCAGGAAAGATTATAAGCTAGATACGTGGAATTGTAGGAACATATTAATGCCTTCAGACTCCGTTGCACCTTCAAGTTCTGCCCTAAATTTCTCTTTCCAAGATATTGTTTATCATAAAGAGTAACATGAAGTGCAGGTTCTGAATACAAAAGATACTGCAGATGCTGGAGCCTAGCACAAAAATAAGACTGCTGAAACGAGTCTGGAAGCTGTTTCCACAAGTTGACATTTCGGGTTGTGACTGTATCAGGACATGGAGGAAGTAGTAAGAATGTCAGTATGTTGCTGGAACTGACAATCTAGAAAATCAACTCTGTTCCTCTCCACAAACATTGCCCCACTGCTTAATATTTTCAGCATTTATTTGTCATTCCTTCTACTTCCGCAATCACCAACTGGTTGAAGTCAGCACGAAAGAGTAAAATGTACACGTTGATTTATCTCGCTTCCTCTCAATGTGATGTACTACCACTTCCACTCAAGAGACGGGTGGCGCAGTCCATAACCCAGAAATTGAAGTTGCAACACACCTAGGTACAAATATACATGAACAGTGTAAAGTAATTAACCGCAATAAGATAATGGATAGCAACAACAATATTCAGCATAAAATGGAAGATACAGGGGAAGTGCAACAATGATTATTGGCTACCTGGCAGATTGAGGCAGACATTGATTAGAAGACAAAAAATACACAAGTTTGGGGCCTAAAGGGATCTTGGCTGTACCATTACACAAGCACATGTGGTAGCATAGGTTAACAAGTTATTAAAACTTTAAATTGGGGTTTGTTTGTGGAATGGACAGAATTCAAAAATAGCCCTCATGCAAAATTTATATATTAGCAGACATGCAGCAGGCATACAATCTGGTCACCGTAATTGAGAGAACAGCAAAGATTTACAAGAATGGCATTGTTAAGAAGAGGATGCATCTCTTCAAAAAGACTGAAGAGAGACTCAAATGATCTTTATAATACAAAATTATAGAAGAATATGTTTTAACCTTTAGGCAACAGAAAAACTGAAGGCCATCAATGCAAGAATAAAACATAGGGAATTCCGAAGAAACAATCAATTACAGGGAGTGGATGAACCATTACATAAATGTGCTTAAGAAAAATTTAAAATGTTAAACAAAAAGAAAGAACTCTGGAAGAAATTTCAGCATAGACTGGCTAGGCCAAATGGTGTAATTTTATGACGTTTTCTACACAGACAACAGAAAAAATAATTGCAAAGCTCAACTCCATGAAGTCAACAGGAAGAAATTATGAAAGAATGATGGTCTGTCCAAGGGTATAGAACACTTTCAGAGGGCAAATACAAGCCTGCGAAAGTGCAAAATTAGGTCGAGTGTGAATTAGGAATTTGGAGACAACTGAAAAGCTAGAACAATTTATTGGCATAAAAGGGAGATGAGTAGGAAATAAAAAAAAGGACTAAAAGAGAAAATTAATGGTGAGGCATAGATCATAAATTGGAGACAATAGAATGAAACTATATCAAAGAGATTAAATAACAAGAGTCAGTCATACTGCATGGAAATAGGCCATTTTGACCAATTCATTCACAGCAACCAGTGTGCCCTGTTCCATGCACATGTTCTATGGCTGAGCAATTCAACTGCTCAGTTTGACATTGTCAGTGATCCAATTTCCACCACTCTCAGATGGTACAGTCCAAGTACTTCACACCGTGTGAAACTGCACCTACTGCCTTTCTTAAAAATGTTTGCTATCCTACAGTCATCTGATACCTCACTTGTGGCCAGTAAAGATTTCGAAATCTAAGTTATAGCCCCAACAATCTCTTCCTTTGCCTCTCATATACTCTTCACTCATCCCTCTTTCCCCAAGTTTATGCCCTGTAGATTTATCTAGCTCTAATACGGAGAAAAGTATTTTTTGCAGTCAATGCTATCTATAACCACTGTCCCTTCACACTCCAGGGAGAATACATCTTGCTTCTCCAGTCTCTCATAATTGAAATATTCCATGCTGGGCAATATCTTGATTAATCTCCCCTGCACTATTACATTCTTGCTGTGGTCTGGTGACCAGAATTGCACAGTACTCCAGCTGAGGTCTGATTTTACCACAAAGATGTGAAGTTTTGGGAACTTGCCAATGTCTGGGAGCAGACAATGTTACAGTAGGAAAGGTGTTGCATGTGTTAACATGTATTAAGGGAGACAAATCTTCAAGTCCTGACAAGACATTATGGGAAGATAAGAATAAACTGTATATTCCCTCACTGAGATACTTACTTCACTACCCTCTGGTGAGGTGCTGGAAGACTGGAGGATTGTAAATTTTGTGCCTTTAAGGGCTGCGAGGGCAGGTTTGGCCATTATAAGATACTTACATTTGGAAAGGTTAGAGGTTGATGAGGGGAAGCTAGCATAGCTTTCTGTGTGCCAGTTCAGGCCCCGGGGACAACTTCTTCAGCCCACCACTCCTACTGGGCATAGGCTGTCAACAGCATCTCAGAGTTCTTGGTCCAGGGCTGATAGAAGGCTGATCAGCCCTGTGCGCATGCGCCGGTCGTGCATGCAGCTGGTTACAGTTGCTCCGTAATTTCTTACTTTTAAACTTTTTAACTAGTTATTCCACCATAATACAACACTTGGCGGCACGGGAGGTCGTTCCTGCCCGTGGCCATCAAACGTGCAGCTCCTCCCGTGGAGGGTCAGACACCCTGAGCTATAGACTGGTCCTGGACTTATTTTCCATCTGGCATAGTTTGCATTTTGGTGTTTGATTGTTGGGGATTTTTTGTACTACTATATTTACGCTCTATTCTTGGTTGGTGCGGCTGTAACGAAACCAAATTTCCCTCGGGATTAATAAAGTATATCTATCTATCTATTTCACCACACGGCTTCATATGCCTTCTAAGTGAAGATCCTCCAGCCAGGGTTGGGACAGTCCATTGTGGAAATCCCTGGGGACTTAGCCACCCTAATTTACCTCTAGACAGAAGGCACCTCCTATTCTGAAATCTGGATACTGTCCTTTTTATTTTGCTTCAGTCCTACGGACCGTGATCATCTCCTGAGTAAATACAGATGTTAAAAAAATCCAGTTAAGCTCCCCCAAATCTCTTTCAACTCCATGCATAGATGACCATGCTGATCTTCAAGTGGACCAATTTTGTATGTTGCTGTCCTCTTACTCTTAACACATCTATAGAAGTCCTTGGAACTCTCCTTCATCTTGTCTGCCACAGCAACCTCATGTCTTCTCTCAGCCCTCATGATTTCTCTCAAGTGTTCTCTTGTATTTCTTATGTTAAAGTACTTCAATTGCTCTTTGCTGACTATATCTGCTATGCACCTCCTTCTTAACCAAGGCTTCAATGTTCCTCAAAAACCAAGGTTCCCTAAACCTGTACACCTTGCATTTTATTCTAACAGAAACCCACACACACTATACTTTTACACTCTCCCATTTACGAAGCATCCCATTGCCAGAAAATAACCTATCCCATTCATACTTGCCAAATCCTTTCTGATGCCAAAGTAAATTTATTATTCAAACACATATATGCCACAATTTACTAAATACAAAATCCTTAAACTAAATTCAAAACTCTGACGCCCTGAGCTGCAATAGTGTTGTGCTAACTGCTTTGCTACCATGGTACCTCAGGTGACAGGGCAGTGAAGATGGCTTTTGCCATGCTGGCCTTTGTCAGTCAGGGCATCAAATGCTGAATTTGGGAGTTTCTGCTGTGATTGGTGATGTCGCTTTTGGAGTAATGTGTCAAGCTTCAGTCACCCTGATGATTAAACAAGAGTTGAAACTTTACTCTTTAGTGAGCAGGAGACTAAGGGGTGATCGCAGAAACATAGTGGATTTCAGTTATTGTCGCACATTAGGATCAGCATAATTTAGCCCAACTGAGCATCTGTTTAATGGAAATACTTGAAAAAGTATATTAAAAAAAAACAAACTACAGCTTAAATGAGTAGCAAATTAAGTATTTAAATGAAATACAGACTAAATTAGAACACTACCAAAACTACTACAGTGTTGTAGCTCCAGAACTGTATTAGTTCCTAAGTTATTGCCAGAAGAATTCATTCAGCATACGCTGACATGTTCTTTAGATTGACTGTAAATGAACAAAATCAGCAGACACCTAATGCTGATAGCAAACTGCATTCAAACAGTGCTTTTGACAATTGCATCTTCATTTTAATTGTAACATTCATGATGATTGTTGATACCTTCAAATTCTTCATAGTTCTTAACATAAAGTAGAGAAATAGTTCCATTTTCACTCCCGGCCTTTTCTGGCATCTCCAAGCCTGAATGCTTTAAACCACAGTGAGCAAAGCAGTTCTGAATTGTCATACTGCTTACTTCTTGCCAACTATCAGTGACAAAAAGCACTGCTTCTTGAATGCTAGTGATGCACACAAGTGATGCTATTTTAAAAACTGCTCACTCTAAGCATGGTGTAGTGTCTAATAGCTACACGACCTGCACATGACTGACACTAGTTAAAAACAGTTCGGCAACAGTCTCCTGTCCCAATAAAGCAGCATGTATCCCAAATAAACAAAGGGAATCCTGGATATTTTCTCAATTTGATTTTGTTCTTCGTATGCAAGTCTATTGACTCTTGAAGGTGCAACACATAAATAATGTGGTTACAAAGGCAAATAGGATACAAGCTTTAATTAGTCAGGGTATGGACCTGTCCCAAATAAGCAGCTGCCACGATTAACTGATGGTCCAACAGTGATTGGTAAATATGGAACCAGCTACTAAAGGGACTGAGGCAAGTACATTAGATAAATTTAAATTGTGTGTGGACAGGTATATGAATGACAAGAGCTTATAGGGACATGGGCCAACAGCTGGGAAATAGAATAGCTTGAATACACATCTTGGTCAGCATGAACACATTCATTAAAGGACTATTTTCTGTGTTGAAAGACTCTATAGCTAAGGTTTCACAAAGTTGGAGCATAACCTCCTTGTGGATCCCATATCCCGACTACTGAAAGCTTGTATCCTATTTGCCTTTGTAACCACATTATTTAACTGTTTTGCACTTGAGGATCAACAGACTAACATTCCAAAGCCTCTGCCGCTCAATACCACCACCTCCCCCCGACCCTATTATTCAAAATGTATGTTGAAGCCTCATTGTACATCTCAAAAGAGCGCATATCCCCTCATATTTTATCTGGATTAAACTCTACATTCCATTTGTCAGCCTATAACACTGGCACATCAACCTCCCTTTGCAACACAAGGCTCCTTTGAGCACGATCAACAAATCGCCAACGTTTGTGTCATCTGCAAATGTAATCATGCCTTGCACCTTCACATCCAAGCCATTCACGTACATTACAAACAACAAGAATCAACTAATTGCAAAAATCAACCCTTACCAGTCCCTGTCTTCTACTTTTCTGGAATTTCGGAATCAGTTTCCCAACTTGCTTGGAACCTAGTCTAAAAAGTTACACAAGTTCATGTAAACTATATTTGCCACCCTATCCTCATCTACACACCTTGTTATTGCTAACTAATTCAATCTAATTAGTCAGACAACATCCGTACTTGACAAACCCTATTTGGCTGTCCGTAGATATTTCCAAATGATCAATCAACTTCCTTAAAAATTTTTGCCAGTAACTTTCCTACCACTGATATTAGGTTCACAGGTCTAAAGTGACCAGGCTTTGCCCTGCAGCCTTTCTTGAAAAGGTTTGCTGTCCTGCATCAAGGTTAGTAAGTTGTGGGTATACTATGTCAGCACTGAGAGGATGCAAACATATTTTATTGTATGTTTCAATGTATATATGACAAATAAAGCTTATCTTTATCAGTTATCTCACCTGTGGCCAGGGAAGATTTGAAAACCTAATCCAGAGCCCCAGCAATCTCTTCCTTTGCCTTCCATAGCAGGCTGGGCCAGTTCTAGGGATTTATCTAATGTCATGTCTGCCAAGGCATTGAGCATGTCCTTCTTTATCAAGATTGCTTAATGTCATTTCCAGAATAGAAGTGTAAAGGAGAATGAAATAATTGTTACTCTGGATTCCATGCGGTACAAGAAAAGATAAAGAACACAATAATAAAAAAAACAATAAACATAAATACACAAGATAGCTTATATAAATAGATTGATTGTATGTCCATAAAGTGACAGAAGATGTACAAGTGTCTGTAAATGAGGTGACTGACAGGAATGGTCATTGGGAGTGTAGGTTAATAGGTGGAGGTGTTGATCAGCCCTATACTTGGGCAAACTAACTGTTTTTGAATCCTGTGTTCGTGGCGTGGATGCTATATAGCCTCCTCCCTCATCTGAGTGGGACAAACAGTCCATGTTATTGGTCCTTTTCCGGCACCTTTCTACATGTGTACCTGATGGTGGGTAGGTTGGTGATGTTTTGGGTGGCTTTGACTACCCACTGTAGAACCTTCCTGTCCGCTGCAGTGTAGTTTCCATTCATGCAGTGATGCAACTTTTGAGGGTGCTCTCTATAGAATGGCGTGAGTATAGTTCAGCTCCCTTCAGCTTCCTCAGAAGGCAGAGGTATTGGTGAGCTTTCCTGACTGTATAGAAAGGGTTCTGGGACCATGAGAGCTTGTGCGTGATTTGCACTCCCAAGAGTTTGAAACTGCTTGCAGCACCCATTGCTGAGCCACTGACGTAAAGAAAAGTGCAATTTCTCCTGAAGCTGATAACCATTTCCTTTCTCGTAGACATTAAGGAAGAGGTTATTTGTCTGCAACAGGCCTCAAGTTCTTCCACTTCCTCTCTGTATCTCATCGTTGCTGGTGATGAGCCCCACTACTGTCATGTCATCAGTGAACTGGACAATGTGATTACCCGGGTGTTTGGTTGTGCAGTCATGTGTGGGAAGAGCGTACAGTAGAGGGCTCAGCACACTGCCCTGGGGTCATCCATGCTGAGGATGATGGGGAGGGAAGAGCAGTTGTGTATCCAGACTGGTGTTCCTTAAGAAGTCCAGCACCCAGTTGCATAGTGGTGTATTTAGACCAAGAAGTAGGAGTTTGTTCAACAGGGTCTATGGGACAATAGTGTTCAATGCCAAAATGAAATTCAGAAACAGCATTCTGATACAAATGTCTTGTTTTCCAGATGTCAGGGCCAGTTGCGTGACAGATGCCATGGCATCTGTTGCAGAGCAGTTCTGTCACAAAGCAAACTGGTGAGTGCCCAGTGTAACAGGAATGGAGTTTTTGATGTGTGCCATTACCAGCCATTCAAAGCACTAAATGACTGGCATCAGTGCCGCAAAAGCAGTAGTCATTTAGTTCTAGAAGTGTAGAGTTCTTTGCTGAAGCGATGAAGAAGGGATTTGAACCATGCAGAAACAGCAGCCAGAATGAAGAAGTGTTAAAGAATCCCATGAAGACGTCAATGAGCTGGTGTACACACTCCTTGAGTATTCGGTCCAGGATACTATCTGGCCTGGCTGCCTTATGGTGGTTGACTCTCTGCAGATGTATGGATATTTACAGAAGACTTTCAATGGATTCTACAACCACATAATTTGTTTCCTTTGTGAAAGCCAATGAAAAGAGTTCACTTTTCATTGGACATCACTTAATCCTAGCTGTGCATAGACCACCCATTGTTGTACCTAATAAACTTCAGTTTTCCTTGTTTTTTTTGCCCTTAAAACTGATAGAACATTTTTAGATTTACTTTAATCCTATTTTCAAATGATTTTGAGTGACTCCCCACCCTTCCATATTTCCTTTTCAAGCATCTCTTGATACCTTAAAATACTTCTGAAGAGTCTCTCATTTCATCCTCTGTCTCTCCAAGGACTTCACAGAGCTAATGAGCACAGACACAGACAGTCATTGCTGAGCAGGTAAAGAGAAAGAGCTCAGCAGACTTTACCCAGCAAAGGTTGTGGGCCTGGACGGCATCAGCCCAAGGGTACTCAAGCTGTGCAGTCTTTAGTCTGAGCCTGAGCGTGGAGAGGGTCAATGTGATGTGGGTAACATCCTGTCTAGTTCCAGTACCCAAGAAGACATGTCCCACCACACCCAGTGGCTACAGACGAGTGGCACTAACCTCACGTGTTATGAAATCATTAGAAAGACTGGTCCTGACACATCTCCGGACCATCGTAAATCCATCACTGGACCAACTACATATTGGAGTCGAAGACTGCCACAGTATGTGAGATTGCAGAGCTGTGTATGAGATACTGTAGATAGCAACACAGAAGTCCATCAGGGGACTGTCCTGTCCACTGTCTACACCTCGGACTTCAGATACAGCTTGGAGTCCTGCCACCTGTGGAAATTTTCGGATGATTTGGCAGTTGTGGGCTGTATCAGCCGAGGTCAAAAGGCTGAGTACAGAACAGTGGCGGACAACTTTGTTGAGCGGTGTGGGCTGAATCACCTGCAGCTCAACATCACTAAGACAAAGGAGTCTGCATTCCCATCTCCATCAAGGGAATGGATGTGGAAGTCGTTCGAGACTACAAAAACCTGGGACCATCTGGACAATAAATTGGACTGGACTAGAAATACAGGAGCTCTGCACAAGAAGGGAGAGCCAACTGTACTTCCTGAGGAGGCTTTGGTCATTCAACACCTGCAGTACTATGCTGATGTCTTACAACTCAGTGGTGGCCAGCATTTATTCTATGCTGTCGTCTGCTGGGGCAGCAGGGTGAAAGCAACTGACACCAAGATGATCGATGAGCTCGGTAGGAAGGCTGGTTCTGTTTTGAGGGTGGAACTGGATTCCCTGAAGGTTGTGTCTGAGAGGAGGACGCTACAGAAACTACAGAGCATTATGGACAATCCCTCTCACTCCCTCCATGACATACTGGACAAGCAGAAGAGCACCTTTAGTAACAAACTGATTCCACCAAGGTGCATCACAGAACACCACAGGAGATCATTTCTCCTTGTGGCTGCAAGACTCTACAACTCCCTCCTTAAGTATACAAGTATATGGTTTCATTGCACATCTGAATTTTGCGCTATTACTTTCTAATGCACATTTTATATATTTTTTTCATATCTCAATGCTTACATTTTGTATTTTAAAGTGTATATTTCCGACTGAGCAAGCTTGCAGCAATAATTTCCTTTGGGATAAATAAAGTTATCTTATCTTATGTGTGTTGCATACGTCTTGTTACTAGTTGTAATTCCCTGTCATAGGCTTCCCTCCCCCCCCAAACCAATTCCAACCCTCAACATACTTCAACATCCAGAGTTCCCTATACTTGTACCCCTGTATTTCACTGACAGAACAGGATGCTCTTGAACTATTGCTCTTTCTCCTTTGAATTCCTGCCAGTGCAAATGGAAACGTGCCTACCAGATGATCCCAATCAATCTTTGCCAGATCCTCCCTTATACTAAAGAAAATGGCATTCCTCCAATTTTAGACATTCACTGTTGGTCTATCTTGATCCTTATCCATAACCACTAAAATAAACAAACATCTCTAAAATGATTGCCCACTGACACTACACTCCCTCCAATGGACAACCTACATTTTCCAAGATCCAATAATATTCCTTCCCTCCTATCAACATACTGTGTCAAAAAGTTCTGGATGTCTCAAAAAAAATGTTGCCCCTGTGCTTATAACTAAGACAATTTAGTTCTTATATGGGAAATGCAAATTCCCCAGTGTGAATACGCTACTTTTACTGCATCTCTCTGATATACGCCTACATTTCTGTATTTCTATGTCTTGTTGATCACTGGAAAGGCTGTAATACCACCACCCCCAGCAAACTGACAATTCATTTTGGTATTCCTAATCTCTAGTTATAATGGCCTTACTTGAAGATCCTTGTAGGATAATGTAGAAAACATTCAGAAAAGACTTACAAGGATGTTGTAAATCATCCTCTAGTCCTAGGACTAGAGGGGCAGAGTTAGAGGTGAGATTGGTCAGGCTCGGTCTTTATTTCTCGGAATATAGCGGAATGAAGGGCAGCCTGATAGAAGTGTTTAAAATTATGTGGGCCATAGATTATGTCAACAGTAATAGTCTTTTCCCCTCTCCCCTCTTCCCCCACCCCCCCCCGTAGTAGGGGAGTTCAAAATTGGGTACATGGGGTTAAGGGAAAAGGGAAAGATTTAAATGTGATCAATGGGGCAACATTTTACACACACAGAGTGGTGAGTACATGGGATGAACTGCCAGAAGTGGTTGAAGCAGTTTCATTAGTACCAACGAAGAAGCACATGAAGGAGCAAGGTTTAGAGGGACATTGGCTGAACTCAAGAAATTGAGACCATCTGCTTGGGCACCATGGTCAGCATGGACTGATTAGATCAAATGGCCTGTATCTGTGTTGTACTGCGCAATGAATCTGTGATTCAGTATCTTCCCTCAATACCAGAAGTAATGCAGTCTTTGACTAACACTGCAAAACCTCCACCCCCTTTACTCCCTATTTAAAATTCTATACCGTGAAGATGAAGTTGATACATACAAGGGCAAGTCAAGATGAAGGACAGACCAATCAATGTCCTGGGATCAGAGATAGCAATGGTTTTGCCAGAAGTTCGCAAGGAGAAAAACAATGGTAGCCAAAAGGCTGAGACCGTCTAGCAGAAAAGAAGAGCTGTGTGGGAAATTGGCCATGCAGCTGATCTGGATTTCAGTGATCCATTTGCAGGCTATAACAGATCCAACATACTAGAACAAGGACTCCTAAGCGCCTTTTTAAAAAAAAAAATGCCATGGGCTCCAACTATTAACCGAGGGGTCCACTGACACCAGGTTGGGAACCCCTGGACTAGAAGAATAATTGAAGCACGCCTCAACAAGTCAGAGTGGTCAACCACAAGAGCGGTGGAGGGTGATAAGTAAATGCTTTGAGAATCTGCAAGAGCAGGCATGCTAGAAGAATCATTTCAAATGTTGACATAGATACTCTGATTCTGCTGTCAGAATTCAAGGGAATAAGATTAAAAAAATGCAGTTGAACAATCCAGACCAAGATGTAACAAAGCTAGTGCAGCATATAGAGTAAAATTTCAAGCAGGTGAACAAACGTCCAGAAATGCAAAACAAAAGACCAGTGGTACACAATAGATCACAAAGAAATTGCATTTTTAATTGTAGAGTGGAGCAGAAGACAGAGAAAGAAAAGCAAATATTTATGATTGGGCAGGGACCAAGTTTACCCATATGACATGTGTCCCCGTCCAAGAGAGGGTGATATGCACTCACACTCATAATGAATCCAAGTGTTTTAAAGCCAAGAAATATGCTAAACATAGCATAAAAATTAAAAATTGCAGTAAATACAAAGAAACAAGTGTGTTAGAAAGAAGGGTGTGGATATAGTTACAAAGAATAGGAGCTGGATTCATCACTGCCAAGTTAAATCATCCTTAAATCCTTTTTGTAATACAAATTGTGATAAGATGCTGATGTCAGACTCTGTAGTGAGATAATGCACAAAGTTCACGAGGTTTCCAATACAACTTCACATTAGAATGATTTCTTTGGCTTCATTCTAAGCACATCCATACACATTTCTAGAAATAAATGTCCAAAATCCCCTCTAAAGACCCCACGCCATCAAAATGACTATTAATTTGCAACATTTAAAAAAGCTATGAAAAGCTGTGATTTGACCAAATCAAGACTCAAAGCTCAGCCCAAGTACATTCTTATATGATATAACACTGGAGTTCCAAGGAAGGTGTCTTTCCTTGGAACTCAGTGTTATCTTATTTGACTTTCTGAGTGTTTGTTTGCAGCATTTACTGCTTTCCTCTCCTTCATTTACTAATGAATAAATACACAGTCACTTCCGTAGCAGAAATAGTGACCTTGAGTTTTGCCTCTGCTCCCTAGCTCTCTTTTGATTTGTTCACCTCAGGTGATTTATTTCCCTTCCAGTGTTCAATAAGATTTTGACCAAAACTCACTTTCACTAGCACATCTCTTTGCTTATAAAATGCCTGGTTCTAATTCATCCCACATGGCTTTCAACTCAAATCCCATTTCACAATTTCAAATTCCACTCTTGTATCCAAGTGACCCTGAACAAGTAACCTCTGATGACTATAACCAGCATAAATTGTTAACTTTTTTCTTCTTTTCACACTGACTGTTTCTAGCATGTGATATATATATTTTTTTAAAAAACATAGATAGATAAATACACTATTAGACACATTTTCAATACTGACAATTTTGAATTACATGTTATGGTAGCAGCTCAAATTGTGATGATCAAACTGGTGTTCAAGGGGAGTTTGCTAAAACTATTTACTTCTGTATACTGCAGTCCCTCAGCCTCCAAATAGAAACACAAAATCAACTCAATTCAGTAGAAACTTCTCTAGGATTTTTTAGAAAAATCCAGATCTGGCTTGTCTTGCTTTGGTATTGTTTTTAATTTCAAAATATTCACCTAGTAAATAACATCTGACTCAGGGGCAGAAGTGGAACCACATACCCTGTCCACAATTTTGCAAGTTAAAATTAAACCTAAGCAGAATACTCATATTACAAAAAAGGTTAATTTTTAGATCACATACAAAGCAGACTGATTTTTGGAGAGGAATAACACAAAGTGCTGGAAGCACTCAGGTCAGGCAGTGTTCAATGAACTTATCAACTTGAAACATTTCTCTTGTAACAAATGCTATCTGACTTCCTGACTATTTCAAGCAGTTTTTACCTTCACTTTCCATTCCCATCGTTTGCAGTGTTTTGCATTTGGATCTATTTCGAAAGTTCCACGTTTTACGTAATTATCTGGTCAAGTTAGAATGCAATTATTGATGCATCCGTGAATAAAGATTAAACTCGAATGTGCCCAGGACTTCCACTGTGTGTGGAATGCTCCCGTCAGTTGTCAAATAGAAAAGTATGGCAACAAAAGTCAAAATGCTAATAAGCTTTAGAGTAATACATTATGAACTTCACTAATCACACCTGAGTTAACATTAATTCTAAAATAATATATCCATATTTTGGTGAAATGTAAGTAAATAACATCGATTAAAATAGTGTACCCTCGCAATAATAACATGCGCTTTACCAAATTTACTGAATCGAAACCACACTCCATCATCTAGTTGCCACTTACGTTAAACATTAAAAAGCTTTCGTGTGATATTTACAACGTGATAACCACACGCTGAGACAAACCAACAGATTGCAGCCAGTGCATTGTGTTTGACAGCGCTAGGCCCTGAGCACAGCCTCAAACTCCAGAAGAGACGGCACCCGTGGTGTGGTTAACGCTGATGGAGCCATTGGGAGATTGCTCAGGACTTGTACATTCTTCCGGGAGTGTCGAATTTCGGGCACGGGGTGTTCACCGGCAGAGGGTGGGCGTCTGCCGACGACGGGTGGGTGGGGAAAGGGGAGCCCCACTGCTTTCTTTAGGCCGCGTTCCGCTCACTCACCTTGTGTCCCAGTCATTCCAGCGCTGCCGCTTGTTCAACCGAGTGCTCAGGGGTCTTTGGCTCATTACCTTCCCAACAACATGTCATCCGCCTTCGAAAGGTGCCCCTGCCACCCCCAGTCGGACCCGTTTGCAGTTGGAGACGAGACGAGACGAGGCGAGCCGAGGGGAGGGGAGGGGAGGCAGGCGGGCGGACCCGGGCTGACGGAGCGTCGGACAGAACGCCGTGGGACTGGAGCCTGAAACCCCTTCCCCCGGACAGCGGCTGAGCTACTGGCGCGACTTTCGGTTCCGCTCAAAAAGCAGGCGGCTGAAGTCGGGCGGCGACGGCGGCAGCGGCTCCGTCTCTGGAATGGAGCGGGGGATGCTGGGAGCAGCCACGTGACGGGAAGCCGCTGCTACGCCCTCCCCGCCGATAGGTGTCAACACGTGTGTCCGACTGGAGAGTCACCATGTAGGGTAACCTCTTCAAGGCAGAATTGGCAACGTTGCTGCGACTATTATAATATCACTGATAGTGATTCAACTAAGGGACATTGAAAGCCATTCGCCAGGCTTTTGCTTTGCCATGTCAACAAGAGGTACTCTGAAGTAGACTAGTGAGATCTAAATTAGGCCTGGACTTTACAGTGAAAATAATAGGGTAAATTGGACAACAAGCACAGATGAATCTAAATTGAACTCATTCACAAAGTGTGTATGTCACTGACAAGGCCAGTATTTATTGTTTGTTTTTGAATGTCGCCTACACCATCTCAGAGGGCAGTTAAGGGTCAGTCTTGGTGGGCCCAAAGTTATCTATAGTTCCAGACTTTGCCAGGGTGAGACATAATCTTTTGAGAAAGAAATTGCTAATTGAGTTGATTTACACAAAAAAACATGAAGAACTGTCTAATTGTACTTACGAGAAAAATACTAAATTTTTTTTATTCAGGAGAAACACAGTTAGTGTCAAACAATTAATAAAGCACAAAGTAGGAAGTCTGATCAGTAGTTAATTAAAATGGGAGAACTTTAAAAACAAAATAATTCTGTATTCTTTAATTCTTTGTTTGTTTTATCTCCCCCACAGTCCCAATGATCTATTTTCTTTGTTGTCTATAATAAAGCCTCAGCCTTAGTATAGAGGGACGTCCATTTAGAATGGTGATGAGAGGAACTTCTTTAGCTGGAGTCTGGTGATGTTGCCACAGAAATGTGAAGGTCAAGTCATTGGGTAGAGTTAAGGCAGAGATCGATAGGTTTTTGATTAGTCAGGGCATGAAGGGTTTGCCAGGGTGAGACATAATCTTTTGAGAAAGAAATTGCTAATTGAGTTGATTTACACAAAAAAACATGAAGAACTGTCTAATTGCACTTACGAGAAAAATACTAAATTTTTTTTATTCAGGAGAAACACTGGGTAGAGTTAAGGCAGAGATCGATAGGTTTTTGATTAGTCAGGGCATGAAGGGTTTGCCAGGGTGAGACATAATCTTTTGAGAAAGAAATTGCTAATTGAGTTGATTTACACAAAAAAACATGAAGAACTGTCTAATTGTACTTACGAGAAAAATACTAAATTTTTTTTATCAGGAGATTGGGGCTGAGAGGGAAATGGAGCAGACTTGATAGGCCAAATGGTCTATTTCTGCCCTATGCCTTATGGTCTTATACATTATCTGACAATTAAGTAACTTTTCTAGCTGACACTCCTGGTTTAGACTCAGTCTGGATTCTGTAACGCATTGGCCAAAAGAAACTGGCACAATGACTTTCTAATCATTACAAAGTCTTAATACAAGTGACAGGTCACAAGTTCTGAGCCAATGCATCTCCTTTTAAATATGGTGTATTCCCAAGATTACAATTATGTAACAGTATTATGCCAGCTGGAAGATTTATTCAGAAAATATCTTGGAAATTATTTTAAAGTGTTGAGATTAGAATTTGGGGAGATAAAATGAAGTAAAATAGTGGAAGCATCAATCTAAAACAAGAATGGTCAATGTTTGGAATAGCACCTGAGTTTAGAAGAACATATTCAAACTTCTGAGACAAAGATAGATACAGAAACCACTGAGGGTAAGGAAAAGGGCATTCACTAAGAGCATCAGAACATCATTAGCAAAGAAGTATGTGATAAAAGAGAATGTGTGGGATTAAGGTAAAACCAGAAATCAATTAACGAGAGAAAAATAATTATGATGCTAATAGGAAACTTGAAACAATACAGTAAAATATTTTACAGATACATAATTTGAAAATTGATGTTTAAGACAGGAGTAGAAAATTGTGAGATGGTAGAAATAAGGAGTCATTGCTGTGTTTTCGGTATTTACCAGGGAGATAAAACATTGGATGATGAGATAAAACAGAAATGAACACAATAAAAATAGGAAAGGAGATAGACAATAGACAGTAGGTGCAGGAGTAGGCTATTCAGCCCTTCGAGCCAGCACCGCCATTCACTGTGATCGTGGCTGATCATCCACAATCAGTAAGTACCCTTTTCCTGCCTTCTCCCCGTATCCCTTCACTCTGCTATCTTTAAGAGCTCTATCTAACTCTTTTTCGAAAGAATCCAGAGAATTGGCCTCCACTGCCTTCTGAGGAAGAGCATTCCACAGAACCACAACCCCCTGTGTGAAAAAGTTTTTCCTCAACTCTGTTCTAAATTGTCTACCCCTTAAACTGTGGCCTCTGGTTCTGGACTCCCCCAACATCGGGAACATGTTTCCTGCCTCTAGCGTGTCCAATCCCTTAATAATCTGATATGTTTCAATCAGATCCCCTCTCATCCTTCTAAATTCTATTAAATAAGTGAATCAAATACAACAAGAATAAAAGCCCTGGTCCATATACAATTCATGCATTAAAATAACCCTAAAGCAGTCATAGCAAGCATTGCCAGATATAATATTTATAATTTATTTTAGAAAGATGTAGTATCAGAAGACTGATGAATAACTTACATAACATCGATATTTAAGAAGGAAAATAGAACATTTATGGGGAATTACAGATCAACCAAGTTAATATTGATAGTAGAACAGGTAATGGAATCCTAAATAATGGAGAGAATATAGAAAACATAAAAATCAACAGTGTGCACAGTTTTCGAAAGAGAAAAATCTGCCAGATTGACCTTATTAACTTTTTTTTTGTGGAGGCAACAGAGAAATTTGACAGTAGCAATGCAATAGATGTACCTTATCTAAACTTTCAAATGATATTCAGTAAAATAGCAGACTAATGAATAAGACTGGAGAAAGAAGTTACAGTGAATATGTTGGGGGGTAGTGTTTTCTGAAGAGTGCTCAAACAAATAACAGAATTGTGTTAATTAACGGACAAAATTTTGCAAGTAACAACAAATTAAATGCAGGTAGGAAAGAGAGAAAGGCCATTCACCACTTGGAAGATATGTGTTCAAGTGGGGTTAAGACACAAAGGGTTATTGGAGTTTGAATATATCAATTACTAAAATTTGAACCAGAGTGGGCAAGACCATTACAAATATTAAGGTTTAGTTCAAGAGGGATATTACTGAAAGTAGACGAGTACTGTTGAAACTGCAGCATACCTTGGATGGGCCACATTGGGTTGAGCACATTATTCTGGTCTCCAATATTATCAATAGTATTTTACTTTATACTTTATTGTCGCCAAACAATTGATACTAGAACGTACAATCATCACAGCGATATTTGATTCTGCGCTTCCTGCTCCCTGGATTACAAATCGATACTAAGTATTAAAAATTTAAATTATAAATCATAAATAGAAAATAGAAAAATGGAAAGTAAGGTAGTGCAAAAAAACCGAGAGGCAGGTCTGGATATTTGGAGGGTACGGCCCAGATCAGGGTCGGGATCCATTCAGCAGTCTTGTCACAGTTGGAAAGAAGCTGTTCCCAAATCTGGCCGTACGAGTCTTCAAGCTCCTGAACCTTCTCCCGGAGGGAAGAGGGACGAAAAGTGTGTTGGCTGGGTGGATCGTGGCCTTGAGTATCCTGGCAGCACTGCTCTGACAGCGTGCGGTGTAAAGTGAGTCCAAGGACGGAAGATTGGTTTGTGTGATGTGCCGCACCGTGTTCACGATCTTCTGCAGCTTCTTCTGGTCTTGGACAGGACAATTTCCATACCAGGTTGTGATGCACCCTAGAGGAATGTTTTCTACGTTGCATCTATAAAAATTAGTGGGGGTTTTAGGGGACAGGCCAAATTTCTTTAGTTTTCTCAGGAAGTAAAGGCGCTGGTGGGCCTTCTTGGCAGTGGACTCTGCTTGGTTGGACCAAGTCAGGTCATTTGTGATATTGACCCCGAGGAACTTAAAGCTTTTGACCTGTTCCACTTGCGCACCACCGATGTAAATTGGGTCGTGCGGTCCACTATTTAGAAACACAGGAGAACAGGCAAAGAAGGTCTATGAAGATGACACCATGAAAACGTATATATGTGTGTATGTGTGGAAAGAATGAACAAATAAGCCTTTTTTCCTTGAGAAAAGAAGGTTGAAAAGTGAACTAAAAGAGCTGTTTGAAATAATCACAAACAAGAGAAAATCTACAGATGCTGGAAATTCAAAGAACACACACAGAATGCTAGAGGACCCAGCAGGTCAGGCAGCATCCATGGGAAAGAGTAAACAGTCCATGTTTCAGGCCGAGGCAACTTCTTCAGGACGGGAAAGAAGTTTGAATCCTGTCTGGTCTGCTGCGTTCATCCAGCATTTTGTGTGTTTCTTTGAAATAATGACGTGTTTTTGCAGAGTGGATGCAAAGAAAACACTTCCACTCATGAAGGCCATCAATATAAGTTAGCCACCAAGAAATCCAATGGGAAATTCAGGAAAAAAAGGAGCAGTGAGAATGTAGAACTTGTTGCCACAGAGTCAGTTAATAGTATAGATACATGTTAGGAGAGGATGGAAGGGCACATAAGGAAATAAAATAGAGACAATATTGATGAATCTTCAAGAAAATAGATGAGAGGGAACACACACAAAGTGTTGGAGGAACTCAGCAGGTTGAGCATCATCAATGGAGCAGAATAAACAGTCAACGTTTTGGGCCAAGACCTTTCATCAGGACTGTGCACAGGAATATAAACTATTTACAGAAAAGGGTAGTGAATAATGATGGGGTGCTACAGACCTGGACATGAAGCTTAGAGCACTAGCTGAAGCTGGAGTATGGTGAACATGGAGCACCATTCAACCAAACTATTAAAACAGGTCGAGGCAGCAACGTTGTAACTGAGAGCTTGAAATATTGTCAATGAATGTATAAACATTTTCAGCAGAGATTTTTTTTCATAAGCTTGTGAATGGTGTATTTTTTGCATCAGATATTTGAACTCTATTTTGTATAGACAATAACATTTATCTGTTTTATTTGTTTGGAGGTACAGTGCAGAATCAACCATCCGAGCCATGCTATCAGCAACTCCCAATTTAACCGTAGCCTAATTATGGGACAATTTACAATGACTAATTAACTCACTAACTATTATGTCTTTGGGCTGTGGGGGAAGCCGGAAACTAAGTATAGGTTTCTGTATTTACACTTATACCGAACCTTATTTTAGAAATCAGTGTTCCAGATAGAAGGTACAACATATGAGTAAAGTATTCTGTCTGATCAGTCTCGTGTCAGCCTTAACTTTGTATGTAAGCAAATCACAATCACCCAGTCTGCTCCCTTTTGTTTTACTCCCTCATATTCCCATGTAATCTAACTTGGTCTGTTGACATTGCTTCTGTTCCTGCAATTATTATGGAAGCTACTTCTGCAGCATTTTGATTATTTGTCAAACAATTCACTGATTTTCTGTTCTAAATCTCTTACATTTAATTTTGAACTGATGGCCATTGATTCTAATACGGAGAGGAGACTATTCAACCCATTATGCCTCCACAGGCTCTCTGAAACACTAATGCAGCAGAGAGTCTCTTTGCTCCTTCCTCGTAGCCTTGGAAATGTCCCCATTTCACATATGCTTACATTTTCCATTTAAAAGCTTCTGTGCAATCTGATTTCATTGTCTTATCAGACTGTGCATGAAGATCATAACAATACAGCAAAAAAAAATCTTCAAATTTCCCAACCTCATTGTCCAGGGATTATTCTTTTTTACCTTCCTGTTTATTTTGCCCCTCATCCAATAGGTTTCTGACCTCTTTTCAGAACATCCCATACTCAGAGGACTGCAACTTGATCAATACTGAAAGATGCGCACAGCACAAAATTTGCTTAAGATTACATAATTTTTGATGGTTCACTGTGCAGACTGATTGTTAACATTACATCATATTTTGTAGTGTTTCACTGAGTGTCAAATATTTTATTTAATTTTTTCATGCTATTAGATTTTCAAATGATATTAATTGTAAGCTAAATTGACAAGAAAAATCTGGAATCAATTTATTTATTAACATGGTATTTGCATAAAAGATGCATTAAATTCAACAGATGCAAGATCCAGGTTACACAACATTATCAGATTGGATGAGGCAGAACAAGTGTCATCTGTGGATCGATGTGCCTTCAGCAATTCCTCCTTCCTGGTTGCTCAGATTTGTGTATAAAAGTCTAGATCAGAGAAAGTCCTCCACCATTCAGTAATTTTACTGTTTTTTTTTTCTGTGGTGCTTAATGTTAGTGTTGCTTTTGATCATAATTCTGCATAGTTCTCAGGAAGCAATCATCTTGTTTATTTTGGTGTGACAATCCTTAAATCCCTTGCCTACTCTGTGGTTCAGAGTGGCTGACAGATTTCATAAATTAAATGTATGCTGGAAAACCAGCTATTCTTCCTCCTCATCCAAACTTCCTTCCCTTCTGGCAAGTGGGGCAAGTTTTACACCTACATCTTCCCCCTCACCGTCCTTCCACATAAAGTAACACTTCACCTGTGAGTCTGTCATCTACTGTGTCCAATCCTCCTGTATATCAGTGAAACACAACATAGATTGGGGGAAATCACCGTATGAGTACCTTTACTATATACGCCAGAACAGACTTGATTTGCAGGTGGCCACCAATTTCAGTTCAACTATTCATTCCCATTCTGTCATGCCTGACCATGACCTCCTCTACTGTCAATATGAGGCCATGCTTTGGTTTAAGGAGCAACACCTCATGTTCTGTCTGAGCAGCCTCTAATCTGTTGGTATGAACATAGATTTCTCTAACCTTTGGTAATTTTTTTCCTCTCCTGCCTCTGATTCCTTTTCCATTTTGTTCCCCTCTCACCACTTCTGCTATCTGCCCTTCACCTCCCTCTGGTGCCTCTCCTCCTTCCCTTTCTTCCATGGTCCACTGTCCTCTCCTATCAGATTCCTTCTTCCTCAGCCCTTCAACCCTTCCACCCTTTCTTCTCCCATCATCTTACTTCATAATCCCCTCCCCCACCCACCTTCTCCTCACCTCCTTTTTTAGGCTTCTTCCGCCTTCCTGATGAAGAGTCTTGACCCAAAATGTCGACTGTTTATTCCCCTCCATAGACATTGCCTGATTTGCTGAGTTCCTCCATCATTTTGTGTGCGCTGCTCCGTTATCAGAAAATGGCTTTGCATTCTGATATTTCTGTTTTAGTATTCCTTAATTTCAGTAAATAGAATCCATTTTGGCTCAACCTACTCATGCTTATTAAGCCTGTCTGGCTTATTATGAATGTACAGTATTTACCTTTTCTCTCTACCTTGCTTTTTAATTAGTCTTTGGAAGGGGAAGAAATATACATCTTAACAAGCTTTGATCTTGTTTGCAGTTTTTTTTTGGTTGGAGTGAAATCATGCCTTTATACTTTAAATGCAAATTTAAACAGTTTTAACTAATTGATCCTTTGTCTTCCATTTCAAGCATTTTGTGGTCCAAAATCAGGTTCTTAAAAAAAAAATCATAAAACAGAATATTTTTTGTTAATTGTCTTCTGATTAATGTGTTGCTCTCTTAATCCATTCCATCACTTTGCAATCATATTAGTCCCTCAATTTAAAATGAATCCCTAATTTCATGTATGTTATGCTTAATAGTATCATCAGCAATAAAGGACAACAAACTGCTACCTTCTTCCTTAAAAACCTTCATTTTCTGAGTTTGTTACATCAACAAAAAATGGTATTTCTTCTTACCTACTTCCCCCTGTAAATTTGTAGGTTTTGTTGAAGGTCTTTATTAGCTGCAAAACTGCCATTGGGGCTTTTTTTTTTTACTGTCAAGTCCTCAGTAATCAGCACCCAAACAAATGTATCTGGTTGATCATCATATCTGAGCTGGTCAGATGTCTGATTTACCAAGTGACTCCTACCCAGCATAGACATCAAATTTAGACAACAACAAATAAAAATCACCTCAAGCACTGTTAACGCAAAATTTGTAATGAATGGTTAAACATACCATACTATTACCATTAAAACCATATCTTTTGGGAGGGCAGGTGGATAGTGGGGTTGAGTGTTCAAGGAAATTGTGCCTTTTGTAACTGATAGAAAGTTTCAGGTAGGATGAGGTATATCCCATTTATAAAGAGAAGTCAGAAATTTACAGAGGTAGTTTCATGGAATAGTGCCTGGAGGTCTTAATTAAAAGTTGCTGTAAAGTTTTTCTTTATACATTTTGAAGATCAGTTAATCACATCCATGCAACCCAGTGCTGGCTGAACATGATATCTGTTCAGTCAGTTCTTATTCTGCCTTTGAATGTCTCGGCACATCACTGTGGGGATAACAGCAGTTAAGGCAACCTTGGGCTGTTTGAAGTGAGTTTGCACTTTCTGAAGAAGAGGCTCATTGCTGCACAATGTGATGGAAATCATTCCAGAGACTTTTCAGTAGTAAAAGGTGACAAAGTCTAGGCAAAAGTGGAACCATAATTTTTTTGGTTCTGGAGAAAGCTGGAGAGCATTTGATCAGGCGATGAGAAGGAGAAAGGTCCTCCTCCTGCAGGAAGCCCTTCAGTCATCCACAAGTGCTGTTGGATGGATACCTGTGAAGGTGAGTGCTAGGGGTTGCAGTCCTAATAAAACTGGATACAGAACCACGACAAAAAGAAACTGCAAATGTTGTCATTCTAAAAATTAGAGATACTCAGTAAGTCAGACTGTATCTGCACTATGAAAAATTGTTACTGTTTTAGATCAGTGACCAAATCAATCAATTAATCAATGACTCCAACATGCTCAACAAGATATGAGGTAAGTCATTGGCATTCTGCAATATCTGAAAGTCTGATCTTCACAAAGTCACGTGAATGACTTATGTCACTGATATCAGAATGCTGTTTCTGGATTTCATTTTGCCACTATTGTCCCAGAGACCTTGGTGAACAAACTCACTCCTCGGTCTAAATACACCACTGTGCAGTTGGGTATTGGACTTCCTAAGGGACAGACCTCAGATAGTCAGGATAAACATCCATTCCTACCTCCTCAACATCCTCAACACAGTGACCGCTCAGGGCTGAGTGCTGAGCCCACTCCTGTACACGCTGATCACATATGACTGCACAGCCGAACACCTGAGAAACCACATTATCGAGTTCACCGAAGACAAGCCAGTGGTGGGGCTCATTACCAACAGCAATGAAACGGCATAAACAGAGGATGTGGAAGAGCTCAAGGCCTGGTATCAGGCAAATAATTTCTTCCTTAACATCAACAGACAAAGGAGATGGTTATCAACTTCAGGTGAACTTGCACCGCTCACATCCCCCTTAACATTGGTAGCAGAGCACTGCAAACAGTTTCAAATTACTGGGAGTGCACATCACACCAACCTTTCATGGTCCCAGAACACATCCTACAAGGTCAAGAAATCTCACCAATACCTCTGCTTTCCGAGAAGCTGAAGAGATGTGGATTTTGCACATCCATTATCTATTCTACAAATGCGCAGTAGAGGGCATCCTGACAAGCTGCATTACTGCTTGGTATCGAAACTGCATTGCAACTGACAGGAATGCTCTATGACGGGTAGTCAAAACTTTCAAGTGCATCAGTGGCACCTACTTGTCTGCCATCAAGGACATTATACAGAAAGGTGCCGGAAAAGGGCCAGTAACATCATTAAGGATCCCATCCACACTGCTCTTGAACTGTTTGTTCTACTCCCTCAGAGAGGAGACTACATACCATCCAAACCAGGACCACTGGACTGAAAAACAGTTCACTTTCCCAAGCCTCAAGGCTGATCAACACCTTCTACACACTAACTCCACCGTTACTCTATTTCTTGTCAGTTATCTTATGTACAGCCTAACATCATTTTATGGACATACAATCCAATCTATGTATATATGCTGTCGTGAATTTAATATTTCAGTTATACTTGAGTAAAATTGATTAATTATTCTTTGTTGTTTACATAATGCATTGTAAAAATATGTAAGTGGCATACATCAGCATGCCACCAGGTCATATGTGCACACCTTGCTTAAAGTAAAAATGAAACTGAGGTATGTAATTCCCAGCTCATGTTTTTGCTTTCAGTTAACTTGATGTTTTGGAGTTGTAAAGCATAACAGTGGTGACGAGATATTTTTGAAACAAACCCAAGACGGCTTACTACATGTTGAAGTGCAGTGAGACATTCAAGTGTAAAAAAATGCACAGCAAGACGTTCAAGTTTTAAAAATCGGCAGTGCAGCATGTGTCTCTTCAAAACCAGAAACAAAGAATGAAGTTATAAAAAATGGACAACTTTATGGGTTCAAAAATATGAGTACCGGCTGAAAATGATAATAATTTTTTTAAAAAGTAGAAATGGCTAGTAACAACAAATAATGCTTACTGAAACAATATATTTACAAGACTACTCAAATATTACTGAAATATTAAATACACTACACTCCTCCCTGCTTAGCTATAAATTCCAACTCAATATAAAATGCATCTCAATTACAGTATATACACATTATACTATATAATGCAACTACTATATACAGACATCACAGCAAAGTAAATTTTAAATTGTCCCATTCAGGCCTGAAGATTTAATTGCTTTGGAGGAATTTGTGCTCTTGCGGAATAATGTCTTTCCTGATGGCATTTGGGGTGCAGAGTCCACTCTGCTTGGCAGGTGAGACTTGTGGCTGTGAAACAATCTCAGGTTCGGGGGCCTTCTTCATGGTCAATGTAGGAGTTGACTCTGGGACAGCAGGCAGTGGTTCTGACAGCTCCTTTTTTCTGGATGTGTTGGCATTCCAAACAGTGCATGGCGAACTTCACTGGACAATGTGGATCATAATCTGTAAATATAATGCCTGACAATACAATTTCCTTTACCTTTTATAAAGCCATCTCATATTACTTTGTCCATTGCCACTTCTTCTGATCTGTAGTAATCAGTTGATTACTACCTGCTATAGTAATTGACAAATTCTAAAAAGGACCGCAATTGTAACATGTCATTTGGCCTTTGCGCATCCACTACTGCTTGAATTTTCTCTGTACACTTTTGTAATCCTTGTGTGTCAATAGTATGACCACAATAAGTGATACTTTGTTTAAATAATTTATACTTGTTGCATTGTGCCCTGAGTCCATAACGTTATAATCTTTTTAAGACTGTCTTGAGATTTTGGAGATATTCCTTGTAATCTTTACATGTAACAATGATGTCATCCAGGTAACACTCAGTGCCTAGACAGCCTGTCCTATAGCTTTCTACCGAAATGCAGGTGCAGATGCAACTCCAGAAATAAGTATTATAGCGATAAAGCCTTTTGTGCATGTTTATGGTGAGTGACACTTTGGACTCTTCTTCCATCTCCATCTGTAGCTAGGCCTCAGCTAAGTCCACTTTACAAAAGTGTTTTCTTCTCAAAAGGTTTGCAAAGATATCTTCTATCATGGGCAGAGGTTATTGATCTACTTTTAGTACTGGGCTGATGGTAACCTCAAAATCACCACAGATTCTAACAGACCCCTTCTTCTTGGCTACTGGGACAACTGGCATTGCCCATGGGCTCCACTCAACATCAGAAATAATTCCTTTAGCCTCCATGCAATCTACTTCACTGGCTACGTTATCACAGATGGTATAACAAATCGGATGGGCTTTGTAAAACCTGGGTATGGCATTTTCACTTAACAATATTTTACCCATGATATGTTTGAGTTTTCAATGCCATCCTTGAACATTGTTATGGCATCATCCAGCTCCCTTCTTAATTCACATTCAGTTGACTCTTTTGCAGAGGATGTGGCGTGCAAATTGTGGATGGATCTCCAATCAATTTGTAGCTATCTCAGCCCATCTCGCCCCATAATGCTGGTAGTACTGTTTTTGCCATATACAAGCCCAATGTGGCTTGTTGGTTGTTATATTTCACTTAGAAATGTCATTTCCCACAAAATTAACTTTTCTCCAGTATAAGTTTTTAGTGAGATATTTGCAGGCTTCAGTTCAGTATCTTTGAAATGCTGTTCAAACTCATCTTTTGTAATGACTGAAACAGCCGAGCCAGTGTCCAATTCCATTTTAATTAATTTATCTTTCACTTCTGGTGCATGCTATTGCAAATCTCAAGGGCCCTAATCCCTTGTCACTCTCATCATTATCAGATTTTTCATCAACAGCATGCAGATTTGTGATCTATTTGAAACTGCAACTTTTCTATATATCTTTCTCTCTTCTGTGTGCAGTCCATTTATTATTGTCTGCCTGGCATGTTCTTTGTATTTATCCTACTGTTACATTTTCTGCAAGTTTTGCCTTAACAGTCTGGATGAAGGAATTAATGGCTTTGTGGTCAAGTTTGTGGGTGATATGAAAATAGCTGGAGGGGCAGGTAGTATTGAGGAACCAGGGAGACTACAGAAGGACTTAAACAGATTAGGAAAAGGGGCAAAGAAGTAGCAGATGGAATATAGTGTCAGGAAGTGTATGGTCATGCACTTTGGTAGAACAAATAAAAGCATAGGCTATTTTCTAAATGGAGAGACAATTCAAAAACCTGAGGCGCAGAGTGACTTGGAAGGCCTCGTGCAGGATTCCCTCAATGTTAATTTGCAGGTTGAGTGGGTGCTGAGGAAGGCAAATGCAATGTTAGCATTCATTTTGAGAAGATTAGAATATAAAAGCAAGGATGTAATGTTAAGGTTTTATAGGGCACTGGTGAGGCCTTGCTCGGTGTATTGTGAGCAGTTTTGGGCACCTTATCTAAGGATATGCTGACATTGGAAAGGGTTCAAAGGAGGTTCACAAAAAAGACTCCAGGATTGAAAAAACATCATATAAGGTGTGTTTGATAGTTCCAGGCCTGTACTCGCTGGATTTCGGAAGAATGAGGGGAGATTTCATTGAAACCTATCAAATGTGGTAAGGCCTTGACAGAGTAGATTTGAAGAGGATGTTTCCTTTGGTAGGGGAGTCTGAGACCAAAGGACACAACCTCAGAATAGAGTAACGTTCAGTTAGAATGGAGATGAGGAGGATTTTCTTTAGCCAAAGAGTGGCAAATCTGTGGAATTCATTGCTACAGGCGGCTGAGGAGACCAAGTCATTGGGTATATTTAAGGACAAGCGAGAAAACCTGCAGATGCTGGAAATCCAAGCAACACATACAAAATGCTGGAGGAACTCAGCAGGCCAGGCAGCATCTATGGAAAAAAGTACAGTCGATGTTTCAGGCCGAGACCCTTCAGCAGGTCCTGCCATGGATCAACCAGGATAAAATGGTGAAATAGTCTCTGCTCCCATATTTTATGGTCTTTAAATCTGCATCGGTCTGGTGCATATGAATCCCTGTCAAAAAAGTAACACAATTTGTTCTGCCAGGCAGGTTCCTGTTAGACTCATTAACAATTTTGTTCATACTCACTCTCATTCCTAGCTACAACTCAGTTGTGTGTCTGGCTGCTGTTTCCATTGATACAGCAATTTCAACTGCTCCTTCAAATGTAAGTTGTGCTTCAGTTTGGAGCCATTTTTAAATGCTTTCTTGTAAGAGTCCATAAACTTGATGATCTCTCAGCACATCATTAAGCCCAGCACTGAACTGACAATGCTCAGACGATTTCTTCAATTCAGACACATATGCTGAAATGGACTCCCCTTTCTTTTGATTCCATTTATGAAACCTAAAGCAGTCAGCAATTAACAATGGTTTTGGTTCTAAATGTTCCTGCATTACTTTCAAGCTATCAGCAAAGCTAAAATATTTACAGATCACCAGAAGTAACTACTGTTTTCTTGGAAATGGTGCCATGAGATCTTACACTTGACCAGGCAGACAAGGCATTGGATATTGTGTTATCTGAAAGACAGTGCCTCCAATCACAGAAACACAAGATATTCTGCAGATTTTGGAAATCTCAAGCAATAAATACAAAAAGTTGGAGGAACTCAGTAGATCAGGCTGCATGTATGGAGGGAAAGGAACAGTCGATATTCTTGAACAGCCAAGACCCTTCAATACTTTGTGTGTAGCATCTCTAATAAAGTAAGTCTACTTCAGTACTGTTCTGATAAAGCAGTTTAGATGTTTAAGCTGATTTTTTTGTAGTGGGATTTGAACACACATATTCCTTGCACAGATACAAGTGTACTACTAAATGAATCACAGCTAGCACCAATATTCTATATATCAGTCAGTTGCTAACCTGCCAATAATTGATGATGTGTTGAAATAATGCAATCGTCCTTCCTGATGCTAAACTTCCACTGGGCACTCCGTTCATGTTGAACTTCATTATGGCAGCTTGGATGCCATATCAGCAATGCATATTGAATGACATCACAATTTACCTATTATGTACATTTTTTTGCATATTTTTGCATATATAAACATTGTTTATAGGTCTCTGTAATTGAGAGCAAAATAAAATTGTAGCTGAGAATGTTCTGAAATTATGAAAGTAATTGGAATTTTTATGTTTCAGCAAAGGTTGTGGATATGCAATTATTACATAGATTTGTAATGGGAAATTTAATGTTTGACCATTGAATGCTTTATGTAAGAGCTTATATATTGAAATATGCGCTTTATTCATGCTGCTTAAATTATATGTGAACTTTCTGTGCATTTGTGCACACTTTTTTGTGTGTGTGAATATTATATAATTGCATGTATATTCCAAATGGTTTTGTGAGATATTTCAAGTATGATTACAGATGTATTATTTACAGACATTGATTTGTTTTTCTAACCATGCACAAAACAAGGAAACGTCTGTTCTTTAATATACTTTCAGCGTTGAAAAATAACAGTGCTATTTCAGAATTGCAATCAGGTTTATTACCACTGACATTTGTCATGAAGTTTATTGTGTTTGTGGCAGTTGCTTTTGTGACAGCAGTACAGAGCAAGATATAAAATCATTAAGTTACTATAACAAGTAGAATGAGTGAGTGAATAAATAAATAAATAAATAAATAAATAAATAATAGTGAAAAAGGGAGAAAATGAGAGTTCATGGGTTCATGAAGCATGCAGAAATCTGAAGGTGGAGGGAAAGAACCTGTTCCTAAAATAGTGAGTTTGTGTCTCAAGCCCTTGTATCTCCTCCCAGATGATAGTAATGTGAGGAAGGCATGTCCTAGATGGTGCGAGTCCTTAATGGTGATTGCTGCCTAATTGAGGCACCTCCTTTTGAAGATGTCCTCAATGGTGAGGAGGCTTGTGCTCGTGACGGAGCTAACTGAGTCTACAATGCTCAGCCGCCTCTTTCGATTCGGCACCTTGAGTTTTCCATACCAGGCCCTCCACAGTACATCTGTAGATATTTGCTTGAGCCTTTGGTAACATACCAAATCTCCTCTACCTCCTAATGAAGTATAGCCGCTGGCGTGCCCTTTTTGTGCCTGCATCATTGTGTTGGGCCCAGGATAGATTCTCTGAGCGATTGATGCCAATGAACTTGAAGCTGCTCACCCTTTCCACCGCTTACTCCTCAGTGAGGACTGGTGAGCGTTCTTCCAACTTCCCTGTTCCTGAAGTTCACAATCTTGCCAACATTGAATACAAGGTTGTTGTTGAGACACCACTCAACCAGCCAATCTGTCTCACTCCTTTATCTTGCTGGTTGCTATCTGAGATTCTCCCAACAACAGTGGTGCCATCAGCAAATTTATCGATGGTGTTTGAGCTATGCCTAATGTCATGAGTGTGACTTCAGTGAAGTATGATAACTACCATTTATGGGCAATTTTGTGTCACTCTGAAAATCTTAATTGGGCATCTCTGTGTGTGAAAAATCATTGTGGTCCTGTAATGGAGCGTTACAGATGACATTTTACCTGCATGCCAGGATGCCTCACACATATGCAAATCATTGATGTTCGTCCTTAGTGTTCTACCACCCCTCCATCCATAATCTCCCACTACCCTTTCAGTCTCTGGCCACTGAAAAGCCTTCGTCCTAGGCCCTTGTCTCACCAGTCTGCTGCTGCATCCTCTCCCCGATCCATTCCTCAGTTCTTTCCATTTGCAGATCCTGATCCATCTTCCTTCCCTCCCAGTCCTAAAGTACAGCACAAAGCTGATTCCTTCAACACCCAGCTGCTGAAATCACCTTCCCTCCGCAACTTCTTTGATCCTGTGACTCTAATAGCCTCTCCCTAAGTCTCTCTGAGTCCAGGTTCAGTCACATAATTGGTCAGAAGTGTGTGATGCCTAATTGGTTGTACCTTAGGACTTGGTTATTTAAATGTAAATCTGAGTAAGCGGCTTTATCCAGGAATGAAGGACAGTGCTATCCATCTGCTCAGGGCTATTGGCTCGTGTTTATCTAGGGGAGACCCTGTCCACCTGCCAAACCGTGTCTCACGGTTGCGTAGTTGCTGTGTAATACCACCTGGTACAAACTCACACATCAAATATCAGATAGCACACAATGTACGATTTACAGATTACACTTTATAAATCTTACTGGCACCATGTAATTAATAGAGATACAATATAAAAGGGAAAGTAAATGGCCCCGAACTTATTAGAGTTCAACCATTTCGTGTACAACTGTTGGAGCTCAATTAATGGGGTCCTCTTTCCAGTGTGTGATCTCTTCCAACCCCCTCGACCCACTGCTTGGGACCAACCACGGTGGTCAACCAGAGCACGTCCCACACGTCCTTCCTCTTCGGGTCTCCTCCTGAAAAGCCCGCCAAACCACATGGTTCCCAGCCATATGAGACAGAACATCACCCACAAAAAGAATAACATGGACACTCATTGGTTTGTTCCCTCTCTTATTAATAATATAACCCAAACAAGCAAGGAGAGAGAGAACTTCTTACATCGCAGTTATTATTACAGAAAAGCCATTTTTATTATAACATAACAAAGAAGCCATTTTATTAGCCTTAGCAGTAATATAAAAGAAGAAACCTCTTACATAATCAACATGCAGGGCTGTGTAGTTATATGTAGCTTAATTGGCAAATTACATTTCTCTTAGGCATGTCCAGCATACTTATGTTCACCTAGTTTCCTGTATGAATTTGTTCATCGGGTATACTAATTTAATTTTGTGTCCTGATTCAAATTTTGTCCTATCGTTTACTGGTTCCTCTAATTTTATAAAAGAATATTTATGAAAACTGGACAAATTTATTGAAATTTGTACTGAGCATATCCCTTTGTCTTCAAAACTCATAGGTGTGGGAAAAACTCCTGCTGATAGGCAGATTTATATTTTTATTTGTTATATCCATTTCCTGTTTCATCGAGTTTCTTTGAGAAATTAGCATTATTTTAAACATGCAGCATAATTTTCAAATTTTTTTAGAAATATTTGTCAGTTGTTTCAGATGAGCAGGAGTGTATTAGTTCAAAAGACTCCACCAAAAATCCTGGTTGCTAGGTTTGTTGGAAGATATATTTGTGGCAGGAAGCACCTGCACAAATGTGTGGAGACAAATTTAGATTAAAAACAAATTAGATTGTGAGACTAGGCATCCATTGTTACGTCACTTATTGTATGTTGTTACTGCCTAACACTGAACTTGCTCCTGTGTAATTAATTGGAACATTGCTAAATGCCCAGACAATTACCCTCGACACTAGTGCCCAACAAGGCTGCATCCTCAGTCCTTTACTATACTCCCTCTACAGCCAAGTCTGTGTGGCCAAATTCTGCTCTAAATCCAGATGACACCACTTTAATAGGCTGGACGTCAACAATGATGAGATGGAGTACAGGAAGAAGGTAGGAAGTATAGTGTTGAAACAACACCCTTCCAGCACAATGAAGGAGTTAGTCTTGGTCTTCAGGAAGCAGGGTGAAGCACATACCCTATCTAATGTTGAGGTGGAGATGATTGAAAACTTAAAAGTTCCTAGGTGTAAGTATCACCAGCATTTTTTCCAGGTGAAGCCATGTGATCGTTATGGCCAAAAAAGTACTCCAACACCTTGACTTCCTCAAAAGGCTTAGGAAATTTAGCATGTCCCCTATGACTCTTAATAATCTTTATAGATGTACTATAGAAAGCATCCTATCCAGATGCATCACAGCTTGATATGGCGACTTCTCTCCTCAAGACCACAAGAAATTGCAGAGAGTTATGAATGAATGCTGCCCAGTTCATTATGCAAAGCAGCCATCGACTCTGTCTGCACTTCCCACTGCTTTTGGAAACTAGCTAAAATAATCCCATCCTCCCTGGTCATTCCATCTTCTCCCCTCTCCTGTCGGGCTGAAGGTACAAAAGCTTAAGAACACTTAGCCCCAGACTCAAGGACAACTTCTGTCCTACACTTAAGACATTGGTGAGGCCTAATGTGGAGATTGTATGCAGTTTTGGTCACCTCCCTACAAGAAAGATGTAAATAAGGCATAAAGAGTACAGAGAAAATTTACAAGGATGTTGCCAGAACTGGAGGACCTAAGTTATAAGGAAAGATTGAATAGGTTAGGACTTTATTCCTTGGAATGTAGAAGATGAAGGGAGATTTGATCGAGGTATACAAAATTATGAGGGGTCTAGATGGGGTAAATGCAAGCAGGCTTTTTCCACTGAGGTTGGGTGAGACTACAACTAAAGGTCATTTGTTCAGGGTGAAAGGTGAAAATTTTAAGGGGAACATGAGGGGAAACCTCTTCGCTCAGAGGGTTGTGAGAGTGTGGAACGAGCTGCCAGCACAAGTGGTGCAGATGAGCTCAATTTCAACATTTAAGAGACATTTGGGTAGGTACATGGACGGAAGGGGTATGGAGGGCTAGGTCCCGGGTGCAGTTTAAATGGTTCAGCACAGGGTAAATGGGCTGAAGGGCCTGTTTCTGTGCTGCACTTTTCTGTGACTCTACTTGAATGGATCTCTCCAAGAATGCAAAGCAAAGTGCTTTGAGAGACTGGTTCTATCACATCTGAAATCCTGTCTGCCCACTACCCTGGACCCCATCAATTTGCCTATCGCACCAACAGGTCAACAGAGGACACCATCTCCACAGTACTTCACTTTGCCCTGACCCACAGGGACAACCCCAATTCTTATGTCAGAATGCTGTTCATTGACTTTAGTTTGGCATTCAATACTGTGATCCCCTCCAAGCTGATCGCCAAACTTTGCCAGCTTGGTATCAGCTCATCCCTCTGCAATTGGACCTTGGATTTTCTGACCAACAGACCCCAATCAGTTAAGTTAGACAACATCTCCTCCACTCTCACCCTGAACTCCGGCATGCCTCAAGGCTGTGTGCTGAGCCCTCTTCTGTACTCCCTTTTCACCTATGACTGCGTTCCTGTACATGGTTCTATCTCCATAATCAAGTTCGCAGACAACACCACGGTGGTTGGCCTGATCAGAGGGGATGATGAGACGGCCTACAGGGACAAGGTCCAGCACCTGGTCACGCGGTGTGCCGACAACAACCTGGCCCTTAACACCCAGAAGACCAAGGAGATCATTGTGGACTTCAGGCATGCTAGGAGCCACACTCATGTCCTCACTTACATCAATGGAGTTGTAGTGGAGCGTGTATCAAGCTTCAAGTTCCTTGGTGTCCACATTTCCGAGGATCTCACCTGGTCCCTGAACTCCTCCATCCTGGTCAAAAAGGCACAACAGCGCCTTTATTTCCCGTGGAGCATCAAGAGAGCTCACCTCTGTCCTAGGATACCGATGGACCTTTACCGTTGTACCATTGAGAGCATACTCACCAACTGCATCTCAGTGTGGCAATTTTCCTGTATCGGACTGCAAAGCACTCCAGCGTGTGGTGAAAACTGCCCAGCAGATTATCGGCACCCAGTTGCCCACCATTGAGAAAATCTACCATAAATGCTGCCTGGGCAGGGTGAAAAGCATTATCAAGAATGCATCTCACCCTAACCATGGACTTTTTACTCTCCTCCCATCCGTTAGGTGCTACAGGAGCCTCCGCTCCTGCACCAGCAGGCACAGGAAGAGCTTCCCTGAGGCTGTGACCCTGCTGATCCTCACATCACAGTGCTAAGCAATATTGCACCCATATTAGACTGTCGCAGTACTTTTATATTTGTGTGCTGTAGCACTTACTTTTTATTCGCAGTTATTTTGTAAATAACACTATTCTTTGCATTTCTGGTCAGATGTTAACTGCATTTCATTGGCTTTGTATCTGTACTTGGCACAATGACAATAAAGTTGAATCTAATCTAATGATGAACTCTTAATCTCACAAACTACCTTGTTGTGGCCCCTGTACTTTACTTGTCTACCTGCACTGTACTTTCTCTATAACTGCAACATTATATTCTGCATTCTGTTTTCTTTTTATTATCTCAATGTATGGCACGTTCTGTCTGGGTGCATGGAAAACAAGCTTTTCAATGTATCTCAGTACATGTGTCAATAACAACCAATACCAACTGCTCAACATGTCATTGTAACTACTGGAAAAAAACTTCTAAAAAATTATCACTGAATCATTTTCCTTTGTTTTATGTCTTTATTATTGACCTATTGCACCTCCATATTGAACTTTTATGTGTCCTTTTTTCATTTTAAAATTGAAAATTAACAAAGCTACTTTGCTTTGGGCTACTTCTATTGTTGCAGCCTAGATAAGGAAGCCCAGAGTGAGGAGCAGTTCAGAAAGTGAGTTTGTTGAGAACCTGGAGGAAACTTCAGCATCAGTCATCAGCAGATCATCTGAAGATATTTGTAATACCTGATGGGTGATACCCAGATATTTCAAATAGTGACAGGTTTGTTTGCTGCCTCTGGAGAATAAATCAGCATCTCAATTGACTCAGCAAAAGTGTAATATCACTTCAAGACTTGAAATTTTAGAAGCCCCTAACATACGAGGAATGAATAATTTCATACACATATGCTGCATTAACAACCTTGCAATGTACATTTTTAGTTAAAAATTGTTGATTTATCATTGTGCAATTTGTATCATCAGCAGCATTAAATACTATAAGTGAACACAACTTTCAACGTTTGAAAATGAAATATTTGAGTGGGACTTCAGATACTATGGTTATTCTCCATAAATAAACCTGATAAAACTAATAGTTAATCATTTTTCTCCAATTTAAGCCAAGTATAGGAAGATCCTTTTAAAATCCAGAATACACACTGACCAAACTACTCGAATTTCTAAGCCATGCATATACTGTGCACAGACCATGCAGCAGACAGGTGCCAGGGCTCACAATTTTGTGTTGCAAAGAGAGTAGATTGAAGGCTTACGAAAATGAGAGGGAGCAGCTGAATGTCAGTTAATTATTTGCATCAGGAAACCGAGAAAAAACAGTTTCCAGCTGCAATTTCAAAAGACGTACCAAAGTGAGCCAGAATTGCATCCTGTGTCGTACTATGAAACACCTAACGTAGTAAAACATCTGCATCAAAATACTCTCCTGAGGTTCCATTCCATTGACTTCAAAAGTGAAATTTAACACATGCACAGCACCAGATTGAACATTTTCTCCATACAAATTTCTTCTTCGTCATCTCTTTAATATACACTCAGTGAGCACTTGATTAGGTACAGAAGGTACCTAATTAAGTGGCCACTGAGTGTATGTTCATGGTCTTCCATGCTGTAGCCCTTCTATTTTGAAGTTTGACGTGTTGTGGGTTTCGTATGCTCTTCTGCACACCACTGTTGTAACGTGGTTATTTGAGTAACTGTTACCTTCCTGTCAGCTTGCACCTGTCTGGCCATTCTCCTCTGACCTTTCTCATTAACAAAGCGTTTTTGCCCACAGAACTGCAGCTCACTGGATGTTGTTGTTGTTGTTCACACCATTCTTTGTAAACTCTAGAGACCTGTGTGTGAAAATCCCAGGAGATCAGCAGTTTCTGAGATACTAAAACCACCCCATCAGGTACCAGCAATTATTTCATGGTCAAAGTTCAAAGTAAATTTATTATCAAAGTACATACATGTCACCATATACAACCCCGAGATTTGTTTTCTTGTTTGGTGATGGGGCAAGTGAAGTTGAGTGAAGCTATTCTCACTAGTTCAAAAACCTTATGGTTAAGGGTAATAACTGTTCCTGAACCTTGTGTTAAGAGTCCTGAGGCTCCTGTACCTTCTTCCTGATGGCAGCCGCGAGAAGAGAGCATGGCCTGGATGGCAGGAGTCCTTTCCCTCAAAGGTGACGGATGTTGCTTTCCCTCAACAGTGCTACATGTAGATGTGCTCATAGATGGGGAGGGTTTTGCCCATGATGGACTGGGCCATATCCACTACTTTTTGTAGAATTTTCCACTCAATGGCATTGGTGTTTCCATACAAGGCTGTGATGCAGCCAGTCAATATACTCTCCACCACACAACTATTGAAGTTTATCAAAGTTTTAGATGTTATGCCAAATCTTCACAAACTTCTAAGGAAGCAGAGAGGCATATTTCATCTCCATTCAGATGTTTGGTCTGAACAACATCATGTCTTCATGCTTTTATGCATTGTTTTGCTGCCATGTGATTAGATATTTGCATTAGTGAGCAGATGTACAGGTGTACCTAATAAGGTGGCTATTGAGTGTATATTGTGTCTAAAGTTTGAATAGTTTCTCTTAACACCATCCCTTATCCTATCATAAAAGTCATTTTTGTGAGAGTATCAAACCAAGTTCTTGTTTTCTTGTCAAATGGCCTCACATGCCATCTTCCACTGTTAATTCAAGCAATTCATATCCTTCTAGTCAAGGGTGAGATCCCAGAGGTCTGGAGAAATAGCCAGTGTTGTTTCTCTGTTTAAGAAGGGCAATAGAGACCTACCAGGACATTGTAGTCCAGTGAGCCTAAAGATTCCTAGGGACAGAATCTGGAAAAAAAATATACACATTAAGGATAGTCAGCATGGCTTTACACCAGGAGGTCATATCTTACAAACTTGATTGAGTCTTTTGAGGAGGTGACAAAAATGATTGATGATAGTAAGGCAATGGATATTGTGTACGTGGACTTCAGTAAAGCTTTCAAAGAAGTCCCTCAAAGGAGGCTGACTAGAAGATTAAGGTCCATGGGACCCATGGAGACTTGGTAAATTGAATTTAAAGGTAGCCTGGATATGGAAGACAGAAGGTAGTAGTGGAAGAATGTTATTGTGACTGGAGATCTGAGACCAGAGGTGTTCCAGAAGGAACAGTACTAGGACCTCTGTTACTTGTGATATATGAGAATAATTTGGATTTAAATATAGGGCTGATTAGTATGTTTGCAGGCAACATAATAATTGTCAGGTTTATGAAGAGAGAGGAAGGTTGTCAACATTCGGTAGGATATAGACCAGCTGGAAATGTGGGAATAAGAATGGCAGGTAGATCTTAAACCAGAAAAGTTGGAGGTGTTGCACTTTGGGAGGTTACCTGTGAATGGCAGGACCCACAGAAGCATTCAGCTACAAAGGGATGTTAGAGTGCAAATCCATAGCTGCTTGAAAGAGGCCACACAAGAGGTTAGAGTGATAAAGAAGGTGTATGGTACATTGCCTTCATTAGTTTGTGTGTTCAGAATAAAAGTTGGGAAGGCAGGCTGCAGCCATATGAAATGTTGGTTGGGCCTCATTTGGAACACTGTGTGCATTTCTGGTCATTACATTACAGAAAGATGTGGAGGCTTTGGTGAGTGTGCAGAAGAGGTTCGCCTGGATATTCCCTGGATTAGAAAGTATTATTTATAAGGGGAGGTTGGACAAACTTGTATTGTTTTGTCCACAGTGTTGAAGGCTAAGCATGGGGGGGGGGGGGTGACCTGATAGAAGTATATACAGTAAAATTATGAGAATAGCCAATATATTACATACATTAATTTTCCCAAGATGGAAATGTCAAATACTGAAGGGCATAGCATTAAAGTAAGAAGGAAGGAGATTTATGAGGCAAATTTCTTTACACAGTGTTAGGTGCTTGGAACAGGCTGACAAGAAAAGCAGCACAAGGACATAGGACATAAGAGGCATTTAGACAGGTACATTAACAGACAGCGAATGGAGGAATGCAGACCAGGTGCAAGGCAGATGGGATTAGTTTGAATTGGCATTATTGTTGATACAGACATCATTAACCAAAGGGCCTGTGCTGTACTTTTTTGTGTTCTAAGGAGGCGGAACCATGAGGGAGGTGATAGCCAGCTGGGGGAGGGGGCAAAGTGAAATAGGGATAGAGGAAGGGAGGGGGAGGGAATTACCAGAAGTTGGAGGGTTGGTTCCGCCTCCTTCTACTACCCATTGTTTTCCTGCCTGTCACCTCCCTGCATCCCCTCCCCCACCACGTTGTCTTTCAAATTACTGGTTTTTCAACTGAATCTACCAGCCTTCTCCTTCCAAACCTCCCCCACCTTCTTTAAAGGGCCTCTGCCCCTTCCCTCTTCAGTCCTGACTCATCGTTTCCACAGATGCTGCCCGACCTGCTGAGTTCCTCCAGCGTGTTGCCTAGATAATAGGCAGCATGGTGGAGGAGTGGTTAGCACAACGCTTTACAGTACCAGTGACTCGGGTTCATTTCCCGCCACTGCCTGTACGAGGTTTATACGTTCTCCCTGTGAACGCGTGGGTTTCATCTGGGTGCTCCAGTTTCCTCCCAAAGATGTACCATTTGGGAGGTTAATTGGTTATTGTAAATTCTTCTGTGATTAGGCCAGGATTAAGTTGCGGTGCTGGGCAGTGCGGCTCGAAGGGTTGGAAGGAGCTACTCTGCACTGTATTTCAATAAATAGATAAATAATCAGTTTTAGTGATGTCATTTGAGGGATTAATATTGGCACAGGTATTGAGAATAACTTCTCCTTCAGATAGGAACCATGTGATCTTTTAAATGCATCTCTGAGAGAAGATTGGGCACTGATTGATTGTCTTATCAAAAGGGCAGTATCTCTGACTGCAGCTACTAATCTCCCAGTAGTGTACTTACAGGACAGGGAAGGCTAATATTTAATTCCTATTGTCAGGTGTCCTTGAGAAGTGCTGCACTCATACTGGTGAAGGAGCTCATGTAGTATGTTGGATACAAACTTACATCTAAAATAGCTGGCTGGAGGGATGTGTTCTCCTATCCTGAGGGGCAGAATTACAGGATTATCTTGTCTTTGCCTTGACATTGATTCTCCAGCTTGCATGTGAATGGCAAGTAAGATCGATTGTCTTTTATTACTTGGACCATCAAAGACCTAAAGCTGGTTCTGAAGTCAACAAGCAGTGATTAACAAGAAATTCTTTGCATTTCTGCTCCCCTAGATTGAAAACATGACTTTCTGACTATTCTTGCCAAAAGCTACTTAGGTAGGTTAGGACTTTATTACTGGAGAATGAGGAGGAGATTTGATGGGTCTATATAAGGTAACTGCAAGCAGGCTTTTCCATTGGGGTTGGGTGAGACGAGAATTATAGGTCATAGGTTAAAGGTGAAAGTTGAAATATTTAAAGGAAATCTCTTGGGGGGGGGTACTTCTTCACTCAGAGATGGTGTGAGTGTGGAATACGTTTCCAGTGGAAGTTGTGGATATGGGTTCGACTGTTACATTTAAGAGGAGTTTGGATAAGTACAGAACATGGATGGGAGAGGTATGGAGGACTATGGCCCAGGTACGGGTTGACGGGATTAGGCAGAATAACGGTTTGGCATGGACGAGAAGGGTTGAGGGGTCCGTTTCTGTTCTGTATGCTCCATGACCCTGAATTTTGCCTTGAACAAATGCTTCAATATGCAGTACATCATGATAATCAAGAAAAAAAATTAATGCAAGTTATGCAATTTCTATTTTACTCTCCACGTAACACACATTGTCCAAGGCTGACCTCAGTGATATTATTCACTCTTCATGTTCTAGTATCATTCTTCTTTTAGAGTTGATCTGGAAATCTGGGCTGCAAAGCTCTCTCGTAAGTGGTACAATGCCCTGCTTAGGGATGTGACACGACTGATAATACACTTGAAGTCACACTGGTGGCATGTGGAAGGTGAGTTGCTGAGGCAGAAGACGGAAGGAGGCAGTTTAGCATTATGCTGCTGCAGCTCCACTGCTGTAACTGGGGAAGGAAAAGAAGTCTAGCTGTCAACACAAAGCTGAAATCATGCAGTTCCCATTAAATCTCAGCTCCAAGGAGCCTGACCTGATTCAAGCACTGATAGGAAATATATTTTCATTGCCACTGGGGCCACTTACTGTTGGATAATAATCTTCATAATAAAGCTAGCAGCAATTTGAGAGGATGGCTCTGCCCCAACATCTTAAGGCTGATTGACGATGACGATAAATACCAGAGACGCACACATCCTGTGAATATTTTAAAATGAGTCAAAAGTTCTTGCTTTTATGGGCCCCAATTTGGGGACTTTATGTTTTTGAACGACAAATTGAGAGTCTGTTGCAATTGTGTATCATGAGGTTGGTAATGTGAAATGTGATGTGAAATAATATGCACAACTTTCAAGATTTATTGATAGAAATGAAAGGGGGTATCCAATTTTGGTAAAATTATTTTAATGAATGTAGTTCTAATTAAAATATCAAAATGGAAACTGCAGATGCTGGAATTTGAAGCAAAAAAAAATTTGAAGCTGCTGGAGAAACTGAGTGGGTCAGTCAATATCTGTGGAGGAAAATGGACAGTAGATGTTTTGAGTTAAGACCCTTCATCTGGACTATAAAAGCAGAGGGAAATAGCCAGTATGAAGAAGTGAGGGGTGGGTTATGCCAAGAGCTGGGGGCAAGCAATAGGTGGATTCAGTTGAGGAGGGTTGGTTTGCAGATGGAATTAGATGGGGGAGGGAAGAGTAGAAATAGCAACAGAAGCTCGGCTGTGACATGAGAAGGCATAATGGATCCAGGTAATGGAATCTGATAAGAAAGGAGAGTAAAGAGGAACAAGTAAGAGAGGCATGGTGGGCGAATGGGAGTAGCTGGGGAAGGGGACTCAGTGTGTGAGGATGGACAGATTAGGAAGGAGAATAGAAAGAAACTGGGTGATGAAGGCCTGTTGGGGTTTGGGGTGTTGTGGAAAGAAGGGTATGTGTGAAAGGAGATCAGAAAGGAAGAAGCAGCAACTGAGGGGGACCTTGTTAATTAATGTTCATGGCATTGGGTAGTAGACAATGAGTCCTGTAACCTTGTTTTTTAAGTATTATCAGTATGTGTATTGATCTCTTTCTGTGCAAGGAATCTACTGTTCTTACCTGATATAGTCACATATGGCTCCATACCTACCAATGTAATTGACCTGTAATTGCCCTCTGAAATGAATTAGCAAACCATTCAGTTGTACCATTGCAATATTTTGAAAAAAAGGAGGATGATTTTGAATAAAGTAGTTCATCTGGCATCAACTTGGGCACTAAATTCATGCCTGGATGGCACTTACATGAATTTTATTCAGGTATGTAAATTATTCAAATAGCTTGTGAGGCCTGTTTGAATATTGCAGAGAATGGATCTTTATGAGGCCCTGTGAATCCACCTTAGGTATGTCTTCTTCAGGTAAAGAGTCTTCTCCACATGTTCTTGGATCTTGTGCACGACTGAAGTCCTTCCCCTGGTGCAAGTATTTGCACCGCAAGCTTCCAGTTCATTGTGCTTCAACAGATGCCTGCAATTTCTAGATGTTTGTTTAACAGTGATTTAATTGATTAATTCTGTCCATCAAATTAATTTCCTATTTATCAACTTCGTTTATATTACCTCGTACTTCACTGAAATGTGTGATTCTTGATTTGATGTTGTTAAAAGTCTGGCTCTAGCAAATAAAATGAGCTCCAATTAAAAACAAATATTGCATTTTCAAAGTACTCCAGTAGATGACACTCTGCTATTGCCAAACAAGGGATACACTCAAAGGAGGTCAGAATCGGAATCAAGTTTACTGACAGTGACGTATGTCCTGAATCCTGTTTTGTGGTTATATTACAATAGAAATAAATAAATAATGCAAAAGTGAAATAGTAAGGTAGTATTCATGGACCATTTGGAAATTAATGGCAGTGCGAGTCTTCAGGCTCCTGTACCTCCTCACTGATGGTAGTAATGAGTAAAGGGCATCTCCTAGGATGTGAGAGTCCTTTTGCAAACAAAAGCTACTTTGAGGTATAGACTAAACTCTTCATTTCAAAAGCAATCAGCTAAATACTTGAAAAGAGAAAACATAAAATGATCTTGGGGGAGTTGGGAGAATTGCATCAGACCAGATGGCAGTACTATTTTCAATGTTGAATGGCTTCCTCTTGTACTGTAATTTCTGCAAGCTGATGAACGTTTTCATTGATAAGCCTATCCTGTGGGAGTGGTTTGTGCAAATTTGATGGCTTCTGTGAAAATTGTCTGGAACACTGGGCCCAATGTGCTTTGTACAATTAGGTACAGTTCACTCTGTGCCATTTGGTTTCCGGTTTTGAAGTGTTATGTTCAACATTGATCAACTTTAAGTGAGGTTCTTAAATTAGATTTATTGCCTTTGCCTTCACAGGGAACACGAGTGCAAACCAGACCAAAGGCAGAGGGAATAACACCAGACCCATTAAACAAAATATATTGACCCTGTGAGGAAGATGGAATTTTCTTGCATTCTTGGGAGTGGCTGGGAATGGGATCTCTAGGATCATGATGAACATGACACAGTTTTTCATATAAGTTAGAAGTAGAATATTGTGACATTGCATCCTTGCCATCGGTTATACAATATATACAGTCTCAATGAGGTTTGGGATTACTGTTGGTTATGAGGGGAATTCCAGTCTTTCAGATGTACTATTAGTTATCAGAATTGCAATACCTACCAGTGGAATTATTATTCATCTTTTTCCACTCCCACCCACATCCCATACACATCCATAGCTGTCGCACAATCTTGGTGACCATGCTGCAGACACTAGATGGACTACACCTGGACTACTGTGTTTACTTCCCATCACCACTCTCTAGGAAGACTGCAAGACACTTGAGAAAAGTTGCAGAGGAAATATAAAAATAGATGTTTTCGAGTTGGAGAATTTTTTTTCTTATGTGGAAAGATTAGTTGGGCTGGGGTCTTCAGAGAGGAACATATGAAATTGAGGGTACATTTATCCAGGTGGATGAAAAGCCCTATTTCCCTCAGGAAAGGGTCAATAAGTAGGAAGGATAGATATGACAGGCAACTTGGAAGGGAGTTGAGTAATAATATAGTAATAATGCAGCACTAGATGGCCTCATTCTAAGTTGTAAATTCCGAGAATTCTATGATATATTATTTGCCTAATTTCTGCAGACTTTAAGTTCTTTGTTGTTTGCTCCCACCAAGTTGCTGCCTGACCGAGAATGTCAGAAGCAAAGATTGTTAATTGCAAGAGGATCAACCACTCTGAGTTAAGTGCAGCATTGATGTCATGAGGCCAAAATGTCACCTGCTTAACCCTGCAACAATTAGTATTGGCAGCCCTGGGTCATGCAGAATAATCCAGTCTACTAGGTTCTGATGTTCCAACACCTGGAGGGTTATTGCATTTATCACCGCATTTGCAAAATCTAGAGGAAGAAAGAATATTACAACTTAATAAGTTAGCTTGAAAACATGAAGATTTAAGGTGCAACCATTGAACTGTACTGCAAGCTGCAATATGGACAACTTTAGCAGCTTGAGCTATTTTAAAGAAGTAACCTTTTATAATTTGGAACTTTTGTCCTAAATAATGTTGTCTGAGAAATGAGGTTCAAATCATTAGAGGTACAGTTTCCTTTGGTTTTACTGGTGTTGACACAGCGTATATAAGCAAAGTGATAGCAGATTGATTGACACACTCACATAAACGAGTAAACAATGAACATGGACTACAGCCAGGTTTATGTATGCTAAACAGCGTATAAAGGAATTTGGCATGAGTGTGTTTAGCAGTGCCAAGCCAAAGGAAACTGTACCTCCATCAGCTTGAACCGCATTTCTGAGACACCATTAACTTAGGACAGAAGCTGTTTCTCAAATTTCATGAATAAAAGGGAAAAAAAGGAAATTTCCATACATTGCAAATGTACTAAGAAATAAGTAACATTTCTGTATACGATCTCAGTTCCCTTTTATAATCTGCATATTTAATTTATGCTATGAGAAACTGAAATATTGAAAGAATCATTTATTATCTGGATATCCTAGCCTATTGTTTTATACAATAAAATCTCATGAATTGTTTTGTCTATACCACCATTCTCAATATGCCCAAGAATACCCTTGCTTTTTGCTATAGTTTGCTCCATATTTCTCTTCACTTCAAAAAACATCGCTAAGGGAGATTAGAAATAAACCATGAAAGCAAAACCTCACAGAAACTCAGAATCTTATGATTAAATGCATCATAGGTTGCATTGCACACTACATGTAGTTCAACCTCACAGTGCAGCTGACTGCTACAGGAGCTGGTCTTAGAAAAACCAACAGCTTTATATATATATCGGTCATTGAACCATATACTGAACAACAGTTCAGGAGATCAAAGAGATTACTTTCAGTTGTGTGTAAATGCAACTTTGAACACATTTCCAATAAAGTTAAGATGCAAAAAAATTCAAATGATATTTCCAGTGCATGAATTCAGTAGCTAGCCAGGACAGTCTACAAGTTCAACTCAGTAAGAAAACATTTTGATCAAGTAGCTGCTGGAGTTTGATCTGGGGTGGAGATATCTAGCACACATTACTACCTATTTTATTTCGAGATGGTGTGTTGAAATTTAGTGTCAAATGAATGGACAGAAAGAAACCAGCAGCATAGCCAGTAGGAAAAGATTCCACTTTGTGTGTAAATTTCCAAAACTCAATGATGTGGCCAACAGAGACTTTCCAAGGTACTGTTGAGAGTACAATATAAATGAGAAATTGAATATCATGCATCCAGGATCTATTAATCTCAGCCCAAAGTCTATTAAATTACTGGTCCAATGAATGGCATTATCATAGCACTTTGTGATGATCAAAACATTCCACAACTGAGCCTTATAAAATGGATGTCAACAGCCTGTTGAGAAAAGTCTCTTATTAGTAACTGAACTCACTCATGACCTTATCTTGAAGCTGCCGAAATGATGATTCCTGCACTGAAGAGTTCAATTAAAAGGTTAAGTCACAAGGTATGTGACTGATTCAATGTGAGCTAGCCTTGGAAAACCTAACTCTAACAGCATCTTTACACAGTCTTAACGTCTTTCTGTCCATCATTATTAGAACTAAATTTTGCAATGATTTTATGCACGCCAAACAAAAAAGTGAAGCCCTTTTTTTCCCCTCAGGTTTGTCAGCAGGAAGTGCCCGTGGGTGGAGCGCAGGTAGTTTTAAGCAAAGCCCTTTGGACCTGGGAAAAATATTCACTGTTCTGCTGTTACATCATATGCTAATGATTATCCTCCACTTATTCAAAATATCTTGTAGTGACAGTATGTCCCTGCACTTATTTCTCTTAAGCATTTCATTGATTTTTTTGTATCTGTTCCTTTTTCTGTACCAAACTTGAATGCAAGCTCCAGTTTTTATGTTTATTTATGAGGTTCTGCCTGTACCTTACAGAACTCTATATTTTTCTAGTTTTATGAGTACGTATTGCCTTGTGATTGCATCACTAGATTGGGTATTTTACTGTATTATTGTATTGTTAGGACCCACTAAAAGAAAATCTATAAAATAATACAGGAACTTGTTTTCATTAAATATACTGAATTTCTGTTCAACTGCATTCCTTTCTGTAAAGACCACTGCATTCATGAAAATGTTTAGGGTTCAAAGTGCATTTATTATCAATGTGTGTGTACATTATACAACCTTGAGATTTGGTTTCTAACAGGCAGCCACGAAACAAAGAAACCCAAAAGAACCCATTAAAAAAGGAAGACCGCCAAACACCTCATGTGCAGAGAAAAGTAAAACAAATCATGCAAACGATAATCGCAAGCAAATAACATTCTGAACTGAAGTTGCAAAGAGAGTCCCATAGTTTAGAACAGAGCCACGTTGTGGAGCAGCGATCAGAACCGGTCCGTCCCTTGCCTCGGGTCCCGACACCCTGTCCTTTTCAATCTGGCTCAGTGCCTTAATCAACATTCAAACATTGGGTTCAATTGCCTCTATATGCTCTGGGTCCAGGAGTCCTCCACCTTGATTCAGCCTGTACCTGATTTTTCTGCTTTGGTCCTGGGCTTAGATGGGATATAAAAAAGATGGACCTTTCCACTAATTCGTGCTGTTTGCAAACTTTGGTCTGGGAACATTGATATGTTCAAATGATGGATTGGGATTGTGGTTTAAAATTCTTCTTTTTCTCTGATAAATATGTCTGCAACTCCTTACAATGGATTTACAACCCTTGGGGAGAAAAAGTACATTTTTGAATCAAAATTCAAAGCAAATATGGTGGATTTCAGTTAATTGGGCTATCAGTTAACCAGGGCAGCTACTTATTTGGGACAACTCTTAGAGAACAAGAACTAATGGAGAAAATAGCTGGGATTCCCTTAGTTTATTTAGAATACCATGCCGCTTAATTGGGACAGGAGATTCTTGCCGAACAGTTTCTAATTAGTGTTAATCGCATGCACTCACGTGGCCATTAGACACAACACAGTGTTTCAACTAAACATTTTTGAAATAATGTCAGCTACATGTGCTTGTGTTGAAAAAGCAGTGATATTTTGTCACTGATAGTCGGCGAGAAATAAGCAGTAAAGACAATTCAGAATTGTTTTGCTTACTGGGGTTTCAAACATTCAGGCCTGGAGATGCCAGAAACAGCTGGGAGTGAAAATGAAATTATTTCACTACTTCAACAAGATAGAAACTATGAAAAATGTGAAGGTATTGGCAATCATCTTGAATGCTACAATGAAAATGAACATTTGCCAGAAGCAACCATCGACAGCATTGTATGCAGGCAACCCATTATCTGCACTAGGCTTCTGCTGATTTCGTTTATTTACAGTCAAAAGAACATGACCCGAATGAAATCCTCCATTGATATGTATTAGGAACTAATACACAGTATTATAGAACTGCAATAGTATTTGTAATGTTCTAATCTGTTCTGTATTTCGTTTAAATACATAATTGGTTACACATGTTGTCCTTTTTACACCTTTTTAACTATTTCCATGAAACTTCGGCTAACTGGGGCAGTCGCTTAATTGGGCCAAAATGTTCTGGTCCCGATGTGCCCAAATTAACTGGAATCCACTGTATATGTTTTAAATTGCTACCTGTGATATATAGATCCAAAATGTTATCTGCCCATTTCCTTCCATATGACTCACTGGGTTCCTCCACCAGTTTTTTTTACTCCAGATTCCAGCATCTGCAGTCCCTTCTGCCTCTCTTTCATATATCTGCAACACGACTTCCCTTCGTTTATATTCAACTGTTTGCCCAATGTATGCAAGAACGCTGCGCGCCTTCTCTTCACTTTCGAGAAGCTATGGACTTGTACCCCTAGATTTCTTTGTAGATCAACATTTCAAAAGATCCTGACATTTATTTTATACATTTCTTTTACATTTGACCTCCCAAAATGCAGCACCTCACACTTGTCTGGATTCAACTCCATCTGATATTTCTCTGCGCATATTTCCAATTGGCCTATATCCTTTGACAACACCTTCATCATTATCCATTACCCCACCATTTTTTTGCCATCTGCAAACTTATTAATCATTCCACCTATATATTTTTTGTCCAAATCACTTATCATTACATTAAAGTAATGACAATTTATCTCTAAGCCATTAAGACAGCATGTTATGATCAATTCATGCTTGCAAGCAGAGTGATTTAATTTTAACTTATTACAGCTTTTGCTTGATTTAATCTTTTTCATGGATCCACTTAGACAAGTAAACTCCCTCACGTTCCTCCTGTCATTATCCAAATTGATTCACTGCTCTAAATCTTTCTTTTAATCTTTAAATTTATAACTTTCCCCTCATCCCAGTGCTTACCTGACATTTTTATTTTAAAATTTAACAGCAGCATTAGTTATCTTAATGTAGACAAGATTATGGCAAATTAATGATGTGAATATATGTGAATAATCAAATTAGTCAGCAGGATTAGAGGCTTAATGCACGCAGTGCAAGCTGCAAGTCTTCAGATGACACACCCAAAATGCTGGAGGAACTCAGCAGGCCAGGCAGCATTTATGGTAAGGAGTATAGTCAATCTTTCAGGCCGAGACCCTTCGCCAGTCTTGCTGAAGGGTCTCAGCCTGAAATGTTGACTATACTCCTTTCCATAGAGGCCGCCAGGCCTGCTGAGTTCCTCCAGCATTTGGTGTGTGTTATTTGGATTTCCAGCACCTGCAGAGTTTCTCTTGTTTGTAAACTTCAGATGATGCTGATCAACTCTCTTATTCCTTTCTTTGCATATTAAATCTTTCTTTCTCTTTCACTTCTCCCTTTTTCGTCACTTTTGGACATGAGTCAGTGCAGTTGCTGTAATGTACAACTACTGGAGGAGTTCAACAGGACTCAACCCCAAACATTGACCATCCTTTGCTATCCATCCCAATGACTTTCTCCAGCAGTTTTTTGTTTTTGATTCTGGGCTGGGACCAGTATCTTGGATAACTAAGGCTGTAAATAGGTGTGTATTCAGCTGAAGAAAAGAATGACTGTATTCCATTATTTCTTTCTCAATTCTTAAATGTCATTGGTTAAGGACCTGCATCATTGCTCTCACCATTCACTAAGATCCAGATTCCACCTCAGACAGTCACTCTCAGCTTCCACATCCAGCAAGACCTATAATAAATAAGACATCTGTTAGACTTGGGAGACCATGGATCTGCTCCTGGAAAGTCTTCACTCTCCAGGGCGCAGGCCTGGGCAAGGTTGTACGGAAGACCGGCAGTTGCCCATGCTGCAAGTCTCCCCTCTCCACAAAACCGATGTTGTCCAAGGGAAGGGCAAAGGACAATACAGCTTGGCACCAGTGTCGTCGCAGAGCAATGTGTAGTTACGTGCCTTGCTCAAGGACACAACATGCTGCCTCGGCTGGGGCTCGAACTCGTGACCTTCAGGTCGCTAGTCGAATGCCTTAACCACTTGGCCACGCGCCCACAAGACCTAGTATCATGAATTTATAACATGAAAAGAAGCTTATTTAGCAGCATGAAGAGAAGTACCCTATTCCAATCTGATTCAGCCCAATGTTATAACCAAGTTGGCATTTCTGGGCAATTTTATTTATTTAATGATATACAGCGTGGAGTAGGCCCTTCTGGCCCTTTGAGCCACGCTAATTTAACCCTAGCCTCATCAAGGGACAAGTTACAATGACCAATTAACTTACCAACTGGTCTTTGGATTGTAGGAGGAAACCCACTTAGTCACAGGGAGTACATACAAACTCCTACAGGCAGCAGCAGGAAGGGAACCCACTGGTACTGGAAAGCGTTGTGTTAACCGCTATGCTGCTGGATAATATTCAAGTCGTTACTCTGGTAAACCTGGGAGTAATTTCAAACGTTCTCAGTAGTTCTGAATAACCTTTCTCTGTTGATGTCTTTTTATTGTTGTCATGGCTGATGACATTTGTTGATCATAAAAATACGATTGTTCTACATTGTTACCTTTCAGGAGGTAATCCGTATATATTTTCCACAACAAGCAGTTGTAACAAACAGTAGGCATTTATGCTTTAAAGATGAGAGGGGACATTTCGTCTTGTTTGACATTTGCCTGCTATTAAACCCAGCGTAGACAGAGTTCCACTTGGTTCAGTTGCCTAGCAGCAACCTTTTTCAGCATCAATAATTATGGACCGGAGGTGGCCAGCTCTTTTTAGCTGTAGAGGTTGCCTAATATTAGAGATTTAAAGGCCACTAGAAGATTAGTTGAAAATTGTTATGAGTCATATTCATATTTCTATTTATATAATCAAGATTTTAACATGGGTTTTAAAAGAATAAAATAAGATATCAGCACATTTTGCTTATTAGTATCAGCAAAGGTAATTTAAAAAAGCTATCCCATTTTTGATATCTTGATGGATTAATATTGGAAAAATCTGTTGCATATTAAAATATGCTCATTTTGGGGAAAATTTGTCCAGTTTATTTCTAGAGTCTACATCTTGAGGCAGTTTGGATGTGTCCAAATGGAATAGAAAGGCAGTGAATAGAGGACTTCATCTTCAGCTCCTTTAAACACTTATGCTCTCCATCCTCTCATTGGCTTTTCTTCTCAGCAGTCCTTCAGGGCTCAAGGCGTATTGTTTTCAGACCAGTCATGTGGCTTTTGAGGTGTTGGATGTGTTAAACGAGTGACCTGCAGACATTATCACAGGCGGAGAAGGAGTGGATTGACCAGCTAAGCAGGCAAATCACTTGTGAGGTTATGTACTCCTTCTGCTGTTTATGCTGGGCTGTGTTTCCAGCAGAGCGAATCAAATTCCTCAATGCCTTCTCAAGAAACATCGTTTGATTCATTTTCCATGGATTCTGCCTCACATGCTGAGGTTGTTTATGACCTTCTGTTTCTTTTTTCAGGAAGTAATGTTATTTTCTTCATTCATGAGAATACTTACACATTATCTCTTTCCAGCACTATATTTGTGCACTTGAATTTCCGCTTATTACCTTCCCACAATGTTAGTGGGCACACATTTAGTGTCAGTTGTACATGCGCATGTGTATAGGCTCAGGCATGGGAGAGCTGCCAGTTGTCTCCTTCCTGATTTCTCACCCCTGCTTGAACATAATTAACACCATAATAAGCATCAGAAGCAAATGGTATCACTAATAAAGTCCTGAGACTCTGCACTGAAGAGCTTTTGTCACAGATCTACAGCCTTAAGTTCTACTGGGCAGTCCTCTTATCTGTTTATGAAGCATTGACTGCCTATGACAGGCATCTAAGGGGATTGGAAAAATGCCACAAATATCTCTACAAAATCTTTAAAATCTTTGGAAAATCTAGGAAACCAACATCAGCATGCCCTTTCAGACCAACTTCCCCAACACTGAGGTCCAGGCTATGTAGGGCAGACCACAGCATTTGCATTTTCAACAGTAGAGTCTTGAAACAAGTACTCTATTTTGACTCTGTTAGGGGAAGACAATTCAAGTGGAAAAGATTCAAGGATGTTTTCAAAAGCATTTGTGAACCTCAAGGCCATGCATCAGGAATACATGGAGGCCTTGCATAAGTTATCCACCCAAGTATCCCCTAAGCAATCTCCTGCCCCTACTGTCACTTACTCATTGGCTGTATTATAACCTAAAGGTACTTAAAATCTGAGCGAGTGCTTAAAAAGAAATAGAAAACAAAACAAAAAAGAAAAATAAAGATGTAGACAAAGAAGCAGAAGCAAAAGAAGAAGATTTACCTCACCATTCTGATTTAGAATTGCTTCTTATGTACATAAATCCTGCACTATTTCAATGTATAATCGTTGAGAGCTTTGGGCTGTGCACACATGTTGTTGCAGCTGGTACTTCCAACTTCCTCAAAGACCAAAAAGGATAAAAGTGTCCAGAGCGTTTCAAGAGTTCAGAGTAAAGTCAGAAGCATTCCTAATTTTTAAAGCATTTGAAAACTTGCTAAGACTAAGGATTTGCTGGGGACTTTTCAAAGTATTTTCAGTTGCTTCATGGGTAGACTTTATCTGAAATAAATAAAATTGCATTTCAGAGATGGAGTACACTATACAGCCAATATAATGTTGCACCCTTATTACATATGATTAGTGTTACAGTGCAACTCAGTATTTACAATTAATTATGATATTTGAATATTAAAAATGTAAAATAGGAATGATTAAAAAGAAGGAAAAAATAGGACATTAAGTTGTGCATAAACATTGAAAATAATGTATCTGCAGATTAAAATATTTGCAGCTACAAAGAATAATTCAATAAATCATTAAAGGTTGATTACATTTCCTCTGAATTATGCTGCTTTTCAATTTCATTTATCAGGATAATGATTTTTATAAGTGATTTCGTAAATGTTAGTTCTCATCATGCTGCTAAATTAAGGAAATGTGTTGTATAAAAGAAATGTGTTTGCAGAAACCTAATGTTAATTACTTTTATTGCACACAGGATATTAATTAGATTTTTGGAAAATTATTCCTGACTTTTGCTAGTTAAACATCTACAGCAACTGAAAATTACAAGTCTCTTTTCCTTTAAAGGTCAAAGGTCAAAGGATCATTTATTATCAAAGTATGTGTGCAGAATACATCTCTGAAATTTGTCTTCTCCAGATAGCCAAAGAATACAGAAAACCATAGAAGTAGTTGCAAGAAAGACATCAAACCTCCTCATCCCGCATGAAAAGAAAAAGGAATAAAAACAGTGACATTTGATCAATAGCAATTGTTACCCTAACCCTAAAATAAAAGAGTGATCTTGATATAAGGACAGAGTTATGTTGATTTTAGATCATAAGACATAGAGACATGGGAGCAAAATTAGGTCACTTGGTCCTTCGAGTCTGCTCCGCCATTCAATTATGTCTGATCCTTTTCTCCCCTCTCCAGACCCATTCTCCGGCCTTCTCCCCGTAACCTTTGATGCGGTGTCCAATCACGAACCTATCAAGCTCTGCCTTAAATACACCCAATGACCTGACCTCCACAGCTACCTGTAGTAATAAATTCCACAAATTCACCATCCTCTAGCTAAAGAAATTTCCCTGCATCTCTGTTTTAAATGGACGCCCCCCCTATCCTGAGGCTGTGCACTCTTGTCTTAGATTCCTCCACCATGGGAAATGTCTTTTCCACATCTACTGTCTTGGCTTTTCAACATTCGAAAGGTTTCAATGAGACCCCCCCCGCCACTTCTTTCTAAATTCCAGTGAGTAGAGACTCAGAGCTATCAAATGTTCCTCATATGATAACATTTATATTCCCAGAATCATCCTTGTGATTCTACCCTGAATCATCTCCCATGCCAGCACATCTTTTCTTAGATGAGGAGCCTTCATCTAAATCTGTTCACAATACTCAAGGTGAGGCCTCACCAGCTCCTTATAAAGCTTCAGCATCACATCCTGCTCTTGTGTTCCAGACCTCTTGAAATGAATGCTAACATTGCATTTGCCTTCCTCACCACCAACTCTACCTGTAAGTTAACCTTTAGGTTGTTCTGCACAAGAACTTCCTAGTCCCTTTTCATCTCAGATTATTGGACTTTCTCCCTGTTTAGAAAATAGTTTGCACATTTATTTCTACTACCAAAGTGCTTGACTATGCATTTTCCAACATTGTATTTTATTTGCCACTTTTAAGCCCATTCTCCTAATCTGTCTAAGTCCCTTGGCAGCCTACATGTTTCTTCAACACCACCTGCCCCCCCACCAATCTTTGTATCATCTGCAAACTTGTCAACAAAACCATCTATTCCATCATCTAAAACATTGATATACAGCATAAAAAGAAGTGGTTCCAACACCGACCCCTGTGGAACACCACTAGTCACTAGCAGACAACCAGAAAAGGATCCTTTTATTCCTGCTCACTGCCACCTACCAATCAGCCAATGCTCTACCCACGTTAGTAACTTCCCTATAATACCATGGGCTATTAACTTGGTAAGCAGACTCATGTGTGGCACCTTGTCAAAGGCCTTGTGAAAATCCAAATATACAACATCCACTGCATCCCCTTTGTAATCTCCTCAAAGAATTCCAACAGGTTCATCGGGCAAGATTTTCTCTTAAGGAAACCATGCTGACTTTGTCCTATCTTGTCCTGTGTCTCCAAGTACTCCATAGCCTCATCCTTAGCAATTGACTCTAACATCTTCCCAACCACTGAGGTCAGGCTAATTGGTCCCGTTAATATCCGCAGAATCTTCTGTCTGTTCCCCTGACTATTGAATCCCCTGTCACCACTGATCCCCCTTCTCCCTCTTTCTCTTCTGCACCATGGACTTATGCTCAGTGCCAGTAACCTGACCTCCATGGTATTCCCCTGGAAGGTCATCTCCCACAACAGTATCCAAAGCTGTATATTTAATTTTGAATTGAATGGCCACAGCGATGCTCTGTGCTAACTGCCTATTCACATTTCCATTTCTCCTGACAATCACCCAGTTTTGGGCTGACTATTTCCCTGTAACTCTGATTGATTAACTCCTCACTCTCTCGTACAATACGAAGGTCACTCATTTTACTAAGTAGGGTTTGACTCTCTCCTATATTTCATCTACATCCTGCCTGTCAGCATTATTATCATAAACACAACCCGGTTTCCATATCGATGCTGATCACACTTGGGTTCATCAGATTTCTTTCTGACATCTGGTTGTTGGATGAGCAAAAGTCTTCTCCAACTGCTTATTACAAAGATCCATGGAATCCAAGGATCAACTGGATCAAAATTCTATTGTTATCTGATTCACTTACAAACTATTCCTATCCTCCTTTGGTAGAGACGTATTTGCAGCCCACCACAAGTTTCTACTAAAGGAGGTGTAAGAAAGACACTCTTTCCCTTCACTAGCCTGCAGGTTACCCTTAGGCAAGGCATGGCACCAGCTTAGCTCCCCGATCAGGGTCACCTGAAGCCATGGGAGCAGGAGGTGGATGGTCATTCGAACAGCTGGTGCGTATCACAAGTCCTGGTTATGCAATCAATGATGCTAGGCGGGCAATCTCTGATGAGTATTGATAATGGCTGGAGTCGCCCATATTGTAAAGACACTGCCCAGAAGAAGGCAATAGCAAACCACTTCTGTAGAAAAATTTGCCAAGAACAATCATGGTCATGGAACATACGTCATATGTTATGGACATAATAATGATGATGATTTCTGACCATCCACTCTTTCCAGCCACACACTGGATAAGAAACAGACCATTTGTGAACTTGCACTAGGAATCACCTAATGTTGTTATCCTCCTTTTTCAACTCCGTCCCACATTATTTTATTTTGCAAAATCTCGTTTAATCCTTTGCTAATTTAAGATTTGGTTATTACCTGAGAATTTGACCACCCTTCTTCATTCCATTCTCCATGCATTTGTGGCCATTCAAAACACCAATGCTTATGTACTAAGTTGTACCAATTCCCTATGTGGCCTATCTCCTGCAAATTATTCAAAGCCTTGATTTTAAACTGCTCATTGTGACATACATTTTTATATCGTTCTCTTTTCTTAAATCTGTCTGTAAAAGATTATGGAGCCCTGGAATGATCCATATCACTCAAATACGGAACTCTTACTTACCTATGAGAATTAATTGATCCATTATTGTTGGTTATGCCATCAGCTGAAGCTTTAAAGCCTTGGAAATCCCTTTCTAAACTTCACTTTGAAGATCTGCCTCCTTATTCAAGCTTTAGTTTTTTATCTGCCATAACATCTTTTGTTGTGGCTCTGTGATATTTTCTTGTTTGATAATGATCTTGTGAATGGTTTTTGCAATTTTAACCATTTTGTAGGTTGGTAGCTGTTGATGGAATTGTTATTTGTCACTGCAAATATAAAAAATGGAAGTAATTGTTTTAAGAATACTTTAATACAGAAAACACAAAGATCGACAAGTAGTAGATTTTAAGTAATGTCTTAAGGAAGGAGATAAAAGATTGAAAGAAGGAAACGTTTGGAGGGGTGGGGCCAATGAAGTTTGGATAGTCTCAGCCACAGCTACTGATTATACTGATTATGCAACTTTAGAAAGTGCTACAATAAGGAGAGTGCAGAGCTTTCAGAGTTTTGTTACATAAATATGAGGGACAAGTCGATGGAGAGACGGAAACAGAAGGGCAAAAATTTAATATCTTCAGTATTCCATAACCAGGGTCAACCTGGGTCAATGAGCATGAGATTGATGGTGAATGGGGGTTACGATGTGGACAGCAGAACTTTGACATGTTAAAATTCATGCCATGTTGATAAGGAAGAAGGTTGGAAGTCACCCAAGAAAGGACTGCAATAGAAAGTAGAACAAATATAGATGAGAGTTTTAGCCAATACTAGCTAATACAGGATCAGAATGAGATTTTATTTCTTTCAAAAAGATCCTCATTGTTCTACAATTAATTACCTTTCTTTTCCATTTTATAGAATTAGAGTATATCCCAGTAAAACTTCTAAGGCTCATGTTATCATCCTTGTTTTAGACTCATTGCAAATCTTATGGTGTTTTACAAACCAAAACTCCACAGGCAATAGTAGAATCTTTATGCAATCATCAATCATTTATTGAAATGACAGAGAAATCTTTGGACAAAGCTCTGACCTTTCTAAAAGAACACTCATCAACTGATATGTGTTACCATAGAGACAGAATTAGATTGAATAATGTCTGATTTTGAATCTTGTTTGAGTTTTCATTCTGCAGGGATTTATTTTGTTGGTCACTTGAGATATCCTTATAATTCCAAAATCCTGGTTAACTTGGGGATATTGATGTTGTCTGATAGATTTTCTTCTATAATTTTTATATGCAGCTATATATTTTAAGCATTTTTTCAAACACAAAAAAAATTAAGATTATTGGGTTGATGTTGGGCTAAATTTAAAAGGTGCAAATGACAGGGTGTGCATTATGGCCAACAATCAAATCGGTCCATTCAGTATAGTCGAGGCAGCTTGCCAGCAATGAGCTACCCACTAATTAAAATGACTGCAACATCGGCTAGTTTGAAAGTTAAATGAAGGCAGGGTTTCATTAACACTGTCTTCTTGCTCTTCCTGAATATGATAAGAAAAAGACAAGAAATTAATTTGTTATACATACTTGCAGCTGGTGGGAAGTGAGAAGGATTAGGAATAAAAATACTGTATTTTAGATTAGTTAGTCTCCACATTGGTGACAGACTCAGTGATAACTATTCCTGTAGTGATCATCTCCACAGCAACCTGACCCCACAATCCAGGAGAAGCAAGATGGCGATGATGATGAGGACACAGCTTCAGTCCATTTTCTGTTAGTGGCGCCGGCTAAGATGCTGACCGTGCAGCTAATCTGTGGGGTGGAACAGAGTGGGATCTGTATTGTGTCCAGTCCACAGAATGGTGCAAAGGACAGTACAGATTGCTGCAGGATGAGATCTGATATAGAAATCCCAGATGAGGACCATATTCATACTAAATCAGTGTATAGTGCTTGCAGTGCAAAACTGGACATTAATGAGATACTATGGACGATCAGCAGCAGAAGTGGGCACCAGAATCTGTGACCTTATGAAATGATATATCCCTCACTTCATCGTTAATTTTCCAAATCAGAATCAGATTTATCATCACTGGCACGCTACGTAAAATTTGTTGTTTTGCAGCAGTAGTACAGTGAAGATATATAAAAATCCTCAAGTTACATAATTTAAAATATACTTAGAATCATAGTTATAGAAAAGTACAGCACTGAAACAGGCCCTTTGGCCCATCTAGTCTGTGTCGAACTTAAAAAAAGCAATAATGCGATAGTGCTTATGCGTTTGTGGACTGTTCAGAAATCTGATGGTGGAAGGGAAAGAGCTCAGAGTTAAAAGTTCAAAGTAAATTTATAATCAAAATGCATATATGTCACCATATATGACCCTGAGATTCATTTTCTTGCAGGCATACTCAGTAAAGCTGATAACCGTAATAGAATCAATGAAAGACCTCACCAACAGGATGGATAACCAGTGTGCAAAAAACACAAACTGTGCAAATCAGAAAAAGAAAGAAAAAAAGAAAAATAATAATTATAAATAAGCAATAAATATCAAGAACATGAAATGATGAGTATTTGAAAGTGAGTCCATAGGTTGTGGGATTAGTTCAGTGATGGGGCAAGTGAAGTTATCCCTTCTGGTTCAGGAGCCAGGTAATAACTTTCCTGAACCTGGTGGTGAGGGTCTGAGGCTCCTGTACCTTCTTCCTGATGACAGCAGTGAAGAAGCATGAGTGGTGGGAGTCCCTGCTGATTCATGCCGTTTTCCTGCAACAATGCTCCACCTAGGTGTACTCAATGGTGGACTAGGCTGTATCCGTTACTTTTTGTTGGATTTTCCATTGGTGTTTCCACACCTGGCTCTGATGCAGCCAGGCATATACTCTACACATATAGAAGTCAGCCACAGTTATATATGTCATGTTGAATCTTCTCAAACTCCTAAGGAAGTAGAGTTGCTGTCGTGCTTTCTTCATAATTACACTTATGTGCTGGACCCAGGATGGGTCCTCTGAAATGATAATACTGAGTAATTTCAAGTTGCTGACTGGCCCATGAATCAGCAGTTTCCTCCTCCTCAAGTCAATAATCATCTCCTTGGTCTTGCTGACATTGCATAAGAGGTTGCAGTTGTGGCACCACTCAGCCAGATTTTCAATCTCCCTCCTTTATGCTGATTTGTCACTCACTACCTTCGATTCGACAGTGCCGCCTTCAGCAAATTTAAATGTGGCATTGGAGCTGTGCTTAGCCACGCAGTCATAAGTGTAAAGTGAGTAGAGCAGGGGGCTAAGCACACCGCCTTGTGGTGTACCTGTGCTGATGAAGATTATGGAGAAGATGTTGTTGCCAATCTGAACTGAGTGGGGTCAGCATGTGAGGAAATCGAGGATCCAATTGCACAAGGAAGTATTGAGGCCAAGGTCTTGAAGCTTATTGATTAGTTTTGAGGGGATGATGCTTTTGACTGTTGAGCGGTAGTCAATAAACAGCATCCTGATGTTCTTTGCTGTACAGATGTTCCAAGGTTGAGTGAAGAGCCAATGAAATGGCATTTGCTGTGGACCTGTTATGCTGGAGCAGATCCGTGTTGCTTCTCAGGCAAGAGTTGATATGCTTCATCATCAACCTCTCAAAACACTTCATCACTGTGGATGTAAGTGCTACTGGACGGTAGTCGTTGAGGCAGGTTACCATGTTGTTTTTAGGCACCGGTATAACTGAAGCCTGTTTGAAGCCGATGGGTACCTCAGACGGCAGAAGTGAGAGGTTAAAGATCTCGGTGAACACAGCAGCCAGTTGATCAGCACAGGCCTCTAGTACTCAGCCAGGTACCACATTTGGGCCGATTGCTTTCTTGGGACTCTTGACAAAGGGTCTCGGCCCGAAACTCGACTATTTACTCTTTTCCATGGATGCTTTCTGGTCTGCTGAGTTCCTCCAGCACTTTATGTGTGTATTTAGTTTCTGATGATTAGAAATCTGTGAATACAGTAGATGCTGAGGTTTTTATGTATCGGTGTCAGGGGTAACTAGTTCAATAATCCAAGTTCCAGTGATTGTAGATAGTGTGCAGGGGCTTTAAAACAGACAAAAGAAGAAAAAGAAACTTGTAGAAGTTTTTTTGTAATATCCAAAGACTTTAGCAAGTTAAGTGCTGAAAGACTGGCAGTAACCCAAGCACTGAATATAATGCTCACAGTGGTAACACCTGAGACTGTTAGATAAAATTCTGTCCTTGGCATTTCTGCTTCACACCAGTGCCTGGCGAACAGCTGCACCATCTGTTGCAGGGTAATCCACTGACATTTACTGGAACCAAGATTCTTTTCCACACCATGAAGCTTTCATACCATTGTATTCTTCCATCCACTGGAGCAGGCACATTAGACCATAAGATATAGGAACAGAAGTAAGCCATTTGGCCCATCAAGTCTGCTCTGCCATTCAATCATGGGCTGATCCAATTCATCCCCACTCCCCTGCCTTCACCCCATACCCTTTGATGCCCTGGCTAATCAAGAACCTATCTATCTGCAGCGTGATATCAGGACATCTACAGTATGAATCTGGCAAGCAAGTAACAGAAGGACAGGTCATTCTTTCAGCAACCAGGAAAAGCATCAGCTAGATATAGTAGATAATTTCCATAATATTGTAATCCACATTCAGTAGATATCAAGTCAACACGAGTTGAGAAATTATGTTCATTATGATTACATAGGGTTTCCTACACATTAAAGAGATGTTCCTTACTGAAGGCAATGTCATTGCAGGATTTTTCATGCACACCAAGGGAGATTCACCAGGCTCAACTCTTGGATGGGAGGTTTGTCCTTTTAAGAGAGGCTAGGCAGTTGGGTCTGCATCTTGGAGTTTAGAAGGATGAGGAGTAACTGTATTCAAACATAAGATCCTAGGGGAATTTGACAGGGTAGATGATATGTTCTTTCCACTAGTGGGAGAGTCACAAACGAGGAGACATACTTACAAAATAAAATTGAGGCGCATAGAAATTTCTTCCTAGTTTTTTTTTGGAATCACTGGAATTCTCTGCCCCTGAGGATGACAGAAGACATATCATTAAGTATATTTAAGGTGAAGTAGACAGATATCCAGAAGATCAAGGAATTGAGGGTTATGAGGAAATGGCACTGAAGTGGAGTTGAGGCCAACATGGAATAGCCATGATCATACCTTATGCAGGGCAGGTTTGAGTCGCCTGCGGAAGATGGAAAATTCAATACTCATACCCCTTGCGGTGATTAGTGGAGACACTGAACATTAAATTTTCCATCCTCATGTAATTTCTCCTCATGTGTTCCCCCTCTTTCTCTTTCTAGATCACTTAGGTCTTCCCACCCTCTTTGTTCCATACCCTTCCTCTCGCTCCTAACACCCGGGATTTCTCCCCCGGTTCCATCTACCAATCACCCAGACATTTTCTCACAGGGTCCTCCTATCACCTCCACAATCTGGTTCCAGATGCTTAATGGGTCTCTTATCTGGTTCCTCTTCACACCTTCCTCACAATTTGCACTGTTTGTGCCTCCTCTTGTTTGTTTCCAGCCTCTGTTTCTATCTTCACTCTTCCTTTCCCCATCTACTGTAGCTCCTTCTGTCCTTTTTCTTCCTTCCTTGTCTGTTTCCATCTATCATCCTTAGTTTCTGATCCAAACAACCTTCCCCCCCACCCCCCATCCACCTGGTTCTATACCTCACTCCACTTAGGCCCATTTATCACTTCTCAGCTATTGCTTCTGTCCTCCCCCTTCCCCTTTTTACTGGCTATCCTCCCCCTATGCTCTCCATCCTGATGTAGGGACTTGCCTAGAAATGGCGACCATTTCTTTTCCTTCACGGACGCTGCTTGATCTGATGAGTTACTGCAGCAGTGTGTATTTTTTTTATCCTGGGTAACTGGGAAGGCTGGATTGGTGACTTGAAAATGCAACCTGAAATCCCACCGTGACAGGTGGAGAATATAAGTTTTGTTATTATATTGGGTTTTATTGGGTCATTATATTGGGTTTAAAAATGCTGTATCAGTAATGGTGATCTGATTGTAATCTAGAATCCATTTATGAACCTCTTAGGAAGGAACTGTTGTTATTGTGGCTGGCTTTTGTGTTACTCCAGTTCATCAGTGTGATGGACACTTAGTTCCTGCCTGAAATGGCTGCGGGCCCCTCAGTTGAAGGGGAATTTCGTGTTGTGGGCGGTGGGTGGGGGCAGTAGGTGCTGACTTTGCCAGCATTCCCCACATTGTATGAATTAATTTTAAAAATCATCCTTCTGAATGGTAAAAATCACTTTCTGTCACCTGGCCCTAGTGAGTCGGAACACTTTTCTTCTTGGTACTGGACAAAACATGCTTCCATTCTGCATTGTGAAGAAGTTTAAGAATTACATCAGTGAATGGTACAGTTCTCACCTGACGACATGCCATTGCTTCAGTCCAGAATATCTGCTAGTTCTGTTCTGCCTTGTGCCTCCAACTTACAGCTCTCCTCTAAACCTCCTCAGAAGTGAGCAGAATATGTCACCCCCATTACACAGTACCCCAAGCTAAAGAATAATAGCTGAGAAATGTATAATGCATGAAAGGATTGGGGCTGACACTGAAAGCTGTGATAGGGTGGTCACCTGTAATACCTGTCAGTACAAAACCACTACTTACCATTGGTGATAGATGTATAGAAAATCTGCTTAAACCTTTTGTTCTTTATGATCCATAGGCTGATTTATAATCCAGCTCCATTTAACTGTGTAGTATTTTTCCACTCCAGAAAATATTCTCTAAATCCTTGAACTACGACGCATTAAGCTTTAATGTACTTGCTTCCATTTCTTCAGTCCTTCCTGGATCTTACACTGGTCCCTCAGTGATAAGGCAAATGGATGCCTTTCCCCTAGCCCATTATTGATGTGGTTCTTACACCACTTGCTTGGGGCATACGAACTTGTTCACAGGTGAATCATATCTAGATGTTTTCTGCTTCCTTTGGGAAGCAGCTGCTCAGCATATAGGATTTAATGCAAACCCCAAGAGCTTGCTGTATGAAACAGACATAAATCTATAGCCAACTACTTCTTATCAAAGTACAATGAAACATTAATACTCTTCTCCCATGCTACTAAAACTGTTTTAAATTCATATTTTCAATTATTTAAATGCAAATTTGAATGTAAATATTAATGGTAAATAACGTGTATCAATTTTTATTGAATGTTTTTTCTTGGCTGATACTATGGATGATTGATATGCTGTGTGGTGAAAAACTGCTTCCCAAAGGAAGGAGAACATGGCTTAATAATTCACCTTTGAACAAGTGAGCATTGCCCTAAGCAAACTGTGAAAGCACTTTAAACTAAATTCTGGCTTTTGAAGGCCTATTTAAAGAAAATAATTCTCACATAATGCCATGTGCTGCTAGATCATTTAGTAATGAATCTTGACATGACTGGATTTTACATGAAGAAAAAAATACAGCAATTTTTCTAAATTCTCACTCAACTATCTGATCCATGTTGCGCTTGTCTGTCATCACCCCATACTCCCACCACAATACCGGGGATGGAGATCCTCCTGTCCTCACCTTCCGCCCCAGCATATAATTCTCCGTAACCTCTGCCATCTTCAATGGGATCCCACCACCAAGCAGAACAAGTGCCATACCTGCCCCTACACTTCCTCCCTCACTACCATTCAAGGTCCCAAACAGTCCTTCCAGGTGAGACAACACTTCACTTGTGACTCTGTTGGGGTAACCTGCTGTATCTGGTGCTCCCCGCTGTGGCCTCCTGTACATTGATGGGACCCGATGCAGATTGGGTGACTGCTTCACCAAGCACCTACCTACGTTCTGTCCACCAGAAACAGCAGGATCTCCCAGTGGCCACCCATTTCAATTCTACTTCCCATTCCCATTCCAACATGTCAGTCCATACCATGATGAGGCCACACTCAGTTTGGAGGAGGAACACCTTATATTCTGTCTGGGTAGCCTCCAACCCGTTGGCATGAACATCGACTTTTTCAAACTTCCAGTAATTGCTCTCCCCCTTCACCATTCCCATTCCTGTTTCCCCTCTCACCTTATCTCCTTACCTGCCCATCACATCCCTCTGGTGCTCCTCTATCTTCCCACTCTTCCATGGTCTTCTACCCTCTCCTATAAGATTTCCCCTTCTCCAGTTCTTTGTTTCTTTCACCTATCAGCTTCCCAGCTCTTTACTTCACCCTTCCCCTTCTCCCGGTTTCACCTATCACCTACCAACTTGTACTTCTTCCTCCCATCCCCCCACCTTCATGCTCTAACTTCTCATCTCTTTTTTCCAGTTCTGATGAAGAGTCTCGACCTAAAACATCGACTGCTTACTCATTTCCATAGATGCTGCCTGGCCTGCTGAGTTCCTCTAGCATTTTGTGTGTGTTGCTTGGATTACCAGCATCTGCAAATTTTCTCATCTTTATAAATTAACTGAAGTATTGGCAAAAATAACTTTGGTTTGATAAAACAAGATATCACAAAAGTGTAAAAACTCTATTCATTGTAATTTTATGAACATCATTTAGGAACCTTTACAGATTCATATAGATGTATGGCACCATCAACAAATTGCTCAGTTGAAATTTTCATATCCATTATTCCCAGAAAACTTTCAGTCTCTGATTTGAATAACACAATGACAGACCTTCTACATCTCTCTGGGGTAGACAATTTCTCTTCATCACAGTCCTGAATGGCCTATTCTTTATCCTCAAACTGTGCCCCCGGTCCAAGACTCTGCCACATAGCAAATGAAGTCACTAAACCAGTCAGAAATCTTATTGTGCCATTTTGCCATAAATTCCTTGAATTTCAGAAGTGCTGACTGTATCTAACAACTACCAACCATTTTACAAAATTGCACAATGTGGTCGGTTGTCTGGGCCTAAGAATATCTTGGAAATTCAAGGCCAGAAATCAAATTCAAATCTTACCAACATGACATGAAAAAGTGATGATGATATCTCTTGGCTATGGTGTAAAGCCAACTTCTCCCTATAACTCAATCCTTCTAGTCCTGGCAACATCCTCAGAATGTTTTCCTGCACTCTTTCCATTTTAATTATATCTTTCATATAACATGGTGTCCAAAACTGTATACTGTACTCCAAGTGCGACTTCAGCAATGACTTATACAATTGGAATGTAATGTCCCAATTCCTATACTCAATGCCCTGACTGATGGAGGCCAGTGTTCCTCTTTCAGCACCCTGTCGGACTGTGACACCACCTCCAATGTACCATGTACCTGTACTCTTAGGTCCCTTTGTTCCATTACATTTCCCAGTGCCTTACCATTCATAGTACCAATCCCACACTGGTCTGACTTTCTAAAATACATCACCCCACTCTTACCCGTATTGAAATCCATTTGTCTCTTCTCAGCTCGCTTCCCGAACTGAACAGGAGTCCCCTGTAATCTAAGATAATGTTCGTCACTATCAACAACACCTCCTAATTTCATGTCATCCACAAATTTACCAATCAAGCCTAACCTTCCACACAAGTCTGAAATGTGGGGGCTTACCAAAGTCCTTGCTAAAATTCAAATAGAAAAGATATGCTGCCCTACCCTAGCTTTTTGGTTGCATCTTCAAAGAACTTTAAAAGAATTGTCCAGCTTGACTTTCCATGCACAAAAGCCAAGCTGATGCCTCCTCATCAGAATCTGTCTGTGCAAATGTTGTTAAATCGTGTCCCTTAGCATTTCCTCCAGTAACTTGCCCACCACTGATGTCAGGCTGATTGGCCTGTAGTTCCATAGCTTGCGCTTGCTACATTTCTTAAACCATGGAACAACATTAGCCAACTTCAAAGCTTCGGGAATGTTGCCAGTGCCTAACGTTGAAGAAAATACCCCAACAAGGGCCTCCTCAATTTCTTCTGTCACTTCCCACAACGTACGAGAATGCCCTGGGGATTACAAATCCCTCCTCCCTTGTAATATGGATGTTCTCCAAAACATCTCCACTTGCTACCTTTTCTCTTGATCACTCATGATTTTCTCCTCAGTAAACACCTAGGAGAAATCATCCTTAAAAATCTCACCCAATTTTGCAGCTCGTGACGTAGATCTCTCCCTAGCCCCCTTGTTACTCTTAATATGTTGAACATTATTACTCAATACTCAATATTAAAGTATCACTTAATACTCCTAACGGTGTTGAGTCTCATGGTTAGATGGTGTGAGATACCGGGATTTTACTGTGGAGTTTGGTGAATGCAGCCAATCTTTGAGAATTTGATGTTTGCAAGTAAGTCAACTTTATTATCTGTGAACCTCAGCCAAATTAGTTCATCTTTCAGCTGTCAGACATCCATTGCCACCACATCTGCTCCCTTTTTGTAAAAGGCTGACTGTGAAGCATCAACAGTATCATCATCAGGCTGTCATTCCTGTTCTGTGTCATTGAAGCATTGGTCTTTTGCAGACGAAAAGTGTCATAGGTCATGCTTCTTAGTAGCAATTCAATCACGATCTTTTGTTTTTGAAACGGGTATGAGCCAGACATAAATATTTTACACCAGCCTTTTAAAGCTTGCAACAAGTAAAGAACTTACAATAATTTACACGTTTTTAATATTACCTGACAGTTTCCAAAAAGGTATTTATAATTCTGCAAGGTAAGTACGCAGGCATAATTTAACTAAGGTGAAATAGACAGAAGTAAAAATATGCCTGAAGGGGCTATTTCAGTCCGTATTTGGTTCAGTCCCTTCCTAACTACATTTCCAACACTTCACATGTTCTCGATCTGGTCAACAACTTGCAATTCTATGACCTTAATTGCCTCATTTTCACCATGAATGACCAGTCCCTATCCCTTAACAAGAAGGCTTTAAAGTTTTCTGCTTCTTTCTTGACAACAGACCTAACCAGTTCCCCTCCGCCATCACCCTCCATGTGGAAGAACTGGTCCTCACCCTCAACAATTTCTCTTTCACCTCCTCCTACTTTCTCCAAGTCCACATAGGCCCCAGTTATGCCTGCCATTTTGCCGGCTATGAGGAACAGTCCATGTTCCAAGCCTTTCCTGGTAGTACCCTCCAACTCTTCCCTCATTTCATTGACAACTGTGTTGGTGCTGCAACATGCACCCATGATAAACTCGTCAGTTTCATCAACCTTGCCTCCAATTTCCACCCTGCCCTTAAGTTCACTTGGTCCATTTCGGACACCTTTCTTCCCTTTCTCAATCTCCCTGTCTCTCTCACTGGAGACAAACTGTCTACTGATACCTGTTGTAAACCCACCAGTCCTCACGACTAACTTGACTAAACCTCTTCCCATCCTGTCTACGGTGAAAATGCTATTCACTTTTTACATTTCCTTCATCTCCACTGCATCTGTTTCCAGGATGAGGCTTGTTTCTCTTGTCTCCACCTACCACCCCATGAGCTTCTGCATTCAACACATCATTCTGTGCAACTTCCTCCAGCTTCAACAGGGCCCTATCACCAGACACATCCTTACCTCACTCCATTCTCCACTTTCTGCAGAATCGCTCCCTCAGAATCGGGTTTATTATCACCAGCATGTGACGTGAAATTTGTTAACAGAATGCAGTAGTTCAATGCAATACATAATATAGAAGAAAAGAAAAGATAATAAATAAAATAAAAAATATAATAATAAGTAATTCAATTACAGTATACGTATATTGAATAGATTAAAAAAGCATGCAAAAAACAGAAATACTGTGTATTAAAAAAAGTGAAGTAGTATCCAAGGATTCAATGTCCATTCAGGAATAGGATGGTAGAGGGGAAGAAGCTGTTCCTGAATTGCTGAGTGTGTGCCTTCAGGCTTCTGTACCTCCTACCTGATGGTAACAGTGAGAAAAGGGCATGCCCTGGGTGCTGGAGGTCCTTAATAATGGACGCTGCCTTTCTGAGACACCGGTCCCTGAAGATGTCCTGGGTACTTAGTAGGCTAGTACCCAAGATGGAGCTGACTAGATTTACAACCCTCTGCAGCTTCTTTTGGTCCTGTGCTGTAGACCCCTCCCTCCCACCACCATACCAGACAGTGATGCAGCCTGTCAGAATGCTCTCCACAGTACATCTATAGAAATTTTTGAGTGTATTTGTTGACATGCCAAATCTCTTCAAACTCTTAATGAAGTGTAGTCGCTGTCTTGCCTTCTTTATAATTACATTGATATGTTGGGACCAAGTTAGATCCTCAGAGATCTTGACACCCAGGAACATGAAGCTGCTCACTCTCTCCACTTCTGATCCCTCTGTGAGGATTGGTGTGTGTTCCTTCATCTTACCCTTCCGGAGGTCCACAATCAGCTCTTTCGTCTTACTGACTTTGAGTGCCAGGTTGTTGCTGTGGCACCATTCCACTAATTGGCATATCTCACTCCTGTACACCCTCTCATCACCACCTGAGGTTCTACCAACAATGGTTGTATTCATCAGTGATTTCATTTGTCCATTTGTCCCTCCCCACTAGCCTCCCTCCTTGCCTTTAACCCTGCAAGAAGCAGAACTACTACACCAGCTCATTCATCTCCTCCCTCACCTCCATTCAAGGTCACAGACAGTCCTTTTAGGTGAGGCAACACTTCACCTGCAAATCTGTTGGGGTTGTCTACTGTATCTGATGCTCTCGATGCGGCCTCCTCTGCAATGGTGAGATCTGTTGTAGATTGGAGGACTGTTTTCTCAAGTACCTCATCTCCACCTGCAAAAAGTGGTGTCATTAGCAAACTTAAATATGATATTAGAGCTGTTCTTAGCTTCACAGTCATAAGAATAAAGCTAGAAAAGGAGGAGGCTGAGCACAGAGCCTTGTGGTGCAGCTGTGTTGATGAAGATTGTGAAGGAGATGGTGTTGTCAATCCGAACCGAGTGGGGTCTGCAAGTGAAGAAATCAAGGATCCAGTTGGTATAGAGTTTGCGGTGTGAAACTGGACTATCAGCAGCCGAAGTAGGCACCACAATCTGTGACCTTATGAAATGACGGAACCTTCATTCTATCATTAATTTTCCAAATCAGAATTAGATTTATCATCACTGGCACACTGCGTAAAATTTGTTGTTTTGCAGCAGTAGTACAGTGCGAATATATTAAAAATATACTTAGAGTCATAGAAATGGGCCCTTTGGCCCATCTAGTCCATGCCAAGCTTAAAAAAGGGAATAATGCGATAGCACTCATGGCTTTGTGGACTGTTCAGAAATCTGATGGTGGAAGGGAAGAAGTTCAAAGTTCAGAGTAAATTTATTATCAAAGTACATATATGTCAGCATAGACAACCCTGAGATTCATTTTCTTGTGGGCATACTCAATAAAACCAATAACCATAATAGAATCAATGAAAGATCACACTTACAGGATGGACAACTAATGTGCAAAAGACACAATCTGTGCAAATACAAAAAGAAAAAAAAAGAAATTAATATTAATAGTAATAATAATAAATAAGCAATAAGTATCGAGAACATGAGATGAAGAGTCATTGAAAATGAGTCCATAGGTTATTGGGAACAGCTTGGTGATGGGGCAAGTGAAATTATCCCCTCTGGTTCAGGAGCCTGATGGTTGAGGGGTGATAACTTTTCCTGAACCCGGCGGTGTGGGTCCTGAGGCTCCTGTGTCTTTTTCGTGATGGCAGCAGTGAAGAAGCATGGTCTGGCTGGTGGGAGTCTATTTATATTCATTTCCATGGATGCTGTCTGACCTGTTGAGTTCCTCCAGCATTTTGTGTGTGTTGCTATTTATTCTAAGTAGCTTATCCTCAATTGAAATACATTCATCAGTTGTAGTTGACAATATACAATAGACAATAGGTGCCGGAGTAGGCCATTCGGCCCTTCGAGCCAGCACTGCCATTCCTGATCGTCCACAATCAGTATCCGGTTCCTGCCTTATCCCCATAACCTTTGATTCCACTATCTTTAAGAGCTCTATCCATCTCTTTCTTGAAAGCATCCAGAGACTTGGCCTCCACAGCCTTCTGGGGCAGAGCGTTCCATATATCCACCACTCTCTGGGTGAAAAACTTTTTCCTCAACTCCATTCTAAATGGCCTACCCCTTATTCTTAAACTGTGGCCTCTGGTTCTGGACTCACCCATCAGCGGGAACATGCTTCCTGCCTCCAGCGTGTCTAATCCCTTAATAATCATATGTTTCAATAAGATCCCCGCTCAGCCTTCTAAATTCCAGAGTATACAAGCCCAGTCGCTCCAATCTTTCAACATATGACAGTCCCGCCATCCAGGGAATTAACCTTGTGAACTTACGCTGCACTCCCTCAATAGCAAGAATGTCCTTCCTCAAATTTGGAGATCAAAACTGCACACAGCACTCCAGGTGTGGTCTCACCAGGGCCCTGTACAGCTGCAGAAGGACCTCTTTGCTCTTATACTCAATTCCCCTTGTTATGAAGGCCAGCATGCCATTAGCTTTCCTCCCTGTCTGCTGTACTTGCATGCTTGCTTTCAGTGACTGATGTACAAGAACACCTAGATCTCGTTGTGCTTCCCCTTTTCCTAACTTGACTCCATTTAGATAACAATCTGCCTTCCCGTTCTTACCACCAAAGTGGATAACCTCACATTTATCCACATTAAACTGCATCTGCCCACTCACCCAGCCTGTCCAAGTCACCCTGCATTCTCATAACATCCTCCTCACATTTTACACTGCCACCCAGCTTTGTGTCATCGGCGAATTCGCTAACGTTACTTTTAATTCCCTCATCTAAATCATTAATATATATTGTAAACAGCTGCGGTCCCAGCACTGAACCCTGTGGTACCCCATTGGTCACCGCCTGCCATTCCGAAAGGGACTAATCACCAGTTGTGAATAATCACCAATCAGACCTTAAATCAATTAATCCATTGGGTTAATGTAGCTATTTACACAATAGCTCTGGGTTTTAGCCTTTTCTGCCCTAGATGGAAAACAATTTCAATTATTGTTGGCTGCTTCTGAACCTGACTAGTTAAGAATTATGACATTTTTACTACTTACAGATCTGAAAACAGATTCTATCAAAGTCATTTACTTCGTAGTTTAGCAATTACGCCATTGGATTTAGCAATTCAGGAATAAATTAGCAGAACGTGTGAAGACAAATCACACGATGGCTAGAAGGAGTTTCAGTTTAGTGTGCTCACTATTGTAATGCAGGATATGCAGCAGCCAACTTGTACACAGCAGGTTTTTAACTAAAAGCATTGTTAAAAAGAGAAGGTGATTATTCTGTGTGAGGGGTAAGGATAGCTTGCCGGCGCTTTTTCAAAATAGTGAGTGGAAACTCAAATCCATCTGATAAGTAGTGGGTCTTAGTTTAACATCCCATTAGAGGTCCTGAGTTTCTGATAATGCAGTTGTAAAATTAGTCAGCTCCATTATGGGTACTAGCCTCTGCAGCATCCAAGACATCTTCAAGGAGCGTGAAAGGCCTCTGAAAGGTGGCATCCATCATCAAGGACCCCCATCAACCAGGACATGCCCTCTTCTTATTGTTACCATCAGGAAGGAGGTACAGAAAGGTGAGCATCAGGAAGGCTCACACTCAACGATTCAGTAACAGCTTCTTTCCCTCTGCCATCCGATTCCTAAATGGACATTGAACCCATAAACACTACCTCACTTTTATTATTTACATAGAAACATAGAGACATAGAAATCTACAGCACATTATAAGCCCTTCGGCCCACAATGTTGCACCAACCATGTAACTACTCTAGAAATTGCCTAGAATTTCCCTACCACATAGCCCTCTATTTTTCTAAGCTCCATGTACCTGTCTAAGAGTCTCTTAAAAGACCTTGTTGTATTTCTGTTATTGCAGCATTTTTAATTTATCTGTTTAATATATATACTCTTACTGTAATTGATTTACTTAATTTTTTCTATATTTTCTTGTATTGCAATGTACTGGTGCCGCTAAGTTAACAAATTTCACGACATATGCCGGTAATATTAAATCTGATTCTGATTTCCTTGTATATTTAATATTTTAGAATCAGTATCAGATTTAATTTCATTGGCATATGTTATGGAATTTGTTGCCTTTGTGGCAGCAGTACAATGCAATACGTAGTAACAGGAAAAAACGTGAATTACAAGAGTTAAATTAAATAAGGGTGCAAAATTAGAAATAAAAAAGTCGTGAGGTAGCGTTCAGTGGTTCAATGTCCATTCAGAAATCAGGTGACAGAGGGGAAGAAGCTACTCCTGAAATGTTAAGTGTGTGTCTGCATGCTTGTGTACCTCCTTCGTAATGGTAGCAATGAGAACAAGGCATGACCTGGGTGATGGGGGTCCTTAATGATGGGTGCCCCCCTTTTTAGGCGTTGCTCCTTGAAGATGTCCAGGATACTTTGGAGGCTCTGCCGCATCTGCTCCCAGGATGAGGCTTTCCGTTCCAGGACATCTCAAATGTCCTCTTTCTTTAAGGATCGTGGTTTCCCTTCTACCGTCATCAAGGATGCCCTAACCCGCATCTCCTCCATTTCCCGCACTTCGGCCCTCACCCCATCTTCCCGCCACCACAACAGGGACAGAGTTCCCCTTGTCCTCACCTACCACCCCACCAGCCTCCGGATCCAGCACATTATCCTCCGTAGCTTCCGCTACCTTCAACAGGACCCCACCACTAAGCACATCCTTCCCTCTCCACCCCTCTCTGCTTTCCACAGGGATTGGCCCCTCCGCGACTCACTTATCCGCACGTCCATCCCCACGGATCTCCCACCTGGCACTTAGCCCTGTAAGGGTAAGCGCTACACCTGTCCCTACACCTCCTCTCTTGCCACCATTCAGGGCCCCAAACAGTCCTTCCAGGTGAGGCAACCTTCACTTGCAAATCTGTTGGGGTCATCTGTTGCATCCGGTGCTCCCGGTGCGGCCTCCTCTACATCGGTGAAACCCGACGTAGATTGGGGGACCGCTTCGTTGAGCACCTCTGCTCCGTCCGCCACAACAGACAGGATCTCCCGGTAGCCACTCACTTCAACTCTGCTTCCCATTTCCATTCAGATATGTCCATACATGGCCTCCTCTACTGCCATGATGAGGCTAAACTCAGGTTGGAGGAGCAACACCTCATATACCGTCTAGGTAGTCTCCAGCCCCTTGGTATGAACATAGAATTCTCCAACTTCCGGTAATTCCCTCCCCCTCCCTTCCTCTATCCCTATTTCACATCACCTCCCTCACAGTTCAACCTCCTTCTACTACTTCACATTGTTCTCCTGCCAATCACCTCCCTGCTTCCCCTCCCCCACCCCTTTGTCTTTCAAATTACTGTTTTTTTCAACTACCAGCATTCTTCAAACCCTCCCCAAAGTTCTTGCTTCAGTCCTGACGAAGGGTTTCGGCCCGAAACATCGACTAATCTTTTCAACTGATGCTGACTGACCTGCTGAGTTCCTCCAGCACATTGTGAGTGTTCCTTTGACAACAGCATCTGCAGATTATTTTGTATTTACTTTGGAGGCTGGTGCCCATGATGGAGCTGACTAAGCATACAACACTCTGCAGCTTATTTTGAACCTGTGCAGTAGTCCTCCACCTTACCCCCATACCAGATGTTGATACAGCCATTTAGAATGCTCTCTGTGGTACATATGAAGAAAATTGCGAGTGTCTTTGGTGACATACCAAATCTCCTCAAACTCCCCATGAAATATAGCCACTGTTGTGCCTTCTTTGTAACTGCATTGATATGTTGTGTCAAGGTTAGATCCTCAGCGATATTGACACTCAGGAACTTGAAATTGCTCACTCTTTCCACTTCCGATCCCTCTGAAGATTGGTGCGTGTTCCCTCTACTTAAGCTTTCTGAAATCCCCAATCATTTCTTTGGTCTTCTTGACATTGAGTGCAAGGTTCTTGCTCCAACACCACTCAACTGGCTGATCTATCTTGCTCCTGTACAGACACTTGTCACCATCTGAAATTCTGCCAACGATAGTTGTATTGTCAACAGATTTATAGATGGCATTTGACCTGTGCCTAGCCACAGATTCGTGGGTGTAGAGTGAGTAGAGCAGTGGGCTAAGCACACATACCAGTGAGGTGCACCAGGGTTGTTTGTTGGTGAGGTGGAAGTGTTATTTCCGATCCTCACAGATTGTGGTCTTCTGGTTAGGAAGTCGAGGATCCAGTTGCAGAGGAAGGTGCTGGAGCTTTTTAATCGGAACTGTAGGAAGGATTGTGTTAAATGCTGAGCTGTAGTCAATAAGCAGCACCCTGACATGAAGGTAGATAATTATATTGTCCAGGTGATCCAAGGCTGTGTGAAGAGCCAAAGATAATGCATCCATTGTAGACCTATTGCGTGGATAGGCAAATTGCAATGGGTCCAGGTCCTCACTGAGACAGAAGTTAATTCTAGCCATAACCAACCTCTTAAAACACTTCATCACAGTAGGTGTGAGTGCTACTGGATACTAGTCATTAAGGTAGCTCATCCTGCCCTTCTTGGGCACTTGTTGCCCTTTTGAAGTAGGTGGGAACGTCTGACAGTAGCAATGAGAGATTGAAATGTCTTTAAACACTCTGCCAGTTGATTGGCAAAGGTTTTCAGAGCCCCAGCAGGTACAACATTGGGACCTGTCGCCCTGCAAGGGTTCACCCTCTTGAAAGACAGCCTGATATTGGCCTCTGAGACAGGGTCACTGGGTGCTGCAGGGATCCTCATAGCTGAAGTTTTATCCTCTCTTTCAAAGCGAGCATAAAAGACGTTGAATTCGTCTGGGAGTAAAGCATCACTGCCATTCATGATGTTAGGTTTTGCCTTGGAGGAAGTAATGGCCCGCAAACCCTGCCAGAGTTGATGTGCATCCAATTTAATTTGGCATTGTTCCTTTGCTCTTGAGTTAGAACTCTTCAACTCGTATCTGGTTTTATACAGTCTTGGGTTGCCAGATATATTTCAGTAATATTGTTTGATTAAGCATTCATTGTTTGGTTCTATAATTCATTACAGCTTATATATAATAGTACCTGAAAAGTATACATCATCACATCATAATTGCTTGCCTCAGTGAAGTAAAAATGAAGTAGACACATTTCTCCGGGATCATGTGCTGTTCTTTCAATTAATTTCTGGAGTTACAAGATATAAGAGTGATGTTGAATAAATCCTTAAGTGAACCCAAGACATTGAATCTGTTGAAGGGCAGCACTTTTTTTCCTTCACATAAGGAGAGAGAGAAAGAGAGAGAGCTATTTGAGTAATAAAATGGGTAGCACAGTTTTTTTTCTTTGCAACGGGAGAAACATGTTTCAGTTTAAAAAATGGCAGAAAATGGATGAAATTCACAGGTTCATGAACAGTGAGTACTGAGTGATAATAATAATAAATTTAAAAAAGCAAGAAGCTCTTGCCACATTGGAAAGATAGATGCCTTTGATTGTGCAACAGATAACTGGATGATGTGCACTGAACAAATATAGCAGTATTTTAAAGCAAATGGAATAGCCTATGATATATGAGTGCCAGTTTTGCTGAGTGCAACTGGTGGAAGAGCATACAGTTTGCTTAGAAGTTTGATTGCTCCAACCAGACCAACAGAAATGTGCTATGCTGATAGCGTGAACATAGTGCAGAAACATTTAGAACTGAAACTGTTGTTGATTACAGAATGCTTTAAGTTTCATAAGCAGAATCAAAAGACCAAGGTGTCCATTTCAGCTAATGTGGCGGAATTGACGAAATTGTCTAAGCATTCTCAGTTCAGTATAATGGGCTTAATGATGCACCAAGAGATCATCTAGTTTGTGAAATCTTACAAGAAAACATTCAAAAATGGATCCTAGCTGAAATACAATTCACTATTAAAAGCAGTTGAAATTGCTGTATCAATGGAAACATCAGCATGAGATACAACTAAGTTGTAGTCAGGAATGAAAGTGAGCATGACTAAAATTGCAATGGATAAACATAAACCAGTCTGGACAAACAAATTGTGTTACCATTGTGGCAGCAGCTCACATACACAAAACCAATGCAGGTTTAAACGTAAAACTTGCAGAAAATGCCACAAAGTAGGACCCTTACAAAAAGCATGTTGGACATTCAAAAATAAATGGACTGCACAGGCAGGAGATAAAGATAAAAAGTCAAGTTGCAGTTTCAGTAAATGCACTCATCTGCATGCTGTTGATGAAAATCCTGATAATGATGAGAGTGGCATAGGACTAAGTAGCCTTGAGATTTAAAATGTGATAATGAACACAAGACAAGCAATATGGCTTACACCAGAAGTGAATAGAAATTAATTAGAAACATAGAAAACATACAGCACAATACAGGCCCTACGGCCCACAAAGTTGTTTGGAACATGTCCCTACCTTAGAACTACCTAGGCTTTACCCATAGCCCTCTATTCTTCTAAGCTCCATGTAGCCATCCAGAAGTCTCCTAAAAGACCCTATCGTTTCCGCCTCCACCACTGCCGCCGGCAGCCCATTCCATGCACTCACCACTCTCTGCATAAAAAAACTTAGCCCTGACATCTCCTCTGTACCTACTTTCAAGCACAAATGGATTTGGACACTGACTCGGCTGTTTCAGTCATTCCACAAGAAGCAATTGAAGGGCATTTCAAACATACTGAACTGAAGTCTGCAGATACCCAGCTAAGCACTTATACTGGAGAAAAGATAACCCTGTGAGATTGGCATTTGTAACAGTGAAATACAACAACCAACAAAACACATTGGCTGGTGGATGGTTAAATCAGGATGGCCAACATTGTTGGGGCATGATTGGCTGAGACAACTACAACTTGATTGGAGACCCGTCCACCATTTGCATCCCACGTACCCTGCAAAGGAGTCAACTGAAAGTGAATTAAGAAAGGTACTGGATGATGCCACAGCAGTGTTCAGGGATGGCACTAGAAAACTAAAACATATCAAGGGTAAAATAGTGTTAAATGAAAATGCCACACCCAGGTTCTACAAAGCTCATCCGGTTCCTTACACCACCCAGGATCAAGTAGCCAGTGAGCTGGATTGTAAGGAGGATGAAAGAATTCTTTCTAAGCTGGAGTGGAGCCCAAGGGCAACACCAGTGGTCTTGGTAGTCAAGAAGAGTGGGTCTGCCAGGATCTGTGGTGATTTTAAGGTCAACATCAACCCAGTAGATCAATATGCTCTACCCAGGATAAAGAATATCTTTGCAAACTTTTCTGGAGGAAAACACTTCAGCAAACAGTCAACTTTAGGTGAGGCCTACCTACAGAGGGATATGAAAGAAGAGTCCAGAGTGTTCCTCACCATTAACACTCATAAGGGGTTTTATCACTATAATAGGCATAACTTTGGAGTAGATCTGCACCTGCACTCTGGCAGAGAGTGATGGACCAGGTGCTGCAAGGCTTCACAGGGACTGTGTTACCTGAATGACATCATTGCTAACGGTGAGAATGATAGGAACATCTCCAAAATCTCAAGATAGTGTCAAAAAAATCAAAAGATTATGGGCTCAGACTGTGATGCAGTAAGCATGAATTCGTTAAACCAAGTATGACTTACTGTGGTCATACCATTGACGCACAAGGATTACACAACAGTGCTGAGAAAATTCAAGCAGTAGTGGATGCCCCAATGCCAAAGCATATATTACAGTTGTGGACCTTTTTAGGATCTGTCAAATACTATAACAGGTTTCTGCCAAATCTGGCTACTGTGCTCCACCCCTTGACTTATTATTACAAATCAAGAAGAAATGGACAAAGCAGTGTGAGGCGCCTTTTCAAAAGGCAAAGGAAATGATGACATCAGACACTGTGCTCACATATTATGATCTCACCATGCAGTGAAGCTTATCAGTGATGCCTCACCTTATGGTATTTAGTAGGTGCAGTCATGTTACAAGTTATGAGTGAGAAGTGAATACATTTCTTTACCACTGCAGAGAAAATTAAGCACATTTGACAGAGAGGCCTTGAATCTGGTTTGGGGTGTAAAAAGTTTCAACCAGTACTTGCACAAGAGAGAGTTTACCCTCATTACTGTTCATCAAGCGCTAATGTCCATTTTCAATCCACAGCAAGGTGTTCCACTAACAGCTGCAGGCCGAATGCAGAGACCGCCCTGTTTCTTCGATGACACAATTATATGATCAAATTCAAGAGGACGACTAATCGTGAAAATGCTGATGGATTGTCCCATTTCCCCTTGGCAAAGGAAATAGCTGAAAAATTTACAAAAGAGGACACTTTGCTTGATGTATTTTCCCTAATCCAGAACACTTAGTCAGTGACAATGGACCACAGTTTTAGTCATTCCTGAAAAGGAATGGAATAAGACAAATGGCTTGGTGGAACGTTTTGTCCAGAACCTAAAGAAGGCACTGCAGGCAATGTCAGCAGAACACACTATGCTGACACTGAATCAGAAACTCATCTATTTCCCCCTTGCATATCACAGTGCAGCGCCCTTCACAACCAACAACTCGCCAGCCATGCTGTTCATGGGTTGCCTTTGCACTCAATCTTGGATGTCCTCAAAGCCAATCTCAGAAGGAGTATGCAGGACAAACAGCTGAGACAAATTAAGGGCTCTTCAAACAAGGAGGTTCGATGTTTCACTCCTGGGCAAGTGGTCCTGGTTGGGGAATACAGAGATGATCAAAAGTGAGTACTTGGTAAGATCAAGGACAGAACTGGACCACTCCTCTACACAGTGGAGATTGCTTCTGATGTCGACTGGAAGCAACATATCAATCAGTTGAGGCGATCAGAATCAATTGTTAGAGAAGAAAGGCATCCAGATCTGTCTTAACCTGCAGTCCCAAAGTCAACTCCTACAACCACCACGGAGGAGGCCCCAGAACCTGAGATAGTTATAGTCACAAGTCTCACCTGCCAAGCAGTGACCTCCCTCCCCCATCAGGAAAGCTGGTATTCCACAAGAGTAAGAAATCTTTCACACCGATTAAATCTTAAGGCCAGAAGGGGACAATTTAAAATTTACCATGGTGTAGATAAAAGAGTTTATAGTTAAGCAGGGAGGAGTGTTGTGTATTTAATCTTTCAGTAATACTTGAGTAACATTGTAAGTATGTTATTTGATTAAGCAATCTTTGTTTCTTTACATAATTCATGATGTGTTATATATCAAATTACATGAACAGCATACATCATTACACCACCATGTCATAACTGCACACTTCCGCAAAGTAGACATGTTTTCCTGAGCTCCTGTGTTCTTCTTTCGATTATTTTCTGGACTTCCAAAACATAGTATCCCTCAGTGTTATTTTAGACTCTTACTTTCAGGAGTCTGGAGTGAGATATGATCCCAGGACTTTCTAACTCAGCGTCAAGTGTGAATTGTTCAGAATCTTGTTTGAAAATACCTTCCTGAAATAAAAGTCTGGTGTTCATATACAGTAAGAGACTGAGAACAAATTAAATATTGTCCAGTGACATTCGATCTGCTGGAGGAACTTAGTGCTTCGTGCACCATCTGTGGAGGGAAAGGAATTGTCAGCTCTTCTGATGCAGGGATTTAACCCGAAACATCGGCAATCCCTTCCCACCAACAGATACTAATCATCCCACTGAATTCCTCTGGCAGACTGTATGTTGCTCCAGCTTTTAGCATCTGCTGTCTCTTGAAACCTACTATTATTATCTGGCGAAGCCTACGAGTAATACAATTCCTATAACGGCTATTTTTTTTCTCCTGAGGGGTCAAGCAAGCAACACATTTTATTAGCGTACCAGAATAGCTGTTAAAGACAGCACTCCATCATCACTTTCTCAGAACAACAGAGGAAAGACAATAAAAGATACTAGCCCTGCCACTATTCGTTCAAACTTAAAAATTATACAGCAGGAGACGTAGAAATTGAGGGTAATTCAGAGACTCTACCAAACATGGTGTGCTACCAACGTGCTGTGTCATTTAAAATGTCTTTCTATCAACACGATAGGGGTGTAGGCTCAAATAGTCAAGAAAAGGCATTATGAATTCTACTGAGATGAAGAAAAGCAGGAGGTGGCAGTAGAGAGCTAGCAAAGACAAAAATGGTGATGGAAAACAATACAAAGATTACACTGTTAAAATGTTACAACAGGAGTGAAATCATATTATACTGAAATAGGCAAATCATCATTTCCCTTTTGTATAAAGTATTCTAATGAACAGTTACCAAGAAATGAACTATTATATGTTCCTGATAACATAGCTATTTTACTTTTAAACTTAGAAGTAGATAAAACAGTTTATATTGGAACTCTATTGTCCAATGTTAAATCCTGTGAGCCAGCAGGATGAAATCACGATTGATTAATTGTAAATCAATTTTCCCAATGTTCGGTTACAAAGAATGATGAAGTATATTCTACCATTGCTAAATTTGACAGAGCTTCCAGTTCTGTAAAGGGACCAGCTGAAGTATAATTAAATCAACTTGTTCTACAAAAATTACTTAGCCAGTGCATATGAAAAATGCAAATTTTATTCAGACAGGTTTCTTTCAAAGCTATTGCATTTTTTTGTGCAACATTTTTTGTACGATATTTGTGTAAACAAAGCCAACCATTGGCACTTGTTAATTCTACCAATGCCTCAAGTTATCATAAAACATGCATCTTTCTACTGTTAATACAAATGTAAGATTTTGTCTAAACTTTGCACAGCTTAATATAAATGAAGCCACACTGACCCCAGGCAAATAATAAATAGCCGTTATTGATACAACTAAGTTAAACTTTTCAGAAGTAGAGAAAAACACGAGTGCAACCTAGGATTTTGTTTCATTCTTAGCCAAGTGATAAACAGTGCCTACTTAAGCAGGGTGTCTGTGATCAAAACCAGAAACTTCAGAGAGCTGTGCTAAATATAATGATAGATACCAGCAAATGCCATTACCATGTTTCAAGCAATCATGGGTAAAAACAAAGATATTGCATTGCAGTTCAATAGTACAGGCAATATTTTAATTAATAGTAATCAGAATCTGAAACAAGGCAAGTTGGGTGGACTGTATCTGCTATTCTCCTCACTATTTATCAAGGCAAATTTGATGCTATTACAATTCTGGTTCATTACAGGTATTGCCAAATTAAAAGGAGATTAAACACTGCTGATGTTAGTCATAATGCATCTTCACACATAATTTAGAAGATCACAATTCTCTAGAGTTAACCTAACTTAGTAATTATGCAAATCAGAAATGCTTAAAATATGAATGCAATCCTAGAATTTAATATATTTACAGCTAAGCGAGCAGCTGTGGTGGCACGGTAGCATAGTGGTTATAACTTTACAGTACTGATGACTCCGGTTCAGTTCATGCCACTGCCTGTAAGGAGTTTGTATGCTCTCTCCGTGACCACATGGGTTTACTCCGGGTGCTCTGGTTTCCTCCCACAATTCAAAGATGTACCGGATGGTAGGTTAATTGGTCATTGTGAACCGTCCCATGACTAGGCTAGGGTTAAATTGGGGGTTGCTGGGCAGTGTGGCTGGAAAGGTCTACTCCAAGTTGTATCACAATTAATAAATATATAAATAGATAGATAGATAGATAGATGGTAACATGGATAATATTGAGTTATCAAGTATTATCAAGAAGAAATTTCATCTATCAGAACTCTCTTTAGAGACTGGAAATGTCTGTGTGTAGCTTCCAGTAATGAATCCTCTTGATGATAACTACATCCAAAAAGAAAAGGATGTCTCATCTCGAGAGGTTGCCTGGGTAACAAAGTGATATTTAATGTTATTACCTGCATTTCATGTTCCATTTGCCAAAACTTTAAAAAAACTGAATCCATTGGAAAAAAGTTCCATACATAAGAAAATGAAACTTACATTTTCCCTTTAATAATCTATTCTGTATGTTTCAAGTCAACTTATCAATTGTTCAATGGCTTCATTACCTTTTGTACAGGACAGTCTAATTTCACTCCTTCATATAGGGCCTCTGTTCTTTTCTAAGTGATGGACAAGTCACTGTTGTGGATTCTAAACAGAAGTGAAGAGCTAGATGTGCGATGCATACCTACCAAATTGCACCTCATATTGAAAATTCATTCCCAAGAAACAATGTGAGATGAGCCAATGGAAGGGTTCAATAGAATTTTCAGAAATCCTGATGCCTTACAGCAGATCTCTCAGCAGCCAGTCCTGGATGACCTAGACCTGCCGCCTTCTACTGGTGAGATCCAGAAAGCGATTTCGCAGATGAACTCAAATAAAGCAACAGGGCAGGATGGTATTCCTGCCGAGATCTACAAAGCATTAGGCCCAATCGCCTTACAGGCGTTCTAAGGCATCCTGGAAGACATCTGGATCACAGAGGAGATGCCTGACGACTTCCGCGATGCCCTCATCGTGGCTCTCTACAAAAACAAGGGAAGCAAATCAGACTGCAGAAACTACAGGGGTATCTCACTGCTGTCCATCGCAGGCAAGATTTTTGCCCGCATTCTCCTGAACAGACTTGTCACTGTCTCAGAAAGGAACCTCCCGGAGGCGCAGTGTGGCCTTCGGCCAGAACTGAGTACAGTAGACGTCATATTTGCTGAGAGGCAAATCCAGGAGAAGTGCATCGAGCAGAACAAGCCTCTTTACTCTGTCTTCATTGACCTGACAAAGGGCATTTGACACTGTAACAGGGAGGCTCTCTGGATCATCCTGAGACGTTACGGATGCCCGAGGAAATTCGTGAAGATGATTCAGCTGCTCCACGACGGAATGATAGGACAGATCCTTTGCAGTGGTGATACATCAGCTGCATTTGCCATTTCCAATGGGGTGAAGCAGGGCTGTGTACCAGCCCCAGTCCTGTTCAGTCTGTTCTTCACTTGCATGTTCTCACGTGCTGTCCAAGGTCTGAAGGAGGGAGTGTATAACAGGCACCGATTGGACGGCTCTCTATTTGACCTTCACCGCTTGAACGCATGGACGAAGTACCTCCATACAGTCATTCAAGAAACCCTCTTTGCTGATGACTGTGTGCTCCTGGAGCACAAAGACAGTAATCTACAGTTGATACAGTTGATGCTGAACAAATTCTCAGACGCTGCTACACCCTTTGGCCTGACTATCAGCCTGAACAAGCCTAAAGTACTTCACCAGCCGTTGCAAACACCAACCCCATAGAACCAAAATTTACTGTTGACGACACCCAGCTGACAAATGTAAACAGCTTCAAATATTTGGGAATCATCATCTCAAGTGATGGGTCCTTGGACAAAGAAATTGACTCCAGGATCAGCAAGGCCAGCCAGGCTCTGGGGAGGCTGCGTACCAGAGTGTTCAATCAACACAACGTCCGCATCTCCACAAAGCAGAAAGTCTACAGAGCTGTGGTCATCCCTTCTCTCCTATATGGATGTGAGACCTGGACTCTGTACCAATGACACATCAAACAGCTGGAGAGATTTCACATGCACGCCCTCCGCTCCATCCTTGACATTTGTTGGCAAGACTGTGTCTCCAACCTGGAGGTCCTGGATCGCGCAGAGTCCACCAGCATTGAGTCCCTGATCATCAGAGCCCAGATGCGGTGGGTGGGACACGTCATCAGAATGGACGACCACCGTATGCCTCGCCAGCTGCTCTACGGTGAACTGGAGACCGGAAAGAGACCTCAAGGTCGTCCACACAAGTGCTACAAAGACGCTGTGAAGGAAACCCTACGCTACTGTGACATCAGCCAAGGGAACTAGAAGCTGCGGCTGCTGACAGAACCCGCTGGCGAGCCCTGTGCTATGAAGCCTACACCAGTTTTGAAGACAGGCGCTGCCAAAAACTGATGGAAAACTGTGAGCAGCATCACAGAACAGCAGCCACAATTATCACAATAACGGACTTCCAGTGCCCCCATTGTGCTAGACTCTGTGCTTCCAGACTGGGACTGCAGAGCCACCTCCATGTCCATAGATGAACTGTACAATAGCGTGGCTTCTTCAAATCCGAAGGACCACCAATAATTTGCACCTTTGGGTCTGTCCATCATGCTGGCAGTTTTCTAATATCTCATGGAGTTCTTTGCCTTGTCCTAAAACAAACTTCCAAAAAGATTACAACCTTGTCATAGGATTTGAGGCTTGCATGCCTCAACGACCCAGAGAGCTATGTTGGCTGGAGTCAGGGCATTGTGCTTTGGCTATTGGTAGGGTCACCCGTGCCAAACAGGTCAAAAGGTAGAGGCCAGACTAAGAGTGGCTCATTGGTCCTCTAGGTTTGAAAGTTCAGCTCAGGGCTAACAAACCCGAATGGTAAAAAAAATTGTTACAGAACCAGCAATGAAGAACTCTTCCTTAGCTGTGGGCTACAGAGATGGAGGATCTTCATTGCTGCCCTAAACACCAGTGGTGTAATGGGCAGTAATAACAATTAAAACAAAAACCTTCTCATACTTTGATGTATGTTGTCACAAATTGTATAGCTGAATTCTGGGTATTATACCACTTAAGATGGCCTGACAGCCACTTGAGAAACATTACACGCATACATGTATTAATATTAATAGTCATTAATATTAGTAGTATTAAAGGCTATCAATACATATGCATCACAATTGGAGGCTATTACATCCATAAGGATATTTTTAGAGGAATGCATATTTCAATACCGCAGCTGTCCATGACTTCATAGACTGCAAATTATGAAAAAAAGATTATTTCTCCCTCGGTTAGAACTGAGGAAAATATAATCATTGGTGTGCTGTTCTGGACACTATTAACACACCGGATAAGCAAAATCAGCAAAAGTCATGCACAAGCAGGCATTGTATTCTGCTACCGTAAAACAATAAAAATCACATTTTCTTGGATTTAATTGATAAGCAATCGGACATTGTTTCCTGAAATGCTGATAAGTTTAACAATAACACCAGCATTGATGAAGTAAGGTGGTGCTGATATCTGATGGAAAATATATGTGAATGTCCAATCCAATGCCATTTAGTTAGAATTAGTTGACAGCATGACTCATAAACTAATGTGGCTGTAAATCATTGCCACAAATTCATGTCGCTGTTAAAGACGCTTTAGGTCTAAGTGTTTAATTACAGAAACATATTAGCATACTTACCCAAAGTGAAACAATAATAAATCATAGCAAAACCGAGCTTTTCCTTAGCTCACAGGATATGCTTGAGATATCTTTTCAGTTAATCTACAGCAACCACATTAGTACTATTAAATAATAACACAACTATGGTTTTCATAATCTCTCAAAAGTGCCAATATTCCATATTTTTGTGTAATTATCAGTTGAATTCCTCCCCTTCTATATGTGCAATATGGCATATAAATGATTGTTTTGTTTTGCATGTTCTCATTTCTGTTGCTAGGCAACCACGACCAATAAACATCGCAGCAGTTTTGTACCTCAGTTCAGCCAAGTGATTCCACCAGGAATATTTGGCATCTCATTCAAATTACTTAAGATTTCCTTTGTTAATGTTGTATTTCAGAATCAGAATCAGGTTTATTATCACTGACATATATTGTGAAATTTGTTGTTTTACACCAGCAGTGTAGTGCAATACCCACAGTATACGGTAAGTTACAATAAGAATAGGTAGTGCAAAAAAGGAGCCCAAGAAGTGAGGTAGTGTGAATGGATTATTGTCTGTTCAGAAATCCAGGGGCAGAGGGGAAGACGTTGTTTCTAAAACATTGAGTGTGTGTCTTCAGTCTCCCACACCTCCTCTCTGATGTGGGCATGTCCTGGATGATAGGGGTCCTTAATGATAGATGCCACCTTTTTGGGGCATCTCCTTTTGAAGACATCCTTATGTAGTAGACTACATAGTTTATAAGCAGACTATTATATTTCCAATTTAAGTGGGAGAATTTAAAGCACATGATTTTTTTATCTGTTTAGCCTTGAAATGGGAATTATTCCCCTCAAACCTACTTTACAGAAAAAAACAGATCCTAAACACATTATCAAATCTAGGAATTTTACACAAGGTGAGGAAAGCTTAGGTCTGAGGGAACTAAAATAGTCGGTGCCTGGAAAATCCCATCAAATTCATGCTACTTGTCCATTGAAAGTATTTCCATACTCAAACAGCAGGAACCCAAATCCTCTGCCCTATTGTTTCAACAATTTTATGACAGGCTCATGCTTGTTCTGATTGAAACCGGTCTGTATCTCCAAAAGAGAAGGCGAAACGTAGGTGAAAGAGTGGAAATCACAGCAGAAGTGATTAAAATTACTGAAAGGTAGATGACACTATTGTCATCATGGCTTCTGCCATTTTGGCTATGGTTACCAGTTTACTACAGAAGGGTTTATTAAGTATCTTATCAATTCTGAGGGTGTCCATGGCTCAGAGGGACATTCATATTTTGTCCTCTCTTAGGATAACATTATTCATGACCAGACTGTCATTGCATTGCCAAAGCTTCCTTGTTTTGACCTGTCATCTAGGCAGGTGTCAGTAATGCTGAGATGGTGCAGTCTGAAACTAGGCTTTCCTGAGCAGAGTTGCTCATGATTACATTCCAAGGACATCTGCAGTCTCCTTCACAGCATGAGGATCAAGGATCTGGTGAGACGTCACTGAGCTGAAACATAAACCTTGCTTCTCTCCCTCCAGATGCTGCCCGACACAGCATTCTTTGCTTTTGAATAGCCAGTGGATCCTTTTTGCTGCTTTTCAATCCTCCATTCAACCTTCCTCAGAATGATTGCACAGTTTTCCATAGAATGCAATGTTATTAAATCTAATCAGTGCTTCTTAACATTTGACGTATTTCAACAGCAAACATTCATCATTTACTTGGAACAATCAGGGAAAGAATCTTACTTTGGTAGCATCTAAATATTACCAAAGTAAGATCTGGTGTAAAGACACACTTGTGACATAAAACGCATGTCCCCACACCTCGCTAATGTATAGCAAGGGTGCTGAAGATATGACAAACAGGCAGATGGAGAAATCAATCAGCGTGTAATGCTGTTTTGACACCGGTATTGTCATTTTCCATTCAATGGTCCAGTTAAGCCTTCTCTTAATCACATGTGGGCGAATATTTATTCAGCAACAGAATGGTCTCACCAAAAGTGTTATTTACAGGGATTATCAATTCCTTATCTATTAGTTGCTTGTTGATTTATTCCATCTTTGGTCACAATTCTATTGGTAATACTGTCTCAAGTTTTATTAATCTATAAAAAGTGGAATGGCTGGCATTGAAAGATGTTCTCCTGACATCAAGGCTTATTCACAAAATTATTCTTACAAGATACTGTATCAGGGCACCGGTGAGCTTTGCTCTGACAATCGAGCATCACTGGGAGATATAGTGCTGCTTGCACAGGGCAGGACAAGCTACAAGAGCAATGAGGAGGAATGGGAGTGGAAGACATGTCACAGAAGAAAAGGAGAAAGAAGGAGTAAAGTAGTAACATAGAAAGTATTGTTACATATGGGCTGTAAGTAATAATTAATTATGAGCGAGTCACCTAGAACTACTATACACACACTCTCAGTTTCCCTCATTGTTGAATATCACATGGTCATCTTAGCTACAGTACAAAAATAAAAACCAGCAAAATTATCCACACAGAGGCAAGAATTTACTCCTGTCAGATTTGCCCTAACTTAAATTAACAGTTCCTGCTTTTTGTGGCAGAGAATTCCACAATTTTACAATATTTTACCAGAAGTGATTGCAAACATCACCTAAAATGACGGTGCAATTTCAGGGACATGTGCCCTACTCGCATCCCGATCACATTGTTAAAAACTGTCTGTGGAGTTTTGGTCATGATCTAAACCAGGTTCTCGCATGGTTCATCCAAATATTTTAGCCTTCAATTTATATTCAAAGTACATATATGTCACCATATACAACCCAGAGATTAATTTTCATAATAAATCAAATCACCATAATAGAATCAATGAAAGACCACACCAACCAGTGTGTAAAAGACAACAACTGTGCAAAAGGAAAGAAAAAAAGAAATGATGATGATAATAATAATAATAATCATTATCATCATCATTTTCCCAGAAACAGAAGGGTTCCTTGTGGCAATACAGGACCAGGTGGCTAACACAAAAAATATCAAAAATACATAATAAAAAACCAACAGACTCAAGATGATAAATGTAGAAAATGCCAAGAAAAACCAGAAACAACTCAACACATTACAAGATCCTGTAGCAGTTTAACTCAATCTGATTACTTGTACAGGCACAATTAAGTGGCAAACATCATTCACCAAAATCTTACTTTAAAATACAAACTCAAAAAAGAAATCACACCTTACTATAAATACAAGCCTGATCCAGTTTTCGAGTTAGATTCCCACAAATTATATTATGACAGACCCGTTATTACAGAGAGGACAATCCATAATAACCATCCAGATATAATAATACAGGATAAACAAGCAAGAATAACTTAATTAATAGATTTAGCCATTTCAAACACACATAGCTTACAGAAATCAATGTGAAAAACACCAGAAAATGCTGAATTCAAAGAGTAAATTGAAAGACTTTGGAACATGAACAGGGTGTATATTGTCCTGTTAGTAATATCTACAACTGATATCATCCCAAAGGCACTACACAACAGCTTTAAACAATTAGGGCTACACAGTAATAGCAATGTAAATCTTCAGAAAGCCACAATGCTAAATACCACGAGAATAGTCTGAAATATCCTAGCAATTGAGAAATGAGTGTGCTTGGCTATACCTGTACCTCACGTTTTACCAGCTTGATCTGAGAAAAAATGATTTTATAATAAAAATAAATAAGCAATAAATATCATGAGACGAAGTGTCCTTGAAAGTGAGTCCACAAGTTGTGGGAGCAGTTAGGTAATGGGGACAAGTGAAGCTGAGAGAAGTTGTCCCCTTTTGTTCAAAAGCCTAATGGTTGAGGGGTAATAACTGATCCTGAACTTGATGGTGTGAGTCCTGAGGATCCTGTGCCTTCTTCCTGATGGTAGCAGAGAGAAGGGAGTATGGCCTCGGTGGGGGGTGGGGGGTTGGGGGGGAGTCTTTGATGATGGATGCTGCTTTCCTGCGACAACACCATGTGGGTGTGCTCAATGGAGGGGAGGGCCTTACCTATGATGGACTGGGCCATATCCATTACTTTTTGTAGAATTTCCTTCAAAGGCATTGGTGTTTCCATATCAGGCTGTGATGCAGGCAGTCAATATACTCTCCACCACACATCTATAAAAATTTGTCAAGGTTTTAGACAAATGCAGAATCTTCACAAACTTCTAAGGAAGTAGAAGCACTGCTGTGCATTCTTCATAATTCCACTTACCTGCTGGGCCCAGGACAGGTCCACCAGAATGATAACACCAAGGAATTTAAAGTTGCTGACCTTCTACACCTCTGATCCCCTGATGAGGACTGGCTCTTGGACCTCTGGTTTTCTCCTCCTGAAGTGAATAACCTGCTCCTTGGTCTTGCTGATACCGAGTGAGGGGTTGCTGTCGTGCCACCACTCAGCCAGATTTTCAATCTCCCTCCTATATGCTGATTCGTCACCACCTTTGATTCAGCCAATGACAGTGGTGACATTGGCAAACTTGAATATGGTATTGGAGTTGTGTATAGCCACACACTCATAACTGTAAACCGAATAGGGCAGGACTAGGCCCACAGCCTTGTGGTATACCAGTGCTGATGAAGATTGTAAAGGAGATGTTATTGCCAATCCAAACAGACTGGGGTCAGCAAGTGAAGAAATCAAGGATCCAATTGCGCAAGGAGGTATTGAGCCCAAGGTCTTGAAGGTTATTGATTAGTTTTGAGGGGATGATGCTATTGAATGCCGAGTGTATTCAATAAAGAGCATCCTGATATTTGCATCTTTGCTGTTCAGATGTTCCAGGGTTGAGCGAAGAGCCAATGAAATGGCATCTGCTGTGGACCTGTTGCTCAGATAAGCAAACTGAAGCAGATCCAAGACGCTTTTCAGGCAGGAATTAATATGCTTCATCACCAACCTCTCAAAGTACTTTGTCACTGTGGATGACTAGATGATAGTTATTGAGGAAGGTTATCGCATTCTTCTTAGGCATTGGTGTAGTTGAAGCCTGCTTGAAGCAGGTGAGTACCTTAGACTGCCAAAGCGAGAGGTAAGGATCTCAGAGAACACTGCAGCCAGTTGATCAGCACAGGGCTTTAGTACTTGGACAATATCCTGTCTGGTCTGGATGCTTTCTGGGGGTTCACCCTCCTGAAGGCGGCTCAGAGACTGAAATCACAGGATCATCGGGGGCAGTGGAAAGTTCATGATGGTTTCTCCATGTTTTGACGGTCAAAGCAAGCATAGAAGGCATTGAGCTCATCTGGGAGCGAAGCCCTGTTGTTGCCTGTGTCACTTGATTTTGGTTTATAAACGGTGATAGCACTTAAACCCTGCCACAACTGTTGAGCTTCCTTCGTTGATTCAAGTTTAGCCGGCAACTGACACTTTGCCCAAGAGATGTCTTTTCGGAGATTGTACCTCGACCTCTTAGTCATCTGACTTGAACGCTTCTGACCTGGCCCGCAGCAGGTTGTGGATCTCAGGGTTCATCCAGGTCTTCTAGTTGACAAAGAGCTGAGCTGACTTTCAGGTTTTATCATTCACTTTGAGGGAATGAGGCAACAAGGAGCCCTAGTCAATGGGTTTCCGGGGAAAACACTCCAAAGTTGGAGTTAGATCTTACACAAAAAAAAAGGCTATGGATTTTTAATGGTGGTGGTGGGAGGGGGTTGGGGTCACTCCAGGACGTCACTGCAGGAGTTCCTTGGGCTTATGTTGTATGCTTCGTAATAGGGTCAGAAACAGAGATGTTAGCTGATTATTATATAGCATGGGTGTTACAGCAACACTATTACAGCTCAGGGCATCGGAGTTTGAAGTTCAGTCCCAGCATCCTCTGTGAGGAGCCTCTGTACATCCTCCCCGTGGAAAGTGTGGGATTTTGCCAGGCGCTCCGATGTCCTCCAGCAGTCCCAAGACGTACTGGGTTGGTTAATGGGTCGTTGTAAATTGTCCTGGGATTAGGTTAGGGTTCAAATGGGGTTGCCTGGCAGCACAGCTCAAAGGGCCAGAAGAGCATATTCTGCGCTGCAGTAAATAAGTAAGATATATAAATAAATTCCATTTCTAATTCCCTGGCAAATGAATTTGCACACCTGCTTGCATCAAGATCTCAACAACATTCATATGAATAATTAAGCTGAAACTAATATTTGCCCAATGCAAGTATCAATGAATGACCATTTCCAACCAGAAAGAGCTTAATTGCATATCCATGATAATTATAGCCATTAGCAATGCTGAATCTCCCAATATCAATATCCTGTGAGCCAACATCATCCTGAAGCTCAATTAGATGAGCCAGATAAATCCCAAAGTAGGCCAGAAACTAGGTACTGTTTCTCCTGACTCCTCAAAGCCTCTCTACTATTTACAATGCATAAATCACGAGCATAATCACAAGAGATTTGGTGCAGATGCTGAAAATCCAGAGCAACACACACAAATTCTGGAGGAACTCAGCAGGTCAGGCAGCATCGATGGAGAGGAATAAAGAGCCACTGTTTTGAGCTGAGGCCCTTCATCAGGACTGGAAAGGAAGGGAGAAGAAGCCAGAATAAGAAGGTAGGGGAGGGGAAGAAGCACGAGCTAGAAGGTTAAACGTGAAATCAGGTGAGGGGAAAGGTAGGTGGTGGGAAGGGGAGGTGAAGTTCAAAGTTCAAAATACATTTATTCTCGAAGTATGTATTCAGTATACAACCCTGAGATTCGTCTCCCTGCAGACAGCCATGAAACAGCCATGGAACCCATTCAAAGAAAACATCTAACATTCAATATGCAAAAAAAAAGAGTAAATTACGCAAACAGCAAAAAAAAAGAGTGACGAACAGAATATTAAACATCAGACTGCAGAGTGCTTGGAACAGCCTGGGAACGTTCGGTTTAAATCAATTCAATTCAATTTAGTGCTGGGTCACTTGTTGACCTCAGGCCACAGAGCCGGTCTGCTTGATCAAAATCGCGTGAAATAGCAATTAAAAAAGGAGTAAACAGAAACCAGAGACACAGATAACACGAACCGCAGACCTTTCTAAAATCGAGTCCAATCCGCAAACGGCACCAATCAAATCTTGCCCAAGACCCAAGATTCTTGCACTTTCCTCCAGCAACGGTGAGCGAGATGGAGAGGGAGACTGCTCAAATGCAGGCAGACAGTGCTGAGCACCCCACTCGCCTTCTGCTCTCACCCTCACCGATTTCAATCTTACTCGATGCTTTGGCCGGTGAATTGGTTGAGAATTGGAGCCGATCATAGATTTGTGCCCCACCACTAGGCCACCCACTCTACTCTCAACCATGCTGAATTCCCTCAGAGACAGCAAAAGCCCTAGATCATTCAGTCGGCCCAAAAATCACATTATCTAAATGTAAATTATAGGCTTCAATCAAACACAAATTAGCAGTAGAAGTATATTTAAAAGAAGAAGGAGAAGAAGTGGTAGTTTCATGAACTGTCTGCAGGACATCGCCGTTCGTTGCTTTGGTCACTGGTGCCATCTTGCCTTGAAGCGAGAGGCTGGGTGGTGAGAGATGGAAAAGGTAAAGGGCAAAAGAAGAAGGAATCTGATAGAAGAGGAGAGTGAACCATGGGAGAAAGGGAAGAAGGTGGGGCTCCAGAGGGAGGTGATAGGCAGGTGAGGAGGAGAAAACAGGTCAGAGGTAAGCTATACGCATCAAAGTTGCTGGTGAATGCAGCAGGCCAGGCAGCATCTCCAGGAAGAGGTACAGTCGACGTTTTGGGCCGAGACCCTTCGTCAGGACTAACTGAAGGAAGAGTGAGTAAGAGATTTGAAAGTGGGAGGGGGAGGGGGAAATCCAAAATGATAGGAGAAGACAGGAGGGGGGGGGGTTGGAGCCAAGAGCTGGACAGGTGATTGGCAAAAGGGATATGAGAGGATCATGGGACAGGAGGTCCGGGGAGAAGAAAAAGGGGGAGGGGGGGAAAACCCAGAGGATGGGCAAGGTGTATAGTCAGAGGGACAGAGGGAGAAAAAGGAGAGTGAGAGAAAAAAAATGTGTGTATATAAATAAATAATGGATGGGGTACGAGGGGGAGGTGGGGCATTAGCGGAAGTTTAAGAAGTCAATATTCATGCCATCAGGTTGGAGGCTGCCCAGACGGAATATAAGGTGTTGTTCCTCCAACCTGAGTGTGGCTTCATCTTTACAGTAGAGGAGGTCGTGGATAGACATATCAGAATGGGAATGGGATGTGGAATTAAAATATGTGGCCACTGACTAAGCTAGAATGGGGAATGGAAAAAAAGAGGAGGGGATGCAGGGAGAAATTACCAGAGAAGTTAGAGAAATCGATGTTCATGCCACCAGGTTGGAGGCTACCCAGACAGAATATGAAATGAAGTACCATGAGGATTATAGTACACTCTCCAAACACTTAAATGAATTCAATACTCAACTACACTGAAGAAGCTTGCCAAAGCAATCCATTGTTATCAACTCCCAACCCTTCCATTGAAACTTGCAGTGGCCACAGAATGTACTGTCTACATTAACGGCACTTCCCAAATCTATAACCTCTGCCATAAGAGATTTATCCGTCTATCTCTTTATAGAGATACAACACAGAATCAGGCCCTTTTGGCCTCGTGAGCCCACACCACCCAATTTCAACCATGCAACTATTTAACCTGCCAACCCGTATATTGTTTGAAATGTGGGAGCAAACCAGAGCAACTAGAGAAAACCCATACCGTCGTGGGGAGAATGTGCTAGATGCTGGTAGATGTCAAGATATGGTTAAAACCACATGAACCCCTGAGTCTCTTCAGGCTCCATTACACTGACTTCTTACCCATATAAAAAATTCTCTGCCCTCTGCATTACTTCATCAATGATGGCATTTATGTCTGTTGTTCTTCATTTCAGGAAACTGTCGTGACTGTGACTAAGTCAGTGAAGAAACAGATGGATACGAAAGTCTGTCATGATGACAATTAGACATTCTCTTGGAGACCCTCTTGGTAGAATCTCCCAAACCTGAAGTATATCAAGATTTTATACCCTTAAAGACAATAGTAGTAGTAGTTGATTCAATACAGTTTCAATAACTACAAGGATGTTGTTTACTTCAATATTTTCAAGCTGAAACGTCTCAACCCAAGCAAGACTGCAGGACCGGATGGTGTCAGTACCAGGGTGCTCAAAGCCTGTGCCCCTCAGCTATGTGGAGTACTTCGCCATGTATTCAACCTGAGCCTGAGGTTCCAGAAGGTTCTTGTACTGTGGAAGACGTCCTGCCTCATCCCTGTGCCGAAGACGCCGTGCCCCAGCGGCCTCAATGACTACAGACCGGTGGCATTGACCTCCCACATCACGAAGACCCTGGAGAGACTTGTTCTGGAGCTGCTCTGGCCTATGGTCAGGCCACACTTAGATCCCCTCCAGTTCGCCTACCAGCCCCGACTAGGAGTTGAGGATGCCATCGTCTACCTGCTGAACCGTGTCTATGCCCACCTGGACAAGCCAGCGAGCACTGTGAGGGTCATGTTTTTTGACTTCTCCAGTGCGTTCAACACCATCCGCCCTGCTCTGCTGGGGGAGAAGCTGACAGCGACGCAGGTGGATGCTTCCCTGGTGTCATGGATTCTTGATTACCTGACTGGCAGACCACAGTACGTGTGCTTGCAACACCGTGTGTGCGACAGAGTGATCAGCAGCACTGGGGCTCCACGGGGGACTGTCTTGTCTCCCTTTCTCTTCACCATTTACACCTCGGACTTCAACTACTGCACAGAGTCTTGTCATCTTCAGAAGTTTTCGGATGACTCTGCCATAGTTGGATGCATCAGCAAGGGAGATGAGGCCGAGTACAGGGCTACGGTAGGAAACTTTGTCACATGGTGAGAGCAGAATTATCTGCAGCTTAATGTGAAAAAGACTAAGGAGCTGGTGGTAGACCTGAGGAGAGCTAAGGCACCGGTGACCCCTGTTTCCATCCAGGGGGTCAGTGTGGAAATGGTGGAGGATTACAAATACCTGGGGATACGAATTGAGAATAAACTGGACTGGTCAAAGAACACTGAGGCTGTCTACCAAGAAGGGTCAGAGCCGTCTCTATTTCCTGAGGAGACTGAGGTCCTTTAACATCTGCTGGACGATGCTGAGGATGTTCTACAAGTCTGTGGTGGCCAGTGCTATCATGTTTGCTGTTGTGTGCTGGGGCAGCAGGCTGAGGGTAGCAGACACCAACAGAATCAACAAACTCATCCGTAAGGCCGGTGATGTTGTGGGGATGGAACTGGACTCTCTGACGGTGGTGTCTGAAAAGAGGATGCTGTCTAAGTTGCATGCCATCTTGGTCAATGTCTCCCATCCACTACATAATGTACTGGTTGGGCACAGGAGTACATTCATCCAGAGACTCATTCCACCGAGATGCAGCACAGAGCATCATAGGAAGTCATTCCTGCCTGTGGCCATCAAACTTTACAACTCCTCCCTTGGAGGATCAGACACCCTGAGCCAATAGGCTGGTCCCGGGCTTATTTCATAACTTACTGGCATGATTTACATACTACTATTTAACTATTTATGGTTCTATTACTATTTATTATTTATGGTGCAACTGTAATGAAAACCAATTTCCCTCGGGATCAATAAAGTATGACTATGACTATGACTATGACTATTTTGTGTCTGATAAATTGTTCCTTTGAAGTGGAAGCATAGTGCAACTGGTAAGACAACTCCAAAGATTCAAGCACCATTGTTGGGACAAGCTAATTTACACAGATCGTCTGAAATCTTCTGATGACAGAAAACCAGAGGCCCGAGACTAGTGCTGTGAGGGCTGATCTTCTGTGTTCACAAATACCAAGTTATAATCTATCAAATTATTGATAGGGTAAATAAGCCTATAGCAATGTTTGTTTCTGGTAACTGACAAAATTTAGTCTGGTCTGCAGCCCTGCCTGATCTCTGGAAAAGGATTACAATTAACTTAGCTCTGGTTGTCTTGTTTGATGTGGGTCAGTTAGCATAGATCCATTATCTTATGTTTGGCTGATGCACACAAGAACATCTTATTGTCTTGTTCCAAACCATATCTTGAGCAGACAGCCCCCTGCTGTACGCCAGCAACCTATGCTCTTTAGATGCCTTTTAACTTCAAAACTGATTACTGCTTTTAAGCAAGTTTTATTTTTGAAGAATGGTTGGTTCTTTTTGGCATTAATACCTATTATCTCTGTTTTGTATCTCCTAATAGAAGTCCCATGTCTGACAATTCCCTAACACTATGGCTAGTCCATCTAACTTTCATTGTTATAACAGAGTTATCTATCTACCAGAGCTATGCCTGCATCTTTCTTGTTTTAAACCTCAATCTATAGTACTGTGCAAAAATCTGAGGCAGATATATATATATATATACATATATATATATATGTAGCTAGGGTACCCAAGCCTTTTATATGGTACTGTATTTGTCAATGAGGAGCTGAGAGTAAGTTTGTAAATCTATTGGGAACAAAGGCTTTTAGGGATGGTGGGATGGAGCACCATGGGAGAGGTTGGAACAGGTGGCAGAGAAAAAGTACCAGGGCGGTGGATGGGATGGGTGTAGACACATTCAGCCCTGAGTCTCCAGGGAAGGTCCTCTTTGATTCCAGACAATTGGTTTATTGATCATAACAGAATAGCTCTCTGGTAGATCCCACACCCTCCCTCTCCCTTCCCCTTTTCCCATCCATGATTCCCCTTTCCCTACCCACTGCCCACTCTCAGTCCACAATGGATATCGGAATCAGGTTTATCATCACTCACATTGGTCGTGAAATTTGTGGCATGCAAAAGTTTGGGCACCCCTGGTCAAAATTTCTGTTACTGTGAATAGCTAAGCTAGTAAAAGATGAACTGATTCCCAAAAGGCATAAAGTTAAAGATGACACATTTCTTTAATATTTTAAGCAAGAAAACTTTTTTATTTCCATCTTTTACAGTTTCAGAATAACAAAAAAAGAAAAGGGCCGGAAGCAAAAGTTTGGGCACCCCGCATGGTCAGTACTCATTGCAGCCAAAAGTTTTATTCAAAAGGTTCAGAGCAACATCGAAACAAGCCTGATGCATTTTGGAAACAAGTCCTGTGGACTAATGAAGTTAAAATAGAACTTTTTGGCCGCAATGAGCAAAGGTACGTTTGGAGAAAAAGGGTGCAGAATTTCATGAAAAGAACACCAATCCACCTGTTAAGCACGGGGGTGGATTGATCATGCTTTGGGCTTGTGTTGCAGCCAGTGGCACGGGGAATATTTACTGGTAGAGGGAAGAATGAATTCAATTAAGTACCAGCAAATTCTGAAAGTAAACATCACACCGTCTGTAAAAAAAAGCCAAAGATGAAAAGAGGATAGCTTCTACAACAGGATAATGAACCTAAACACACCTCAAAATCCACAATGGACTACCTCAAGAGGCGCAAGCTGAAGGTTTTGCCATGGCCCTCACAGTCCCCCGACCTAAACATCATCGAGAATCTGTGGATAGACCTCAAAAGAGCAGTGCATGCAAGACGGCCCAAGAATCTCACAGAACTAGAAGCCTTTTGCGAGGAAGAATGGGTGAAAATCCCCCAAATAAGAATTGAAAGACCCTTAGCTGGCTACAAAAAGCATTTACAGCTGTGATACTTGCCAAAGGGGGTGTTACTAAGTACTGACCATGCAGGGTGCCCAAACTTTGCTTCGGGCCCTTTTCCTTTTTTGTTATTTTGAAACTGTAAAAAATGGAAATAAAAAAAAGTAATCTTGCTTAAAATATTAAAGAAATGTGTCATCTTTAACTTCACACATAAAAATTGCTGGTGAATGCAGCAGGCCAGGCAGCATCTATAGGAAGAGGTACAGTCGACTTATCAGGCTGAGACCCTCCTCTCGGCCCAAAACGTCGACTGTACCGCTTCCTATAGATGCTGCCTGGTCTGCTGCATTCACCAGCAATTTTGTATGTGTGTTGCTTGAAATTCCAGCATCTACAGATTTCCTCGTGTTTGCGTCAGCTTTAACTTTATGCCTTTTGGAAATCAGTTCATCTTTTACTTGCTTAGCTATTCACAGTAACAGAAATTTTGACCAGGGGTGCCCAAACTTTTGCGTGCCACTGTATATCATACACATACGAGGGGTGATTGATAAGTTTGTGGCCTAAGGTAGAAGGAGTCAATTTTAGAAAACCTAGCACATTTATTTTTCAACATAGTCCCCTCCTACATTTACACACTTAGTCCAGCGGTCGTGGAGCACACGGATCCCTTCTTTGTGGAAGTCGGCGTCTTGGACCTCCTGAAAGTGGTCCACCGCAGGGGTGATTGATAAGTTTGTGGCCTAACGTAGGAGGAGATGAGTTATTAACTTCAAACTTTCTGCATAATCACTCAAAGAGTTGAACTGCACGTGCATGTAACTCGTTATAACGTATTAGGCCACAAACTTATCAATCACCCCTCGTGTGTGTGTGTGTGTGTGTGTGTGTGTGTGTGTGTGCCTGACACTTTTGCAAAATACTGTATATTCTGAGCAGGCTGAACAGAGACAAATCTTAGGAACAGATGCTGGGGATAACTCATGAAAGGTTCAGCTGGAAATAGCAACGGAGATGTGAATTTCCAGGTTTTTGCTCTCCTCCTTGTTAGTTTCACTGGGACCTATAATGAGCACTGTGTTCATAACAAAATGATAATGTTGAATAGATTGAAAAAGTAGAGAGTGATCCCTTCTGTGCTCACCATTACTAGGTTTGACAGATCAATAAGGAGAACTTGTTTCTACTGCCAGATGTGTCAGTAACCATGACATAGTCAGGATAATTGGCAGAGGAGCCAAAGAAATGATGGGAAGAAATTTTATTTTTGCATAATGTGTTGCTAGGATATCAAATACACTGCCTGAAAGGATGGTGAAAGCAAATTATTAATTGATTTCATAAGGGAATTTGATATATACTCAAAAAGTAAAAAAAAATTGAAGGACTCCGGGGAAAAGCAGGGGAGTGGGACTAATTGAATAGATTTTTGAATAAGTCAGCTTCGGATTCTATATTTAGAGTGCTGCAATATCCACAGGAAGGTTCATCTAAGTAATGCAAATCTCAACACTGGAAGTGTAACCCAGTTTGGAAGGGCTTTTACATTACTTGAGTGCTATCGATTCTGGAACAACATTTACTTACAGAGGTCTTTGATGTTGCAAAAATGTTCCTGGGCTTTACAGAAGTATAATCAAATAGGAAATTAATGCTAAGGCACAAGCAGAATGTAGGATGTGGCCAAATTCCTGATCAATCAGGTAGGCTTCGAAGGTCATCTTAAAGGAGAATCGAGAGTTTAGCAGAGATGGAGAAACTTAGAGATGAAACTCCAGAGCTTAGCATCTTTATAGCTGCACCACCTTTGGAACTGGGATGCTCAGGGATGCAGAATAGAATGAGCATAGATAGCTCAGAAGGCTACAGTGTTTGAGGAGATTACTGAAATTGGGAGGGACATGGAGTGAATGGAAAACAAGATTGAGAACTTTGATATGATTCATGCTTGATACGGGATTGATGCAGGGCAGGAAACAAATAGGTGCTTCAAATAATTGACAGCAATGCCACATAGTATATTCACCTAACATACTTTTCATTAGTCATATGAACTGGCAGCATCAACTAACCTATATGTAGTTTTCAATCTGCCTTTGGAATAATGTATCTCATGTGACAAGCAACAGATAATTTCAAGCATAAGTACTGAAGAACGAGATGGGTGTTTATGCTTTGTATTCCCAGAAGACTGAGCTACACCAAGCCTCAACTCAGTAGGGCCACTTATAAGGTGCAACGTAAATCATTTGTGTCATGTGAAAAGTAGCTGAACTGATTCAGTTTGACTGAGTCTCAGTTTTAGCATTTTCTACATACCTTTTACAAATTTACATTGACTATTATACACCATTTAAACACTTGATGATCAGGAGCCTTGGAAACAAATCTCTATAGGCACATGTAGATTGGAAAATCTGTTTTATCTCCTGCCTCTTTTGTATCACAACTGCAGCTTTAAGTAGCCAGATACACATTAAAAACCTGGATACTGATGTTCTGAATTCCCAGCGTGACCTGTAATAAGTTGTCTAACAGCTCAGGTAGATTCAAAGACGCCAAGGAAAAATTTTTGGCTGGTCACACCAGGCGAGATTCAGGATATCAGCCAGAAGTAAACAAAGTAGTTTCTAGATGACTCAGAGCCTACTTACTTTGTTCAAGGAATTGTAACAGACAGCAGAAAAGAAAGACCTGCATTGACTTTGCACTTCATAGAGTATAAAGTCTCTGTCATGGTCCGGTCCGAAATCCGCATTCCGGTTCACAGTCCGGTCCGTGGACTCCGGGTCTTCCAGCTGTCCCTTATTTTGGTTGGACTTAACCATAAGCACCTGATGCTCATCCTGGGGCTGGGAATATAAGTGGCCCTGGAATCAAATGTGGTGGCTTGTCAGTCTCACCTTGGAGCATCCCACTGGTGGAAGGCTAGTGCAGTCATTGAGATATGGATTTGGCTGTTCCATAGCCCACCTAGGTTACTGGTTGCCTTGAGTCTTGGTGCCACCCTGGACCTAGCTCCCTTCCTGTCCCTTGCCTCTGTTGGGTAAGCCAGGCTGTTTGCTGTTACCCTGTGGTTGGTTCTGTCCCTTCCTGTCCTGTGCCTTGGTCTGGTAAGTCAGGCTGTTTGCCATTACCCTGTGGTTGGGTCTATCCCTCCCTGTCCTTGTCTCTGTGGGGTGTAATTCTCTGTCCTGCTGGGAGTCCTGTGTCCTGCCCAGGAGTTGCCTTGTAGTACCCTTGCTCTGTCATGGCTTTGTCTAGCCTCCAAGAACCCAACCCTCGTCACGTGTTCGCCTGGCCTCCGAGAGCCCGAGCCCGGTCACGTGTTCGCCTGGCCTCCGAGAGCCCGAGCCCGGTCACGTGTTCGCCTGGCCTCCGAGAGCCCGAGCCCGGTCACGTGTTCGCCTGGCCTCCGAGAGCCCGAGCCCGGTCACGTGTTCGCCTGGCCTCCGAGAGCCCGAGCCCGGTCACGTGTTCGCCTGGCCTCCGAGAGCCCGAGCCCGGTCACGTGTTCGCCTGGCCTCCGAGAGCCCGAGCCCGGTCACGTGTTCGCCTGGTTTTGTGGTCCGAGCCTGAGTCAAGATCCAGGTTCTGGGTCCTTGTCCAGTCTCTGGCTCAGAGTGCACACCCAGACTCCTTGTTCCCAGTCCCTCGTCCTGGTCCTGCTTCCCTAGCTTAGTCTGTGTTCCTGTCCCTACTCCTAGTCTGCGTCCTGTCCCGTCGTTTAGTTTTGTCTGTTTCTGTTCCTAGTACTTCAGTGTCTGTGTCTCCATTTGGGTCTGTTCCCAACGCCCCCCCCGCTGTGACAGTCTCACCTGAATAGTGTTTCAAGGAAGTGTTCAAAGTGTCCTTGAAGAATTGCAATATTCTCAGTGGCTTCTGAGAATCTCTGGCCATTGACAATTCCAAGAGAGGTGTTCAGGATGGTATTGAAAACCTTGAATCTAATCAGTGATCTGCAGTGCCAAAGTATCATTGGGTTTAGGCAGGATTCTGACAGGTCTTCAGTCATAATGCCTCAGTTGTCTACGGGAATGGTACCAGAGGATTGGAGGGAGGTGAATGTTGTCCCCTTGTTCAAAAAAGGTAGTAGGGATAGTCTGGGTAATTATAGACCTGTGAGCCTTGCGTCTGTGGTGGGAAAGCTGTTGGAAAAGATTCTTAGAGATAGGATCTCTGGGCATTTAGAGAATCATAGTCTGATCAGGGACAGTCAGCATGGCTTTGTGAAGGGTAGATCGTGTCTAACAAGCCTGATAGAGTTCTTTCAGGAGGTGACCAGGCATATAGATGAGGGTAGTGCAGTGGATGTGATCTATATGGATTTTAATAAGGCATTTGACAAGGTTCCACACGAGTTTATTCAGGAAGTCAGAAGGCATGGGATCCAGGGCAGATTGGCCAGGCAGATTCAGAATTGGCTTGCCTGCAGAAGGCAGAGGGTCATGGTGGAGGGAGTACATTTGGATTGGAGGGTTATGACTAGTGGTATCCTACAAGGATCAGTTCTGGGACCTCTACTTTTTGTGATTTTAATTAACGACCTGGATGTTGGGGTAGAAGAGTGGGTTGGCAAGTTTGCAGATGACACAAAGGTTAGTGGTGTTGTGGATAGTGTAGAGGATTGTCAAAGATTGCAGAGAGACATTGATAGGATGCAGAAGTGGGCTGAGAAGTAGCAGATGAAGTTTAACCCGGAGAAGTGTGAGGTGGTACACTTTGGAAGGACAAACTCCAAGGCAGAGTACAAAGTAAATGGCAGGATACTTGGTATTGTGGAGGAGCAGAGGGAACTGGGGGTACATGTCCATAGAACCCTGAAAGTTGCCTCACAGGTAGATAGGGTAGTTAAGAAAGCTTATGGGGTGTTAGCTTTCATAAGTCGAGGGATAGAGTTTAAGAGTCGTGAGGTAATGATGCAGCTCTATAGAACTCTGGTTTAGGCCACACTTGGAGTACTGTGTCCATTTCTGGTCACCTCACTATAGGAAGGGTGTGGAAGTATTGGAAAGGGTACAGAGGAGATTTACCAGGATGCTGCCTGGTTTAGAGAGTATGCATTATGATCAGAGATTAAGGGAGCTAGGGCTTTACTCTTTGGAGAGGAGGATGAGAGGAGACATGATAGGGGTGTACAAGATAATAAGAGGAATAGATAGAGTGGATAGCCAGCACCTCTTCCCCAGGGCACCGCTGCTCAGTACAAGAGGACATGGCTTTAAGATAAGGGGTGGGAAGTTCAAGAGGGATATTAGAAGAAGGTTCTTTTACTCAGAGAGTGGTTGGTGTGTGGAATGCACTGCCTGAGTTAGTGGTGGAGGCAGATACACTAGTGAAATTTAAGAGACAACTAGACAGGTATATGGAGGAATTTAAGGTGGGGGGTTGTTATATGGGAGGCAGGGTTTGAGGGTCGGCACAACAATGTGGGCCGAGGGTCCTGTACTGTGCTGTACTATTCTATGTTCTATGATAGGTTTGCACCATTGACACTCAACTAACTATGTACCTACCCACTTACCCCTTCAAATATTTTTTGCCTCATCTGTGGAAGAATCTGTGGTTCCTACATTCATCTCATCCACTAACATCCACAAAACCGGAGTGGAAGCAAGTTGACCTCAATCACTAAGGACTGGCTAAGAATAGGGCACTCCCTTCATTCTGTTTTGGAGGGCCAGAAAGTGCCTGAAAATTGGACCCATTCATGAGTGCTTTAAACGCAGGTTTCAATATGAAAACCATCTTGTATACATTAGGTGCACTGAAGATCAATTCCAAGTCAATTTGCTACAGTCAGGAAATTGGCTTAGGCACTTCTGGGAACAATTTACTTGAAGTTTGTTCAGCATTAAGCATGCATCAAATTATATCATCAAGCCTGCAGTGGCTATTTCTGTGTAAGTGACAGAAATTGGATATTACAGATGTAGCCTATGGCCTGCATTAATGAATCACTGATTAAACAAGGAACAATCCACATAGTGAGAAGGAGACCAATGAGAGACACCAATGTTTTGCTCACAGCTTCTGCTAAGACAATAGGTGCCTCTCTATAATGCATCTTAACGCAGGATATGGCTAATAACTGTCTCCTCATGAGTCAGTACCTTGCAGTGAATTGGACTCTGTTATGGCATGGTGTGGATCAGGACATGGTATTGCATCAGAGGGGTTCAGCCATGCTAGAGAGCTCCATTCTCCACTTCTCAACAGTCAGCACAGCAAAGAAGCAACTTCTGCCATCTCCGATGGGATCCCACCACCAAGCACATCTTTCCCTCTCTCCCACTTTCTGCTTTCCGCATGGTTCGCTCTCTATGTGACACCTTTGTCCATTCATCCCTCCCGGCAATTATCCTTGCAAGCGGAACAAATGCTGAACCTCCACCCTCTCTACCACTCAGGGCCCCAAACAGTCCTTCCGGGTGAGGTGACCTGTGAGTCAGTTGGGATCATCTACTGAATCTGGTGCTCCCAGTGTGGCCTCCTGTATATTGGTGAGACCCAATGTAGACTGGAAGACCGCTTTGCCGAGCACCTATGCACTGTGCATCAGAAAAAGTGGGATCTTCAGTGGCCATCCGTTTTAATTGCACTTCCCATTCCCATTTCGATATGTCCATCCATGGCCTCCGCCACTGTCGGGATAAGGCCACACTTAGGTTGGAGGAGCAACACTTTATATTCCATCTGGGTCGCCTCCAACCTGATGGCATGAACATCGATTTCTCGAACTTCCAGTAATGTCCCTCCCCTTCTCCTTCATCATTCCCCATCCCCATTTCCTCTCTCACCTTATCTCCTTACCTGCCCATCACCTCCCTCTGGTGCTCCTCCCAATTTTCTTTCTTCCATAGCCTTCTGTCCTCTCCAGTCATATCCCCCTTCTCCAGTCCTGTATCTCTTTCACCAATCAACTTCCCAGCTCTTGACCTCACACCTACCCCACCTGGGTTTAACCTATCACCTTGTGTTTCTTCCTCCCCCTCCCCCCACCTTCTAACTGTGACCCCTCATCTTTTTTCTCCAGTCCTGATGAAGGGTCTTGGCCCAAAATGCCAAATATACTCTTTTCCATAGATGCTGCCTAGCCTGCTGAATTCCTCCAGCTTTTTGTGTGTGTTGCTTGGATTTCCAGCATCTGCAGATTTGCTCTTAGCTGTGATCACTGGAGGTAATTGCTACCAGGAACCTTGTGGATAAGATTTGAATGAAGATTTCGGGAAAGTAATGATTTCACTGGGTTTTTACGGGTCACTTAATCAAACAGTACATGCATTGTCACTTAGTGCACTAATAAAGAGTGAACTTCCACTTCAAGGCATAGATTTTTGTGTTACTCTGGCTGGGACGTGAGACCACACCTTCTAACTCAAGGGCAAGGATGCTAGTAAGTTATTAATATCCCAAAGGTAGCATTGTAGTTACTGTGTTCAGAAACATTAATGCTGCTGCTTTGTTTTGTTTAATGGTTTTCCATGAATAAAATGAACAACCAGCACAAAGACAGGAGGTGAGTGTGCGCTGGAACCATCGGATCTTGGAATACACAGGCCAGCAAAGTTTACGA